>NC_064276.1:12776666-14240000 GCF_003254725.2 Canis lupus dingo | reverse complement strand
AAAGGACAATAAACAGGATCAAAATTAGTGCAGCCAAATAAAAAGTTTTGATACATACAAAGATTGGCCAGAATAATAATCCTTAGAAACCAAGAATGAAGGGGTGGGGTGATTACTGGCAACACTCTCCATATATGAGCAGTTTGGCATCACAATATGGATAATTCAAAAAAATCTTTATTCTAGGACTCATTTAGTCAACACAAAGGCATGACACTCCTGAGAACTCTACCCAATGCCATGTGTACTGAGAATCCTCTCCATTCGAACTAGTAAAAACAACTATTTTCAGCCTTTTGTGAAAAGAAATTGCCTATTGCTTTCCCATTCTTCTTTCCCTGGCCTCAATGAGTTTCCTCTCATGCCTGTACAGATTAGTACTCAGCCAACAACTTGAGGAGACATCTCTGCAGACCTGTGGAGCTCTCTCTCAGTGAAGCTACCCTCCTCTCCAACATTCTTCCCGCAAATTCTAGCTGCTGAATTTCTTAAGTTTATCTATCACTTCAATGCAATAAGATCACCAGGCTCAGCTTTAGATGTCTCTCTCTACTGTGACCTGGAAACTACCCCCAGGAAGAAAATTGGTATAATGTAAACCTTACTTCATTTGTTTATCTTCTCTTAGAGTTTATGGCCCTGGACTATCTGTGGTCCAGTATCTGAAAACAGTCGTTCCATATATTTCCTTTAATATTCTAGTTATTTATGATGAAGGCAATTCCTGTAGCAGTTCATTCTTTTTTTTTTAAGATTTATTTATTGGAGAGAGAGAGAGAGAACAAGAGTGTGCATAAGCAAGGGGAAGAGCAGAAGGACAGGGAGAGAGAGAATCCCAAGCAGGCTCCATGCCCAGTGCAGAGCCAAGGGCTGAGCTCAATCTCACGAAGCTGAGATCATGACCAAAATCAGAGTCAGATGCTTAACTGACTAAAGCCACACAGGCACCCCAGAAGTGTAAGTCTTAATACATTTTAAAAACAAGTAAGCCTTGGAATGCCTGGCTGGCTCAGTAAAGCATGTGACTCTTGATCTTGGGGTTGTTTGAACCCCACATTGGGTGAAGACATTACATAAAAATAAAAATCTTTAAAAACAAAACAAAAAATGAAGTCAGCCTTCACATTCTGTGATCTGCATTTATCTGAAATCTGGGGGCCAAATTTGATATTAAGGTACTTTTCTTGACCCATTCTCCAGCACAATCTAGGTAAAATGCAAACACATCCAGAAGCTCTGATCCAGCTTGGTGTCATTAGCTTTTTCCTCTCACCTGCAAAAATAGTCCTTCAATTCAATAATTTCTCCCAGCTTTACTCCCACTCACCCAACATTCTAAACTCTCCTGGCTTTATTTAATGTCTCTAGATCCTATCTCATGTTATATGTTCCTAGTCTCTGCTTCTCAGATCAATTCTTTCAAACTGATGTGCCTTTTGACCTATCTTCCTAGCCTAAGTTCTTTCCTTACTCCTTGTATCGGATGGCATGCACTATGTTACAAGTGACATAAAATCCAAATCAAATTAACTTTCATAAGACAGTGTTTATTGACTAGAAGTCTGGTGGGGGGTCAAGAGTCTGGGTGATGTGATTCAGTAGCAAAAAGATGTCCCTATTCTTTTATTTCCAACTTCATTGAATATAATTAACAAACAAAAATTGCATATATTTAAGGTGTACAATTTAATAGTTTGATATATGTAAAATTGTGTAATGATTATCAGTCAAGCTAATTTACTCACCAATCACTTTACTTAGTTACCATTTGTTTTTGAGTTTTGGTGCAGTGAGAACACTTAAGATTCATTCTTGCTCTTTCTTTGCTCTCTCTTGCATGATATCAGCTCTGTCCTAAGGCCAACTTCACTCATTGTAGCAATATGGCTGTAGAACATCCAGGCTTCTTATCAGTACAAAACAGCCCAAAAGATGAGAAAGATAAAGATTCTTGCTGGAAAATATTTTTTCCAGTATCTTTGGCCCAAATCAGCCTATATGTCACTTTTGAACCAAAATGTTGGCCAGGTGACAGGATTATGTTGCTGCAGGTACAGCCCCTTTCTAAGAGACAGGAGTGAAATGAAATTCCCATAAACAGGCTGAGTCAAAGATGAGTAGACAGTCAAATGAAAATCAGGTGACAAAGAGGAAGAACAGATGTCGAAGAAGCAATCATGATGTCCACTATACCCTGAACTTTGCATTTCAGACCTCCCTTGGCTCCAGGTTCTGAAATTCAATAACCATATTCCAGCCTCTCCCATACAACTTCAGAATCTGATCCCAAACACAGGAAGTACTCATAGCCTTTGCTCATTCAGAAGGGAAGTTTTAGAATAAATAGTAATCTTGGAAATAAATTTATTTTGTGACCTTATTCATCTATATGAAGCCACAAAAAAATCTTCAATGTACTGTATATCCTCACTGAGCAGAAATAATTTCAAATACATAAACCTGTACTTAAGTATTTTACTCTAGCTCAGCCTCTTACTAGGTGTGTGACCTTGGGTAATTTATTTGTCTTCTCTGTGACCCACTTTTCTCATTTGTAAAATGTGAATAATAATTGTACTTAATTATGAAATTTCAGAACCAAATAAGCTTAACTGTATTAATACATATAAAACATTTAGAACATGTCTGAAGCATTCAGTAAATGTTCATTATTTGTTATTTTTATATTATTTTAATAGCAATAATAGTATTGATATTTTAATATGTGACAATATACAGGTCCATTCATGATATGATTCAAAAACTGATGGGACATGTTAAAATAACCAAGAAGCCAGCTTAAAAAGTTTCTCATGGTAAAAATCTGGGAAAAATTTAAAATAAAAAATAATATTTGGAGAAAAAGCTGATTCTAGGGCTAGAGAAAGAAATTACAAAATTAGCCTGGAGCATTTTTATTTAAGTATAGTTGGCACACAATGTTACATTAGTTTCAAGTGTACAACCTAGTGATTTGACAAGTTTATACATTATACTATGTTCACCACAATTATAACTACTATCTGTCCCATTACATCACTATTATAATATCATTAACTGCATTCCTTATGTTCTGCTTTTTATTCACATGAGTTACTCATTCCATTATTGGAGGCCTAAATTTCCCACTCCCTTCGCCCATTTTTCCCAACCCCCCATCACCTCCCCTCAGCAAGTATCAGTTTGTTCTCTGTATTTATTGTTCTGATTCTGCTTTCTGTTTTTTTATTTTTTTATTTTTTTTTTAGATTTCATTTATGGGTGGAATCATACGGTATTTATTTTTGTCAGTCTGACTTATTTCACTTAGCATAATACCCTTTAGGTCCATCCATGGACCATGATGTCTTGATCTGATCCTTTTTTATGGCTTTTTAATATTCCATATTGTGTACGTGTGTACTTATATGAAAATATATATCACATTTTTTATCCGTTCATCTACTGATAGACACATAGGTTGCTTCCATGTCTTGGCTATTGCAAATAATGCTGCAATAAACATAGGAATGCATACATCTTTTTATGTTACTGTTGTTCTCCCTAGGTAAATACCCAATAGTGAAATTATTGGATCATATAGTATTTCTATCTTTAATTTTTTAAGGAGCCTCCAATACAAAGTGGCTGCACTGATTTATATTCCTACCAATTGTGAATGAGGGTTCCTTTTCTCTATAGGCTTATCAACACTTGTTTCTTGTATTTTTTATCTTAGCTATTCTAATAGATATGAGGTGATATCTTATTGCAGTTTTGATTTGTATTTCCTTAATGATTATTAGTGTTGGGCATCTTTTCATGTGTCTGTTGGCTGTCTCCTTTAGAAAAATGTCTGTTCAGGTCTTCTACCCATTTTTTAATTGGATTGTTTGTTTTTTCAGTGTTGAGTTGTATTTGTGATGCCCTAAAAGTAAGAAAGTGCTGGGCTAGGGAGGAACACGTAAAAAAAAGATTCAGAAGCCAAACTGAAAGAACTATAAATGGCTGAAACAAACAATTTGAACATAATAATAATAATAATAATAATAATAATAATAATGTAGTCTTGAATTTAACCCAGAGTATAAAATAAATAGGCATGAAATACTGACATAAATGGCTAAATAAACAAAAAAATTCAAAGGAGCAAAGGGACAAATTTTCCTTACAGATGAATTCTAAACAATATATGTAGATATCCCCCACTTTGAGAAGTAGAGCTTCTCTTTCAGTGTGGGATATCTTCGAAAGAATAGTAGTATCTAGCTTCCAAAAATAGAGAAAGGAAAGGGAAAAATAGAAATTTTCAACAGAGAAATCTGGCAGACACTACCTTAACCAAGTGTTCAAAGTTAAAATCATCAGTGATAAGGCAGGTTAATATCATGTATCACCTAATATAATGCAATAAGAAGAGTATCTTACCCCTTCTAATAATGAGAACATATTAAACAAACTCAAAGTGAGGGGCTATCTACAAAATACCTAACCAGTAATCTTCAAAACTACCAGGTTACAAAAACAAGGAAAGAGTGGAAAACCATCTCAGATCTGAGGAAACTAAGGAAACACAGACTAAATGAAATGTGGTATTCTGGACTGAATCCTAGAAAAATAAATGAGTATTAGTGGAAAAATTTGTGAAAAGCAAATAATGTCTCCAATCTAGCTAATAGCATGTTCCAAAGTTAAGTTTCTTAGGTTTTTTCCCTTAGTTTTTTTTTTTTTTTTGAAGATTTTATTTATTTATTCATGAGAGACAGAGAGAGAGAGAGAAGCAGTGACACAGGCAGAGGGAGAAGCTGACTCCATGCAGGGAGCCCGATGTGGGACTCAATCCTGGGTCTCCAGGATCACACCCTGGGCTGAAGGTGGTGCTATACCACTGAGCCACCCAGGCTGCCCCTTCCTTAGTTTTGATAAATATATCATGTTCATGTAAGATGTCAACATTAGGTGAAACTGGGAAAGGAATATACAGTAACTCTCCCATATTATCTTTTTTTTAAGATTTATTTATTTATCTAGTGGAGCTCACAAGCAGGGACAGGAGCAGAGGGAGAGAAAGAATCTCAAGCAGACTCTCCACTAAGCATGGAGACTGAAACAGGGCCCAATCTCATGACCCTAAACTCATGACCTGAGTCAAAATCAAGAGTCTGACTCAATCAATTGAACCACTCTGGAACTCTCCCTAATACTATATTTATAGCTTTTCTCAAATATACTTAAATTATTCAAAAATAAAAAGTTTATTTAAAAATTATAATTATAATCCATTTAGGAAAACAAGATTAGAAGAGTACATACTAATAGTAAATATAATTGAATGGATGAATGAATGAATAAGAAAGAAGGAACATCTCTCTCTCTCTTTTTTTTTTTGTAACATCTCTTTCTAATAGGAGATTACAAAAAAATAACAAAGTGCAATGCATAATCATGGATTGGATCCTGGGTTGGAAAGAAAAAAAAATGTCACACTATAACTGATTCAAGGCAATTAACTACTCAATTTAAATCCATTTTTAACTGAATCACTACTGCCACACATGATTCAAAAAATAGAACCAAATAATCATGCCAAAAAAACAGCATGACTTCTGCATTTAAGAATTAACACTAAAGAAATAATTAAAGATATTCCAAAGAGTTAACAATGTGAGGCTATTTATTATAGGATTATTTATAAGAACCAATATTTTGAAATAATCTAAATGCCTATATTCAGAGTGTTTTAAGTTGCAAGTGACCAAGAACTCAACTTAAAAGGATTTAAACAAAAAGAAAATTTATTAGCTCTTATAACTGAAAAACCTCCAAGGGAGGCAGATTTTAGGGCTACCTTCAGATTCCAATAACATTACCAGGACCCATCCTTTGAGTCGGCTCATTCTGAAGGTCAGTTTCATCTTTTAACCAGCCCACCTAATGGCTATCGTTTGAACACCACCAAACACAGAGTATGAAAATCTTTGTTCCAGAAGTTGTGACAAATGTCCTCTTAAATCACACTAGCTATAACTTGGCTACATATCCACCCTGATCATATGGCTTTGCTAGAGCAATCTTACTAAAAATATATGGCTAAAAATTAGGTAGTGGGAGTTTACCAAAGAAATATGGAGGGCAGCCAACGTGGCTCAGTGGTTTAGTGCCGCTTTTGGCCCAGGGTGTGATCCTGGAAACCCAGGATCGAGTCCCACGTTGGGCTTCCTGCATGGAGCCTGCTTCTCCCTCTGCCTGTGCCTCTGCCTTTCTCTCTCTCTATCTCTCTCTCTGTGTCTCTCATGAATAAATTAATCTTTAAAAAAAGAAATATGGAATATAATTACTACTAAAAAGGAGAATTGATACTAAGGCAATAGATACAGGCATCTCCTATGATGTCCAACAATAAGCCACTGTTCAAATATATTATGGTACATCCATTAAAATTATGTTGAAGAAGACTGGTTTGGTTTTTTTTTACATGGAAAGATTTCCACAATATATAGTTAAGATGTGGGGAACTGGTAACTAAAAGAATAAAAAACATTTACAACAAAATATTAATAGTGGTTACCTCTGAGTGGTAAGAATTTATAAATCCTCTGAACTTAGCAGCAACATTTTACATGCATCAGCCATTTAGAATGAATATGTTTCATAGTATTTATCTGGCTCTCAAAGGGTTACAGTTCCCAAAAAAGGAAAGAATGACCAAGGGTTGCTTGCAATTTTGAAGATGAGGAAATTGGGGTGCAGAGAGATTAAATGCCCTCTTCAAGGTCACAACAATCTGCTAATATCAGACTAAGGCAAGAATCCCAGTCTTCTGATCCCCGAACAAATGCTCTTTCCATGTTGCCATGCTACCTTAGCTTAGCTAACTGGGCAGGATGACCCAGGATGCAACTTCTTGCCAATAAAAATTCTATTAAAAGTTGAGAACTTGATAAACTTTTCTATTTTCAAATGTATTACAAAAGTTAGAAAGTACACAATGCAAAAGGAAGAAACTAAAGAGAGAAATCTTTATCAAATATGGATCCACTGACCTCTTAGAAATGTGCCATAGACTTATTCCCAAGGGTCAACAAGTTCCCTGTTGGAACATTATGTCCATTTCATAATAATCTAAAATTAATATTCCAAACCTATCCTGATGACTCCTGATAAGCTCTCTGAGGGCAGAGCCTTTTTCTTTTTTATTCATTACTATATCCCTAGTGCCTAAAGCAGGGCCTGACACATAGAAGTATCTGGCATATGAATTACTAATGAACAAATCAACTCATAGCTAATTCCTACCACATAACTTCAGTGCTCATGTCATTGTATCACATTTGTGTCACATTCACACTGGCACTAAGTTGTCCTGCTTCTATTGTTAGAAGCTAAAGAGAAAAAGGGAAACCTAAATTAAGTAAGTAAATGATATGCTTGCACCTAGTTGAAGCCAAATAATATCCCAGTTCACTGTACAAATAAATAAAAAAAAAAGTAATTAAACATTAGAGTCATGACATGGCACAATAAATTAGATAAGATAAATTCAAAGGAACCCATCCCATAACAGACAGGATCAAATACAACTTTCAATAGATGATTTGATTTTAGCAAAAATAATAATCATCATCATCATTCAATGTATTCAATTAAATTCTTAGGATTGTTTATGCTTAATTTATTGATTCTCCTCAATTCCAACAAGCTATAAGCATCAGAAATAGATGCCTAATTTTATGTCCTTAAAAATTGATATATTTTACAACAATTTACATCAACATCATAAGTCTAAAATATTCTTTCTTCTAAAAGTTGTTTTTATATTATTCAAGTTTTAAAACCAATAAAGTGGTAGAAGTGTGAATCAAAAATCAGGAATTCAAATCAGTTTCATAGAAGCCTTATTACATAACCCTGAGTTCTAATACCACTGCAGTTCAATTTTTATTCATAAAAGTGGGCTTACCTTAAAAAGTATTGAGAAGAATAATTTTATTAATCATAAATTTAAGAATCTAAAATAATCTGGTAAAATATGCAGTCCAACCCCTCATTTTACCAATGAGAAAACTCAGAGATATTAGAATGACTTGACCAAGGTTACCTAATAAGTCATGGTAGTAGTGGGCTGAGAACCTAGATCTAATCATTGCATCTATAGAAAAATGCCAAGCATTGTAAAAATGCCTCTTAATGATAATGATGCTTTAACTCAACAGCCTATTGTTCTTAAATTGATTCCTGGGCACTGTTCTTGTTACATTCTTTAAGTACAAAAAAAAAAAGCAGCTTACTGTTCTGGATTTATACAATCAGATTTGAGGTCTGACATTATTGTAATTGCTTGGTCCTTGAGTCAGCTGGCAGTGCATCAACCATTAAAATCAAAAGCATATAAAAAAGCAGGAAGATCCTGGCAATGTATAAATGCACTTAGAAAGAAAAGTCAAATTTGAACCTATCAACCTTGGCAGTTTTCCTTTAAGAGAGCACAGAAAAGCCACCGTGGCCATGGAAATTAAAACTGCGTCTTAAATGAATGAGAGATGCTGAAAATATGAGAAGCTAAGGAAAGAATAATAAGCATTTGAAGCCTCTATACACCAATCAGGGTTTTTAAGATACATTTGGGATTCCATGTAATAGATGAAGCATTGGAGTGAATAATAAGACCAAACTATAAGAATAATTCTCTTCTCCTTATCCTAGACTCAGACCAATCAGTGTGATAGTGCACAATTTATATTTAAATGTAAATTTCAAAACTAATTATGATTTCCAAATAGCAGATGGTAATTCAGTTAGAAACATAATCAAAAGAAAGATTCATTTAGTTTGCTTAAAAGGCTTTAGCAAACAGGATGAAAAACAAAGTCCGTACTGGTCATGAGTTCCAGAAAGTACACTGGAAGCTGTGGACATCCCATGGATATTATAATCATTTCCATTTAATCAAGGTCCTAATTGAGCCAGAATCCTCTGGTTTCTTGCTGAAGTTGTTTGAAGACTTAAAGAAAACCCAGCATCAACCCATTCCCATGGGATTTCTCTTTAGCAACAGTTCAGTCAGTAGAAGCCCTGGTTTCCTTTGCCAGGCATATTAGATCTGTTCTTATAAGCTACCACATAGTATATCATATATCCTAGATTTACAGCAATGGTCTCAATCTCAATTTTTGTATCCCATTATCAGAATCATAAGTCTCAATATGTGGCTAAAGAAATATGATCTCCATGACTTGGCACAAAGGTGAACCAACAAGGCCCCCTTAGGAAGACTCTCAAATCTTTGAAGCAGGCCTAGCATTTGGTATTAAAGGTGAGTTCCTGGTTACCATCATATGGAAGCCAGTTTCTTAGAAAGAGGACCAATGGACAGTTAAGGTTTCATATTGTTATGAATTTAGTGACTGTGGACTGGTGATCCAGAATATACTCCCATTCTGAAATAATTACATATGCCAGCCACAACATGACACTGCTCAAACCACTGTCTGAAATATTTGTTCAAAAAAAATTCTCCACTGATGCACAATGTGCATCCAGAAGCACCATCTAAAAGAAAACTGGTATTTATAGAACAATGTAAATTCTTTTTGTAAAACAACTCCTAAGTATTCTGGATTCCACATTGCTAATGCACCTTTATTCATTATACTTAGGGAGAAAGGAAAAAGTATCTGTGAACTCTAATTTTGTTAGCACTTATTTGCTTTTATTTATTTTCACAAATGCATTTATTTAAAGATTTTATTTATTCATGAGAGACACAAAAAGAGACAAAGCAGAGACACAGGCAGAGGGAGAAGCAGGCTCCATGCAGGAAGCCCAATGTGGGACTCAATCCTGGAACCCCGGGATCACGCCCTGAGCCAAAGGCATCTGCTCAACCACTGAGCCACCCAGGCGTCCCAGCACTTCTTTGCTCTCTTTAAAAAGAGGACTAATGAGAGGCTCGGAAGATGGCAGAGTAGTACACTAAGCTTGCGATAGTCCATGGATACAAGTAAATAACACACATCACCATAAATAACCCAGAAAACAATCTGAAGACTGGCAGGGGAGAAAAAAACCACAATTAAAGGTAGACAAGAGTGCACATCTAAGAAGGTAGGAAGAGTGGAGATGTGGTCTTGGGCAAAATGGACTATGGTCATTCAGGGTAAGGAGGGAGCCAAGAAGGGTGAGACACAGGCTATCATACCAGAGAGCCCACACAGGGAAGACAAAGCTCATAGTATTTGGCTTTGAATGTGAGAGGGGCTGAATTTCATGAGTTCTTACAACCAGTGGAACTAAAGCCTGGAATTTCAAAAATCAGCAGCTCAACACCAGGAGAGCCCAAATGGCAGTAGGAAGCTGAATTCACAACCTTTAACCTGGTGTGAACCTTTAAAGAAACAGCAGAGTTACAGTATAGAAGCCACAGTTTAAAAATGCCTGGGGCACATGCAAGGAAGGTATTCACTCATTTCAGACCATGGGCTGAGGGGAAGAGATCCCAGGGAAACCCATCCAAGAACAAAGAAGATGGCAGGTGCCATTTCCCTCCTCTCCCCTACAACACAAACACACAACCACCTGCAGTGACCAGCACCACACCAAGACTCCCTACCTAACTTGTTTACACCAATCTTGCCCTCACAGGCTTCAGGGGATCTGTCCATTTAGTCACACTTGCCTCAGTCCTGGTGCTGCAGGTTCCCTTACCCAGAAGACTTCTACAAACCCCATCAACATGGCATCACTGAACTTGAGGCATCAGTTCCAGTGGTGGCTGCTCATTTCATAAACAGACCAGAACTTGTTAAAACATGCCCACATAGCCAGGGACCAATCGTGGCTACAACAGGCAAAGAGAGCCTTGCAGATAACTGAACTAAAGGAAAAAAAAAAAAAAAAAAACAGCCAGGGCACAACCACAAGGCACACGTAGCACACATAGGAGACAAGCACCTGAGGCATCAAGTCCTGGGGAACAGGACTGCAGAAACACTATAGGAGCTCTTCATAAGGCCATTACCTTTGAGAGCAGAAGGTGTAATTGACTTTCCTAACAGAAATAGACACAGAGAATTAGAGAAAATGAGGAAACAGAGGAATACATCCCACATAAAAGAACAGGACAGAAGCACAGCAAGAGACCTAAGCAATAGAGCTATAAGTAAAATATGCCTGATAGATAATTTAAAGTCATGATCATAAGATACTCACTGGACTTGACAAAAGAATGAAGGACATCATGAGACCGTTAACAAAGAGATAAAAAAAATTTACCAGAGATGAAGAACACAATTAATGTGTTTCAATTAATAAAATTGAAAATACACTAGATGGAATAAATAGCAAGCTAGATGAATCAAAGGAACTAATTAAAGCCGGAAAATAGAGTAAATGTAATCAAGCTTAACAAATGAGAAAAAAAATTAACGCAAAATGAAATAGACTTAGGGAACTCTGTGACTGCATCAAGCATAACAGCATTCACATTATAAGGATTCCAGAAGAAGCAGAAGAAGAGAGAGCAAAGGGGGCAGGAAATTTATTTGAAGAAATAATAGTTAAAAACTTCCCCGATGTGGGGAAGGAAACAGATATATGAGTCCAGGGGGCACAAAGATGCCCAACAAAATCAACCCAAGGAGGTCCAAGATGCAGGATAATTAAAATGTCCCAAAAAAAAAAAAAAAAAAAGGAGAAAGAAAAAATTTTAAAGGTAAAGAGAAAAGAAAAGACAGATTTCTTTTTAGCATAAATTTTACAGGCCAGAAGAAAGTGACATGATACATTCTAAGTGCTGAAAGGGATTTATTTCAGATCTAAGGACACTGCAGATTGAAAGCAAAGGGATGGAGACTTATTTATCATGCAAATGGATGTCAAAAGAAAGCCAGGGTAGCAATACTTTTATCAGACAAAATAGACTTTAAAACAAAGATTGTAACAGGAGACAAAAACAGATACTATATAATAACAAGTGAGACAGGGCACCTGCCTGGCTCAGTCATTGGAGCATACAACTCTTGATTTTGGGATTGTGGGTTTCAGCCCCATGTTGAATGTAGAGACTACTTAAAAATAAAATATTTTACAAATACTACTACTAATAATAAAGGTGAATATCCAATAAGAAGATATAACAATTATAAATATTTATATGTTCAACATGGGTGCATCCAAATACGTAAAACAGTTAACAACAAACATGTTTATAGCAATACAGGGCTACCTCAATAAGCAAGAAAATTTTCAAATAAACAACCTGACTTAACACCTAAAGGAGCTAGAAACAGAAGAACAAACAAACGCAAAACCAGCAGAAGGAAGGAAATAATAAAGATTAGAACAGAAATAAATAATGTAGAAACAAAAAACAACAGAAAAGATCAATGAAACCAGGATCTGCTTCTTTGAAAAGATCAACAAAATTGGTAAAGCTCTAGTAAGACTCATCCAGAGAGAGAGAGAGAGAGAGAGAGAAATCAAACAAAATCAGAATTGAAAGAGGAGAAATAACAACAAACATCACAGAAATACAAAGGGTTGTAATAGAATATTATGAAAAACTATATGCCAACAACCAACCTTGAAAAAATGGATAAATTCCCACAAACATATAATCTACCAAAACTGCAGCAATGGAAAATATGAGTGGACTAATTACCAGAAATAAAATTGAATCAATAATCAAAAAACTCTCAACAAACAAAAGTCCAGGACCAGATGGCTGGCTTCACAGACAAATTCTACCAAACATTCAAAGAAGAGTAATACTGGGGATTTTCCAAGATGGTGGAGGAATAAGAGACCTTAGTTTTATCTGGTCCCAGGAATTCAGCTAGATGGCTATCAAATCATTCTGAACACCTATGAACTCAATCAAAGATCTAAGAAAAGAAATGCTGCAATTCTACAAATAAAAAAGTGACCACTTTCTGCAAGGTAGGTGGTATGGAGAAATGAATCTAAAGCAATATATGAGAAGATAAACCTTGAGGGGAGGGAGCCTCCATAAGTCGGCTACCAGAAAGTCATACAGCAACAGAGTACATAATCAGAACTTATGTAAGTCTGCTCTGGTGAAGGACATCCTGGCCTGCAAGGTGTTTAGGTAACAACGTGGGGGTGGAATCCTAGGTGGGACAGTGTGGTCTCAGGATTCTCAGAGTCACAGGGATACAAGGGTGCCTGAGTATGGCAGAGTTCTCAAGCATTAGAGCAGGGAAGCTGGCTGCAATCAGCAAGACCTGGAATGGGCTCTCACCTCAGGGTTGCCATATACTACAAACTGTGACACAGTCAGGCAACCATTCTCCAAGCATGGGCCCAGCAAGCAGTAGAACTGTGGCTAGAATACCCTCCCTTCCCCCAGGAGTTGTGGTGCAGGTGTGTGCTACCAGAGTCTTCAGGGTCTGAGGATTCAAAAGGGAATCATGTACCTGAGATTAGAAATGCTCAGTCACAGCTTGGGTGAGTACAGAGTGCCGATAGAGACCATGGAAACAGTATTGATTATGTGCTTTTCATCCTAAAGCAACAGAATACACATTCTTCTTGAGTACATTCTCCAGAACAGATCACATACTGAGTCACAAATCAGGTCTCAACTGGTACCAAAAGACTGAGATCATTCCCTACATATTTTCAGACCACAATGCTTGGAAACTGGAACTCAATCACAAGAGGAAATTTGGAAAGAACTCAAATAAGTAAAGGCTAAAGGACATCCTACTAAAGAATGAATGGGTCAACCAGGAAATTAAAAATTCATGGAAACGAATGAAAATGAAAACACTACAGTCCAAAACCTTTGGGACACAGCAAAGGGAGTTCTAAGAAGGAAGTATATAGCAATACAAGCCTTTCTCAAGAAAAAGGAAAGATCTCAAATACACAACCTGACCTTATACCTAAAGAAGCTGGAGAAAGAACAGAAAATAAAACCTAAAAGCAGGAGAAGAGAATTAATAAAGATTAGAGCAGAAATCAATGTTAGAAAAAACAAAAGAAGAGTTGAACAGATCAACGAAACTAGGAGCTGGTTCATTTAAAGAATTAATAAGATCAACAAACCCCTGGCCAGACTTACCAAAAAGAAAAGAGAAAGGACCCAAATAAACAAATTCATAAATGAAATAGAAAAGATCACAACCAACATCAAAGAAATATAAACAAGTATAAGAATATATTATAAGCAACTATGCCAATAAATGAGGCAATCTGGAAGAAATGGATGCATTCCAGAAATGAATAAACTTCCAAAACTGACACAGGAAGAAAGAGATAACCTGAACCGACCCATAACCAAAAAGGAAATTGAAGCAGTAATCAAAAATCTCCCAACAAACAAGAGTCCAGGCCCAGATGGCTTACCAGGGGGAATTCCACCAAACATTTAATGAAGAAGTAATACCTATTCTTCTGAAACTGTTTCAAAAAATAGAAATGAAAGGAAAACTTTCAAACTCTTTCAGTGAGGCCAACATTACCTTGATCCCAAAACCAGACAAAAACCCCACCAAAAAAGAGAATTACAGACTAATATTCCTAATGAACATAGATAGAAAAATTCTCACCAAGATACTAGCCAATGGGACTGAACAGTGCATTAGAAGGATTTACCATGACCAAATGGGATTTATTCCTGGGCTGCAAGTATAGTTCAACATCCACAAATCAATCAATGTAATACAACATTAATAAAAGAAAGGGCAAGAACCATATGAACTCCATTGATGTAGAAAAAGCACTTGACAAAGTACAGCATCTTTTCTTGATTAAAACTCTTCACAGTAGTGTAGGGATAGAGGGAACATACTTCAATATCATAAAAGCCATATATGAAAAGCCCACAGCAAATACCATTCTCCATGGGGAAAAACAGTGCTTTTCCCCTAAGGTCAGGATCACGACAGAGATGACCACTCTCACCACTGCTGTTTAACATAGTATTAAAAATCCTAGCCTCAGGAATCAGATAACAAAAAGAAATAAAAGGTATCTGAATAGCCAAAGAAGTCAAATTCTCACTCTTTGCAGATAACATAACACTCTGTGGAAAAGCAAAAGATCCCACCCCAAAATTGCTAGAACTCATACAGGAATTCAGCAAAGTGACAGTATATAAAATCAATGCACAGAAATCAATTGTATTTTTATACACTAACAATGAGACAGAAGAAAGATACATTAAGGAGTCAATTCCATTTACAATTGTACCAAAAGCCATAAGATACCTAGGAATAATCCAACCAAAGAGGCAAAAGATCTGTATTCAGAAAACTACTGAACACACATTAAACAATCCATTTGTAACTGCATTAAAAAGAATAAAATACCTAGAAATAAATTTAACCAAGAAGGGGAAAGACTTATATACTGAAAATTACGAGACATTAAGGTAAGAAATTGAAGAAAGTACAAAAAAATGGAAAAATATTTTGTGATCATGTATTGGAATAATTAATATTGTTAAAATGTCCATACTACCCAAAGCAATCTACAGATTCAACATAATCCTTAAAAATTCCAATGGTATTTTTCACAGAAATAGAAAAACAATCTTAAAATTTGTATGGAATCACAAAACACTCCAAATTCCCCAAGCAATCTTGAAAAAAAAGAACAAAGCTGGAGCCATCACACTCTCTGATTTCAAACTCTATTACAAAGCTATAATAATGAAAATGGTATAGTTATTAGCATAAAAACAGACACATTAATCAATTTGATAGAATAGTGAGCCCAGAAATAAACATATACATATGTTTAAATTTACAAGAAAGGATCTAAGAATATATGATAGAGAAAGGACAGTCTCTTCAATAAATAGTGCTGGAAAAACTATACAGTCATGCAAAAGAATGAAACTGGACTTTCTTACACCATATACAAAAATTAACTCAAACGGATTAAGATACAAATGTAACACCTGAAACCATGAACATTCTAGAAGAAAACATAGATGGTAAGCTCCTTAACACAAGTTTTAATAATGATTTTTTGAATCTGATACTAAAAACAAAAGCAAAAATATCAAGTAGTACTATATGAAACGAAAAGGCTTCTGCACAACATAGGAAACAATCAACAAGATAAATAAAAAGGTAACCTACTGAATGGGAAAAGATATTTGCAGATCATCCATCTATCTGGTAAGGGGTTCATACCCAAAATATATAAAGACGGCATACAATCCAATAGCAAAAACACAAATAATCCTTTTTAAAAATGGGGAGATCTGAATAGACATTTTTCCAAAGACATACAAATGGCCAACAAGTAAATGAAAAGATGCTCAACATCATTAATCTTCAGGAAAATGAAGGGCACCTGGGTGGCTCAGTCAGTTAGCATCTGCCTTCAGCTCAAGTCATGATCCCAGAGTCCTGGGATCAAGCCCTGTGTAGACGCCCTGCTCAGTGGGGAGCTTGCTTCTCCCTTTTCCTCTGCCACTCCCCAGTTTGTGCTTTCTCTCTCCCTCTCTCCCTCTCTCCCTCTCCCTCCCTCCCTCTCTCTCTCACACGCACAAATATTTTTTTTAAATCTTCAATAAGATGAAAATCAAAACCATAGTGAGTATTACCTCACACCTGTCAGAATGGCCAGTATCAAAAAGACAAGAAAAAACAAGTTTTGGTGAAGATACAGAAAACAGGGAACCCCTGTGCACTCTTGATGGGAATGAAAATTGGTGTAGCATCTATGGAAAACAGTATGGAGGTTTCTCATAAAATCAAAAATAGAATTATCATATGATCCAGCAATTCTACTACCAGGTATTTACAGGAATAAAATGAAAACACTAACTTGAAAAGATATATGCATCCCTATGCTTATGGTAGCACTCTTTACAATACCAAAGATATAGAAACAATCTTAAGTATTCAATGATAGATGAATAGGTAATGAAATTGTGGTATATATATACAATGGAATACTATTCGGCCATAACAAGGAATGAAATCTTGTCATTTGTGACAACATGGATGTTGAGGGGTTTATGCTAAATGAAATAAGACAGAGAGAAACAGTGTACAACATCACCTTCATTTACAATCTTTAAAGAGAAAAAAAACAAGATCAAAGATATAAAAAACAGACTACTTGTTACCAGAAGCAAAAAGTGGAGGGTGAGATAAGTGGGTAAAAGGGTGGATGGGGTGTCAAAAGATTTTTTTTAAGTTTTTAATTAAAAAAGAAATTAAACAAAATTTTTTAAACATAATGGAATCCAGAGTCTCCACAGTCTCCAGTATTTTTCAAAATGTCCAGGATACAATCCAAAATCACTTAACATATTAAAGAAAAAAAAAACAGGAAAAAAAATGACTTATACTCAAAAGAAAGGATAGGAAAGTGTGACCTCAGGATGACCCTGACATTAAAATTGGCAGACAATGATTTTAAAGCAGTTATAAAACTATGCTTAAGTACATAAAGGAAAATATGTTTGTAACAAATATAAGTATGATAAATCTCAGGAGAAGTGAAAACTATATAAAAGAAACAAATGGAAACCATTGAATTAAAAGAAATGGAAACCATTGAGTTCATGAATAGGAAAATTCAATACTGATTAGCTGTCAATTCTTCCAAATTTTAT
Organism: Canis lupus dingo; assembly: GCF_003254725.2. NCBI lineage: Eukaryota > Metazoa > Chordata > Mammalia > Carnivora > Canidae > Canis > Canis lupus. Next base: position 14,222,422 of record NC_064276.1, on the reverse strand, counting down.
CTATAAATCCAATGTAATCATAATCAAAATACAAAAAAATTAAAAAAAAAAAAACATTGTTCTGTGGATATTGACAAAGGACACACAAAAGACCAAGAATATCCTTACACAATAGTGAAGTAGAATAGCAAAGTCAAAGGACTGACACTATTTGACTTCAAGACTTAACACTAAAATTACAGTAATTAAGACAGTACAGTATGGTGAAAGAACAGAGAGGCAGATCAATGGAACAGATTAGAGAGCCCAGAAACATATTCATGCTTATATAGCCAACTGATCTTTAAGAAAAAAGCAAAGGCAATTCAATTAAGAAAAGATATCCTCTTGAGGAATGGTGGGAGAATAAATGTACATAAAAAAATTTACATGCAAAAGAAAAAAGAAAAGAAATCTAGACACAGACTCTCCACCTTTCAAAAAAATTAATGCAAAACGGCTCATTGACCTAAATATAAAACACAAAGCTATATATAATACAGGAAAATATAATATAGGAAAAAATTTGGTGACCATGGGTTTGACTGCGGTTTTTTAGACACAAAACCACAAGCACAATCTATGAAAAAAAAAAATCAGTAAGTTGGATGTCATTGAAATTTAAATCTTCAGCTCTGTGAAAGATGCTGTTAAAAGAGCAAAAAGACAAGCCTAAGACTTAAAGAAAATATCAGCAAAACATACATCTCAAATAAGATTTTTATCCAACATATACCAAGAATTCTTAAAACTCAACAATAAAAAACAAAACAATTAGAAATAGGGAGATTCATGAAATTCTTTGACAGACTATACCCTACCAGTGCCACCAGTGCCACCATTCCATCACCAAAATTGTTCTCATGAAACTGAATGACCCATTGAGGAAAGCCAGGACTATTAGTGTGGGTGATGCTGTGCACTTGTCATATATGGGCTGTTTATTATGTTGAAGTATATTTCCTCTATGCCTAGTTTAAATTTTTACCATGAAAGGATGTTGGATTATATTGAAAGCTTTGTCTAAATCCACTGAGATATTTATATGACTTATCCTTCATTCAGTTAAAATGTATCACACTTATTGATTTATGTATGTTGAAGCATCCTTGTATCTCAGGGATAAATCCTTCATGATCATAGGGTATAATCCTTTTAATGTGCTATCGAATTCAGTTTGCTAGTATTTTGTAGGTGCCAGTACCCCATAATGATGTTTTCTTATTCTGGTATTCAGGGTCATCCAACACAATGTACAGTACCCTCACACTAAGCTCTCAGTCTTCATTTTCCTTCATTTCCAACCAAATGTAGGCAGGTAAAAATCATCAGATATTTGCGAGAAACCTACAGCACTTAAGAAAAAAAAAAACATACGAAGTACAAAAAAAAATTGTCTCTGGATGAAAAAGCAAGCATTTGGAGAAACAAGACAATTTAAAAAGTATGCCCTGATTGAAGTAGACTTTGCTGAGCCAAACATTTCAAATTTATCTCTTGTTTGATACACTGGGATTTTGACACTTTGGAACAGTATACCATGATAAGAGTTGGAGTGGATAAAAGCTATGCTCTTCTTGCATTCTCATAAAAAAACCATGGCCTATAGACCCTTAGGAACACTGCCATATATCCTCAGAGATACAAGTACTCTAAAGACCACTGTTATATTCAACTCTAAACTATTAAAAAATTTAAATGAAATGTTTGATCATTATAAAAGATAAATTAATGAAAGTGATTAATAAAGAAGTAAAAAAAAACTTAATAGAATAAATTCAAGTGGCAAAGATCTACATTCCCAGTTTCCACCATGAATGAAAGACAAAGAAGGATAAAGAAACCAGGCCCAAAGAGGCTTTACTTGTTAATCTTCTATAAAATCATCAAGTAATAATTATTAAGTTATTTAAATTTTACAGCCTACATAAAAAGAAAACTTCCCAATCCAAACTAATATATTAGTAAGTTTGTATTCAAAATTTGATTTAAAGGATAGTATGTCATAATTAAGTAAATATTACCCAGGAATGTCAGCAAAAATGGCAGGAGGACCTCTGAAAGTTCATTCCTTCATAAAATCAATGAAAAACTTGCAAAAAACGTCAGAATCAACTTTTCAGAAATACTCAAAAGTTTGCAATACTCTAGGAAGCATTTAGTCAAGAAAAATGGCTAGATCTTGATAAGAACAGTGAACTTTGTGGCATTTAACACACCCTATGCCATTTGCTTCCTATCTCTTCAGCAGCTTTGAAAAAACAACAAACCATTTAGATATTGCAAGGAGCAAAACAGACCCAGAGCTCTTTCAGAGGCTCAATTCCAAAGAGGAGTCATTATTTGATGTCTCATTGTTCCTGGTAAGGCCCTACTGGAAAGGCTTGTCATTATCAACAATCAAGAGGGAAATGACCCATCACATACAAGGATTCTCAGTAACATTAATTGCTAATTCCCTATCAGAAACCATGGAGGCCAGAAGGCAGTGGGATAATGTATTCAAAGTGCTGTAAAATTAAACCATCTCAACAAAGAATTCTATATCCAGCAAAACTAACCCTCAAAAAATGAAGGAGTACTTAAGATACTCCCAGATATTATAAAAACTAAGATAGCTCTTCTCTAGCAGATCTGCCCTACAATTAATACTAATGGAAGGTTTTCAAACTGAAATAAAAGGATACTAGGCAATAATAAAATAAAGAACACCAATAAATATAATTACATAGGTAAATGTAAAAGGTAGTATAAATATATTTTTTGTTTATAACTTATTTTCTATCTAATTTAAATGACAAATGCATAATTCAATAATTATACATCTTAATTGGTGGGCAAATTAAATTACAAAAATGTAATCTGTGACAATAACAGCATAAGAGGATTAGGGGATTGGATCTATTAGGAGTAGAGTTTTTGTATACTACTGAATTAAGTTGGTATTAACTGAAATCAAATTGCTATAAATTAAGATGTTAATGGTAACCCCAAAACAACCAATAATGAAAATACTTTAAGACATATAGTAAAAGAACTGACAACTGGTATTTTTTGTAATAGAAAATATCTATTTAAGGGCAGCCCCGGTGGCAGCAGCAGTTTAGTACCGCCTGCAGCCTGGGGTGTGATCCTGGAGACCCTGGATCGAGTCCCACGTCAGGCTCTCTGCATGAAGCCTGCTTCTCCCTCTGCCTGTGTCTTTCCCTCTCATTCTCTCTGTGTGTCTCTATGAATAAATAAATAAAATCTTTAAAAAAAAAAAAAGAAAATATCTATTTAACACAATAGAAAGTAGTAGGGAGGATTGGATGAACAAAAAAAAAAGATATAAGATATATTTAAAAAGCAAAATGGAATGTGTAATTCCTAACTTATTAGTAATTATATTAAATGCGAAGAAATTAAACTCTCCAATTAAAAGGCAAAAATTGCTAAAATGAACAAAGAAACATGATCCAGTTATATGCTTTATACAATCGACATACTTCAGATTCAAAAACACAAATAGGTTGAAAGAGAATGGAAAAAGATACACCAGGAGATCCCTGGGTGGCTCAGCAGTTTAGCACCTTCCACCCAGGGCATGATCCTGGAGTCCTGGGATCGAGTCCCACATCAGGCTCCCTGCATGGAGTCTGCTTCTCCTTCTGCCTGTGTCTCTGCCTCTCTGCCTCTCTGTGTCTCTCATGAATAAATAAATTAAAAAAAAAAAAAGAAAAAAAGAAAAAGATACACCATGCAAAAGTAATGAAAAGAGCTAGAATAACCATAGTAACATCAGACAAAATAGAATTTAAGACAAAAACTGTTACTAGATGGGGGATCCCTGGGTGGCTCAGCAGTTTAGCGCCTGCCTTCCACCCAGGGTGGATCCTGGAGTCCCGGGATAGAGTCCCACATTGGGCTCCCTGCATGGAGCCTGCTTCTCCCTCTGCCTGTGTCTCTGCCTCTCTCTCTCTCTCTCTCTCTCTGTCTCTCATGAATAAATAAATAAAATCTTTTAAAAAAAAAAAACTGTTACTAGAGACAAAGAATGACATTTTATAATGATAAAAAGTGTCAACCAAGAAGATATAACATTTATATATACATAGGCATCTAACAACAGAGCCCACAAATGCAAGAATAAAAAACGGAAATAATTAAAGAAAGAAACAGATAATTCAACAGCAATAGTTGGAAATTTCAATACCTTCATTTTCAATAATGGACAGAACAACTAGACAGAAAATCGGTAAGGAAATAGAAGCCTTAAACAACACTATAAGCCAACTAGACCTAATGGGCATCTATAGAATGCTCCACTCTATAACAGAAAAATACATATTACATTCAAGTACACATGGAATATTCTCTAAAATAGACCATATGTTAGGCCATAAAACAATTCTCATTAATTTAAGGAATTGAAATCATACAAAGTATATTCTCTGATGACAACAGAATGAAACTAAAATCAATAAAAGAAGGAAATTGGGGAAATTAAATAACACACTCCAAGATAACCAATGGGTTAAAAAAAATCAGAAAGGAAATTAGAAAATACTGTGAGATTAATAATAAAAACAAAAGTACAACTTATAAAACTGTGGAACTGAGTCAAAGCAAGACTTCAGAGGGAAATTTATAGCTGAAGATGCCTACCTTAAAAAAGAAGGTTGGCATATTTCTACACACACACCCCCTTCAATAACTACACTCTGATAATATTAAAATAGCATTTGAAACATTGAAAAGCCTTCTATAATACATGGCCATTTTCTGACTACTGTATTTCCATGTAAAGAGTATATATTTTCATCATTTACATATAAGACAGGCCTGGAAATCCTGTCTCTTTCCTACTTTTGTTCCACCTCATCTTCACCAGAAGGGTGGAAGAGGATTCTCTCTCCCCTTTATCTCTTTCATCCAACCCCCTGCTCACACCAAGTGAAAAGGAAATAATTTACCATAATAATTAACTACACCTGGAAGGTTTGTTTGTTTGCTAGGTCTCCATGAACATCCGGGACAAGCCAGGAGCCTGGTAGGGGGAAGAGTAGAATGGGAAGAAGACAGGAGAACAAGGGGAAAACAGACTTCCTAGTCCCCCAGGTAGTGAATTCTCAATTGTCTGAAGGTGACCTGAGAAAAGAAGAAAGAGAAGTTCACAGAAATCATTCAATTCCAAATTTATCCTTGATTCTGTCTAATGAATGCTTTCTGGTATCTGAGACTGAGCCCTTTTGTTTTTCTAACTATGGCAGTTAATGTATTATAAAATACATTGCAGTCTGTGGAGAATGAATGATTCTGTTCTTAATTCCATTTTTCTTTTCATTTCTTTAACCCTCACTAAGCCCTCACTCACAAGCTAATCCTACTCTGCCACCTGGCCAACTCCTCTTAGTGGCATCACTGTTTCACTGTTCTTTATGTGCCTTTTACAAAGCCCTTCAACTCTGAATGATCCAATAAGCATCTCAACTCAGGAATAGGTCAAGAATAAAGAAATACAAACATAAGTTAACTATTTAAAATAAAAATTTTTTACAGTTTATACAGTATCACTATTTTTAACAATATCCTTGTTCTGAGAGTATTGATCTCAACTCTGGGCTAATGACTGCCAAATTTAATTTTTCCATGCTATTCTAACTCACACTCCATAACGTAATTCCAGTTGCCTATTGAACTTTCATTTTGATGTCTCATTGTCACAGCACCAAACTACATAAATAGCACTTGATTCCCACAGAGTTCCCAGTGCCAAACCCTCTCATGGGCATTCTGTGTCTCACTTGTCGCTGAGAATTAGAACAGCTTTGCTGGTGCCTTTATTTCAATAAGCCCATCATTAAAGCAACAACTTCAGCCTCTGCCTGAAGTTCCTCTCTTCACAGGGCTCGGCCTCAAATCCAAAGTGTCACACTCTCCTCCCCACTTTCAGGCACATATGACCACAATCCTTATGCAATTAAACTCCCAGACAGTTTATCCCACAGGCCTACATATAAACCTATTTAGGCTTGTAGTAATATCCCAAGGAAAATCATATCCATGAAGTCAGAAATCCCTCACTACCATTCAACTGTGTTCCTCCTCATTGCAAGTAAATGGGATAACTACCATTTGTGATATCAAGCAAGGTCTGCAAGATTTTCTATGTCCATTCTCAGAAGACAAGCAATATTTTTGCAACAAAGGAAAAAAAACCTGTAATTTCTTCTATGCCTTGTTAAAGCCTTTATTTGTTTATAATCAGATCTTGCTAGTTTTTTATATTGCTATAAGGAACAGGGAGACTTTGGATTTCAGTGATGGTGGCCAAAGTAATTCAGATCATCCTACCTACAAAGGAAAACTGGAAAGAAGAGATAAGAGATAACATACATACATCATTCACCTAGATGGGTCAGGAGAATTAAGAAGATTAAAGAATAACTTATCTGAGATATTGGAGAAGTCAGAGATTCAGAGAAGTTAGCCAAACATTGGCCTCTTTTGCCTGTAGAGCATTTATCAATTTTAAGTGAGGTGACTGAGACACTAAACAACACTTTTTAACAAGCTTAGCAACAAGCATGGCAAAATTGATTCCAGGCTTCCCAATGATATGAGCCCCAGTAAGCCATCCATCTTTGTTTTGGCACTCCCAAAGAGCTGTACCCTGTGATTTAGGAAAACCACAATAAAACCCCAGCTTCAAGTCATCTGAGTGGTTCAGAAAATATAAATTGGATTAAGGTAATCCCAAAGGTAGGTGTTTGTAGATACTTGGAAGAAGGGAGGGAAATCCCCTATGGAAGACAATAACATCTCTTAAGTTCCAAGTAATTTCTACAGATAATTTTTCAAACAAAATATCCAGCAGATAATCAAGTATAAGCAAACATGAGAAGTCAAGACAACACAAACAAGAGTAAGTATAATCAACAAATAGCTCCAGATTTGAATTGATCAGCTATAAAGTTAAAATAGCTATGCTTTTGTTTCATTGAAAAGACTAAAAATTTTGTCAGTGAACTAGAAACTATATCCAGTGACCAGAAAGTTTATACTGTGCCAAATAGAAATTCTAGAATTGAAAAAGAACCAAACTTCAGAATTCATTTGATATGTTTCACTGCATATTAAACTCAGCTAATAAGAGAATCTGTAAACTGAAAGCTCAGAAAAAAATACTTAAGAATAAAACACAGAGGGATCCCTGGGTGGCGCAGCGGTTTAGCGCCTGCCTTTGGCCCAGGGCGTGATCCTGGAGACCCGGGATTGAATCCCACGTCAGGCTCCCGGTGCATGGAGCCTGCTTCTCCCTCTGCCTATGTCTCTGCCTCTCTCTCTCTCTCTCTCTCTCTATCATAAATAAATAAAAATTAAAAAAAAAAAAAGAATAAAACACAGAAATAGAAAAGAATGGACAAAATAGAATTCAGGGTTTGGTGAGGGGTTTTTTGTTTGTTTTTTCTTTCAAGATGTACTTTATTTTTTTTTATTTTTTTATTGGAGTCCAATTTGCCAATATATAGCATAACACCCAGTGCTCATCCCACCAAGCGCCCCCCTCAGTGCCCATCACCCAGTCACCCCAACCCCCTACCCACCTTCCCTTCCACTACCCCTTGTTCATTTCCCAGAGTTAGGTGTCTCTCATGTTTTGTCATGAGACAAAACTGATATTTTCTTTTTTTTTTTTTTTTTTAATTTTTATGTACTTATGATAGTCACACAGAGAGAGAGAGAGGCAGAGACACAGGCAGAGGGAGAAGCAGGCTCCATGCACTGGGAGCCCGACGTGGGATTCGATCCCGGGTCTCCAGGATCGCGCCCTGGGCCAAAGGCAGGCGCCAAACCGCTGCGCCACCCAGGGATCCCCAAAACTGATATTTTCACTCATCCTCTCTCCTTTCCCTTTATTCCCTTTCATTAATTTTTATATTCCCCAAATGAATGAGACCATATAATGTTTGTCCTTCTCCGATTGACTTATTTCACTCAGCAAAATACCTTCCAGGTCTCTCCACGTCGAAGCAAATAGTGGGTATTTGTCATTTCTAATGGCTGAGTAATATTCCATTGTATACATAGACCATATCTTCTTTATCCATTCATCTTTCTTTTTAAAAAAAAAGATTTATTTATTTATGACAGACATAGAGAGAAAAAGAGGCAGAGACACAGGCAGAGGGAGAAGCAGGCTCCATGCCAGGAGCCCGACGCGGGACTCCATCCCGGGACTCCAGGATCGCGCCCTGGGCCAAAGGCAGGTGCTAAACTGCTGAGCCACCCAGGGATCCCCTCCATTCATCTTTCAATGGACACCGAGGCTCTTTCCACAGTTTGGCTATTGTGGACATTGCTGCTATAAGCATCGGGGTACAGCATCCCGGCGTTTCACTGCATCTGTATCTTTGGGGTAAACCCCCGGCAGTTAAATTGCTGGGTCGTAGGGCAGATCTATTTTTAACTCTTTGAGGAACCTCCACACAGTTTTCCAGAATGGCTGTACCAGTTCACATTCCCACCAACAGTGCAAGAGGGTTCCCCTTTCTCCACATCCTCTCCAACATTTGTTGTTTCCTGTCTTGTTGATTTTCCCCATTCTCACTGGTGCGAGATGGTATCTCATTGTGGTTTTGATTTGTATTTCCTTGATGGCCAGTGATGCAGTGCATTTTCTCACGTGCTTCTTGGCCATGTCTATGTCTTCCTCTGTGAAATTTCTGTTCATATCTTTTGCCCATTTCATGATTGGATTGTTTCTTTGCTGTTGAATTTAATAAGTTCTTTATAGATCTTGGATACTAGCCCTTTATCTGATATGTCATTTGCAAATCTCTTCTCCCATTCTGTAGGTTGTCTTTTAGTTCTGTTGACTGTTTCTTTTGCTGTGCAGAAGCTTTTTATCTTGATGAGGTCCCAATAATTCATTTTTGCTTTTGTTTCTCTTGACTTCATGGATGTATCTTGCAAGAAGTTGCTGACGCCAAGTTCAAAAAGGGTGTTGCCTGTGTTCTCCTCTAGGATTTTGATGGAATCTTGTCTCACATTTAGATCTTTCATCCATTTTGAGTTTATCTTTGGGTATGGTGTAAGGGTCTAGTTTCATTCCTTTGCATGTGGATGTCCAATTTTCCCAGCACCATTCATTGAAGAGACTGTCTTTTTTCCAGTGGATAGTCTTTCCTGCTTTGTCAAATATTAGTTGACCATAAAGTTGAGGGTCCACTTTGGATTCTCTATTCTGTTCCATTGATCTATATGTCTGTTTTTGTGCCAGTACCACGCTGTCTTGATGACCACAGCTTTGTAGTACAACCTGAAATTGTTCCCCCCCGCCTTTTTTTTTCTTTTTTTTCTCTCTTTTTCTCCCTTTTCCAGTACAACTTGTTTTTGGCCACTCTGCACTGAGCAAAATGACTAGAAGGAAAAACTCACCACAAAAGAAAGAATCAGAAACAGTCCTATCTCCCACAGAGTTACAAAATTTGGATTACAATTCCTTGTCAGAAAGCCAATTCAGAAGCAAATTATAAAGCTACTGGTGGCTCTAGAAAAAAGCATAAAGGATTCAAGAGACTTCATGACTGCAGAATTTATATCTAATCAGGCTGAAATTAAAAATCAGTTAAATGAGATGCAATCCAAACTAGAAGTCCTAACGATGAGGGTTAACAAGGTAGAAGAACGAGTGAGTGACAAAGAAGATAAGTTGATGGCAAGGAAGGAAACTGAGGAAAAAGAGAAAAGCAATTAAAAGATCATGAGGATAGGTTAAGGGAAATAAATGACAGCCTCAGAAGGAAAAATCTATGTTTAATTGGGGTTCCCAAGGGCGTCGAAAGGGACAGAGGTCCAGAAACTGTATTTGAACAAATCATAGCTGAGAACTTCCCTAACTTGGGAAGGGAAACAGGCATTCAGATCCGAGAGAGAGAGAGAGAGAGAGAGAGAGAGAGAGACACCCCTAAAATCAATAAAAAACACTCAACACCTTGACATTTAATAGTGAAACTTGCAAATTCCAAAGATAAAGAGAAGATCCTTAAAACAGCAAGAGACAAGAAATCCATAACCTTATGGGGAGAAGTATCAGAATAACAGCAGACCTCTCCACAGAGACCTGGCAGGCCAGAAAGGGCTGATAAGATATATTCAGGGTCCTAAATGAGAAGAACATGCAGCCAAGAATACTTTATCCAGCAAGGCTCTCATTCAGAATATAAGGAGAGATAAAGAGTTTCCAAGATAGGCAGAAACTGAAAGAATATGTGACTACCAAACCGGCTCTGCAAGAAATATTAAGGGGGACCCTGTAAAAGAAAGAGGAAGTCCAAGGAAACAATCCACAAAAACAGGGACTGAATAGGTATCATGATGACACTAAATTCATATCTTTCAATAGTAACTCTGAACGTGAATGGGCTTAATGACCCCATCAAAAGGCGCAGGGTTTCAGACTGGATAAAAAAGCAAGACCCATCTATTTGCTGTCTACAAGAGACTCATTTTAGACATAAGGACACCTACAGCCTGAAAATAAAAGGTTGGAGAACCATTTATCATTCAAATGGTCCTCAAAAGAAAGCAGGGGTAGCCATCCTTATATCAGATAAACTAAAGTTTATCCCAAAGACTGTAGTAAGAGATAAAGAGGGAAACTACATCATACTTAAAGGATCTATCCAACAAGAAGACCTAACAATCATGAATATTTATGCCCTGAATGTGGGAGTTGCCAAGTATATCAATCAATTAATAACCAAAGTTAAGACATACTTAGATAATAATACACTTATTCTTGGTGACTTGAATATAGCACTTTCTACAATCAACAGGTCTTCTAAGCACAACATCTTCAAAGAAACAAGAGCTTTAAATGATACACTGGACCAGATGGATTTCACAGATATTTACAGAACTTTACATCCAAACGCAACTGAATACACATTCTTCTCAAGTGCACATGGAACTTTCTCCAGAATAGACCACATATTGGGTCACAAATCAGGTCTTAACTGATACCAAAAAATTGGGATCATCCCCTGCATATTTTCAGACCATAATGCTTTGAAACTAGAACTAAATCAGAAGAAGAAGTCTGGAAGGATTTCAAACACATGGAGGTTAAGGACCATCCTGCTAAAAGATGAAAGGGTCAACCAGGAAATTAGGGAAAAATTAAAAAGATTCATGGAAACTAATGAGAATGAAGGTACAACCATTCAAAATCTTTGGGATACACCAAAAGCAGTCCTGAGGGGGAAATACATCACAATACAAGCATCCATCCAAAAACTGGAAAGAACCCAAATACAAAAGCTAACCTTGCACCTAAAGGAGCTGGAGAAAAAACAGCAAATAGATCCTACACCCAGCAGAAGAAGAGAATTAATCAAGATGTACTTTAAATTTACGTTAGTTAATATGTAGTGTAGTATTAGTATCAGGGGTGGAATTTAGTGATTCATCACTTGCATTTAACACCCAGTGCTCATTACAAGTGCCCTCCTTACAGAATGTGGTGGTTTTAAAATATATCCAAAAATTATTTGGCATTTCTCCTCTCAAAAGGTAGAATCTAATTCCTCTCCTCTTGGTCGTGGGCTGAATTTAATAATTCATTTCTAACAAATGGAATGTGGTGGAAGTAACAGTGTGGAACTTCCAAAATTAGGTCACAGAAGGCATTACAGTCTCTTCCTTGCATTCTCTATCTTGTTTCACTTAATCTGGGGATAGCCAGATGTCATATCAAAGACACTCAAGCAGTCTTATGAAATATATCATCCATGTGTAAGGAAATGAGACCTCCTTTCAAGAGCCATCTGAGTAAGCATCTTGAAAGAGTTCCCTTTAGCCACATAAAACCTTTAGATGACTAGGGCTCTGGCCAACAACTCAATTGCAATCTCATGACAGAGCTTGAACCAGAATGATGGTTGTTCTGTAATTTCTGATCTAAGGAAACTGTGTAGTAACTAATGTTTGTTGCTTTAAGCTATAAATTTTGGGATGATTTAATTAGTCATAGATAACAAATTCACGGAGTAAAAAAAAGCAGATACAGTAAGAAGTCTTTACATGCATCTTACTAAGGTTTCAGAAAAACATTAAACAGAGTAAAAATAATACCTAAAAAAATATGATTGAGAAATTTTCAAACTGAAAACAAAAATCCATAGGTTCATGAAGAAAAACTATCCCCAAGAAATACAGATTTTAAAAAATCCATATCGAGGTATGTTATAAATTGCTGGGAAAAAGATTAAAACTTAAAAAGCACATCCCCTCCCAAAATGACAGAAGTACAAAATTATACTGAGACCTTTCTTCTCACCAGAATACAATGAGAGCCAGAGACAATGAAATGGTCTATTTAAAGTGATAGAAGAAATGAACTATTCTACAATTATATAGTGAATATATCCTTTAATAAATAAAACAAAATATATTTCCAACCAAACAAAAACTGGAGGTCACCAACAGGCCAGCAATAAAGAAATACTAAAAGTATTTTTTTAGGTGAAGGAATATGATCATAGGAAGAGGCATGGAAATGAAGAAAAGAAAAACAGAAAAATAAAGAATATAGATGATAATTATATGGGTAAATCTTAGTGTATGTTAACTGTATAAAATAAAAATAAAGTTTTCAGTATTTAAAATACATGTATAATTAAAATAACAACAAAAACACAAAAGACAGGAAGGGAAAATCTCTTAGGAGATGGCATAAGTATTAATGTATATTAGATTCTAGTAAGTTGAAGATCCATGCTGTACTATTAAGAGTAGCCACCACAAGAATTGTAAAAGAGTATAACCAACAAGTAAAGGAGGAGCAGAAATGGAATTTTTAAAAAAGATTTTATTTATTTGAGAGACAGACAGCATGGGCACAAGTGGGGAGGAGGGGATGGGTAGAGGGAGAAGGAGAAGCAGACCCCCCACTGAGCAGTGAGCCAGATGCAGGGCATAATCCCAAGACTCTGAGATCATGACCTTAGCCGAAGGCAGATGCTTAACTGACTGAGCTACCCAGGTACTCCATAAATGGAATTAAAAAAAAAAAAAAAAAAAAAAAACACTTAACTAACCAAAAAGAAGATGATAAAGGAACACTGTAGCTAAATTCTCTACTCAGGGTCCACAAGGCTGAAACCAAGGTATTAACCCTGGCTGCAATCTCATCAGAGGCTTGGGGGCCACTTCCCAACTCAGTAAAGTTGTTGGCAGAATTGAGTTCTTGGAGGTGAAGTACGAAAGCCCCATTTTCTTACTGGCTGTCAGCTCCTATAGGTTGTTCTCAGCTCCCAAAAACCACCTTCAGGTCCTAACCACAGGGCTTTTGAAACGTGACAACTTACTTTATCAAAGCAAGCATGAGAATCTCACTCTGGTCCACTATGACAGTTTCTTACATAAAGTAACATAACCACAGGAACGACTAATCACCTTTGCCATATTACCTAATCTAATTCAGGGGCAATGAGCCCACCGTGTCCACAGGTTGAGCCCACACCCATGGGGATAAAATCACAGAGCAGGTGAACACCAGTGCCTGGGCATCTTGGGAACTTAGAATTTGACTTACCACAGTGTGGACTGCAGGGAGACAGAGATTATAAATGAACAGGAACACCCTGAATGGACAGATAGTAACTGGAAAAGAGGAATAAAGTAGAATCCCCAGAATGGTAGCAAGAGGAAAAAGAGCTCAGCAAACAGCACTGGGGGGAACTGGGAGAGCTAAGAGCTTTGTCTGGCAATGGATTTTGTGTGAGGCAGACAGTAAGGAAAAGCTACTATAAAAAAAAAAAGAACTTAAGGAAAATCTTAATAGAAGAAGGGAAGTTCTTAATATTAAGAACTTAGTCCCTCTTCAAATATTTTCTTCCAGAGATTGCCATAAATGTCTTCATTTCTTTCAACAAATTGTATGTGTAGCTATTTTTGTTTCTTATTTTTATGTTTTGCTCCACTATTGTTCATATCAGTACAACGGACTCAAGATAAAACCACATGCGCCAACATAACTTTGATTACACTGGAAAGATCAGGCTTAGGACTCAAATAGACCTTAAATCAAATCTTTAGTCCTTCACTTACTGGCTAAGTTAGCTTTTTAACCACCACTTATTACTCACTATGTGTCTATGCTAATTGATGTTGCTTATTTAGTGGGTGATCAAGATACTGCCTCTGGTAGACTGGTTTATCTCCTATAATCTGGTTAAGTGACAGCTGTGATCACCAGCCAATCCAAATTGACAATAAAATAACTAAACACAGTTTATTTCTTCATTAAATTCCTAAAGGATAAATTTCCCACTGTCCCTATGGTTGTACATATTAAAGAGGATATCTATAACTGCCTAAAGTATATATTAAATGTCAGCTTCAAGTATTATAATTTTTATTATTTCTTCCACCATAGGAAACCAAGTAGCAAATATCAACTCATAATCTGAAAAACAGAAAAGTACAGTTGAGAAATGTTAGAAGGGGAGCTCATATTAAGATCATGCTTCCCAGCAGAGACTGCAAAAGCACCTCTGGGGCTGAGGCTGCCATTTATCTTGTCCACAGATGTTTTCTCAGAGCTCTGCATATAATAAGTGCTCAATGAATACAATATTTAATAAATGAAAACAATATGCTATGTCTAAATATCAGTTGTATTTTGGTGTACAATGGCCTTATTAAGGGGTCCAGCTTCAGAGTAGAGGTGGGAAACCTACCTGTCAGGAAGTCAAGGGCTGGAAGAGCTTGGAAAGGTTGAGAAATAAATTACGTTCCTGCTGGAAGATACTGTAACTGATTCATTCATTTCATAAACATCCTTTAGCTACTTCCTATGTTCAGATATTATAATTGATAGATGTTAAGTATAGGAGACATGATTACAACTGTCAAGAATCTTCAGTTCAGTAGAAAAAATACTTGTATACCAATAATTTCTATACAAGGCTAGATGTGGTAAGTGGCATGTGTAACACAAAATTGTACAGGAGTTCAGAGAAAGGAGAAATCGCTTTAGACTGTGGATTAGCTAACTAAGGCCCATGAGCCAAATTCATCCTGTGACTTGTTTTTGTCAAGGTCCATGAGCTAAAGATAGTTTTCACATTTTGATAAAACAAAGAATAAATAGACTATATGTGTCCTACAGAGCCTAATTTTAATATCTGTTCCTTTACATAAAGTTGTGGACACCTGTTCACAATGAACAAAGAAGAATAAACAAAGATGGCTTTACAGAAGGCACATTTGATCTGGGCCTTTAACTAAAGGACAGAGATGGGATGGGAAAAGGGCACTTGGAATAGAGAGAATGAGTGAAAGCCTTGAGTGAAAGCCCAGGGCAGTGAGCTTCAGGGACATCTGGAGAATGATGGTGACAAATCCTATTTGGCAGGACTATGAAGCTTACAAAGGGAGAAGTAGAAGAGTCTAGAATGGCTGCCTGTGTTGGGTGGGCTAAGGAAGTTGACTTTGCAGTAACCAAGGATATCACACTCCATATCATGGAGTTTTTGCAATCGTCTCTATTCAAGGACTCTAATGATAAGAGTGAAGATGATTTTTCACAAAAAGAGCACCACAGTAATGAGATTTTTATGACAATTAGCCAAGAACGAACTCTGTGTTTCATTCTGGCCACCAAATAATTTATGATGACAACATGTATTCTCTTAACTGCAGCCTAAGTCAAACTGAAACTCCCAAACGGGTGCCTAAAGATACCTTGTTTTATTACATCGCATCTCCTCCATCATCTACCTCCCTGAAAATGTGATTTAAAATGGGACTTCAGACAGACCCTCCAGTGTAGCTTTGTTTCACATGACACTATGTTATTAATGCATGACACTATATTATTAATAATATTCACCAACAAGTCTCAGACCCACTATTTCACCCTCATTTAGTGGCAATCTTCTGCAATCAAATAATTGTGCTTGTCTGTCTGGCCCAAGCACAAGGTGCACTTTCACAGACTGTTCTGCTGGTCAGTTCCATTTGCTGACAGCTCAGCAGGGAGGGCTTGATTTAGTCAGTGCATAAAGCTGCTATATACAAGTGGAACCCTGGCTAGAGAAGGGGGAAAAAGAACTGAGAAACACAACAGAAAAAGACATGCAAAGATGAAATAAAACGGAGGGTTGACTGGAAAATCTCCATTGGAAAAAAGGCGCTAGAAGCTACCCCAACTTCCAAGTCCCCCGAATCCCAAGCACCTCAATTTTCCTTCCTTACAGACTGAAAGCAGAGCCTTCTCCACAAAGACATGCCTCCTAAATGCTGTCCCTCTTGTCAGACATACTTCAGTTCTCTGACTGGCCCTCTACTCATACTCCAGACTAATAAGGACAAGGGTTCTTGTAATTAAAAATCCAAGTGGGAAGTCAGATTACAACAGATACAGTGAGGAAAAAAATGAAACAACTTGAGAAAAGGGGAGAGAAAAATCACAGAAGAAATAGTTATAAACTAAAAAAAAAAAAAAAAAAAGAAAAGAAAAGAAAGAAAGGAAAGAAATAGTTGTAAATTATTTTATAATAGCCCGAGGCAGGGTGGGCTCAGCTGAGGTTGACTGCAGCCTTCCCTCTACTTCCTCACTGTCCTAGGTCTTCATAGGATTCCTGCCTGGGCCTGTCCTTGGTCCCTCTTGCTCCAAATCTCTTTTTTCTGTACCCCATTAAAGTATTCCTTTTATTACTTATAACCCCAAAAGAATCTGTTAAAACACTTCACAGAGAAGCTGTTCAGTATGATCATCTACCAAGAACATTCATATCCAAACAGGGGACAACAGTATGAATTCCCAATGGTAGACTGTAAGGTCATGGCAGGATCACTGGAGGAAAGGAGGGAAGGAATAGGATAAACAGAGGTGGAATGAAGGAGGAAAGGAAGAAAATATTTACTGAGTGCCATTTAGTTTTACATATTTCATTATGTGAGCTGCCCACACAAGACCCCTTAGACTAAATGGTTGCTAGTCGGGAAGTTCAACTCCATTAATCCAGATCTGAGACAATTCCTAAAAGCAATGGTCAGGAACTACAGAGAAAGGCAATTCTGTGACCCTCTCATCACTCATCTTATTGCCCTAACATTATACACATCCGGAAAGCAGACAAGAAGTGTGGGCAGGTACTGACTCTGTCAGGGCTTTAGAAGTCAGTCAACCAACCACTCTGAGGCCCTGTGTTTTCACTAATAAAGCAAAGCTATTGGGGAAAAAAATGGTCTCTACACTTTCTTCTCATTCTTAAGTTATATACTGTATTAATAGTATTTAATTAATATTAAAAATTATTAATTTAAATCATTAATATTAACTATACGATTAAAGATTAAATTATGTGATTCAATGAATTTTGTCAAATTTTCCCCTCTATAAGGTCATTCATTTAGCAGATAAACATGCTTTTATTTCTTCCATTTAAAAAGAAAGAGGGACAAAAAAAAAAAAAAAAAAAAAAGAAAGAGGGGCACCTGGGTGGCTCAGTGGTTGGGTGTCTGCCTTTGGCTCAGGTCATGATCCTATGGGGGTTCTGGGATCGAGTCCCACAGCAGGCTCCCTAAGGAAAGCTTCTCCCTCTGTCTGTGTCTCTGCCTCTCTCTCTGTGTGTCTCTCATGAATAAATAAATAAAATCTTTAAAAACAAACAAACAAACAAAAAACAAAACAGAATCATAGCCACTCAAAGAAACCCAGAACTTCTCTAGCTCAGGGTAAAATCCACAGAGGATATGACAGGAAATTGATGGAATAAAGATTTCTGTTAATGGCTCCTTTTTCTCCTCTTCGCCCTGGAATACCTTTTTTCCATCTTTTGCTATCTCTGCTGCTAGCTGCTTCCTCCTTTCCTTCTTTTCCTTCTCCTTTGACTTTCTTTGTTTCTTTCTCTTTTTTTTTTTTTTTAATTTTTATTTATTTATGATAGTCACACAGAGAGAGAGAGAGAGAGAGAGGCAGAGACATAGGCAGAGGGAGAAGCAGGCTCCATGCACCGGGAGCCCGACGTGGGATTCGATCCCGGGTCTCCAGGATCACGCCCTGGGCCAAAGGCAGGCGCCAAACCGCTGCGCCACGCAGGGATCCCTGTTTCTTTCTCTTTTATATCAATCTCAGAATCTTAGATTTGACACTTGAGAAATGGAAACATTTTATGTACATGTCTTTGATTTCATAGGAAGCTACATCATGATCTTCTTACTTTTTTTTTCTCTTCTTTTTAAAAAATATTTTATTTATTTATTAGAGTGAGCATGAGCAAGGGGGAGGGGTAGAGGGAGAAGGAGAAGCAGACTCCCCACTAAACAGGAAGCCCTAGTTCTGCTCTATATCCCAGAGGAACATATAAGGTTAGGAGGCTCTCTAATCTTCTGGCTTGGGGTTGATTTATGTCCATGATCAGAAGATCAGAAGGTAGAACAGTGAGTTAAATCTGTTCATTTCTCCATCTTCATTCCTGGAGGTTGCCACAGGCAGATTGAGTTTGTACACTGAAAAATACAGGTTCTGTTTCATGTGTGTGTTCAGGTAATTAGTCCCATTCCTTGCTCCTTCAGGTCTAAGAAAAGTAATGACTCCTTTGGCCCCAGCGGCCTTACTATACTCAGGACATGTGGCCATCATTTGTGAATTTCTCTTAATCTTGTGTGTACCTTTGTAAACAGTTCCTTTATTAAATTCTCCTCAGTTACTCCATTTGGGTATAGTTTCCATTGGTTTCCAGCATGGATAATGACTATTATAAGAAGCTACTGCTATAATTCAACTAGGAGTTGATGATAACAGTGGAAATGGAAAGAAGTGCTGGACTCCTGCTATATGTTGAAGGAAGAATTGATAGAATTTGCTGATGGAGGAAATGTAATGTGTGAGTAAAAGAAAGGATTCAAAAGTGACTCACTCCAAAGCTATAGGCTTGAGCAGCTGGAAGGATGGAGTTGCCACTTGCTGGGACTGGAAAGACTTCAGGAAGAACAAGCCAGGGAACATTCATCATGTTAAATTTGAACTTAGATATCATCTAGGTATCTAAGGAGTGTTTCAGATAGGCATTTGGAAGTACAAGTCTAACGTCAAGAGAGAGGTCTGGGAATCATCAGTCTAAAGATAGTCTTCAAGGCTATGGAACAAATGAAATCATCCATTGCCTGAGTGGAGGTGGGCGGGGAATAAGGAATGTCTTAGGGTGAGAGAGATCACAGTGGGAGAAGGAGAAGCAGATTCCTCAATCCTCAGACTCCTGATGCTAGGCTCCAACCCAAGACCTCAAGATCATGACTAGAGCTGAAGGCAGACACGTAACTGACTGAGCCACACAGGTGCCACTGTTTTTGTTTCTTTTTATTTTTTTAAAAGATTTGATTTACTTATTCATGAGAGACACAGAGAAAGACGCAGAGACATAGGCAGAGGGAGAAGCAGGCTGCATGCAGGGAGCCCGACATGGGACTCTATCCCGGGTCTCCATGATCACGCCCTGGACTGAAGGCGGCGCTAAACCGCTGAGCCACCGGGGCTGCCTGATTCTGGTTTTTTGTATCATTGTGAGTTCCCCACATATGACAAGAGCAGTGATATCACAGAGAAGAAAGATGAACATTCTGATTCTCTTCTTGAAGATACAGAGGATAATCTCATCCAAACTATCACATTTGGCATTAACCAATATTGATGTTTGGTGGAATGCAAAATGGAAAATTTTGAGTCTATATCAAAAGTCAGAATAATCCTTCATTGACAAATATAGTAGACTACTGGCACTTAAATATGCTTGACAATAATTATGGATAGATTAAACACAACTATCCTAGCTTTGATGACCATTTCTTGGTGACTACTGGAATAGGCATTAATATTTTTGTTTTCACTACTTTTTCTGAATTTGAACCAAATTGAAGCCATCAACGTTAAAGTGCTGTCTTCCAGGTTGGGAACTGAAGCCAATTCCAGAAAATATGGAAGATCCCAAAGCCTAAAGTACTGAGAATGTCAGAAGAAAAAGACAACATGACAAGTTAATGAAAGAAGTGAAGGAATAAAGGCTGGGAAGAGAGAACAGCTCAAAGCTTTAAGGAATAAATTTTGGAAACTCCTACAAATGAATGACAAATTGCCAAAGCATATGCAGTTTAAACAAACAGATCTTGATCTAGATTCCCAAATTCAAGCTGAGATTATCAGAAAAACAGCTTAGAAAATTCAACAAGTGGAAAAGGAATGAGTTTGGAAAGAAGAAAATATCAACTTGGCCTCATGAAGCTACAGAGTGATTTGTTAGAAAATGATATTGTTGTGGTTCATGCCATCCAAACTAACCACAAGATATCAAGTTTGTAAAGTAACCAAAGTAACCACAAGATATCCTCAAGTTTGTGAAGCCCTCTAAGTGCTCCAAGTCAAAATGAGCAAGTTAGAGAGAAGAACAAGCAATTTGGAGAGATTTGAAAAAGAGACAGGAGTAGCAGTATGCCAGAAGAATCAATTACAGAAAAAGGGAAAAATTTTCTACCTAAAACCCTGAGTGAAATTATGGTGGAAAATCAAATTAAGAAAAGGAAGAAACAGGGCAGCCCCAGTGGCACAGCGGATTAGTGCCGCCTGCAGCCTAGGGTGTGATCCTGGAGACCCTGGATCAAGTCCCACGTCGGGCTCTCTGCATGGTGCCTGCTCCTCCCTGCCTGTGCTTCTGCCTCTCTCTCTGTGTGTCTCTATGAATAAATAAATAATCTTTTAAAAAAAAAAAAGGAAGAAACATATTAAAAGCTGAAATGGGCCCAATTTAAGATTCAACAGTGAAAAAAATAAAGGAAGAAACTGTGTAAGAATAAGTCTGAGGGGATCCCTGGGTGGCGCAGCGGTTTGGCGCCTGCCTTTGGCCCAGGGCGCGATCCTGGAGACCCGGAATTGAATCC
Organism: Canis lupus dingo; assembly: GCF_003254725.2. Lineage (NCBI taxonomy): Eukaryota > Metazoa > Chordata > Mammalia > Carnivora > Canidae > Canis > Canis lupus. The sequence goes on along the minus strand of NC_064276.1, from coordinate 14,201,515 downwards.
CACATTGGGCTCCCGGTGCATGGAGTCTGCTTCTCTCTCTGCCTCTCTCTCTCTCTCTCTCTGTGACTATCATAAATAAATAAAAATTAAAAAAAAAAGAATAAGTCTGATGATGACTATGACGATCTCAAAGATAGCTGGAGCCATCAAAGAGGCCCAGTTGTATATAGGAGACTTCAATATGAGTACAGCCTCAGACTATAAGATACCTCAACATATGAGAATAAATACCACCAAGAAGAAAGAGAAACTGGGACACCTAGACTCCATAGCCCATTCAAAGGAAATGCACACAAACAGGTGCATCCTCTCTCTTCAAGACCCAACAGTGGCTGGTAATACATCAAGGTAATATAATCAAGGTAATACAGTGACTGGTACAAGAACTGAAGAGCATTCAGTCAATTCTTAACATGTCCAGGCATACGCCTATTACCCAAATCTCCCTGATATACCCAGGAGAAGTTCCAGAAAAGAGATCTCAGTATGATGAGGAAACTCTCCTTGTTTTAAGCAACAGCAGATAGAGTCAGGATGAAAAGGCAGGGTCTTGTAGGCTCAGATGCAGGAGTCCTCAGACTCTCTTCTGGAAAGAACACTGATCTGACAACATGAGATTCATTGTCAGGTCATCAAAGACATTAACACTCAGCCTAGATCTCCAAAGTTAATGGAATTTGCAAAAGCAAATCCAACTGATGTGAACCTGGAGATCACAAAAAGGGATGAGATTAAATACTTATACGTTCAACAGTATTTGACCAGCAGGATCAAAGAACTAACTGTCACTTTTGATGCAGAACTCTATCTCCCAAGGAATCAGAAAATGAATCTAGATACTCAGATAAAATTATCTTACCTGCACCATGTCACATTATTTCAAGAAATGCTTCTCCTCAAGAATTTTGAAAAACAGGAGAACATACTTCAAAAGTATGTTAATTCATTAGACAGAAAGGAATTAGACATGCAATGGAAAATGAATGAAACTCTTAAAGAGAAGGAAGATAAAAAGAATGAAATTGCCAAACTCCAGGACCCCCCCCCCCCCAAAGGCACCCTATACGGGCTTCCAAGCTGCCACTGGAGAAAACAATACATTTGGTAATTTCCTCAAGAAGGTCTTATAGAGGATTAAGTGGAGGAAGAACAAAGGAGGTTGAAGGAGATACTGATGAAGTTGTGGAAAGTGATGAATCACATGAAGATCCAGCTAGGAGAGTGATAAGGAAGAATATGAATCTCATGATGAGGTTTTTGATGATTCTATTTGCCCAACAAATTGTGATATGGGTCTTTCAGAACTGGCCCTTCAACTTTGAGAGAAAAGACTGGACATAGAGAAGGGCTTAGTTGAAGAAAATAAAATTATAATAACCTCAAAAAAGAATACGATACACTATCCAAAAAAGTAAAAATTAAAAAAAATAAAAATTTAAAAAAGTAAAAATTGTGGCAACTATCCTGAACACAGTGAAGGAGGCCCTAGGCTTTTACAATGAGAGATGCACCAGTGGTTAAATGACCTGCTGGTTGTGAATCCACTCAAGCTCCACTTGAGAGAGCACATAGAATTAGGAGAAATACTCAATGATCTTCCTGGAACCTTGTTTTTTTCTAACCATTCCTTGGGTTGGATGCAAGAACAAATCGTATGACTCCATGAGGAAAATTCCAAGCAACAAAAATTTAACAAAGAATGTTGGAAGAGATGCAAACAGCTTATCAAAGAAGAGAGATGGTAAAAAAGGTAAGCAAAATGGAAGAAACAGTTTGTCAACTAATGATCAGTAAGTCTGGCTGTGTGATGGACTTAGAAGCCTTTCAGACATGAATACAACCTTGAAGAGCTAAAGATCAAGAAACTATGAAAGAAATTATTGAACGCAAAGGAAGATATGGTAGGAAAAGTTTGTTGAGGTGCAATGGGAGCTGACAACAAAGATAAAGGAACACACCAAAAAGCTTCATCGATGAATGATTTATGTATCAAAAGGAGGTAATTGATTGTGTTGGATACACTACAAAACTACCAGGGCAATGGCTTCCAGGGGCCTAGGAAAGCAGATATTGTGGCAAGAGAGAAGGTCATAGAACTGATCCAAGTCCAGGCAGAAAAGATGAAGAGGGTGCACTTATGTATTAGAAAGGTGGTCTTATCCTCTCCACCCATTCAGCCTCTGCAAGAGAAAAAGATGAAATCCATGCATGGGCCTTTAAGTTTGCTTTTTTCTCAAATCCATCCAAGATTTCTGACATATATACAAGAAAATCTGTTTCCTTGCCACCTACAACAATCCTGTTACTTTAAAGTGAACTTACCTAAAAGTCTAAGACCAGATTCAGTTAAATAGTTTTAATAGGGATCCCTGGGTGGCGCAGCGGTTTGGCACCTGCCTTTGGCCCAGGGCGCGATCCTAGAGACTCGGGATTGAATCCCACGTCGGGCTCCTGGTGCTTGGAGCCTGCTTCTCCCTCTGCCTGTGTGTGTCTCTGCCTCTCTCTCTCTCTCTCTCTCTCTGTGTGTGACTATCATAAATAAATAAAAAATTAAAAAAAAAAAGAAAAAAATAGTTTTAATAATTTTTCTCCAATTGGGTTATCTTGGAACTGACTGTAGTACCCAACATCTATTTCTTATTGAACTGAACCATTTTAGATCCGTTTGGAACCCACTGGATTGAATGTGGAGTCTTAGAAGGATGTCTATCAAAACTGCAAGAAAGCATCTGTAATAGATCATATTTTAGGAAATTTGTCCCTTGGTTATCTGACTGTTTAGCCACTGGCAAGACAAACTAAATTGCTAAATCATTTAGCAATCTGTGAGAAAACTTGCATTTTTTTAATCCTTGGAAAATAAACTCTGATGTTAAGTATTCTCTGAAAGGACAAAAAAGGAAAGCACAATCCCAAGGGAGAGGAAGTAAGTAAAAACTCAAACAAATCAGCCATCAAAAGAGAAAGGGACAAACCAGGGGTGGAGGCCAAGCAGCCCTAATCCTTGGAGTTGGTTATTTGTGGCTGAAGATGGATTTAGGTCCATTAGAGAGATATATTGAATACCTACAAAACAATGCAACAGAACTCATCTTTGTGAGAAGTAAGACACAGAGGAATACATTTTCTTTGTATCTGTTGGGTTGACAGAATAATTTATATAATAATAATAATAATAATAATAATAATAAATTTTAGGCTCCTCTCATTGGAGCCTAAAAATTGAAATCAATAATGAGACTCTGGAATTGTGGGGACTGGTTTGAGAATTATAACCTGAGCTAGAAAGGGCTAAATTAGAGAAGATGGGGTTGAAGAGATAAGCTGAAATAAAAATAATACGCTCTCTGGGCAGTTATGCAGTTATGTTATTTATATACTATCTGCTTCCCATATATTATCTAATTTAATTCTTAAAACAATGCAATGAAGTACTAGTATTATGTTGACTTTACAGAGGAGGAAACAAATTATGTAAACTATTCTTTTATTGAACATTTATTTCCTGTTTCTTTCTATGCTGAATTAAACATTCATTTCATATTCTTGAAAAACACAAATTATTCTATCAACAATATCTTAGAACAAGAAACGCAAATTAGAATCCTGACATTGTTAATTTTGTGCAGAGTAGTTATTTGAGAGTTAAGGATGCAGGACATGCACACAGCAGAGTGGTTTGCTTTGGACTGGCAGATAGGAGGAGACTACCCAGTTTCCTACTCTGGTTTCAGCAAACTCCTCAGCTCTGAATGGAGCAGAGGAGTGTGTTTCAACAAATTGGCTAATAAGGAGGCTTTTCTCTGAAGATGTTTGCACCTCTACCAGTATTCTAAGTATTCCCTAGTTTCTCATGTCCTACATCACTTTTTTTTCAGGTTCTCGTCAAGTCATTTGTTGTTTTTAATATAGATCTATGGGATGCCTGGGTAGCTCAGGGGTTGAGCATTTGCCTTCAGCTCAGGGCATGATCCTGGAATCCTGGTATCGAGTCCCACATTGGGCTCCCTGCATGGAGCCTGCTTCTCCTTCTGCCTGTGTCTCTGCCTCTCTCTCTCTGTCTCTCATGAATAAATAAACAAAATCTTAAAAAAAATAATAATATAGATCTAGAAGTAAAAGTAGGTTACATCACTCTGAGAGATCATCTCTAACAATCATTTTTGATTGTGCATAACATTTTAAACTAGTTTGAAAGTGTCGTTTTCATTTGGGGGTAAGTGGTCATGGGAATTCATGGCTATATCCACCTAAGAATGATATCACTGATACTTGGATTCCTATTAGTAATAGAACATAGCACATTAGATTGAGAGCTCTATGGGTCCATATTAACAAGCTACTCCACTGAGCTGCCCCAGAATATAAGTTGTCCCAGAAGGAAAGGTGAAGACAGGCAATAGAACATCAATGTAGAAAGTGACTCAGCAATGTCAAGTCTTCCTAACCTGATGAGGTTGCTGATCTGTCCCCCAAATTATATAAGACTTGTTTCCTTCAAAGATTCTTGTATATTCCTATTAACAGGTCTGAACAGTTTGTACCTATTACTGTAAACCTCTGGTATAGTAACTTCTCTATTGGAGAGTCTTTGCCACTTTTTCTGCTACATGCCCTAAAGCCCTACCTAAACTATGTTTACCCTTCAGGGCACCTGAGTGGCTCAGTGGGGTTGAGCATCTGCCTTTGGCTCAGGTTGTGATCCCACGCTCCTGGGATTGAGTCTCACATCGGGTTCCTGCAGGGAGCCTGCTTCTCTCTCTGCCTGTGTCTCTGCCTCTCTGTGTCTCTCATGAATAAATAAATAAATACATCTTAAAAAGAAACAACAACAACTATGTTTGGCTTTTAAGCACTTAAAAAATGTGCTAATCATAAAAAATAATAATAAATTAAAAATACACATTAAATTCAATGTGTATTTGTGTGTGCATGTACGGGTACTTCTGTGTGTTAAGTATGTATTTGTTCTCAGGGTCACAATGTAAAATGTATTTTTTACGAATAGTTATGTTCAAAATGTATTTGAAAGGCACAGTGCAAGAACACTTGTCTCTACTCTCACTCTCAAGAAGTGACTTACCTTCTGGCAAATTTGGGAGAAGAAATTGAGCAGAGTCCTTTCTCATTCTCTTGTCCCTATTGTCTTCTCTTACTCTCTATAATAAATAATGGCCCCCAAGGATATCAGGTCCTAAAGCCAGGAACCTGTAAATAATAATTTATGTGGCAAAGTCTTTGCAGATATGATTAAGCTAAGGATTTTGAGATGGGGAGATTATCCCAGATTATAGGATTGGGCCCTAAATACAATCATATAAAAGGGAGGAAAAAGAGATTCTACACACAAAGAAAGCCAATGTGAAGACAGAGTAGAAAGTGATTTCAAGATACTGACCTTCCTTGAAGATTGAAGTGATGCAGTCACAAGTCAAGGAATGCTAGCAGTCATCAGAAGCTAGAAGAAGCAAGGAATAATTATCCATTCATCACTGGATAGAAATTTCAAAAACTTACTTTTAAAGGTTCTTTCCATGTCCTTAGCGGGAATGGAAAAGATTACCAGGCTTACATCCATGAGTGAGATATCATGAGAATCGGGAAGGCCTCTGCACACCAATTTGTACTTCAACATGCCTCATTATGATAATGGCCAACACATTAAGTGATAATTACATGCAGAGCATATTATGTACATAATTCTTTACCCTCACAAAAATTTGGTGAGGTAGTCATCATTACCCTTGTTTTACAAATGAGAAGACTCAGAAACAACTTATCCAAAGTCATACAACTAGTGACAGAACTGGGTTGTACATCTATTTTGATTTGCCTCCAAAAACAAGAGCCCTGTCCACTTCAAGTGTCTCTGTGTTACTTATCCTTGGCTTCCTGAGGCTGGGCTACCTCATGTTAACCTGCTCCTCAAGCAAGCTGTATGGTGTAGTTTGTATATACCAAAAAATATACAGAATAAAAGAATCTTTATGTGACACGTAATTCTTTACAGAATACATTTATTGGTTGACAATAGATTACATCACAAAAATCGCAGGGCTAGAAGAATTCTTAAAGATCCAAATGCAGAACCTTTTTAAAGATGGGGAAAACAAGACCAACAAATTTGCATACATCTCTAACATGCAACCAATTCATCGAAGCAGAATTTCATTGCTACGTAAACTGATTTCTAATACTTCAGTAAGTTCTAACTGGAAAGTAACTCCAAATTTACTTGATCATCCAAACACTGTAAAACTTCCTTTCTTTCCTCTTCTCAAGCATTGATTATTACTTAGGGGATCTATGAGACTGATGCTAGTTTTCGAGGAAAGGGAGAGAAATTTGAAATAGCCCTTTTCGGTTGTGCGGATTTGGGGACCCCGTGTTCAGAATATTAACTGTCTCTGAAGTGAACATTTCCGTTCTACAAAACAAAACCCCAGATATTTATTTACACGAGGTCAAGTCACAAATTAAAAATCCTTTTTAAATAAGAAAACGCTACTGAGCAGCCCTGAAACACAATGTGGTTTGTTGTTTTGGTTTTGGGGCGGGGGGACATATTCTCGTTTGCTATCCCGGCTTGCCACATATTTATTTGGCTTCGAGGTGGAACTGTCACGGCATATTTGAGGATGTTCATTACCCTTGACAATTAAAAACAAAATGAAAGGCGAATGCACGTGCTGCAAAGGGGGGTGGGGGAGCGTTCTGAGTGAGGCTACTCGGTAGTCGTCGTCGCCCTTCGGCATCAATACCTTCCCCGACAGGAGTTTCCAAATACCTTCCGCCTGGTAGCCAAGGGCAAAACGGAGAAGCCCCAGCTCCGAGCCCGAGGAAGGAGGCGGCCCGCCCGCCGCCAGCCAATCTCCAGGTGCCTTCTGCACCTGCCCACTGCTCCAGCGACCTTTCCCCTCTGGCCCTCCGCGGGCCCCGTTTACGACAGTTTTCCGGCCCGTTGGCCGCCCGGCTGCCGTGTTTCCTGACGCGCCGCTGGCGGGGCGGTTTGCGTCCGCCGCCGGCGGGGGCCGCTTGGCCGTCGGGTAGAAGCGTGCGAGCTGGCTGCGGCCTTTGGGCTGGGATGAGCCGCGCTCTCGGTGGAGGCCGCGGAGCCGAGCCGGAGCCATGGTGAGTGCGGCCTGCCGGTCTCCCGAGCCGTCTCGGGCCCAGGCCTCGCGACCTCGGAGGAAAAGAGCCGAGGTTTTCTTCCCCCTTGCGACTCTAGGCTGGAGACGTAGGGCCCCGGACAGCCACACCTTCTGGGACACAACCCCTCTAGGGCCTTTATGGTCTTCCATGGCCCTTCCGCCAGGGGCTCCGGTCTCTGGCCCATCGGCCCCGAGATTAGTGGAAACGCGTTTGATTGTCGCTGCTCTTCGCCCGGTGCAGCCTCGCGACCTTCCTTAGTGTGTCCTTCCCCTGGACTCCGGCCGACGCGTCTCTTCTCGGGCCCAGAACACATGGGGGATTCTGCGCGGGGACCGGGAGACGCCACAGGGTGGAAGGCGCTTCGGCCCACGTTTTGACGTGGAAGCGTGTTGTCCGAATTCTGCGGGGACCTCACATCGTGCTTTCTCCAGCAGAAATGTTACTTCCTTCGTTCTTGATTGAACATCAGTGTGGTTTCGTTTGCCCAGAGATGAGAGGTGTTCAGTTCCACTGTCGTAAAAGTAAATAAGCAAATCCACTCGCCCTTCCCTTTCACAGTTGAAAATCCCACAGCTTTACAATGAATTAGAGTCAAAAAGCTGCAGTCCTCCTGAGAGATCATGGGCAGGCGATTTTCTTCCTCAAAGTTGTTTTCCCCTTTGAAGTAAAACTTGTAATGAGTTTAGGATGGGACGATAGGTACGCATAGGGAAAGGTGAGAATTCCAGAAGTAAATGATTCACTCTGCTTCCCCTTACCAGGCCAGTACCGTGGTAGCTGTTGGACTGACCATTGCTGCTGCGGGATTTGCAGGTTTGTTTATGGTTTGGGAGTCGAAGTGAAGTGTAGGGGAGGTTGGAGATTTTTTTAATTATTCTGTTGCTTTTGTTTGTAGGCCGTTATGTTTTGCAAGCCATGAAACATGTGGAACCTCAAGTAAAACAAGTTTTTCAGAGTCTACCAAAATCTGTAAGACATGCTAAACATTTTTGCTAATTCTTTGCTGCCTATGTAGGAAGCTTAGAGTCACACTTGGAGAGGGTAAATTTCCAAACATCCATGAGGTTCTTAGTGCTTTGGGCCCCTTCTCTTGTCTCCCACAAACAGGGTTTAGAAGTTCTGAGGCTTGTGACAGAATTGTGGCTAAGGTATTGAAATTCTAGTATCGTGAAAGTTAATAATCACTATTGTTTAGAGAACTTCAGTACCATTTGTCCAGATTCTTGCCTTCCCTCATTTGCTCTGCATGACCAACACAGGGATCTAAGGATCTGCAGTGTCTAGGGATCCTGTGTTGTGTGGCCCTGGCACTCCCCAAGATACTTGGGTAGCACCAGAGTGAAGTAGGCTAAAGAGTATGACTGGATGTGATGTTTGGCTGTGACAGCTTGTTAGTATTTTTATTGCTGTAATTGAATGTGACAATATGGTGATTGATGGTAGGCTTTACTCATATGATCTGGTAGCCTGGTTTTCTCAATAGATATCTTTTTTTTTTTTTTTTAAGATTTTACTTATTCATGAGAGACACAGAGAGAGGCAGAGACACAGGCAAAGGGAGAAGCAGGATCCTCTCAGGGAGCCCCATGTGGGACTCCATCCCAGGACCCTTGAATCATACCCTGGGCCGAAGGCAGAGGCTCAACCCCTGAGCCACCCTGGCGTCCCTCCATACATACCTTAAAAGTCTTGTTTTAGTAGTTACCTTGACTCTCAGAATACCCTTGAACCACTCATCATAAAAGATCTCCAAATCCTTTTCTTGAAGCCCTTGTTTTTCTTTTTTTTTTTTTTTAATTTTTATTTATTTATGATAGTCACCGAGAGAGAAAGAGAGAGAGGCAGAGACATAGGCAGAGGGAGAAGCAGGCTCCATGCACCGGAAGCCCGACGTGGGACTCGATCCTGGGTCTCCAGGATCGCGCCCTGGGCCAATGGCAGGCGCCAAACCGCTGCGCCACCCAGGGATCCCAGCCCTTGTTTTTCTAACACATAATCATATTCTTAAGGTCAAATTTTCACCTGTAACACAGCTAACTTGGAATAAGCTTCCCTTTATTCCCAGAAGAACTGGCTATGAGGCACCTCTTCTGTCTTACATTTTTTAGAATTTTTCTGGAGGAAAAAATTGATGTTTAATATCATTAAAATACTGGTTGCTTCCTATAAAGCTAAAATGCTGTAGTAGTTTTAAAGTTCTCTGAATTGTCTTAATTTTTCTGCTGTGAACATTTTCAACATTTTTTAGCAACTTTCAGTTTATTATCTATTTTTATGAATGCATTTCCTCTCTCAGGCCTTCAGTGGTGGCTATTATAGAGGTGGATTTGAACCCAAAATGACAAAAAGAGAAGCAGCACTAATACTAGGCGTAAGGTAAATAATTTCTAATATTTGTAATATTTTTCTACAACTCTGAGAATATGAGCAAATATCCTTTTACTAAGAGTTATAATAGGGTTACATACATTGTAATATCTAAACACTCCCTGTAAAAGTCCAGTGAGAAGGCACACTAGCACATAAGGACTTTTTAATTCACTGAAAGATTATTGTTCTTTATAACATTTTTTTTAAGATTTTATTTATTCATGACTGACACAGAGAGGCAGGGACACCGGCAGAGGGCTCAATCCCAGGTCCCCAGGATCACACCCTGGGCTGAAGGCAGTGCCAAACCACTGGGCCACCAGGGCTGCCCTATAACATTTTTTGTAGTGAAATTCTGCCTTCATTTTCAGATACAACATGCTTTCCCTTTCAATAAAAGGACTTATATAATGATTAGAAAGTTCAAATAATTTTAAGATTTTATTTGAGAGAGAGCACGAGTTGGGGGAGAAGCAGAGGGAGAGAGACAAGCAGACACTGTGCTGAGTTCAGAGCCCAATGCAGGGCTGGATCCCAGCCTAACCCCAAGATCATGACTTGAACCAAATCAAAGGCAGACATTTAACCAACTAAGCCATCCAGGTGCCCCTCAACTAATTATAAGAATGCATTATTTTCCTAAGGAGCTATTTAGTTCTGTGATTCAGAATATTCATCATCCGTGTATGTTAGGGAAGAGGTTCCTAAACCACTTTTCATGTTGACTTGATTTCAGTTTCACAGTATCTTTAATTGGCCTTTATTTTTTTGATTTGATCCAGAAGTAGTCTGAAGTAAACTATACCTTTTTCTTTTTAAATTTAAATTAGCCCTACTGCCAATAAAGGAAAAATAAGAGATGCTCATCGACGAATTATGCTTTTAAATCACCCAGACAAGGGTAAGTAGTCATTAAATTCTTGTTTTACATGTTTTTTTTTTAGTGACCAATTGTTACTAGTGGAATAATTTCATAAATTTAATTCTCGGCTGTTTCAAGGAAATGCTTAAATCTATGTGTGAGCACCGTTGCCCAGGCTAGATCCACTTGTTTACCAGCTTCAAAATCAATGAAGCTGAAGATTTACTAGACGGTCAAGCTCAAAAATGAAGTAAACGTGTGATGAATTTTAAGTTCTTGTTCTTTTATTAACTATTCTTTTATAACTATTATTTTTATAACTTAACTATTGTTAGTTCTTATATTTTTTTATTCTTAAAAGAATAAATTCTTAGTGAAAAATTTATAGAATAGTCTTATACTTAGTAATTACTGTAATTTGAAAGTAATGATAAGCATTACCATTTTCTCATCTCCAATAGTGATAAAATGTGACTTTTACTAGTCTAAATACTATTAATACTGTTTTGGGGTTGGGAGGTCTATATGAAAGGAAATGTTAAGTTTCAGTTAATGAAATGTCATTTTTTTCTATCCATTTAGATCTTGGAATTAGGGGTTACCTAGTTAGAAACCTGTATAATTTGTTTGATACATTTCTAAGCAGACGTAGCTGTGTTGAAAGCAAATAATTACTAGGAACACCAAAATACAAACCCCCAAATCCATATTCTACTGCTCAAAAAAGGATAGGCCTTTCATTAAGAGTGTTTTGAGTTTAAACGGGTTTGTGATTGTTTGGTACTAGACTGTCGTAGCCTACTTTACAAAATTTAGCTTGTTTTATTGGTGGGCTTCTGATAAAGTGTAGTTTGGAGCCTATAAAATTCCGTTTCTCCAAGCTGCTTCTTGGGATGTTGATGCTTCCTGCTCTGAGAACTGCATTTTGAGAATCACTGCTCCAGTACAAAAGCACTGGTAAGGAACATCATGAAGGCACAATAACAGGAAAAGAAAAAAACTGAAGGACAGAGAAAGTACAAAGTATACTGGGGTCTTTCCAGCAAAGCTCACAAACCTCTGAGAACATCATGTTTTCAAAGTAACATAGTACAATAAATTCATGTTCATTTATAGGCTTGTAATCATAAATAGGTAACTTATATTATTTCAAGGTCACATACGTTGGGGGCAGCTCTTATTTGTCACTTTAGTTTTTGAAGGTGCCATTTTTGTGGAATTCTTCCTCACATGAATTACTTCATTTCCCTTTGGTCAAATATATTGGACCATATACATTTGGTGATCTGGTTGCAGTGTCATAATCATTTTAAAAAGTCAAAATACGATTTCTGCTAGTTCCACCTCCCAGATAAGTAGTAGGGATCCTTGAAACAAGAGAATAGGTCTTCACCAAGCAGAAATTGAAAAGTCATATTATAACTATTCCTTTTTTCTTTCTTCCTATAGGAGGATCTCCTTATATAGCAGCCAAAATCAATGAAGCTAAAGATTTACTAGAAGGTCAAGCTAAAAAATGAAGTAAATGTGTGATGAATTTTAAGTTCTTGTTAGTTCATGTGTATGAGTGCTAGCTTTTTATAATAAAATGCCTCAAAGCTACAATCTTAAAAATGATTTAACACAATCTAAACCAAAGCTTTGATAGAAGTTTCTTCTTAGAATTTGGAGATTTAACACTCAGTGATTATGGATAAATACATTCCATTTGAATAGAAATAGACCTTCTCTGGCTTTGAAGGAGCCCCCAATTTAATGGGATACTGAAAAACTGGAAATTAAAACACAATGTGATAAATTCTGCAGTGGAACTCGCACAGGTTGTTATAGGAGGGATTTATCTTATTGGGAGAAAACACACAGGTTTTAATAGGATGGGTTTATCTTATTGGGAGAAAAGGCTGCTCAAAGTTGAGAAACCAACCTCACTGCTTAGATAAACCTTAAATCTTAAGAGTGAGTTTAGCCACAACTTTGACCCTTTAAGAAATACATCTAACTCTACACACATATATGAATTAGAATTTAGATTTCATACCTTAAAAACTGTAAGATTTGACAGTAGAGGTCTTGTTTTTAATCAAGAAGTATTTCATTGTATTGAACTAGCCACTTAAAGAAACTGACAGTTTATAAATTGGGTTTTTTTTTTTTTTAAGTTTTTCCATTTGTTATGACCAAGCTTAAATACAATTAGCAAAACTAAAAACTGAAATGCGCTCAATTATGAAAATATTCAGCTTGGACTATTGGAAAATTTGTAAGCTCCTATTTAAATGACATTTGAGGGTAAATGGCTATTTGTCTAACAAACTTATCGTAGGATTTTTTTTTATTTTAATGGTAGGATCTTAACCAGAGGACCTGTATAAGAACACCTGAGGTAAAATGGTCTGTTGCCACCAGCAGGAATATTTTCTTTAGCTCTAAGATGCTAATTTATACTATCATGTGAACTTCACGTCATGTTAAAAATTCTCATAAATGGAGAACACAAAACGTTCAAGGTCAGATCAAAATGGTGGTAATCCTATTTAGTATTGGAATGTGTTTACCTGCACTTCAGATTAGGGTTATATCCGCCTTCTCCGTTTCCTTAAAATCTGATCAAGTCCACTTATGATTTAGAGTAGGAGAAAACATCAGCTTAAGGCAGCCATGGCTTTTATAAAGTTGGATAAATCTTTTTAGTTATTTCTAGAGATAAGGGCTATGAAGGTTAATTGTTACTCAAAGTAGTTTTGTTCTGTGAAGTTACTGGAACACTGAAATTAGCAAATACTGAACCATGTGTTCATAGGGGAATTAAGGTTCCTCTGAACCTCTGGGCCATGTTTTTATCAACCAGTTAATATATAGCTTTGTTTTAGCTGTGTTTCATATATAAAGACATTTATGTTGTTGATTCATTAACGTTAAACTTGCAGCCAACCCTAACACCTGTCATTACGTCACAACCTCCTTCTTCTTGTTTAGGACTTCACTAGGCTTGAGGGCCATCTTAAAGTCCCGAGTAAGCACAAAAATGTGAAAGATTTGCCATTAAATGGACCATAGAAGGGATGCTTCTTTACAGTGTGGTAACGGAAACAAGGCAAGCATCACTTTGGGCATTGGGTGATATAAATTCTTCACCACTCTGCATGTCCCTGAGCAGGAAATTAACTTGGGTGTTAAGTCTGGGGTTACAAATAAATTTTGACAAGTAGGTGAATTTGCAAACAAGGACTCTAACAACAGGATCAACTAAATTGGCTTACTAGCCTTTTCTTCCTTTTTTTTTTTTTTTTTTTTTTACTAAATCAAGTTTTAAGAAAAGATACCAATTAAAACTTTTAAATTAGGGGCGCCCAAGTGGCTCAGGGCATGATCCCCGATCCAGTCCATCAGGCTCCCCATGAGGATTCTGCTCTGCCTTTCTCATGAATATAGTGAAATCTTAAAAAATTTAAGTTACAATAAAGCAGATTTTTGAAAAACACATGGGAAGTGAGAGAACATGCCCACAGGCGATCAAGCATTAACTCTAAAAGGGCAAACTTCTATACTGGGTATGCTTATAGGTGTTTAATGCAAATAGCATGCCTGTTTTAAGGCAAGTATTAAAACAATGAAAAATGCTTTTAAAATAACACTAATAAGCACAAAAGCACGTTTTTCTTTCATAGTCATCAGTTTTATTTCTTCTAGGTTTACCTTTTCTTTTTTAAGTAGAAGAATCTACATCTCATTGTAGAGTATGAAGCAAACCTACCATATTTTTCTTGAGAAAAAGTCACCTGTGTGAGGGTTCCTGATCATAGTGGGTAACTGATGCAAGTATGATCTGTATTAAGAGAGCCTCCATCTTTTTTTAACAAAATATGTATGTATAATGTTAACATTTATTGACTCTACTTACAGTGTACTAGGATTGTGCAGGTTTGGCAAGCAAGGAAACAATAGTGAGGTTAACTAAGGCCCAAAACAGTATCTGGGTGACAAGGCTGGTCTTTCTCAAATCTAAAGTCCATTCTGTTAAGCTGTACTGTGATATCTGTCACTAATTTGATAACCAGGGATGGCTTGGTGGTGTTTTGTTTTGTTTTTGGTGGTAATGAAATTTGAATCTGGGAGCTGTCATTACTTTGCTTTGGGGCCATTTTTTCAGTAGGCACTCAAGACTTTTTTTTTTTTTTTAAGGGGGAGGGAGGTATGAACACAATAAGACACAGGAAGTGCAGGTTTCAAGTCAACTTAGGCAGTAATATCCAGGCAACTTTGAGTATACTACCTACATCCTTAGGCCTCTGCCTCTCCACCTGTTAATAAGGACCAACTCAAAAAAAAAAAAAAAGGTTCCTCCACATTTTATAGGTAGGGAAACAAAAAGAGCAAAGTATTGTGGAGGTTACACAGCTAATGAAACTACAAGCAACCCCGGGGGGTGTCTGATCCAATTTACTATGTTCATTTGTAACAGTTCTCTCTATATTGGTTGAATGGGTTACAGGGGAATTCCTACCCACAGTCTTAAATGTTAGATCTGGCATACTAGAGATTAGTTCCCCTACTTTGTCCCTTCCATTTTGCCTTCACTGCCTCTGGATTGACATTACTAGAGGACACATGGGGCTTTGTAAAATCTCCTTTGCTGGTGATCAAAGTGGACTATGAGTGGTCCTGAAAAGTTAAATCCTTTCCTACTTAGAATTTTAGAAAAATTCTCTTAACATACTTCCCAAATGATGAGAATACCTATGGAAGCATTAAAAAAAAAAAAAAAAGTCCAATTATACATACAAATCAATATCCCAGAACACACACACAAAAAAAAATATCCCAGAACACCCAAACCATTCAAGAAACAAGAACTTGTATGAAACAGGTGGCATACTCATGCCTATATATTCTAATTCTAGATATTGATAAGATTTTCTCTGCTAACCTTAATTTAACAGAAGCTTTGAAAAGGGTCTCAAAGGCAGGTAGAAAACCACTAATTGGAAAAAATCAGGTAACAAGCATCTTAACACAAAGGTAAAACCCTAAAAGCATGCTGAACTGTGCCACACTAAAAAGCTATATTCAGCCTATTGAAAATGTATGCCTACCTTAAAACCTTGCATCAGAAATAATTCTTTAAAAAATTCACTCAGGCAGAATGCTTCATTTAAAGAGTTGACAAGTGAGGTTTTAAGTTTCCACACTGGCTGAATACAGAATTGTTTCAATGGGAGAACAAATATGATAGAAAAAATTTAAATTTGAAGTATAAAAACGTTATCTAAAATGCTTGAATGGGTTTTTGGTTATAAAAAGAATCCTGAACTGTGAGTAACCTTGAGTACCAGGAAACTTAAATGACCTAAGCTCTGCTTTTTGTCATTGGCACTGTTGTTCAGAGTACAGTGTGTCTGCTTATAGCCAAATGTTGCCTTAGCAACAGGTCTAGGAAGAGCTTCTATCCAGTGTTACAGATTATTCCTTACCCAATGAAAAGGTCCATGGTCTAGTGTTAAGGTATAATCTGAAATGTTAACATTTGCTGTTACTTTAGTACAGCTGCAATTAATGGAATTTCTACAGTAATGTTTACATTTTTCTTTACAACCTGAAAAGGGCAGGTACAAAAGTGAAACTCAACCAGGTCGAAGCAGCATAAGCTCCAGGCAACAATGTAAACTGGTTTATCTACAAAAACTATGGGAAATATTTTCTAATACCAAAAAAAATTATCTACTTTTGACAACTCAAGTTAAAAAAAAGGTACAAAACATTTGGAAAATATTCCTGTTAATTTCACCCCAGGAAAAACATACCAATCACTGAAACACAAATTTGAGCTCTTCACTAGTATACTTAGTAGCAGGACTTTGCATACAGTTTAGTTGTGAATGTCTGGTTTAGGTACATAGAAACTCCCAATTCTGTACACCAATACCTACAATTCCGAAATTATCAAAGAAATAGGCAAGTCAAATGGACTAGTGGAAAAATCCTCTTACGAAGATTATAGCCTGCATTATAGTCCATACCTTATTTCAGTACTTGAAGTAGTGAATATAGAAGGTACAGACGAATGTCAATTTAAGCAATCCACTGATAATAAACCCTTCTTTAAAAATGATCATACTTAGAAATGTTTTGAGCAACACTGAGCCATAGGAAATTGCCACTGGGTCTAAAATTGCCAACTATTGACAATTTTGTATGGTTCAACATAATTTACTTATTTTCAACCAACAGTTGAGTTCAACTTCAAATTACTACCATTTGCCAAATTTTATAGCAGACTGATTGTTGCTTTATTACAGATCCTGAAAACGCAAACGTTATTAAAAGTTGTAACTACTACTAATTCAAGAACACTTAAGAACTAAAAGTTTTAAAAAGGAGTCACCAAATTCACTATACCAGATATCCTTATAAAAGTTAACAGGGAGCCAAACCATAACACCAAAGATAAACTAAGTGAGGCTTCAACCAAACATCCTTTTGCATTTTGAAATTTTGTCAAACACTTATATCCAGTTCAAATCCAAGTTCTTTAAGGTCTTTCTAGAAAATCCAAGTGTAGGGCAGCCCATGTGGCTTAGTGGTTTAGCGGTTTAGCACCGCCTTCAGCCCAGGGCATGATCCTGGAGGCCCGGGAACAAGTCCCACATCGGGCTCCCTGCATGGAGCCTGCTTCTCCCTCTGCCTGTGTCTCTGCCTCTGTCTCATGAATGAATAAATAAATAAAATCTTTAAAAAAAAAAAAAAAAAAAGGAAATCCAAATGTAAAAGTTTCCTTTATCCTCATTCCATTATCAATCTCCACCATCTGCCATAGGACTTACTGCATTATAGCTAGTTTTCCATTCATCTGCCCTCAGTAGACCAAGTTTATTGTAATAACCTAGGAAAAAACTAACTAGGTTGGTTTCAACCTCAAAAAAGTAGAAATCTGTGAAGACAAATGGTACTATTTCCCAACCTAATTGCAACATTCAGTTAATATACCAACTCCGTAGTGACCTTTCTCAAGTTACTCATTAGACTCACAGCAAATACAAAAATACCTGTGACTTAGCATAAAGGTAATGGATTGAGCTACAGAAGAATGGCTGCCATGGAGAACCGGAATACAAAAAAATGCCAGCTACTTTTGCCTCTTCTTTACTAGCTTAGTGTATGTCCTTAGGTTATTTTACTTGCCTACATGTACCACTGCGTGTGGGTTTTTGGTTTTGTTTTTTTGCAAAATCATTTAAGCAATCTCCCATAACCTGGTTCTAAGGAATGCCAGTAAGGTTTTCATGAACTTATCAGTTTGATGTGCTGCTTCTCTTAACCTAGGACTACTTAAAATCTGATCTACCCCTATTATAATTTTACCAACAGTAACTGAGCTATCAACAAAGACCCCTTTATACCATTTTGCAAAAGTTTTAAGCCCAATGAAGTCTTTAAAAAGGTGATGCCAGGGAGTGCCTGGCTGGCTGTCAGGAGAGCAGGTGACTCCATCTGAGTTAAGTTTGAGTCCCACATTGGGAACTGACATTACTTAAAAATAAAATCTATAAAAAGATGATGCCAAACCCAAGAATACTAGGTTTCCCAAGGCTCCACCTGTGGTTTCATGTAAGTATGCTGAAACAATGTAAGGACTACATAAGACCTTTATACATATAAATTTGAGTGTCTTCTAGCATGTCCTAACTTACTAGTAAGTTTTCCCATAGCAACATCTAACTGGTGTAGTAGCCAAAAAAGATGCACTCCTCTCAAAATAAATCAGAACATATTACTTCTGTTGGGGAGTAGTAGGCTTTTCACTTCTTGATCAGAGTATATGGTATTTACCCCCCCCCCCCCAAAAAAAAGCCTATCTTGGGAGTGCCTGGGTGACTCAGTCGGTTAAGCATCCAATCAATTTTGGCTCAGGGAAGCATCTCAAGAGGAGATCAAGCCCCAGGCATCAGTCTCTGTGTTAGGCGTGTGGAGCTGGATTCTCTCCCATTCTCTCTCTGCCCCTCCTTCCCCTCTACTTGGGGGACTGGGGGAGGCCTATATGGTTCTGCAGTACACAAGACAATAGGTTTAGTTATTAAATAATAAAATCTTGGTTCTGATTTCCTAGAATATGGTTATTCTAAAGAACTGCTTGCACTATTCTAGGATGGTTTTATGTTACTTTCTCAATAAAATATGAAAGGAACTTAATGTATCTATTCCATATGAAAGGAAATGAGAACTCATTTTTTCTTTTTACCATATTTACCAATTTGGGAATTAATGAAAATTCTCATACCTTATAATTAATCTGTAACCCTGTTACTGAAAAGAACAAGAGTTTTACTTCTAACCTTTGATGGTTAAAAATGTGTGTGGGTAAGATTTTAAAATGAGAGTATGAAATTATTTGGTGCCATTATTTTAAAAATGCAAGGATTATGCTATTCATACCACATCTGAACTTATAGTTACCAGGGTTTTTTAGGAAAATGCATTTAATACTATCACATCTTAACTTCGGTGATAATAAATTTGAGGTGTCGGGTTATATGTACACTCACATGGCAAATAATACATTTTTAGCAATACTTTGAATTGTCTGTTATTATAAATTAACTAAAACCAATTAAAAGTTTTATGCACATAACAAATTAAGACAAATTATGCACATAAAAAATACTTTTCAACACCAAGGGTTGTCTTTCTTGCTCAGTTGCCTATGCGTTATTATTGGGGGGACCCCTCCAGTAAACCCACTTTGGTATGACCTCACAATTATCTGCGTAATTACTCTATCATTGTTATTCTGAACACACTTTATGTGAAGTCTTTATCTTCTAAAATTAAGCCATGTGGCTAAAATAAATACAAAAAAACCTACAATCATTAGTATGACAGCCTTCAAAATTATTTCCTTATAGAATCAAAAACCAAGTTAATGGTCTATTTCTTATTTTAAAATTGCTCACCATTCTTCTTCATAAAAATAATTTTTAATAAATTATCAAAGACCAAATTCTGGATTTTACCCCATAGCCTTCCCAAAAGTTGCCTTTGTAAGTTTATAAAGACATTCCTAATAAATATATGATCAATTCCCTAAGCCAATCTACCCCAAAAGACTAAATTTTAAGTGCTAAGATTTCAGAGGATTCATAACAAAATGATTAACTGACCAATTAATATTTTAGTACTATTTATGAGCAAGTATAAATGCTTTTGAAAAAGCAATCAAGATGACTATTCTAGGCCTATTACTAGCTCCAGCTACTTTGCTACAATTGTTATAAAAAGTAGAAAGTTAAAAATCAGCAAATGGAAGATCAAAGTTTATTTACTACCTGCATACAAAAACATATTGCACATCAAACAACCAAAATCAAAAAAAAGGGGGGTGGGGAGAAAAAGGAAAAAAAAAAAGAAAAAGGAAAAAGGAAAAGATACTCTACTGAAGACTAACATGTACTTTTATACAGAATAAACCTCCTGGAAATTGATCTTTTCAGTAGTTCAGGTTATGTCTGAAATGGACAGGACTAATTCAGCTTAGTGTTTTAACTAAAGCTATGTTTGATTTTTAAATACTGTACACTTTAATAAATAAACCAAACAAAGCCTCAATGTAGAACAGTCACTGCCAATATCACCCAGTGTCCCTGCAGATGAGAGTTTAACAAATGAATTCCAGTGGTCTGCAGATTTTCCCCTACATACAGCATTTAAAAAAAACACATTAAAACAGACCAGTTTCCAGACTAAACTAATGGAGAAATTACAATTCAGTGCAAAATATTTTAGACTGCATTTCATTCTAGTTTTCCTCAGGTGAAGAAGTGGTTGCATATTATTAAAAATGTAACAAAAGCAGCTAATGCTTTCATAAAGATATTAGGGATCCCACCCCACCCACCTCCCCCCATCTCTGCCATATTTTGAAAACAAAATAACATTTCCTATAGCCAGCAACTTTTTTTAATGTTACATATACTATTCTCAAGGCACATCTGATGATATATTTTATAACACAGTAGGTGTCAAAGTATGTTTAACATATGATTTCTTCAGGATCCCTCCCCTTTCTGAATTCCAAATGGAGGAACTGAAAGTGCGATGTAAAGACTGGCGATCCATATTCTATCTTTGGCAAGCTTGTACAAGCACTATTGTAAAATGTAATGTAAAAGAACTGTAAACTAGGAACTTCTTCAGTTTATGAAACACCATTCAGGACTGCTGCTTCTTGAGTGTTTTCTTCTTTTAAGGTATTAATCTTTTCTTCTCCTGGAGTACGCTGTAGCTTAGAAATTTCATCGCCAGAAGCACTAGTTGGGCCATTTATTGCCTTTTCTGAAGGACCATGCTCTTCAATCACATCTTTTGCCTGCCAAAGGGAGACAACTTTTTCAACTTCTTTATAAATGAAATCTACAGCTGAGGAGGAAAACAGCTATATAAACATTAATTAGCTAATAAATCATTTTAGTTTCATAACCACTGGATCAAAGAATTAAAATGTTCTTAAATTTTCAAAGCATATACCAATGTACTCCACTTTTTTCATCTCTACCTAATTTAGTACCTAGCAGTACTAAATCAAAGGAAGAATCTATACTTGTTTACTGAAAACTTGAACCTAATTTAAACCACTGGAAAACTCATCATGTAAAAGACACAAAGTTAACACCCTAAGCACATAAACACCTATTTTACTCACCTTTTTTTTTTTGAAATTCACATTTACATTTCAAATCCCTTAAAGCATTTAAAGAATTGAAACTTAAAAGGTCTATATCCATCAATGAGAAGAGGTATATAGCCTATTGCTCCCCCAAAATTAAGCCAACAGTCTCTGTGCCCAATATGTTTGGGTAGACTGAATTTTACAAATGCTATTTGGAATTCTAAATGAAAAGTATTCCAGGCTCAAGCATGCATATCTTCAGTTACCTGGGGCCAAGAACAAAATCAAGAGTAGTCTTTAAAATATTGTCTAGTTCGGGAACAAGTGATCGATCATACAGTAAGTAAAAATAAAGCTAAACCATACAAAAAACAAAACAAAACAAAACAAAAAACAACAAAACCTACAGGTTAAATTCTCCTTACCATTTCTTTCTTGTTTTTAGCCAAAGTTTCCCTTGGGAGGTTTCTTTGTCTGCTCTGAGACTCAGCTCTAGAAATATAATCTGCAACTGTGACTGTTGAAGATGAGAAAAAAATTACAGGTGTTGAAAAAATATTTCTAAAGTTTATTTATGGATAAAGAGTAATTTTACTTTTAAAATAAACTGATGGTGGGTAACCCAATTTCAAAGTTTTAAGCAGGGTACCACCTCCAACCAAAAACAAAACTTGAAAAATGTGCCTGTGATTTAATGGTGACAAGAGAAAATTCCAAGCTGGAGATCCAAGGAAGCCCAGATTAAATCTGCTTTCACAAGAATCCAGCCATTTCTTCTGGTTGACTCTACAGTTGTGGGATATAAAGTTTGATATAGAAATCCACAACCAAGAATAGGAAATGCAGCATTCTAAGCCCAGTGTTTGCAACTCTCAGTGGGAAAAAAAATGGGGCATATTTGGTGCAATCATGGTGTGCTATATATATATATTTAAATTTGAAAAGTTCATCAAAGATATAAAAGACTTAAATATTAGTCGGGTTAAAAAAAAAGCACAAGATATCCAAATGTGGTATTTTTTGGTTCCTTTTTCACATTTCACACTAGAAACCATTCTGAGTGATCTAAAATAAAAAACTACAAGCAAACTAAAACCACCCTAAAAATGTGAACAATGATCCTGGTGGGGAAAGGGCCACCATTAATTCAGTAATCACCTCTTCCCCACTTCACGATCTTTCAAGAGACTGACTGAAGCGTATGTGTGTTTGCAAGGAAAGTGGATGGCAACACTGATAGAAGACTAAAAGCAAGCTAACACCCTTGGGCCAACCCAAGTGCAACAAATGATCTCTGTTCTACAGGTACTCTGGCCTTTATACCTCAATCCTTTCTCTTTAGGACTTACAACTTAGAATGATTTGGAGAAGTAGCAAAATAGTCGCTCTCTTTCAAGGAATTATTTTCTCCCAGAAACTGGTGAGGAAAATCTCTGATTATATGAAATATGGTATATTTTAATTTATAGGAGAGCAAGTTAATACAAAGAATGAAAACTCAAGAAAATTTTAAAGTATTTATTAAAAGTCACTAGGGGAGAAGTGGCCAATCAAGTTCAAATTATATGAAAATAAATCACTTTGATAAAGAAGCTGGATAGTATTTACAATTCATTTTTTGTGAACATGGATTACCATAAAACTTTTATTAAGATCCAAGAATTTTCTGAAACTATCAAGTGAATCTTAATCTCAAAGAAACCACTGAATTCAGAATATAAACAATTTATAAGAAACAGCACTAAAGAGGTTTCCTGTCTAATAAAACTGCCTCTTCCAAATTTTAAGAAACCTGGTGCGCTCATTTTTGGAGCTTTAAAAAAAATCATTTAAATCCACTCTCAATTTATAAATACAGTTAATAATAGTTTCCAAAATTGAGAAGAGGCATACTATCATATCCATTTCATTATGATATCTACATACATGGTGGCAAAACCATTAGATCTGATTCTAGTTTGGGGAGCACCTTAATGAATTCATCCGGTTTCCATAGTTCCACCCTCAGTGACACCTGAACAACCCAGCTACTTGTACACACATATTGCTAAATTTGAATATTTGATGGTTCTTAGAATCGTCATCCACTTCTTCCACTATCTACACACACAGAAGAAAAAACAAACCCTGCTGACTCAAAGCCTGTCTACAGCCAATCCTTAAAATACTAGCCATTTAAAAGGACAATAAAGATTAATAAATATTTAGTATCTAGGAAAAAATATAGGGATTTGTGCAGCATAATTTGGACTGCAGAATTTCTAAGGGTCCCAGGTAAATCAACTGGACACAAGTGCAGAGTCCCATTCCAAGTATACTAAGGAATATTCATTCACTTAATTTATACTAAAGAGGACAAGAAATTTTGAGCAAACGAGAGCAAAATGATTGTGTGTATAAGGGAATGTTGATATTTTTAGATGAGGCAACTTTTCTAGAAGTACTGCCAGGGGCAAGAAGAAAATGATGTACCTGTTCCACTAATGCTATCTTAAGGGGCTTTTAAAAGTTGGGGGGAGGGGAGAAGGCAGGACAAGAATTTCTAAACAGGAAAAGCAGCAATTCCAAAGAACAGTAAAATAGGAATAAATGCAGTATGGAACACAAATCATCAAATCACTGGACACCCCAAATTACTCAGGTTTCACTTAATATCATGCAGAAATGTCTCTACCTCTTCAACACCACTATGTCTTTTATGTCCACTGACTTGGTAATAAACCACCATTCACAGAGTTAACAAATTATGTTATCTACCCTATGTTAACACCCCACAATGATAGCGTGAATTTTCTTATGTATAAAGTATGGTAGAAATTGCATTCACTGCCATGACAACTTTAAACAATGTAAATATGATCTCTCGATCTAAAGAATATTTCTTTCTAACACTACAAAGAAAGTGAAAAGAAAGGAAAACAAACACTTTCTGGAAACCTTCTATTTTGGACAATATTTAATTCCTTTTAAATTTACAACTATCTTTAAAACATGAACTTTTCTTCAAGAGTGGGAACACCTTTAACCAGTTTTCCCAAATGTCTCTACCACCACTAAACTTAAAATATTAAAGATACTTGAATTTACATTCTTTATTTGGGGAAAACACACCCAAGAATTTGCTTTGGAAAGAATGCAGAAATTGATTAGTTTAAAAGGGGTTTATTTTTGGTGCACAATTTCTTCATTGTGAATATACACGTGATTCTCTGTATACAGGAAATGGAATTATGTTCAAAATAATATAGACACAGCAAACAAGTTTCTTTGAAGTTACTAAAAATTATGACTACTTAAACATTCTAAAACTAATAAATAAGTATTATTAATTTGAATAGTTAGTAGGTGTAAGGGAAAAGGCATCACACTACAAAAAACAAACAAAACATAACATGCATTCCTCTTATTAGAAAAAGACACTTTCAAGTTTTTTTCTCATTTATACTTTTTTTTTAAAACTGTGGGTACTAAAGTTCCCACAAAAATGAGGTGCTGAATCCAAATATAGTAAGCAGCACCATGCAAAAGTTGCCCAGTTTTGCCAATCGACCTCAATCACAATCTACAACATAGTCCCTGGGGTGGCAGGCCCAAACTCAAGTATAAAGAATCTGCCAAGTGGACAAAATAATGGTTTTCTCAACAGTATTTCCATGGAAAAAAAGTAAGACACAACATTAGTTCAATTAGACAGGTTACTAAACATTTACGGAGTGAAGGAAGAATGCATTTTCTTAAGAGTAGTAGTCTTATTAGTTGAGTAAACAATTTATGCAATGCACATCTTTGAATGTATATGCACACATGTGTACATGTAAGTATAATATATTTAGAAAGCAGACACATGACATTTTTTCATGCTGGTGACCTGGCGTTGTCCACAGGTCCACTCAAGTTACCTGGCTGTCTATCTTCTGCCTGACCCCTGAAACGACGCCTGCGGCTACGATTGCGTCGCTGGGGTTTTTTTTCACTATCATCTGTAATTGCAAAGTTTACCATGAACTATACTGACAAAAACAAAAACAAAACAAAAAAATTTCTTTCCTTCAAAGATTTAAGAAAGGGTAAGAGAATCGTTTAATTAAGCAGGGAAGATAAAACAACATACATTACTGACAAGAAAATAATTTTGTAGTTTTAAGCATTTCAAAGAGATTAAAAATGGAATCATCATCATCTGGAAATTAAGAGGGTTTTAACTCTTAATTGAACAAACTCCACAACTTAATTATCATCATTCAGGAATAAAGTCTTCCTTTCCAATACAATTCAGGTTTCTAAGCAAAGTTAACATTTTAGCCCTTTGGAAGTTAATCCTTACTCAATATACATACCTTCACTAGTGTCGTTTATAATAAATTTTAAAGAGGCAGCTGAAAGCCCAATTTTGGTTTATGAACAATAAGCTGCCTTGCAGTTTGACTATCTGTATTGATTTAATGACATCAAAGGGCACTTTAAATAAACCCTTCCGGTTGCAAATAATTTGGCTATACGAATCTGAGAAGTAGACACTTCAGACAGACACAAAGCTATCTACCTTGTTTGAAGTAAACACTAAGAAAAAAATCAATATGCGAATTGCATTACGTTTGGGATTTTTTTTTTGAAAAAAGCATCATACATTAATATTATACAATAATGTATCTTTTCCCTAAGTGCTTACATACCTAGCCCATTTTCATTAACTGAAGCTGTATCAGATTCAGTCATCCCATCCATCAGAACAGCATCTTCATCAGTCCTTCGTCTACGAGACCGCCTACGACGGTTAGTACTGTGATGAGATTCGCTGGCATCAGTGTCTGCAGTCTGATCAGATTCTGTATTATCAAGTAAGCTGTATGGATTGCTGTCTGGATCTTTGAGCACTATATGCATGTCAGAGGCAAGAAATAGTCATTTAAGAGAGCTGCAGTCATTAGTAATGTTTTGATCTATATTGAACTATATCTATTAATGATAAAGAAACTTCAATTCTCCCCCCTATATTCTGTATTCAAATGTTTTCTGTATCACTATTTTTCCTGGAAAACAAACATGAAGAACTCCAAATGGCAATGAAAAATTAAAGATGAGCTTATACCCTCAGTTTCCTACCATTTGACTTCTTTTGAAAATTTATTAGAAAATAGTATATTGTTACATGGTATTTTTGACACTCACAATTTTAGCTAATCCTGCCCAGAGGCTAGAGAAATGAAAATGAAGAGAAATAAATATTCAATTTTGTCCCCTTTATGGAGTTCAAGGTGTTGGCTGCTTCTTTGTACTAATAATGGATTATTCCCAGATAACTCTCAACACCTGCACTCCATGGCATAACAGAAATGTTACTGAACTGAAGCAATCAAAACAAGTCTACACAAAAAAAGCAAACTAAAAAAAAACTTCAAATTCTAATTGGTTACAGGAAAATACAGAAATGAATGTTGACTAGTACTCCCATCTCCAGAAAGAGAAGGCAGGGTAAGGTGGGGTGAGGGTGGGAAAGGGAAAGTTTTAAGATATAATTTATAAGAAAAAAAATACCCATCTTACCTATGTGCATTTATTGCCTCCACCAAATTATAGTAGAAATTCACCTAATCACGATTTTTCCTTTCTAAGTTTCCTTTGGTAACAGCTAGCAAGCTAGCATCTTTGCAAAAGACACTAAGTTTATCCATTAATCATAAGCACTAGGTTAAAGTACATTTATTGTGCAATTCAGCATACTACAACTTTATAAACCTTGGTAATAGCATTGTAGTAAAATATAAAAAAAAAAGTACTTCCCTAAATATCTATAAACTAACCTTAGGGCTCAAAGAATATCACTGGAACTAGAGTACCTTTTAAAAAGCCCTAAAATTTTATGATTTGTTCCAGATTTTTATAGGTTGTGAGCACGTGTGGTATACATTTAATTATATATATGTTCTATAACATTTAAAATACTATATAAACTTTCAAGTGGTATACAGTAAAGATATGTAAAGGTCATATTCTGATATAATCTGGTCACATTTGGCTGACAATTCTTTCCCCAGCCCATTATGCTAAACAAAAACATTCTGGCAACTTCTACAAAAAGACACGAGTAAGAAGTTGCTTATGCACCTCAGTTCTCAGTCCTCTAAATAGCCTTTACAGCTCAATTTCACAAAAAATTAAAAAAATTTTAATTTCACAAATTTTGTTCCCAAAATAGTACATAGTACAGCAAAAAGTCTTCCCAGTTAATTTTCAATGTTAAGTATATAAAGTTATTTAGATTTCTCTGTGCATTAGAATTTTCTGGGTCTGTCTAGCAAAAAGAAATAAATAACCCAAATATTCTGGAGAAAAATATACAATCTAATTTATTATATAAGCCCTCCCCCCAAGAAACTAGAGAGAAATCTTTGACCATCAAAACAGAATCAGCCAACCAAAATTTCTCTGACCTTAATATTCTAGCTAAACTTTCACTGAGAAACACCCTAGAGAGTTTCTCCTTATCTTGCCATATGCTCCACTACTTTCCTCATGGAAAAGACACTTCCCAAAACAGGTGGCCTTGGGAAATGGGTTAACTTGTATAAAGTTACACTGTTTACAAAGTAAGGATGCTGACATAGTATATAAAAGACTACCAGAACTGATGGAGGATTTGCCACCACGTGGTCCACCACGACCGCGACCCCCTGAAACACTTCTCCCTCTTCCTCCTGGGCGTCTCCTGCTGTCACGCTGATGTCGGCTCTCTCGATCATCTTCTCCTGCCAATGACCAATCACTCAGCTCATCTTTACGCTCAGATTCTGTTTCAGAGGGGTTAGACAGCTCAGAGTTTGTACCTTGGGAAAGAGAACATAAGCCAATTGGATTCCTATTTTTTTAAAGGTGAAAAAAAGGAGTGAAATTTTCCAAAATTATTTCCTACAAACCATTATTTAATAATCCTAATTGGCTGATTAAAAGAAAGCTAAAAATTTTTTAATCAATTTAAAATTTACTAAGTAATAATCACACACTAATATTACACTAGTAATACAGGATCTACTAGTGGGAGATTAAAAATTGGTCCAGATGTATGAAATAGAGCCAATATAATATTAAAGACAACACAAAACATTAATATCCAAATGCAGTTAAAATGGGGAAATAATCAAAAAACTTTGCCCTTTTGGTTTTAAAAACAAATTACTATAATAAAAATAACTGCTACCCAATATTTAAAAACAAATTCAATCATATTTAGAAAAAGGAGTAGTCTTATTATGTAAGTGTACTCTCTTCCATTATTTCAGTGATTTCCAGGGAGCATTTTTTTCCCATATTTTAACATTTCTGAAATCACAGTTTCTTGTAATTGATGGTCTCTCATAAATTAGAAGTGTATTTCTAGTGGCTATACAAAAACTAATTGTTTTATGAACAATAGTGGCTTAAATTAGAATACACTTTTTGAAATCACAGAACAAATTTTAAGAATATTGCTGAGAAGACAACTTTACCTTGACAAGAAGAATTTGTGACTAACGGTTTACAAGACCATTCTTAAGTTTCCAATGACCTATTTTAATATTGACCTTTTAAAAATTTAAACACTGCAAATATTCTATAACAGTTTGCAATATTATTACTATTATATCACAATTAAAGTGTCAGATTTAGATGACTCAATCACTATAATACTCCCACTTCTATTCTTTAATTCTGGAATGCCACTTCTACCTCCCCTCTCCTTTTTATCATGTATCCAAACTTATCTCCTCCAGAGGCCTGTTCAATTTCTAGTTTTAGATCAGTTTACTGAAAACAGACCTCTTCTCTCCTTTTATTTCCTTAAAGCAATATGTATCTATCATGCAATGTTGTCATGTGTTGTTTTCCATTTTTTTGCCCTTTGGATTTACGTCCCACATGGTCTGTATTTAAATGGTAGAGCTTTTTTTCTATCACTAAATATCCCAGACATCTAACAATATGCTTAACAATTCTCTCTTGATAAATGCTGCATGATTTTGAAGGTCTCTTGCTTATCTATTCCCAAATAAAAGTGATTCCATGATAAACTACAAGTTCCTTACATTAAACTCTAGTCATCTGATGATGAAAGTAAAACATAAGAACTCTTCAGATGCACAAAAGAGTATTAAGGTACCCAGAATAAAATTTAAGTTTAACAAATGATAGAGCCTAACAACTTCCTATCTCCTTTACAGATAATTCTTTTTTCCTTCACATGACCTTAAATATGGATGTAACCATTCAATTATATAAGAATGGTTTAATTAGTTGCAACTAATTTTAGAAAAAATTTAACAAGTTTCTAGTATTCATTAGGATTGAGAATCTTGGGACTGCATCTCCCAAATATTTACTTCTCCAAATGACAAAAAAAATTCACTAAATAATGTCATGGTTTGTTAGAATAAGGGCAATTTATCATTTCAGGAGTACTGAAAACATCTTTTGGAATGTATAAGAATTTTTTAATGACAAGCCTATACACTGCCTAAAAACACTGCCAAAATCTGAAGTACCTCATTTTTCAAATTTTTACAAAAGTCCATGTTGAATTTTCTCTAGAAATATAGTGGATTATTTAACTCAGTGTCACAAGCAAGGAAATTATTCTGAATTTTAACCTTAATCTAGTATTCTAAATGGTTAAAAGGGGTGGTCCAAAACATAAATAGATCTCCATAGATAAGATGCTAAAGTCAAAAACAAACAAAAAAAAAAGGGCTAATGAATTGGCTAGTGCTCTTGATTTATTCCTATTAAATAAAGTACTTTTAAATGTTTCTGGGATGGTAAAAGGGACTTTGCAGATGTGATAAGGTTAAGAATATTGAGGTGGGGAGATTATCATGGATTATCCTGGTGAGCCAAAACTAATCATATGGAATCTCAGCTGCAGAGAACCAAAGAGACAGCAGAACTCTGCAGTCACTGGCTTTACAAGACAGAGGAAGATGGTGTCATATGCAAAGGAACGGAGGTTCTCCCAGAAGCTGGAAATGTTACAGGATCAGATTCTATTCTAGAACTTCAAGAAAGGTCACACAGCCTTGCTGACACTTAATTTTAGCCCAAATGAGACTCATGTTTGACCTAGAGAACTGTAAGATAATAAATCTTAAGCTTTTAAGTTTGAAATTTGTTAAAGCATCGGGCAGCGCTGGTGGCTCAGCGGTTTAACACCGCCTTTGGCCCAGGGTGTAATCCTGGAGACCTGGGATTGAGTCCCTGCAAGGAGCCTGCTTCTCCCTCTGCCTCTATCTCTTGTGAATAAATAAATAAAATCTTTAAAAAAAAAAAAAAAGAAGAAGAAGAAGAAGAAGAAGAAATTTGTTAAAGCATCAAAAGAAAACACTGCTGGAATCACTGCAACCACTCTTTTAATTTTGCAAAATATCAAGTGCATTAATCCAAAAAATTTTTTAATGGCTCTAAAAATTATTCATGAAACTAATCCAATTTTTAGGGACTCCAACAAATAAAACCTGTTTTTAACAGAATTCTGAATCACATTTTCCCCTCTAAAACTTCTAAAATCACTTATGAAGATGCTTCACATCCTTTTGAGTGTTCATGTATGCTAAACTTAATTTAATAGCTAAAGTACATTTTATCAACTTCAATAAGCCTTCCATCACTCATTTTAAGACAGTTTGTGTGCCATTAAAGAAAATGTTGCCAATTAGCTTTAAAATCTCATCCATTCCAAGGACATACCAACTTCAGAGACGTTATGAGCAAATATTTCTTATACAACTTATCACCTAAATATCCTGATATTAAGTAGAGAACATCTATAACCAAATTCAAATGGTTTTTCTCTCAAGCTCACTTAAATTCAATAGCTATTTCAAGAAATGCAATTCTACCACCAATCTGCAAAGTTTCAGAGGTAAGAGTGCCATCTACTGAACAACTTGCATAACTTACTTCAATCCAGATGATATGCCTCTACCACTCAAAACCTTTACTAACTCGTAAAAATTTTATCTACTGTCAACAAAAGCATTTTGCAAGAGACTGGTCCCATCAGTAAAGCTGACTTTCCAGAGAAGCTTAGAAAAGTCTTCAATGAATTCATTATCCTATCATCCAAAAAGCCAATCTGATTATCTGTACTAGTAATTTGCATCTCTAGAATCATTCAGTATTTCTCTTTAATTACAGGTTAACTGTCTTTTTTATTAAATGTATTTTCAGGAATACAGTTAATACTTTGCAATTTTCTGCCCTTCAAAGCTTTACTAAAATTTTTCAAGTTTCAATACAGAGTTAACTTTAAATAAAAACTACAAAACTACCAAGAAATAAGAACATGGAAATATATGAAAAAAAGGGATAATTAACCTTTCAGCTCTACAATAAATGAAAGGGCAAATTTTTAATATAATTCTGGCATCATTAGATGATCCTTCAAACATGAAATCTGGATGTGCAATCTGCATACTCTAAGCTTTTATGTTTATCCATTTTCCCTAAAATGTCTTCAATTTTGGAAAAAGCTTAGGAATTATTTCTCTAAAGCAGTTAGGATAAGCATTGAGGAGTGGAGAAAAGAAAAGGAAAAAGAAAGGGAAGAAAATGAGGTAAGACAAAAGTCAGGTCACTGCTAAGATCCAAGTCCAAATGCAGAAAAATGGAACAACTCCAAAGCTGAAGAAGAATAAGTGAAAATTTAGGATTAGAAAATTGTTGACCACCACCATCCACTAGCTTCCTATATGGGTTACAGCCCCATCCTCACACTGAAATACATTTGAGAAAAATATATACTCATTTATAAAATGTTAATTTGGTTCTGGATTTTTAAAAAGCCCTCGTAGTGAAATGTTATTTCATAAAACAATTCCAAATGTAAAATTATTTATATTCAAAACTGCCAAGTGAGTCAACAGAGTACATTTTATAAAGGTAGTACAGATGTGCTATACACAACCTTAGCACACTGACTAGAATATTTTTCATTTTTATTTTCCATGGAGGGTAGGCAAAAGAGAATTCCTAGAGGGACCATCACTAGGTTTTCATATGTATACGTTTTTGTATACAAATATGTATATATAAGCTCCATCTATATTTATTCTAAATATTTAGAATATGATCATAAACTGCCAATGTAACAAAAACGTCTGATCTAATTACACAGCTGCTTGAACAATATACACCTTTTACTATATGCCTTCACTACCATACACATAGCTCAAACCCAGCTCCTGCCCCCAAAGCCAAGGGAGAAAAACGAACTAACTAATATTTAGCAATAATTTTTGAAGATCCTAAACTAGAACGACTAACAAAAAAAAATTGGTTACCATAACCGGAGGTGTAATTAGGGCCCCGACGACCTCTGCCTCTTCCACTATAAGACCTAGAACCTTGTACAGAAGAGACGGTACTTTCATCAGTGGCATATCCTTTTTCTTTTTCAGGCCCTCTGGTGGAAGAAGGTCTGAAACCCATACCAATCTGTCGTAGCTGTTCATCAATCTGTAGGCGTTCCATTCTTAGCTGTTCTACTTCCTATAAGCAAAACAAAAAAGGGTAAATATTCTATGTTGCACCATTTTTACCTTCTTTAAAGCCTACAGATAAAGCTATATTCTCTATCAATGAAAGAAGCTGTGATTTTGGCCAATTATTTGGTAAAATACAAATGGGTGCCTAGTAAATACAATTCACAAGGTCATTGCTGACTCAATTCACTAAACATTTACTAAATACCTTAGCAAGCTCCAAGTATACTAAGTGCCACAAGCATACAATAGAGAAAAAGACAAGGACTTTCCACCTTTACAGCTATGTTTAACAGACAAGCATTGAAATAAACTATTCGTTGGTGCTTATGGGGCAGAATAAATGTTTCTTATGCTAGAGCAGTATTCACAGTGTGAGTTTAGTTCCTACCACTAAATATGAATGAATGAACGAACAAATGGTGATAGGCCTAATAATGACACAATATTACCAGATTCAGCCCCTCAAGAAGTTAAAACTTTGCTGAGATACAAGTACCATGTATGAGAGGGACTATTAACCTACTTTTCCATCAAAATGTTGACATCTGAGTTGTGGCCTAGGAGACTTGGTCATTCAGAAATTGAGGTCATTACAGAATGTGAAGGTAAGGTGACCAGACAAAGCTCCTGGCTAAAAGGTAGCAGAACACTGGAAGATAAAGCATGAGCTTTAAAATGCCAGACCGAATGGAGATTTTAAACATGAGTTTCCAAAAAAAAAAAAAAAAAAAAAAAAATGACATCATAAGGTGTGCTTTCAAAATATTAACATAGCAGCAATGATATGAGTGACTAACAAAGTAAAACCTACCAGAGATAGAGCTGTTAGGGTATTACAAAACTTGGTAATAATAGATAAAGTAGAATATGACAATTCCAACTTTTAATACATTATAGGCCATTTCTTTTTTTAAATCTTTGCTCTTTATCAATTCAAATAAATTATGTTAGAAACAATGGTTAAGAATTATCAAATGATGTCTGTGAGATAGGCACATCTGATTCAAATACCAGTTACCAAGAAAGCCTATCTTATTCCCTGTCCTCTACCCTATTTGCATGTAAAACAACGACATAAAAACAAAGTGATTTCAGTACAACACATGTATACATGTAAGGTGGTAACAGTCAAATTACAGCAACACAAGCGTGACCCTTGAACAGAAAGGAAAGAATATAAAACTTCAGAGAAAAAGAGGAACAATGTGCATAAGAGGCCATTCATTTTATTATGGCAACAGACCTTTTAACTTCTCATGTAGGAAAACAGGGTAAATTTGAAGCTGAATTAACAAAAAAATATTTAATGACTTGAAATTTAATACAAATACAAAACTGATTTAATTTTAACATGTGAAGCAACAGTGATACAAATGTGAACAGTATACAAACCTTTAGGTAAGCAATATGATATTCTAAAAGAACTTGCACATTTCCAATGCTTTCTTTAGTGCCAACGAATACAAATGGAACCATACCCTGTAAGAAAACGAAACATCCTCAGTATTTTGTATTTTAACAGAGTTCCAGCCTAAATCTGACATACTAATATATAATACAGAAAACTTTCCTAAAATAGTGATTTACATCTACTAAAATACAAGATTTATAAATAAACTAAGAATAAGATCAATATAATTTCAAATACTGAGGTTTTCAAGAACTCATTGTATTTGCCCTACAACTTAAGTATGCTAAAAATTTAAATTGCTTTTAAAATATCAGTTTATATCAGATTTTCTAATTTCTAATTCAATCTTTCTCCACATATAAATTACCTTTTAAAGAAATTTTCCTTCAAACTGGTATAAATTTACAGACTTAGACTGCCCTGCTAGTTATGGCTTTAAAAAGATAAAGCACACTAGAGCTAGGCTATCCCTAATATGTGCTCACATAACAAAACTGTCAATGTCAGTATACTGGAAGGAGTGCCTCCTGGCCATTTACAGAAGTGTCACATACAGAGTACAAACATTTACAAACAAATATACTTCCAGCTTTCTAATGGCTAAGGAAAATGAGTAAAAACCTAAATAAACTCTCCTAATCAGTTTCAGTGTCTCACTTGATTCTACAGGTGAGTTCCTAACAGCTATTTAAACAGACTGGCTTAAGAGGGCATGAAAAAAAGGACTATAAGTTTAGGAAGAAGTCTTGACCCTATCCTCAGGAATTCATGGGCAGATAAGAAACAATGCCAAATGAAAGAAAGATGGAGGAGGGGTAAAAAAAGATCTATTATATTTTAAGCACATATCATGTTTCTAGTAGTATATTATTATCCTATATCTATATCTTATTTAATATTAAAGAGTTAACTTTAAAAAATACTCCACTTAAAAAAAATTCTCCAATTTTACCGTTGACAAAACAATTTGCCCAGTCATACCATTAGCAAGTGGGCCAGCCAATTTCATACCTAGTTACCTAATCCCAACAAACCACATGTTACTTGCCAGAATCTCCACAATGAAAAAGGATCAAGTCCCTATTCTAAAGGCATTCGCAATTTACAGAAAAGATACTAAACATTCGTGCAATAATCTTACTGTATAGCATTAGTGGTATCAATGAAAAACATAGAAATATTAAGTAGAATGTGGATTACGCCACTCCCAGATGTGGAAATTTAGGGGAATTCCCAAATTATTAAAGTAAATGTTAAAAACAAATAGAATTTTGCCACCAAGTAGGTAAAGAAGTCATTCCAGACAGATGATCTGCGAGGAATAAGAGAAATACAATGCCTTGAACCTGAATTTGAGATGCTACCACCAACAGTTACCACCAAAGAAAAGGACAGGTGGGAACACAACCTTAAAGACACATTTTACAAAATATTTTAATCGCTGCTATAAAGCCATAATAAAAGATTTCAGGAAAAAATTATTACTGAATATACAAATGCGTTTCTAACAGTTATTTCAGTGAAATTCCCAGATTTTTAAAAAATGCCAATACCTGATTACTTAATATTTAATAGATTACACTGACACTACCAACTAGCACTTGGGAAAAATAAAGCAGCATCCCTGGTTCCTCATACTTTATACCCTGCCCCCGCCAAAGAAAATATATATATCACACTGAGGTGAAAAATTTACATAAAAAAAACTAGAGAATGACATATTAAAGGATTTCTAAATGATCTACATGTAGATAAGACCTTACCAACCAGGACACAAAGTGCAAAAGTATTAAGTCATAAAGCAAAAGTCTTAAAAAAATACAATATAAAAAATTTATATTGGAGGTGAAAATCAAGGAAAAAGAGTATTTGCTACGAATAGGAAAAGACAAAAGACTAGCTTTCTTAAAATGTAAAAGCTCTAACAACTTAATAATAAAGGCAAAAAATATGCAAAAGACAAGATGCTTAACAGAAAACTTAAAATGTCTTAAGCATTTGGAGAGAAAACATGTACACCTTCTGGAATAGCACTAATTAAAAGTTTGATGAAACTCTATACTGGCAAGTATGTGAAAATAGACCCATTTCCGACACTGACGGAAGGAATGTGTGGGAAAAATAATATTTAAATATTGAAATGCCTTTTACCCTTTGATCTAAAAAACCCACTTCCAGGAATTTACTCTGCAGTGGTAAGGGATATTTGCTGCAGCAGTTTTTAGTAGCAAAACAAAGACATGAAAAGGCAACCGACAACAGTCTAAAATCTATTAGACACAATAGAGAGAGGAGAAATATGGACAGCACATAGATACACATTTATTTTTCACGCTATACTCTTCTGTGCTGTTCTAACCTTTATAGAACTATATTTCTCTAACAGTGAAAAACTCAAAACCAATCTTAAAAACTGGGTGGAAATATTGATTAAGCACCTAACTCTATCCACTTCATATGGCTAGAGAAAAGTAGAGAATATGAGAATTCAGACTTTGATTTCAGAGTTCATAATGTGGTTGATGAGACAATAAACATATGTTGAGAAAATCATCAAATACACAATTATACAGATAATAATTGCTATGATACACAGGTGGGAAAGGTCATTTCAGGCTAAAGATGGGTCACCAAAGACTTCAGAGTAAATAAATTATAAACAGAGTCTATCAGCACATTAAAACAGCTTAAATTATGAAACGGTGGCTTCCAACAACCTTCAGGTTTGTTTTAACTTGCATTGTTCTGAATATTTTTAAATCCTCCATATTATAGGTTTCCAGTTTCTCTTATCATCAAAAGATACAGCAACATGCATGCGTTCTCACATGGCAACCACATTAAAGCTAATAAGCAGCACAAGCTTCTTTTATAGAAAGGGACCATGTACCCTCCTATCCCTATCTTGTGTATCCCAACTTCCTATTTAATAAACTACTTGGTTTCTATAAGCATTTCAGTTTCTTAACCCTGGCACAGAAATGGGAGGTAACAATAACCAAAACTGCAAACAGTAAAATACAATAAACTTATTTATCAAGAAAGTCTTAAAAGAATCAGCTTTATAACAAAATGTTAAATACTGGAAAGCAACAAGAGATTAAGACAAGGTAAAAGAAGAATAGATACTTCTACCAAGCTAAGAAATTTAGAGTTGACTAATATAATGGCCCTGATCAGTAAACATTTTGATATTCAGATCAATTTTAGGAGTGGTCGTATGTCAAATGGATCATCATTATTTTATACATTAAAAAGGGGGAGTGTATAAAAGGGGAAAGTGCTAATTTTAATGACACTTTGATTTTAATCCTCCTCTCAGAGGAAATGGGAAGGAGGGCTGCTTAAAGAGTAAAGGTTGAGATTTACAGCAATTCTGGAAGCAGTATAAAAGATGAAACCAATCTGAGCCACAAGTACTCATTTCTGTAATACTAAGTCATGTGTTTTCCTCATTTGTTTTTTTTTGCTTCTATATTGGAATTAAAAGAATAAAGGAAGTGGTCCTTTAATAGGCATCTTTACAAATTCAATACTTGATGTGAGGTTATCTAGGCTAACATGACTAGTTTTTTTCTTTCTTTTAAAGAAGACAAATTCTTTCCAATAGGCTAACAAGCTCTCCATGCTGTAATCTATTGTGCAGAACTGAAGCTGCTTCCTGGGAGATAATTTAGGAGAAAATCCTTGCCTTGAGAAAATCCTTGCCTTATATTCATAGGCATATAAGCTTTAAGCCACCGTAGCCACCAAAGTAAGAGATCCTTAAAATGATGAGGAGTAAAGAACAGCATTGTAGACAAAACATTAACATGCGAGACAGAAAAAGAAATTTCAGAATGTTGGTGTCATAATTAAGAGCAACACAAAAGCTTAAAAGATTTCAATTAAAAAAATGATTGTTTTCAGGGAATCCCTGGGTGGCTCAGCGGTTTAGCGCCTGCCTTTGGCCCAGGGCAGGATCCTGGAATCCCAGGATCAAATCCCGTGTCAGGCTCCCTGCATGGAGCCTGCTTCTTCCTCTGCCTGTGTCTCTGCCTCTCTCTCTGTCTCTCATGAATAAATAAATAAAAATTAAAAATAAAAATTAAAAAAAAATTACATGTTAAATACTCACATCTTCTCTAGGTAGTTTATTTTCATTGTCTCCTTCAATCCTCACCCGAACCACACCAGATTTGTCCACTATTTCCTGAATAACTTTGCCATTTTTTCCAATTACTTTTCCTTTAATAAAAGAAAAAAATGTAACAATAAGTTAAAACCAATACTGCTATTCTTCCAACACCAGCCCAAATAATTTGACTTGCTATCAAATTTAAAAAACCAAGCAAAACTCCATTTTTTTACTCTCAATATATTCACCCTGAACACTAGAGGAATTTTATCCTTGCCTCAAACTTCCTTCTCTTTAGAACGCCTAAGGTTATTATTAACTAAGATTGACACGCTGCTCACACGTAAGACATTTTCCAAGTCTAAACATTTTTTAATGTGCTCTACATCATTTCAATATTTTAGAATACCAATGCAACCCATTCCAAAACTATGGACATACAAAGGCAAAAGAAACACTTTATTTCGGTATTAATCCTATCAATTTGTTTATATTAACAAATTCAATCTTACTTTCATATTCAAGTTGCTATTCGAACAAAACACTTCTATAACTTGAAGATACTTTTAAAATGAATACTCTCTTCAATGAAATGTTTGCACCTAACATTTTTCACCAAGTACTTCATAGCTATACAAATACATATATTATGTATATAGTATGCTATCTTCCTAAGTATGAAATACTATATATTGACATAAAATCCAAATAATTTACCTTCTACCACACTTAACGTGTATCAAACAGCAGTTACAGAGTATCCAATAACTAAAAGAGAAACTAAAAGGGGGGTAGGAAATTCTCTCCCTCTTAGGAACTTACTCTTCTTACAAAGAGAGCAAATTTGTAAAATAGTAAAGCAATACTGGATAAGGTTACCTGATAACAGAAGTAAATATTCAGATAACCTCCCCTGTATGAAACAGATGTATCCCTTATAAAAGTTATTAAGTCCAAATCACTCTTTTTTAACTAAATCAGCAATCTATTTCCAAAATAAGTTAATTTTGGTTGAAAAGGGTTAAAAATGGAAGTTTTTCCTATTGCATGCTTGAGAAGACAGTTTCCACTGACAAATAAGGGAAGAGTAAATGGGTCAATACAGCAAACACACCATTATAAGATTTTTTTTTTAAGATTTTCTAACCCTATTCTCAAACCTCCTTCCCCACTAATAACCCTAAATTTAAAAGCAGCAATTGAACAGGTAAAAAGAAAAATAGAGTAGGACAGGGAATTCACATGATGTAGGTAGGTCTTCTCTGAGCAGCCCTAGCAGCAGTATATAAAAGCAACCTTCATTGTTAACACAGTGAAGCTCAAGCAGCAACTCCATCCTTGACCCTGCTAAAAATAAGCAAATATCTTTCGAAAAATCAAAAATCAGATTGATATATAATAATCCCTCCCCCAGAATCTTTGCCCCTTCCTTCTATTAACTATACCAGTGGTGAGTGTACATCCATCACCCTTCTGGGGTCTGTGGCAGGGACCTACCTGAATGTTTTATTTAGTCCCACCAGAGACCGTCAATATTTTAACTGATCATTTCCAAAGTTTAAATTCCAAAGCATATTGACAAACTGAAGCAGACCTGTAGTATAAATTGAGCACTGAGCATAAATGCTGAAGGGACAGAGTAAAGAAGTGATTAAGGAAGGCTTCCAGGAGGTGAAACGTTTCATTTTTAAATCAATGTTCACATATTTTTCTTTTGACTTAGGAGGGGAGGAAATGGTCAGGGTCTAGAACTCTTAGAGCCTGAATATATAAGAGAATTCTCTTGAACTTACCCACCAAGTAGTCCTCATTCCCTTTTACTCCTCAGTCCACTTTCTTTTTCACTTGTACTAAGAATGTACTATTTTTCAAAAGACTGCTTCACCCATAAGATATTTTGGAGGGAAATGTAGTATTATTATATACAACAACCAAGAAATCTTCACACTACCTCAGAGTATTTCACCAATGTATACAATGGTTATACTAATGTATATTTTCTAAAGGGTCCCAAATA
This sequence comes from Canis lupus dingo, assembly GCF_003254725.2. Lineage (NCBI taxonomy): Eukaryota > Metazoa > Chordata > Mammalia > Carnivora > Canidae > Canis > Canis lupus. The sequence continues at coordinate 14,161,413 of NC_064276.1, read as the reverse complement.
ACCCAAATCACCAAAGCAAACCAAGAGAGTAGAGGAAAAAATAGACAGGATCGGTATTCACATCACTGCACAGATAAATGAATAAAGAGAAAAACCAGAGAACTACAAATAATTCCAATTTCCTTATTTCTGAAGTATCAGGAATTTTTACTCAAATTTAACACTATCACAAATTCTGTAAGACCAACTCTATCTTCTATAGAATCAGGTTGAAAAGAACTCTAATTTCCTTGCACACCCTCATCTCCCAATCATTTTTACAAGTAAAAAAAACCTAAGTTAAATTATGTTCTATAAAGCAGCAAGCACAATGTTAACTCCTAATAAGTATCAATAATTGTGATTTAAAGAAAATAGGGGATTCATTTTCCAAAGCAGCTTGTCAAAAGTAATTTCACTGGACAATGATAAACATTTGATAATACTTTGTATCTTAATGTCTGTTAGAATTATATAAAGCTTCTTCAAGCTTATTCAACATCTCAACTCATCACACCAGCAGTTCAATCTACAATGAACAAGAACAAATAAAATGGAGCTTACTTATTTGGTAGTACGTCATACCTATTCAAAAGCTTGGGTAAAGGTAAGAAGCAAACTAATAGTAAAAAAACAAGAAAACTGTCCAAGTTCTTGTGCTGTAGATTAACTGTCCCAGAGTATACAAACTTGTTACTGGTCAAAAACAAACATCTTTTGACAGTGGAAATTTGGGGCATTTTACCTACAGCTAAAAATTTTTTTTAAAAAAGATAAGATTTGACAAATAGAACACCTAAAACAGAAAATCATTCCCTAAAGGCAAAACAGGTATAATTATGTACAAATAGTCCAAAGGGCTCTGTTTCAGTAAGGTCAAGAAACTAATAGTGGACAAAAACTCAAGCCCCTCCTAGGAAATGTCTCTGCTGCTTTATGTTAATGCTTACTTTTATAATAAATGTTTAAGATAATTACGGAGTATTAATACATGACCAAAATTTTCCCATTTATCTCAAACAGCATTTAAAAGGATAACACACAGATGTAGAGGGTATAATAACAAAGCTATTAAACAACTCATCCCAAGCTATAAAGCTCCTTTAACTACAGCTTAAAACTCAAAACTTTGTCACTTAACTTACAACCCATGGGTTAATAATTTCCATTAATGGTGTCAGATACTTAATAATGAAACTTCCCCTATCATCATCACCATCCTTCTCTCCTGCCCATGACTTCTTATCATATTCTATGCCTTTGCAACAACCAAGTATTATTTATTCAGTGTAGAAGTTTATTTCCCTATTGTTAGTCCACTTACTTTCTCTTTTGCACTAAACAAAAAATAAATATCACAAACACCTTCTCAAAAAATACTATGACAATTTTGATGGACATATATGAGAGATAAAAAGATATTAAGTGAATGGAGTGTAAGTAGAGCAAGCCTAAGTGGTCAGATGGCTTTTAAAAAAATGTAGTGACACACTTATTAAAATCATGGTCTTATTAGTGAGTCATCCTGTACAGAAGAAAATTACTTTTTAATATGATAATGAGATACAAGTTATATATTACATTAAAAAGTGAAAACCATCAAATACTCCATATAACTACAAATAAAATACAACATCAAACAAAATTAAATTTCAATTAAATTACCATAGAGAATTAATAACATTTAACTTATTTAACATTTAGTAGAATACCTACCAACAAGATTCCTAGGAACCTGAATAAAATCCTCCACGAATTCCAAGAAACCTCTAGCCTTTTTTACAGCATCAGCACTCTGCAGGAACAATAAACATAAAATAAAATCCTAATCCAAAACAAAAACACAAAAAATGAAAAATTCTGAATTATGCTCTAGGACAAGATTCTGCTCAGCCCACTAACGTGACATTTCAGGTCAAGTAATTCATGAAGTACTTTAAAAAAAAATTATTAAAGCATTAAGGGGAAAAAAAAAGACTATGAGAACATCTTCAAGGGAAAGGGGGGGAAAACCATAAGCCCTTTTAAGTTCCTATGAAAACAGCAGAGTTTAGCTTACTTACAGTAGCCAAACTTTAACCCAATCCTTAAAATATTTGGTCCATACTTCAATGTTAAATTTCTCTAGATGAATGTTAAATACAAATTATTCATATTGTCTATACCGTCTGCACTGTTTTTTCATTCTCAACATAATTTTAAAAAGCAGGTTTTATGGAGATGCATATTTTTTAAGTACTTATTGATAAAATCATTGCAAGTCCTAACTTCTAATGGGTATAATTTAAAAAGACTAGAAGATTGGAGAAGGGAGCCTTTCTAAAGGGAATCGGTAGTTCTCAGGAAGTTACCTTCCACTTTTACTGTTTTGGGTTTTTTTTTAAGATTTTATTTATTTATTCATGAAAGTGGGAGGGTGGGCAGAGATATAGGCAGAGGGAGACACACAGGCTCCCTATGGGGAGCTGGATTGAGACTTGATCCCTGGACCCCAGGATAACGCCGAGCCAAAGGCAGACAGACGTTCAACCCCTGAGCCACCCAGGTGCCCAGTTTGTTCTTTAGTAATGACAAAGTGTACTGTGGGCTCATCATCATATATAACACAAATATCTTTTAAGTGTTTTTAATCCTCTCCAACTGTAATGTAAGCACTACTCATTTTATATTGAGGAAAATTATGCAGGGAAGTTAAGTAACTTTCAGCAAGTTCACTCCAAGTGATAGAAACAATTCCTATCCAGGCAGTGTGGCTCCAAAGCCTTTTAATTACTGTATACTGGCCATGTCTCAAGTTTCAGAAATGAAAAACAGAATTCTAGTCAGATTCACTGTATGACCCAGCTTTTCATGAGAAGAGCTTTGTATGAATAGTTAGGACTTCAGAGGTGCCTAGTGCCTCAGTCAGTTAAGTGTCTGCCTTCCACTCAGGTCATGATCCCATGGTCTTGGATCAAGCCCACGCTGGGCTCCCTGTTCAGAGTCTGACTCTCCCTCTCCATATCTGTCCCTCCTCATTTGTGCTCTTACGCTTGTGTGCACACACGTGCTACTAAATAAAAATAAAAAATAAAAAATAAATAAAAAAAGGACTTGAAATTATCACCCCCAAAACTCATCCATTTAAAGGATGGTCGTAATGAAAAGTCTGAATTATTTTTGAGATTATTATTTTCTAGTACACACAAATGTCACAATTAACCAATGACAAAACATTAAATTCAAGTTCTTCAAAAGCTCCATTATATGCTATTTCCAACTGACAGTGCCTGACACACAGTAAGCACTCCAAAAAAAAAAAAAAAAAAGGCGAATTATATGTAAAGCACATAAAATGGAGTTAAAATCAGAAGCAGGGAATGCCTGGGTGGCTCAGCGGTTTAGCACCTGCCTTTGGCTCAGAGCATGATTCTGGAGTCCCGGGATCAAGTCCCACATTGAGCTCCCTGCATAGAGCCTGCCTCTCTCTCTGTTTTTCTCATGAATAAATAAAATCTTTTTAAAAAATTTAAAAATAAAAAATAAAATCAGAAGCAGCTGGTTAAACGTCTGAGAACAGTACACATTACTCAGTAAACCTCTTATTGTCCATAATACAATATTACTTTCAATACATCTGTACGCATGTAATGATTACTACAGTTGACTGATTTTAAACTATTTCACTGGGAAATTAAAATTCCAAATAAAATATGATCAAACAATAGTTAAAATAAAGTTACCGAAGAAAAAAAATTTTTAAAATAATGTTACTATGGTGAGGAACAAATAATAGCTTACCTCTCCATAGATTCTAAATGTTCCAGTATCTTCATCTAGCTCAATAGCTGTAACTCCAGGAACCTTCCTAGCTTGCTGTATGTTACTACCATGTGTTCCAATTGCCAGGCCCATTAAATCTTCTCTCACAACAAATTCCTCATGAAAAGCTGCTGCAAGTTGCTTCGTGCACTAGTAAAAGAGGTATATTAGAAAATCTATATTACAAAAAGACCAAACTATTTTTTTATATACCCACATTTGTGGTATTCATAGTAATCAGGAAGAAGCAGCAAACCAAATGTGCCCTGACTGAACAGATAAACAAAATGAGATGTAAGCACACAAAATTATTCAGCCTTCAAAAGGAAACTCTGACACAGGCTACAATATGGATTGAAGACAATGAACTTAGTAAAATAAGTTGGGAACAACAACAACAAAACTAATACTGTATGATCCCACCTACATGAGGTTTCTAGAAGTAGACAGATTTATAGAAACAGAAAGTAGAATGCTGGTTGCCTGAGGTGCGGGGAAGGGGATATGGGAAATCGTCTAATGGATATAGTTTCAGTTTTGCAAAATGAAAAGTTGTGGAAATTGGTTAACAACATGAATAGTCTTAACACTACTCGAATGTACACTTAAAAATGGTTTAAGATAGTAAATTTTATGTTGCATTTTACCATAATTTTTAAAAAAACAAAAAGAACTAAGGAAAAATATAATATACTCATTTGGGATATAAATAGAAGGGGAAAAAGTTTGATAAAGTCTATCTAATCATGATCACAGAAAATAATAATTCTATAACAATTTTCTAGAATTACTGATGCAAGGAGTTCTCCAATTCAGATGATTCATTTTTCAAAACCCACTCACATATCCCTTGTTTGGAAATTTTAAATTAGTAGGGGTATTTAGAAATTTGTCCTAAAGACAAACATACCTCAATTTCTCTAAGATCTGAATGTGGTGCATTGGGAGAAGGGGTCTCCCTCTAACAGTGTGTCAATGAAGAATAAGGAGAAAACAGAGTACCTTAGGATGGGATAGAAAAGCAACAACAGGCTTCTTTTTTAAAACTTACATCTACATGCCCTCCTCTCTGCTTACATTAGCTATTATAGTGAACTAGTTACTAATGGAATGTGTTATAAATGACAGCTGACAGGGTAGTAAAAAAGGTAAAGGACAGAGTAAAGAAAAAGTAGTAATACAGTTCTACTAGATATTCCCACTGAATTTCTAAGTTCTGTGACACTTGTTATCTAAGTCCTAACAAAAAACTCAACAGGTATTTAGCAAATGAAGGCTACGTTTGGGGAAAGTAACAGAAAAAAATAATTGCTCTAAAGGTACAATGACTCCTATTAGCCACAAAATAGGTCCCAACTTCTTGGCTTACCTAACAATCAAGCAGTTTGAGCCAGGGAACTTGAATAATATACTTATGAAAATAAACAGGATACACAAAAAACCTTTTGAATAAACCCCACTTACTTCTAAATGCTTAGTGGCCTCTTCATTTCTGGACATAAGCATCAACTTCGTACGAATACTTCGCAAATGCATGTCACTTAAAATATTTACTCTCTTCACAGTTGCTTCGCTGGCAGACTATGAACAAAGAAATTAATCACTCAAAAATCGTATTTGTTAAGGTAATAACGAACAAGGACCTTCCACATAAAGTCTGCCTTGATTCTTATCTACTACACTTCTCTCCTCACCCACCATTCCTCCTCCCACAGGTAATTTACCCCCCTTTACTGAATTCTCATATTTAGTTCTGCTATTTAAATTATGATGGGGGAGAGGGATGGGAGCAGGGATCTAGATTCCCATACATTAAGAATTTCATATTGTTAAGAATATCATATTGATCTTTTTCCTTACTCCATGAAAGATAGAAATTTAACATTTTATAGCTCTAAAAAAATTTTTCTTCCATAAATTAATAAATTCACTGTATGCCAAGTTAGTTTTTAACTTTTCAAATATTTAATTATAATAAAATCTGTGAAATATCCATTGGCTACTTTAAAATATGGAGTTATCTTACCAGTATCATTAGCTGTGTGGTTTCTGGATGGTAAAAAATTCTGCATGCTCCTACTGCTTTCTTAAAATCTTTATGTGCATTCTCATTAGCACACCTAGGGAGAAATTAATTCATATTTAAGACCTAAATAATAGATTAAATTCAGAAGGCAATTATAATGCAAATGAAGTATTTCATTTTGACACTACCTATTAAAACTTTTGTTTACTAAAAAGATTTTCTATCATAAGTTTTTGATTGGATGTTTGGGAAAAAAAGATTTTTGTGGCACTAAAAAAATCCTCTTAATTCACAAGGCAATTCAATAGTAAACAAAATTACTCACGCCTCTCTCAAATCCTCAGGAACATCCACTGTGCATTTAAAGAAGGTATTTTTTTTGACAGTTTTATTTTGATTGACAGGCCGAAGTCGTTCAAATGTGACTATTTCATTGTAAGTGGCATCACAAGCAGCATATTCAATGACATAAAACTAAAAGACATCAAAATACTTTAAAAATCCCATCTGAACAAAAATAATGAGCTTAAATGAAGTTCTAATTGCCTTGCTCAGCTTAACCAGTAGACCCACCCCCTTGTGGCACAAATACTAAGCACAGCTTAGTAACATCAATCTGATTTGCCTAAACTAGATTATAGGCTCTTACAAGCATGAACCTTGGTGGTCCTCACATTCTTGGAAGTGCGTCCCTGAAGAAAAGCTTAGATGTTTCCAAAATCAGAAAACAAATAAAACTAAATGCTCTAATGAGTTTTTTAAATGTATGGTCAACTATTTCCAAAGGAGATATTTTGAAATAATACTAAGAATTAAAGTAATGTTTACAGGGATCCCTGGGTGGCGCAGCGGTTTGGCGCCTGCCTTTGGCCCAGGGCGCGATCCTGGAGACCCGGGATCGAATCCCACATCGGGCTCCCTGTGCATGGAGCCTGCTTCTCCCTCTGCCTGTGTCTCTGCGCCTCTCTCTCTCTCTGTGACTATCATAAATAAATAAAAATTAAAAAAAAAAAAAAAAAAAAAATTTAAAGTAATGTTTACAGAAACCAAGAGTTGAGGTATTTCCTTGGAAACTAGTCATAAAGCAAGGGTAAATATCACTTACTTCTCCTTTCATCATTCGAACTTTAGCCAACCACCATCCACATGGTTCTTGGTCATTTGCTCTTGAATATACCTGAGAAGAGAAAAAAAAAAAGGCCTTTATCCATTTATTCTGAAATATTTCAATATTATAATGACTTCTTATAAATGCAAAATCCCACTAAACTCTAGAATCAAAAATGCCACTGCACTAAAAGTGCACTAAAGCATAATTTAGGGAGTCACATGTGCTTAAATTTTACTACTGAAAAACAAAAAAATCCTTTTTGGGCAATTTGGCTCCTTGGAAATCTAATTCCAAATTCATGAGTGTTTCCAAACATAAATTATTAAAGAATGCCTCTCACAAAGCAGTTTAATATAGTATAAAACTGAGTTCTTTCAATTTGTCAATACTGTCCATCTTTAAGCACTATTCTGATGATTCAAGTATCAGACACAAGGATATGCTAAAACTAATTAAAGACATTTTAAATCTCATAATGATATTTTTAGAATGCTAAAATAAAGAGCTGTTTTCAAAAAGTAAGAAATCCAATTTTAAAACCTTCAAGGATAGGATTCCTTCCTGACAAAACTACATCAAATGCAGTAAAATTGTTCTGTTGAACAATAAATTTAAATTATACACATTTAGTACATCTAGCAAGGTACAAAAGTATCTTATAAACCTCTTTTGTGGGGAAGCCCCGGTGGCACAGTGGTTTAGCGCCGCCTGCGGCCCGGGGCATGATCCTAGACCCCTAGATCAAGTCCCATGTCAGGCTCTCTGCATGGAGACTGCTTGCCTGCTTCTCCCTCTGCCTGTGTCTCTGCCTCTCTCTCTCTGCATCTCTATGAATGAATAAATAAAAATCTTTTTATGAACAAAATCTTATATGCCCTGTATTCATAATTATCAGGTATTTTGTAAAGTAACACATTAAGAAAGTTTCCTTTCAAGGATTAGTTAATTTCTTATGGTACAGTATCTTGATCTATTTTTCAATACGTGGAAAACTAGGGGGATGGAAGAAAAGACAACCAAGAGGAACTCCATAAAAATCTTTATTATAAAAAAAAAAAACTTTATTATATGACTGAAGGAGGTCTCTGCAGAGGAAGACAAGAAATCTACCAACATATGTTAACACTTATCTTTGGTTAAATACAAACAACTACTGATAATAAGCAAAGTTTTGGAATGCTGGAACCTTCACTGAAGTGATCAGAAAATAATCTGGGAAGTGGAGGAATACTAGAAATGTAACTGGATATTCAAGCCAAAAGCTCATGATCAACTTCACTGTGCACCATAATCAGAAAGAAGACCAACATAACAGTCAGGCTCCACTGGACTCAATTTCAGCTTTGCATTTCTTTATGACCAAATCTATTTGTAACTCTTATCTTTTCTTATACGTCTCAAAAAAAAAACAGTAAATTTCACTTCTTTTTTAGATTAAAACAAAATTCATCCTATCTTGCAAATTATTTTATGTATCCAGTGGAACCTCTTATAAACCTACAAGGAAATCTAATGATCTTGTTTTCTTCTGTATCTTGAAACACTTTACTATTTCATCATCATTCATCAATTATTCCCAACTATGCTACAAAAAATGGCTAGAAAAGAGAAGAATGATGGTATCACCTGGAAGAACACAACAGTAAAATATAGTGTTACTACTGCATCATCCTGTAGTTTCTTTACTGCATAGTCTTTCAAGAAATAAAAGACTGGAGACATCATTCTTGCAGTCTGCTTTTGGTTTTCACTCAACAGTTAAGAATTCAGAATTTTTAATTTTCCACCCATAACTGCAAAGACAAAATTCACAGAGGAAGGGCTTTCACAATTATCAGAGGAATCGGGACTGATGAAGAGACAGATAATAGCACGCTAGATTCTAATGGTGAATGTGAAATTATAAGCAGAATCTCCCACCATGAAGCCTCCAAATGATGAATATTCCCAAACAATATACTTCTAAAGAGAAAAAGGAAATTTAGTATCCTCATCCAGCTAATCATTCAAACTGGGACAAAATCCTGCAACAAGACTCTGGACCATTCTGTTTTTCTAAAAGGACATGTGACCATATTCTCTCATCTTTTATGATTGTACACCAAAATGTACCTCATACAGTTCCTAAGTGGACAAATGCCAAAGGCAGCTGTGTATGCAAAGATGACTAGAAAGAAACAAATGATGGAGACATGCAAAAAACTCAATGGATTAGTCGATGCAATTGGTTAAATTTGAAAATGGTATAATTAAAGCACAAGAATGACTATGCTCTCTGTTCAATAAAATTAGAAGCCACTAAAATTAGTTCCAAAATATTCTTAAAGTACTGCATTATAATAATTCAAGTATAAGATGAATCAGAATGAAATGATCAACTAGAACTTACTGGATGTGTTTTAAATTTGGTATCAGTATTTGTAAGATGAATTTATTCTGGGTTTAGGCATAATAGCTTATGTGTAGTCAGTAATATTTTAGAGACCTGTACTCATTTTAGGTATATGCATTATCAAAACCAGGAAAATATGGAATAAAAAGTTCTTTTTGCCATGTCTTTTTAAAGATTTATTTATTTATTCCAGAAAGAGAGAGATGGGAATGTGGGGGGGAAGGGGTATAGAGGGAGGAGAGAGAAACTCAAGTGGACTCTGCTCTGAGCAGAGAGCCCCAACAGGGCAGACTTGATCTCCACCACCATGAGACCAGACCTGAGCAAAATCCAAGAGTCAAATGCTTAATTGTGCCACCTGTGCCAAGGCACCCCTGTATTTGCTAAATACTCATTAAGATACTTAATGTTGATCTTCAGCATCCTTTTATTAACGTCTGCAAAATTACATGTAAACATACTTAAATTTTTTTTAAACGGCTACTGGACCCAAGTGGTTAAGTGATGATGACCATTTTCCCAAGTGTGACACAGGTTAAAAGAAAACCCTGAGAACAAGAGAGAAAGTGCCCATTCCAAGTACTATTTCAGAAAGGCAGTTCATCTAAACGGACTGGAGTTATCTCTTGGTAACCTAGTGAATAGGTGCCTCAAAAGGTTTGGGGGGGGTGGGGTGGAAAAGTCTTTAAATTACCTAAATCCCTTTGTTCTAATTCCATTTTCACCAAAACACAAATTTCTAAGGAATGTGGCTTCCTATGTGAGCTTACCACCAAAAAAGAGAATAAACCATTCTGGACTGCCTTGAGGCAGCAGCTCTCATTGAACCTTACAATGCTAGATTCCATTTTATACTTATTCTACCTCCATAAGCTACACTAGTAACTTTACTCCTGAAAGACAAAGCCACTCTCATTAAGTCAACTAAATCCAAGTTCCTGAACTTGAATCAAAAACTTTGAATTTGGTTCCACTTGAGTGTAGTGGGCCCAACTACATTCTTTCCAAAATGAACAGTATTATCTCACACAATAAAAAATCACTTTAATGACCCAGCATTAAAACTGTGCCCTAGTATACTGTGTCCCAGACATTGATTACTATATTTATTACTGCATCAATGAAGTAGGAGTAGCTCATAGAAACTCTTTATTCAGACTTTAAATTTCCAAACTATTCCCAAGGAGCAAATCACACTCTAAAGCAATAGCCCTCATTATTTTAACATTCTAAGTTTCTACAAATCCAAAGAAGAGCTTTTTAAAAAGACCAGAAAGTACCCATGAGAGACCTAAAAACAAAACAGTACTCAGGCTGAGTAAGTCCAATTTATGGAGTGGAGGATGGAACATGAAGAATCAAATTCCAAAATTCTACTTCAGGGTTCTTTCTGCCAAATAACTCTAAGTCAAACCTTATTAAAAATGGCCTCTAAATTTTAGCACACAACCAAACTATTACTTTAATGGAACTCCAGTCTGGATCCTAATGTTATCAACCTTTCTTTCAGGTTAATAATGTTCAATATGGGGACGCCTGGGTGGCTCAGTGGTGGAGCATCGTCTGCCTTTGGCTCAGGGCGTGATCCTAGGAGTCCTGGGACTGAATTCCACATCGGGCAGGGAGCCCAGTTCTCCCTCTGCCTGTGTCTCTGCCTCTCTCTCTGTGTCTCTCATGAATAAATAAAATCTTTAAAAAAAATAAGTAAATAAAATTTAAATTTTTTTTAAAAATCATGTTCAGCTATACTTTTCAAAATCACAACAAATATGTTCAAATATGAACACCAAAAATCAAGAAATTTTACCAGTTTTCACCAAATTCCTTATAAAGAAAATTTCTAAGTAATATTAACCATTAAACTGAACACTTAATCATAACAGCTGATTTTATAACTATGAGATACATTTATTGAGTACTGTTCCTCTATATCCACTATTTCATCTCATTACAATCATAAAGCATTATGAAGAAATGGAAAATGTACATCAGGAAAGCAAGTTTAACATCTAGAACACACTAATGTGATTTATCTACCTATACAGCAGTATTTTCTCATTTATATACTTTGCTGATACTTTTAACAAATGGGTTTAAGTCTTAAAAAATAGCCATTTTCCATATAATAATGTTTACCACTTCTTTAACATATGCAAATCTCCCAAGCACTAAGACTAACAATAGGCTTGGCATTATAAGACTAATTACAGATAAGTAAATTTCAGATGAGTAGCAAGAATCAATTTGAGACTTTTTTTAAGGTAAAATGGAAGCTACATGTATTAAAAAATACTGAATTTAAAATTTTTTAGGGTGCGCACCTGAGTGGCCCAGTGGGTTATAAGCATCTGACTCTTGATTTCAGCTCAGGTCATGATCTCAAGATTGTGAGACTGAGCCCTGCACTGGGCTCCATGGACAGCATGGGGTCCACTTCAGATTCATTCTCTCTCTCCTCTTCTCTCCACTCACATGGGCTCAGGTGACCCCCCCCCCCCAACAACCGATAAATATTTTTTTTTTTTACTTTAAGGTAAAGGAGCATCTTATCCCAAATTATTATTACCCTTATTTCTCAAGACATCTATCCCAACATTATAATTAAAATATAAAGACACATAATGTGGGCAGCCAGGGTGTTTCAGCGGTTTAGCACCGCCTTCAGCCCAGGGCGTGATCCTGGAGACTCGGGATAGAGTCCCATGACAGGCTCCCTGCATGGATCAATGTCCTGCTTGAGATTTTTCTCTTTCCCCCTCTCCTTCTGCTCCTCCCCAACATGAGCTCACATGTGCACCCTCTCTTTCTAAAGTAAATCTTAAAAAAAAAAAAAAAAAAAAAAAACTGAATATTCCTTAAAACAAAAAGATACAAGCTACAGAAATACTGAAAAGAGTATCTTGGATGCCACACCAAAAAAATTCAGCAGATTGGAATAAAATATTACTTCTTCATGGGTAAAGCCATTAAATACACTTTTTTATTGCCTGGGAGAAAGCATAACAGGAAAAAAAAAAAAAAAAAAAAACTATTCACAAAGCCCAAAACTTTCCTACATTAAAATCTGCATAGACAAAAAAAACCCCACAAAATTCACAGAAATGGCTAATAGCTGAAAAACTAATTTAAAAGATGCTCTCAAAAAATAAAATAAAAGATGCTCCATATCTCTAGTGATCAAAGAAATAAACACTCAAAAGACATCAGCTTCCTCCTATCAGGTTTATGAAACTTTATAGATTAATAATAACCCAGCCAGTCGATCTAGGAGGATACAAAGTATGAAGTAGTAAATCAAATATATTTTTGGAGGGTAAAATTGGTACATTTTGGCACCATCAGAAATTTAAATATACGTGGCTTCCAATTTCGCAAGTGAACCATTTAGATTCCACAGTATCAGAAAATGGTTTACATAAGGACATTAACTCTCGGTGTTTTGTTTTGTTTTGTTTTTTTGGCAATAGTAAATCTGCCAATAATTTCAATTTCTTCTAATTATGATACGTCTATTAAAAAATATTATGAGGTGGTTAGAAAAAAATCAGGCAAATCTAAATCACAAATATATACCATATTCCCAATTTCTGTGATACACAGACACACACACAACTGTGGTAAATGACATTTAAGCTAAGGTTCACACACAAGCATACCTACACTGAGAAGGAAAGTTCACTTTTACTTAATATAATTCTGTATCATTTCATTTTTTTACATTAAACTTTATTTGAATTTAAAGGGGGAGGAAATTTAAAAGAGAACTACCCCAAGACCCAGTAATCACACCACTCTGTATTTCCTCAAAGAATACAAAAACATTAATTCAAAGGGATATATATGCACCCCTATTGTTTACTGCAGGATTATTTATAATAGCCAAACCATGGAAACAAGCCCAAGTGTGTACCGACTGATGAATGGACAAAGAAGATGTGGTATACACACACACACACACACACACACACACACACACACACACGAGTATTATTCAGCCACAAAAAGAATGAAATCTTGCCAATTGCAATGACATGGATGGAGCTAGAGAGTAATGTTAAGCAAAATAAACTAGTAAGAGAAAGGTAAATGCCACATGATTTCACTCCTAGGTGAAATTTAAGGAATAAAATAAAGGAAAAACTAACTACAGAGAATAATCAGATGGTTACCATAGGGAAGTGGGGTGGGGGAATGGGTAAAAGAGGTGAAGGGGATTTTGGATACACTTATCTTGAGGAGCATTGAGTAATATACATGGACCTACTGAATCACTACATTGTACCCTAGAAACTAATGTAACACTGTATGTTAACTACACCAGAAATAAAAATTTTTTTAATTTAAAAATTTCGAAAAAGGGGTAAGGAATTTTCACGAATTTTTTTGATTCAAAATGTAAAGCACTAACAACCATAATTCCTAAACATTCCAAATCAAACAAACAGGTTCCTAAAACTAACGGTGGCCAAAAAAAGAAAGCAAAAAGTACAAAGGAAAAGCCAATAAATCAGTGGGTGGCAAGATCGATTTTAGACTTCTTTATGTGAAGTTTCAAATTTTTCAAAAGTGGAGAAAAGTGACATCATCTTACTTTCAGATAATGATTCTTACAATTTAAGGAGCAAATTTCACTAAGACTGAACCATAAAACACAATGTGAAATAAGACACTCTGCAATCATCAATTTTCAAATCATGCCATCTCTTACATCAGTATTTTGTTACACAGCTGGGGAGGCAGGCCAAAAAGATGGTCCAGAAACTGGACAGGAACTTCTTAGTCTAAGACACGCAAAAAGCACAACAAAACACCATCATGAGCATACCATCAAGTTTTTACTTTAATCTGAGTAAATATGTAAATGAATATGTAAACAACAATTTAAAAAGTATGAAAAGGGATGCCTGGGTGGTTCCATGGTTGAGCATCTGCCTTCCACCCAGGGCATGATCATGGAGTCACGGGATCAAGTCCCACATCGGGCTCCTTGCATGGAGCCTGCTTCTCCCTCTGCCTGTGTCTCTGCCTCTCTCTCTCTCTCATGAATAAATGAATAAAATCTTTAAAAAAATAAAATAAATAAAAAGTATGAAAAGCACTAGTCTCAGAATTGACCACCACACATTTCTAATTCTAGAACATTTCCAAAATGAAGTCATTTCTTGCTTGACCTGACTCATCACCAGAATTCCAGAAGAAAAAACTTCTAAAATTAGAAATAAATTTTGAAAAATGAAAACAAATCAAGCCTTTTATCCATCCCCACAAAAGATGGGGATTAGAGAAGGATACAATATTGAGAAAACCATTTTCCCTGGAGTCTAAAAGTCCAAGTGAACAAGCACAGTAGTGATCAGCAGCATCACCACTACAGTTCATAGTACCCACTAGCACTATATTTCACACTTAATTTTCAGCACTGGCCACTTTGTTTCCCTTTGTCTTCCCATACCATCCAAAGACACAAATACACACCACAACTAAGCTACAGTTACAGGGCTCCTTAGGAAAAAAGCTGTTAGTTCCCACTTTTGGTGGAAATGAACTACAAAAGAAAAAAGTAAAGTGAAGGCTATATATACCGTTAGGGAGTGAGGCTCATGGTGCCCTGATACAAGTTATAATATGTTTTGATTTAGCATAAGCCACAGAGTGCCCAGTGAACTTAGAGCAGGTAAATAAAATCTAGGCCAAATATTAGAATGGAAAGTAGGGAAAGTAGGGAAAGGCTGCCAGGGATTAAAAATGCCACAATTCTTTGGTTCCTAGCGTGTAACATCTACAATTAATGGGAATTCAAAATTTACCATAAAAATTACAAAATATAAAAAAGGCAGATAACTGAATTCATGTGCCAAGTGCTCAGAACATTACCTCGCACAGAGTATGTACTGGTAAGTGCTTATAAAAATATTTAGATATTTCATCTGTTATCGGTTCTCCTCTACCTCCAGTTCCCCTAACACTACCCTACATAAGCTAAGTACAAATGAGATTTGAAATATCTTCCAATATTATCAAATCAACTCCCTGTGAGAAATATATTTAGTCTAGTAGAGAACCTTGAAAGAATTACATCAATCTCTTAAAAACTACAAATCAAATTTTCTATCTCCAACAAACTCACACCTCTAATAATTATTTCCACATTTCACATAACATCAGGAATATTTAACGTTAACATATTGAAAATAGACATCCATACTCTAGTAAGCATGAAAAAAATCAATATACAAAGAAGTGGCAGCATATGATCCCACCTTTATTTTTAAAAATAGGGGAGGGAGAGCCTGGGAATGACAAAAATGGAGAACAGTGTTTTTTCTTCCTCTCAGCAGTAATTCCTGTTTAGTCATTTTTGTTTTTCTGTACTTTTTAAATTTTCTGGACATTCCTAAACTATTCAACAAGACAGTAGGGTAATTATAACATTTCACAGTTTTACATATCAACTATATTAATAATTACCATAATAAAGGGTATTAATATGCTATAGATATACTAAGAAAAAAACACAAAAAAAAATTTAAATTAGCAAAAAGGAAAACAGCAATTAACACTACAGAGCTCTCTGTGCCAGATTTTATACAAAACAATTCAGTACTATACTATCATTCTTAACTCCCAAATTATTTTCATTTTAGTGGCAAAGAAACTTGACTAAGCCACAAAGCTAAAAATGGTATAAAGCTGAGACACGAATCCTAGCTCTGACTCAAAAACTCAAGCCCTGCTATATTACACAGCCAATAACAGACTCAAGAAAAGGAATTAGATTTATTCTCTATCAGCTAAACAGATTTTCCTATAAGAATACTTATTTAAAAAGGGGGGGGGGGGGGGATCCCTGGGTGGCGCAGCGGTTTGGCGCCTGCCTTTGGCCCAGGGCGTGATCCTGGAGACCCGGGATCGAATCCCACATCAGGCTCCCGGTGCATGGAGCCTGCTTCTCCCTCTGCCTGTGTCTCTGCCTCTCTCTCTCTCTCTCTCTCTGTGTGACTATCATAAATAAATAAAAATTAAAAAAAAAAAAAAAAAAAAGGGGGGGGGGGGGCAGGCACACAAGAAAATAAGCTTAAAATACATACCTCTACTTCATCTCCTTCACTAATTTCTTTTTTTATGTCAGGTGGTGGTGGTAATCTAACTTCATTAAATGGAACCTGGCGTTCTGGCTGCCAGCTGAAAGATGAGAAAAGGAATTCATAATTTTGAAATAACTATTGTAAAAGCCTCTATATGAAAGCTATACAGTCTATGCTTAGTGGTGCGTATTTTTTGAGTTAATCATTTAGCTTTCCCTAATTAAAAGCTTCATTCGTAGTATATATTTTTCCAAGTAATTAGTTTGTTGAGGTAAAACGTTTTGCATGACTCTTGATGAAGTTTATAAATTAACATCAACCATAATTATGTATTACCATCCAAATTACTCATCCTAAGGAAATGGTACATTTTTCTAAAAATGAAATAGGCTAAGTACATAATGTCACATCTACATTATCAATAAAGAATTGTGCAACCAACTTATTTCAAACCATTTTACAATCTTATGACCTATCAGAGAAACAGAATTTCAGAGCTTATAAAATGTTAACTGCGTTCTTTGTGTACATGTCCATAGAAATGCAGAAAATCAGTTATTTTGCATAACTGCGATATTTAATTTTCTTACAAAGAATTTACTTTTCTGCAATGGATACACATATTAATATTAAAACTTGGGAAGAGCTGACTTTCATCTTTGAAGCAATTATGACCATATTAAAACAAATTTGGCTGTTGCTTAACCTTTTTTGTGTCATATTGTATAAACTGGATTGATAAAGTTAAAAATTCTTCCCTAGTCTAAGTTCTAATAGGTCATTCATATGCCTGGGAGTTATATAGCACATAAAAATGCACATAAATTCCTATAGCTTCCAACTGCAAATGCTGGGCAAAACATCAGGAGACAAGATTCGTGGGTGCTTTCGTTTCACCATTACTATCTAAATGGCAGTTGCTCAAAGACAGGAATCATCCCAACACTTGTTTCTACATGAAACAGCTGCTGGGCAGATATCTTTTCAGGTCGTTCCAGAAGCAGCTTAAAAGTGAAAGCTGAAGACTTCTTTTCTGACCTTCAATTATACAGTGCTCCTTTATAACTCTTCCAAACCAAACACAATATACGTATGGTCTTTCACATTTTTAAAACAAGACCTAGACCCTACAACAACTGTAAAACTCATACTATTCCTAATATCAAGTTTAAATTAAAGGCGGCCCCAATACATACTCTGACTACTAGCAGCCATTTGGAAGACCTATATCATTTCATCATTCTGGCATTTTAAGAATTAAGCATAGTATAATCCCATTTGTGCCATCTACTTCTGCCAAAAAAAAAAACTAATTCATGTTTACACATGTTTTGGCAAAAGGAAGGAAGCAAAGAAAGATGAAAAAAGTGACAGTATATTGTGGGGAGAAAAACAGGTGGAAAGTTATCAAAACTAGGACTACCTGAACTGAAGAGATGATCTAACAACCAAAGACGTCTACCCAAAAGCAAAATCATTTTCCACTGGCTTTCCACTGGCAATAGGAACACCCAAAAGCAAACATGAATTTACACAACCAATCTTTAAAATTAAGATCTCTATCGATAAAAAATGACATACTTGTTCTCAAAAACAACTGTGAGGGAGTCTTCATGAACATCTTTGATAAATCCCTGCAAAAAAACAAAAACATTATCAAAAGCATGTCAATATCCAATTAAACATTACATCAGGGGTGCCTCGCTGGCTTGATCAGTAGGGCATACAACTTCTGATCCCAGGGTTGTGAGTCCAAGCCCCACTTTGGGTGTTGACTGCACATCAAAGAATTACGTTAACTCTAAAAGCCTGTAATCAGACATACAAATATGGAATACCAAAAAGAACGGAATTAGGCATACATGAGTTTGATTTCCATCTCCATCATTTATCAGCTATACAACCTCAGAATTTACTTAGTCTCTCTCAATCTGTTTTTACATATGTAGTGTCACCTAGCTCGGGATTAGAAAAAAATGATGTGGGGATGGATCCCTGGGTGGCTCAGTGGTTTAGCACCTGCCTTTGACCCGGGGCGCGATCCTGGAGTCCCGGGATCAAGTCCCGCGTCAGGCTCCAGGAATGGAGCCTGCTTCTCCCTCCTCCTGTGTCTCTGCCTCCATCATGAATAAATAAATAAATATTTTTTAAAAAAGAAAGAAAATGATGTACAGCCCTAAAACACCATAGGCATTAGTTGATATTCAAACTGAGCAAGGTTGTCTTTAAGTGTTACTTAAAGAGTAACTCTGAATACTTAAAGAATACTCTGTGAATAAGAGTTCAGACTCTTAAAATCAGGCTGCCAGGGTTCAAATCCCAAGCTCTAGCACTTACACATTCTCGGACACAGTTTTAACCTAATGATTCATTACAGCATCATTCCTCATGGAATTACGAGAATTAAGAAATGTCATGTTCACCATAGTACTTGGTGAATTTACAAATATCCTAAGTATTATACTGCACCATTAGTAAAAAGCATAACTACGTTTTGAATACTAACGTTCTTTTAATTTAATCTTATTTTTCCTACCAATTTCCCCTCCCTCCTTCACTTAAAAATTAAAGAAACTGAACTATAGTAAGTATATTCTCTCAAAATCATTTTAGAATAAAGATAAAGATTCACAATAAAAATCAGTGGTCATTTTCTAGTCTTAAAATTAATTTTGAAACTAGTTATTTTTGAGGTGCCTAGGTGGCTCAGTTGGGCATCTCTGCCTTCAGCTCAAGTCATGGTCTCAGGGTCCTGAGCTTCGGCCCCTCATCAGGCTCCCTGCTCGGCGGGAGGTCTACTTCTCCTCCCTCTGCTGTTCCCACTGCTTTGTTCTCTTTCTCTTGCTGTGTCAAATGAATGAATAAAATCTTTTAAAAAGTGAAATTAGTATTTTTAATCTATCTTCCATTGATTGATACAGCTGAAAGAAATCTTAAGATCGGTCATTCAAGAAAGAGCAAAGGAGGGATCCCTGGGTGGCGCAGCGGTTTGGCGCCTGCCTTTGGCCCAGGGCGCGATCCTGGAGACCCAGGATCGAATCCCACGGGGATCGAATCCCACGTCGGGCTCCCGGTGCATGGAGCCTGCTTCTCCCTCTGCCTATGGCTTTGCCCCTCTCTCTCTCTCTCTCTCTCTCTCTCTGTGACTATCATAAATTTAAAAAAAAAAAAAAAGAAAGAAAGAAAGAGCAAAGGACTTCAGTGTAGAATAAATGTTCAAATACTTGCTCAGCCACTATGTAACCTTCCACTGCAGTCCACTTGGCAGTTCTATGATTACAATTGACATTAAGCAACACTTTATATTACTGTGGAGAAGGACTGCAAAGTTCTCAACCTTAGTCAAATGCTTACACACACACTCTGAGACACAGAGTACTCACTAAATAATTTTCCAAAACATTTTTATCACACCACACTTCATAATATCCACTAAATACTAGCTAAATAAACACACTTGCAGTACCTGGTTAAAACAAGGCAGAAATGAACATTTCCAGTTTCCTTCATCTTCCTCCCCCAAAAGTCTACTGAGTAATACACTAAAAACTTTAAAGCATAAAACCAAGAATAAAGAGGACAAAGAGAAAAGAAAAAATTGCAACAAAATTCTGGAAATTTACAAAATAGATGGAAGAGGAGTATCAGTAATTTAAAAACAAAGCTACCATTACTAATATTGAAATGCTTATTATATATCAGACATTATTCTAAGCAAATAGCAAACCAAGAACTAAAACAAACTGGTAATGGAAAAACTGAAAAGCAAGCAGATTACTACCAAACCAGAAAAATCCTTGGAAATGAAGACAGAAACTCTTGGAAAAGAGAGGGTAACAGATGTGACTAAATATAAAAATCATCTTTCTTAATAACATAAGACTCACCAATCACAGAACATAGGTAACCAATATATCTAAATCAGTGCCCTACTCTCACGTTAGTCAATTGCATGACTGTATATTGGCTCTGATCTCACACTCCAGCTTCAAATGTCTATTATCTGCTTTATTTGTGTGCTATAGGACATTTCAATGCAAATTTCCTCATATGAAGCATAAACTCTGAATATATTCCTTTCAAGAATGCTATACCAGCTCCTGCCATGTAATTCCAGAGCCATATTTTTTATTCCTTTCTTCCCTAAAGCTAAAAATTAAGAGCTGCCATTCCAGTTCTGATTACTGATCCTGCTCTAATAATGAGAGTCTGGCCAGTTTCTTTATTTCTAGTAGGGTCAGCCTCATCACCTTCTGCAATCATTTTGGTCAGCACTTTCATAGTTAGGTTACCAGCAAATCTATCTCTATTAATACCCTTAACATTTGTAAGAAGTATTTCAGGAACAGAATTTCGTAGTTCATGAATATGAAAGTAAAGCACACCTTTAGAGGTCAGTCCTTTTAAACTTTCACTGAAGTTTTCTACTTCTTCACAACTTTCAGAATCTACAGTGTTTCACCGAGAAATCTTTGCCATTTCTGTTTAATTTATACAATGAGTTCCTTGAAGTCAGAGGTCCAAGCCACTGGGAAATTCTACCCTTTATTACAATAAAAACCTATCTTTCTACCTGAAAATCAACACTTATTCAACTCTTCCCAATCCATCCCTTTACTTCCACCACCATCATCAGCTTTATTTGGGTGCACATTTTCCACAAACTTTAAGAAAAAAAATACAACCCTTGTAAAACAACCTACACTAATTACTAACGTCCTCCAAACATAAAATTAAACAGATTGAGAATGAACAGTTAAGCAAACATGTTTTAATCCCCAAACCCTAGATTCTAGGGTTAAGTTGCTTTTCTAATGACCAGATCTCTAAGAAATTGTGTCTATCTAATGCAGGACTCAGTCATCACTTCTCAGGGTTTTTCTGTATGCTCAAAGTCACTAGAATGACGATGCTAGGTCCCTAATACTTAAAACCCAAAATGGCAGGGTTAGGTCTTTGCCAAAATCTTGGAGCGAGGGGACACTAAATAACAATGGTAACAGTGGTCTGCACAGGATAAGAACGGTCTCCACAACTTCTGTCCCTTCTGTGTTCTAGTCCAGCCTTTGGGGACTTTGTGTCTCTTCCTAGTCATCATTCATCTGTCCCAGGACCTGTATTTCTCAGAACAAAATCTTTTACATTTCCTTCTCTTCTTCCCAAATACGCAAATATGAAGATTCCAAAGCATCGTTATAAACTGGTCCCCTTATATGTTTATAAATGAAACTCTTAAGTATCACCAGTAAGCAACAAAGCAGTATAACACATCAAAAATGTAATTAAAGTATCTTTAGAATGTTGTCCCCAACAAAGAAATAAATATTACATAGTAAAAACCCAGGAATGCCACAAACTATGTGTAAAATGCAGGTAAGGGACAGGGCGAAGAAAACAGCAAGAATCCCTGAGCTATAGAAGTATTATTTGAAGAACCAATTTTTTCAAAAGCAATATAGCCTTAAAAAGAAAGGGGAGGGGGGGGAGTGAAGAGACACGTGGGTGGCTCAGCCGTTGAGCATATGCCTTCTGCTCAGGGCGTGATCTCGGAGTTCCCTGCATGGAACCTGCTTCTCCCTCTTCCCAGGTCTCTGCCCCTCTCTCCCTGTCTCTCTCATGAATAAAGAAAACCTTAAAAAAAAAAAAAAAAAAAAAAAACTTCAATTCAATAAGGTGGCAAGTTAACCAATAATCAGTTTGCTCTCTAGATAAAACAATAAGCAGGTGGAAAATAAAACAGACAAAAAATAATCTAACAATAGCAATGAAAAAAAAATCTTAGGAACACCCTCAACAACTACAACAAAAATGTACAGGACCTATGCACAGAAACCTTTGAAATTCAACAATTGAATAAAAATAAAATAGTCAGGAAAACATAAATCATCACATCCTTAGATCTTGATGTAAAAATTTTATTTTTTTTGATGTAAAAATTGTAAATGCCTCTAAAGGAGACTCCACTAAAATACTAAAGAGTGCATGATTGTGTTGAGGGTAAAGAGGTTAATCTTAATAAAATTACATCAAAATCTATTTTTAAAACAAGTTAAAACACTCAAAAAGGAAACTTTTAAATGGGAGTAGAGAGTAAAGAAGATATGCTAACCTACGAATATTAAAGCTTATTTTAAAGCTACAACCATCAAGACCAAAGAAATACATTTTAAGAGAACAAAACAGATTCCAAAAACAGGTCTAAGTCATTTAGGAAATTACAAATAGAGGGAAGAATTGATTGTTTTATATAGTATCGGGACATCTGAATAATTATTGGATAAAAGAGTCAAAAAAATTTTAGGTCAATAAAGATTTCAAGAGAAACCATAAATTACCAATAACTTCAGACTAAGGGACTTTTTCTAACCAAAAAAAAAAAAAACCTGTAAAACAAAAACCAAAAGCCACGAAGCGCCTAGGTGGCTCAGTTGGTTAAGTATCTGACTCTTGATTTACTTACACTCAAGTCATGATCTCAGGATTGTGAGATTGAGTCCCACAGAGCCCTCACGTTAGGCTCTGCTCGCTCAGTGGGGAGTGTGTTGGAGGGCATGCATGCATCTGAGGGCTCTAAAATAAATCTTTAAAATATTTTTTTAAAAGTGAAAAGCCACAAAAAGTTTGATATGTTATACTACCTGAAAGCTAAAAATTAATAATCATTACATATAAAGGAAGGAGTAGAATGCAAAATACAGCAGACAAATTCCTAATTTATAATAGTCTCAAGTGAGCTAACAGTTGAACAAACTAAAAAACGAAACTAACAATGGGTATGAACTATGTGAATGGGTAGTCAGACAAAAAATAAGTTGTAGTTTGAATTATACAAATCCTCTTTAAAATCTTAGGTTTAGGGATCCCTGGGTGGCGCAGCGGTTTGGCGCCTGCCTTTGGCCCAGGGCGCGATCCTGGAGACCCGGGATCGAATCCCACATCAGGCTCCCGGTGCATGGAGCCTGCTTCTCCCTCTGCCTGTGTCTCTGCCTCTCTCTCTCTCTGTGACTATCATAAATAAATAAATAAAAAATTAAAAAAAAAAATCTTAGGTTTAGGGCAGCCCCAGTGGCACAGCGGTTTAGCGCTGCCTGCAGCCCAGGGTGTGATCCTGGAGTCCCACATCAGGCTTCCCACATGGAGCCTGCTTCTCTCTCTCTCGGTCTCTTTCTCTCTCTCTGTGTAATGCTCATGAATAAATAAAATCTTAAAAAAAAAAAATCTTAGGTTTACTACTATGTATTCTAATTTTCGCTTTTCTCCTCCCACTTTGTTGCAGACTCTTCTTATCAGAATATAGAATAACTTCATTTTTTTTTTTTACCAGTCACATTTAAGGTGAGCAATTTTGAGGTGGGAGCTTAAATTGCTTATGAAAAGAAAAAGGTGAAGAGTACCTACCCAACTTAAGGATACATTTTTTAAAAGATTTTATTTATTCATTAGAGAGAGACATAGACAGAGGGAGAAGCAGGCTCCCTGCAAGGAGCTCAGTGCCGTACTTGATCCCCCCGACCCTGGGATCACACCCTGAGCAGAAGGCAGAAGACGCTCAACCACTGAGCCACCCAGGCACCCTTAAGGATACATTTCTGATGACAGCTAAATACCAGGTTTTGAGCTTGATGAGAGCAGTCATGGGGGGGGGCGGGGGGAGGGGGTTCCTATTGGTTAAGCAGAAAGAAACATGACAGAAATTATTTTAGGAATTGAAAGACCAAGATTATAGTAAAAATCAGGATATAAATCAGAGACCCTGTCTATGGGAAAGTTACCTGATTCTGAAGATAAAATTTCTATTAAGGGGGGAAGCCTGGGTGGCTCAGCAGTTAAGAGTATGCCTTTGGCTCAGGCCGTGATCTTGGGAGTCCTGGGATCAAGTCCCACATCGGGCTCCCTGCATGGAGTCTGCTTCTCTTTTTACCTGTGTCTCTGCCTCTCTCGCTCTCTCTCTCTCTCTGTGAGTTGTCTCTCATGAATAAATAAAATCTTTAAAAAAGAAAAAAATTTTCTATTGGGGCACCTGGTTTGTTCAGTCAACTGAGCATGAGACTGGGATCTCACAATTTTGAGTTCAAGCCCCATATAGGGTGTAAAGCTTACTTGAAAACATTTCTCTTTTGTAGACCTTCCAGATCTCTCACTTTAGTAAAAGGGAAGCTAAAACCGCATACATCACATCTACCGAACCCCAAAATTCACTAAGTTATAAAAGGTGAATTTAAATACTCATCTGGAGCTCTTTTCATTAACTCATTATTAAATGATAAAATGCTTTTCATGACTTGTACTTTTAAGTTCCAAAAGGTTAAGTTTGGTAGCAATGGGATCCCTGGGTGGCTCAGTGGTTTAGCGCCTGCCTTTGGCCCAGGACGTGATTCTGGAGTCCTGGGACCGGGTCCCACATCAGGCTCCCTGCATGAAGCCTGCTTCTCCCTCTGCCTATATCTCTGCCTCTCGCTCTGTCTCTCATGAATAAATAAAATCTTAAAAAAAAAAAAAAAGTTTGGTAGCAATACTAATTTAAAGAAATAAAGCACCTTTCCTAAAAAGCCTCTTTAAGGCAAAGTTCCAGAAAGAAAACTTCAGTATATTCTTCACAACTGGAAAGACAAGCTATCTTACCCAAAACAGGCTCGAAATAAAACAAGATTTTAGTGTTTAAAATCAATTTATCGGGATCCCTGGGTGGCGCAGCGGTTTGGCGCCTGCCTTTGGCCCAGGGCGCGATCCTGGAGACCCGGGATCGAGTCCCACGTCGGGCTCCCGGTGCATGGAGCCTGCTTCTCCCTCTGCCTGTGTCTCTGCCTCTCTCTATCATAAATAAATAAAAATGTAAAAAAAAATAAAATAAATAAAATAAAATAAAATAAAATAAAATAAAATAAAATAAAATAAAATAAAATAAAATAAAATAAAATAAATAAATAAAATAAAATAAAATAAAATAAAATAAAATCAACTTATCAGGGCAGCCCCAGCGGCTCAGCACTGCCTTCAGTCCAGGGCATGATCCTGGAGACCCAGGATGGAGTCCCATATCAGGCTCCATGCATGGAGCCTGCTTCTCTCTCTGCCTCCCTCTGCCTCTCTGTGTCTATCATGAATAAATAAGTAAAATATTTTTTTAAAAATAAAATACAATAAACTTATCAAATGCCTTGCTTCACTGAACTGTGGCTTATAACTACGGAGATGCATGAATCCCTTTGAGAACGTTCTCACTAAATCACTAAGAACATATCTTTGTCCAGAAAATTCCTTTGACTGCAAAGTATTTTAAATTCACCCATTTCTTTAGATTTCCGAAAAATCCATTAGTAATCTCCTATAATTTCAACTCATTACATCACAAAATTTGCATTCTTATCAAAAGGAAAACAAACTCCAAAACCTTAATGCTCAGCAAACTACTCAGAAACCAGACAGCTTGAATCTTCAATTTAAAAGTAAGGTTTTAGGGTGGAAACCCAGATCCAAAAACCTAAGACTTATTCCCTAAAGCTGTAACTCTTAAACCTCAGAATTCTCATTAGCAGAGTTTACTGACTGCCAACAGACCAAGCCAAAAACCCCCTGCCACAAACAGCACCATCTTCCTAAATGGAGAGTAGGTTTTTGAGACTCCAGTCTCAAGCAGTAAAAGGGATCCATCAAAAATTTCTAGTTCACATTTACTCTAAGCAAAAGGTAAAAAGTTCTTACACATCACTGCCTCCTTCAAAATATTCTTATACGATTTAAGATTCACTCTACCTTTAATACTTCTATCAAAATGTTTCTAAGTCTTTCTCAGGGGGTGCCTGGCTGGCTCAGTTAAGGGGCTGCCTTCCGCTCAGGTGGTGATCTCAGGTGGATCAATGCCCACATTAGACTCGCTGCTCAGTGGGAATCTGTTTCTCCCTCTCCATCTGCCTCCCTCCTGTTTATACACAAGCTCTCAAATAAAAAAAATACATTTTTTTTTATTTTTTAAAAATAAAGTCTCAGGATCACTTTCACGAAATTTTAGAATCTTTTTTTTTTATTTGGCCACCACAGTCAAACAACATTTTTGATGCCTTTTCCAACGTGTTAAAACATCACAAGTAGATGACTTAATTACTGAAACAAGCTTGTGACAAAATTTGGTAATGCTAAAATTAAGAGAATCAGAATAAATTCTCTCTATATTAAAGGCATTGGGCTCAGTTTGGTTGTGTTTCTTCTAAATGGGCTAACTCCATTTTCACCAGCAGCATTAGTTAGTTACTACTGTGGATACATAGGATTATGAAAACATAACCCATAAGAAAGGAAAAATTAATAGCATAATTTATACAAAATTCACCTCAGGGTAGCCTTGGTGGCGCAGCGGTATAGCGCCACCTGCAGCCCAGGGTGTGATCCTGGAGACCCGGGATCGAATCCCACATCGGGCTTCCTGCATGGAGCCTGCTTCTCCCTCTGTGTCTCTGCCTCTCTCGCTCTCACTGAATGAATAATTAAATAAATCTTTAAAAAAAAAAAATTTCACCTCAGATTCTCCTCCCCAAGAACTGCCACTGCAGATTTATCACTTCTTATCCTTTTATCCATTTATTTACTGATATCATTGTCTGGCCCCAGTCTACCTTCCCAGCCCATCACTCCTAAACAATTTATTAACTCTGAAATCAGGATCTTACAACTGATGGCAAATCTTAGAAAACAGCAGATAACCACATGGCAATCAGGATATAAATTTCAGCATTTGAGCATGCTCAAACTTGGGTCAGCTTGCGATTTTCTGTAGCACTTGACTTCAACCTCCTGACATTTCATTCAGCAAACCATTAAAGGCCAATTTTAGCAAGGATTAAGTTTTCTTACCAGAAGGTTGTTCTGTTGACACCTTCTGATAAAATCAAGAAAGCACCAGCACCAAAACTTGCAGAGTGGATGAAAATTCTTGCAAGAAAATCCTGGAGATAATAGAGGAGAGCTCATTTAAAGTATGCTTGCAACATCAATGCTCTCCATGACACTGAGGAAGATATTGTAAGAAAAAACACAATCACCTGAATGTGAAGATGTTTTAACCAGTTTATTTTGTTTACATCTTCCATTTTATGCATGCAAGTGTTTAAAGATATCTTTCAGGGGCTCCTGGCTGGCTCAGTTAGTTGGTGGAGCATGCAACTCCTGACCTTGAGGTTGTAAGTTTGAGCCCCACGCTGAGTGTAGAGATTACTTTAAAAATCTTAAAAATAACGATACCTTTCAGTAAGTATGAACCACCACAAACAGATTAACTGGCAACACTTCTTAGTGTCTCTCAAAACTAATGCCACTTTAGATGAAATTGTAGTACTTACACTAACTTCCCAAATCTGCATATAGAAAAGTAACCTATTCCTTGGATTCTAAATCCTATTGAAACTGTGTAGACACCTCTGCCATTGGCTCACTTTCATACCTCAAATCAACAGGTCTACAATCAATCCACCTCTTGTCCTGCTCTGCACTCTACATGTTATGACCCATTCTACAAGAGTAAAAATAAGACAAAATACAGTACACTATTTCTTAACCAGGGTTCTAAGAGACTACAGCCCAATCACTACGGCATTCACAGTGTGTAATGAATTAACTTCTCTCCCATGCATTAGGATGGTACTAGCTATGTACTAACCTGGGAAAAACTGTGAAAATAGTGCCCAATCACTACGGCATTCACAGTGTGTAATGAATTAACTTCTCTCCCATGCATTAGGATGGTACTAGCTATGTACTAACCTGGGAAAAACTGTGAAAATAGTGTTAATTTGGATGATAGACTGGATTATGTTGAGAAACTGACTAGCACAGGTGACCATCATTGCCTAAGTAATTTTGTGTATGTCTCAATTTGCAAATGGAAGGTATTGAAGCTTCCTAAACTAAGGTATTCCCAGGTACTCAGGTACACAAAGTACTTAAAGCTACTCTTCTCCCCCAAAATACCGCGAGAAATTGTCCTCCTGGTGCTTCTATATCAAGTAATGTAAATAACTTACAATTAAACATTTTATGTTTCTGGACTGTGTACTCAAGTAACAGATACAGAAATTGGGGAAGGGAAAAAATCTCACCAGAGACTAGAGTACAATGGTTTCACTGTTAAGATCCACTACGTACTATGTGATAGGTAAGACAAGAGGGCCCAGGGCAGTAAGGTAAGGGTAATAAGACCCCTAACTGGCAGTATTTTTGCTACAAAGCAAGTCACAATGTCCTCCTTCAGTGAGTCTTTATATTCTACTGACAGCACTTCAGAGACTTTCTGGAGCAATTCTCAGGAGGTTCTATCAACCCTGAATGAGATGGAGCTCTCTAAGACGCTGGGCATCCTCCTCCTAATTCCTCCACATGCAAAAACAAAACACCCTAAAACAAATGATTTTTAAATACACGGTACTAGCACATTTGCCTATGAATATTCAAAATAAAGTCCTGTTGTAGTGAAGATAAATGGAAAAAAACAACTAGGAGATTTAAGAAATTTTATGTATAAACATGACCCAGACTGTTTAACCAAGCCTGGAAACCCTGGAGCCCTGATATGGAAAAAATAGTTCAGTATGTAAAAAATAAAACTTCTCTATAACCAGAGATACCAAAAAGTCAACAGGTATTTTAAATGAGAAGGGGGCATTCTTAAGTGAGTTCTAAGAAATCTCAAAAAGTGACAAAAGACATCCAATAAGAAAAGAGGCAAACATAAATTTATGGAAAAGCAAATCCAAATAGCCAACAAACATTAAAATTCACAAGTGGGACTCAGCGAATGAAATTTCCATCGAGGTATAACCGTTTATATCCAACAGACTGGCCAAAATTAAAGATTATAGAACTCATTTTCTGCCAAGGATGTACAGAAAAGCCTTCACATTTACTGAGAAAGCAGAATTAAGCCTTTTGGAAGGTAATGTTAACATTTATTAAAGTTAAAAAAGAAAGTTCCCTTACACCAAGCTTCCCATTATTTAAAACCCCTCCAATGGAAACAGATATGTGGAGTGGGAAAGAAACTGAAAACAAAGTGAGTGTCTATTAACAGGGGAATGGCTGGAGTTTATCATTCTTGCCATTAGATATTATGTAACCATTTAAACTATACTCCAAGGGAAAACAGTCAAAATACAGACTACCATATTTTTATAGAGCAATACTGAAAAAAAAAAAAACCCCACATGTGTATATGACTATACATCTATGTACCATTCTATTGAGTATAGAGAAAAATCTAGAGAAAAATCTAGTATGATGTACACCTGGCTATAAACACTAAGTGAAATGGAGTGGGGATGGGAGGAGATTAAGTGCAAAGAGGACCAAAGAAAAAAAGGGAAAAAAATTTAAAAGTTCGTGAATATTTAACATCTACATATAAAATTATACATATACATATGTATGCGTAAATATTCTTTAAAGAGGGGCACCTGGGTGGCTCAGTGGTTGAACGTTTGCCTTTGGCTCAGGTCATGATCCCGGGGTCCTGGGATCCAGTCCCACATCCAGCTTCCTACAGGGAACCTGCTTCTCCCTCTGCCTAAGTCTCTGTGTCTCTCATGAATAAATAAATAAAATCTTCAAAAAATAATACTCTTTAAAGAAGAGACACATACCCTTTTTTTTTTTTAATTTTTATTTATTTATGATAGTCACAGAGAGAGAGAGAGGCAGAGACACAGGCAGAGGGAGAAGCAGGCTCCATGCACCGGGAGCCTGATGTGGGATTCGATCCCGGGTCTTCAGGATCGCGCCCTGGGTCAAAGGCAGGCTCCAAACCGCTGCACCACCCAGGGATCCCTACCCTTTTTTTTTTTAAGATTTTATTTATTCATGAGAGAGAGAGAGAGAGAGAGAGAGAGACGCAGACACATAGGCAGAAGGAGAAGCAGGCTCTCCTGCAAGAAGCCCGATGTGGGACTCGATCCTAGACCCCAGGATCATGCCCTGAGCCAACGGCAGAAGGCAGATGCTTAACCGCTGAGCCACACAGGCGTCCCATGGAGACATATCCTAAAGCACTTTCTCAACCAGCACTTTTTCCATAGAGCATATATATATGTATATATATATATATCTATATATCTATATACACACACACACAAGCACTACTCCCTCAATCTTTTTAATTTTTCCATCCCTAGGGATCTCAAATCTACATTCTAATTAACAAACTAGTGTGATGCTTGTAACACCTAAAAGATTTAAACTGTAATTTGATTCCAGTAACAAGCACAAACATTTAAGACTAATAATTGTGATCAAATTTCTTAACTTTAAGCAGCACTTTTTTTTTTTTTGAAGATCTACATAACTAAATCTACAAGTGGAAGTCATTTTAAGTCAATGGACACAATAATAATCCAAATCCAGTTCTTCTTGAAATGGGATTACTTAGTGGTTTCACAGGGCCATCTGAAATTATTATAACTTTCCAGTTGCAAAGAGTTGAAGTTCCCTATAGTTCTATGTATCCCTAAAGTTCTGTAACAACATCAGAACTAGACCAGGATCAACATACAACTGCTAAAAGAAAATTTTCAAGTGAATGAATCAAAATTAGAAATGATGAAGTTAATTTTGCATATATTACCTAAAATTAAAAACAAATCAGTGTCCCAAAGTCAAAAATGAGATCCACTTGATCATTTGACAAACACATACAGAAGGCCTACTATGTACTAAATACATATAACCAGTCACCAGAAAATTTAAGGCTTGAAAATATTCTATGATCTGAAACACTATAAAAGCAAAAATGGGAAAAATAAGTTTTACTATAATTAACCAGCCAGTGTAAGAAACAGAGATACAGAAAGCCTGAGTCTTGACCCTGAACAAATCAACAGGGAATGCATGCATGTTCATCTGCCAAAAATAACTACAAACTTCATCAGTTATTAATGAAGACCTCCACTCATTTTCCCAAAAAAAAGCAAAGCAAAAAAACGCTGAGGCCAGGGTAAAAGACAAAGTAAAACAACTGATATTTAATTGAGTTTCAATATGGAATCCGCTTTGCCACTCTTTTCAGCATCTTTTAACATGAGGACAAATAAACTAAAAGGATTGTATGAATAATTAGAAATGTTTGAAACAACAAAGCAATCCTTTGTATTACTTCATTTTGTTTTGCTCAAGGTACTTATGAAGACTTGGTATTAGAAAATTTAACAGAGCTATCAAAGTCTCTTACTACTGACTAAACGTGCAATGAATATTCTAAAGCCTTTTAATACTCAATACTACATGGCAAGAAAACGCAGAGGTGCCCCATGATAAGAAAATTTGAAAAGTTTCATGTACAGTTGACTCCTGGAACAATACAAGGAAATAGGGGTACCCACCCCAACACAACTGAAAGTCCACATATAACATCTGATTCCCTCCCCCCAAAACTGCTGACCAGAAGTATTGCCGATTACATAAAACAATCAACATGTATTTTTTATATATCATACAGTATTCTAATATATAGCAAAGCTAGAAAAAAAATGGTAAAATCCTGACAAAAATACATTTACACATGTAAGTGGATGCATGCAGTTCAAACCTCTGTTAAAGGGTCAACTGTATATGCATATATATATAAAGCATTTCAAATATTTTGAGAAATACTTCATATAACAAGCAATATTAAGATAGTAACTGAGGAGGGATGCCTGGGTGGCTCAGCGGTAAATGTCCGACTTCGGCTCAAGTCGTGATCCCAGAGTACCGGGATTGAGTCCCACATCGGGCATCGGGCTCCCTGTACGGAGCCAACTTCTCTCTCTGCTTATGTCTCTGCCTCCTCTCTCTCTGTGTCTCTAATGAATAAACAAAATCTTTAAAAAATAAACAAATCGGGATCCCTGGGTGGTACAGCGGTTTAGCGCCTGCCTTTGGCCCAGGGCGCGATCCTGGAGACCTGGGATCGAATCCCACGTCGGGCTCCCTGCATGGAGCCTGCTTCTCCCTCTGCCTATGTCTCTGCCTCTCTCTCACTCTCTGTGACTATCATGAATAAATAAAATCTTTTAAAAATAAAAAATAAATAAATAAATCATAACCATCTAGCACACCATTTGAAGCATATTCGTAGTTTTAAATTTTCTAGTAACCATATTTAAATAAATTTTTAAAAAGTACATTAGCTTCCATAATACTTTTACTTAATCCAACATATCCAAAAGACTATTTTAACATGTAATCACATTTTAAAATTATGATGTATTTTTTTATACTAACTCTTTGAAATCTGGTATAGGGACACCTGGATGGCTCAGTGGTTAAGCATCTGACTTTGGCTCAGGTCGTGATCCTGGGGTTGGTTCCCACATCAGGCTCCCTAAAGGGAGCCTGCTTCTCTCTGTCTCTCATGAATAAATAAATAAAATCTTAAAATAAATGAATAAATCTGACATAGATTTTACAACTAAAGCACATCTCAATTCACGTTAGCACATTTCACCTGTGGCTAGTGGCCACCATATTGGAAAGAGCAGATTTTTATCAAGACACAGAGCAAATCATTTCTCCAGGAATCCTCCCAATTAGTTCTCTGGACTCCCACTGTATTAACAGCTTGTTAATAATAATAATATATAATCAGTAATTTAATGTCATATATTTGAACTTTAAAAAAAAATTACACTTTAAGAGGAGGATAGGGGGATCCCTGGGTGGCACAGCGGTTTGGCGCCTGCCTTTGGCCCAGGGCGCGATCCTGGAGACCTGGGATCGAATCCCACGTCGGGCTCCTGGTGCATGGAGCCTGCTTCTCCCTCTGCCTGCGTCTCTGCCTCTCTCTCCTCTCTGTGCATTCTCATGAATAAATAAATAAAACCTTTAAAAAAAAAAAAAAAAAGAGGAGGATAGGGCCCTGGAAGGCCGACGGGCTCAAAGAAGAATGAGGAGGAAGTGGAAGAAGATAAGGAGGAAGAAAGATGAAGAATGGCTTTCCTGTAATAATGTTTAAGAAGCGTGCATGTGTACTAGACAGCTATTCTGCTAAGAATGTGAATTCAAGTGCAGTTCAGTATTAGCATCAGTATAAAACTGTTCAGATTTCTATATAGCTGATAGTATTCTTTTCAGAGAAAATACTCTTAAAAATATAGGTTGTAGGGACGCCTGGGTGGCTCAGTGATTGTCTTTGGCTCAGGTCCCGATCCCAGGGTTCTGGGATAGAGTCCCACACTGGGCTCCCTGCTTCTCCCTCTCCCTGCCACATCCCCTGCTTGTGCTGGCACACTCTGTCACCTGATTCTTAAAAAAAAATATATATATATATATATATATCAGTTGTAGAGGTCCCTGTATGGCACAGTTAAGTGTCTAACTCTTGGGTTTCTGCTCAGTTCATGATCTCAGGGTCCTGGGATCCAGCCCCAAGTACTCCTGCTCAGCAAGGAGTCCGCTTGCAATTCTCTCCCCCCTCCCTCTGCCCCTCTTCCCACTTGTGCGTAATTGCTCGCTCACAATCTAAAATAAATCAATCTTCAAAAACATAAAAGAGGGATGCCTGGGTGGCTCAGTGGTTAAGCATCCACCTTTGGCTCGCTCAGGACATGGTCCCAGAGACCCAGGATCGAGTTCCACATCAGGTTCCCCTAAAGGAGCCCGCCTCTGCCTGAGTCTCTGCCTCTCTCTCTCTCTCATGAATAAATAAAACCTTTAAAAGAAAAAAAAAAAGACATAAAAGAATAAAAATGCAGACTGTAAGCTTTCTGAGAAGCTCCAACAGTTAGACTTTAAAGTTGAATGTTTGGGCAACCCTGGGTGGCCCAGCGGTTTAGCGCCACCTTCAGCCTAGGGTGTGATCCTGGAGACCTGGGATCGAGTCCCATGTCGGGCTCCCTGCAGGGAGCATGCTTCTCCCTCTGCCTGTGTCTCTGCCTCTCGGAAGGAAATGAAGGAAGGAAGTTGAATGTTTCTGGGACACCTGGGTGGCTCAGCGGTTGGGCATATGCCTTTGGCCCAGGGCGTGATCCTGGAGTCCCGATTAAATCCCACATCGAGCTTCCTGCATGGAGCCTGCTTCTCCCTCTGCCTATGTCTCTGCCCCTCTCTCTGTGTCTTTCATGAGTAAATAAAATTTTTAAAATAAAGCTGAATGTTTCTAAATACTTTAAGATTTAATTTCTTGACTAGTGTAGCACAGTAGACTTGTAAGAATTAGTGTAATTTCTTAACTTGTGTAGCACAGTAGACTTGTAGAATCAGTATCAACGATAAATTTTCAGTTTTTGGAATGTTGCATTGTTTCTTAGAAAAATGATGTAATAAAAAAATTTTTAAATCACACCACTCAAATCTGAAAAACCAATCTGAACCTCGAATCAGCCTATTAATTCTTTGGACCTAGATTCATTTGGCCTCAGTTTCCACAGTTGTTGGTAACATTATTGTCCCCTTCACTGTGACTGAGAAGACTAAATGAGATAAATTCATGTAAAGTACCTGCACAGTCCAACAGATAGCCTGAGTGCTCAATATATAGTAGCTCTGTTAGTGCAAGACAGGATCTTAATGAACAGAACCAAGCAGAAAGCACCACTTGATAAATTGTTAAAAAGCAATCTAACTGCAAAACACTGCAGATGAAAAGGAAAAAAGGATCTTACGACTGTCTAGTACAAGAATCGGGATCACTCATGGAACACCATATTGCTCTTCCCACTATTTAAAAAAAAAAAAAAAAAAGCTAGTGTGGGGTACCTGGCTGGCTCATTTGGAAGAACATGCAACGCCTAATCTCAGGGTCATGAGTTGGAGCCCCATAGGAATGCAGACATTACTAAAAATAAATAAAACTTAAAAAAAAAAAAAAAAACTAGTTTGCTACAACCTTAACATTGTGGTAGAGAAATTGCTTCTTTAATTATTATCAAGTGTTTGCCTTGTCTTTTTTTTTTTTTTTTTTTCTTTTTAAGACGTTATTCAATGACAGCACAAGCAGGGAAAGTCAGAGAGAGAGAAGCAAACTCTCCACTAACCAGGGAGCCCAATAGCAGGTTGGATCCCAAGGTGCTAAGATTATAACCTGAGGGGAAGGCAACACTTAACCGGTTGAGCCACGCAGGTGCCCTGCCTTGTCTTTCTAACTAAAATACTTAAATATAAGCTCACTATTGGAAGATTTCCTTTGAAGAACTTCTAATACTATGTTAAATTAAGTATTGGAAATGAGAAGCCCTAGAGTTAAATCTCATTTCAGCATGGACAAGTTACTTATTATTATCAACCTCCTAGTATGTAAAATGGGAATAAAAACACATTTACCTCAGGGAGTCTTCGAAAGAACAGAATCAGAAAATACTAGTATAAGCTGCATACACTAGCTAGTAAGTAACAGACACAATAACCTATCTTAGAGAATGCACACAAATATGATATGAAACATATAGGTGTGTGAAAATATGGAAATAGAGTTTGTTTTCTGTACATAAAGCCAAGGCCTTGATAATCTCTCTAGGTGGATAAAGTTTTCCCTTTTTTTTGGTTTTGTTTTCAGATTTTTCATATTTACATATTGCTTTTACAATTTAAAAAAATAGACTTCCTTACAGAGGAAGTCTAATTTTCAAAAATTAAGTGGCTTTTTCAGTTACATCTTAGTTCTGTTTTTTTTTTAATTTTTTTTTTATTTATTTACTTATGATAGTCACAGAGAGAGAGAGAGAGAGAGAGGCAGAGACATAGGCAGAGGGAGAAGCAGGCTCCATGCACCGGGAGCCCGACGTGGGATTCGATCCCGGGTCTCCGGGATCGCGCCCTGGGCCAAAGGCAGGCGCTAAACCACTGCACCACCCAGGGATCCCATAGTTCTGTTTTTATAAAGTTCTGTATATAACATATACAGTTAGGGCAATCTTTGGAATTTCCATGTCTGTGTAGATTCCCATATTTTTACAGTATTAAGTTAAATCTTTTGCTTAAAAAAATTTCAATAATAAAAAAATGCATAGCTATTCTTTTATATTTATAAATATTCTTATATTTAAGATATCTGGAAATATGATTTTAACAGTGTCCCTAATATTAAGACAGCCACCATCTAGCTTTTCAATTACTAACCTGCACAAAGAAATAAATATTCTATACTAATTTTGAAGTCAGTACTCTCTCAAGAAACTCCTCTAAAACTCTAGGTTATGATCTTTAACGCTAATAAACCTACTACATAATTTAATTACCGTCGAATTTCATTTTTAATATTAAATCAAGGTAAAGTAATGGGAAGTTTTGGAAATACTGTAGTGCTTTGAAATTTGTAGTCAATTAGTCAAAGGAGAAATTGCAGAGCTGTAAAAATAACTGTTTTCTACAGAAGACCTGAAATTTCATTCAGCCATCTTAAGAGATTACACATTTCCTTGGAATAACATGGAAACTTTCCTTAATATCAGCAGAAACTGAGGCACTTCTTTCCAACTTTTATTTAAATTACATTCTGAAAAAAATAAATAAATAAAATAAATAAAAAACAAATTACATTCTGCCCACAGCTATGCAATTTGTAATGCTATTGCAAAGCTCAGTATCATATACATCAATTGTTAAGCATTTTAATGACTCCAAGGAGGCACAGGGTTTTTTGGGAGCTAACTGAAATGTTCTAAAGCAAGCTTATGATAATGGTTACACAACTCTATAAATACACTAACAATCATAAAACTTAAATTCTTTCTTAAATATTTTTTTAGAGAAGCACCTTCAATAGCCAGTAGTATAAACCCTAAAATGCCTCACTCTAGGTAGAAACGGCTGTAAATACAAATTTTTATCTAGAATTATATCTCCTCAGGTACTTAAAATATATCCCACTCTTTCCAACCCCATAGATTCATAAAGCTGCAAACAGAAGCAAATCAAGTTTTTATCTAACAAACTACAAATCCACTCAAAAAAAAAATACAAAACACAGTATGCTTTATTTAAAAAAAAATCCTAATTTTAGGTAACATCTTCTTTTAGCTTTTCACTGGTTCCAATTAATTTGGAAGATGAAGTTTCAGTTCCACCAGAAAACCTTTAATAAATGTCTACAGGGTACTGCCCTCAAGGCAGGACGACACTGGTAACTAAACCCATGACTTTTTTTTATTTTATTTTATTTATTTATTCATGAGAGACAGAGAGAGAGAGAGAGAGAGAGAGGCAGACATAGGCAGAGGGAGAAGCAGGCTCCATGTGGGTAACCCGATGTGGGACTTGGTCCTGGGACTCCAGGATCATGCCCTGGGCGGAAGACAGACAGACACTAAACCGCTGACCTACCCAGGGATCCCCTAAACTCATGACTTTGAAATTCTACTGCGATTAGTGTTTACAACTGTGTGTAAATGGGAGGGGGGGAGGAAGAAAAAGAGGAAAATCAGAATCACCTGCACACTGAAAAACGGAAAGAATAAACCAAAATGTCAACAGCTGTTATCCCAGACAACTTTTGTTTCCAAAATGCCCTCACTGACCACTATTACTGTTTAAATTAGAAAATTTTACTTAAAATTAAATTGCTATGCTAAATGAAAGAAGCACAGATTCAAAACACTAATACGTATACTGTATGAAACTACATATAGAAGAACATTCTGGAAAAGGGGAAACTATGGAAATACTGAGGGGTGAAGCGAGGTGACTGCAAAGGTGCCTGAGAGAAATCTGGGAAATAATGGAAATCTCCATCATGTTGTCAGTTAACAACCTTTACCAAAGCTCACGTAACTATGTACCAGAAAAGGTGAATTTTACCACATGCAAATTAATCTAAAAAATTCATGTATTAAAAAATAAATTGCTTGGGATCCCTGGGTGGCGCAGCGGTTTAGCGCCTGCCTTTGGTACAGGGCGCGATCCTGGAGACCCGGGATCGAATCCCACGTCGGGCTCCCAGTGCATGGAGCCTGCTTCTCCCTCTGCCTAGGTCTCTGCCTCTCTCTCTCTCTCTCTCTCTCTGTGACTATCATAAATAAATAAAAATTTAAAAAAATAAATAAATAAATAATTGCTTGCGCAGTAAACCATTTTTTTTTTCCAAGTGAGCAGTTCTGTGGGATTAAAAAATAAAAACAGGAACTGAACTACACTTCAAATCCTTCATTTTACAGCAAAGATATGCTCAAGGGTACATGGAGAACAAAATGGGAATTCTAGGTCTGTACTTCAGTTTGCCATTATCTAACTTCAAGTTCAGGGCGCCTTCTGCGTCTCCATTCTCGCTCTCCCAGAGTTCTCAAGACCTGTTTCCACAATGTACAAGTGGGTTATGGTAGGACATAAAATTCCAAACGTTCAAGTGCAATTTTAGTACACACAATGTACTTCCCAACCTTCGCCAAATTACCACCTTTCTTTGTCAAATAAAAACAAGCAATGCACTCTAAGATGTGTAGAGTGAGGATAAGGATCAACAGTATTTCAAAGTTCCAAAAAGGGAATATTCACTGTGAATTTGATTTTTAAAAACTATGAAAAACTAAACACCATAAAAGCATCTGGGTGGCTCAGAAGATTAAGTACCTGCCTTCAGCTCAGGTCAAGATCCTAGGGTCCTGTGATCCAGCCCCTCCTTGGGCTTTCCGGAATGCTCTGCCAGGAGTGGGCTTCTCCCTCTCCCGCCCCTTCCCAGGCTCATGCTCTCAAAATCTTTAAGACAAAATACCCAAAAAACAAACACTGTAAACAATCTTTACTAAAACTTTCAGACGGGGCAGCCCCGGTGGCTCAGCGGTTTAGCGCCGCCTGCAGCTCAGGGCGTGATCCTGGGGACCCGGGATCGAGTCCCACGTCGGGCTCCCTGCATGGAGCCTGCTTCTCCCTCTGCTTGTGTCTCTGCCTCTCTCTCTCCTGTGTATTCTCATGAATAAATAAATAAAATCTTTAAAAAAAAAAAACAAAAAAACTTTCAGACGGATGACCTTAAATCTTTTAAAAGAAAACAAATATCTTCTATAGCATCAACACAAAAACTCAGCAAAAAATGGGATGTTCTGGGATGCCTGGGTGGCTCTGTGGTTGAGCGTCTGCCTTCAGCTCAGGGTGTCATCCCTGGGTACCCGAATCGAGTCCCTCATCTGGCTCCCCAGAGGGAGCCGGCTTCTCCCTCCGCCTATGCCTCTGCTTCTCTCTCTCTCATGAGTAAATTAATAAAATCTTTAAAATTCTTAAAAAATTAAAAAAAAAAAAAAAAGGACGTTCAATCTACCATCCACAAGCTGCAAAATAAAGGCAAAAAAAATTTATTTTTCCGGGCACCTGGGTGGCTCAGGGCGTGATCCTGGGGTCCTGGGATCAAGTCCCGCATCAGGCTCCCGTGAAGAGCCTACTTCTTCCTCTGCCTAGGTCTCTGCCCCTCTCTGTCTCTCTCATGAGTAAAATCTTTAAAAATTTTACTTCTCAACTTGCCAGAAAAAAAAAAAAAAGTCCATTACACAATTGTATCACAACAGTGGGAATATGAAACTTTTCCATGGGAGGCAGTGTGCAAGAATGATGAATCCTACCTACCCTTGACAGAAAAAGTATAGCAAGCCCATTCTTTGTGCTTTGTGCCACAACTGTATCTGGGGTCAGAGACGGCAACCACTAGGTTTTCAATAACAGAAGTCAATGAAATATCTACTCAAATTTCACTTAGGTCTTTTGTCTGACACCAAATGTTAAAAAACTAGACCGCTAATACATCTACTCAAGCAAAAAGACTCCTTTCCACCAAGAAGTCACTGTTTTTATTTTCTGTTGACCACCTAAGGCGACTTGAAACTCGTAAAAAGCTTAGGGAGATCCTTTAGACACCAACTGTGATTCCCCACCAGGCCATTACCACGTGACAGTTAAACCAAAGCCACACAGCTTATCAGTAAACTACAAAAGGAAAAACAAACGCTAAAATGAGGAAACTACGACCACCAAGTAAAACAAAATCCCGTGGGACAAAAGGTACGCTGAAGTGAAACCCAGGGAGACCACATTCTGCGTACACACAATACTCCTGTATTAAGAGGCGGCCCTTCATAAAAATAGCCAGGACTCTCAAACATTTGAGATCCTGGCTTAGTAAGATTGACTGACAGACAACAGCTGGGGGAGATTTTGTATTGATCTCGTTAACACCGTCGTATACTTCTGGAGAAAGAGAATCGAGACCGTCTTAAGGACAAAACTAAACCGTAAGGATTTCATTTTCAGTTAGGTGACCCCTACACCCTGGAAGCCCCCACCAAATTCCTCTGCTCTCGAATTCCCCTTCGGTGTTCCAGTCCCCATCCCATAAGAACGTATCTCCCGGTGCAAACAAACAAACAAAAAAACCTCGTGGGGAAGAAACCAGAAAAAGAAAATTCAACAGTTCTTTACAAAAACACTGAATAACATGAAGAAACTAGTCACCTCCCCACCGGTCTCCCTTATCGATTTCCTCCCCCCCCCCCCCCCCATCTTACTTTAAAGGCTGTAACTCTAGCCTTTTCTTCCGTAAGAGAGGGGCTAAGGCGCCGCCCAATTACCCAGGCCGCAAAAATATCTCAAACCCGCCACCTTACAAGGGTTTCTAGTTTTCTCTCCGATCCTAACCCTCCACTCGGCACCCGCTTCCCCGTCAGACACTGAAGTTTATTAGCCCCAAACCCTAATACAAAGGTGAATTCTTAAGATTCCGCGACGCACGCCCCAGGGGCGGGGAGGGGTCGGAGAGCGGGCCGCGGCGCCGGGCTCGGCCCAGGCCGAGGGGCGGGGGAGCGGCGGTGACCGCACAATCCCACCACCTCCTTCCACGACTCCGCAGCCTCCCGGCGCTCAGGCCTGCGCCCGGGGAGCTCCCCGCCGCCCCAGCAGCGACTCGGCTCCTCCTCCCCGGCCCGAGCACGGCCGCCCCAGCATCCAGAGGGAAGGCTCCCGAGTAGGAAAACGCAAGAGGTGTCCGACGTGCTGTTTCAAAACATAACGGAGCCCTGGCCCCCGAGACCGTTAAACCGCGGGCGGAGGGGGGAGAAGCGAGGAACCCAGCAGCCCCGGGCTTCGGCCGGCGCGCCCTTTCGACCCCAAACCTCACTCCCCGGGACCACCGGCCTTGCCCCAAAGCTGCCTTAGCCCCCCAGAACACCCGACAAAGCGGCAAGAGGGTCGGTACCTTGTAGAAAGCCCCGTTGGAGCCGCGAACCTCCACCGTCAGCTCCGCCATGTTGGAACCGCAAAGGCCGCTGGGAAGAGATTCTAGAAACTTTCCAACCAGAGGGGAGGAGGGGGGAGGGGCGTGCGGGAGGCGGGGGGAGGGGCGGGGAAACAGGGCGGGGACTGGGATCCCCCGCCCCACAGCCCCGGGGTCTCGCCGCGCCGCCCCGACTCTCGCAGGGGGATGCCTCCGCGCCTTACATCACTGGTCCGGGGCTCCGCCCGCCGCTGCCAGAGCCTCGCTCACCTCCCGACACAATTGCCAGCCCTTTGCTGACCCGGCGCCACGTCCCCGCCCTCCAGGGCCGGCGGCTTCGCGGCGCGCGCGGGTGGGTCCCTGCGGCCGCCCAGGCCTCTGCTCTCCGCCCGGCTGCGGCGTTGCGCCCCGAAACTCCTCCAAGTGCCGGGAGCCCTGCGGGAGCTGCCTCGCCCGGGAAGGAGCAACTCCGAGGGCTCCGGTTGTCCACTGGTTCCGCCTTCAGACGAGGGAGGGAGCCTGAGGATGCACGTGCCAGGCGTCCCCCCCAATTCCTCCACCTCGCTCTCTTTTATCTAAGCCGGTGGCCTTCTCGTGACCCGGGGGGGGGGGGGGTCAGTTCACAGTCCCACAGATTCTCACGCAGTTCGCGGCAGCCCTCCCCGCACCTGTTCACATTTACACTGGTTCAAAGTCAGGCTGTGAAGTTAGTTTGTGAGTCACAAGTATTTGACAACTTGCTTGAGACTTTGAGGTTAAGACTCAGATTGTTGGGAGGTGGTCAGGGAAACTGGCTACTGAGCCCGAGACCACGTCTTCCCCTTCGGCAATGCCTGCAAACGTCCACAAAAAGGATCAACGCAGAATCATCTTGTATGGCTTTCCACCAAGCTCTATGTCTGAATAGTTTGAATATCTATTTGAACAATGTTAAGGCTTTTTCCCAAAGCAAGGTCTTTAGAAAAAACACTAGGACTCTTTTATGTGTGTGTTTTATTACCATTTTGACAAACTCTTTAAAAAAAAAAAAAGATCCTTTGCAGGTGCTCTGTACCCTCAGAAATGCCCGTGGGCCCAGCCCTTCTGAGGACAGGGCGGGGTCCTAAAAACATGTTCACGACTCAGTACATCTACGTCTCCAAAGGTTCAGAAGGAAAACAGTTTGCAACAGTGTTCAGTATTTTGCCAAATACAAAGTGATATATTTAAAATGTTGATTATGGTGAGGAAAATGTAAACAAAGTAAATTACTTCAATGAGTAACAGCCACCATCTATGAAGAGCTTCATCTGTCCAACACTGTATACCACCTTCTAATGATCCTTCGGAATTACAATGCCCTAGTTTGCTTTTTATTACAACCTTATTAATATATAATCCACATACCATATATTTCATCCATTTAAAGCGTCCGACAGGGATCCCTGGGTGGCGCAGCGGTTTGGGGCCTGCCTTTGGCCCAGGGCGCGATCCTGGAGACCCGGGATCGAATCCCACGTCGGGCTCCCGGTGCATGGAGCCTGCTTGTGTCTCTGCCTCTCTGTCTCTCTCTGTGTGACTGTCATAAATAAATAAAAATAAAGTGTCCGACAGGTTTTAGTACATTCACAGAGTTGTGTAATTGCCACCATAGTTGATTTAGAATATTTTCATCAGGCCAAAAGGAATTACTGTACCCATAGGGAGTCACCCCTCATTTCATCAAAGCCCTGGGCGCTATGCAATCACTAACCCACTTTTTGTCTATAGCTTTGCTTAGTCCAGACATTTCACATAAATAAAATAAATCATACAATATGTGGTTTTTTTATATAAATTTATTTTTTATTGGTGTTCAATTTGCCAACATATAGAATAACACCCAGTGCTCATCCCATCAAGTGCCCCCCTCAGTGCCCCGTCCCACCCCCGCCCACCTCCCTTTCTTATGTGGTCTTTTTTTTTTTTTTTTTTAAGATTTTATTTATTCATGAGAGACACAGAGAGAGAGAGGCAGAGACACAGGCAGAGGGAGAAGCAGGTTCCATGCAGGAAGCCTGAAATGGGACTCGATCCTGGGTCTCCAGGATCAGGCCCTGGGCTGAAGAAGCACTAAACTACTGAGCCACCAGAGCTGCCCCTTATGTGGTCTTTTTTTACAGTTCTTTCACTTAGCATACCATTTTCAAGATTCACCCATGTTGTATCATGTATCACACTACTCATTCCATTTTATTGTCAAATACACCACTGTATGGATATTTTTTTATCCATCATTTTATTAATTCATTCATGCTTTTTTTTTCACTCATGCTTTGATAGACATTTGAGTTGTTTACACTTTTTTGACTGTTAGGAATAATGGCTTTTATTAGGAATAATGCTAATAATGTTAATTATTATTATGCTAATAATGCTGCGATGAAGATTCCTGTACAACTTATTGTATAAGAAGAGGTATGTTGTTTTTTTTTTAATTTTTATTTATTTATGACAGTCACAGAGAGAGAAAGAGAGAGAGGCAGAGAGACACAGGCAGAGGGAGAAGCAGGCTCCATGCACCAGGAGCCCGATGTGGGATTCGATCCTGGGTCTCCAGGATCGCGCCCTGGGCCAAAGGCAGGCGCCAAACCGCTGTGCCACCCAGGGATCCCGAAGAGGTATGTTTTCATTTCTCTTGGGTACATACCTAGAATTGATATTGCTGACTCATATGGATGCCAGCAGGCTGGGTTCCAGGACCGGGGGTGTTCAGCAGGACCAGCCAAGAGGGCCCTTGGCTTCACACAGGATGGTAATCAAACATGAGCCAGCAGGAGGTGAAAGCAGAGTTTATTGAAGACACAGAGCAATTAGCAGAGTGAGTGTCCAACACACTTAGGAAAGGAGGGAGTTTCATCTTTGTTTGAGGTCTGGGGGTTTTTATTGAGGGAGGAATTCTGGTGTATGGTCCTCTCAGGCTTTCAGGAACCAGTCAGAACAAAGACAAGGGCCTAGGTGTCATTCCTTGGAGCCAGGGGATCTTGCTTTCAGATGTCTAGCTCCAGTGGTCTGGAATGTGCATTAGGATAGCTTTCCTGAGGATCCCTGGGTGGCTCAGCAGTTTAGCACCTGCCTTTGGTCCCAGGTGTGATCCTGGAGTCCCAGGATTGAGTCCCGCGTCTGGCCTCTGGCATGGAGCTTGCTTCTCC
This sequence comes from Canis lupus dingo, assembly GCF_003254725.2. Taxonomy (NCBI): domain Eukaryota; kingdom Metazoa; phylum Chordata; class Mammalia; order Carnivora; family Canidae; genus Canis; species Canis lupus. The sequence goes on along the minus strand of NC_064276.1, from coordinate 14,116,708 downwards.
CTCTGCCTGTGTCTCTGCCTCTCTCTCTCTCTCTCTCTCTCTCTCTTTTCTATCATGAATAAATAAATAAAAATCTTAAAAAAAAAAAAAAAGAAAAAGAAAAAAGGATAGCTTTCCTGGTCATTCTCACCTGGTCCTTCTTAGATGTTTTTTGTTTTTGTTTTTAAGATTTTATTTGTTAAGAAAAAAAAGATCTTATTTATCTATGAAAGACACACAGAGAGAGGCAGATAGATACTGTGTATCTACAGGCAGAGAGAGAAGCAGGCTCAATGCAGGGAGCCCGATGTGAGACTTGATCCTGGAACTCCAGGGTCATGCCTTGGGCCAAAGACAGGCCCTCAACCGCTGAGCCACCCAGGCATCCCCTTAAATGTTAACTATTCTAGAGAACCATTAACTCCTTGTCCCTAACAAGGAGGATATATATTTATTTACAAGGTATGTGTAAAGTAGGGTGGAGGTGCAAGTTCTAGTAAGAAAAGGAGCAAAAAGCAGATTTTTATATAGAGTCCTTCAGTTTCCCTGTCTCAATATGGTAACTCCATTTAACCTTTTGAGGAGTTGGTTGACTCTTTTCAAAGTGGCTACACCATTTGCATTTCCATCAACAATGGATGAGGGGTCTAGTTTGCTTCCTGAGTTTTTTTTTTTTTTTCTCTCTCTCTCTCTCTCTCTTCCTTTCCTTCTCTCTCTCTGTTTCTTCCTTCCTCCCTTCCTTTCTTCCCTTCTTTCTTGTCGTTTTGGCCTGTGGTGTATTGTTTTCTCTTCTTCGTAATGTGAGTGACTTTGGGTAGGGCTGCAATAATTCCATTTGGACACAAAATAAAGCATTCCATATTATCTGAACTTTGAAGAATTAAAGTTGGTCCTCTTCAGGACTTGCATGCTGAAAACGTTTGATTTTGCCCCCAGCTGCACCGGTTCCCACTAACACTTCACTACTCCTGCTAGGTACACCTCATGTTTACCATTAAGCAATTGATAATGTTCACAGCAACCAGTCATTTATCTAAGATCACAGAAGTTCTAGGATTTAAGTCTTTCTTTTTCTTTCTTTCTTTCTTTCTTTCTTTCTTTCTTTCTTTCTTTCTTTCTTTCTTTTCTTCTTTTTCTTTTCTTTTCTTTTCCTTTCCTTTCTTTCCTTTCCTTTTCTTTCTTTTCTTTTCTTTCTTTTTTTTCTTTTCTTTATTTCCTTGCATTATTTGGGAGAGAAAAAGCACATGCCAGCAGGCAGAGGGACTGAGGGAGTGGGAGAGATAGGATCTCCAGTAGACTCCCCACTGAGTGGACCCTTCTGCCCCAATAAGGCTCCATATCACAACCTGGAGATCATGACCCGAGCCAAAACTAAGAGTGGGACATTTAACCAACTGAACCACATAGGTACTCCCTTCCCTTTCCATTTCTAAAACCCCCATCAATAATCCTGTTTGTTATATTTATAATTAAATATTACAAAAAGTTTAAAATGTTGACATAGATCTATTTTTGTCATTTTGAAAAGATATTTGTTATTAAAAGGAAAGAATGTCGATTATATCAATAAAACTGGAAAAAAGTGAAAGTAAAAAAAGTGTTGGGATCCCTGGGTGGCGCAGCGGTTTGGCGCCTGCCTTTGGCCCAGGGCGCGATCCTGGAGACCCAGGATCGAATCCCACATCGGGCTCCTGGTGCATGGAGCCTGCTTCTCCCTCTGCCTGTGTCTCTGCCTCTCTCTCTCTCTGTGACTATCATAAATAAATAAAAATTAAAAAAAAAAAAGTGTTAAAGGAAAAGAAAGGTACAAAACAGCATGTATAATCCCATTTAAAATACAGTGTGCATATTAATAGTATATATTTCCAGAAGGCGGACTTATGGTTGACATAAATTTTATAATTGTTATATTTGTTGCACTCTTTGGATTTTTTGGAATGAGGAAATCACTTTATTCTCACATAAAAATGTATTTTCATCTTCTAAACATTATATGATGAAGATGAACTAATTCTACAGCCATTAGAGATGAAGTTTTAAAGTAGTATTTATTGATATGAGAAAATGTTTATGATATACCTATAAAAAGATTGTTAAATACTGTATGTTGAATCAGTTTTGTACAGAAAATATATACGTATATTACATGAAAATACATTGTAAAGACTTCTACCAAAATATTAACAATGGTTATATTAAGGCAGTGACATTATGAATGATCAATTTTCTCCCAGTTTCTGTTTTCCAATTTTCTGCTTTGATATGCAGTACCATTTCTAATTTTAAAAAATTATAAATTAAATGAGAAAGTGTTCTTGGGGTGCCTGGCTAGCTTAGTTGGTTAGGTGTCTGACTCTTGATTTGATTTCGGCTGGGTCATGATTTCAGGATCATGAAATTGAACCCCATGTTGGGCTCGGTGCTTAGGGGAGAGTCTGGTTGAGATTCTCTTTCTGCCTCTGCCTCTGCCCCTCCTCCCTTCTAAAATAAATAAATCTTTAAAAAAAAGGTATTCTTTATTTTTTTTTGAAAGATTTTATTTATTCATTTGAGACACACAGAGAGAGAGCATGAGAAGGGGGAGAGGGAGAGGGAGAAGAAGAGGGAGAAGTAGACTCCCCACTGAGCTGGAAAGGATGGAGCTCAATCCCAGAACCTAGAGATCATGACCTGAGCCAAAGGCAAGTGCTTAACCTTCTGAGCCACCCAGGCACCTCAAAAAAGTGTTCTTTAAAAATAGAAGTAAATGTGTGCATAATGAAACTTTGTATACACAGCTACTGAAACACTAAGAATTCAAGATTTTTAACAACTTTGTGGGACCATATTTAGTTTGAGTTTTATTAATGAAATGTGATATGGAAACATGCTATCATTTTAAATCTTCTCAAAGTACTGCACTGGAAAATAATTTTAACTTGACTAAATTGAGACTATGAGTTTTCTTTCCTGAAGAAACAAAAATTTAGGGCAGCCTGGGGCAGGGGCGGGGGGGAGTGGGGGGGCTCAGCGGTTTAGCGCCACCTTTGGCCCAGGGTGTGAGCCTGAAGACCAGGGATTGAGTCCCACATCCGGCTCCCTGCATGGAGCCTGCTTCTCCCTCTGCCTGTGTCTCTGCCTCTCTCTCTCTCTCTCTCTCTCTCTGTGTGTGTCTTTCATGAATAAATAAATAAAAATCTTTAAAAAATTATATATATATACATATATACATATATATATATATATATATATATATATATATATGAAACAAAGATTTATAAAGTGTTAAATATGGGTGCCTGGCTGGTTCAGTTGGAAGAGTGTGTAACTCTTGATTTCAGGTTGTGAGTGTGAACCCCATGTTAAGTGTAGAGATTACTAAAAGGAATAAGTAAACCTAAAAAAAAGTGTGAAATTAACTTTTACTATTTCAACTAACAATTTCTAAAACAAATTGTGCCCTATTTCATAAATAATGAAAAATTCAGAAGTCATAGTTAAAAAATATTTCAGCTTTTGGGATACTTGGGTGACTCTGGTTGAGCAGCTGGCTGCCTTTGGCTCAGGTCATGATCCCAGGGTCCTGAGATGGAGACCTGCATCAGGCTCCCTGCAGAAGTCTGCTTCTCCCTCTGCCTACGTCTCTGCCTCTCTGTCTGTGTCTCGTGAATAAATAAATAAAATATTTTAAAAAATAAAAATAAATAAAGAAAACTGTATTGGGGCGGCCCAGCTGGCTCAGCGGTTTAGCTCCGCCTACAGCCCAGGGCCTGATGCTGGAGATCTGGGATCGTCCCAAGTCCGGCTCCCTGCATGGAGCCTGCTTCTCCCTCTGCCTGTGTCTCTGACTCTCTCTCTCTCTTTCCCTGTCTCTCATGAATAAATAAATAAAATATTTTAAAAGAAAAAAATTAAGAAAACTGCATTAAAATTAACTATTGAGTTCAGTTGTCTTCATATTGTAATAAGTCCCTCAATCTATTTCTTATGACATTGGAAACTCAGGGTGAAAGAAGAAAGAAACTATATCAGTTTTATTTTGCGGTCAGAAATTGAATGTCTTTCCTCCCCAAGGCCCTAACCTAATATGAAGTTGAATTTAAAGCAAAAAGGCCTAGATCACATGTCCACTTGAAGAATAATTAATAGAATCAAGAGCATGGGCTCTGAATGTGGATTTCCCCTTTGAAGTCCAACTCTGTCATTTTCTAGTTTGAATTATGTATAAATAAGAAAGAAATTTTTATTAATGTTAAGGTACAATGATTTTAGGCTACTAACATTTTTACTCTACTACCTGCTTTAAAATAAATTCCCACTGAAACAAAAACTTAAGTGTAAAAATAACCACAAAAATACTATAGGTAAGTAAGTACCTTTTAATTTATTGTTTAATTTATTCTGTTGAAACGAATTACCCAGAAGCCAATGGGGAAAGACATGTAAATTTGAATACATGAACAAATTTAAGACTTTCAGAGGAAAAAAAAAATACCATAAGGGCTGGGGGGGGGGTGTGACTAAATTCCTTACTACACAAAGAAGTCTTGCAAATCATAAGGAAACACAAATAGTCTCAAAAATGGGAAAGAACACTTGATATAAAATTAAATATAAATGGTCAATAAACATTAAAAACACAAAACTCTCAACAAAAGAAATATATCTAGATGTCACTTTTTCCTCTCTTTGAAAAAAGATTTATAAACAATATATTTATACACAAATATGAATAATACATAGAAATATATAAAGATTGATGAAAAAAGTGTTAAAAATTTTTGGAAAAAGGTCATATTGGCACAAATGTGTAAATTGGTTCAACCTCTCTGGATGCCTGGGGGGCTCAGCTGTTTAGCATCTGCCTTGGAATCCAGGATCGGGGCCCCCTCCTCCCCCAACATTGGGCTCCCTGCACGGAGCCTGCTTCTCCCTCTGCCTGTATCTCTGCCTCTCTCTCATCTCTCATGAATAAATAGATAAATCCTAAAAAAAAAAAAAAATGGCTCAACCTCCTTGGAGACATTTTTCAATGGTATCAGCGTTTAAATTTAATATTGTTTAAGGCAGAAGTTCAATTTATAAGACTTTATTTTACAGATCAACTCAATAAGGTTGCAAGACTGTTTATAAGGATTTTTCAGGGCACCCTGGGTGGCTGAGCGGTTTGGTGCCTGCCTTCAGTCCAGGGTGTGATCCTGGAGACCCAGGATCAAGTCCCACGTTGGGCTCCCTTTCAGACTTGCCAGCCCTCACAGTCGTTTGAAACAATTCCTTATCTGTCTCAGTCTCTCTCACCCTCGGAATTTCCTAAATGATGGAAGTGTCTTTTGTCATTCATTTAGGGGCTTTTTGAACACTCTGGAGTTTATGCTAATGAGGTGTTTTAGGGTGGGGCCCCCAGATAGCCTCAGGATGGAGCTGGTCACCACAAAGACCAAGGGATTAGAGGGTTGGAACTTTCAGCCCCACCCCTGACCTCTGGTAACCAGAAGGAGTGAGTGGCTGGAAATTAAAGCTCTATAAAAACTCTTGAACAAGGAGATAAAATGACACATCCACATATTGGGAGGGTGGTGCATCCTAGTTCCCTAGGAACAGAAATTCCTATGATCATGACTTTTCCTGACCTCACACTATGTACCACTTCATTTTTATCATTTATAATTTCCTTTATAGGGGAGCCCGGGTGGCTCAGCAGTTTAGCACCGCCTTCAGCCCAGGGCCTGATCCTGGAGACCTGGGATTGAATCCCACGTGGGGCTCCTGCTGGGAATCTGCTCCTCCCTCAGCCTGTGTCTCTGCCTTTCTCTGTGTATCTCATGAATAAATGAATAAATTATTTAAAAATAATAATAATTTCCTTTATAATATTTCTGTGAACTGCTCTAGCAAAGTAATTGAACCCCAGGAAGAGGTCATGGAAAACTCCACAATCTGTAGGCTGCTCAGAAGCACAGGACAACCTGGATTTGGCTATTGGCCTCTGCAGTAGGTGAAGTCTTATGGGACTGTTCCCTTAAATTGTGATATCTGATGCTATCTCTAGGTAGATAATGTGAAAATTGAGTTAAATTTGTAGAACACACAGTGTCTGCTGAGAATTGTTTGGTGATATCTTAAAAAACACAAAAGGGGGCAGCCCCGGTGGCGCAGCGGTTTAGCGCCGCCTGCAGCCCAGGGTGTGATCCTGGAGATCCAGGATCGAGTCCCACATCGAACTCCTTGCATGGAGCCTGCTTCTCCCTCTGCCTATGTCTCTGCCTCTCTTTCTGTGTGTGTCTCTCATGAATAAATAAATAAAATCTTTAAAAGAATAAAAAAATAAAAAATAAATAAAAAACACAAAAGGGTGAACAAGCTATTTGAGTCACAATAAGTGCTGCTGATACAATAGTTAATCACATGTTTAAAATACCTTCACAGCAACATCTACACTAGTGTCTGACCAAACAACTGGGCACCATAGCCTAGCCAGGCTGACAAATAAAATTAACCACCATTGTCTCTTGACTTCTAGACTCTCTTTAAAGGGCTCACCTGAAAAAAACAAATAAATAAATAAAATAAAGGACTCACTTGATTAGGTCATTTCCACTTTTTTAAAAAAAGTCTCCTTTTTAAGTAACTTGAAATCAATTTATTAGGAACTTTAACAACATCTGCAAAAATCCTTCACTTTGCCCTCTTCTATTGGTTGCAGGCAAGTTACAGATTCTGCCCACACAAAACCATGGGTTCCCAGGGAGCAAGCATCAGGAGACCCATCTTAGAATTCTACCACAAAATATGGGGACGCCTGGGTGACTCAGTGGTAGTGTCTGTCTTTGGCCCAGGGCATGATCCTGGAGACCTGGAATCAAGTCCCACATCCAGCTCCCTGCATGGAGCCTGCTTCTCTCTCCTCCTGTGTCTCTGCCTCTCTCTTTCTGTCTCTCATGAACAAATAAATAAATAAAATCTTAAAAAAAAAAAAAAAAGTAAAGAGAGCAGGATATACCAGTGACTCTGAGAATCTGTGAAGCACAGCCTTAACCAGCCAACTTTTCTCTAGACTATTTCTTTTATTTATTCATTCATTCATCCATCTATTTCTTCTTCTGATTTATCTAAAGCACTTAAAGCCAGATACAAAATATACAGTAAAGTGGTGACTGCCTTCATTTTTATTTTTTATGTTTTTTGTTTTTAATATTTTACTTTTTTATTTGAGAGAGAGAGAGAGAGAGAGATTGAGCATGAACCAAGGGTAGAGGCAGAGAGAGAAGCAGGCTCCTCACTGAGCAGGGAGCTCGATGTGGGACTCGATTCCAGGACCACAAGATCATGACCCGAGCCAAAGGCAGATGCTCAACCAACTGAGCCACCCAGGCTCCCCTATTTTTTATGCTTAAGCAATTATCGATAGTGTATGCCTCATACTAGATGTGATAGAAGGGAATATAAAGAAAAATCAAATTGATATCTGTTTATAGTTTGAGGCTAGGTAGAGGATAGCTCCATAAAATAAGGGTAAAATATAGGAAAGATGTGACTCTCACAAGGCCAGAAGCTCATGCAAGAAAGTATAGGATTTCATCAAAAAGTGGAGCTTAGAGCAGAGACTATCACAAAATAACTGTTCACATGACTTGCATAGCCAAATGACCTTAGGAAAATTCTCAAAACTCTCTAAGTATAAAATACTGAAAAGAGGTGATCTCAAATTCTTATTATCCGAGGGCTGTGATCAGCCTTCTAAAATCTTGCTCACCTCCACATAGTTTCCAGAACTTGCATGGAAGATTGTGGGCCTCTTCATACTAGAGTTCCTTGCTTTCAGTTCTTTTTTTTTTTTTTTTTTTTTTTTTTTAATAGAGGCCCTTCTTCTTTTCTTTTTTTTTTTTTTTTTTAAGATTTATTTATTTATGATAGACATAGAGAGAGAGAGAGAGAGAGAGGCAGAGCCACAGGAGGAGAGAGAAGCAGGCTCCATGCAGGGAGCCTGATGTGGGACTCGATCCCGGGACTCTAGGATCGCACCCTGGGCCAAAGGCAGGCACTAAACCGCTGAGCCACCCGGGGATCCCCGCTTTCAGTTCTTTATCAACATTTGTTATTGTATTTGCTTCTTTTTTTTTTTAAAGATTTTATTTATTTATTCGTGAGATACACACAGAGAGAGGCAGAGACACAGGCAGAGGGAGAAGCAGGCTCTCTGCAGGGACCCTGATGTGGGACTTGATCCCAGGACTCTGGGATCACGACCTGAGCCAAAGGCAGATGCTTGGGCATCCCATTTGCTTCTGTTTTTTTTGTTTGTTTGTTTTGTTTGTTTTATATATATATATTATTTTTTTAATTTTAATTTATTTATGATAGTCACACACAGACAGAGAGCGTGAGAGGCAGAGACACAGGCAGAGGGAGAAGCAGGCTCCATGCACCGGGAGCCCGACGTGGGATTCGATCCCGAGTCTCCAGGATCACGCCCTGGGCGGAAGGCAGTGCTAAACCGCTGAGTCACCGGGGCTGCCTAACATGACTTGTTACTAATGATATTAACCTTGATCACTTGGTTAAGCTAGTGTATTCCAGATTTTTCCACTGCAATTGCTCCTTATCTATACTGTATTCTTTGGAAGTCAATAAATCCAAACCAGGACACCTGGATGGTTCAGTTGGTTAAGCATCCAACCCTTGATTTTGGCTCAGGTCATGAGGGTTGTGAAATTGAGCCCCACATTGGGCTCCACACACTGGGCATGGAGCCTGCTTAAGATTATCTCTCTCCCTCACCCTCTGCCCACAACCTGCCACCCCTCCGTGTGTGCATGTAAGTGTACTTACTAGCTCTCTCTCAAAAAAAAAAAAAAAAAAAAAAAAATTCCAAACCACGTTCAAGGCAAGGGGTAGTGGGGAATGGAGAGGGGGATTAAACTTTATTTCTGGGAGGGAAGAGTATCTACACGTTTTTTGAAATCCTTCAGTACAGGAAATTTGTCCCTTCACTCTCATTTATTTATTTATTCAATCATTTAGTTATATAAGTATAGACTCATGATTATTTATTTTATACTCTGGATATAATCCAACACTACTTTATTTATTTTGTTTAAATTATTCCAGCTTTGACCATTAGAAGCTCTTTAGGTTGGTTCCTATATCTTGATAAACTCCCATTGTTTCATTTTTTATGTGTATTTGTTTTCTGTTTCTGATGATTCAGGTTCATTTTGCATTTTCCCTACCTCAGCCCAATATTTTTCTAAATATTTCTTTTGATTCACAATTTGTCACAGGTTTGGGCAGCAGGAGTCTCTTCAAACTGGTCAGCAATTTTTTTTTAACATGACTTATCACTATTTGAGCAATATGTATTTTCTTGCACAACAACACGTTCCAGGTTCATTTTATATTTTTCCACCCTCTATTATGGAAATAGTCATTTCTTTAGATAGCCCCGATTCCTTTTATTGTGGAATTGGATCTAGAAACCAAAGTCTGGATTTTATTTTTATTTTTTTATTTTTTTATTTTTTTAAATGGGGACATGACCCTTTTTTTTTTTTTAAATTTTTATTTATTTATGATAGTCACAGAGAGAGAGAGAGAGGCAGAGACACAGGCAGAGGGAGAAGCAGGCTCCATGCACCAGGAGCCCGATGTGGGATTCGATCCCGGGTCTCCAGGATCACGCCCTGAGCCAAAGGCAGGCGCCAAACCGCTGCGCCACCCAGGGATCCCAAAGTCTGGATTTTAAACAAATACCTGCTTCTTTTAAAACATATTTATCACACGTTTGTATAAACTAAATTTATTTATAAGACTTCAGAATTTTATTCTTGGACATACAAGATGAGCTAGAATACAATGGACTCCAAAAAGCACCTTTTTGGACTTTGGTAGTTTTGAAAATTAGGAGTTATCTTATTGGACTCAACTTTATTTTTTTTTTTATTTTTATTTTTTTAAGATTTATTTATTTATTCATGATAGACATAGAGAGAGAGAAAGAGGCAGAGACACAGGAGGAGGGAGAAGCAGGCTCCATGCACCGGGAGCCCGACGTGGGATTCGATCCCGGGTCTCCAGGATCGTGCCCTGGGCCAAAGGCAGGCGCCAAACCGCTGCGCCACCCAGGGATCCCTGGACTCAACTTTAGATTTTATTATAACTTGCTATTGTAGCAAAAAGTTTGAAAAACACAATTATTTATATCATTTTGAACCTATTTTTCTTTTTTTTTTTTTAAAGACTTTATTCATTCATGAGACACAGGGAGAGAGAGACAGGCAGAGACACAGGCAGAGGGAGAAGCAGGCTGTATGCAGGGAGCCTGACATGGGACTCAATTCCGGGTCTCCAAGATCAGGCCCTGGACTGAAGGTGGCGCTAAACCGCTGAGCCCCCCGGGCTGCCCTGAATCCATTTTTCTATGACTGTGCATTTACTTAAAAAGAGAAAACTACCACTAAGAACTACCACTACCAAATAGCATGCTTCACCTCCATCAACACCTGGGACAATGTTTCTCAAACATTTAAATAAACCCTTATTAGTGCAAAGTACTCTGGTATATTAATTTCTACTTTGTTTTCATTTTTAAATGTTTTTTTTTTTTAAGGATTTTATTTATTTATTCATGAGAGACACAGAGAGAGAGAGAGAGAGAGAGAGACGCAGAGACACAGGCAGAGGGAGGAGAAGCAGGCTCCACGCAGGGAGCCCAATGAGGGACTCAATCCCGGGACTCCAGGATCAGGCCCTGAGCCAAAGGCAGACGTTCAAATGCTGAGCCACCCAGGTGTCCCAATTTTTAAATGTTGGTAATGGTCCACTGAATTGATTCCATGATCCAATAGTGAGTCAGTTTTAAAAAGTACAAAGAACCCATAGTGATTTCATATAAATTAGTCACATGCTTAAATTAAAATACTGATTCTAGGGGTGCCTGGGTGGTACAGTCATTTGAGTAACCAACTCTTAGTTTCAGCTCTGGTTGTGATCTTAGGGTCTTTTTTTTTTTTTTTTTAAAGATGTTATTTATTTATTTATTTATTTGAGAGAGAGATGAGAAAGAGAAAGAAGAATGTGCATGAGTGAGGGGGAAGGGCAGAGGGAGAAGCAGACTCTTGTGCTGAGCAGGGAGCCCAACTGGGGGCTTGATTCCCAGGCCCTGGGATCATGATCTGAGCCCAAGGCAGATGCTTACTGACTGGGCCTCGCAGACACCTCCTTGAAATGACGTTAGGCAATTAGTGAGGAGTTTGGGATATAATATATATATATTATATATAATATATTTATCCAATTTAAATTCCAGTAAGACTAAATAAGAGGAAGAACAACAGAACAGTAATAGAAAGTGTGCATGTGTAGTAGAGGCAGTAAAAAGAAGAGAGCTGAGGCCTCCTCTTCCACAATGGGAAGTCAGTAGATAATACCCACATATTATTTAGAGGTATAAAAGATAGAAAAATAATAAGCTAAAAAGTTAAAAGGGTTGTCTCTGGGAAAGAGGAAATGATTATAGATTGGAGTGGGGCACTGAAGTTTCTAAAATTCCTTGAGAACCAACTGATTCGGGATCCCTGGGTGGCGCAGCGGTTTGGCGCCTGCCTTTGGCCCAGGGCGCGATCCCGGAGACCCGGAATCGAGTCCCACGTCGGGCTCCCGGTGCATGGAGCCTGCTTCTCCCTCTGCCTGTCTCTCTCTCTCTCTCTGTGTGACTATCATAAAAAAAAAAAAAAAAAAAAAAAGAGAGAGAGAGAACCAACTGATTCTTTAAGTTAGGTATAATTTTTGACAGAAAGAAAAACTTAAGAGGGGATATGTAATTTCTCAAAAGAGGAAGAGTATCCTATATACTCCACAGAGAATCCAAGACTGAAAAGATTTTTTTTTCTTAATTATTTATGATAGTCACACACACAGAGAGAGAGAGAGAGGCAGAGACACAGGCAGAGGGAGAAGCAGGCTCCATGCACCGGGAGCCCGACGTGGGATTCGATTCTGGGTCTCCGGGATCGCGCCCTGGGCCAAAGGCAGGCGCCAAACCGCTGCGCCACCCAGGGATCCCAAGACTGAAAATTTTGAAGTCTGCTAACACCAGTGGTAATTAAGAAAAGTGAAAGCATGTTCAGAAGGTCAGTAGGCAAGATTTGGTTCTCAAATTCAGATTCCCATTCTGGCTCACATTATCGCATCATTTGTCCTTTTTTTTAAAAAAAAGATTTTATTTTTAAGTAATCTCCAAACCCAATGTGAGGCTTTACCCCACACCCTGAGGTCAAGAACCACATATTCTACTGACTAATCCAGCCATGTGCTCCATTTGTTCATTGGTAAGCTGACTTCCTTTACCATCCTTTGAGGAAACTCCTATCATCTAACCTTTGTGCCCATTTCACCTTAATTAGCTTAGTGGTGGTAGTAAGATGTTGTAATATAGCACTTCAGTACATGAACTTTAGTTAGAAAGACTGACTTTGAATTCTGACCTGGATTTTTATTTGTTATATGATATTTGGCTAGTTAACACCTCTGAGCTTTGGTTTTCTCTTCTGTGAAATAAAGAATAATAATGGCCACCCTTAAGGGATAATGGGAGAATTAAGTGAAGCAATATATGTAAAGGTGCTGAGTGCAGTGTCTGGCATGTAATAAATGCTTAGTTGTTATTACTAAACTCCAGAAGCACTGATTAGACTGTTAGGATTATTATTACTTTTAGAATGAGTATTTTTTATTTTTATTTTTTTAAAGATTTTATTTATTTATTTATTTATTTATTTATTTATTTATTTATTTATTTATGAGAGACACCAAGAGAGAGAGAGAGGGAGAGACATAGGCAGAGAGAGAACCAGGCTCCATGCAGGGTGCTGGATGTGGGACTCTATCTCAGGACCCAGGGATCATACCCTGAACTGAAGGCAGTCGCTCAACCACTGAGCCACCCAGTCGTCCCTCTTTCTAATTTTCTAAAATAAATAAATATATAATTGTCATTTGGGCTGCTATAACAAAATACCACAGATTGGGTGGTTTATTTTATTTTTTTTTAAAGATTTTATTTATTTATTCATAGAGACACACACAGAGAGAGGGGGATAGGCCCAGGCAGAGGGAGAACAGGGAGCCCGAAGTGAGACTTAATCCAGGGTCCCCAGGATCAAACCCCAGGCTGCAGGCGGTGCTAAACCGCTGCGCCCCCGGGGCTGCCAGATTGGGTGGTTTATAACAACAGAAATTTATTTCTCATAGTTCTGGAGGGTAGGAAGTCCAAGATCATGGTGCTGACAATTTTGGTGTCTGGTGAGGGCCATTTCCTCAGAGATAGTTTTCTTTTCAATATAATCTCACATGGTGGAAGAGGCACAGGATCTAACTGGGGTCTCGGTTATAAGGGTACTAATCCCATTCATGAGGGCTCCACTCTCAGGAACTAATCACTTCCCAAAGGTCCCAATACCTTTACTTAATACCATTATTTTGGGGGTTAGGATTTCAACAGGAGTTTAGAAGGACATAATTGTTCAGTCCATAGCATGCATGCTATTTATGCGTGATATAGTTTTTTTGTTTTTGTTTTTGTTTTTTTAACGTTTCATGGGGAATCTTCTTGCCTTATACCAGACTTGGTGCAATGCCTAAGAAGAGTTGCAAAGACTCAGGCCTCTTTGTCCAGTCACACTTTTTTTTTTTTTTAAGATTTTTATTTATTTATTCATGAGAGACATACACAGAGAGAGACAGAGGCAGAGACACAGGCAGACGGAGAAGCAGGTGCCATGTAGGGAGCCTGACATGGGACTCGATGCCGGGTCTCCAGGATCAGGCCCTAGACTGAAGGTGGCACTAAACCGCTGAGCCACCTGGGCTGCCCGGATATAGTTTTTATACATGTGATTTATATACTTCAGAGAAATATATATATATATATATTTAGATACACACATATAAACACATATGTATATATGTATACATTCCTATCATATATTTTGGCTATATTAATGATATTATTGAGTAATGATTCTATGTAACTTTGTCCTCCTTTTGTTGTCTCTGTTTTTTTCAGATTGACCCAATGACTGTCCTGACTGCTGTTGCAGCTACTCACTTATGGCCTTGCTCAGTGAATTCCTAAAAAGGGGCTCATTTAGATTCTCAGGGAAGGCTGAAACAAGAGTATAACATACAAACTCTGTTCAGTTTCCATTGTCCTTGGAAGGTATGTATAACAGTACCAATATAGCTCTTTCCATATACATCTAGATTTGGGTTTGTTGCTCAGGTTTTTAAAGTTAAGCAATACACAGGAAATTGCTTAGGGAAAAGTGGTATAAGCTATTAAGAAATATTAGGGACTGATTAACAGAGAAATCAGGATAGCAGTTACCTCTTGAACTGGGCGTGGAGCCCAAGGTGGGCCTTGAACTCATGACCCTGAGATCAAGACCTGAGCTGAGATCAAGAATCAGACACTCAATGTACTGAGCCACCCAGGCATCCCAAAGGAAAGATTTTTCAATCTGAGTGTGACATCAAAAGAGTTGTTGTTGTTGTTTTTTTTAAGATTTTATTTATTTATGAGAGACCGAGAGAGAGAGGCAGAGAGAGAAGCAGGCTCCATTCAGGGAGCCTGATGCGGGACTCCATCCCAGGACCCCAGGATCACGTCCTGGGCTAAAGGCAGGTGCTCAATCACTGAGGCACCCAGGTGTCCCATCAAAAGAGTTTCTAATATATAAGTAATGTTTTATCTATTAGGCTACTAGGTTCATGGGTGTTCATTCTGATGTTATTTTATTCTCTAGATGGTCTGCTTTTTATATGCTTTTATGAATGTATGATATATCTAAACATTTTTAAAAGATGACTTACAAACTAAAAAAAATAATGGGCATTTCCAATTTTACTATACAGTTCCTTATATTTTGGACTTAACTTCTTTGACTAATTTTGACTATGCCATTTCTAGGACACATTTTGAAAGGTAACTGCAGATAACATTTACTTCATACCACTTTCAAAATATATTTGGAGGGGTGCCTGGCTGTCTGTCAATAGAGTATGTGCCTCTTGATCTCAGGGCTGTAAATTCAAGCCCCATACTGGGCCAAGAGCTTACTTTAAAATGTGTGTATATGCATATATACACACACATATACATATTTATAACATTTATTTATGTATTTTAATATATATAAATAAGTATATATATATATTTGGGATCAGTAAAGTTATACAGTTGAAATTTAATAGTGTTTTCTTCAATTTCCAATATGAAGGAAATTTCTAAATCAAGAAGATGGAAATAAATAATTTACAAAATATTTATTGTTTAGTACCCTCAAGAGTTAATAAGACAGGAGAAGGAAACAATTTTATAAGACATATCTTTAAACAGGCCATATCATTCATAATGATAGGAAATGTGCATCAAAGAAAATTATTCTAAAACTCTATAAAGCACGGCAGTACCACAGTTCTGGTCAATTATGATAAGAGGAATTGGCTGGAGCCCATATAATCTGCATGTGAATTTGATTAAAATTGTTTTGCTTTAAATCTATACTTGGTGATGTTGAGAGGAAGATACTTCTATTTTAAAGCACATTAAATCAGGTAGATTCAGTTAGGCAAAATGGGAAAGAAGACATCTGCTGTAATTGAGGGTAGACAGAAAATTTTTTGGTTGTCTTAGATTTGATGAATCTTTTGACCTGGTTTGATTATTTTGTTTGTTTTTCTTTTGTGAGTTTTTCATTTTGCTCCCTGTGAATACGCTAATGACTTAAGAAAAAGGAGATGCGGTAATTCTAATGACACACTGCTTTTAAGAAACCATAAAATCAGGGGATGTAGAAGTTGTATTGGATTCAGTCCACTAAATAAAGCTAGGTTCTTATTCCATAAATAAGGTTTTTTTCCTCTGCCAAGTATTATTAGATGTATTAGTTAACATAAACAATATAAGCAAATCCACATTTGTACAGAGATTAAAATTTTTGAAAATTCTAATGTGATCTTAAGAATAATTCTTACAAAAACTGTTTTTGATTCATCCATCCATTAAACACTTCTGTGATATATACTATATATTAAGTGTTTGCTAAGTGCTAAGTATAAAAAGAGCAAATATATATGTGTATATATGTACATTTTTTAAAAAACTTTTATCTATTTATGATAGTCACACACAGAGAGAAAGAGAGAGGCAGAGACACAGGCAGAGGGAGAAGCAGGCTCCATGCACCGGGAGCCCAATGTGGGACTCGATCCCGGATCTCCAGGATCGCGCCCTGGGCCAAAAGCAGGCGCCAAAACGCTGCGCCACCCAGGGATCCCTATATGTACATTTATATATATATATATATATATATATATATATATATATATATATATATATTTATGTATGGTCAATTTCTTTGACTCTCATTTTCTTTTGATGGGTATATGTTGAGTAAAATTTTTTATATTATGTGGGATCCCTGGATGGCTCAGCGGTTTAGCGCCTACCTTTGGCCCAGGGCGTGATCCTGTAGTCCCAGGATCGAGTCCCACGTCAGGCTCCCGGCATGGAGCCTGCACTCTGCCTCTCTCTCTCTCTCTCTCTCTCTCTCTCTCTGTCTATCATAAATAAATAAATCTTAAAGAAAAATTTTTTTTATATTATGTGAATTACCCATCACCTCTCCAGGGAGTACACAGTGGGAGACAAGAGGAAAAAAAGGAGATAATGCTTGGATCTCCAATTTCCTTTGAAGTTTCCAATTTACTGATTACATTATATAAGCTTTAATATCAAACTAGAAACCATCATACTCTTATTCATAGATCATATTGTATTTTTAGACTAAGATAGGCTTGGTATTCATCATGAGGAAGACCAGAAAATGTCACATTACTTAAGAAATGACTTGAGAACTTAAAAAATTGTTAATGTACCAATGTAGTCTTGATATTTTATTATAATTTTGTTTTCTGAAAGTTGCTTATAGATTTATTTCTTTTTGTGATCTTGCTTTGTAAATTCTTTTTCTACATGGCTAGAAAACAGAAACATTTTTCTTCTCTAATAAGTATTATCTTCTTAGGGAAAATGATGTCCTTGGTTAAATGACATTTTTGGAGAAAAATATGTAATTAACTCATAGCAACTCAATAAGTCTGATAACTCTGAATTTCACCTTAATGACTCCTCATTCAAAGACACCAGTTTTCTAAATATGTTTTGAAGGCATTTTAATATTATTTAGTTATTATGATTATATTTTCCATGCAAAAATGTACATATTAATGGATTAGAGGAAGAGTAAAGTGATCAAAACCTTAGGAAATTGCAAGACTAATACAATTATTTTTTAAAATAATAATCTTTAATAATGAAAATAAAGTTCTATGAAAAGAAGAAAGAGCTCCAATTTTGATTTTTCATTCACCTTGCAAGTATTTATTAGACTTCTACTGTGTCGTATGTTGTGCTAGATACACATAGGATATAACGGTGAGAAAGATGGATAGAAAAAAATTGAAGTGAAAAAAATAAAAAAAAAATAAAATCCACACACATACACACACAAAAAAGATGGATAGAGTCCTTATTTCCGAAGAGCTTTCAGTTTATCAGGTGAATGGACAAGGAATCACAATAAAATGAGACAGGTTCCAGATGGGGAAAGAACTGGGTTCTATTAGACCGAATGGCAGGGTATCATAACATAATCATGGGGAGAAGCAGTGCATTATTTCCTGGAGGAAGTGAGATTTACCTTAAGAAATTAAGGTAAGAAATTACACAATATATCTATAATTGGAATATATGGGAATTATAGTTGACCTTTCAACAAAGAGGGGAATTGGGAGTGCCAACCCCCTTGTACATTGGATAATCCACATGTAACTTTTGACTTTCCAAAACTTAACTATAAACATCAATTAACACACATTTTGTATATGTGTTATATACTATATTCTTACAATAAAGTAAGCTAGAGAAAATAAAATTTTATTTAGAAAATCATAAGAAAGATAAAATATAGTACTGTGCTATATTTATTGAAAAAAATTCACATATAAGTTAACCTGTGCAGTTCAAACCCATGTCATTTAAGGTTAAGCTGTATAGTGAAAATACTTAAAGACACATCCATGAACCTTCACAAACTTGGTATCTGACAGATAATTAATTTTTACAAATAAATGATCCTTAGGTGAGCAACTTTATCCCCCCCCTTTTTCTAAAGATTCTATTTATTTATTCATGAGAGACAACAGAGAAAGAGAAGCAGAGACATAGACAGAAGGAGAAGCAGGTTCCATGCAGGGAGTCGGATGTGAGACTTGATCCCAGGACTCCAGGATCATGACCTGAACCAAAGGTAGATGCTCAACAGCTGAGCCACCCGGGTATTCCAACTTTATCCCCATTTTAAAGAATGGGAAACATGTTAAGAATGCCAAGGTATAATTAGGATTCTAACTGCTTGAATTGATGTATATGGAACTTAGGTATATTTCAAAAACGGTATGAATATATAAAGTTGACATAAAAAGTTTAAGCCTCTTGCATGGTAATTTAAAATCAAAAGAACCAAGAATGTAAAATGTCCAGTTATTCAGTAAGTCAAAGCATACTGAATAAGACAATGAAAAAGTTTAGACTTATTTCACTATTACTAATCAACAATACATTATTATTCTCAGATAGAATGCAAAGGATTTTTGGTATTACCAAGTAATCCTGTATTTCAAAATATTTTCTTGATTTCAGCATTACTTTAAGAACATATTTATGTGACTCCTGAGTGGCTCAGCAGTTGAGCATCTGCCTTTGGCTCAGGGCATGATACTAGAGTCCCCGGATTGAGTCCCACATCAGGCTCTCTGCATTGACCCTGCTTTTCCTCCCTCTTCCTGTCTCTGCCTCTCTCTCATGAAGATATAAATAAAATCTTTTTTAAAAAAAAAAAAAAGAGAGAGAACATATTTATAAAGCTATTTATATGAATACTCCTGAAGGAAAAACCAATTAAAAAAAAAGTCACACTTTTCACCAAAATTGTCTAAAATCTCTGCCAGAACCTATCATACAGGATTGTTTTGAAGATTATGCATTTATTTATTCAAGAGAGAGCTAGCAAGAGAGACCACATGAGCAGAATGGAGAGGGAGTCATAACCTGACCTGACCCTGCAGAGCGGGGTCACAGGGCTCCATCTCAGGACTCGGGTCATGACCTGAGACGAAGGCAGATGCTTAACCCACTGAGCCAACCCAGAGCCCCCATACAGGATTATTTTGAGAAAACAAAGTATAGTAATGTATTTTAAAAACTCCCAAAGGCTGTTTAAACTTATTCTCCTCCAATTTCCTCTTGTACGCTAAGGGCTGGCACCAATACCAGTAAGTAAAAAAGTAAACAAGGAATATCTGTTCCATGGAATTGTTTCTAATCATATAACAATTGCACAATGTTTGCTAGGGAACGATGTTGCTCTGTGTGACCATTCGTCTTCACATTATTAGCTCTGCTTTTATTTCACCATTTTATTTTTAAAATTTTTTTTAATTTTTAAATTTTTTTCCTTCACCATTTTATTTTTTTTTCTTCACCATTTTAGACTTCATTCTAAGTTTGCCATACAGAAAACTGTTGTTTTTGTAAAATCATAGAAAACTACTGCAATAAACTATAGTTACTTGATGCTGGTATTCTCAGCTATGTTAATCCAGATTTACACATTTTAGACTGAATGGGTTTGAGGAAGGCGTATGAGCAATGTTTCTTAGGGCCATTCCAATTTTGTGATATGGAAGTTATGACTTTGAGATGCTTTGCAATGTTGTATGGAACCAGACCTAACTTGAATTATTTGACTTCTATAGCAGTTTTCTATAATTTGGCTTTGTAGCAGTTGTCATAAAGGCTATCCCCTTGGCAATTTGACTTCGTCCATCTTGTGGGATTCCTTAAATTCAGTAGTTAATTTCTATCCTAAGTTTTCACGTTTGTCTTCTTTCTAGAACATGAACATATAGTAGGCACTCAAATTTTTTTTTGATTAGTTAATAAATGTGAATGTTACAGTTTTACACCTCTCCATATTCTGGGATTTGGCAAAGTAAGTCACAAAAAAATCTTAGGCCTAATATAGTGGATATAGTAGAAAGTTGTGAGTTTTGAATTTAGAGGGATTAAAATCTCTATAATGTTTTAACATTTCTAAACATGTTTCCACTTCTTTAAGTGGAATATATGATACCCACTTTAGTAGAATGTTGTGAGAGGAAAACACCAAATACCTAATGCTTGTAATTCAATTCTGTTTCATCAAAGCACATATCTTTTGTAGATAATGAATTCATTCGGAGCAGTGACATATATTAATCACATCTCTACCTTAAACACCTAGCAAAATGCCCAGTCTGGCACATATATTTAGAGAATTTAGATATGGTTTCTGCCCTGATGTTTCTTTATGAAGTCTCAAAGTCACTTGGAGTTGCTTTTAGAATTGTAATTTATATTAATCTATCTTTACTCTTGCATATAGACTCCTTTTAATCAGCCAATTTGTGTCAGACCAGAACATTTATTTTTGAGAAAATAAAGCTACCATTTGTTCAATGCTTACACTGTGTCAAGCATTGTTGTAATCCTTCTGCACATGCTAATTCATCAAACTTTGGGTTGACCTTTTGAGGTTGATGGTATCATTACTCCCCATTTTTAAAAATTTTTTTTTATTAATTTGAGAGAGAGAGAACACAAGCAGGGAGGAGAGTCAGAGGGAGAGGGAGAAGCAGACTCCCCACTGAGTAGGGAGTCCAATGTGGAGCTTGATCCCAGGACCCTGAGATCATGACCTGAGCTGAAGGCAGATGCTTAACTGACTGAGCCACCCAGATACCTTACTACCCATTTTATGAATAGGTGGCATAGGCAGAAATAATTTTCCCAACATCATATAGCTAGCAGGTAGCAGAGTCTGGCTTCAGAGACCTTATTCTTTTTTTTTTTTTTAAGATTTATTTATTCATTAGAGAGACCACTGGAGTGCAGGTGGAGGGGCAGAGGAAGAGGGAGAGAGCATCTCAAACACTCTGCACTGAGATCAGAGACCACTGTGGGGCCTGATCTCATGACTCTGAGATCACAAAATGAGCTGAAACCAAGAGATGGACACCTGACTGACTGCACCATCCAGGTACCCCTAGAGAACTTATTCTTTAAAAAAAAAAATTATTTTGAGGGGGAGGGAGGGAAAAGGGTAGAGGTAGAGGAAGAAAGAGAATCCTAAGCAGGAACCACACTGGGTATGGAGCCCAACCTGGAGCTCGATCTCACAACCCCCGAGATCACAACCTGAGCCAAAACCATGAGTCAGCTGCTTAACCAACTGAGCCACCCAGGCACCCCTCAGAGCCCTTATTCTTAAGCATTGTGCTGTATAGGCTGCCAGTGGCTGCTATTGGGGGACCAAGGCAGTTCTCAACATTGTCCAGGGCCTAGCCATCTGACCTAGGAGGTCCCAGGCCTGCTCCTTTCTATGATTCAGCAGTAGCATATAAAAAATATATGCATTGCAAAATATATACATTGCAAAAACTTAGGAACAATGATATGCATGAAAGAAGTGATAAATTAATCAGGCATAGATAAAATATTTAATGTCATTGCAATTTGTACAAAGAAATTACATGAATTTGATGGGATTTTTTTATTTTTTATTTTTATTTTTTTAAATTTTGATGGGATTAATCAGAAAAAGCTATTTCTGATGTTAGCAAAAATGAAAGGTTTTGATAGACAAGGAATTATCCCTAGCTAGAGAAGCTGAACTGCCTCTTTTCACCACAATTTAGACCTTGTGCTGGATAGCTTCTGTTTGCTTCGCTAGGCCCTCTCTCCACTTTCCTTCAGCCTGCTCTGTGAGCTGGGAGGCTGACCTGCGTAGACTGCCTCGGTGGGCTTTTTTGCCTTCTAGCTTTGAGTGGTCGCTTGCAGGAGATGGTAGGAAGGCAGTGAATCATCGGGAACTGTTTCCACCATCTCATACCTGTTAGATGACTGAAGGTTAGGGTATCTGTCAGATGGCCCTCTCCACAGAGAATCCTGAGGTTCTAGTTCTGGAAGCCACAAAGCCCCTCTCTGTATAGGCCTACCAGTGGCAAGGGACCCCAGTTCCTACTGCACTATATCCTATGGTAGTTTCCCTACATCTTGAGGACACTTGTAAAATAGTCTTTTTTTCAAGCTGTCTTGGAATGATTCAATTCGAGAATGTTTTCAATTTCCTACCAGTCCCTCACTGATTAAATCCTGTAGGACTCTGTGGCTTTTGACCTTTACCTTAAAGAATTTGAAAATAAATCAAGTAAAATATCTAGGATATTCATAATGTATTTTTCCCAATAGAATGAAGCTATACTTGTTCTCTTATGTTTCTCCATTTATATTTGAAAAGGAAAGAAAGAGGAGGTGGGGGAAGAGAAAGAAATAAAATTTAAAAAAAGAAGTTAACAGTAAACCAGGAAACAAAAAGAAATTAAGACCAATCAGATGCACACCAGGATGTAGTCCTGAGGGCTGAGTTTCTGAAGTCACCAATCTGGGGTTCAAATACACAGCTACTTAATTGTGTGACATTGAAAAACTTACTTTTCTTCAAATTAAAACTGTTTTTCTGACCTCATAATACTGTTGTCGGTATTGAAAAAAAAGTTTGCGTCAATTCCTGGCAAATTTAGTTCTTCAACAATTGTTACTTATTTCTTTTTTTCTTTCCCCTGGCCTTTATTGAAGGTTACTAAAACAATATGAAAATATTTTGTGTGTATTTTCATTGACATTAAATTAAATATGAATTTGAAAGAAAATCTAAACCTATTCTTTCTAATTCCTAACACCATAGCAAAATTAATCATTCCAACCTGCTCCAATTAACTTATATTTCATAAATTCAGAGTTTTAGGCATGAATTCAAGATTTTCAGGATCAATTTAGTTCATATTCCATAAAATAGAACTTCTGGTTTGAGAAGATAAAGCCAAAAGTGGAACTTAACAATAAAATATCATAAAGAATTCCAAAATCATGCCTATCAGTTCTGGGATGACTATTTGATTTTACCAAGAAACTTTTAAAAGAATCATGTGTCAAAGAATCAAGAGTGGACAGCCCAGTGCGGGGGGGGGGGGGGGGGGCGGGTGCTCAGCGGTTGAGCATCTGCCTTCTGCCCAGGGTGTAGTGATCCTGGAGTCCTGGGATCAGTCCCACATCAGGCTCCCTGCAGGGAGCCTACTTCTCCCTCTGCCTGTGTCTCTGCCTCTCTTTCTACTGCTAGTGGTTCATATCCTTGACCTAACCCATATGCAACATTGAACAAGTTATTCCCTTTCTCTAGGTCTCCATTTCCTTCTCCATGAGATGAAAGTGCAAGCCTATCAGAAGCATGCATGGAAGATGTCATGAGTTGAACACCAAACACTTTCCCAATGAACCTGGATATGGTTAGAAGATCCTCAATATGGGCAACCCAGGTGGCTCAACGGTTTAGCGCTGCCTTCAGCCCAGGGCTGATCCTGGAGACCAGGGATCCGGTCCCACGTCGGGCTCCCTGCATGGAGCCTGCTTCTCCCTCTGCCTGTGTCTCTGCCTCTCTCTCTCTGTCTCTCATGAGTAAATAAATACATCTTAAAAAAGAAAAAAACACAAGTGTAATCTAACTCCAATTCTTGGTTTATTTTTAAGTTTTGTGATTCATGTTTCAGAAAATTTTTGGAAATCATGAAACATAGCTAGTATTGAAGATAAAGACAGTTTACGTATTATAATATTATCCCTAAATCCTGTTTTCAATTTGTTTGTTTTGTCCCTTCTCCTGGCTTTTCCCCCACTCATTGAAAACAAACACACAAATATACCTTGATGTAATTTATGTTACTTGAGAAAGCAATTCCCTCTGTTAATTTTTTCTGCTGCAGTTTAAATTAAACTTGCAGTAAAGGGTCTCAGCTGTTTTTTGAACTTCAATAAAATAGAAGCTGAATGTAAGCTTCATGGCAAAGGAAGTTTTGTTCACTGATGGAGTCCAAATACAGTGCTGTAAAAGTTGAATAAATATTTGTTGACTATCATACTTTTTGATTATAACATATAAATAATACAAAAATGTTTAAATTTTAAAATAAAAGATTTGTCTTCTACAATTATAATTCCCCAAAATAGCTGGTATTAAGTAGTATGTATTGTATTCTTTCAGGTTTTGTTCTATCTATACCTACTCCTTTTTTTTTTAAGATTTATTTATTTACTTTAGAGAGATAAGAGGGAGAGGGAGAGAGAGAGACTCCCAAGCAGACTCCCCACTGAGTGCAGAGCCTGATATGGGGCTGGAACCCAAGACCCTGAGATCACAATCCAAGCCCAAACCAAGAGCCAGAAGCCTAACTGACTGAGCCACCCAGGTACCCCTATGTATACCTACTTTTTTTAGTTCTTAGTGAGAATACATATTTTTATATGCTAATTGGTTATTTATATTTCCTTTTCTGTTTATACACTTTGCCCTTCTTTTCCTCTTAGGAAAAGTTTAAATATAACAAGCTTCTGTTCGATGGCATCAGCAACAATTCATTCCTATGTCCAGTCATTGCATTAGTATTTTAAGATCATTTTATAGGTTAAGTCACATCGTAAAATTTCCAGAAAGACTATTCTGATTTGTGACTAACATGTTATGTGAACTTGGAAAAGTTATTCAACATCTCCATACCTTATATTCCTTGTCTATAAAATGGAAGAACCAAGAGGATAGTGGTGAATATTTGGCAAACTTTGGACATAGAAAATGAATAATGCATAGAACTTTCACCTCTCGTGATCTAACCCCATGCCACCACTGAGCAGGAATCAAATAAATTGCACATGCTACAAAAGTAAAAGCTGACAGTAGTCACTTTCTTCCCCTATGTGATTAATAACATCATTTAAAATACAAGCTTCAAAAATTTGAATCATATTGGAATACTATGTCATCATACAATCAAAACTTGAGAAAGCATTTATGATTTATAAATCACAAATGATATGAAATAGTTGTGACTGTTACCTAAAGTTATTTGGAGTGAATCAAAATTAGAATGAAAACCTCTTGTGGGGGATCCCTGGATGGTCAGTGGTTTAGTGCCTGCCTTCAGCCCAGGGCATGGTCCTGGAGTCCGGGGATCAAGTCCCACATCCGGGCTTCCTGAATGGATCCGGCTTCTCCCTCTGCCTGTCTCTCTGCCTCTCTCTCTCTCTATGTCTCTTATGAATAAATAAATAAAATCTTAAAAAAAAAAAAAAGAAAACCTCTTGTGGATTTACTAGTGCATTTTAAAACTTCTTCCTAATTTTGTAAGCACCTTGGCAGATACAAATGAAAACTTGATTCTACTTCATTACATCTTAAAACAATCTTTGGTCAAAGTACAAAGAGATTGCTCTGGATGTCAGTATGAAAATGCTGAGAGAGTATAATTAAGATTTTTTAAAAGACTCAAATGAGAGATCAAAGCCAGTTTTATAGCCTTCTAAGAAGTCTATTTACAAAGTCTCTAGAAGTTTTCTTTATTTAGTATGTTTAAATTAAATCAACCTGGCAAGAAATCTTGTTTAACAAAAATGCCTTACACATACAAGGAATGTTATCTGTTGCTGTACTTTACTGCTATCTAACCTGGCATTTGTGCTAATTGGAAATAACTAAGTGTCCATTCTTTTATGGCTCTAATACTGCCAAATCACAGAACTCTTTTACCACTGGCTGCCTAGGAAGATCTAGGGCATAGCAATAAACAAGTTGAATAATTACTGAAAACAATACTGGAAATAAAATTAAAATGTATCCCTTGTTACTGTTTTGGGATCCCACAGAATTTTTCATTATGCATTTTGCCTTAAGGGTTTTATGAGTTTAGGAAAGCTAGTCACTGAATTTTAATATATGAAATCCACACCTAAAAAGAGCAGATCATGATCCCACTGAAGTCTAAAAATACCCTCTGATGCCTTCAGACCTTGATTCTGTTACAATATTCTTCTTAGGTTGCTAAACTAAGAAGGACTGCTAATGCAGACTGTAGTATGAGGGAGATTTGGCGTAGTTGTTCAGTTTGTTGACCCGTGAACCATAGGTATATTTGGTATCTTATGTAAAAGTGATGAAATTTCTGTTTCTTTTCTGCTAAATGAGAAAATCTATTTATAGATTACACGAGACCATGAAAAGCATGGCAGGGTTTTCTTCCAGGCAATAAAAACATAATGCAAGTCTTCCCTTGTAATGAAATACTGCTTGACAAGTGTAATCTTGTAATAGCTTGAAAGAGGGCCACTTTTTAAAAACTGATCTTTTAGTCTTCTAAAAGTTGTGAAAATTAGAAACACCTCTTGGTAGCTGTACATACATCATAACTCCTTCACTGATATGTCTTGGTGGTTAATATAAATACCAAGACTTGAAAGGTGTATTCTAACATTTAATAAATGGTTACTGATTTGCACAAGGGTTAGGAAAAGGAAAGAAGGAGGGAAGTAGGAAAAAAAGGAAAGAAGGAAGGAAGGGGGGAGGGAAGGGAAAACGGAAGAGAGAAAGGGAAGGAAGAAGGAAGGAAAGAAATTTGGTCTAATAAACCATGCCTAAAGTCAGCTTGCATTCCCAATTGGATTAGTCAGCTCATGTACTTGTCTGTTGCAGTTCCATTTTAAGACATGAGACTTTTATTAAGCATACTATTTTAGGTAACATCCACACAAGCAGTGATCCATTTGTTCAATTAATGTGTTATTATAACCTGTTAGATAAATCTCTATATGTAATGAAGGGAAGACCTTAAAGTAAGCATATGGGAGTGGTTCTGGGGATATTTTGTTGTTCTAGGTTTACACTGTCTGAACTGACTTCTCAAAATGCTACAGAAAAATATGAAGAAAGGCATGTTTATGGTTTGTTGTAGCATTGTTTGTAATAACTAAAAATTGGAAGGAACCTAAATATCCATTAATAGATATGGTTGAATGAATTATATGCATTCCACTGTTGAATATCATGCAGTCGTTAAAATGAGCTCTGTACAACTAGAAAATTTTCAAAACAAATTATTAACTAAAAATGTAAGCCACAGAACAATAATACATTTACAATGACTCCATTTATGTAAAATATTTAAAGTTATATGTATGTATGTATGTAAATACTTATAAAAAGGAATGGAACTTTGGAATGGTTTGAATCTTTCATAATAGAACATATTCATGGGTTACTTAAGAAATTAAACAGACATCTGAAAATAGCAGTTATATTTGGGTTCAAATTGATTCACTGTGTGTTTAGCATGCAGCTGGGTACAAAATTAGTGCTCTTTGTTCTAGGTCTTTTGGTTTCTTGTCAGTTTTTAAAGCAAATATATTACAGTTACTGTTTACAACATATGGGCATTCCATCTGATTCCCAAAATACAGTGAAAATAAAATCTGTCAATCTTAGAAAAAACTCACTTAGGGAGGTTTAAGGAGAAAAGTCTGGGAACCTGCCCTTAGTTTATTTGGAGATAAGGCTTTCAGGACTTTAAAATATAATTCCCCATTATAATTTTTATGTAAAATCATAATCAATTCACTAGTCTTCTCAACAATTAGCAACTACCCTCCCATAAAATAAGCAGGATATCAGGAAGACAAAAATAAAATTTGATGTGCCACTATTATCAGCAATTTGCCTTGGTTGCAGATAACCTCAAACTGTGACTTAAACAATTGGAAAAAGAATAATTTCACACAGCAAGAAGTTTTTCCAAGAAGATTGCCTGGGAGGGTAGTGGGTTACCAACAGAGAATCTGAGAGGTGGGCTACTGTTTTCAGCAGTGACTACAGAGCATCAATAGCTTTAAGCACAGAAAGAATGACTCATGTCATGGGAAGGTTGGAAGTTGGAAAGGTTTAGCAGGATAGTCTCCAAAGAGTAAAACCATTTGATCTTAGCCAAAAGGCCGGGAAGCGATTCCAGGGAATAAAACCAAATTTAAGAATGATTCGGTTTTAAACATCTGCCAAACCAGAGAGTGCAAAGCCATTTTAAGATAGTACCTATCATGGAAGAACTCTTCTGCCTTCTTTTCCTCCCCTCCCTCTTAGTACTGTAACTTAGGTCAGCAGTGGTTGCTGAGAATGTGGGAAGGGGTAAACAAACAAGAAAGAAGTCTAACATGTCCACATTTTGCAAAGGCCTGCCTGCAATTATGCCCTTGCTAAATAAGAGGATGAATGAAGGGAATCCTATTATTAATGAAGATTGAATTACTGGTTAACGTAATGGTCTGGGAATTGGAATTTTGGATTCCAATGGCTGTATAGACCGTATAATGTGATTTATTTTTTTAAAAGGTTTTATTTATTTATTTGAGAGAGAGAAAGAGAGGAGCAGGAGGAGGGGGAGAAGCAGACTCCCTGCTGAGCAGGGAGCCTGACATGGGGCTCAATCCCAGGACTGGGATCATGATCTGAGCTGAAGGCAGAAGTTTAACCAACTGAGTTACCCAGGTGCTCCTAGACTTTATAAGGTGATTTACAGTTGTGGTTCAACTTTGTATGCCCTAAGCCTGAAGAGGAAAGTTAAGGGAGAATCTGGGTTATCTCCCAAATTCCCTGGAAGAAATTCCTTTGTTGACTATATTTTTCTGACAGAGATTTGGAAATAATAATCTATTTAGATTCATTGACTATCTTCTATTTCTCTTGTATTTTTTTCTTTTTTTTAAGTAGGCTCCACACCCAGCCTGGAGCTCAACATGGGGCTTGAACTCACAACCCTGAGATCAAGACCTGACCTGAGATCAAGAATTGGATGCTTAAGTGACTAAGCCACCCAAGTATCTCTCTTTTGTATTTTCAACTGCTCACTTCATATTGCCTATTATGCACAAGCACTTAAATGTACTCAAGTCACTTCTAACAAAACTCCTCATTTCCACATTCCCCTTTAGCTATACCAACCTCTCTCTCTGCTACCTTTCAAGGTCAAACTTCCAGAAAAAAAATGTTTATGTTTGATATAGTTGACATCTGTTATTTGTATCCCCCCATTTGGGGGATGTGAGTGGGAACTGTTCCTTACCCATTCCATGTGGGTGGATGTCAGAGGTGTCTAACCCAGGACCTTGAATTCTTGACCTCAGCAGTGGGCACTTGATACTGACTCCAAAAATCTTAGTGGTCCAACTCTTTGGAAACAGTGATGGGTCTAAGAATAGATTACTCTTACCCTTTGAATGATCTTGGCAACCTAATCAAAATCAACCAACTGTAAATGTAAGTAGTTATTTCTGTACTTTCAATTATATTGCATTAATTTATTTGTCTAATCTTGTTCCAGTACCACACTGTTTTATTACTGTAGCTTTATAGTAAGTTTCAAAATTGGTTAGTCCTTCAACTTTGTTATTTTTTTTCCAAGTTTTGGTTATTTGGCTCACTTGAATATCCACATTAATTTTAAATAAAGTTTGTCAATTTCTTCAAAAATTCCAGTTGAGATTTTGATATCAGTTGTCTTGATCTATAGACCAATTTGGGGAATATTGACATCTTAATTATATTTTCTTCCAGTCTATGAACATGGAATGTATGTAAATATATTTAGATCTTCTTTAATCTCTTTCAGTAATGTTTTGTAGGGCTCCTGGGTGGCTCAGTTGGTTGAGCACTGACTCCTGGTTTTGGCTCAGGTTATGGTCTTGGGATCATGAGATTGAGCCTCACATCAGGCACATGCTCAGCACCAAGTCTGCTTGGGATTCTCTCCCTCTTCTCCTTGCCCCTCCCTCTGCTCATGCTCTCTCTTTCTCTGTCAAATAAATAAATAAATAAAATAATTTTTTAAAAGTGATTGTTTTGAAATTTTCAGTGTACAAATCTTGGACTTTTCTGTTAAATTTGTTCTTTGGGGACGCCTGGGTGGCTCAGCGGTTGAGCATCTGCCTTTGTCTCAGGTCGTGATCCGGGAGTTCCAGGATCGAGTCCCACACTGGGCTCCCTGCAAGGAGCCTGCTTCTCCCTCTGCCTATGTCTCTCCTTCTCCCTCTGCCTATGTCTCTGCCTCTCTCTCTCTCTGTCTCTCATGAATAAATAAATGAATAAATCTTAAAAAAATTATTCTTTGGATTTTCTTTTTTATGCTGTTCTAAATGGTATTGTTTTATTCATTTTGCTTCAGATTGTTCATTGCTAGTATATATAATTGATTTTGTATATTGATCTTATATTGTACAAACTTGCTTATTAGTTCTTATAGTTTTTTAGTGGATTCCTTAGGATTTTTATCATCTTCAAGTCATAGTTTTGCTTCTTCCTTTCTAATCTGGATATCTATTATTCCTTTTTCTTGCCTGATTTCCCTGGCTAGAAACTCTAGTACAATATTGAATAGGAATAATGAGAACAGGCATACCATTTGTTTCTGATCTTAGGAGAAGTAATCTAGTTTTTCAACATTAAGTTGATATTAGCTGTAGATTTTTTTTTTTTGTAGATGCCCAACTTTATCTGGTTGAGGAAGTTTTCTTCTGTTTCTAGTTTTTTATCATGAAAGTGTGTTTGATTCTGTCTAATGGTTTTTCTGCATCTATTGAGGCTATCATGTGGGTTTTATCCATTCTTCATCTTATGTTCATTTTTTTTTTATGGGGGGGAGGCGCAGAAGGAGAGAAATAGTGAGAATCTTAAGCAGGCTCCACGCGAGCATCCAGCCCAATGAGGGGCTTGATTTCATGACTCTGAGATCATGACCTGAACTGAAATCAAAAGTCAGATGCTTAACCAACTGTGCAACCCAATGCCCTACACCCAATATGGGGCTTAGACTCAGGACCCTGAGATTAGGAGTTGCATGTTCCACCCACTGTGCCAGAGAGGCACCCCCATATGTGCGTTTTAAACTTTATTAGACAATGCTAAATTGTTCTTCTTAAGCTACAGCAATTTATATTCCTGAAAGAAGTTATGAAACTTCCCATTTCTCTCATTGTCAGCAATGATTATTAAGGGCTTTTACTTGTGGTTGATCTAATAGGTGGAAAATGCTATCTTATAGTTTTACTTTGCATGTTTCTGATTAATGATGTTGGAGATGTTTTATTATTTTTTTGTTTATGGACATTTGTAATTTCTTTTTGTGAACTGTCACAATATCAATATCCTTTGTTCACTTTCCTACAGCCTTATAGATCTTTCTTGTTAATTTGTGGGAGCTCCTTATATATTACAGACATTTATTTCATGTCCTTGTGAATAGAAATTTTATCCAAGTTCAAGAAAGATAATTTTGAAGAATACAAAAAAATCATTCACTTTGTCTTAATCACCACATTAAAATTACTTTTTAGTTAATATCCTACATTAAAAATGTATAAAACTCAGCGACTCCCTTTTTTTAGGCCTTAAAAAAGTCAAATGCTTTCCATCACATCTTTGACACATTTAAGATTATATTCTACTGATGCATTTTTGCTGACGAGCTGATCATAAAGGAACTAAAAATTTCCAGGTGTTAAAAACTATCATTATGACTATGCCCTGTAATTTTTCATGTTGCTTCTGTCCACTTTCAATTATATACTAATCTGTTTTTGCCTACTGAATAGAATTGGCATTTCCAAAGGAAGTGCTTTGGTTGTTCAAGTCTTTCAAGGAATTTTAATATTTTATCTATGTTGTTAAATTTTATGGCATAAAGTTGTTCATAGTATTTCCTTATTGTACTTTTAATATCCATAGAATCTGAAGTCAACTCACTTTTCTCATTCCTGATCTTGGTCATTTTTGTCTTCTCTCATTTTTTCTGATTAGTCTGACCATAGGTTTGTCAATATTATTGATCTTTTCATATAACCAGTTTTTGTTTTTATTGATTTCCAATGTTATTCTGTTTCCTATGATTTCTGCTGTGGTTTTATTATTTCATTTTATTCTGCTTATTTTTGGTTTCATTTGATCTTATTTTCCTAGTTTCTTATGACTGGAGCTAAGGTCATTGGTTTAAGACTTTCTTTCTTTCTTTCTTTCTTTCTTTCTTTCTTTCTTTCTTTCTTTCTTTCTTCTTTCTTTCTTTCCTTTCTTTCTTTCTCTTTCTTTCTTTTAGATTTTATTTATTTACTCATGAGAGACACAGAGAGAGGGAGAAGCAGGCTCCATGCAGGGAGCCGGACATGGGACCTGATCCCACATCTCCAGGATCATGCCCTGGGGGGAAGGTGGTGCTAAACCACTGAGCCACCTGGGCTGCCCTAGACTTTCTTTTCAAAGATAGGCATTTAATGCTTTAAGTTCCCATCTAAATGCTGTTTAGGGTGTATTCTAGACATTTTGATATATTTATATTATTTCAGTCACAAAGACTCTCTAATTTCCTTATTGATTTCATTGTTATCTAGAAATGGGTTCTTAGTTTCCAAATTTTAGAGGATTTCCCAGATTATATTTCTATTATTAATACCTGAGATAATTGTATATTATGATTTGCTTAACTTTTTTTTATTTTATTTTATTTTATTTTATTTTATTTTATTTTATTTTATTTTATTTATGATAAGCACACAGTGAGAGAGAGGGAGAGGCAGAGACATAGGCAGAGGGAGAAGCAGGCTCCATGCACCGGGAGCCCGACGTGGGATTCGATCCCGGGTCTCCAGGATTGCGCCCTGGGCCAAAGGCAGGCGCTAAACCGCTGCGCCACCCAGGGATCCCATTGCTTAACTTTTTAAGGTTTGTTTTATGATCAGGGTATATGGTCTAGTTTTGTTAGTGTTCCAGATACTTTGAAGAGAATGTTCTGTTGCTGTTGGCTGGCTTGTTCTATAAAAGTCAGTTAGATCAAGTTGGTTGATAGTATTGTTCAAGTCTTCTATACCCTTACTGATGTTCTGTCTACTTGTCAGTTGACCGAGGGGAATTAAAATCTCTGACTCTAATGTAAATTTGTTTATTTCACCTTCTAGTTCATAAATTTTTGCTTCTTGTATTTTAAAGCTCTGTTTTTAGATGTATAAATATTTAGGATTATTATCTTTTTTTTTTTTTTTTAAGTAGGCTCCATGTGTAGCACAGAAGCCAACATGAAGCTTAAAACCATGACCCTGAGATTAAGAACTGAGCTGAGATCAAGAGTAGGATGCCCAGGGATCCCTGGGTGGCGCAGTGGTTTAGCGCCTGCCTTTGGCCCAGGGCGCGATTCTGGAGACCCGGGATTGAATCCCACGTCGGGCTCCTGGTGCATGGAGCCTGCGTCTCCCTCTGTCTGTGTCTCTACCCACCCCTCTCTCTGTGTGACTCTCATAAAAAAAAAAAAAAAAATAGAGTAGAATGTCCAACTGACTAACTCAGGCACCCCCGGATTATTATGTATTTTTGATGAATTGGCCCCTTTATTATTATAAAATGGCCCTCTTTATTTCTGGAATAAATTTTTTGATTTGAAATATAGTTTGTCTGATACTAATATGGTCTCTATACCTTGATTTTTATTATTGTTAGCTTGGTGTATTTTTTCCATTCCTTAGTATTTAACCTATTTTCTTTTAAAGATTTTATTTATTTATTCATGAGAAACACAGAGAGAGAGAGGCAGAGACATAGGCAGAGGAAAAAGCAGGCCCTACAGGGAGCCTGCTGTAGGACTTGATCCCAGGACCCACCACTAAGCCACCTGGGTGTCCGTATTTAACCTATTTGTAACTATATTTGAAATGAGTTTTGGATACTGTTGAGTCTTGTTATTTTATTCCATCTGAAAATCTCTGCCTTTTAGTTGTGGTGCTTAAATCATATACATTTAATATGAGTATTGAAGTGTTTGGGTTTAGGTGTGCCTGGGTGGCTCAGTCAGTTAAGTGTCTGCCTTCAGCTCAGGTCATGATCCCAGGGTCCTGAGATCAAGCCCTGAGTTGGGCTCCCTGCTCAAGAGGGAGTGTGCTTGTCCCTCTCCCTCTGCCCCTTCCCCTCCTACTTGTGTGCTCTCTCTCTCTCTCAAATAAGTAAATTAAAAAATATATTTTTTAAAATAAATTTTTGGGCTTTATTTTTTATTTTATTTTTTAAAGATTCTATTTATTTATTCATTAAAGATACAGAGAAAGAGAGGAAGAGACACAACACAGGCAGAGGGAGAAGCAGGCTCCATGCAGGGAGCTCAATGTGGAACTTGATTCCAGGACTCCAGGATCATGCCCTGAGCTGAATGAAGGCAGATGCTCAACTACTGAGCCACCCAGGCGTCCCAAATTTTTAGGTTTAAATCTATCTTCTTGTTACTTGTTTTCTATTTGTGTCAATTGTTCTTTACTTTCCACTCTTTTTCTGCTTTATTTTGGACTAATTGAACATTTTTATTATTCCATTTTATCTCTATTGTTGGCTTATTAGCTATAACTCTTTGATGGTTATTTTATCTATTGCTTTAGAGTTTACAATATATGTCTTCAAGTCATCACAGTTTATCTTCCAGGGATATTAAATTAGTTATCATATGGTATAACAACCTTATAACAGTATGTTGCCATTTTTTCCTCACAGTCTTTGTACTATTGTTGTCATACATTTTACTTCTACATATTCTGTAAACCCCATAACTTTATTATTTTTCTTTAATTATCTTTTTAAAAGATTTAAATAATAAAATATTTTTATGATTACGTATGTAGTTACCGTTTCTGGTGTTCTTCCTTCCTTTGCATAGATCTAGATTTCCATCTGCTATCATTTCCTTCTGCTTAAAGGATTTCCTTTAACTTTTTCAAAGTGCAGTTCTGCATGCTGATGATGAATTCTTTGAGCTTTTGTATATCTGAATGAGTTTCTCTTTTGCCTTGTTTTTGGCAGATATTTTTGCTGAATATAGAATTCTAGGTTAGTAGTTTATTCCTTTTCGTATTTTAAAGATGATACCCCACAATCTTTCACCCTCCATTGTTGCCAATGAGAAATCTGTAGTCTTTGTTCCTTTGGTATATAATGTGTCTTTTTTCCTCTGTTTTTAAGATTTCCTCTTTCTTAGGGTCACCCTGAGAATATGAGCAGCTGTGCTATGATATTTGGATGGTATCTGTTGTCTGGGCCCTGACTTGTAGGCGGGTAAAATGGTCACAGTTTACCAGTCACTAAGAACAAGTTTTCTTTAACTTACAGATGTTCTCTTTCTCTTTTTCAGTCTTCCTCTTGCTTTTGTATTTTTCATTTGGATAGTTTTTATTTCCACATTCCTTTATTCACTAAGCTTTTCTTCTGCAATGTCTTCCTCTAGTTATTTTTAACCAGTGTATTTTTCATCTCAGATATTGTAGTTTTCATCCCTAGATGTTCAATTTGCGTCCTTTTATTTATCTTTTTAAAGATTTTATTTTTAAGTAATCTCTACACTAAACGTGGGGCTTGAACTCACAACGCTGAGATCAAGAGTCATGTGCTCTACTAACTGAGCCAGCCAGGCACCCATGATTTGTATCTTTTTAAAAATATCTTTTATGTCTCTACATTTTCAATTTTTCCTTTAACTTACTGAACTGTATGGTACATAGTTATAATGTGTGGAATACGTGTTTTAATGTCCTTATTGAATAATTGTATCATCTGTGTCATTTCTACATCAGTTTCTGTTGATTTTTTTTTCTTGCCTTGCTTATCTGCACACTCAGTAATTTTTTACTGTATTATGACTTCGTAATTTTACCCTATGGGGTAAAATGGACATTTTTTTCCTATCCCTAAGAAGAATATATATATTTTAAAGATTTTATTTATTTATTCATGAGAGATACAGAAAGAGAAAGGCAGAGACACAGGCAGAGAGAAGCAGGCTCCTCGTAGGGAGCTCCGTGTGGAACTCGATCCTGGGACCAGGATCACGCCCTGAGCCAAAGGCAGACGCCCAACCCCTGAGCCACCCAAGCGTCCCCCCTAAGAAGACTCTTGAATTTTGTTCTGGGATATAGTTAGGTTGCATAGGCACTATTGATCCTTCTGGATCAAATTTTGATAGGGCAATATCAGCAAAGCATTTAATCTTCGGGTAATTTTGCCCCATTTTTGAGGCAAAACTCTTCGGTATAGTTGACTTTATATTGCATTAATTATGAAGTTGCCCTTCCAGGTGTTGGGAACTGGAACTATTTCCAGTCCTGTATGGGGCCTGAAGATTATACCTCTTATCTTTTGAATGCTTTCCCCCTGGTCTATAGTAGTTTCCTTACATGTATACATTGATCAGTACACACCTCCGTACTCCAGGAGTAACCTGTGCAGGTATCTGGAGTTCTCTCTCAGTGTAGATTTTGTCTCTCTGGGACTCTACTTTGTGAACTCTAGCTGCTTTAGACTCTCAAATGTCCAGCTCCAGTTCCTCAAATGAGGAAGGATACTTCTCCCAGGTCACAGGCTGGACATTCTCTTGAGGCAGTTCAGTGGGCAATTACTTAATTTACTTGTTTCCTGTCTCAGAGATCATTTTTCTTTCTTGTCTAATGCTCAATGTCTTTAAAAACCATCATTTTATGTTTTGTCTGGTTTTGTGGTTGTTTCAGGAGGGAGTGTATATCTTGTCCTAGTTACTCCATCTTGGCCAAAAACAGAAATCCCTCATATTATTTACTTAACTATAATCTTGCCCAATCAAGTTAAAGCCCCGGCTATTTCCTCATTGGTAATTCAGACTACTCAAAATAATCTCAGCTCCAGGAATTCCTGGTATCTTCCCTCCTACCACTTTTACTTACTCATTCTTTCATTGTGTTGTATATTAGTTGATTTATTAAAGGACCAGTGCTAATTAGCTAATGTATCTTTTATTGTAAGCAACTTAATTTTTTAAATGTTTTTTATTTTTATTTGTTTATATTTTAAAAAATATTTTATATATTTATTTGAGAGAGAGTGTGCGCGCACGAGTTGGAGGAAAGGCAGAGGGAGAAGCAGACTTCCCGCTAAGCAGGGAACCCTACGGGGGGGTTAGATTCCAGGAATCCAGGACCAGGACCAGAGCCAAAAGCAGGCATTTAACCAACTAAGCCACCCAGTTTCTTAGTTTAAAAAACTAAAATGTTTTTTAAAATAACACTTTTTTCCTGTTTTTTTTTTTTAAATATTTATTTATTTATTTATGATAGACAGAGAGAGAGAGAGAGAGAGAGAGGCAGAGACACAGGAGGAGGGAGAAGCAGGCTCCATGCCAGGAGCCCGATACGGAACTTGATCCCGGGACTCCAGGATCACACCCTGGGCCAAAGGCAGGAGCCAAACCGCTGAGCCACCCAGGGATCCCCACTGCATCTCTGATTATTTCTTTTTAAAGAAGATTTTCTTTATTTTGAGAGGGAGAGGGAGAAGCAGACTCCCCGTTGACCAGGGAACTCAACTCAAGGCTCAACATGACCTGAGCTGAAGACAAACACAACTGACTAGCCAACCAGGCGCACTGTCTCTGATTATTTCTAAAGTAAAGTCTCAATGGAATTACTAGACCAAAAGATATAAGCCTGTTTAAGGCTCTTGATGAATATTACCCTTTTTCTTTCCAGAGAAATATCAATTTATACTCTCACCAGTAGTGTGTGTAATTAAACATCTGATCATATTATTTTTATTAAGTATCTAAATAGCAGGGGTTTTCTGGAGGGTGCAAAAAAACCTTATTCACAAGGAATTATTTAAATGATGGAAATTTCAGGTGCTATAGTTGACAGCAGCTCCTAAGATCTCTGAGTACAGTTTTGCAGTCCGTACACCGAGCAGAAGCACCTAGCTAATGTAGCTAGGGAAAGCTAAAATCCAGCTCATGCTTTGTTTTCCAAGTTGAATACCCACAGGGCTTTTTCTAATCCAAAAGAAGTATAAAGCCCATGGTGGCCCTGATAGCTGCCACTTATCCATGTAATCACTACGTGTCTGACACTGCTAAGTGTTTTAAAGGTATTTTCACATTTAATCATAACAATCTTGTATTGAAAGTATTTTTTTCATTAAAAAAAAAAAAAAAAAAAGCTAGGGGCTCCCTGGGTGGCTCAGCGGTTTGGCGCCTGCCTTTGGCCCAGCGCACGATCCTGGAGTCCAGGGATCGGGTCCCGCGTCGGGCTCCCGGCATTGGGCCTGCTTCTCCCTCTGCCTGTGTCTCTGCTTCTCTCTCTCTGTCTATCATGAATAAATAAATAAATAAATAGATAAATAGATAAATAAATAAATAAGTCTTAAAAAAAAAAAAGAATCCATTTATAAAAAAAGAAGTTAATGTGGGATCCCTGGGTGGCGCAGCGGTTTGGCGCCTGCCTTTGGCCCAGGGCGCGATCCTGGAGACCCGGGATCGAATCCCACGTCGGGCTCCCGGTGCATGGAGCCTGCTTCTCCCTCTGCCTGTGTCTCTGCCTCTCTCTCTCTCTCTGTGACTATCATAAATAAATAAATAAATAAATAAATTAAAAAAAAAAAAAGAAGCTAATGATTAGGAACTTATATAACCTGACCTAAGTTGCAGAACTGATACATGTTGTGTTTGAACTCAAATTAGATTTGTCTGATTCTGAACCCACTATATTAAAGTAACAGTGAGTGATTTTTAGTTAAGTGGACCATCAAACGTTCCTCAAATATCTCACATAGGTCTTTTAGGTAGGTAAAATGATCACAGTTTATCAGTAATTAAAGAAAAATAAAACAACAACAACATGATAGTTTGAAAACCTTCGTACTCTGACTAGAGATGAAGATTTTTCTGCTTTGATTACCCAGTGTACATACAGATTGATTGTGTAATAGTAAGTGGTGTACATTTATGAAAGTAGATAATCAAGGAAAAGCATAGTCTCAATACAGATTTATACCTACCTTTGTATTTTGTGATGAAACCACCTAAAGAATAGTGATTGCTCTCATCCCTCAAAAAATATCATGGCCAAATTAATTTTAATAGAGGGTTATGGGAAAAAGTATTATGAGCAAAATAATGACTTGGTAGTACAATGATTCATTTAATGTCCTGTTAATTTTTTTTTCAATGATAGCCACGGTGGATTATGAATCATTAATTAAATTAGCAATGACCTAAGTTATTCATTATAAAGAATTACCTATCTTGTAATCTCCATTAAATCTTGGTTCTGGCTCTTGCTCAGTGCACGACACCACTCAGGGGGGAGTAAGGTCCAGAGTGGAATATCATGATCTTTCATGTGTCATTTGTCTTTCATTAGTTCCATTCTACCTAGTGGATTGTGATTCAAGAGGTCATGTTGCTTCTACTTAAACACTATATTCATTGATATTTGACCCTTGAGAAAGAGGTTATTCGTAGAAGCTCTCCCACATCTAATAAGCTCTAGTTATAAATATCCTCTCTGTTCTCCTAGGCAATAATAATGCCCACATTTGGGGACTCCAATTGATTCTGAAGTAATCATTTTATGAAAGGTAGAAATCACTGAAATTTCACCAGTTGGTAGAAGGGTAAATATAGAAGAGGTACTGGTTATGGATATGAAAGAAAAAAAAAGTATAGTTATTCTATTTGCTTTAAATAGTTTAAGATATTTGTAAATGTGTTGATTTCTGGGTTCAAACTGCTCATGAATGTTATGT
Organism: Canis lupus dingo; assembly: GCF_003254725.2. Lineage (NCBI taxonomy): Eukaryota > Metazoa > Chordata > Mammalia > Carnivora > Canidae > Canis > Canis lupus. The sequence goes on along the minus strand of NC_064276.1, from coordinate 14,077,106 downwards.
TTTAGAAAAATATGTTAATCAAATATCCAGTCAATATTTTGTGTTGATTCCTGGGGGAAAAGAGAACCTGGATGTAATGTAAACTCAGCATTTTTTTTTAACATTTGTTGTATGGCTTGATGAAAAGATCGATATACATAAAAGTTTGAGGCATCCAGTTTTGAGTAAATGAAAGTTGGCTTGAAGTGCAGTACTTTTAAAGGATATTCATCCTCTGACCATCATCTAGGTAGGGCTTATATTTTCATTGATTTGTATTCTAGATAATTTATTTATAAAATTGGACAAGATTTGGGACTCTGAAAAAGGGATTAGTCTTATCAGTTGGCTATATCTTGACAATATTTCTGACATTTTAGGGTCATTATTTATTGACATTATAATATCTGGGGTTTTCTTTTGGTATTTAGCTTGAAGAATAGGGTAAAGAGGCTGTGATTAAGTTCAGGAATGGCTTCTGCCTAAAGGACCAATGCCATGACTGCCCTTTACACATAACCTGCAATCAGGAACAATATGAGATATAAGGATCCAAGAATTTAAATCATAAGTGCAGAAGGGTTGCATCCTAATATACCTGAAACATATTCCATACTACCTTGGCTTTAAATCTGTCTAATTTTTTTTATTAGATTAGAAGTTATTCATTTGGGAGCAATAAAGAAATTCCAACTTGGACTGCCTCACATCTTTTAATCGGAATTTTCCCAAAGCACAAAAGTAAAAATGTAAAAGTTGCTGTATTTCATTAGTTTTATTCTTTTGAATGTTGCTACGCTGAAAGCTCTGTGTGAAATTATTAGAAGACAAGTTTTCAAATGGTTGTAAAAGAAGATGCATATATGTGGACTCACTCAAAGGGCATTATTTAAAAAAGAAATTTTCCAGCCACCCAGATCTCAGGGTGGCTAGGCCCATTCAAGGATAGAGAATCCACCATCTGTATGATTATTTTTACATCTGAACTTTTTTTATACACCAGAGAGACTCAAAACTTTCAGGGTCATTTGCCCAGCATGTAGTGGAATGTCCTGTGCAATAGATTCCAATTAATATGAGCATGTTCAATGGCCCCGTACCACCAATGATGTATAACTGCTTTCCACTTGGCTTTATATGGCACTTCTTTGTTGCAGCTGCAGCCAGGTCTATCGCCCCTTTGATAAAAATTTCAGTTACCCCAGGGAGAAGCTTTTAACTTGATTAAGCATTGAAGTCTGCACTTGTGTTCTTCTTTGGAAGAGCAGATCAAAAGCACACTTTCTAAGGAAGTAATCTGAAAAATTAGGATAGCACTTGTGGACTTTGGCAGTAATGTTTTTCTGTAATTGAAACCTAAGAACCTGTGTTAACTGACTAGACTATTATGAACTTCTTAGCATTTAACAAACCTTTCTCTTTTTTGAAAGTAAATAGGGTTCCTTGATTCTATTTAACCAATTCTTTAGCATGCTGTGTCTTTTTTGTTGTGGTTAAGAAAACCTCAGTCTAGGTTTAAAGATAGGGAACAGACAATCAAGGAAAAAAGCAATTAGATGATCAAGTTGTGGTACAGAGAAAAGCCTGTGGTTTTCAGTTGCATCTCTGGCATTAACTCACCATTAAACCTTGAGTGAGACACTTAATTTTTCTGGGCCACAGTTTTTTCATCTTTGAAATATGACGATAGGTTAGATGATTTATGTAAGGATAGGCTAGATGATATGTAAGATTTCTGCTGAATCTGAAATTCTTTGACTCTAAATGTTGGACAGAATGGGACCAGATACTGGCAATACTTCCTATTTGCTTTACATTTCCTGTCTGCTTCCATTCCAAATTCGGTTTTGCAATGGAATAATATGGTGCTGTTATATCTTTGAGTTGAGATGAGATATATCTGGTACTATATCTGAAATGAGGTATATCTGAGGCCATTCACTTGTTCTGCCCATCCTTGTTTTCTTATCTTTTATATTAAACCAAACCCCTTCAAGTTGTAGTTTTTAAAGGTTAATTACAATCTGGAATCTGAAACCATATAAATAAACTTTGTGTACTCAGTTGTATTAAAATCTACTGGTCCATCTTGAGCAGTGAATGAGTCTTTTACTAATGCATGATTTTGTAATATTATTCATTGGTCATTGGGAAGATACTGGTTCATTGACTTAGTCAGATCTTCTGAATATTGGCTCATTTTATTATACAACATCAAAAAAATTTAGGTTAATATCACTACCATTCTCATTAGAAAAGCCTTCTAGGTATAGAGAAATTGTAAATTTCACTGTGGTAAACTCAGGTTTTCCAAAATTTAAATTTTCTCTTGAAGAAAATACCATCTGCTGTTTTCTTTGGAATGACAGGTTCACTTGTTCATTAAAAAAAAAATGTGGGCAGCCCGGGTGGCTCAGCGGTTTAGCGGTGCCTTCAGCCAGGGCATGATCCTGGAGATCTGGGATCGAGTCCCAAGTCAGGCTCCCTGCATGAAGCCTGCTTCACCCTCTGCCTGTGTCTCTGCCTCTCTCTCTCTCTCTCTGTGTGTGTGTGTCTCATGAATAAATAAATAAAATCTTAAAAAAAGTGAAAGTCTATCAAATATCCAATCTGGTAATCCATTATTTGTCTGTCACTCTTTTTTTTTTTCCAGGTAAAAATGATGTTCCATGAAAGCACATGCAGTTCTGCTTGTTGCACAGTGGCATAAATTTTTTTCCTAGAGACAATCACCAAATTTCAGTATGCAGCAGAAGTGCTTTCTGTGTATTTCCCATTTCATCATATAGAATTTATAAGAAGATGTATAGATTTAATAAAGTTAATCATTTTTATTGCCTTATAAAGGATATTCTTATGTGAACCTGGCATTTTATTTATATTGTGAGCACATCACGGTGAAGAATGTAACTACCAGGGTGGTTTGGTGTCACTGCCTTGATTCTTCCTAAAGGACCAACAGTTTTGTTTTGTTTGTTTTTTAAATATTTTATTTATTTTTTGCTAGAGACTGAGAGAGAGAGCAAGAGAGAATGAGCGGTGGGGAAGGGCAGGAGAGAGAGAAGCAGATTCCTCGCTGAGCAGGGAGCCCAACATAGGACCCCAAGATCATGATCAGAGCTGAAGACCAATGCCCAACTGACTGAGCCACCCAGGCACCCCAGGACCAACAGTCTTACCACCATTGTTTATACACCCCTAGTAAACAAAATAGTAAGGAAGAAAAGTGACTTCTTAGTTTTATTATAAAAATAGCTTTGGCTTAGCAGACCCCCCATAAGTGCTTTGGAGACCTCAGGGGTGTGCAGATTGCACTTAGAAAACCACTGGATTAGACTTCATTACTATTATGGTGTTGACTTTTCCCCTTCTGTTGTCAGAAGAATGGGCCAGTTTTTCACTACTCATTTCTCATGACGTTGCTTCATTAGAAGAAAGGAATCATTGACAGTGAGGCTCACTTACCATAAGCAGAGGCCCAATCCTTAATGACTAGATTGCTCTGTTTTGCTGACAGAGACATAATTAGTAGAAGTCAGAACTTGAGTGGTGCCTCGTGGCTCAGATTGTTGAGGCTCCAATTCTTGGTTTCAACTCAGGTCATGATCTCATGGGTGGGGAGGTCAGGCTCCTTGCTCAGCAGGGAGTCTGCTTGAAGATTCTCTCCCTCTGCCCCTCCCCTCACTCATTTGCATGAACTCTCTCACTCTCAAATAAATAAATAAATCTTGAAAAGAAATAAAAGTAAGAACGAACTATTATAGGCAGTAGCTGGTAAGCAGTACATAACCACTTTCTTCTCACTCTACTTGCCTCTTTTTCCAAGGTGGGCTAATAATAAACAGAACTTTAAGAAATTCTTTTTGTGGGATAAGGCCAGGATTTGCATTTAGCTGGAGACCAAAGGCCATGTACTTGGCCACTACTTTATAGTAACTCCTGTGGAGCTACTCAGCTCTGGAAGTCAGTGATTCCAGAAAACAAATATATTCCAGGAGCGGCAAGCGAGGCTGCTGATAGTAAAGAAAGACCCCATCGACAGGCTTGAAAGTGTTTAGTACTAACGCGTACTGAAAGGACTTGGGTAAACTGGAAAGATTTTAGCAAATGCAATAGAGAGTTTTTAACCACACAGAGTAGGCAACGTAGCTTGGTGGTTTAAAGAGTAGGCTTTAAAAGCAAAATTCAAAGTTCAGAACTACCATTAACCAGCTTTGTGATTTTGGGCAAGTTACTTAACCTCTCTGTGCCTCATTCATAAGATGGAATGATTAGATATGATGATGACGATAATATTACCTATTGAGGTTTCAGTTAGTAATGGTCTAGTAAGCTGTAGGGCACATGGTAAGCAATAACAAATCTTGGCCATTAGAATTATTCGTAGCGCTGGGCACATGACAACTAAGCAGTACAATTTAGCTATTCTTATTTAACCTGCTGCCTCCTGCTTCTCATTACTGGTGCAAACATGAGCTTTATTTGTGATTTATTTATTCATTCATTTGTTCTACACTGATTTACTGAACACCTACTGTGTAGACTGTCCCTGTGCTTTGGTCCTGTAGTTGGCAACTCCAATATATCTATGATTTCTTCTCTTCTCACTATAGAGAAGTAGTATATTCACTTTTCATAAGCTTGCTCAGATCATGCAGTTTATGTCAAGTACCTGGTCATTTTCCTCTGTTTTTTTTTTTTTTTGTACACGTGAGAATCGGCTTGTTAATAACTGCATTTTGATCTTTAGATCAACATTTAAAATCAAACACACATAGATGGAAAGTAAGCATCTTCCATTTTCTAGTATTGTTATTAAGGTTTTAAAATTTCAAGCCAAAAAATGCTTTATTTTGTTTGGTTTCTTTTATCCAAATAAAAACATAAGCTAATATAACACTGATGATTGCAAATGGATTGAGAGGAAGATCTCTAGTATTTTCTATCATGTGCAATGTACTTAGCTCTTGAAATTTCCTTAACTGCATATATGCAGATGAAAATGGACTATTATCTATATCACAAATAAATTTCCTGAGAATGTGAATATTCTTCCTAAGTACCCAAGAACATAAATGCTAACAATTTATTCACTGAAACTGAAAATAAGATTTGAAAACTTAAAGAACATAATCTTTGAGCAGTAGGAAAAGCTCATCATTTTTATTTAAGTTTTTGAAAGCTTCATTCTTCCTTAAAATTTAAATTCTTCCTAATCGTAGCAAACACTAAAATATAAAAGTCATAATATAGGTGTACAGCAAATGTGTCTTTAAAATTTTGTGTCTGACAGATTGAAAATTGAATCATATTTTAAATATATTAGGAAAAATCCCCGTATAAAAGAATCATTAATATGAATACTTTCAGTAAGAAATTCTACTGTAACCACAGAAAAATCCTCTCTAAGTTATATTTTGAGTGTCTGGGATTGTGTATTCCATGTATTTTAAGGTAAAATATGTTATAGCAGAGGCTATTCATGTCCAATAGTAGAAGCTATTATATTTTTTTTATCAAGTTAGAATCACATAACATCTCAGTCATTCTACTGAAAAGTATCCTGATGGCAATAAACTGTGATGTGAGTCATGAGCTGATTTTGCTACCAGTGATGGAATTAATTTCAGCACTCATTTCTCTTGACCTCTCATCATGATTCATTACTATTGGCCACTCCCTTTCTTGAATGCGCTCTTCTTTTGTCTTATAGTGACACGTCTTTCAAATATTTTTCTCTCCTACCTTGTTGGCTGCTTTTTCCTCAGACTCCTTTTTTCGCTTCTCCTCTACTTCTAGATATCTGAGTTCTTTAGGTCACAGTCCTGGGGTGTTCTGTTTTTCACAGAGTCTAGACTTCAAGGATCCAAATCCCATTTACAAAGCTTAAACTTGTTATAGACAAGACTTATGTGCCTATGTTTCTTAATATATATAAAAAAGCAGATAGTAGTAATATCTACTTCATGGGTTATTGTGAGTGTTAAGTATACTTTTAAAACATTTAGAGTAGTGCCTGGAATGCAATGCAATAGGCACTCAGTATACTTTGTTTTTATTCTGTATTATATTCTCTCCCTAAGTAATTGTAACAATTTCCACTCAGATGCTGATAAATCCTAAATTTAGATCACTAGTCCAGATGTCTCTTCTGTGGTTCAAACTTTCTATTTATTTGACTCCTCAGTATCTTCCCTTGCATGTCTCTCAGACACTACAAACAATATTCAGAACCGAAAATTAAATGAATAATTTACCTCTTTCTAGATCTCGTTCCCACCCCCAATTTGGTCCTCTTTAAAATATGACAGTATCAGAAAATGGCATCTTAACCCATACCTCCCCCCCAGTTCAAACAAAAACTGAATAGTCATACTTTAAAAATTTTTAACTTTTTTTTTTTTTAAAGTGGGCTCCACACCCTATGTAGGGCTTGAACTCATGATCCTGAGATTGAGAGTCGCATGTTCTATCAACTGAACCATCCAGACACCCTCCGCCCCCCAAACTTTAACTTCTTATTATGGAAAACATATAACATCTACAACAATATGAAGATATCTGGTTTCAACATTTAGCATGGCCAGTCTTGTTTCATTTATATAACTGCTCAGTCTACCACTCCCTGAACTAGATTATTTTGGAATAAATCCCAAACACCATACTCTTTTATACACAAATATTTTCATATTTATCTCTAAAAAGGTAAAGACACTTTTTAAAGACTTTATCAAAATACCACAAATGGTCTCATAATTATTTTTTTAATGTTGATTTAAATCAAAATTCAAATAAAGTCCACATATGGCAATTATCGATGTCTCTTAAATTCTTAAATTTCTTTTAGTCTTTCTTATTCTTTCCCCTTCCTCTGCCTCCCCCTTGTCCCAGAAATATATTTGATGAAGAAAAAGCTATTGCTTTGTCATTTCCCTTTGTCCTCTGTATTTCTTGTTATGCTCATCATGACAACGCACTCCCACTCCCCATCACCTACTTCACCCATCCATCTACTTCCCCTCTGGTAGCTATTGGTTTATTCTCTATAAGAGTCTGTATTTTGGTTTGTCTCTCTCTCTTTTTTTTTTCTCTTTGTTCATTCATTTTGTAAGCTCCATGTATGTGTGAAATCATATGGTATTTGTCTTTCTCTGACTGACTTATTTTGATTAGCATAATAGTCTCTAGCTCCACCCATGTTTTTTGCAAATGGCAAGATCTTATTTTTTATGGCTGAATAATATTCCATTATATATAGATCTCACATCTTCTTTATCCATTCATCTATCAGTGGATTCTTGGGCTGCTTCCATAGTTTGGCTATTGTAAATAATGCTTCAATAGACATAGAGGTGCATATATCCCTTTGAATTAATTTTCTTTTGTTTTGTTTGTATTATTTGGGTAAATATCCAGTAGTGTCATTACTGGATTGTAGGGTAGTTTTATTTTTAACTTCTTTTTTAAAAAAATATTTTATTTATTTATTCATGAGAGACACAGAGAGAGACAGAGACATAGGCAGAGGGAGAAGCAGGCTCCCTGCAAGAAGCCCAATGTAGGACTCGATCCCAGGATTATGACCTGAGGCAAAGGCAGGTGCTCAACAGCTGAGCCACCCAGGAGCCCTATTTTTAACTTCTTGTGGAAACTCCATACTATCCAGGTTTGTTTTTTTATAAGAATACTTCATATAAAGTACTGGGCATTTCCATCATGAAGCATGTATGTCTGTCTTTCTTTTTTGCCATCTTGATAACTTTTGATGGTCATTGTTTTGGAATAGATCCATTATGCTGGCAGTGGTTATAAACTTAATGTTCTATCATTGCTTCTTCATTTACTGGCTGAAATCTTTTCTTTCTTTCTTTCTTTCTTTCTTTCTTTCTTTCTTTCTTTCTCTCCTTCTTTTTAAGATTTTATATATTTATCTTAGAAAGAGAGAATAAGTGCAAGTGGGGGAAGGGGCAGAGGGAGAGGTAGAGAGAGAATCACAGGCAGACTGCACGTTGAGCACGGAGCCTGAGGAGAGGCTCTATCCCTCTATTCTGAGATCATGACCTGAGCCAAAAGCAAGAGTTGGCAGCTTAAGTGACTGAGCCACTCAGGTGCCCCATGGCCTGAAATATCTCTATAAAAAGAAACTTCCTCTCACAACTTTTGGTTACCCAGCAGTACATTTCAAATGGGAAAGACAAAATACTCTATTCTTTCACGTTTCTTATCAACTTTTAGTATAATGAGTTGATTCTGTATCATACTGTATGGGTGGCCAATGAACTTTTAAAAATATTTTTATGTGTTTCAATCCATTGCAGCCATTATTTTTATAGATGCTCAAATTATGTCATCTTTGACTAGCAGGAGCTTCTTCCAATTTGACTCCTGATTCCTTTTGACAAACTTCAGTAGTCCTTGGTAGTTTAGCTGTTTTGTGGCATGATTCTAAGATCATTTTAGACACCTCTTGTTTCAGCACTGAAATCGTCTATTTCTACAAGGAATCCAGTATTGGAAAGTGGTAATAAGAGATCAATATCTGGATTTTAGGCATGCTTACTCCTGCTGCCATGGTCATTGTCTCTAGACTTGTTTAGAGCTCAGAGCTAAGAAATATCTAAAATTTTTTAAAGAGAAAAGATGGATTCGCAATATTTTAAATCTAAGAATACAATCTTTTTACTTGACTTCTTTAATTTTATATTTATGATGTCTTCTACTACTGTAAAATATATTGGTTCTTAATGACATAAGCATCATTACTTATTTTCTTTGTCATAGGTTGTATACAATAGTTTCAGAGTAATAATCAATTTTATCACTAGCAATACGATTACTGAAAATTGTTTAAGATTCTTTAAAAAGATTTTATTTATTTATTCATGAGAGACAAAGAGAGAGAGGCAGAGACATAGGCAGAGGGAGAAGCAGGCTTCCTGCGGGGAGCCCAATACAGGACTCGATCCCAGGACCCCCAGGATCATGACCTTAGCCAAAGGCAGACGCTCAACCACTGAGCCATCCAGGTGTCCCAAGACTTTTTTTACATTTCATATATATATATATATATATATATACATATTTGCACTATATACATAGTATAATGCATTATATATATATATAATCACAGAGCACTGATCTTCAGTATATATCTGACTAGACAAATAAAATTATTATGTTTTAGGTCCATTTGAAATAACTCTTCTTTATGTGATAATACCACCAATTCATTGCCTAGATTGATTTGCTTCATTCTGCTTCAGATGTTTAGGGATTTCTTTTTGTAATAAGATCTTAATTTTTAATTATGTAAAACATTTGTATGGTTCCAAAGAAATCTACCAAACAAGGCATATTTCTTTTTTTTTTTTTAAGATTTTATTTATTTATTCATGAGAGACACAGAGAGAGGCAGAGACATAGGCAGAGGGAGAAGCAGGCTCCATGCAGGGAGCCTGATGTGGGACTCGATCCCAGAACCCTGGGATTATGCCCTGAACCGAAGGCAGATGCTCAACTGCTGAGCCACCCAGGTGTCCCGAAACAAGATACATTCAAAGAATTTAACATTTATTCCCATTTTTCTTATAGTCTCTTCTCTCTTCCTAGTATGTAGCCACTTAAAACTTTTCTGCCATAGCCTTCTCTTTAAAAATTTGAATTAGCAAAAACATACATGCCTTTGTAGTAATCTCCTTGCATTTGATGGCATATCACACATACTTTTTTTTAACTTGCTTTTTATTTATTTATTTTTTTTACGTGTCTGTATATTCTGGAGATCACTTTTATAGGAGTATATAAAAATACCCCTATTTCCTTTTATAGTTGTATGGTACTTCATTGAAAGGATATATCATGGTTTATTCAACCAAAATGCTTTTGATGGATGTTTGGATTATTTCCAGTTGTGCGTAATGTTTAACAATGTTTTTCCTCTCCTCAGGGGAAAAAGCTTTGATTTGGAGTGTTTGCAAATTTCTATGTGGTGTAAATATTCCCACCATGGCTGAGTTCAAGCTACTAACATCATGTCACTGGATATGAAGTTGGGAAGTGATGTATAGTAGCGCACATTATGTGCGCTATAGAATTCTACATTATGTAGAAGTTCCACCATTCACATATAATACATGTAAAACTCCCAAGAGACAGATAATAATACAATATAGTAAAATACCTAAGAAGTGATGAATTTTGAGTACTTATTACCTCTGCACTTAAATATAATTTATGTAATTTCAAGTTTATATAATTTAAATAATCACTATGTTTAACAACCAGGTTACAAAATCCCTGAAAACTTAACAACTCATTTACTTTTCTTTTCTTTTTTTTTTTAATTTTTATTTATTTATGATAGTCACACACACACACACACAGAGGCAGAGAGAGGCAGAGACATAGAGGGAGAAGCAGGCTCCATGCACCGGGAGCCCGACGTGGGATTTGATCCTGGGTCTCCAGGATCGCGCCCTGGGCCAAAGGCAGGCGCCAAACCGCTGCGCCACTCAGGGATCCCCTCATTTTCTTTTTAATACTTTATTTATTTATTCATGGGAAGCACAGAGAGAGACAGGCAGAGTGAGAAGCAGGTTCCATGCAGGGAGCCCGACATGGGGCTCGATCTCGGATCTCCAGAATCACATGCTGGACTGAAAGCAGTGCTAAACCGCTGAGCCACCGAGGCTGCCCTTAACAACTCATTCTTGTAAGCAATACAAGCCAGCTCTAATAGACTCATTGGTTGCTGTTACAAGTGTTGCTGTGACATATACCTTTCCACATAAGTCAATTCTGTATATTTGCCAGTGTATCTTTTGTATCAATGTTTACTAAGTAAAACGATAAATGCTTATGTTGCTAACTTCTTTTCCAAAGAGTTTAAGCCATTTGCCATTCCTATCAGTGTTAAATGAGACTTTGCCCAAGTCTCACCAATGGAGTGTATTATCAAAATTTTGGATTTTTCCTTAAATAAGCGATCTCACTATAGATCTCATTTGCATTTATCTTATTATGGATGAGGTTGACAATCTTTTTTTATATTGTTAGTCATTATGGAAAGCTCCTTTCTGCCTCATTCTCTATATCTAACCCACTATCAAATATTTTTTCCTTTCTCAGTCTCATTGTACATCCTAGTAAAAGCTGAAATCTTCTCATCTGGATTTATGTTTGGACTTCCTGTCTTGTCTTCCATTCCATTTTTGCTTTTTTTTGATCCATTCTCTACAGATTAGGCAGTGTAATCCTTCCAGTAAAACAGAATCACTCATTCATTTCTTATGTTTCAGTGACTTCCTGCTATAATTTAGATTCCAAATTTCTTAGGTTGACATATGGGCCATTGGAGAGAAATTTGCACAAAAGCACACTTATGTGAGGGGTGCCTGGGTGGCTCAGTCAGTTAAGCATCTTTTGGTTTGGGCTCAGGTCCTGATCTCAGGGTTGTGGGATCAAGTCCTGCACCAGGCTCTCTGCTCAGATTCTCTCTCCCACTCATGCTCTTTCTTTATATACATAAATAAGTAACTACATAAGTAAATAAAATCTTTTTTTAAAAAAGCACACTTATGTGGAAAGGAGGCTGGGAAATACGGTGTGGAAAATGGAAGGAGAGAATTTCTCTTATACTATCATGAATTAAATATGGAATTAATTAGAGAGTAGTTACAAGAGCCTGGGTGGCTCAGTTGGCTGGGATACTGACTCTTAATTTCAGCTCACGTGGCGATTTCGGGTTGTGGGGTCAGGCCCTATGTGAAGCCATGCTGGGCAGGGAGCCTGCTTGAGATTCTCTCCCTCTCCTTCTGCCCCTCCTCCCACTCTCTAAATAAATAAATTTTTAAAAAAGAAAAAAAAATTAGAGAGTGATTAAATAAGGCTGGAGTTTATTCAGGAAGACTTTTAAATTAATTTTTTAACTTAATTTTTAAAAAAAGATTTATTTGACAGAAAGAGAGAACACAAACAGGGGGAGTGGCAGGCAGAGGGAGAGGGAGAAGCAGGCTCCCCATGGAGCTGGGAACCCGGTATGGGACTTGATCCCAAGACTCTGGAATCATGATCTAAGCCAAAGATAGATGCTTAACTGACTGAACCACTTAGGCACCCTTATTTTTTTAATTTTAAATTATTAAAAAAATGTTTAAATATATTTTTAAAGATTTTATTTATTTATTCATCACACACACACACACACACACACACACACACACACACAGAGGCAGAGACACAGGCAGAGGGAGAAGCAGGCTCCATGCAGGGAGCCTGATGTGGGACTCGATCCTGGGACTCTAGAATTATGCCCTGGGCTGAAGGCAGATGCTAAATCACTGAGCCACCCAGGAATCCCCATATTTTTAAAATTTTAAAAAGATTTTATTTTTATTGATTTATTTGAGATAGATAGAATGGGGGGAGGAGCAGAGGGAGAGGGATAGACAGACTCTAAGTTGAGCACAGAGTCCAACAAGGGGCCCAATTTCATGGACCTGAGATAAAAACCTGAGCAGAGATCAAGAGTTGGACACCTAACCAACTAAGCCACAAAGTGCCTCTATTTAGGAAGAGGGGCAGCCCGGTGGCTCAGCAGTTTAGTGCTGCCTTCAGCCCAGGGGTTGATCCTGGAGATGCAGGATCGAGTCCCATGTCAGGCTTCCTGCATGGAGCCTGCTCCCTCTGTGTCTCTGCCTCTCTCTTCTCTGTGTGTCTCTCATGAATAAATAAATAAAATCTTTAAAAAAAAAGGAAGACTTCTAAAGGCAGATAATGAATTTGACCTCATGGAAAGAATAATGTGTGCAAAGGCCAATAGGCAAGAAATAGCAAGGTTTTTCTGGCAATAGGAAGCAAGTGAGAGAGGTAGTAAGTGGAGAAGGAGTAGCTAAAAAGACCCAGGAGTTGAGAAAAACTTAAGCTCCAGTTTTTGAGCTTAAGCTCCAGAATTTTAAAATAGAAATAAATTCCAAAACAGGACTGTAAAATTTATGTTTGTTTCAAAGACATCTGTTTGATACTTTAAACACCAAAAATATAATGTAATATCGTTCTAACATTCAAAAATGATCACAGAATTTATACAAAAATATTAATTCGTGATATGCCACAAGTGGTATAGTATGATAATAGGGCATAAATTTTGAAGTTCTATGATGCATGTCTGTGTTTAATTTGTTAGAGTATCCCTTGCAAGGACTGTGTCAATGGTGGTGTTTTAGACCTTTAAAAATAAGTCGAGCAGATTGGAGGCCCAAGAGAGGCAATGATACAGATGAAGATGAAAGGCAGTCTGTGGAGAATTCCACTTGCTTGAGGAGGCTAGTGTTTTGGTTCTATTCAGACCTTCAACTGATTTGGTGAGGCCCACCCATATTATACAGGGCAATCTGTTTTACACAGAGTTCACTTATTTATTTATTTATTTGTTTGTTTGTTTGTTTGTTTGTTTTTAAAGATTTTTATTTATTTATTCATGAGAGACAGAGAGAGAGAGAGAGAGAGAGAGAGAGGCAGAGACACAGGCAGAGGGAGAAGCAGGCTCCATGCAGGGAGCCTGATGTGGGACTTGATCCTGGGTCTCCAGGATCATGCTCTGGGCTGAAGGCAGTGCTAAACTGCTGAGTTACCCAGGCTGCCCCCCAACTTTTTTTAAAGATTTTTATTTATTTATTCATGAGAGACACAGAGAGAGAGAAAGAGAGACAGGCAGAGACACAGGCAGTGGGAGAAGCAGGCTCCACACAAGGAGCCTGATGTGGGACTCGATCCTGAGTCTCCAGGATCAGAGTTCACTAATTTAAATGTTAATCTAATACAAAACATCCTCTGAGTTGACATATAAAATTGCCATCACAACCCCAGTAAAGGTATGTTGAATCCTTAACCCCCAGTACCTCAGAATGTGACTTATTTGCAACTGGGATATCGACAGAGCTAATTAAGTTAAAGTGATGTTGTTAGGGGGGCCTTAATCCAATATGATGGGTGTCCTTATCAAAAGGAGAAACTTGGACACAGACACACACAGAGGGAAGACACAGGGAATGCTACTACAAACCAAGGAATGTCTGCACTTCCAGAAGCTAGTAGAGGCATGAGACAGATTCTCCCTCATAGTCTTCTAAAGGAACCAATTCTGCTGACATCTCAGATTTCAGGCTTCTAGCGTCCAAAACTGAAACAATAAATCTTCATTGCTTAAGCCACCCAGTTTGTGGTACTTTGTTATGACATCCCCAAACCTAAGTACAGAGTATACGTATGATGTCAGTTGGAGATAAAATCCTAAATTTGAGACTTTTCACCAAAAGTTGGCACTTAAACCAAATATTCCTAGAACAATTCCCTAAAAAGTTAGTTTTCCAAAACCTGTCAACAATAGTTTAATGACAACCATTTCACCATACTAAAGGGGCAAGTCTAGGCCTTTGGAAATATCTTCAATGGTTCATCAAACTGGCTGACATCCATCCTTTCAACCTCAACCACCAATAGACTCTAGTGGCCACATGTCTTAAAGTTTACATCTTACAAAATAAATGTGGTCATTTATGGGAATGGTTGGTCCATGGTAGCTCTAATCTACATTAATGTGCAGACTCTCAAGCACTAAAGTGATTGTTGGATTGAAGGTACTCACCAAATAATTTAAACAGAATTTTGGGAAGGTAGATTCTACTTTAATTAACAAATTAAACACTCTCCTTAAAATGAAAAAAATAATAATTCTGCTAATAGTGTGGTCATATCATATATTTTGGATCTGAGTTCTGCAGATGTTTCAAGCTATAAAATTCTGTGTCTTGTGACTCCTAACTAAGAGGCACTGTGGTATAGTGGATATAGTTATCAGAGAGCCCGACACTGTGCTCACTAAATATTGTTGAAAGAATAAAACTCCCAAGTCTTGGAGTCAGACTAGATTTCAACTGCAGGCCTACTTTCTAGCTGTTAGACTGAGAGTCGGCCATTGAACCTCTCTGACTTTCAAGTGTCTTTTTCTGTAGAATGAAGGGGAAAACCCACCAAATTTTTCTTTCTACTTTCATCTTTCACATTTGCAAGAATGCTTTTCTTTGGTAACCAAATAAAAGTTGCTGTGATTTAAAAAAAATTTTTTTTAAGATTTAAAAAAAATTTATTTGAGAGAGCTTGCATGTGCCTGCATGCACTAGAGAGAGAGAGAAAGATAGAGAGAGAGAGAGAGAGAGAATAAGCAGTGGGGAAGTACAAAGGGAGGGGTGAAGCAGACTCCCTACTGAGCAAGGAGTCTGATACGAAACTTGATCCCAGGACTCTGGGATCATGACCTGAGCCGAAGGCAGACACTTAACTGACTGAGCCACCTAGGTGCCCAGTTGATGTGATTTTTTTAAAAAAGAAATTAATTCTTGCTTTGTTTATTTCACAGAAATGGTGTGAAGATCAATGTGACAGTAAATATAAAAGTGTTTGATGAAACATAAAGTAATATATGGATGTAATGGATTACTTATCCTGCTAAAAGCATTAACATTCTCAAAACGTCAGATTCAGTACCGTGAATGTGTATGCATGCTCCCTTTAAGGCTTTCGACAAGAAAATGATTTTAATACCTGTTTGTGATTTATGCATGTATCTATGCACATGTATATTTTTAAGCCTAAGATTGTAATTAAAATCTCTTCAGTTAAGTAAAACTCCTTTCCAACATAGTCTTACAGGTCCATAAACAGGTCCATATCGGAAATCCAAAAATATTTTTAGAAAATGAAAAAGCTCTTTAAAAAAAAAAAAAAAAGAAAAGAAAAAGCTCTTTTATTCCCCCAGATTTTATTTATTTATTTATGAAAGACACACACACACAGAGGCAGAGACATAGAGAGAGGGAGAAGGAGGCTCCATGCAAGGAGCCTGATATGGGACTCTATCCCAGGATCCCGGGATCACGACCTGAGCCAAAGGCAGATGCTCAACCATTGAGCCACCCAGGTGCCCCCAAAAGCTCTTTTGTATCTGATTTATAGTAAAGTTTGACTTGAACTGACTAGTCATAGTACTTATTGCATTTAATGTGAATATTTATATGGTTCACTGCAGAAGAAAAGTTTCATTCTTCCTTCCACAAAGAGCTTAAGAAGGCCAGATCAATGAAGATGGGAAAATTAAAGAATAGTATAAATGAAGTATTTAAGCTGCATATATTCAAGAGCTAAAACATTTGGTATAAATAATAAATCTTATATGTTATTAGACAATAAATGAAATAACCATAGACTCTAGTTCTACTATCTTCTGGAAAGGTAAGAACAGCTTTATTGAATGATTCATGGTATGTTTAAATTCAACACAGTCCTTCTAACAGGAAAAGTACAGTTTCTGAAATGAATTCTAATTTTTCTTGAACAAAGAAAAGTAGCCCTGATTCTTCAGAACTTTTCTTTCATCAACGTTAAACTATCATATAATGAAAGTTCTGTGTTCTGGACGCTTATGAGACTTTATTTATTCCATGTATTGGCTTCAAGAAGTGTAGGATCATTGTCAGTCTTAAGAAATAGAGAATTTGATTACCAGATGTTGGCTTCAACTTAGACTAAGACTCATGTGGAGTTCTTTACCTCAATATCTGCTCAGCTATCATTCAAGGCTCTGGCTTATTCTATCCCATTTTTACAAGCTGTGCCTTGTAAAATGGTGTTTCAGGACAAGGTCAAGGGGCTCTACATTAAGGTTAGAAGTACAGGCCTCAGGACTTTCAGCACAATGTTGCCAATCTCCACGAAGATTTGCTATTTTCCCCATAGAAATAGAGTCATATTTAAGCCTCAGACTAAAGACAGAAGCTCTCAGGCTCTCATTTAAAAATCTAAGGGGTGCCTGGGTGGCATAGTCTGTTAAGGGGCTGACTCTTAGTTTCAGCTCAGGTGGTGATCTCAGGGTCGTGAAAGGGAGCCCTGTCTCTGGCTCTGTGCTCAGCACAAAGTCTACTTGAGATTCTCTCTCTCATGCCCTCTGCCCCTCCCACTTGTGCTCTCTCTCTCTCTAAAAATTAAAAAAAAAAATTTAAAAAATCTAAAATATCTTGAATTTTCAATATATCTGTCCTTCTTCACAAACTCTTTCTACAATAGCAATTTATAAAAGGAAGGAATATTTTTTCTTCAATAAATACTCTATTGCTATTAGAAGACCCAATAAAAAGCATTTATTGTGAGCAAATAGTCAATTGTAGGACAGTGATTAGGATGAAGAAGTTTAGATTTTGAGAGGCTGTATTCCAATCCCAGTTCTGCTATACCCATCTACCTTGTGACTTTGGGCAAGTGACTCAACATCCCAGCCTCAGTTCTTTTATCTGTAAAATGGAGGCAATAATAAAACCTATAGTAATAGATTATTGTGAGCAATAAATGTAAAACATTTTGCAAATTTCTGGACATTGTATGTAAGAACTCAAGAAATGTTAACTCTTTACCATTGTTAGTAGTGAATAAATCTATAGCATGACAAAAACTTGAGCTTAGAAAATACCCCATTGTTTGACCCTATTTCACTTCTGTCCACTTCAGTGGCTGCCACGTACCTCAGCTCTGTCCCTTTCCCAGTCACATATCTGTGGAAGCACATCTTTCAAAGTACCTGAGAGTTGTGGGAAAGCCTCATGCTTCATTTATTCAAATGTTACTGGCTAATGTGACTTTGACCTAGAGTGTTGTCACCACTATGCAACTGTCAGTCCTAGGGTTTAAAGGCCCATTAAATACTTCTGCTGAGTCATTTTACTTATAAATTGCTTTTTCTACCTCCAAACTGGAGAGACCTGACAAGGCCTGCCCAGTTGCTACCCTTTTAAAACCCTATTCCTGTATCTTATCAATGGAGAATGATAGAAACAAGGTTTATAGGCATTCCAACTTTTGTTACACCGATCACATTGGCTTTTCAAGGTATGAGTATGAAGTTTATGGACTGGCCCTCATATTCTTTCCATTTTCTAGAACATAACTCATCCTATAAAGCAAAAACTTATTTCTCTGTTTCTCTTGTTGACTACCTACTATCTGCCAGGCACCTACAGTATTTTTTATTAAGATACAATTTAAGTACAGTAAGATTCACCCTGCAAGTTCTGAAAAAGCGTAAAGTACACTATAATTCAATTATGGAACAGTTCCATCATTCCAAATATTTCCCTGTATTTCTTAAGATCAGCTCCTTCTGTGACCTCCAGCTCCTGGCAAACACTGATCTGCTTCCTGTTCCTAGAGTTTAGTCATTTTTCACATATATTGTGAATATTACCTGGAATCTGTGATAACAATACTACTCTTGTGGCCAAGACAGAATTGACTAAAGATTTTATTTGTTTATTTCAATATTTTTATTTATTTTATTTGCCATAGGTGATATTCCATATCTCTTAGTTTTCTCATCAACACAGACCCTTATAACAAAGTGTCTGGGGGAAGAAATCCCAGTTGCTGTCAAGTCAAGTGACTAGTTTAATGGTCTTCCTCTAATTATAGTTTCTTTATTAAAGGGAGGAGCATTTTTTTCTGATATCATATTCTTCCTTCTCAATATGTGAACTTTCATTATTCAGTTTCCATAACATCAAACCATTAACTGTTTACCTATCTCTGACCCATTGAACTTCAACCATGAATGGGAAAGAGGAAGCAGTCAAACATGAATTCTATGATAATAATTTCAAGCTCATGCCGGACTGCCCTCAAGGACATCTTCTGTCCTGAAGAATTGACTAGAGATTCATTTATGCAAATGAGTTCAGGACTGTATTTATCTTGATATGTCCACGTTGGTTTTTTGAAAGCCAAAGTCCTGACCTTTTTATCTCTCATTGTGAACAGCCACAATAAGATGAGAACAAAGAGAACATGGAATTTTCCCAAGTTAGAAGGCTCCTTTGATTGCTTTGCTGTGACTGGAACTTAGCCAAGCTTTAAAAATTGAGTTTTCTGTGTGGGAACGGGGTGCCTGTCTGGCTCAGTCGTTAGAGCATGCAATTCTTAATCTCGGAATCATAAGTTCGAGCCCCATGTTGGATGTAGAGCCTACTTTAAAAAAAAAAGGATTCTGTGTCAGAACAGTGGTGGTATGTGCCTATGACTTCAGCAATCACATTAAACCAGCATTACAGAGTTAGGAGAAGCTTCTTAACAATGTATATAGCTATTTTATTTTCAAGTAATATTTATTATTTATAATTATAAAAGTAATTCCTATTATTATAGAAAACTTATTTGGAGATTTGATTATCCATAATATAACTGCAATCTGCCCTAAAAAATAAGTAAAGCTGTTATACAAGATATGAAAATATGGCACAAATTTCTTTTCAGTAACACTTTCATTCTCAGAACCAATTTACCCTCAGATAGTGGTGAAAAGGCAGGTATCTAAAACACTGAGAGAGAGTAATCTTCTCTGACCAGAGGAAATGTGGTCCAAGACCAATGGGGCAACTATCCATTGTATTTTTTTCTCTCTCTGTTCTCCTGCTTGGTCCTGTATGTAGGGATAGTCATGGGAAGTGCATGGGAGATAATGGAAACTAAAGCCCTGCTTTCTGGACATAGAACTGAAAGAAGGCCTTCAGGGAACTAGAAATGTCACAGCAAATGTGACAAGAAGGGAGCTCAAGAGAGTGATATATAAAGTGGTGTATGGAATCCCAGGCTCACTTGTGGGCTGTGATGTGTTGACCTGACCCTACACAGTACCAAAGGCTTTGAGAACTGAACTATGGAATAGACCACTGCGCAGGTCCTAGATTGGCCATTAGGTGGTGCGCATGTGGGACAGTTTAGAATAACACTGAATAAGTAGGGACATCTGGGTGGTTCAGCAGTTGAGCATCTTTGGCTCAGGGTGTGATCCCGGAGTTCTGGGATTGAGTCCCACATTGGGCTTCCTTCAGGGGACCTGCTTCTCCCTCTGTGTGTGTCTCTGCCTCTCTCTCTGTGTGTCTCTCATGAATAAATACATAAAATCTTAAAAAAAAAAAAAAACACTGAAAAAGCTTTGAAAACTGAACTGACATTGGAACCACAATTCATAGAATACAGATTGAAACTTGCAACCTGGATAGGTTGACTGCCTTCTACAACAAAAATATCAACATTCTCTTGAGGATTTAAGGTAGACCCAAGTTTCATACATAATATTCAAAATGTCCACATTAAAATCTAAAATTATTCAGCACACAACCAAGAAAATTTTAACTTTCAAGGGAGAAGGTAATCAATAGATGCCCACAAGACATATGTTGGAATTATCAAAGACTTAAAAATAGGTATGATAACAGTGCTCCAAGAAGTGTAATAAATGGAAGTCTAAAGAGTCTCAGCAAATAAATGGAAGATCCCAAGTGAAGAACCAAATGAAAAGTTTAGAACTAAAAACATACAATAACTGAAAATTTGAAAAATTCATTGGATGGATTCAATAGCAAAATCTGGATGACAAATTGTTCCATTAAAATATCCATTCTGAACAACAACTAAAAAAAACGTTGAAACATAAACAGAGCTTCAGGAACTTATAGGGTAACACCAAAAGATCTAACTTCAATGTTATCAGAATTCCAGAAAGATAACTGAAAGAATGTGATAACAGAAAAATGTTTAAAGAGTTAATGGCTAGGTGCTCTTTGGTAGGACATATACTAAAATTGGAGCAATACAGAGAAGATTAGCATGGACTCTATGCAAGGATGACATGTAAAATCATGAAGCATTTTATATTTTTAGAAATGGTAAGATTTTCCATGCTCATGGATTGGAAGAACAAATATTGTTAAAATGTCTATACTACCCAAAGCAATCTATACATTTAATCCAATCCCTATCAAAATACCAACAGCATTTTTTATGGAACTTGAGCAAGCAATCCTAAAATTTGTATGGAACCAAAAAATACCCTGAATACCCAAAAGAATCTTGAAAAAGCAAAGCGAAGCTGGAAGCATCACAGTTTCAGTTTTAAAGTTATTTCACAAAATAGTCATCAAAACAGTGGTGATGGCACAGAAATAGACACATTGATCAATGGGACACAATAGAAAATCCAGGAATAAACCCACATTATATGGTCAATTAATCTTTGACAAAGGATGCAAGAATATGAAAAGGGAAAAAGACAATCTCTTCAATAAGTGGTGTTGGGAAAACTGGACAGCAACATGCAACAGAATGAAATGGACCACTTGCTTATACCATGCATGAAGATAAATTCAAAGCGGATTATAGGAGGGACGCCTAGGTGGCTCAGCAGTTAAGCGTGTGCCTTCAGCTCGGGGCGTGATCCTGGAGTTCTGGAAACTATTCCCACATCGCGCTCCCTGCATGGAGCCTGCTTCTCCCTCTCCCTATGTCTCTGCCTCTCTCTGTATCTCTCATGAATAAATAAATACAATCTTAAAAAAAAAAAACCCAAAATGGATTAAAGGCCTAATGTGAAACCTGAAATCAAAAAAAAAAAAAAAGCCCTAGAGGAGAGCACAGGTAGTAATTTCTCCAACATCTACCATGGCAACTTTTTTCTATAAAACTCCTCTGAGGCAAGGGAATCAAAAGCAATAATAAACTATTGGGATTACAACAAAATAAAAAGCTTCTGCATGGTGAAGGAAACAATCAACAAAACTAAAAGGCAACCTGTTGAATGGGAGAAGACATTTGTAAATGACATATCTGATAAAGGGTTAACATTCAAATTGTATAAAGAATTTATGCAACTCAACACCCAAAAAGCAAATAATCCACTTAAAAAATGGATAGATGCCATGAACAGACATTTCTCCAAAGAAGACATATAGATGGCTAACAGACAGATGAAAAGATGCTCATCATCACTTATCATCAGGGAAATACAAATCAAAACCACAATGAGATATCACCTCACACCTGTCAGAATGGCTAAAATCAACAAGTCAGGAAACGACAGATGTTGGCAAGGATGTCGAGGAAAAAGAACCCTCATGCACTGTTGATGGGAGTGCAAACTGGTGCAGCTACTGTGGAAAACAGTATGGACGTTCCTCAAAAAATTAAAAATAGAACTACCTTATGATTCAGCAATGGCGCTACTGGGTATTCACTCAAAGAACACAACAACACTAATTCAAAGGGATACATGTACCCTGATGTTTACTGCAGCCAAGCAGTAAAGCCAAGCAGGGCTTGGGTTATTTGCAATAGCCAAGCTATGGAAGCAGCCCAAAAGTACATTGATGGATGAATGGATAAAGACGAGGTGGCATATATGTATGTACATACAGACATACACACACACAACGGAATATTATTCGACCATAAAAAAGAATGAAATCTTGGCATTTGCTATGACACGGTTGGAGCTAGAGAGTATAATGCTAAGGGAAATAAGTCAGTCAGAGAAACATGAATACCATGATTTCACTCATATGTGGAATTTAAGAAACAAAACAAATCAACAAAGGGGAAAAAAGAGAAAGACACACACAAACCAAGAAACAGACTCTTAACCATAGAAAATTGATGGTTACCAGAGGGGACCTGGGTGGAGGGGTTGGGAGAAATAGGTGATGGTAATTAAGGAGTGCATTTGTCATGATAAGCACCAAGTGATTAAAATAAAAACTCGACTGGTGCCTGGCTGATTCAGTCAGAAGAGCATGTGATTTTTGATCTCAGGGTCATGAATTTGAGCCCCACATTGGGTGTAGAGATTACTTAAATAAATATTTTTTAAAATCTTAAAAAAAAAAAAAAAACAACCCAAAACTTGAAAAACCTCTTCAAAGCCCATGAAAGAATTAATGACTGGAAACTTCCCAAGTTTGGTGAACCATGTATATATTCAAGCTTAGTGAACCATAAACAGGATAATTTCAAAGAAATCACATCCAGGTGCATGAAATTCAAATTACTAAAAACTAAAGACAGGAGTGCTTGAGTAGTTAGTTGGTTAAGCATCTGACTTCAGCTCAGGTCATGGTTTCAGGGTCCTCAGAGCCCTGTGTTGAGCCCTGTACTCAGTGGGGAATCTGCTTCTTCCTCTGCCTGTCCCTCCACTCATGTTTTCTCTCTCAAATAAATAAACAAATAGAATCTTTAAATGTAAAAGAAAAGTAAGTTGAATAAATGAGCATTTCTCATAGAAAACGGAAGGAAATTACCACAGCCTTTTTAAAGTGCTGAGAGAAAAGAATCCAGAAGTCTATGTCCAGTAAAAATTTCTTTCAGTTAATAAAGGTGAAATAAAGACATTTTTGATAATGGAAAACTAAAGGAATTCATCACCTGCAACCTGCTCTAAGAGAAACAATGGATGAATTTTTCAGGTAGAAGAGAAATACACTAGAGGGGAACCTGGAACTGGAATGGTAAAAATGTAGGTAAATGTCATAGACTATTCTCCTGAAGTTCTTTAAAATATATTTTATGGGGTGACTGGGTGGTGCAGTTGGTTAGGCAGCTGACTCTTGGTTTCAGCTCAGGTTGTGGGATCAAGCCCTGCTTTGGGCTCTGTGCTCAGTATAGAGTCTGCTTGGGATTCTCTCTCCGTCTCCCTGTGCCCCTTCCTCTCATGCTCCCTCTCTCTCTCAAATAAATAAATAAAATCTTAAAAAAATATATATATATAGCAGTTGAAAGCAGTTGTTTAATGCAGGTTTCAATGTATGTAGATGCAAAATATATATGCCAACTGCAACATAAAGAGGGAGGACTAGAAGGACCCATATTTTGATCACATTTCTACATTCCATTTGAAGTGGTCAAATATTAATTTTAAGTAGATTGTGAAAACTTAAGTATATTATAATCCAAGTGAAGCCAGTAAAAATTATACAAAGATATATAATTTAAAAACCCAATAGGTACATTAAAATAGAGTACAAAATTTCAAATAAAGAATGTAGGAAGTGGAAACAAAATATAGAGAGAACAAACAGAACACTAATAGTGAAATGATATACCTATAATTGCAGTAAATGTAAATTATCTAAACACAGTAATTAAAAGACAGAAATTGTCAAAATGGATAAAAAACACTATATGCTCCTCTAAGAAATTTACTTTAAAGACTTCATTTTATTTATTTTGAGAGAGAGAGAGAGTAAGCACAAGCAGCGGGGAGAGAGGGAGAGAAGGAGAATAAATTCACTTTAAATTTAACAATATAGGAGATCCCTGGGTGGCTCAGTGGTTTAGCACCGCCTTCGGCTCAGGGCGTGATCCTGGAGACCAGGGATCCACTCACGTGTCGGGCTCCCTGCGTGGAGCCTGCTTCTCCCTCTTCCTGTGTCTCTGCCTCTCTCTCTCTGTGTCTCACATGAATAAATGAATAAAATCTTAAAAAAAATAAATTTAACAATATAGTAGTTTAAAACCACAAGGATAGAATATGCAATACAGACACTATTCAAAAGAAAGCTGAGTGGCTAGATTAGTATCAGACAAAAGAGAGTTCAGGACAAGGAAAATAACCAGGAATAATGAGGGATGTTACATAATGATAAAAGGAACTCCAACATACATTAAGAAAAAACTCATAGAACTAGACAAAAATTAAAGGAGTCTTAAAGACTCCTTCATCAGTAATTGGTAGAACAAGTAAAGAGCAAATTAACAAAGTTATAGAACTGGAAAATACTATCAACCAACTGGATTCAATTAACATTCATAGAAAACTCCACCCAACAGCAATAGAATGTATGTATATTTTTTTTAAGTGCACCAAGAGCATTGACTAAAAACATTTTTTTTGGTCATAAAAATGAAAATTATGAATAATTGAAAATCATACAAGGTATATTCTCTGAATATAATCTAACTAAACTAAAAGAAAACTAGTAATCCCGAGTCTTAACCAGTAGTAATAGAGTTTAGCAGATAAGAGCTTGGATTGCAGTTTCAAATAGAAACAGAGTTGAATTTTGACTCTGCTACTTATATGTCTTGGAAACTTGAACAATTAACATATGCTTTCTTTTTTAATTTTCTAATTTACAAAATAAGCTTAATAATGATCTCTACCTTACAATATTATCAAGAATAAATCAATAATGCATTTATACAAAGTGCATAAGACAACTCTGTCACCTGTATATGTTCAATAAGCCTAGGCTCTTATTATGAGGAGGAAGGAGCCATTGCTAAAGGCAAAAGTATTGATAATGAAAGGTGGTAGTAGCTATTGATTTTATTTTATTTTATTTTTTTAAATTTTATTTGTTTGAGAGAGTACCAGAGAGAAAGAGAAAGAGAAAAAGGGAGAGAGAGAGTGAGCAGAGGGAGAGGGACAAGCAAATTCCCTGCTGAGCAGGGAGCCCAATGTGGGGCTTGATCCCAGGACCCTGATCATGACCTGAGCCAAAGGCAGATGCTTAACTGATTGAGCCCCAGCTTTTGGTTTTAAAGTAACAAAACATGTGATGGATTTCTTGCCATTAATCTCGCATAATTTATTTTAACATTTAATTTGAACATCATCCATTTGTCATTGTGGAAACATTTTTACTATGGGTGACACTGAGCACTGACTCACATTTCAGTGACCAAACTTTGCCCAGCACAGGTGGACTATATTTTCCAAGATTGACTCATACAGCTGCCCTCTTGACCACCCCCTCTCGACTGGTTAATTTTCTTGAGGAAAATGGAAACGAGGATTGGGAGAGGATTCATTCATTTAAAAAACTATTATTCAGCACCCACTTTGTAACAAGCGCTATATTAAAATAAAGAGCACCAAAACTGATGGTCTAAAGTGGAAGCAGATATAACAAATTTTAATTAAGTAAACAATTATAATAAAAGTCATTGGACTGTTGGTAGACAAAGAATATCTTGAGTTCGATTTCCTTTTGCAATTGCTTTTCCATCCTTGTAAGTGTTAAGGATAGATAATAGTATATCAAAACACTTCCCTGGGCTGGTGAATGATGAGCAGGGTGGGGAAGGGGAACATCCCTTCAGATCTGTCCTAGTATCATAGACCCAAAGAAGATTAGAACATGCTGTTATACACTCACCACCCAGATCATCTTTCAAATTCAGAGATGCCAAAAGATTTCAAGATTCCAAAATTAGGATTGCCTGGGATTCTCTAACTAAATATATTTACCAGCATTCCAATACGAATTTATAAGTATTTGTCAAAAGCTGACCTGAGGGAAGGACTTTGCTTGTGCAATAGAAAAGAATTTTATTTTAAAGAAAATTATTTTCTATAATTAAAGACTCTAATGTCATATTACATTGTGGTTTCCAATAATGTACAGGAAACAGGTGTCTAATGAAGCCATAAGAGACAGAGATAGAATGCAACAGATGATATTAAATCAAATCTCATGGTCAGCATATTTAAAGTTGATTCCTCAGGTTAGGAAGACCATAAAGAGCTAGAATGAAAAAGGAATTCCAATGGCTGAAATAACTGACTTTTTAAAACCATAATAGGGAGAGGGATGACTCTTTAGTTTTGGATTCTTTTGCATATGGTTGTAAAAAGAGCAGGCAGTTAAAATCAGCCTGAGCATTATTATTGGCCATTTTCTTAAGCTTAGTGTCTTGCTGTATAGGAGTATTCAATGTATTAATGTAATACAATGTATTAAGAAGCTTGAATCAGTTTCACAGAAACTTTCAACTAGCAAGGTAAAATTCCTTTTTTGTGGTAGATCTCCAAAGCCGTAAGAGCAATGGCCAAACCTATGAATGAGAACAACACAATTATCCTGGGTTGGCGATACTTCATGGATTGCATATAACTGAATAACAAAGAACATAGTGTACATAACTTTTTGGTCTTAAAAATGTTGGATAATTTTAAAAATTAGAAGATTCCTAAAGGAGAACTTAAAGATCTAATATCTGATCTTAGATTCCACTAAATATTAGTATAATGTTTTATAGAGTATGCACAGGTACATTCATTCAGTCCTGACAAGAACTAGTAAGAGAGGTTATTGTTTCCCTTTTTAAAAAATATTTTTAATTAAAAAAATTAATTTTATTTTTTAAGTAGACTCCATGCCCAGCATGGACTTGAACTCACAACCCTGAGACCAAGACTTGAGCTGAGATCAAGAGTCAGATGCTCAACCAACTGAGCCACCCAGGCAGTCCCATATTATTTTTTTTTATAGATAATAAATCTGCAGCTCAGAAAGTTTAAGTGACTTACCAAGACTCAAATTATTGGTAAGTGGCAGGCTAATATGGATACATAAATAATCTCTATGAAAATCATGTTCAAAGAGGCAAGCATTTACAACAACTTTCAGAGATACCACTGTTACGTAAATACCAAGTAATTTTATGTTGAGTATAGGTCACATCTTGAGATCTTTTCTTGGCTTGGTAAATTTAAACAAATGATTAAATTATTAATTATCAGTAATAAATGACATCTTAAGCTTTCTTTTTGTTTTGCTTACATAAATAATATGAACTTATAGAACAATTTAAAAAGAGAAACCAAAAGAAATATTATCCAAGCCTCAAATTCTTGGCCAGAAAAATCACTGATAAACTTCAATTTCTTTCTTTTTCTTTTTCTTCAAAGATTTTATTTTTAAGTTATCTCTACAGCCAGTGTGGGATTTGAACTTACAACCCCGAAAGCAGGAGTTGTGTGCTCTACTGACTGAGCCAGCCAAGCACTCCTAATGTTCATCTTTCTAGTGTTTCATAGAAATGTGTGTGTGTGTATACACTAAAATATAGGTAAAATAAAACATGCACACCTGCAAACATATATATTTGCATTTAAAATCTGTGTATAGAGGAATCCCTGGTGGCTCAGCAGTTAAGCGCCTGCCTTCCACCCCGGGCATGATCTTGGAGAGACCCCGGATCAAGTCCCACGTCAGGCTCCCTGCATGGAGCCTGCTTCTCTCTCTGCCTCCCTCTCTCTATATATATATCTATCATGAATAAATAAGTAAAATCTTAAAAAAATAAAATATGTGTATATTTTTAATTTATATACTTATATAAGTATATTTTTATATATGCACATATAAAATAAAAGTTAAAACTATTCTGTATGTTCTACTTGAATATTAACTTTTGGAAACTCATCATGGACATCTTTTCATTCAATATACTTCTACATTTTTTATGGCAACATTATTGGACATTTTAGATTGCTATTATGAACAATACTGTGATGAACATCTTTGTAGTTTTAATTTTGCCTACATTCTCAATTACTTCCTTAAGGCAAATCTCTAGGCTTGAGATTTGATGCTTGTTAACAAATTGTCCTCCAGGAGTCATACTTCCACCGCCAGTGTGTAAGACTGCTTGTTTCCTCACACACACGCTGAGATGGAATATTTTCAGCTCAGCAACTGGCATTTGTTAAAGTTCCTACGTGCCCATAATTCTGTCTTCCTGAGGATCTTGTGTTCTGTGACTGATCCTGAGATACGTGTGCACAGGGGAGTGACAGGCAGACCAGCTGGGTTTCAAGGTTTAACAAGATAATCCACACATGGCATGTGGTAGAGTAACCGTATGCAGCATATGCTGAGTATATGGTAACTATTTATTATTGTTGTTATTTTAACTTGGAATCTTTCCCTTCATCTCCATCAGGAAAAGTCTTATTCTTTCAGCACCCAAATGAAATATAATCTTTTTGACACCTTTCTTGATGTCCCCAAGGATGATTTAGACCCTTTCTCTCTGCCCTCAGCACACTTTGTGTATATTTCTGTTGTAGGTCATATCACATTGTAACATAATTATTCTTTTATCTCAACTCTCTCAGTACATTGTGAATGCCTGTGAATAAGGACAGTGTTTTATCTCTTCCCACAGCACTGAGCACTGGCTCTGACATATGGTAGCAATGCAGTAAAATGCTTGTTATATGAGTAAATGGATGAAAAGCAAAAGAATGAGGATTTTGCTCCTCAAGTGGGTGACCCATGACTTCCTTAGGACTCTTCATCATGGGATTTAAGTTTGGAGGAAAATGGATAAGGACTATATTCCTAGTTCCCTTGGAAATTGGCAATAGAATTGAGAAAATATGAAGCAACTCTGGGGAAAACTATGTCTGAGGATGTCATTGGAAGTGTCATCACAGTATAAGTGGTGTGTGGATTTGAGTTACTAAGAGCTCCTTCTCTTCTGTCTGTTTAGTAAGAGGAAGTCATTGGAGAGAAACTTGCCAATTTCTCTGCAGGAGGGAAAGCTAGCAGATTCTCATGGGGGTGTCTCCCGAGACTACATTCCTCTTCCCTAACCCCCTTGGATGGGCCATCTTACTATTGTTATTTCACCCCCTCCTGGACATAATTGATTGAGTTGGAGTGGACACCTGACTCAGGAGAAACCAATCCATTAGTTTATAATTCTAAGTCTGTCCCTTCAGAATTTGGATTTTGGAATCAGAGGTGCTGGCACTAACAAATTCCTGCTAGACCTGAGAGAACATGTAGGGCACTCAGAGTGGGAGACTTTGGCGTTGTATATCAAGTAGCCAAATAAGCACTTTGGCAGAGTGAGAAGAATGACATAGATGTGCACAATGAAACAGAAACATGCAATTCCATGGAGTGAAAGAGGATGAGGAAGAGAAAGAAAAAGAAAAGGAAAGACAAAGAGAAAAGGAGTTAGCTGCCTGTACTTTCCAGTTCTGGCTCTGGTTCTCTGTGGGGCTTGGCTGGGTTCTCTACTGTAAGTTCCAGGAGATACCCTTAGATTAATTTAGAACATTTTCTATATACACCCGTTATTGGAGTGGTGTTTGTTACTTCTAACCCAAGGAATTTCCAACAAGGCAGTAAGTTATTGGTTTTACATGTATCATAGTGCTTTATAGTAGTTAGAAAAATACTATTTGTCCTGGTAGTGGCAGGGTTCTGTCCCCCAAAAAACATGTTAGAAGGTGTGATGGTAGGGTGTCATGTCCCTGTTCCAAGGAGGGTTCCTAGTGGATAAGTTAGTTTTAAAGGTATTCAGCCAAGGCATGAAGCTGGGGTCTCAGAAAGACTTTTGGCCTTGTTATCCAAATGGGTCTTGGAGTGTACCCAGGCCGTTCCTAACATAGCCTAGGGAATCTCAGAATTTCTTGGCTAGACTTGCATTTGAGCACATTGACAGGAACAAGGTTTACAGCCCTTTGGATTAGAAGTGGCCTGCTGACATAAGGGGAAAAGCTGCAAGGCTTCCTAACTTCCTGGAAAAAATTTAAAAATACACCTGTAGGGTGACTTCATCAAACTTTTGAGACTGAAAGGGGCACTATTAATAGTTACACAAAAATAGTAGTCATAAAATAGAACGGTCTTCAGCAAATACAGCAGTACTGTCACCATATCTCTGGGAAATTTGCAGTGACTTATGTATATTTAGTTAGCAAAGGTTGTAAGAACCAGTATTTATTTTTATTTGGGAGTAACTAATTTATTCTTATTGTTTAAAAAAATCTTTTTTATTATAGCTAAAAATTGTAAAATGTAGATGTGCAGAGAGAGTCAGTAAAAAACCCTGTCACCTCTTAATGATAATTACTAGTAATATTTTGGCATATATCTTTCTGGATTTGTCTAATTATTCATATGATATATTGAATAAAAAATTAGAGCATATCATACATATTATTGTATAAATTGTTTTTTAAATTGCTTTTTAATGTCCTCACACATCAATATCATTTTTAATGGTTATTTTCTGATTTGTTTATAATGTACCATAATTTGTTTAACAACTCCTTATTCTGGGCTATTTAAGCGTCTCCATTCTTACTAATTGTGCTTTAAAAGGCTTCTTATTCTCCGGCAATATTTTTTCTTATGAAATAAATGGAGAGAAGTGGAGGTGATTTGTAGAGAATGATGCCTTCAAAGATCTCTCAGGTTAAAAATGCAGGTGGACTGTATATATAAGTCTACTGAAACATTTTAACTGGTTGCCAAATCAGATGTCAGGTTTTAATTTTTTTTTCTTTCCTGAAAGACAAAGGGAAGCATTTGGAAGCAGGGCCTGGGCACCCCCTTGTGTCCCCTGGGTGGAATATGCTGCCAGCATTCCTCTGCGTAAGAAGAGGAAGCAGGCTTTACAAAAAACACTGTGACAGAAATAAAAACACAAAAAAGAACATATGATTCTACGCTTAGAGATTTTCCTTATCACAAAATGGATCTAGCTTTTGAGAACATTATTAGATATAATTAATATATAATTATAATATTATAAGGGTTTTCTTCTTGCCTTCTTAAGACTTGACCTTAAATTGTTATCATAGGAAAATCATGTTCACTGCTGAATATCTGGTGGCTAGCTGAATGCATGGCACATTAGGAAACCCTTGATAAATATTTATTCGATTACTGATTCTCAGCATATAATTGTCATTTTCTTTTTTTAAAAAAGATTTTATTTATTTATTCATGAGAGGGATCCCTGGGTGGCGCAGTGGTTTGGCGCCTGCCTTTGGCCCAGGGCGCGATCCTGGAGACCCGGGATCGAATCCCACGTCAGGCTCCCGGTGCATGGAGCCTGCTTCTCCCTCTGCCTGTGTCTCTGCCTCTCTCTCTCTCTCTGTGTGACTGTCATAAATAAATAAATAAATAAATAAATAAATAAATAAATAAATAAATAAAAATATTTATTCATGAGAGACACAGATTGAGAGAGAGACAGAGAGAGAAGCAGAGAGAAAAGCAGGCTTCAAGCAGGGAGCCCAATGTGGGACTCGATCCTGGAACTCCAGGATCATGCCCTGGGCCAAAGGCAGGTGCCCAACCGCTGAGCCACCCAGGTGTCCTTTGTAATTTTCTTAACCATTCCTCCAATCTTTCACTACTGTAAATCACACAATGGTGATTCTTTGTGCATAAAGCTTTATCCACCTTCCTTTTTCCCTCATGTTAGTTTTTTCCCCCCAGCATATATGCTGCTGAAGTGAGCACTCATGTTAGATTTTTTAATGCAATGATTAGATAGAAAGAAATACAAAAATATAAAGATTCCAGTTACATGGTGCCAGACTACTTTCAAAGTCATCCAAACACCAGCAGGACTTATGAATAAATGGTAGAACTATAAATCCAACTAAAACCTCCACTCTGAAGCCTGGGTCCTTGACACGATTCTATGCCACTTCTCCATTGACCTAGTTACAAAATGATTGAACAATGGTAATCTAAAGATTCTGAATAATTAATTCTGATTTATCAAGCCAGTATTTACGGCACAAAAAGAAAGTGTTAGTTTGGTAGGGCTTTGATTTAATGAAGCCCTCTGACTCATGATAACAGGGCCACTGCTAGTCCAAATGGCACCTCTGTGTGAATTTAAAAAGTTACTCTTTTCCAAGATATTTTAATGCCCTACGCAGGAAATTAACTTAATCAATACATAAACCTATGAATGTAGAATTATGAATTGCATCCTCTGCAGCCATGAGGCATCAAATCTGGACAATTCAATTTTTTAACCTTTTAGGAATTCTCTGTTCAATCTAGCCTAGAATTGTGTGAGAATATAATGTCAACCCAAGTAGCCTATGCTTTCTGGAAGCCCCCTTTTGAAGATTATTACAGCTTTTGTCCTTCTTTTAATCTCCTGGCTCCTCTTTGTGTCTCTTTGTTTTTACAATGTTTCTGCAATTTCATCTACAAATCATGTTCTGGGATCCTAGATCCTCTCAGTTTACACAGTAATAGGAGGGGATTTCATTTTATAATGAAACCATTTATGTTTAAGTATTTATAAGTTATTTGTAATTTTAATATACTGTATATAAAAGCCAGTTTCATGTGTGCCTGTTCATTTGAAATAACTTTAAAAACATGCGTTTATTAAAGAAATGTTAACGTTTTATTTCTCTGATGTGTTCAGCCAGAGAATTTCTATTGTGAGTTTGATTATCTGGCTCTTTATTGGATGAAGTTCCATCTATTTTAAAAGTATATTGGATATTCAACCTTGACGTCTCAGTTTCTAAATGTAAACTTGTGAAAATAAGCAGTGTCTTCACAGTTATTGTTATTATAATAGAAATTATTTACAAATATTATGAGTGGCCTAACAAGTTGAACAATTGTGAAGACATCTGCACCTTGACTTTTAATTATTGAAATATTGTTGTTGTATTTCTATACTGGAAGAGAAATTTTAAAGGGCATATTTTAATTCAAATAACATTCTGAGACCTTTTTTACTTTAGTAGATGCAGGTGAATAAATTTCACTGAAACTAGAATTTTCTATTTTGTTCTGCTGCTGCCATCTAGAGTAAAAGTGAAGCAAAGGAAGCAGATCTTCACCAGCAGTGGAGAGGATCCAGATTTGATTGGAAACAGGGAATACTGAGGGACATTTCCCAGAGCTCCTACGAGCAGTAATACCTGCTTAGAATATCTTCTGCCTTCCTCTTTTTGTTCCCTTTTCTCTTACTTCCAGTATTTTTCCAGGGTTCCTGGGCCTTAAAATGCTTTTACTTCTGATCAAAATATGCTTTCTGGACAGGATCTAATAAACACATTTATACTAAAGTATAAAGGATAAACTAGATGTGTGACCTGTCACCTCTCTGACATGTATCTCTATCCATGTAAAGATAATTTGGGTTGAATGTATTCAGATCCAAAAGGCAATAGAATTATAAAGTCTTGAGGATTTACCTAAATTAGTTCTCTGGTTCTGGCTTTTAGGAAGACTTTGCCCATAACTCCACTGATGATGATGTCATGTGAGACCTCAACATTAGTATATGAAAGACCTGCTGCAGGGCTTTCTCTGGTGACTCTATGATGTGCTCCCATCACATCCAGAACTTCACTAAGAGAGCATCTGTCTCACCTCATAGTAATTGTTTCATTATCTGTCTACCCCATTAGGTTATAAACCTTCCCAGTGCAGAAAATGATGTAGCCCTTATGCTGAGTGGACACTCCATAAATGAGCTCTGAACAAATCCATAAGAATGAAGACATAGTATTATCTTTTAAAATTTGTTTGTATTTCTTCTTTTTAAAATAATCACATGTGGAATATTATTGTAATGGCATTAAAATTTAGGCATATAAGGCAGTCTACAGAAAAGAGCAATTCTTAAACTGTTATGGAATCATAAGATTTGAATTTGCAACTACTGTTATTAGCATCACTTAAACCGATGACATGTTTGAACAAACCATCATAAATTT
Organism: Canis lupus dingo; assembly: GCF_003254725.2. NCBI lineage: Eukaryota > Metazoa > Chordata > Mammalia > Carnivora > Canidae > Canis > Canis lupus. The sequence goes on along the minus strand of NC_064276.1, from coordinate 14,042,962 downwards.
CTTTTTTTAATTTTTATTTTTTTAAGATTTTATTTATTTATTCATGAGACACACACACACACACACAGAGAGAGAGAGAGAGAGAGAGGCAGAGACACAGGCAGAGGGAGAAGCAGGCCCCATGCAAGGAGCCCTACATGGGACTCGATCCCGGGACTCCAGGATCACGTCCTGGGCCGAAGGCAGGTGCCAAACCGCTGAGCCACCCAGGGATCACCAAATCATAATAAATTTCTGAAGCACAGGTGTGCCACCAGCATTGAAGCTGTGATATCCTTATTCTCATCAGCTAAATATATGACTAGTTACATGATAATTGAATATCTAAATCACTTTAAGTGGAGCAAATAGTAGAACAACAATGAAAAAAGGAAGTTACAAAATCAGGCAAAACCAGGACAAATATAAAACTTAAAAACAACATCATTTACATTTATTACTGATAACAGTGTCACATAGGCTCTATTGGCCTAGTGAAGGTCCTATGAATCAGAGAAACAGGAGCTATATACTGTGGGAGTCTTGAGGAATGGCTACAGATCAACTGAATGACAATAAAGTTTATTAATGTGGCAAGAATTCCAACAGTACCTACTAATCAGAAATAGACAAGATTCTAACAATATTCATTACTAACATAATCATTGTTTATGAGAGACCTTCAGAAAAAATGTTCAACTAGCCTAAGTTCAATGATACTGGAAAGATCTTAACATTAATCAGACTTCTTTTATCTTTTTTTAAAAAGATTTTATTTATTTATTAAGGAGAGACACACACACACAGAGAGAGAGAGAGAGAGAGGCAGAGACATAGGCAGAGGGAGAAGCAGGCTCCATGCGGGGAGCCTGACGTGGGACCCGATCCCAGGTCTCCAGGATCTCACCCTGGGCCAAAGGCAGCATTAAACCACTGAGCCACCTGGGCTGCTCTAATTAGACTTCTTTTAGAGTCTATTAATGGTTCCAGTTTATTTATTTTAGAGAGGGAGAGAGAGAGTGAGCAGGTGATCATGAGAATGAGGGGTGGGGGGAGGGGTAGAGGGGAAAGAGAAACTTAAGCAGACTCTGCACTGAGCACAGAGTCCCACATGAGGCTGGATTTCATGACCCTGCGATCAGACTTGAGTTTAAACCAAGAGTTAGACACTTAATAGACTATGCAATCCAGCCACCCCCTCCTTTTTTTTTTTTTTTTTTTAAGATTTACTTATTTAAGAGAGAGGGAGAGAGGGAATGGTTCCAATGTATATGGAATCGTATCATCATCTCATTTGTCTCTCTCCCTCCCTCTTTTCCTTCCCTCCTTTTTTACTTCTATTTTTCCTCCAAGTAGCTATGAGGTAGTGTAAATTATTATTTCTCAGCAAGATTATTCCATTCCTATATTATCACCCATTTTTAAAAGCATCAACTTTCTTTTTTTTTACATCAAAACTTTCCAACTGAAATCTATACCCCTTGCTTCTACATCCTCATCTCCCATTCTCTTCTTAACCTATTCTAATAAAGATTTTTGATCTCATCATTCCATTTTCTCCCTCACCACATTATTTTTAACATGATCAATTATACGTCTCTTCCCAATATCAATTGTCTATTTTCTATTTTCATCTTACTTGACCCCTCATCAGTATTTGAAACTGTTATCATTCTTATCTTTTTGAAAAAATTCTTCTCTAGTATCCAGCCCTAACACACTCACCTGGTTTGCCTATTTACTCAGTGGATAGTCCTTTTCTCCTAGAATTCCACATGTTTGGGCTGTTCTAGTGATTTGATATCACAAAAAATGGTGCAATAAACACCTTTGTATAGATGTCATTTTACACATTTAGGAATCTATCTTTAGGATAGATTCCTACAGTCAAAGAAGATGTGCACTACTCATTTTGGCAGTAATGTTAAATTGCTCTCCATAGTAACTGTACCATGTACCAGCCATCCGCCATGTCTGACAGTGACTTTTTCCCATAGCAACTTCAACAATGTGTTGATTTTTTAACCATTGCTAAACAAATGGGTGAAATATGTAGTATCTCAACATAGTTTTAATTTGCATCTCTTGTATAGAGAATGAGCATTTTCCCCATGTTTAAGAGCCATTTGTATTTATTTTTCTGTAAAGTGTTGATAATCTTTTGCCCATTTTTTCTCTTATTCATCCATTTTTTCTATTGTGTTTTTGTTCCTTTTCTTTCTAATTTATAGAACCTAAATATACGTTTTGGAATTTATTCTTTTCCATTGAAATGAATTGCAAATAATTTTTCCAGTTTGTCATTTTATTATTTTTTTCTTGTGCTCTTTTTTTCTCCCACAAATACATTTTTACATTTTCACATAGTCAAAAATCATTGATTTTTCTTTGATGGCTTCCGGGTTTTGTAAAATGTAAAAGGCAGTCAGTCCTTAGGCTGCAGTTATGGAAAAATATTTCCTATGGTTTCTCAGAGTTCTTTATGGCTTACTTTCTGACAGTTAAATTTTTGATTCATCTGAAGTCTATTTTGAAGGAAGCTGTGAGGAATGAATGAAAATTTAGTTCCTTCCCCAACTGCCCCTAGTTCCCCTCCGCCCCCCACTTCATAGGTACTCAAGCGACCCGCTGGGTCAGGCGGAGGTCGCCCTTGTCTACGAGCTTCACCTCCTCCTCCAAGAAGTGGTTCTGGGGGGAGTCCTGCGGCTCTAACAGGCCTGGTTCTGGTTCTTGCCCGGAACCTGGGGCGGCTCCGGGGCGTCCAGGGTCTTCCTCTACTCCTCCTGGGTCAGCTTCTGGGCGACCTGGAGAAGGGCGCCGTCACTGCTCGGCTCTGGCATCCTCAGCTGCTTGGGACTCCGCTGCTTCTGCTTGGCCCGCTCCTGGCAGCTCCTGGCCGGGGTCCGCGGAGGGGGGCCGGAGACCGGGGCGGCAGAGGCCCCACCTGCGACCAGGCGGCTGCCGGCGGCCTCCACCTGCGTGCTGTGGTTCAAACGACTCTCGGGGCCGCGGCTGATGAGCTTAAGAGCTAAGCTCGGAAACACGGCGTCCGCGTCGGCGTCGGCTGGTCCCAGAGGCAGAGGGTGGCTGAGAAGATGATCCTGAGGGTTGTGACCGAGAGGAGGCTGGAGGGTGGTGGGAGGCCCGAAGAAGGACCGTCTCTGGGTCTGTGCCATGCAAACAGTTGAGGCAAGAGATGGATCAGCGGGACCGCCCTGCAACGCACTTACTCATTTTAAATCTAATTTGAAACTGTGTTAAGTCACATGCAGTTTACTTTATGCTTTTCGATCTGCTTTCTGGATTTTTCTATTCTTTCTATATCTATAGATTTTTCTATTCTTTCTATTTTTCTATTCTATTCTTTCCAGACTTAACTGTTCTGTTGAGCTGTTTATTCCTGTGCAAGCGCAGTACTGTTATTTTTATACTAAATATCTTGTAGGCCAGTCTTCTTGCTCTTCTTTTTCAAAATATATCCCATAAATTCTTTTTTTCTCAGTGAATCGCAGCTTATTTAGCCTTAAAAATATCTGTTGATCTTTTTGCTGGGATTGCATTTTATATAAAGATGAATTTAGGGAGCATTAGCCAGCTTTTTGAAGTTTAGTGGTTATATATAAGAACATGTTATGCCAAGATGTTCATGTGTCCTATTATGTCCCATAGTGATATTTTAAAGTTTTCCTCATAGAGATCTTATATATTCCTTGCTAAGTTTTCCAGTATTATAGCCTTTATTGATTGATATTTGTGACCTTTTATGTTACTTTACGTTGTTTTTCATCCTGCAGAAGTTTTCCATGCCATTGTAATCGTATTTTCAGCATTTCCTTTATGGTTTTGCAATTTGTGCATTATTCAATTAAGAAGACCTTCCTTACTCCAAGTTTATATACATATAATTTTTCTTAAAATCCTGATAAAATTATATTTTAGTCTATAGTTAAGAGGGATTTTAGTTCATGCCCACAGGGCCATAGACTCCTACAGTTAATTAATTAATTAATTAATATTTTATTTATTTATTCATGAGAGACACAGAGAGAAAGGCAGAGACATAGGCAGGGAGAGAAGCAGGCTTCCTAGGGGAGCCTGGTGTGGGACACCATCCCAGGACCCTGGGATCATGACCTGAGCCAAAGGCAGAAGCTCAACCACTGAGCCACCCAGTGCCCTTTCTACATTGAATTTAATGAATTTATTTAATATTGTATTTTTTCTTTAGCTTTCTATTTTAAAAAATTTCAAATTTGCAGAATATTTTCATGAACAATGTAATGAATACCCTTGTATCCTTCATCAATTTTTAAAAATAAAGTTACAGAAAAACAATAAAATACAGAGGACAGCAGTATAAGGTAGTATTTAGAAGCAATGAATGATGAAATCAATTTTATACTTATTGAGCTTATTAGTCTTGATGGTTATTGATTTAATGGATAAATCACTCGAAATGTTTGATGTTAAGACAGGGACAATTTCTGGCTTGCACATTTCAAAAATGGCACTATTACTATTCATACCAGAGTAGCTTCTGTTGATCCTTTGATTTCTTTTTTAACTCCAAAGTGATTAAAATGGGATTTTATAATTGTCATATATATTTTTATATATATATTTCATATATATATTTCATATATATATATTTGGCTGTTATAGTTTCTAACTTTATTTCATTGCAATAAATTAATTTAGTCTATATTCGGTCTGTCTGCTTTTCAAATACATTGAGATTTTCTTATGGGCCTATATGTGACCTTAATCGTGCCCTCTCTTTCTCTTCAGAGCAGTTATCTTGGATTTTGTCTTTAACATTACCTTGCTTTTCTTCAATATATTGTTTAGTTTTGCCTATTTTTGAACTTTATGTAAACAGAATATTATTTTTTGCACTCTTTTGATTTGCTTTTTCCATGAACTGTTTTTGAAATTCTTACTTGTCAATGTGTGTAGCTCTATTAATTTATCTATTAATTTGCTAGAAAGTATTACAGATATTAATTTTCCATAATTTTTGAAATTTATTTTTTCAATTGTTGATAAATTTGAGTTGTTTCCTGATTCTTTCTTTTTTATTCATTACAAAAACAAAAAAAATCAAAAAGAACAAAAGCTGACCTATGAATATGATTTTCCTTAAAGTTCATTCCTGACTTCTCTAAACAACCTTTGTTTTTGTTTTAAAGATTTTATTTATTTATTCACGAGAAACAAAGAGAGAGGCAGAGACACAGGCAGGCGGAGAAACAGGCTCCATGCAGGGAGCCTGATGTGTGACTTGATTCTGGGTCTCCAGGATCACTCCCTGGGCAGAAGGTGGCACTAAACCGCTGAGCCACCTGGGCTGCCCTATCCATCTATTTTTGATGACAAAAATTTTTTTTTTTTTTTTGCTATTATGAACAATGGCTATAAATATCCTGCAAACTAACTTGGTGCACATGTGCAAGAATCTTTAAAAAATCTATATCTGAGAGAAAGCCAGCTAGGGCATATGTATCTTTAACATTACTGATAATGCTAAACTGGTTTTCAAAGTTTTAGAAACAATTTACATACCCAGTAGCAATGTGTGGCATTCTATATTTTGTCATGTTTATTGGTTATTTGTATTTTGCATTTTGTGTGATTGAACCCTTTTTCCCATTTAAAAAATTGTGTTCTATTTATTCTTATTGATTTTTTAGGAGTTGCTTAGATTTTCTGAGTTCAAATCCTTCATACAATATTAAACTGAAGTAGTGATAGTAAGCATATTTCCTGGTTCCTGATCCCAAAGGGAAAGTTTTCAAGGGTTTTTATTGTGCATAATCTTTGCAATAGCTTGTTTTAAATACCTTTTATTAGTTAAGGAGGTTCTTACTTTGCAATGAATTTTATCACGCCTAGATGTTGAATTTTTATCAAAAGTCTTTTTTTTGCATGTAGGTAGAAGATTGTATGCTATTTCTCTTTTAATCTGCTAATATGGCAAATTACATCAGTTGATTTCATAAATTAAAACAATCTTGCATTTTTATAATCCAACTTAGACCTGATAAAAATGGTACTTTTTATATACTGATTTAGTTAAGGAATTTTGCATCTATCTATATTATAGAATCTAAAATGCCATTATTTTATTTATCACTATGAAAGAACAAAAATGGGATGCCTGGGTGGCTCAGCAGTTGAGTGTCTGCCTTTGGCTCAGGGGGTGATCCTGGAGACCCGTAATCGAGTCTCACATTGGGCTCCCTGCATGGAGCCTGCTTCTCCCTCTGCCTGTGTCTCTGCCTCTCTGTGTGTCTCTCATGAATAAATAAATGAAATCTTAAAAAAAAAATGAAAAGACTATTCTTTAAAAAAAAAAACAAAAATGCTGGCAGTTAAACTATGACATTTTACTTAGATTAAAATATATTTATTTATATATTTATATATAAATAAATATATTTAATTTTTAAAAAAGATTTTATTAATTTATTCATGAGAGACGCACAGAGAGAGGGAGAGATATAGTCAGAGGGAGAAGCAGGCTCCTTGTGGGGAGCCTGTTGTGGGACTCATCCAGGACCCCAGGATCATGACCTGAGCCAAAGGCAGACGGTCAACCACTGAGCCGCCCAGGTGTCCCTGAAGTACCCTTTTTGCTTTGTTTATTTATTTTATTAAATTTATTTATTTATTTATTTATTTATTTGAGACAGAGAGAGAGAGAGAGAGAGAGAGAGGCAGAGACACAAGCAGAGAGAAAAGCAGGCTCCATGCAGGGAGCCTGATGTGGGACTTGAACCGGGGACTCCAGGATCATGCCTTGGGCCAAAGGCAGGCACTAAACCACTGAACCACCCAGGGATCCCCCCTTTTTGGTTTAAACACAGATCTTATTATACATCACTCTTGTACAGACTTAGAAAAAAAATTTTAAGTAAGATAAATTGGTTAAGGTACTCCATGGCAGCTGTCATGACTATATTACATTAAATCTAAAACTATATGTTAGTGGTAACTACTGTATTTCATCAAGTTGAAAACTCCATCAATCGCTTGGGATGAGGAGCACATTTGCTTTTGCTTCTGTTATTGTGCAAACTGGAACTGTTTTTTCTTGAATGTTTGCTGTATATGTATTTTTTAGAATCTTATTTTGAAAATAAGATTTTTTTCTTTCTTTTTTCTTTAAAGATTTTTCTTTTTTAAAGAGCTTATTTATTTATTTGATAGAGGGCACAAGCAGGGAGAGTGGCAGGCAGAGGGAAAGGGAGAAGCAGGTTTCCCACTGCGCAGGGAGGGGGACTTGGGGCCTGATCCTAGGACCCTGGGCTCATGACTCAGGTGGAAGGCAGGTGCTTGACTGGCTGAACCACCCAGGTACCCTGGATTTTCTTTTTTCATCTGAGAATTCTGTACATTTCTTTTTCTAACTTTAACTTGACTCTAGTGATTGTGAGAGGTGGCATAGGTTGTAGAGTGGAGTTTTCTCTTCATATCTTCATATGAGGAAACTCTTCATATCTTCAGAGTTGCCGTCAACACTGGGCATTAACCTGCCTCTCTGGGCTAAAGGCTTCACGCTTACTGCTCTTGTGTGAAACCAGGAGCCGTCTTCTATTATATGGGTCAACATTATATAAATAGGGGCAGAGGGCAGCCCAGGTGGCTCAGCGGTTTGGTGCCGCCTTCTACCCAGCGCGTGATCCTGGAGACCGAGGAGGATCGAGTCCCACGTCGGGCACCCTGCGTGGAGCCTGCTTCTCCCTTTGCCTGTGTCTGTTCCTCTCTCTGTGTGTCTCTCATGAATGAATAAATAAAATCTTAAAAAAAAAAAAAAGGGGGGGGGGTCAGATTAGTAATGTTAAACCTCCCTGGCTGCTGATTCTGTGGCTTTCCAAGTAATCACCTAGGTTTCTCCAGGCTTCCTCTAGCTCCCCATGTCTCCCACCTCTGTCTTGAAGTACCACTTGAGCTGCTTCTGCACATCTTCTCTTACACATACTGGACTGTGAGTTCTCCTTCAATAACCTCCACTGCCTTCCATATTTCAGAGATGTTATTTGCTTTCTATACCAACATAAGCATCTTTTATTATTCTAGCCATTGTGGATTTATTAATATTATTTTTCTATTTCTAGAAGGCTGGGGTGGGATGTGAGGCTAGAATGTACATTCATATACCACAATATTTCTAATGCTATCTATAGCATTTTAATAGTGGTTATGGCCGAGTAATTTAAAATTTATATTTGTGGCAGCCTAGGTGGCTCAGCGGGTTAGCACCTCCTTCAGCCCAGGGTGTGATCCTGGAGGCCTGGGATGGAGTCCCATGTCGGGCTCCCTGCATAGAGCCTGCTTCTCCCTCTGCCTGTGTCTCTGCCTCTCTCTCTCTCTGTGTCTCTCATGAATAAATAAATAAAATCTTTAAAAAAATAAAATAAAATAAAATAAAATTTATATTTGATGTATTTTTAATATATTTTTCTTCCTTCCTTCCTTCCTCCTTCCTTTTTTCTTTCTTTTTAAGTACACACTCTATGTACAATATGGAACTCAAACTGATGACCCTGAGATTAAGAGTTGTGTGCTCTACCCACTGTGCCAGCCAGGCACCCGATTTTTAAAATAATATATATATATATATACATTACTTTGCTTAATTATATTTTCAATTACAAAAGTAATTGAAGCATGCTCGTACAAAATCAAAAGTGAAATTCTGTCCTCCTCACCGTCTTCAATTCCATTTCTCAGAGGTAACCACAGTCTTCATCAGAATTTCACCATCTTAGCGCTATTGGCACATGGACCAGATAATTCCTTGTTGTTGTGGGATGTTTAGCATTATCTCTGATCTCTACCAGGGATACTAATAGTAACCGCAAGTTGTGATAACCAAAGATGTCTTCAGACATTACCAAATGTCCCCTAGGGGCGGTGGGGGGAGGATCATTTGTGATTGAGAACTATTGGTCTAGATTTACACACACACATACACATTTAAGGGAAAATAATTGTTATACTGAAGTAGTAAATCCCAAATCCTTGCTGGCTCAACATGTTAAAGTATGCTCTTTGAACACTAGCCTAATGCTAAGAATATTATTAAAAAACAAACAAACCCTAAAACAGTGTTCTGTGGTCAAATAAGTTTTGGTAACGCTGAGTTAACAAAATTTAAACTGTTCTCTTTCCTACCTGACTACTCTGAACCTTTAAGTTACTACTGTGCATTATGAATCTCCAGGAGGCAGCCATAATTATACTACTCCCAAGTTTATATGGCTACAGAATCTTTGTTTCACGGAGCATTTCGTGGGACTAATGTTCTGTGGAAACCCAGTGGGAAATTACACATTGATCCTCTGAATATAAGAAATTACTCCATGGTAGATTTTTAAAAAAGACCAAGCTGAAACAATTAAAAACACACAAGCAAAGCACCAGAACTACTTATGGCAGGTTTTAAATAAATATAAAGCTGAAACAACTAAAAAAATAAGAACCATTTTATGTTTCCAGTATTCTCTTATCTCCCTACTTTATTTAATCTAGTTTGAGGAAAATCAAACCTGAGGTAAAGTTCAGCAGATGAATCAGACAAGCAGATTGGCAGGCCCACTTGGCATGTGGAAACATATGTGACTCTTTCACCCATGAGCCAGTTATTTATGGAATGCCTAGTTGTTGCCAAAGAGGGAAAAAAAAAAAAAAGGATACCAATTCCATTTCAGAAGAGCCTTATCTCATGAATGGCCATCACAGTTCTTCAGTTTTAAATCTACTCAAGATTCTAGGCCACTATCTGATTTTGTTGTTGTTGTTGTTCCTCACTGGAATAGGTGGATAAAGTTATTGTTTTCAATGGAATTACAGTGGCACAGTCTCTCTCTCTATGTGTGTGTGTGTTTAACTCTTACTGACTTTCTTACCATTTATTGGGTCTTTAGATCTTAAAATTCTTATTAGAGGAATATAAATAAATGAAGATCTTTTATAATGTTTCTCTCAGATTGATTGATTCTCAGACTGCTCATGTGTGGTGAATATAAGTCCTTTTCTTTCTTGTTTTAGTAGTTGTTAGGCAAGGCTCAGGTTGCACTGTAGAGACACTATTGATTTTGAAGTGAAGGTAGTCTGGGATTAGTTGGATGTTTGGTAGTATAAAAGACAGCAGGGATATAAATAAACAACATTCACGCCTTCCTATCCTCATGAATGAAATGAGAAGGTAAAAGTAGGCTGAAAAAGAAAGAAAAGTTGAAGGTAGAAGATGTAGTGGGTGATATTTATGGTATCTTTGGACCATTTTCAAGCTGATTATCTAATATTCATAATTAGGAAAGAAGGAAAGAAAAAAGTGAAAAAGAAGAAGAAAATCACATTGACTCATTCATTGGAATCAGGGCAGAAAAAGTGAAGACTGTACCATGCTTATCTAAATAGTTTCAGTTTCCATTTTTGAAAGAAAAGCAGCATTATAAGAGGAACCTTATAGTATTTATAGTATTATAGTATTTATTCTCATCCTTGTTGACACCAGAGGGCACTAGTAAATGTGTATAAAAAGTTAAAACTCTAAAATTTACAGAGTGCAAAACTGTAAGTGTGAATCCTGGTGAAGTCCATCAGCTACCCTGTATTTTTTATTAACCTATATACTGAGATATTTATAATCACCTCTAAATGAAGGTCTCATAAACCAAAATATTTATACTACTCCTAAATGAAGGTCTTAGTTTTTAATCTAAAACTATGTTTCAAATTCAGGTGACTTTTTGGTATGATCAGTTATGACACGTTATAGAAATCTTAATTTTAAAAAATCTGGACTTTGAGAGGCAGTGGTGGTATTTTCCTAGGGTGCCTAGGGTGGTTGGAGCTTTACATTTTTTTCCTTAGCTAATGGCCTGATGTGATGTCCCGACTTCTGGGCATACTTCAAGAAGATGGCGTGTGTATGTATTTGAAGAGAAAAGGGTAGGGTGGAGTGAAGTTAAGAGGGATGGGAGCTTTTTCCAAAAGCTACCTTTTGGACAAAGATTTCCTCTGTACCAAAAGAAAAGGGATAAAGGATAGATAGACTGAAATTATACAATACATGACTGGCTCAGGTGGAAGAGCATGTGACTCTTTTGTTTTTTTTAAGATTTATTTATTTATTTATTCATGAGAGACACAGGGACACAGGTAGAGGGATAAGCAGGCTCCCTGTAGGGAGCCTGATGTGGGACCCAATCCCAGGATCCTGAGATCAGGACTTGAGCCCAAGGCAGACGCTCAACCACTGAGCCAGCCAGGCCTCTGGAGCATGTGACTCTTAATCTTGGGATTGTGAGTTTGAGCCCCACATTGGGTATAGAGATTATTAAATAAATAAACTTAAATAAATGCAACACAGGTTTCAAAAGAAAATAAACATAGACTTTGCAACGTAATGCTGTTTGGCAAAAACAAAACAAAACAAAACTTGATTTAATAATGCTTATTTTGAAAAAATGTTTATTTTGGAATATTACAAGTATAGTTTGTTTAAACAGTAATTACAGGTTTACTAATTAAAGTTACACATTTCAGGTTTTTATTTATTTATTTATTTATTTTTACAAACGAAGCTAGGAAAAGCTTGAGAATTAAAGAGACTATCATTATTTTGGTAGAACAGAAGAAAGTAATTATGTGTTCAGGACTTGGTGTCATGCAGATATGGAAAGGACTTATTTTCCCCAAAAGGAATTGTATGGGGAAGAAAAGAAAATAACTAAAATGTAAAATAAAATTTGTTGAATATAAACTTTGTCTCAACAGGCTCAGTTGCTATAGTGCCAGTCTTTGCAATTTCTCCTACTTCTAATTCTTCACTTTTATCATTATAACAAACATTAGCAAACTATATGAGCTTCCCTTAAAGTGAGGAAAAACTTCTTTACTTTTGTTTCTCTGTTCAAATAACGCTAATATAAAAGAGGATGAAAGACTATAGTTTAAAAAAAATTGTCACCTTGGAACAAAAGCAGATGTTGACTGACCCTGTTCATCTGCATATACTGGCTCTGTCTTTGCCAGAGGCTAATCCTGATGCATTCACAAGAAATCCAATTGAGCCAAATGTAGCAAAATATTTGCTGTTTTATTCATAATCTGTGAAGGCACAAAAAGGAGTCTCAGACCAAAAACAGAATTTCTCCAGAAAAATACTCTAAATCATCTCTTCTATATATCTCCTCCCAGCTTCTAGTCACCAGATACCTCTTCTGTTCCATTTCTTGCCCTGATCTGCCCTCAAGAAACTCTTAATTCTTCTGCTGCTTCTTCCCTGTTTTATTTTTCAGAATAGCTTCTTTATTTCCATGAAAAATGCCGTCTTTCCTTGAAAAGTGGGAGCCATCTGAGGCTTCATTTAGCCAGAAGTGAGCTATCAAAGCAGCATCTCATTAAAGTTGGTCCTTATTTCTTTTCTTTTTCTAGTGTAATTTTCATTCCAGCTACCAAGAAGTATTGTTTATAAGTGATACATGCTCATACAAATAAACAAAAAGAAGAAAGTCATTGTTCTTTCCCTGTGGAGTAGTGGATGAGAAGGTAAAATTACCAAGAATTACTTATTGTGGAGAGTATATAACCCTATTGCTCATGGGTATTTTAAAAGGCTTAATTTTGCTTCTAATATATCGTAGAGGACTGAGGCTCTTTAACTGCTGAAGTGCAGAAGGAAAGTGTTCCTTCTAAAATGTGCTATGCCAGTAGGTTTTTAAAGATATTGATATCAGAGTAGAACTCAGTTTCATGGTGTATTAATTTTCTATTGTTGCATAACAAATTACCACAAATTTAGTGGTATACGAAAGGCCACATTTATCATCTCAGTTTCTTTTTTTTTTTTTAAGATTTTTTATTTTATTTTATTTTATTTTTTTATTAATGAGAGACAGAGAGAGGCAGAGACACAGGCAGAGGGAGAAGCAGGCTCCATGCAGGGAGCCCAATGCAGGGATTTGATTCCCAGACTCCAGGATCACGCCCTGAGCCCAAGGCAGGGGCTTAACCGCTGAGCCACCCAGGCGTCCCATATCATCTCAGTTTCTATGGGTCAGGAATCCAGACGTGGTTTAGGAGGTCTGAGCTTAGAGTCTTATAAGGCTATAATCAGTGTGTCAGCTGGGCCATGTTCCTTTCTGGAACTCCGTGTTCTCTTCCAAGCTAACTTGGAACTTGTTGACAGAATTCAGTTTCTTGGTTATAGGCCTGCGGTCACCATTTTCTTGCTTATAAGCCTGAGGCTGTCTCTGCTCCTAAAGGCTTCCTGAAGTTCCTTCAGCCTGCCAGTTTTGTCCTGGTAAAAGACATGAGTTTCCTGGGTCAGAAATTAAGGATAGTTTATTACTCACTAATAGTAACAGCTGGAACATCAACATTTGTATGGGTTTCCTATGTTCCACTTCCCACAGGGCCATGTAAAGACTACTATGTGGAAAGATGCCCACATACACATGCATCCTTCATCTCCTTTGACAGTTCATTATTAGTTTTCCATAGTCTAGACACTTTTGGAGATAACAGGCTAGTTATTTTGTAGAAGTCCTTTAATTTTGTTTTATCTGATATTTCCTCACTATTGAATTCAGATTATGCATTTTTGACAAGAATAGCACTAAGGTGGTGTTGGCTTTTTTTAGTGAACTATATCTGGAGGCACTAATATCATTTTGTCCCACTAGCTAGTAATGATAACAGTGATCTTTTGGTCAACATGGTGTCTGTCAGGGTTTCTTTGCTGTAAATGTAAGATTTCCTCATTGTATTTAAGCAGTCTTCTGTAGGAAGATATTTTGAGACTACATAAATCATCCGTTTTTCATCATTATTTTGCCCATGAATTTTAGCATGTATTGATGATTCTTGCATGAGACAATTCTTGTTGTGTTTGCCAAATGGTAATTTTCTATTTCCTTTTTCCTTTAGCATTTATTAGGTGGAGTTCTACTATAAGGAACAGCTTTACCTTTTCCTTGTTCATTTATTAATTAAATTATTTATATCAGCATGGACTCATGCTTAATTACTTTATTTGGGGGTTTCAAATCCATTATTATTATTTTTAAAATTTTTGGTCCAAATCCAATATTGTCACTGTTTTGTTATTCAGATTATTGCAGACTTGGTCATTGGGAATCCCTTCAAGTTGTCTGCTCTGTCCTTTTGACATTTCCCATCATTTTCTAAGTACTTCCTATTGCTGACAATACTAATTGGTGCTGGGATGTCATTGCCTCTGGACCTTATCAGCAAATAAACCTAGGAATTATACACACACACACACACACACTATATACTATATATGTATGTATATGTGTATATATATATATACATACACACTGTATACATGTAAACCATGACTTATACACCAATTCCATTCCAATCCTACAATGGTTATTCCAGCCTTTCCCCTTAACTTACTTTTTAACAAATTTTTTTCTGACTTCCTCATGCCTCTTTATACAATTCCTTCTTTTTACACCCCACCCCCCTTCCATGGATCTGATTTCTCACCCTATACTTTTGTCTTTTACAAAATGTCATATAATTGGAATCACAGAGTATGTAGCCTTCTGTGTCTGGCTTCTTTCAGTTAACACACTGCTTAATTCTGAAATTTATACATGTTACATGTATTAGTGCTTTATTTCTTTTTATTAGTGAGTAGTAGTCCACTGTATGGATATACCACAATTTGTTTATTCATTTACCAGTTGATAGACATTTTTGTTTCTGGTTTTTGACTGTTATGAATAACTTGTTATAAACACTTTCATATAGGTCTTAACCATATTTTAAGAATGAGATTGCTGGATCATGCAATAAGTATGTTTAACTTTACAGGTACTGGTAAGCTATTTTCCAAATGATCTGTATCATTTTGCATTCCTACCAGTAGTATTGAGGTTTCCTTTACATTCTTGCCATGAGTTGAAATTGTTAGTCTTCTTTTTTTTTTTTTTAAGATTTATTTATTTATTTGGGAGAATGAGAGCACACATACATGAGTGGGGGGAGTGGGGGGAGGGGCAGAGAATCTCAAGAAGACTCCCTGCTGAGTACAGAGTTCAGTGTGGGGCTCAATTTCACAACCCTGAGATCATGACTGGAGCTGAAATCAAGGGTCAGTTGCTTAACAGACTGAGCCACCCAGGCACCCCTAAAATTGTTAGTCTTCTGAATTTCAGCCATTCTAGTCAATATGTAGTGGTATCTCACTGTGTTTTTTATTTGCATTTCCTTACTGACTAGAGATGTCACCCATCATGCCATATGCTTCTTTGCCCTCAGTATATCCTCTTTGGTAAAATGTTCAAAAGATTTTCAAAATTAGGTGGTTTCAGTTATTAATGAGTTATAAGAGTTTTTATATATTCTGGATAGTTCCTCAATTTGTAAAAGTTTATCTTTTTAAATTAGGGGTATCTTTGTTGCAATAATGTTACAAAAAGTTTTTCCAGTTTGTCGGTTCTTTTGATGTTGTTAATAGTGTTTCTAGCCATGAAAAAGCTTATTTTAAAAATTATACTTCTATTTATCAGTTTTTAAAATTGCCACTGGATTTTTAAAAATATTTTATTTATTTATTCATGAGAATACACAGAGAGGAGAGAGGGAGAGGCAGAGACACAGGCAGAAGGAGAAGCAGGCTCCATGCAGGGAGCCTAATGTGGAACTCGATCCCAGGTCTCCAGGATCAGGCCCTGGGCTGAAGGCGGCGCTAAACCACTGAGCCACCTGGGCCACCCTGCCACTGGATTTTGAGAGGCTTCCTAAGCCTTTTCAACAATGGAATTTGAAGAAGAATTCACTCATGCTTTCTTCTAGTCCTCTATAATTCTATTAAAAATATTTATAATTCATAATCCATGGAGTTTATCCTTGTATATGGTATGAGGCTTGTGTCTAAATTATTTTTTCCAAATGGTTACCCAGTTGACCCAGCACTATTTATTTATTTTTAAAGATTTTATTTTTAAGTAATCTCTAACCCAGTGTGGCCCTCAAACTCACAAACCTGAGATCACTCCATTGACTGAGCCAGCGAGGTGTCCCACCCCAGCACTATTTACTAAATCTTTGCTTCAGTGATTTGACATGACATTTTTATCATATACTAAATTTCTGCTTGTATTTGGGTCTGTTTCTGGGTTTTCTTTTCAATTTCATTGGTCTGTTAGTCTACTTTTGCACATTGTTTTTATTATAGAGGCTTTATGGTATGTTTTAATATCAGGTAGGACTAGTGTCCTTCATAGAATTGTTTTTTTTGGTGTTTTCTTTCCTATATTTACATCTTTGTTTTTTCATAAAGCTTTAAAAAAACTCCAATCTTTTAATTTTAGAATAAAATTTTAGAATAGTTTTATATATATATAATAAGACAAACTATAGGATTTTTTTTTGTAGGATCTTTTACACTATACCTGACCAACACTTTTCAAAATTGTCAAGATCATCAAATAAAGGAAAGTCTGAGAAAGTGTCAAAGTATATATATATATATATATATATATATATATATATATAAATATATATAATATATTTATATATAGTATATAATATATTTATATTATAAATATATATAATATACATGTATATATGTATATATATAGTGTCAAAGTACATATATGTATATTATATATTTATATATATAAAATATATGTTTATGTATATATGTATATTATATATAATATATGTATATATGTATATATAAAGTGTCAAAGGATATATATGTATATTATATATATTTATATATATAAAATATATGTATATTATATATATATAAAATAAGTCAGAGAAAGATAAATATATCATTTCACTCATATGTGGAATTTAAGAAACAAAATAGATGAGCATAGGGGAAAGAAAGGAAAAATATAAAAAGATGAAAATTGAGAGGGATGCAAACCATAAGAGATGCTGAACTAGGAAACAAACTAAGGGTTGCTAGAGGGGAGGCAGTTGGGGGCATGGGGTAACTGGGTGATGGACATTATGGAGGGCACTTGAAGTAATAAGCACTAGAAATTATACGCAACTGATGAATCACTAAATTCTACCTCTGAAAGTAATAAACAGTATATGATAATTAAACTGAATTTAAATTAAAAAATTTTTAAATAAAGAAAAAAATTGTGAAGATAGTATGACAAATTCCCAAAATACTTCATGCCCAGTTTCCTCTGTTATTAACATCATATATTAGTATGACATTTTTCATAATTAATGAACCAAGATTAATATGTTAGTATTAACTAAATTCCATACTTTATTCATATAGTCTTGGTTTTCACCTAATGTCTTTTTCCTGTTCTAGGATACCATCTATGGTACCACATTATATTTAGTTGTTACATCTTCTCGGGTTCACGTACTTTGACATTTTCTCAGACTTTCCTTTATTTGATGATCTTGACAATTTTGAAGAGTGTTGGTCAGGTATAGTATAAAAGATCCTACAGTTTGTCTGATGTTTTTCATATAATTAGTCAGAAGTAATGGGTTTTGGGAAGAAAGCCAGAGATAAAATGACATATTTATCATATCATACTGTATCAATGTGACTTATTACTTGGCATTAATCTCAAACACTGGGCTGCGGTAGTTTTTGTGTTGTTTCTTCACTATAACGTTACTCTTTCCATACTCTTCTAAGGAGGTCACTATACACAGACCACACTTAGAGTAGGGAGTTATGCTGCCCCTCTTTGAACATGAAGTATCTACATAAATTATTTAGAATTTTGGAGGTTTATTTTTTTCTTCTCATTTATTTGTATCAGTATGGAATAATGACTATTTATTTTATATTTTGGATTATAATCTGATACTTTATTTTCTTGCTCAAATTTTTCCAATTTTGGTCATTGGGAGTTCTTTCATTTGGCTCCTGTGTCAGTAGGCACACTGCTGTTATTGTGTTTTATGTTTGAGTGCTTCCTCTTATCATGTATCACATGCATTTTATACCTTTTAAAATCATTCTACAGGTTTTGCATGTTACTATTTTTTAGAATTCCTTTGCATTTCAATTTGGGAAGTTTCTACTGACTCATCATCAAGCTCACCAATTGTTTCCTCATTTGTGTCAGTCTACTGATGAGACCATCTAAGACATTCTTCATTTCTGTTACAGTGGTTTTGATTTCTAACATTTTCTTTGGATTCTTTTTTTTTTTTCCTTTGGATTCTTAAAGTGTCCTTCACTCTACTTAAATTACCCATCTGTTCTTGCATATTACCTACCTAAAGCCCTTAACATACTAATCATAGGTGTTTTATTTATTTGTTTAAAAATATTTTATTTGAGAGAGAGAGAGAGAGCACAAGCAGGGAGGGGGTGGTGAGAGCCGCAGACTCCTCCCTGAGCAGAGAGCCTTATGCTGGGCTGATCCCAGGATCCTGAGATCATGACCTGAGCTGAAGGCAGATGCAACTGAGTCACCAGGTGCCCCTTATCATAGGTGTTTTAAATTCCCTGCCTGATAATTCCAACATCTGTGTCATATCTGAGTCTGGTTCTTATGCTTGCTTTGTTTCTCTAGACTGATTATTTTCTTGCCTTTTGGCATACCTTGAAAGCTGAAAATGTTATATCAGATAGAAGGAATGAGGTAAGTAGGCCTTTAGGTGTGAGGATTTATGTTAACCTGGCTAGGATTTGGGTTCTGTGCCTTTTTTTTTACTTTTATTTTCAGTATTTAGGAAGATATATATTTTTATTCTAGTGGTTACCTTTGTACTAATATCTTTTCTAGCATACTTCCCTATTTTCTAATAATCTTTTACTATCTGATTTGTTTTTTATTTTTAAATTTGAGTATAGTTGACACACAATGTTGCATTAGTTTCAGGTGTACAGCATAGTGATTTAATATCTCTATATATTATACTATGCTCACCACAAGTGTATCTAACACCTGTCACCATTCAATGCTATTATGGTATCACTGACTATATTCCCTATACTGTACTTTTTATTCACATGACTTATTCATTCCCTAACTGGAAGACTATATATCCCATTCCTCTTCACCCATTTTGCCTCATAGTCTTCACCTCCCCTTCCCTCTGGCATCCATCAGTTTGCTCTCTGTATCTATAGGTCTGATTCAACTTTTTGTTTGTTTATTCATTTGTTTTGTTTCTTAAATTTCACATATGAGTGAACCATATGATAGTTGTCTTTCTTTGAATGACTTATTTCACTTAACATAATACACTCTAGCTCCATCCATGTTGTTGCAAATAGCGAAATTTCATTCTTTTTGATGGCTGAGTAATATTCCATTGTGTATATATACCACATTTTCTTTATGCATTCATCAGTTGATGAATATTTGGGCTCTTTTCATAGTTTGGCTATATTGTTGATAATGCTGCTATAAACATTGGGGTGCATGTTCCCTTTTGAATACATATTTTTGTATCCTTTGGGTAAATACCTAGCAATGAAATTGCTACATCATAGGGTAGTTCTACTGATAAATTAGTTTTTAATAGTATCCTTTAACCTATTACGTTCATAGCAGTGGTTCACAACTGAGGTGATTTTGCCCCTGGGGAACACTTGGCAATGGCTATATTTTTAGTTGCCACAACCTGAGGAATACTACTAGCATCTAGTGAGTAGAGGCTAGGAATGCTGTTAAGCATTCTACAAAGCACAGGACAGCCCTCATAACAAAGAATTATCTGACCCAAATTGTCAACAATGCTGAGGTTAAGAGACCTTGCTGCACAATTATCAACTTTTCTCTTTCTCTCTCTCTTTTTTCTCCCATTTCTTAGTTGCATTATTTCTGTTTTGTCACAATATCTAATAGTTATACATTATTCCTCCTTTGTCCTCATTTTCCTGTTTGTAATAATATACAATCATGCTACATATATATTACACTGACTTAGGTGATGTTTTCTGTTATCTCTTGATTGGTAAAAGCTCATCCTCTAGAACTATATTGTCCAATGTGGCAGTCACTAGCTATAGTCACTTGCTACATGTGGATATTGAGTGCTTGAAATATGGCTAGACTGAATTGAGATGTGGTAAAATTATAAAATACACATTGTATTTCAAAGACAGTATATATAATAAAAAAGTAAAATATCTCAATAATTTTATACAATATGTCACAAATTTAGTATGCTAAATTTTTTTACTAAATACTAAATTTTTGACATACTGGGTTAAATGATATATGTTATTAAAATTAATTTCACCTTTTTTTTTACTTTTAAAAAGTGGCTAAGACATCAAATTTTTTTTGAAAAACAAGTATCTAGTTGTTTCATTGCATAAAAAACAAAACAAAACACTAAGAAAAGAATGTAAGTGGTCTGGGGAAAGGGAGACAATCATTGATTTCTGGAATCTTCAAAGAGGTGGACACAGTTTAGTCTTTGAATCAGTTCCAAGTTGCTTGTTTCATACAATATGTTGTGTGTGCTGATTATTAAGCTGTTGCCATTCAGCTTCAAAGCTACCCTTTTCTTTGAAATGCTGTGGCTGGGACTCCAAAATGACAATTCTGTTTTGTCAGCTGCTTTCCGGTTATGCTCTGTAGGTAGGGGGTGCTGGAGGGAGACAGGAAGGTTAGAGGAAGAAGAGTTGATCCTTTCTAGTTTGCTTCCTGTTCAGCTTTTACTTCCTGTTCCTGTCAGTTGGTTCAGCAGCAGTGGTTGATTTCCAAAGAGTAGTTGGTTCTAGTTTGCATTTTTTTTTAAAGATTTATTTACTTATTCATGAGAGACACACAGAGAGAGAGGTAGACACACAGGCAGAGGGAGAAGCAGGCTCCATGCAGGGAGCCCGATGTGTGGGACTCCATCCTGGATCCTGGGATCAGGCCCTGAACCAAAGGCAGATGCTCAACCGCTGAGCCACCCAGGCATCCCTGATTTGCATTTTTTCTAGAACCAGCCTTGTCACAGCCTCTCAGAGATTCTAGCATCTGCTGCCCAGTGCTCCCTCCTCACAGGTTAAAGTCCTAGGCTGTTGGTCCCTCCTTTAAGCTCCTCAGTTTTAGTAACTGGATTCAATTTTTCATTTCCATTTCTCTGGAAGAAATTCACAAAAAGCATTAGTTCTTTTATAGGACAAATTATTGTTCAGTAAACTGGACAATACTTCTCTGCTCAATGCTTCCTGAATTTTTAAAAATAAAATTTATACTATGATTGTAAAAGGAATTTACAGGGGCGCCTGGGTGGCTCATTTGGTTAAATGACCCACTTTTGATTTCTGCTCAGATCATGAGCTCAGGGTTGTGAGACAGGCCGGTGTCAGGCTTTGTGCTCGATGTGGAGCCTGCTTAAGAGTCTCTTTCCTTGGGGTGCCTGGATTGTACAGTCAGTTAAGTGTTCAACTCTTGTTATCAGCTCTGGTGGCGATCTCAGGGTTGTGAAATGGAGCCCTCCATCAAGCTCCACGACCAATGTGGAGTCTGCTCGGGATTCTGTCTCTTTCTTCCTCTGCCCCTCAAACTTGTGCCCGCTCCCCTCTGTCTCTCTAACATAGGTAAATAAATCTTTGGGCAAAAAAGATTCTCTCTCCTCCTTCTTCTTCTACCCCTTCCTGCTTGCGCACTCTCTCTCTCCAACAAACAAACAAATAAATACACATTTATGGGAGGAAATTTAGAAAATAATGATTGGAGAAGAAAATTAAGATTACCTGTATACTTCTTATATATAAGCAGTATTAAATTTTAGTGCATTTTTCATATTCTCAAGGACATTTTTAGCCTTAGTTTTAAAGAAATTGCCAAAATGTTGCATATTGTTTATAAAAAAAATTCTAACATTTTAAAAGTTAAAAGGAGAAAGTACTTTACCTAATTTCCTCCTTTTTTCTAATTCCAATTTCTGGACACTACTTGCTATTAAAATTAGCATTACAATATATTTTCCATGTTATAAACTTTGGCATAAATACCTATAATAATAATATAATATTATTATATGAATGTGCATGATTTTATTTACACACTTTCAGAGTTTGGTTGTTTCCAGCATCCTCTAAGTTTTGTAATGAAGATCCTTGTGCAAAGTTTATTTTTCTGAATTTAAATTTTCTTCCCAGAACTGGCATCACTGAGGTCAAGAGCATTCACATTTTTTAGGGTCTTGATATCCAATGTAAAATTGCTTTTGAAGAAAATTGTTGTCATTTTATACATCTAAGAACAATAGAGTTTCTAATACTGGAATTTTGAATACCATAACTGATAATATGAGATTTTCAATAAGGAGCTTTCTATGTTATTGTAAAGCCACTTTACACAAGTATCTTTTTAGTTACACTTATTTGATGTCATTGCCCATCCAATAATCATGTCCTCCATAATGAGACTGATTCCAAATAAAAGACAGTTCAATCTAAAAAAATGTGACTATTCTGCTCCAGAAAAATGATATCTGCCAATTTTATATCCACGTGATATCCTATTGGACACCATTTCAGTGTCTGTTAAGCTTTAGGGCACATAATTCTTCCCTAGGAGGCAGGAGTATACAGAATGTAGACCTCAACTCTTCAGAGTCTGAGTCAATAGGTCTGGGGTTGGGACCCTGGAATCTCTATTTTTAACAAGGGATTTTGGTATGATGGTCTTTCACTCTGTGAAGAGAAACTCTGCTCTGTGGGTTAAATCACTGATTCCTAATGTTTATTTTGTGATTAACAGTGGTTGACTGTGAAAAGTGAGTAATAGGTAAAAATAAATGTGGGGAATGCTATGTTAAATATATTAAACAGGTTTAAATATATTTTTCAGACTTATTTATTTATTTATTTATTTATTTATTTATTTATTTATGATAGTCACACACACAGAGAGAGAGAGAGAGAGAGAGAGAGAGGCAGAGACATAGGCAGAGGGAGAAGCAGGCTCCATGCACTGGTAGTCCGACGTGGGACTCGATGCCGGGTCTCCAGGATCGCGCCCTGGGCCAAAGGCAGGCGCCAAACCGCTGCGCCACCCAGGGATCCCCCAGAATTTTTAATATACTAAAGATACTCTGTGACTTCCCAAGGAGGGCTTAGTTTATGTAGAATATTCCAAATTTATAGAACTCACTGAATTAATTTTTTTATTATTTTTTAAAGATTTTATTTATTTACTCGTGAGAGACAGAGAGACAGAGAGAGAGAAAGAGGCAGAGACACAGGCAGAGGGAGGAGCAGGCTCCATGCAGGGAGTCCGACATGGGACTCGATTCCGGGACTCCAGGATCATGCCCTGGGCTGAAGGCAGCACTAAACCGCTGAGCCACCCAGGCTGCCCACTGAATTTATTTTATTGTTTATTTTACTTAGTTTGTTTTGTTTTAGGATAGGCTAATTATTAACATCTGGCGTTTCTAGGAACAAAGTTCGGAAATCTAGAATTAAGCAATTTTTCTATTAACAGTATTGCCCATCCCCCCCTTTTAAAGATTTCATTTATTTGAGAGAGAGAGGAAGCATGAGTAGGGGGAAGGGCAGAGGGAGGAACAGGCTCCCTGCTGAGCTGGGAGTTCTATGTGGGTCTTGAACCCAGGACTCTGGGATCATGACCTCATGACCTGAACAAAAGGCAGAAGCTTAACCAAATGAGCCATCCAGGTGCCCTCTGGGCGCTTTTATTATAGTTTAGACAAAATAAAATCTTTGTATTTTGTAAATCAAAGCTGGACAGAGACTTCCTAGCAATCACACATTAACTTTTTTTCTTTATATTCAAATGCCTTTTTTTGTTTATTCTCTTAATAAAAAGTGTACCAAAGCAACCTGTTCTGAAGCCCTCCATTTCCTATTAGTGCCTATTAACTAAAGTAAGATGTGATCCAGAAGAACTTCATATAATAGAAATCAAGCCCATGTGACCAAAAATTTTAACACTCATGCAACAATAACTCCTTTAGAAGCGGCAGGGCCTTTATTGTCTAGAATTTCTGATGTTGGAGTTTTATTCAAAGGGTTATAAAAAAGGTCTTTTGAAACACTCCTGTAGCAAATTATTTTGGTTGAATTATAAATCCTCAAAAGTGGGGTTTTATTACAATGGAAACAGAATAAACTCAACAGTGTTTGTAGGCAGCACTGTATACCGAGGATTGAGTGCATTGCTATATTATGACTGCAAGTGTAACTTTTCTATCTCAGTAAAGCACTCCTAGCTTTTATACACAGTGTTACTGGTCAAGTGCTTTGTGAATTTCCCTGTTCCTTTTCATCTGATTGTTTAACACATCTTCTGCATATGAAGCACCATAATCTCAGATGACCCTGTCAGTTTTAAATTATTAGTCCTAGATCATTCTCCTGTTAGAAATGTTCTACATATTTGTCTGTGGAAGTAAATAACAACTTCAACTTCACATGTCAACAAGTCTATAGAATGTTATAGCCAACTTGGATGAGTCCTATCTCATTAATAGCAGTGCCTTAGATTTGCTAGGCAGCTAAGGGCAATGAAGATTAATTAATTAACTTTGTATTGATGCTTTACAATTTACAAAGCATTTATTTATTTATTTATTTATTTATTTATTAAACATTTTATTTATTCATTCATGGAGACACAGAGAGAGAGAGAAGCAGAGACATAGGCAGAGGGAGAAGCAGGCTCCATCCAGGAAGGTGGTTGCAAGACCTGACCCCGGGACTCCAGGATCTCACCCTGAGCCGAAGGCAGATGCCCAACCGCTGAGCCACCCAGGGATCCCTACAAAGCATTTAATATACATGATCAAAAATAAATAAAAGGATACAAATCAAACATCTAGGGATGAAAGCTACAATATCTGAGATGAAAAATACACTGGCTAAAATTAACTAGAGGAAGACATTGCAGAAGAAAACATTAGCGAATAAAGGAATGTGGAAACAACTTCTTTACTTCTCTTGACCTATTTCCTCAGAATTATGAGAATCAAGAGGTCAAGGGAGTGAAGAGCTCACTTGTTGCAAGCATGTGCAACAATGCTGACACACCATTTATTTCTAACTGTATGTGTCAGTGGTGAGTGGAGACTATAGTCTGTGTAATATCCTTCTGGCCCTCTTTTGAATGGGTTTAAAATATATAAGAAATAAAATTGGCATTCTCTCTCTGTAACAAGTTTACACAATGATTAAGCCAGTCTTACGTGATTTCTCCCTTAAATGGTTTTTATTCTGTGAACACTTGCCTTTGTTGTTATGTTAACATTTTAAAAGTTATTGAGGGGAGGAATATTGCTAACTCTGGGCTGTTTTTCAAGGAAAGGTCAGGACCGATTTTGGTGGGTAATGTTACTTCCTCTGGCATCTTTTTAAGAAGCATCTGAATGTCTCCGCAGTGCCCTTGAGCAGTTCTTCTGCTCAATTGGGTCCCTATCACACACTCTAGCTAAGTCTGTTCCCACACTCTCCACCCAGATTCGTACAGTGGGAGGGTGGTGGAGTTGAGGAATTGGTTTTCTGAGTGCTTTCCCCGCAGAGCATAAGAAAATGACCTGACGGCAGACTGTTCACCAAAGCCTAGGAACACAGGTACTCTTTAGTTGGAGTAGCCCTTCTGCTCTTAAAGGAAAACAAACAAACAAACAAACAAAGCATAGATATTGTAAGCTTTTAATATAATGCCAAAAGTATAAAAAACAAAACTAGAAAGTTTTCCATATTTTCCCTCCTACCCACTGTTATAAAAACCAGTATACATACCTTGATATATATAAAAATATGAAATATATCCTTAGCCCTATACATAGGGTTATACGTATATGCTATCTATCTATTCTACCTTGGTTGTGTATAATTTTTTTTTTTTTTTTGCTAAAAGTGGTGTCATATTATAATGTTAAGATAGTGTAACTGATGCTAGGGTGGCTGGACATAAAATTATAGAATTATAGGCTTCCATTACTTTAAAAAAGTAATTTCAAAAATTTAAACTTCTTTCCCTCTTCCAGTCCTCCTTGCCTCCCAGCAGGTAGGCCTTGGAAAGCCTCTTTAAGATCTTTCTTCTCAGATTTGCCAATAGTTTCTTCTGTGATCAAGTTTCTCTTAGAGTACAGTTTGTATAGGAAAATGGTCTTTCTTGCTTAGGTATTATCTTTGTCATTTCAATTTTTACTTCTTCCACTTTGAAGACAAATAGGTGGGAGGGACTTTTTAAAAAAATATAATATCTCTAACAGAGAGAGAGCACAAGCAGGGGGAGCAACAGACAGGCAGAGGGAGAAGCCAACCCCCCACTGAGCAGGGAGCCTGATGTAGGGGCTTGATCCCAGGCCCCTGGGATCATGACCTGAGCTGAAAGCAGATGCTTAACTGACTGAGCCACCCAGGCGCCCTGTTAGGACTTCTTTAAGAAAAGAAATAATTTAAATATTTATTTTGAAAATCTTTATCGTAATCTGTTGGTTTTGCATCTAGCCAAACAACCCAGAGTTCAAGCTGAGACATACATAGTCTTTGTCAAAGCATTTATTGAATTCAGCCCCCCACAGCCAGGCATTACAATAACTACACTTAAAAAAAGTATTTCTAAGAGAAGTTAGTCATGCCACAATTTAAGACTTATGTCCTCTTATTTTCTGAGGATACACAGAGGATTGATCATGATTCTGATTAAGACAAGGATTAGGAAATAATCACATCCAAATCGGCTTTAGGATCTTAAATGGTACTTGGGTGCTAACAAATACTTCTTCTCTATGAAGCAGGCAGTGTGGAAAAGCACAGTACATGATGCTTTAGGACCGGTTTGCTTAGCAGCCATTCTTTATCTTCCAGGGTTGGTTGCAGAGGATTGGCAAGGAGCACTTTAGTTCTATAGAGTAGAACAAATAAGGATTCAGGCACTTTAACGGATTATCTGGCCTCAGAGTAATTTGCCAGGTCTTAAAAAAATCTGTATAGTTAAATTCTGATTTACTGCCTATTTCTGGGTTGACCCTTAATAAAGTTCTATCATTCACAGCTAGCCTTTAATTCCCAAGGAAGGAGTTACTGGTAGCCAGGAGTAGGCTGTTCTGGACAACCAGTGCTTCCTCCCCTCAACCACTTGCTATCCATAGAGAGGACATTTGCACTTTTTCCCTCTTCACGTTTCATTCAGTCATTGTCCCTCTAGCCCAAGTGAGTTGAGGTGAGCAGCAACGATGAAACAAAGACACAATTTTGCAATTATTTTTGTGCCTGAACTGGATTAAAGAAAGAAGTCACAATGAACTGGATATGTCTTGGTTAAAAAACATCATTATGTTCCCTAGTATATTGTGTTTTAAAGGCCTATTCTTTTTTTTTTTTTAATTTTTATTTATTTATGATAGTCACACAGAGAGAGAGAGGCGGAGACATAGGCAGAGGGAGAAGCAGGCTCCATGCACCAGGAGCCCGATACGGGATTCGATCCCGGGTCTCCAGGATCGCGCCCTGGGCCAAAGGCAGGCGCTAAACCGCTGTGCCACCCAGAGATCCCTTAAAGGCCTATTCTTAAGACAATTTTTAAGTTATTGTTGTTAGTTGTCTCTATGTCTTATAGGCTCCATGACAGCAGAAATTTTTTTATGCATTGCTATATCCCAGTAGCTAGAACAGTACCTGGCACACAATAGGCCCTCTCTAAACATGACAACTGATACTGCTCCTCCTTAGCTTTCAAGGATCTCTGCTGTAAAAAAGAGATTATGTGTTTGTGTAGTAACTGCCTTTTTTTTTTTTTTTTTAATCACCAGCAAAGATCCTCAGTTCAAATTCCTTGGTAAGAAACATATTCCCAAAGCAAGAGGAAAAGAACTCTCCACAGGTCCTCAAGTGAAGTTTGCTGAATACAGACTTCTTTCTAGTGACATTTGGTTGAGGGTTCATTCAAACTCTGAACCTTCTCCTAAGGTGGTCAACAAGAGCACCAGTGAGTAGCCACTTGTTCATGTGGAACCATGGATCATGACTTTAGTTTTATCCATTTTCTTAATTGATGTCTAGTGAAGTCATTCCTAACTATTCACTTGCATTGCAAAGCACCACACACATCAACAACCAATATACAAATCACTATATTGTGACTGTCTCTATTTGTTGCATTGTACATGTCCTGTTTATCTCTTGATTTATATCAGGAAAGTCTTTGTATCATATCATAAGTCTCCTGTTTTATATGAGAAACATCTTTCAGATGCTTGTCTGTGCCACTGTGACGTTTTTGTGGCAGGATAAAGAAAGATTAGGGCAAAATAGGAACTGGTACAGGAACTATTATCTTAGGAAACATCATGTGTAAAATGTTGGTTATATGAAAACCATACCATGAACAGTTAAAGAATGCAATTAACCTAATAAAGTTCAGCTGAAATAATGGAATGAATAAGGAGTAAATGGACAAAAAATGATTAATATAAAAATCCATGTGTCTGGTACAATTACTAGATCTCAGGAGTTCTTGTCTCTATGTCAGCAGTGTATGTAAACTACATGTTCACGTGTTTTAAAATGCTGTATGTGTTTGTCTATATCACCATAAGAAGAATAGGTCATATTTCATAAATTCCACTGAAAAAGTACTGAGGAATGGATTTGCAAAAATTGTTTTCCCTCCGTCCATTCATTCTTTTTTCTCTTCCTTTGGCCAATTATTCATTTATCCCATTGCCATAAAAGGTGCTAGATGTGGGAGTCCACTGGGGGAAGAAAGTGCAATCTTTGGACTAAAGATGCAATGGAGACTTTGCTACAAAGAATTTTATTAAGATAATGCCTTAATTGTAAGAAATTTGGAAGTTCTTATGTCAAAGCCTGAATATATTGCCAGAAAGGGAAAACTTTTTGTTGTCCTGCTCAATAGGCTTCTACTTGACATGGGCCTTAAAGCTGGTGTATTCAAAAACTGAGTCCAGAAAGTTGAGTGGATTCTGGTCCTCTCAAGGTGTTTCTGATAAGGCATTATCCAAGAGCACTTAGGTTGGAGTGAATGCCTGTTTACTTGCTATTTTCCTTCAATTATTGTTTGACTCATCTAAACATGATCTGGGGTGATTTCAGAAATTACCATTTTCCTACCATCAAAAATAGAACCAGATTTCTGAGAGCAAATTAATCTGTGTTTGAGAAATACCATAGTTGCTTAAGGAGTCTTAGACTATGTTTCTTTTCGTTGATGCAATGTTTTAAATTTATAATGTTTGTTTTTAATAAAAACAAAAACTGAACTTAAAGAGGGAATCCATCATCACATGCCTTAATCATAGGAAAAGGTAAAAACATATGCGATAGGAGAGAAATTGTATTGCAAGGCAGAAAAAAAAAAACCCACCCAAATACATTAAATTGGAGCCCTTCAGTTCTTTCCTGCATGCAAACCTTACTTCTAACTCATTGCTAAAGAAACTTGTTTTAGTCACTCAAGTGAGAAGGATTTGTTTTGCACACATTTGTGGAGATGGCTAATTTCAGTAACATTAAAAATATACATTTGTACATGTATACATTTATACATATTTCTTTAAAATTACTTTTTTCTTGTAGGAATGACTTTTGTTGTAAACTGTATTGCTGAATAGCTTGTGTTTCTGTATAATGAAGTACCACTGGAGAGAACAGTCACTTGTGGCAGGTA
The DNA here is from genome assembly GCF_003254725.2 of Canis lupus dingo. Taxonomy (NCBI): domain Eukaryota; kingdom Metazoa; phylum Chordata; class Mammalia; order Carnivora; family Canidae; genus Canis; species Canis lupus. Next base: position 14,013,380 of record NC_064276.1, on the reverse strand, counting down.
GCAAAGAAATTTCAATAAAGTAAACTCTTAGTATTATCAAAATTATACATTTGGGGCTGTTAGCATGGCCTAGAAAAAGATGAGGACAGGCTCATCTCATTAAAAGAGAAGAAATAGTGGAATTAGCTTGAATCTAATTACAAGCCACACTATCTAATGTAAAAACATGACTGTTTTTTCACTCCCATTCATTTTGACTAGTAATTAGTTTTGGCCTCTAAAATGCCACCCTTTAATCATCCAAACACAGATGTGATTTGCCGTGCAATTTAATCTTGCTTTAATGAAGAACTAATGGACGCATCGCAAATTACTTTCCCTGTTGGAGAAAAATTCTATTTCCTGCTTTTCAAAAGATCAAGAGTATCTTGTGATAATAGCCCAAGCGGCCCTGGCAGCCTCACCGCACAGAGCAAACAAGCTCTTTTACTCAACTCCCAATTCAATGGAGAAAAAGAGGCTACAATTAGCAACAAAGCAGGGGAAACGCAGCATTACAGCCGAATCACTTTCTGTAGCTCAACCCCCAGCAACCACTGGCTTGTTAGAGCCAGGTCTAAAGTGTCAGGCGCGAACAATGCGCTGTGATAAATTACTCTCTTCAAACAGCTGCACTGCTAATTTTCAATTATACACACAAATGGCTCTCAGATTGGAAGAAAATGGAGTGCATGGGGAGAACAGTAGTAGATTTCTATGTTTGTTTGGTAGTGAGTATGGAGGCGGGAGAATGACATCTTGAAAAGAGAGCCGTAGTGAGGAGTCAGGGCTCGAACTTCAGAAGATGAGCCATCCGAAGTCTTAGGGAGACCCGTGGTTTCGCCTCGCGTTCTGGGCTCTGAAAGGTGTGAAATTACGAGTTACTTTCCTTCATCGGTTTGTTTTTTGTTTGGTTTGACCCACCACCCACTTTGTACTGGAAATTCGCTGCTGACCTTGCTGCGGTGCTGTCTGGGCGAGGAATCCCAAAGCCTGGCTTCCCTGGGAGCCTGCCGTCGGGGCACAAAGCCTCACAGACCCTGCACCTCCTTGCTGACTCCGCAGTTCCCCTCCTATCTCATCGGGTTTAACTCCTGTACTCTTTCACTCCTATCACCTATCAACTGCCAGTTGGCAGAACCAGAGTTCAGTGCTTTTTTTCTTTCCTTTTCTTTAATTAATTTATTCACGAGAGGCATAGAGAGAGAGAGAGAGAGAGAGAGAGGGGCAGAGACACAGGCAGAGGGAGAAGCAGGCTCCATGCAGGGAGCCCAATGCGGGACTGGATCCCAGGTCTCCAGGATCATGCCCTGGGCCACGCAGGCATCCTGAGTTCAGTGCTTTATGCATAGACTCTGAAGACACACCTCCTCCACCCAAATAAAAAACATTCACCCTCTTAGAGGAAGGAAAAATTTGAGCAACCTCAGGGTTGCTTCCAGATTGAGATTTTGCCTTCAAGAATACTCAGATTTCTCCCTCCAAGGAAAACAGGTGTCAGGAGATATTCCTTCTTGTTTGGTTTTTGGAGCAGAGATGAGCAGTGTAAATTAACACACATTATTATTCTGTTTTCTTTACCCATGTGCTTCCCTTGAGACCTAAGTGCCAGACTAGTTTTTGGTTGGTTTTGATATTAGAATTTAGGGAGGTACATGCTGCGGGACCATATCTTATTCTTTCAGGAAGGTTTCATGAAAGGTGTGTGCCCAAACCTGCCATTCCCTAGACCATTGGAACCTACCTTTGTGAAATATATGCACCACTCCCTACCTGCTCCATCCTATTGTTCAACTGTGGCTATTTCTCAAGAAATCAAAGGCAAGGATTGGCTTTTTCATAGAAAGACACTTGCTAAAGATCTGAATGGTGGCATGAATTTGTTTTCTTATAGGAAACAGACTGTTCTGGTTGAATCTGTTTCTGTCTTATTCCAAGCAGGAGGATATAGCCACAAGTGTGTGACATGGGCTTCTTCCTGTAGCTCACTGTCTTGAAAATTGGTTTGTGACTATGGGAGCTGCTCTATTATCTTGAGGCAGGTATGGTGTTGGTGTTACCATATTTTTCATCTTGAAGACATTATAAATCTCTTGCTGCTATCAGCATCAGTTAATTGTATTCAATGACAAAGGTGCACTCAGTTTTGGGGTAACAGTCTGGGTAGACAAGCCCCTATTTTACCATGTTGATTCAAGCCAGGGCTTCTTTTGACTTCAGCAGCCGGAAAGAAGACAACGAATGGTCTCATCTGTTTAAGAGCGACAAATTAACAAGATACAATCATTTGGCCAGAAGAGGATAATGGCCATTAAATGTTCTGATTTCTACAAGATTAAATGTAATGTAAATTAATGTTCATAAAAAGGAGCCTCCAGAATGAAATTGGTTTTAAAAAGAACAATCATTTTATTTATTTATTTATTTCCAACCATTTTAGAAGGTAGGATAAGATAACCACTTTTGGAGTAGTGTTCCTCAGCAAGGAAAAACTGTAAACATTATATATTTGACTTAGGAATATTACCATACAGAAAAGACTATGTGGAAAATTTGAAATACCAGTTATTAAAGTTACTTTTCTTGATGCAGTTGGGGGAAGCTACTGAGCAGTGGGGGATGGTTGTGAGAGTGAGTGGAAATGCAGTACTTTTTTTTTTTTTTTTTTTTTTTTTTTTTGCTGAAGTGGGATTTTATTCCTTCTACTTTATAATCGTTACAGAAATTTAAACCTCAAACCATTTCAGCCCAAGCTTATACTAAGCTTGTTAGTGGTTTCTGATGCTGTGGACGATAATGCTGCAGCATTACCATAAATCAGCAGAATTAACTATGATCTTCAGAAGCATGCTTGAAAGTGGGTGACAGAAGTCTGCAATTTGGTGCTCTGAATATTATGATAACATTCTATATTAAATGTTCATAATCTACTTAAAGCTGAGCTTCAAGTACATTTTGTATTTGTGCTTTGCCCAATATTAAAAACCAGTAACAATTATTACAATCCATGTGAGGCTTCATTATTTGCAAATGCAAAATGTAAAAAAATATGATCATATATACGTACCAAGTGGCCCTTTTATTAATTTTTTAAAGTGTTAACTTGTTTTTCATTTAAATGTGGTTATTGCTTTGTCCATTTAAGAATTGGCTTAAAATTGTATCTTTATTACATTACCATCCACAAGGAAAATGACCAAAGATTCAAATACATTTCAGATACTATATTGTAAACTTCTAAAATATGTTGTTCACTCTGCTTTTTGCATCAGATGTCAGTTTTTGTGTAATCTTAGGCCTTCAAAGGATCTGTATTGGGCATTGAGTCACAGAAACTAACACTCTACTTTGAAATAAACAGTAATTAATGTCTGTAATACGTTTTTTTTTTTTTTTTTTTTTTCCATACCACCCTCCCTACTACAAAGACATACTCTCTGACTTGGTCCCAAAATGACCTATTGTAAGCAGTTTGAGGTTTCTTTATTGCCCTTGTTGTTCTGTGTTACATTGCACATATACCAAAGTGTGTTGCTCAATGCTCTAGAGATGAGAAGAAAATATCTAGGCAAGTCATTCTTAGCAAATGGATAGAAAGTGAAATTTTTTATGATGTTGAAAAAAATGCAATTGTTCATTGCTTGAACTTAACCTAGCTGGTTAAACTTACTTCTAAAGAGCACCTCCAATAAAGGTTATAGCACAACTGATTGGCTAATTTAATAGGTAAACAAGATAAACACACCGAGGATTTTAAATATGTAATTTATTGGCCTAAAATGAGAATCAAATAAATGAAGCAAAATGTAAAATCAACTTTATTTTTTCACTGATTTTTGTGCAAACATATGGAAGTTAGAATTTTGACAGTATTCTCCATTTACAATGGTTATATAGAAAAGCTGATCTAAACCCAGATTCTAAATGGGATTAAATATGATGTATTTTAAATGGATCATCTTATGAAAACCTCATAAATTTCTAACACTCAAATGCTCTCAAAGAAGCTCTGCCTCTCAGGTCTTCACTGGGAATGCAAGAAGAATCTTAGTCCTTGAGATTCTACAGTGCACAGTGCTTTCTCAGGCTCCCCTCGTCACCTTCCACAGCAGTCAGCAGTTGCCAGCACCCCTCTCTCTTAATGTTCCTGTGCCCATATTTCATCCATAAAAAGAACATAAAGAGAAAAGATCCACAAAAGCACTTTGAAAAGAGAAACTGCTATGTGCATGCAAGAGATATAACAGAGTAACAATGGTAACAATCACAATTTATTGGATACCCACTAAGTGCTGCAATATTTAAATGCTTTACATATGTTATTTCTAATCCTTACAACAGACAAGGTAGGCATTTTAATCTGTATTTTGTAAATGAGGAAATCAAATCTCCAGAGAAATAAATTACTGTGATCAATAATTTGAGGGGTGTCTGGGTGGTTCGGCTAAGAATCTGCCTTTCACTCATGTCATGATCCCAGGGTCCTAGAATCAAGCCCCAGGTCATTGTCAGTTTTCTGCTCAGCAAGGAGTCTGCTTCTCCCTCTCCCTCTGTGCTTGCTTGTGCATGCACTCTCTCTCTCCCTCAAAAATAAATAAAAAGTCTTAAAAAAAAAAAACAATTTGAGGGATCCCTGGATGGCTCAGCAGTTTAGGGCCTGTCTTCGGCTCAGGGCGTGATCCTGGAGTGCTGGGATGGAGTCCCACATCAGGCTCCCTGCATGGAGCCTGCTTCTCCCTCTGCCTGTGTCTCTGCCTCTCTCTCTCTCTCTCTCTCTGTCCCTCATGAATAAATAAAATAAAATCTTTAAAAAAAAACAATTTGAATCCAGGGGACTGATTTTAAAGCCCATAATTTAAATCTCTGGACTACTCTGGCTCTAATTATTTAAATATATCTATTATATATCATCATTATTAAAAAATGTGTGTTAATATGAATGCTCTAAATTACATGGTCAATGTGTTATCACTTACGAAGATTAGGATTTTTGATCAATTTCTTGCTTTTCCAAAGCAAAAAGATTTGGGAGACATTTATCTCTTGACCATATTGTTAGGTAAAGAAGGAAAGATTCAGGTTCTCAAGGGATTAGGGTTCTCAGAAAACTCAATCAGGGATATAAGGCTTTGGTATGAAGATGTAGTCGTTGAATTTGCTACTTTAAGTAGCTTCAAACTGAGACTTTCTTTTCTTTTTCTTGGCATGATATGCATTAATGATGTTTTCATCAGAAGTAGCATTATTTTCCCCATGAATTTAGCAAAGTTACAAGATAAATGGGTATGTAAGGTATATATGGACTTCTTGGCATTATTACTTATAATAGTAAAGAAAACTTAGGAAGAGAGCTATGTTTAGAGAGAGCAGAAGAAGCAAAAGAAGATATGCTAGCCAAGATGTGCTGATATGCAGAGGGATTTTGATTCCAAGAATAAACCAAGGAGACTCAGTTGAACAGAACATACATTTAAGATTGGTGTATGCATAGGGGTGTAGTTATAATAAAGTATATTTCAAACCAGTGGGATAGATGAACTCTTCAATCCATGTGTTGAGATAATTGGTTGCCCATTTGAAAAAAAAATGCAATTATGTGCTTACTGTTCACAAAAAAGTCCAGAGGAAGTAATAATTTGATGTAACAAACAGATAAAGACATAACAATGCCAACAAAATAACAACACCATAAAAATCCTAGAAGAAAATATAGGAGAATTTTTTTAACATAAAGGGGAGAAGTTTCTAGGCAAAATGCAAAACTGTGCAGTCATAAATGAAAAAGAAGTGACAAGTTTACATAAAAATGAAAATCTTTTCTATAGCTAAAGAAAGGCCCATTAAAAAATTACTAAAAGACAAGCAGACTCGAAGAAAATATCTGCCACCATATATATAATATTCAAAGGAGTAATATCCACAATATGTAAAGTTCTCCTACAAATCCAACAAATAAAATCCAATAGAAAATTGAACAAAGGATACAGAAAGGCAATTAATTCTTAGAAGATGAAATACAATGAAGTGACAAACACAGATGCGTAATCTTATTAGCATTTAGGGAAATGTTAATGAAAACAAGTTATTTTAATCCGTTAAACTAGCAGAAATTCAAAAGCCTGCACATCATATTCAGTGTTGAGGGTGAGGATATAAAGAGCACCCTCATATTGTGGTAGAACGTGAATTAATATAATACCTATCAAAATTAAAAATACATAAAGTACCTGAACCAACAATCTACTTCTAAAAATAATCCAATAGAAATATTTTGTGTATTTGCTCAAAGATACAAAGGTGCTCATGATAACATTCCTCATAATGACAGAAAATTGGAGACACACTGATTATCCTAATTAACATTAGGATAATAAGTATGGTATAGCCACATGTGGAATGTTATAGCCATTAATAAGAATGAGATATAGCTATAGATCAAAAGAGGTCCATTGATTAATGAGAAAAGGCAAATCTCAGAATAATATGTGTGGTGCAATCCTGTCTATGTCATCTGTATGAATATATGTCGTAAGTAGAAAAGTTCTGGACATTGTTAATATGGGGGTTGAAGTGAGACCGAAATTGGCAGGTTGGGGAGTGTGTATGAAGGTTTTACTTGTTATGCTTCTATATTGTTTGAAAAAAATTTTTTTACAATAGTCTTGCTTTTTAAAAAATTTCCAGTGAAAGTAATAAGAAACCCACCCATATAAACAACGCATTTTGTAGGAAAGACAAAAATTCTTACTGACATATCCTTGCATATTCTCTACTTGCTAACTTTTTCCCACAGTTTGGCATCTAGTTAAGGAAAAGAGCTTTTGAGTCAGATAATATGTGGATTAAAGTTCCAGTAGAGGAGTGGTTGAGCAGCTCAGTTGGTTAAGCATCTGCCTTTGGCTCTGGTCATGATCCTGGGCTCCTAGGATTGAGTGAGCCCTAGAGCCTTAGGAGCCTTACGTCGGGCTCCTTGCTAAGCAGGGACACTGCTTCTCCTTCTCCCTCTGACCCTCCCCACTTCCTCCTGCTTGTGCTCATGCATCAGTGCTCTTTCTCTCTCTCTCAAATGAATAAATTAAAAGAAAATCTTTAAAGTTCTAGTGGAAAATGGGGATAAAGGTTCCTATCTCACAAGATTGTCATGAGGATTTATGAGGTAATGAACCTCAGTTGCAGAGCTTGCAGGCCAGCCCAGAGTCAGAGTTTGATGAACGGTGGCCTTATTTTTGCATCTTCACAGCAACTCTGTGGTGTGGAAAAACATATTTAAACTCTAATTTTTTACAGATGGAGAAATCCAGGCTCAGAAAGGTTAAATGGCTTTTTCAAGATGAGATAGAATCTGGAACTAAAGTCTGGATCTGGGATCCCTGGGTGGCGCAGAGGTTTGGTGCCTGCCTTTGGCCCAGGGCGCGATTCTGGAGACCCAGGATTGAGTCCCACTTCGGGCTCCCGGTGCATGGAGCCTGCTTCTCCCTCTGCCTGTGTCTCTGCCTCTCTCTCTCTGTGTGTGACTATCATAAAAAAAAAAAAAAATTAAAGTCTGGATCTAATTATTATTATTTTGACTTCTGGTTCTTTTTCTTGGAAGTTGAAGAAATTGAAAGTTGGATAATTTTTACTCCAAAAATTGTCAGTTTTAATTTACATTTTAGAAAATTCTACTATCACCTGTGAAATGAAAAAAAAATAATAAGACCCACCTAATTTGCAGTGGAAATTGGCATTAAAGGAACCCAGTAGCTCCACATAATTTTTTTATGAATTGCCTGGCCTCGGACATAGAATATCTGCCATTTTTGGGCTCCTGGGGTAATGAAGGGGGCAGATGCCTGCTTCCTGCCTCCTCTGGTTCAACTACTGTCTCCTCTCAGCCTCCCCTGTCGCCCAAGTAGCCTGCCCATTCTTGAACCTCAGCTTTCCCTTTTAGTTGACAGAATCTTCTGGTCTCCAGCTCGCTCCTCAGTCACCCTGATTCCTCTTTTGCAACTGTAGTGAGGTGCCTGCTACCATGTTCATTAATGATGAATAATTATGGGATTTTACATGCTCTTTGTTTCCCTTGTCTGTCAATGGACAGAATGTTTAGTGCTATAGATTTCAGTTCAATATAGGAAAGAAATATCTAACAATGGACAGGTTGTCTGGAAAGGTCTGGAAAGGTTTGAGGATCATCTATCTATCAAGGATGTCTGCAGTGAATAGGAACTACAGGATCGTATATACAATCTCTCCTTGACTCTGGAACTCTGGGGTTTTATTATTATTTTTATCTCTTAAATATTTTATTTATTTATTAGAGAGAGTGTGAACTGGGGGCAGGGAGGGAAAAGAGAATCAAAATCTCAAGCAAACTCCGCACTTAGTGACTGGGGAGAACCAAGTAGGTGTCAAGGTACGAACACAGTGCAATGTATGAAGTCAGAACTCAGCTCAAGGGTATAAAGTAGATTCCTGGTCAAAACAGAAGTCTAGTTACTAGAAATGGGGCTCAAGGTCAGAGCACAAAACACCAAAGATGATGAACTAGGATTTTTAAATTATTCCCTTCCTTCTTTCTCTCTTTCTCCTATCCTTTCTTTGAGTTTTGTATCCTTTTGTGCTTTCCTTTCTCCTTAAATTACTCCTACCTGACCAACATTATGATGAGTTCTAAAACAACCTGTCCTGCCCCCAAACAGCCCAATCCTGACTTTGGCCAGGAAGCATGTAAGGAACCCTGTTTTTATAGTTGATAGCCAGGTGGGGCATTATGTTGAGTGATAAAATAAACTAATATAGAGCCCATTTAAAAAGAAAAAAACACAATATTTCACTTTACTAAAAATACTTTCCTCATACCCTCCCAGTTCCCATTTTGTTTATTAGGAGGATTTTTGCAGGTGAAATTTCATTTACTTTTACATTAAGAAAATTTCAGAGAAGCAGTAAGCATTTCTTCTTCTTCTTCTTCTTCTTCTTCTTCTTCTTCTTCTTCTTCTTCTTCTTCTTCTTCTTCTTTTTTTTGCAGCAATTGTTTCCCAACTTTTTTTAAACTATAAAACTACTTCTTCTATGGTAGGATTATTTGCTCAAAAGTTATGCTTATGTAGATGATGTGCCATATATCCCCAAAGGAATACTAGTCAACCAATAAAAAAGGAATGAAATTTTGCCATTTGCAACAACATGGATAGACCGCGGGGTATTAAGTGAAATAAATCAGAAGGAGAAAGACAAAAACAGTATAATTTTACTCATATGTGGAATCTAAAAAACAACCACAAAAAAAAAACAAAAGCAAACTCATAGGCAAAAGAACATTTTGGTGATTACCAGAAGGGGAGTTGGGAAGGGGTGCACAAAATAGACAAAGGAGGTCAAATATACGGTTATGGATAGATAATAACTAGACTTTTGGAGGTTATCACTTAGTAATGAATACAAATGCAGAATTAAAGTGTTATATACCTCAAAATTATGTTATATACCAATCCTACTCAGTAAAAAAAAAAAACAAAACAGCACAGCCTAAACAAATAAACAAACAAAATAAACTTTTTTTCACTAGCTATATGTTATATAGCTAGTGAAAAAAAGACCTGTTGGTTAATAATAGTCACAAAATTACCATTAGCATTATGCAGCTTTTATGACTTATCATCTATTCTGAGTTAAAATTCTGTGATATGGACCTTATCATACTATTTTCGCAAAAGACCAACTAATCAGAGTAGTTTGATCAGTGCAGAAAATTAAAATAAGATTGGTATCTTTAAGCCTTGCCTTTGGCCATGGGGGTAAAACTAAGTCTCTAATAAAATCCTTCTGAAAGACCAGAGATGGTATGAGTTTTCTTTTGGTTGACCACCATAAGACCTCAAGGACTTGCTTTCCCTATGGAGGCAGATTTCTTCAAGACTGTGGTCCAGACAGACTCTCCAGGAAACCAGTGGGTTGCATGCAAGTTTTATGAGGGCTTTGATTTGCATTAAGTCTCCTGCACACTTCTGAGCAAAGGACGACGGGAGGGGAAGATTTTCCATGAGGAGATTCGTTGAGTTTTTGTGCCAATTGAAGACTATGAATTAATGCTTTTCTGATATTCCTAAAATTAAAACCCCATGAACTAACCATTTCAGAGTATTAAGCTTTGCTTCAAAATGCATTCTCCACAGATGAATCAAAGGGCCTAATGCATTTGCTATTTGGGAATAATAAAGCATGAAATGGGGTGCAGGACTTATATATTTACATAAGAAGAAAGAGCTGGAGAAGTTTAGGAAAAACAACAACAGAGGAAGGTGCCAATGTGAGACTTGCTCTGAAAAAAGCAGACATGTAAACTGCTCCTCTTCAAACTGCTACCCGCTTTATGACAACTGAGGTGCAGAAAGGATTTTGGAGATCTCACCCCTTCCTTTCCCTTGGGTTCCTTAGAACTTCCTCTAGATTTTGGCATTTCCCTCACCTTGCTGTGTACTTCTAAAAGAAAGAAGGGGCAAGGAGAAACAAAGGAAAAGAAAAACATTTTTTTGTTTTCCAAATGTTCAGTGTTGATCAAGTATCGCAATTAGAAAAATAATATTTAGAATGGAAGAGACTAAATCAGATATAGGAAGTGTAGAAATAGTAATGATCTAGTTTTTAACCTAAAACCTGGTCAATTTAGGCATTGCTTTTTGTGCAAGAAAAAGCTATCTAAATCACAAATAAATGTGTGCAGCCTTTTCTGCAATCTCCTATACCACCTTGTGGCTCTCAAGGTAACTCCATTGAAGAATCATAGAATCATATAGCTTTGTAGCTATGTGTTGACTATTCTGTTAAGATAACTAGGATTTTTTATTTTGTTTTTAAACAAAGATATCATTACAGAATCTCTCTCTTTCTTTTTTTTCAGAATCTCTTTTATTTACTCACAACAAAACAAATTCAGGTCCAGAGTTAGGCTGTGTGTAGTTCCTGGGCAAATAGAGGCTATGTCAGTTAGCATAAGTTGGACTGCATGTGATGGCAAGTCCAAAGTTATAGAGACTTAAACAGGATTAAAAGTTTATTTTTCTTTTAAGTAGAATTAATGTGGAGGTAATGAGTCCAGGGCTGATGTGGTAACTCCATGGTCATCAAGGACCTCAGGTCTTTTGTTCTTGCTGCTTTGCCATTCTGAGTTTATCTCTTGTCCAGAAATAGCAGTTCTAGCTCCAGCTGTCCTGTTTGCATTCCAGTGAAGGAAGGAAGGGAGAAAAGGAGGAAGGAAAAAAGGAAGGAAAGAAGGAAGGGAGGAAGGAAAGAAAGAAGGGAGGGAGGAAATAGAAGATGGAAGGCAAATGAGATTGCCAGAAGCTGCCACACAGCTCCTCTAGTTGTATTTCTAAAGTCATTGCTCCATCAAATGGCTACAGCTAGTTGCAGGGAAGGCCAGGACCATATTCTTTATTCTGGGCAGTAAAGTGCTGGTGTTTTATTACTAAGGAAGAAGGTGAGAATGAATATCGGAGTAGAAGGGATCCCTGGGTGGCGCAGCGGTTTAGCGCCTGCCTTTGGCCCAGGGCGCGATCCTGGAGACCCGGAATCGAATCCCACGTCAGGCTCCCGGTGCATGGAGCCTGCTTCTCCCTCTGCCTGTGTCTCTGCCTCTCCTTCTGCCTGTGTCTCTGCCTCTCTCTCTCTGTGTGACTATCATAAATAAATAAAAATTAAAAAAAAATTATCGGAGTAGACAGCCACTAGTCTGTGTCTGTTTGCCAGCTCGATGCTTATTCTAACATCCAGTCTTCACCCTGGTTACTCATTTTTTCACTTTTAACCAGGTTTCCCCTGGATGCATGTACAGAGCACTGAAACATCAGTTATATTATGCAATGCCTTTAATAATAGTAACAACAATTAATGGAGAAAAGCAGAGGTAGAGATGGTTTCAGAGAAACAAAAAACCAGGAGGACCAGGACCCCTGCCCCCCTCCACACAAACTTGTACTATAGCTATTTTTTCTTATTTTTGGCCAGAGCACCTTGTTGTATAGTTGAAAATATTTCACATGATCCAGGGAAAAAGAAGGATGAATTTTAGTTGTTTTTTTTTTTTTTTTTTTTTTGCACTTAATGGCAGATCATTTCACAGGAAGTTCAGCTGGTTTGTCTAAGGAATTAGTGAAGAAATAGAAAATACTAATATAAGACATCAGTTGTAAGGAAGACACAAAATCTATTCTTTTAAGTCACTGTTAGTTAAGGCAAGTCAAAAGCCTTAAGTTTCTTTGGTTATTTCAAGTACTGCCCTTCATTGTATATCTTTTGCTCTCAAGTTTTTGCCAACCAAGATAACCAATAAAAGAGGTGGGTTTTACCGATAACATCAATAAAAACAATGTGTTTAATGTGAGAAATTCATTTCTTATCTACTTCAATTTCAGATTTGAGCTGCCTTAATCAGAGGAATTTATCTGGTGACATTCAAAGACAATGTAGGATGAAGACTTGATTGTGGTGGGCTTGAGAATAAAACAATGTGAGTTAAGACTAATCTTATAGTATGTTAATTAATTGTCCAGGTGAAAGTAGTGCAATATGCTAAAAATAATATAAATACCTAGAACTGTGGTTCATAAACTTGAGTGTGTATAAGAATTGAGGAGCTGTTCTAAACACCTGTTTCTGGTCCTGCCCTCAAAACTCAGATTTAATACATCTGGGACAGGTTCTAGGAATCTAAATTTTTTTATTTATTTATGATAGTCACAGAGAGAGAGAGAGAGAGAGAGAGAGGCAGAGACATAGGCAGAGGGAGAAGCAGGCTCCATGCACCAGGAGCTCGACGTGGGATTTGATCCTGGGTCTCCAGGATTGCGCCCTGGGCCAAAGGCAGGCGCTAAACCGCTGCGCCACCCAGGGATCCCGAATCTAAATTTTTGACAGGCATTTTAGGACCAACCTTTGAGAAATACTGACCTACAAATTCAGGTAGCATGAAGACATTTATAGAACATGAGATTTAATACCATAAGAACTGGATTTAACTCATCTTCCCCATTTATTCATTGTGCAATCTTGGGCAAGCTACTTAACCTTAAATTCAGCTTCTTCATTTTTATTCTTATTTTTTTAAAGACTTATTTATTATTTGAGAGAGAGCACGCATGAGCAGGGGTACGGGCAGAGAGAGAATCCTCAAGCAGATTCCTTGCTGAGCATGGAGCCTGGTGTGGGGTTCCATCTCATTACCCTGAGATCATGACATGAGTGAAAATCTAGAGTCAGCCGCTTAACTGACTGAGCCACCTGGGCAACCCCCAGTTTCTTAATTTTTAAAGTGGATAAACATAACTATTTCATAGAATTGTTTTTCAGATTAACTGGAAGAAGATGAAAGGTGACAACATATTGTACATTGCTTAGTACTTAGTAAATATGTAAATAGTTACTTCATCATGGCATAACCTGATATGTTCCACAGAGACCATACCATATACTTGAAAGCTCCATCACAAGTAAGTACCCAAAATTCCTACTGAAGAATCAGGCCTTTGGGTTAAAGCTTTGTCTTTAGAAAACACCTGTTGTGATCCAAATAGTCACTTGAAACTGCTAATCCTTATCTGGTGTTTCCTGGGGTATGTTTTGTGGAACAGGAGTCCTATGGGACATTAAGAGGGGGTATAAAAACAGGTTTCATGGTCAAATAATTTTGGATAATATGGGATTAAATGGAATCAATAAAATTTCTTTACTGTTAAGACTAAAGAGTCTTTAAAATATTAATTCAAATTTTGAGTCTTATAAGAGGGAATTTTTGGATAAACACCTTCCAAATTTATTTTTATTTTTTTTTTCTTTTAAACACCTTCCAAATTTAATGTGAAAATCCCTTTTAAAGAGCTCTCTCAGGGGATTTGAGTCTATAGAACACACCTGGGAAACGATGACATATTTCCATACACTGAAGTTTTAGTTTTGCTAGCAGATGGCAGTCAGCTAAGAGAGACACTAGAATGGTGGTTTAAGGGTGAGGGAATAGAAAAAGGCATGGGCTGTGGGATCTAGCTTGGGAGGGCAGATCCAAGTGAAGAGTTCACAGCAGCCAAGAACATCCTGGGAGTTCCAGGAGTCCTGGAGGCCCTAAGTAAAAAGGGTTCAAAGTCAATATGCCTTAGTCACAGTTTAGTCTAGTACTGCTTGGCTGGGGGAACAAGTTCCCTACTTGCTTTCTCTGTTCTACTTTTTACCTTTTATAGCTTCTCATATGCCTAATTGAGGTCATGTAGGCATTCACAATGAAAGTTCGTTCCTCATCTCCTCCACCAAAAAAAGCAAAACTCTTAATGGATATTTAACATATGTCTGGCATTGGACTTGGAGCTAAGAATCAAAAGATAAACAAGTTATTATTTATGTTCTTAGAAGCCATGTAGTAAGAGAGAAATGTAGGCAAATCAATGATTATGATTGTGTGGTAATGTTAACCAAACATCCCACTTAAAGTGAATGAGGGGCAGTGTTTCAGGAATTAAAGGTGTCAGGACGATTTCAGGTATAAAGTTATGGTTGAACTAATTCTTGAGGGAATAAGAGATGCCTGAAATGCAAAAGCTTAGAAAAACCAAAGAAAATCAATTTCTAGAGGGCAGATTTTCATCTGGAAGCAAGGAGCACATATATTTAATAGGAGCACATGGCCCTTTTATGGTGTAAAGGATTGGAATTAAATTCTTAAAACAATGATGCTAAATCCATCCTATAATTAAGAAGCTATTTTCCATCCATGACACAGAGCCATTTATGAAACAAGTCAACACTTAATACATTACAGATAGGGGAATCTAATGGGTGGTGTAGTCAACCTGATGGATTCCCTCTCAGTTGGGTTTTCTTGGGAACCCACATGGTCATTGCTGAGTCTTGTATTTATCATCTGTGCTCTTCCCTTAGAGTAGTTCTTGGATCAGATTACCAATCTATTTTTATCTGAAATTAACTTGTGCTTTCAGGGGAAGTTCAAACCTCATACATAACCAGTGTGAAACTTTCCCTGACTATTGGTGACCCATAGTCCATAGTATCATCTTTTTGGTCTAAAAAGAACGTTAGACACACAATTCATTACTAGAGTTTCCTCTTATATGGGAACAAGCCCTGAATATTTCTTAAATTGCCATTTAAATTGATAGAGTCTGAACACTCTGAAATTCAAAAAACAAGGATTGGCCAATTTTGGTTTTCTTCACTAATATTTTGACTGTGTCCTTTCTTCCCTGAAGCAGTGGGATCTGAGGTTTCAATTTAACTATAGATTGGCAAACAGAGAAAATAGGAATTTCTCCCAAAGCAGGTATACTATATGAAATGTGAGGTTTAGAGACATGTCTAATGTCTCTTTTTATCCTCCCTGATTTCCAGTATTATTCCTTGTTGGTTTGTTAGCTAATTTGGGGAGAGAAGTGCCTACATAGAATTAGAATTATGAAGTACTTTCCTGAACAAAAAGGATACTGTGAAGGCAGCCAGATTGAGAAGCCATTTCTCTGCCTCAAGGCAAGTATCTCTGATAAACCCCTACATCTTTTTTTGCAGTGCTGTATGTATTTAAATATTTTAAAACTGGAATTTTATGAAATAAAGCTGCTTTATCTTAAATTTCAGAGACTAGGAGTTTGAAAATATTCATAGGTAAAACAGAGATAAACATCTATAGACCTATTAATTAAGTTCTGATGGGAAAATGCTATTAAATAAATGAGAATGTTATGAGCCACTAATGTATATTCCTGTAGTACTTTTTGACAAAATGTAAAAGAGAAAAATAGAACACTGTCTCCTTCATAACTACTATTGCTTCAGGCAAAACTTTGGCCACAAGGTCTACTGCCTTGCTTCCCTGATTTTCTTGTTTCAACAATTGCACTAAATTCTGGGTAAATTAATTTTCCCTCAAAGTGAAAGGCTCTTTTAATAATTCCTTGAATGTTCACATCATTGTCATTAATGGGCTTTGTTCTGTTCACTGTAGGATAACTTCTTTATATACTTGTCTTTTCAAATGCTTTCTTCCCATGAATAGACATCATAGTAAGTCACTTGAAAAATCTCCTGTAAATATGGTTTTTTTTCAATATTATCAACCATTGTCTCATAATTTTCTTTTATAACTCTGACTTGGAATTGCAGAAACCCTGGTCATGAATACCAGGTCAAATTCTATACTTGTAGCTTTAAAAAAGCAGTTTGATAATAAATACAAAGCTTATTGTAATTTAAAAAAAAAACAATAGTAAAGCATCAATATGGGTTAGGATTCTGACAAATTTATTTTTAAAGTATCTTTTGTTCTCATTCTATACTTTGAGGTTTAAACTGAGAATTTAAGATAAAAATATGAATAGTTAAGGGTTCAGGAAATGACATTTCTGGAGACCATATTCTTGAGAAGTTTTTTGGTTTTTTGGTTTTTTTAATTATCAAGAGAGGGATTCAGGATAGAATAGTGGTTAGGCCTGTAGGCTCCAATGAATGACACACCTGACTGATTTAATCCCTTGGCTCTTCCACTCATTAGCTGTGTGACTATGGTGCATTCATATATAAATTGGAGATAACAGATACTTCAAGGAGCTTTTATGAGAATTGAATAAGGTAACCTATATAACGTGCTGGTAGTGTCTTAGAGATAGCTACAAGATATTGTTGGTTGTTAGTATTATTATTGTCTATAGCTGTCTATTATTTTGGCATTGTATGAAATTTGCAACAAGGAAACCAAATAATTCTAGGAATGAGAATTTAGAAACTTCTTTTTCGTAGGGCCCAAGGAACCATTTTCAAGGCTTATATTACTTTAATTTGGGGGCTTAGGTAAGAACACAACTTTTCCAGGAGAGCTATGTGATTGAATATTATTTTTGTCCTTCAAGAGGCTGGCTAGCCATGTAGGCAAGTCAAACCCATGCTCCTCAATCTCAGTGCAGGACAACACATCATAAAGGTGGGTGGAGAATAAATTTGCAGGCCACATAGGTGTGTTAAGAAGCACTATATTTTTCTACAGGTAAAATTAGTATCTGACTCTAGTTCTTCTTCCACTGAGAGGCAGGAATTGAGTTTCTACTTAATTCTAGTTGGCGTCTAAACCTGGAGGGTTTACATGGAGCACACTCCTAAAGGTTTCAGGGGCTCGGCTACAGAGCTGAGTGCAAGATTGATTCTCCAATTCATTTTAAACACCTAGCACTATTTTCTTTTTCATCCCCGTTTCTGCTTTACCCTCCTCTAGTCTAGACAATCTCTATTTACTCTTTGGGGTAAGATGGTATATGTCCTCACCTTGTCTCCTTCTAATTTTTTTTTAATGGATAAGCTTTGTGTTCTGAGTCCTTCAGATTAGAGTTTTGAAATGCTTTAGGCTCAGATTTTGCAAGTAAAAAGTTGTGTGTTTTATTTGAGAGGCCACCGAAGAAATGTGACTAACTAGATAATACTAAAGAATTATTGTTTAATTTTTAAGTGTGATAATGCTATTTTGGTTATATTTTCTTAAAAAAAAAGAGTTTCTTACAGCTAAAACATCTTTATTATTTATTTTTTAAATTTTTATTTATTTATTTATTTTCAGCTAAAACATCTTATAGAACAAATGGGCTGGCATAGAAAGAGAAAACCACAAAAAGGTCTCCATCTTTTGGAGGTATATACTGAATATTTGTGGGTGAAATGATATGATGTCTGGAATTGCTTCCAAAACTTCAGGATAGAAGTAGAGTGGACTAAGGGTATAGATAAATGAGGATTGGCCTTGAGTTGATAATGGTTGAGACTAGGTGGTACATACATAGAAGTTCATTATATTATTTTTTCTGCTTTTGTATTCGTTTGAGAATTTCCATAATGAAAATGGTTTTTAAAAGCCATGCTAACAGCCTGTTATTGCAATCAGAAAATAAGAACTGAATGTGTCTATACTCTGCATTCTTTTAGATCATCCCTCCTTCTCTGAATAATGCTTAGTTCTGACCAAGTGGGAAAAGTCACAGAGTAATATAATACTCTTGAATGGAGAGATCTCCTTATATCAAAGTTTCATCCTATTACAGAAGCCAACCAGTCAAGTCAGACTTTAGATGTAAATATATTTAGTGATTAAAACACGAATCACTAATATGTCCCTAAGATCCTTTGGTTATTTATTCACCATGTTAGATGTACAAAGTGATGCAGAAAATTTGGAACTGCTCAAATATTTTGTAGACTTGAGAAAGGCCTTTTTTTTTTTTTAAAGCAACCAATTAGCAAGAAAGTTTGAGGGTAGGACTGGGATAGGGATTACACCATGTGAGTTATACTGCACAGTTTAGTTAATGGGAACTATCTTACATGGCTGAGAGTTTGTGTAAATTGATGTAACCACACTCTTGAAAATGTAACAAGCTTCTGTAGGAGAAAGAAGCTGGTGAGTATAGAACATGGTATTAAAATGTTCAT
Organism: Canis lupus dingo; assembly: GCF_003254725.2. Taxonomy (NCBI): domain Eukaryota; kingdom Metazoa; phylum Chordata; class Mammalia; order Carnivora; family Canidae; genus Canis; species Canis lupus. Next base: position 13,994,951 of record NC_064276.1, on the reverse strand, counting down.
GCCAATATAAAAAATGACAAAGACAGCTACTGTGCAGGCTGTAGAATATCTAGCAATATGGTGTCTAATATCATCCCTGATTTGTCCCCCTTGGCAGAGAATTTATCATAAAACATTTGTTGAGCACCAAGGTACCAAACCTGAGAACACAATAATACACAGACACCGGTATATAGCTCATGGTAGGGTAGGTAGCTGCAGGTACAGCTGGGCAAGTCCTGATTACTTTCTTATACTCCGACTCCCCCATTTTATATGTATTGAGATCAGGGGTAAGAAAAATCTGAAAAATTTTAATCATAATTAGTTTGAACCATTTAGAAACACATAGATTTATTCTCCTTAATGGCAAAGAGTGGTAAAGATGAGCAACTATTGGATATTATAATTGAGTGCATTACTTTCCTTTGAGAACTTTGAAATTCTGAGCTAGGTGTAGGAGAAAAGGTGTTTTTCTTCTCAACTCATTTATTCTCCTACCCATTTCTTCTTCACTCTCTATCTACCTGCTAGAGCCACAGTGAGAATTATTTTAATTTCTAAAAGGCACTTCTGTGTGAGAGAGAGAAGAAAATGTTACAGTGGAAATAAATGTTGGAACAGGAGAGTGCCCTCTATGAAGGACACTGAAGTAGCTAATAGTTCCCCTAAGATATTACCAGTGGAGTGGTCCTATATGAAAGAAAGGTGGCATGAAAGATCATTGCTTCAGTTATTATTAATGGATTGCTGTTCCCACAAAGATCATATGGGGAATGGTTCTGATTGGTTGACTGGTGCCATCAAAGGTAGTTGTTTAGCTGTGTGACTAATGCCACTGTTTTCAAGGTCTGCTCATGGTACTTCAATTAGATGGAGGCTGTGGCAGTTAGAGAAGCTTTCTTGAACTCTTCGCTGAGTTTCAGGGAAGGAAAACTTTTCCATTAACTGTGAAGTTTAGAAAAAAAAATCCTATAATGTATTTCTTAACCAGATTAGAAACCAGAACCCTGGTAGGCTTTTGTTTAGCTATTTTGCTGAGGGTGTTCAGCTAAGGCCATGCAAAGAATGAATAATTCACATTGAAAACCTTAGCATTTTACTTAAAAGCCTTATTTTCATTTTTGGAAAATGTGACAGCAAGAATTAGTACTGGCACTTCTGTTTCAATAATGGTGGTGATGTTTAAATGACAACAAACACATAATTGGACTTACATGCACATTTATGGACACAAAAATGTCATTACCTATTTTGGTGGAACGTTTTACACTTACTCTATAAACAACAGAAATCAGCTTAAGTTGTTTTTATCTATAAGCAATGAATCAATGTGAGAAACCCTTGTGGCATTCACACTTTGAGAAAAATATCCTTTTTTAAAAAAATTCCCTCATATTGAAAGGATGAAATTGCTTGTTTTAAATAAGATCTTGATGAGTCCTCCTAAAATAAATGTTAACCCATTTTCATAACATTCCTCAAGGTCCTTTGAAGATCAATAATTAGACTCCTCCTCAGATTAGAGATAAACTGTAGCAGAATAATTTTATGCTTCCCTCAGTTTGATTGAGCTGAAATTGTCTGAATATTATAGGGTAAGAGATTTAGCATTTTATGGTGAGAACAGAGAAAAGAGATTAGGAATAGAATGTTGTGGGAAGAATGGGGGAACTCATTGATAATACCTTGGGTACCAATCATTTTACCCATGGAAAACACAGGATAAAAACAACTCTTCTCTCAACTATTGCACATATTTCTATTTTTCGAGGAAAAAATAAATTTAAGTGTTAATAAGAAATATGCTAATGAGCTCAAAGATTTGCTATGAATTCCTGGTCTACTCAACCCAACAGTGAAGTCTGAGTATTTCCACATCTCCTTGAATTTTCTGAGACCCACAAAGAGTCACAAATACTCTTACTATTACTTTTTGTCAGCCAATTCCCTGGCATTATACTGTAGGTTCTATTTGTTAACTTGAATTAAATTTCTTTTTAAAGAAGATATTATTTATTTACTTTAGAGAGAGGGAGAAAGAGTGTGCATGCATACCCAGTGCAAGACTCAATCTCACGACCCTGAGATCACGACCTGTTGGACACTTAACCAACTGAGCAACCCAGGTGCTCCTTAAGTTTATTTAAAAATATATTGCTTTAGGGGCATTTGGCTGGCTCAGTTGGAAGAGCATGTAACTCTTGATCTTAGGGTTGTGAGTTTGAGCCTTAGTGATTATTAAATAAATCAATAACTTAAAAAAAATATATCCTTAGTAGGGTGTTTTCCCAGCTGTTGCTAATCTAAGACATTACACATGCATTCAATTCAAGCAGCCATGAAACATTGATAGGTTTTTCCTGGAGACCATTTTAGTCCACCTATTAGTTGGAAAATGTGGATAAACTCTGAGAATTAAATGTATAAAACAACTAGCTGGAAGATATGTTAAGATTGACTGTTCTGTCTTTAACATCTTTGTAGGAAGAATCTGCGTTTTTGACTTGCAGTGGCTCAATAAGAATGTGGCTGCTGCTATTTATTTTATGTGTTGCCTATTCTTTCTAAGGTCCAGGTAATCCTGTTCTTGTTTGATCAGGGTGCTACACAACTCAGGAGTCCTCAGTGGTTTTCATAGCCAATACAACTCACACTTGTCCAGCAGATGGTTCAGTACAGTGTGTGTTTATCTTGGGTGAGGCTTACTGCTTCTCTCTAGTCATATCCCTGTTTGGTCACTTAGTACCTTTGTGTCCCTTTATCTTTCAAATATCTAACCCCAAGAAAGAAGACTTTAAACTCAACATGGTTTAAGTCAATGATATCGTTTAAAATGTTATGTTTCTTAGGCACATCTACATTTACTAGCCCACATAAGTTTTAGATAATAAAATTATTCTTTATTGGTAGAATTTTAGTCTCAAACGGCATATTAGAAAAGTTTTAGGAGGAGGGTGGGAGTACAGGTAAGTCAAGGGGTCTTGTCCAGCACCTTGGAAAATACTCCCAATCTCTTACTTTGCTTACTTATAAGATTAGTTCTGGTGAGGCATAACTCCCCTTCTCCCAAACCATCTCTCTCTCTCACCTTTATACCAAAGATCAGGGAAACCTCCACTAAGAAGCTTTTCTTGATTAGTCTCACTGTGCTTCAGCCAGCCTCTTTAAATTCTGGCCTACTCTTTCACTGTTATCGGGCTGTTAAAGACCTCCCACTTTTACAGGCCCTACCCCATATCATAACACCTCAAAATGCATAGACTATGCATTAACTATATTTATTTTTTCCTGTTAAAACAATTTAAAAGGCTCATGATACTTCTACATCTAAAATTTTTTAGTTTTGTATACCTTATTTTAAATGGACTATAATTTCTTGGTAATCATTGTATATGTTCAAAGATCTTTCCGATGAGAAAATAGACCTTTTTAAATTTAATGAAGTTTTATGAATATTAAATTTCATAGGCAGTGAGGAATACATTATGGTGCCAGTTTATGGACATTTAATTAGTACTTGTTAATTTACTTTTGAAGTTTTTTGCGTTTTGTACTCTTCAGGTTTCAAATATTTTTACAAGTTCACAGAATGCTCATAGACACTAATTTTAGTGACTTCTATGTATCAGGCTGTGTGCTGGCAGCTGGAGTTAAACAGTTGAAAAGACAAAATCCCTGCCCTCAAAGAGTTCAAGGTGTGAGGAAGATATTTAAGTAAATAGTACCTATGCAGTGTGATAAGTGTGCTAATAAAAATCGCATTAGAAACACACAGATGACTCTGAATAACTCTGCCCAACTCAGTTCTTAGAAAAGGTGACTTTTGAGCATAACAATGATTGGCTTCTTTTATCCCTAGATGAAAAGTCCCTGGCTCTGGGTACTTCATGGAGGATTGTCTTATTGATTATTTTCACATTCTGTTTCATAACTAATACAATCTTAAGTTCTTGTAGAAATCTGGAACACCTACCAGCATTGGTCTGACAATTTTCAACCCATCAGGCCATCCTCTGTTTCCAGGTGCTTCCCCTTCCACTGTGGAGATAGAATATGAACCACAGGGTGATCTGGTTGCATGTGATCTTTGTCAGTAGAGAATCTTCAAGGTCATTACTATCATGATTTCATTGCAAGAAATGAAATAAAACCTCAGAGAAGAAAAGTTATTTGCCTAAAATCAGGGTGGATAGTAAAATGGCAGAGCTGAGATTCAAATCTCCTGTGTGTGTGACCCCACAGCTACTTAACCTCACCACTCTGTAGATTGGGACACCCATTAGCTCATTCCCAAACACATCTGTGTGGCCGCTGTTCTCTAGGTTAATTTGTGTGTACATTTTCTCATTAATTTCCTCCTCTGTCGATGAAGTGTAAAAGGATTTTTAAAAAGAAAAAAAAAAAAACAAACCTCTCTATACCCAAGAAGAGGTAAAAACTTACATCAGGAAAAGATAACTCAGAAAGGAAAAAATATTGAGTATTAAATCATTCCCCAAATACCCCTAGCTTTTCCCATAGCTTCTTTTATAAAGTGACAGGCATTTCCATCTTCACCTTATATTTTTGCCTACTTTAGCAAGAAATATTTTGCTTGATACATAATTTTTGATAAGGGAAGATTCATCAGAATAAAAAAGCTATAATATTTCATATACTCGAATGAATTTTAGGATGGAAGTTAAACAGAACAATAGGAGTATTCATATTATAATAACCATTTTTAATGATCTAATTTTAAGATTTTGTTAGCAGCTGAGAGTAGAACCCACACAAATATTGAGTTAGTGAAAAGTACTAATGGCAAAAATTTCTCAGAGCCGTGAAGATTAGTCTTTGCTGTTAGTTAGGATAATATTCTGTTAGAAGAGTTCTGATTTTAGTATTGTGTAAGCTGTTTTCTTAATACATATCTACCCTCTGCCTAGGTGATATTCATGAAATAAGGCATAGATAATGCATTTAGTAACACTGAGCTGAATCATGCAAAACATAATTTGTGTGCAATTTTGGGGAGTGTAAAATAAAAGTTGTTTTAAATGTCAAAAAATCTGTAAAAATAAAGCATTCTAATCAGAGAAAAAATTCAAAAGCTTGTGTCATAAAGGAAAACAATTTACTTGTGCCAGTACCCTTAATAAGTGCCCCAAAGCGTTCCAGTGCTGTTACATTCTCTAATGATATTACAGTATGTGGCACATCTCATCTAATCTGTTAGTAAAATCCTAAAGTCACTTATGTCAGTCTCTAATGCAAGCCAAATGAGTCTTTCCAGTAATAAGAAGCTTCGCAGAATTAGTTTTCGTTTTGCAGAAAATTGCCATTGGGGCTGGCACTTTTATCTAAAAATTTCACTCGTGCATAAGCAAAAAACTCATATATTATTTGGTTACATTCCATCAGTATGAGAAATAACATTGTGAGAATTCTATGCATGCTAATGATATATAGAAATCCACCTGCTTTCAGATAAAATGAGTTTAATTTTCTGTTGCCCACTGCCTGGTTGGCCTTTCATAAATTACTTATGCACAGCTATTATTAAAATAGAGGGAAAGCAAATTAGAAAGTCCTCCTATCTCTCTACTGGATTTAGCCAAGGCAGGGCTGTGACAGCTAGAGTCAGCGTTTTTGAAAAAATTCTGCTCTCTCGAAAAATTTTGCATCTCTATACAATTCTATACCACTGTTGTAAACGTTCTGACCTGCCTTCTTACCAAATTAACCTAAATCCTTTCTATTTTTCAACATTAATGGAATCCTCTAGAGTCCTGCTGATATATATTAAAATATATTTATTGGTTAATTTGAATTCCAGCATTTTGTACCTCATTTCCAGCGCTCCTGTTATATCTGAACAGCTTTGAGCTTTAGCATTAAAAACTTACAAATTAAGATACATACAGTACATCTTACAATTATCAGATCAAAATAACTTTTATTGGAGTATAGAATGGCAAATTTAACTTTCTAATAAAACATAAAGTAAAGACTGTGTGAAAGACTTAATTGGATTTCAAAGGGTGTTTTCTAGCCGATGGGGGGTCTTTTTTGGTCAATGAATACTTGACATTTGGTTTTAAGGACAGGTGAAAAGTTTCTATTTCTTGAGGATTTTGAAGTCCAAAGTTCCCAATAGCTTAAGACTAATTTCTGTTAATTGTTTTTCTTTGTCCAATTATGATCATAAATTTCTTAGAATGCATCAGGTGACTATGTCTTTGGAGGCTGAGTAAGCATTGATGAGGCTCTACCTTTGCAATGCTGTGGTGTTAAAAGAGCTATCAAATGCTGTTTGAAAAGCAACTTCAATTGCAGTTCATATTGAAAAAGAAAAAATAAAGAACACTTTCGAGCCATTTCATAAAATCTCAATATAAAGAGATCATTTTTAAAGACAATTGCATCTTGCATCGGGAAGGAGGTTACATTACTCAAGTAGTGTTTTAACCTATTTCTGGAAAAAAAAATATGCTCATCAGTTTCTACTGTTAAGATCTTTTTTATAGTGTTTTGATATAAGTTTTATGCCTAAGTGCAGGTTTTAGAGTCTTGATAAGTTATTAATACATATAAAAATTAAAAATATATATTTGTGGTATATGTGTGAGATAAAAGTGGAGCAGTTTTAGGAAAGTATGGCGGAATGGGAAGGGAGACACTATCTCTTTTTTTGTCATCTGTTCCCCAAATCCTATTTTTCCCCTTTGTGAGAAACCTTTCAAACAAAGGTACCCAACAAACTTAATGTTCCAAATGGCTGTTTAAAAAGAATACCAAGCAAACAAACCTAGCAACACAACTAAAAGACATACAAATGATTTTGAAAATCTGCTGTTGTAGGATAGCAGAGGAAAATTTCGTTTTCAGGTCTGTCCACACAGCAGTGTTCAAATAGAGTCATCTCTCTTCCTAATAAAGTTTAGTGATAAAGTATTTGTTCCCTAAGAGAACTAGATGAAAAATACTATTTAGTAACACACAACTCACACTTGCATCATTAATTCTAAAGTTCAGCATCATTAATTCTAAAGGTCAGTGTGTAATTATATGGTCTCAGAGCCGTGAAGATTAGCCTTTGCTGTAAGTTAGGATAATATTCTGTTAGAAGAGTTCTGATTTTAGTATTGTGTAAGCTGTTTTCTTAATACATGTCTACCCTCTGCCTAGGTGATATTCATGAAATAAGGCATAGATAATGTTTTTAGTAACACTAATCCAGCATCATTAATTCTAAAGTTCAGTGTGTAATTATATGGTCTTACCATGCCTTTAAAACTATTCTGAAATTTTCAAATAAATTCACTAACAGTTTTGTCAATTGTCTCAAAAAGACGGAATACACAGTTTAAGATCAGTCAACTACTTGAACCATGATATGTTAATTCTCTGTTTATAAAATACTTAACTAGCTGAAGCTTCTTAGTTGTCTTGTTTTACCTTGGCACTGGTGGTTTGAGCCAAGAAATCCCACGGAAGACAATCAGAGTGTCATTAACCCCCAGGCATCTGCATAAAGTCTAGCACCTGCGTGAAAAGAGAAACCTCTATTCCTTTTAGTTTAAGTTGTCAGCATGGTTGGCATTGTGTAAACATAGCTTCCTATCTGTTCTAAGGTTGTAGACTAGGAAGAAACATAAATCTAAATTGAAGATATAAATTAAATTATCATGATAATTCAGACAAAACACCAAAATAAAATTTTGCAAATAAGCCAATCACATGTTATGCCTCAAAAACTGTAGCTTGCTTTTCCTGTCAGACTGTTTGCTTTAAATTAATTCACTATTTAATTAATCAGTTTTTCCTATGTAAATTGATTGAAAGTCAGAATGAATGGGGTTGTACAAAGCAAGGAACGTTTGAATTTGATGGAGCTAGATTTGAAGCTTGGTTATAGCATTTCCTAGTGATGTTATTCTGGCTAGGTATATAATCTTACTTGAGTCTCGGTTCCTTCATTTATAGAAATGAGATAATACCTTACTCATAGTTTATTGGAAAGATTAAGATTATATATGAAAATGATTTATGGGATGCCTGGGTGGCTCAGTGGTGGAGCGTATGCCTTCGGCTCAGGAGGTGATCCCCGGGGTCCTGGGATCCAGGCCTGCACTGGGCTCACCTCAGGGAGCCTGCTTCTCCCTCTGCCTGTGTCTCTGCCTCTGTGTGTGTGTGTGTCTCTCATGAATAAATAAATAAAATCTTAAAAAAAAGAGTGATTTACGAGTATGTAAGTGCTCAATAAACATTAGACTTGCTTTAGTTCACTTAGCTGTAGGCATGGGAGGCTTCTTTAGAATATGTTTCAGATCTTATACATCTTTTTGTAGTGTCACAGGTATGATATCCATGTATAATTTTCCTTTCATCATTTGTAGGTATGTAAAATATTTTTGTTATTGTACTTTTAGATCTTATATATGTTTTTATAGTGTACCGGTATGACCTCCATATATAGCTCCTCAACATATACATCCATGAATGAAGCAGAGATCTTATATCTTAAAAGAGGACAAGGACTTTGAAAATATGAAGAATTTCAATACATTCTTCAACAAGAAAATACTTAGATGCTCATTGTAGAATATTTGGGAATCATAGAACAATGCAAGTTAAAAAATGAAAATCTTTCCATATTCCAAAGATGTTGAATATATTGTCTTTTCAGCTTGTTTCTATACATATATTTGTATGTCTTTTTACAAAATTGTGATCATATTGTATTTGCTAAGATTTGATGCACATTTAGTAACATTGGTGGTTCCTCATGACTTAAATATTTTTATAAGCGTAATTTTTAATGACTGCAAAATATTCAATTGAATGATCTTACAATAGTTTATCAAAACATTTGCTATTTTTGAATGCTTAGATTGTTTTTAATTTAAGGGTCTTGTATAAATTTATTTAACATAAATAAGACTTTTTGTTGCTAGTGGATTTGTACTTTTTAAATGTCTGTTAGAATTTGAATTGCCTTCTTTGGTGAATCATCTTTTCTTATGCTTTTATCATTTATCTATTGGTGTGTTTACCTTTTTCTTATTGTCTTAAAAAAACTATTTACATATTAAAATGTAAATACTTTATCATTTTACATTTATTTTTGGCCTTTCAATATGATGTTTTAAAATGTATATAGTTTCACATGTTTACAGTGAAAAATCTTTTATTTATAATATTATACATTTTAATACTTTTATAAATATTGCTTTCAAATGTTCTACTTCAGAGAGGAGAAAAATTATTGCTTAAAATTAATTCTCTTTTTATAGTTTTATTTTTTAATTTTATACAAACCATCTGAAATTATTTTTTGTATTTTATTGAGATAAGGTGTTAGTTTTATATTTTTCATAGAGGAGGCCACTTTTTTCCATTTCTTGTATTGGATAAGTGTAATGGATTTCTGGTGCTTTCTGACTGGCTTCTCCATTATCAATTAGATCTATTTAACTGCAGGTATTTCCCTGCTAATATTGTATTCTTTTATGCAATACAGATCTTAGTTATTTTACTACTGTTTTGGCAATAATCAAGTGATATTACAATAAGTGATAAAATGAAGAAGACAAGAATTATCAGTTCAGTTAAGTCAATTTGCTAGGTGAACTTGGTTAAGCTACCTACCTCCATTTGGGTTAAGTAAAGTGGGAAGGATTGTAAAACAAGGAGAATATTACCTGGTGAACATTGTGGTTGACTCCTCACTAGGCATTTTAGTCCAGCTCTTTAGTGGTCAATTATGGAGGTCTTATCATGGTTGACAGAGATTGGGTCTAAGCTAATTTGGGCCAATAAGACTTGAGAAAAGTCTTGCTTGGGGCATCTGGAAAGAAGTTTCCTGCATTTTAACAGATGGACAGGATAGTTTCTGTCTGTCTCTCTGACACACACATACATTTCTCTTAACAAGGAATTCCATTTTTTTGTCTACTACTGGCAGTCATCTTGAGATTATGGGGCAAGCCAAGTCTGAGGACTAAAGCTGACCCAAAGAGAAGGGAAAAGCTGAGTAAATAATGTGAAATAGATCTCAAAGCCCTAATATCCCTTAGTCTGAAGCCCACACTAGTTCTGACAGGTCACTGTTAATTGCACCTGCAAGCATCTGATTCATATGTATTACCTCTTCCAACTTTGGTGTGATAAGCAAATAAAAGCATGATCCCATAGTGCTTTAGACTATCACCAGAAGTAATATGTGGCTATCATCACCAAGATGTCATTAGATATGAAAATATTGCTGTCATTATGCACAAGTTAGTTGATTATACATCTCTACCAGCACAAAATGTTTGAGCATGCAGCTTTAATATATTTATTTATTAGATGCATTACTGTACACATATATGTGATAAAGAATGTACATTAGATACATCTAACATTGCATTTATTATATGTATTATAAAAATTCACAAAATAGGAAGGAACTAGAAAGATAAATATAACTAATTTAAAATCATTTATTTTATTTACTTATGTTACAGAAAACTGGTTTTCCTCACAGCATCATTATTAAATTTATTTTATTAAAGTATCTGCTGAAAACACCCCATTGCCAAATATTTACCATTTTAGAAAGGGTCAACAAGTCATGAGCAGTTGTTTTTTAAAAAATGTCACAACTCTCCTTTACATTCACCTCTCTTAAGCACTTTTTGAAGAAACTACCAGCAAATATCTATAATACACCAGGCTTTTCATGCTCACTCCTAATCTACTACAGATATTGTTAAGATTCTATTCTTTAAAGTAACATCTGTATGTTTATTTAGCCTCACACAGAAACTGCAATATGCCAAAATATCTTGACAGTTTGTAGATAAATTAGGGCTTTCCTGTTGACCCTCTGCATTGCTAAAATTGCTATTTCCCTCCACCATACTGACAAGGCTTTTTTTTTTAAGATTTTATTTATTTATTCATGACAGACACAGAGTGACAGAGAGGCAGAGACACAGGCAGAGGGAGAAGCAGGCTCCATGCAGGGAGCCCGACGCAGGACTCGTTCCCGGGTCTCCAGGATCACACCCTGGCTGAAGGTGGCGCTAAACCGCTGAGCCACCCGGAGCTGCCCATCTTTTATGTTAGTTTTAGGTGTCAATGTCAAGTATATATTAAATACTATTAGGGTTTATTTTATTCCTTTTCAAGGTAAAGATAAATAAAAACTCATTATTTCTTCCCAAAGGTCAAGAGGTTATCTTATGTCCTCTTGGTCTATGAGCACCCGGCATTGGGATCCATTGGTTAGATATCAAGTATGAGCTGCTATTAAAGAAAAATTAACAAACCCATTATACAGATCTATTTTTTTTCCCAAAAGCATCAATCATGAGATAACATGTCAAAACAGTTGAAAAGCAGATCCGAAGCAATTAGACTATTCTAGTTGACACACTGTTATGGGTGCCATGTGGCTCTTGTTATTCTGGCCATAGTATTGATTACAAACCTTGTAATCACAGTTATAAGCACAAAATAAGAACAGTTGGTGCTAACATGGAAATGAGGAAACGCAATACTAAATCAATGAGATTACTCCTACTAGGTAAGAGACAGAACTAGGGATGTATCATCATGTAACAAAACCACATGGAATATTATCTTAAATGCCTTTCACAGTAATGGGGAGCCAATAATATCATTTACTTGTAAAATTTAGCCAACTTTAAAATAAGGTGAAAACATACTTACATCTGGGTACTCTAAGCTCTTGGCAAGTGAGTTACACTTGCCAAAGTATATTGCCTCCTAAGGGCTAAACACTCAACAGTCAACCCTTTTATTATATTTTAATATTTCTATTATGAGTTCCAATTATTTGTGCACTAACTAAGCGAACAATTCCAAGACTCTTCTCTAGATTGCTATAGAGGGCCCATTTGATGTGTGTGAGACCATTTGCCACATCCTTAAGTAACTCCATATAGCCATCCTTTTTGAATTCTTGCTTTGCTTTTTATGGTGTCTCTCTCTTTTCCTTTTATATTGTCACTTCTTGTTATTATACTAAAGTCTGCTTCTGCAGCCCTTCTCTCTTTCCTGACTTGCTGCTTTAAGTCATTTTTGGCCTTAAGACAAGTTAAAAATGTCCATTGAAGACTAAACTGGTTTTGATTACTGGCATAAAGTTCTCTCCAATGAGCAAACTAAATTTTACTACATGGGTATTATAACATATATTTTGGTTACTTAATATTCCTTTTTGTTTTTTTAGCTTTGGGATTGGTGAGGCTACACACCCATGTTTCACAATGGGTAAACTGTTATTTAAGCACATAGTGTTTTCTGCTTTTGACTGGGTGGTGGTGGATTACTTCAAACTTGATAGATCTGTTGATCATTAAGCTTTAATTATAACCTATTTCCTGTTATCCAACTTCTTAAGAAATTTTTCTCTCAGAATACGGAATTTGGAAAAACATAAACATCCTAAGGAATGTCAGGAAAGAATCCTGCCGTGAATACTAGTGACATTCTATTTAACTTTTGTCACTGCCTTAATCAAAGACCAAATTACAAAGTATTAATTGACCAAAGTTGTTTCTTTTTGACTTTGGGAAATTCAGTTATTGTCTAAATTTTAGGCTGAAATAAAGAAGTTTCAGCCAAAATGATCGAAATGATTGAAATAATAAATGAAATAAAAAATAGTAAATGATTGAAATAGTAAATGAAATAAAATAATATGTATTTATTGTTTGCCTTACAATAACTTTCAAATCATTTGATTACTTACCAAAACTAGCAAGAGTTGACGGTGTTCATTTGATATTTGGAGTGTATTTCATAATACATTTTTTTGCAATTATGAAATTATTTAAGACCTATTCTTTGAGAATTCACAGAAATTTTTTAATCACACAGAATACAGTCCAAAATACTGCTACTTTCTATCTACTCTTTATTTTACAATTTTCAAAGCATTATCTCCATAACTTAATTTTTTTAGTTCTCAGAACAATACCAAGAGGCAATTGGGGCAGGCATTAATTATTTTACAGATGAGAAAACCAAGCCACAGTAAAACTGCAACTGAGGAACTGGGGCACCTATGTGGCTCAGTGGTTGGGTGTCTACCTTTGGCTCAGGGTTGTGATCCTGGGATCCAGGGATTGGGGATTGAGTCCTACATCAGGCACCCTGCAGGGAGCTTGCTATTTCCTCTGCCTGTGTCTCTGCCTCTCTGTGTCTCTCATGAATAAATAAGTAAATCTTTTTAAAAAATTGCAACTAAGGGACTGATCAAGGTCATAGAGTCAACTTACAATTGGTAGAACTGGGATGAGAATGCTGAGAATGCTTTTTACCCTTTAGCATGCTGAGAGGACAGTGCACAGAACTCCTGATATAAAAATGAATGCTTAATAAAAATCCACTGATAAGGGGCACTCCGCTGGCTCAGTTGGTGGAGCATACAGTCTTGACCTTGGGGATGTGGGTTTGAACCCACACGTTGGGTATAGAGATTACTTAAAAATAAAATCTTCCAAAAAAACCCCCTGCTGATTGATCGATACAGAAGCAAATCATCTCTAACTGAGGTGAGAAGGGCCTGGGAAAGATCTCAGAATAGATTTGGAGAGGAACTGGCATGTGCCTGTGCATTTTCCTTCTCAGTGACTGCTAGATCCTGTTCCTATTGTCCATGAAATAAATGGCTGGGGTATTTCTTCCCTGGCAGTGGCTGTAGCTGCTCTACGTGGACCATCTCTCCATTTAACTAGGATTAAGGAGGGATCATAGAAGAGAGACAGAAGGAGTCCTCTCTTTATAAGTAGGCTGAAAAAATGTTTAGAGTCATAACCATTTAGAGTTAGAACCAGCGATATTTGGCACCCTACCCATGTGGAAAAAGATGACTGGAAGTTCCAGTCCTTCAAAGTTCCAGAACTTCAGAGTTCTGTTACTTCTTTGAATCTTGGGAAAGGACTTTAGGATGATGTAGCACATATCAATACACACAATATTTTACAATAATCAGTCCTTTGTCCCCAGAAGTTAATTTTCCTTTTTATTTAGCATAGGACATATCCTAGGAACTTAGTAAAGGACATGCTACAATATTAAGAATTCTATAATTAATGTTGGCCAGGATTTGAATTTAAATCCTTTACTTTTCAGGGTCTAATTAAACTGAGACATTATTGTAAGTGGAATGAGACGTTTTTCTGACCAACCGTATATTAATGGTTTAATGTGTAAGGATTTTATGTTAAAATTTTAAAACATATTTGAAATAATGCGTTTTTCCTTTGAAGTTGAGAAGAGTGAAAAGTTATCTTGCCTTAACATAAAAGGAAATCACCTTTGATATAAGAGGCCTTATTAGGGCAAATATTATTTTATTTCTTTACAATTCTCAGTAGCTCTAAAATACACTATAAGATTGTAAATATAATTATAGACACTATAGCAAGATAGCCACTGTAGTTTAGTAGCTCTTGGTTCTAAATTACTAATTCATTTTAGCTGTTCAATTGAACTCTTTGGGGAATAATGTTAATATTGGCAGGTACCTTAACTGTAAAACTGTTGATACAACACAATTGTGCATTCAAGTGCTTAATTTCAGGTTTTACTTGGGCTGTAAAAGGTAGTTTAATATATGTTCTAGAAGGTAAACTGTAAGAAAATAATCATCTGTTGATGTTTATAGTGTAGTCTACAAAAGAAATACTGTTCATTTTCTGGCAATCATTTTTTTCTCCCAGAATGACAAAATATATACATTAACAGTATTCACACCTTAGATGTCAATAGCAACTTTTTCTCAAATAATTCAAATGCTTTTTACATCTATTATTTCATTGAATCTTAACATCATTATTCAAACTCACAAATCAATGTTCATTGAAAATGGTATTAGAAAACTTAAACTTGAGAGATACATAATCTGAAGGCTATCAACTATAAAAATTATAAAAAAGATGAATCTCTAAAAATGTTCCGTTCTATAAAAGAATATTCTTCAAATTTCACAAAGACCAAAATATTAGTTAGATTATTTAAAACTCAACTAATATTGAATAAAATCATCAGGCATAAATAAAGCAGCCAGTAATTCTATAAAAATAAGCCTTCAATTTTTGTGTAAAATAAAAGTGTGTTTTCATGCTCATACAAGCTTATAATCTTCTTCTGCCCTACTTCTCTGATCTCAGGAAGAAAGGATCAAATTCTCTTGCTTTTTTTCAGTTTTGTCGAAATAGAAATCATAGATCTTAGGAGAAGGGGACAAGGAGGCGCAACAAAGGTCACAGCTAAGGGCCAAGTGGACTGAAAAGAAAGCTGAATTCATTTTCCCCGAATCCGACTGCTCTCTGGAGTTGGCTTATCAACGTCTTGTGTTGTAGTAGTGGTATAACTGTCACTCAGATCTGTATTCTTCCTGCAATAGAAAAATAGCCTGTTAATTTTAGAAAGAGTATAATTGTCACACATCCCTCAGATTAAGGCCCAGCGCCCTGAAAGAAATGGAGGAACACTCAGAGGTGTTTACTTTAAGATTGAACTGGGATAATTTACTTTTTTTTCACCACCAGCAAATCCCAAAGTTGGATCTCTTGAAACTCACTGTGTTTGGTTTCAGTAGCACAGGGTGAGGTTTCCTTCCAGCTTGCCCTGGGCTCCCCTTCGCAGCTGGGAGAGCACTTTTACCAATTCCCAAGTAAGTTTATTGAAGACAGCATAGGAGAGCTCAAGATTTATCACTACTCAAACCCTTTAGATTTTAGGAAAGCTAAAGAAGGCTGCCAAAATGCTTTTCTGCTGCCCTCCCCCATCAAGAGTGAGATGAAAATGAAAGATTTACAGAGCGAACTGCAATGTGTGAAGTGCACACACACACACACACACACACACACACATAAATTTTTAAAAACCCTACCACTTTGTCTTATTTGCATGAACACAAATCACTTTCAACTTAATGCCAGAGAAAAAGGCAACATTCCCTGTGATGACTTGCTGAAAAGCTCACTGTATTTGTTTGATAATGGATTTTAGTTCATTGTCATGTACTTCACTCTTCATCAGCAGGAGCACTTCAGGGTAAAGAAACAGGCTTTTACCACACTGGAACAAAAGATATATAAGAAAAAAAAATCCTGAGCAGATGGAATATTATTTGCATTTGCACAAATAGTGCTTTTTAGCACAATCCATATTTCTCCATTGTGAGCCAAAGTAAGCCAGATGTGTCTACAGCATGCTGCAGACGCAGAATCGGCTTTTTGTTTGTTAGACTCAAAGGTCCCAACCTTATGATATCTTTGTACTTGTATATCCATTAGTTTTATTTCAGTTACTTATCAGGAGGGAAAAGAAGAAAATGGCACTATGTATTTAAGAGGACCATTGCAGAGATGGCCAGATTAACTATTTTTTATTTTCATGAATAAGGATCAAATAGGTTTTAGTTATCTGAATGTCCATCTAGAGGTCTAGATGATGATGTAAAATTAAAAATCAGAATGTAAGTGTAATAAATTCAGTTCTCTATGATTACATTAAATAATCCTTGACATATTTTTTGTTAAGTATTTTGTGGAATGTAGGTCAACAAATTATTTGACATGATAGAATTAAAATAGAATTTTAGGTCTGAAAGGGATCTTTGACATTATTTTGTGCAATGTCCTCATTTTACAAATCAGGAAACTGAGGCTCTGGGACTGAAGTGATGTATAGGGAGTAGTACGAACAGGACTGGCACCTGGTCTCCTGACCTTGAATCCAGTCCTCCATCTCTGTATCAGCATTTAAAGTAATGGTTTATTTGGGCTCTAAGCTCAAACAGATTTGATAATTTAGGCTTTGGAAAGTTAAACTAACAAATTTTTCTCAGCTGTTAGTGTGTGCCATGTGTGTTGGACCTTTCTAAGAGTAGGAAATAATAAAAGCAGCCTTTCCTAAAATTATTTTGGACCCATTTTTTTCATAGTATGTACCAAGGGTCACTTATGTAGAATGTCCTTTTGGGGATTGCAGCAATGGAGAACCACGTCTCCTCTACAATGAAAAGACAATGAACTAATTTAAAGAAATCACAGAAAAAACAACGGATGACTTCAAATTCTGGTAAAGATAAAGATATTCAGTTGAATTAAAAATAATGAGTGATATACATATTTTTAAAAGTAGGCTCTATGTCAAACATGGGGCTTGAACTCAGAACCCCGGGATCAGGAGTCACATGCCCGACTGACTGAGGCAGCTGGGTGCTCAAAACAATGAGTGATATACTTTTTAAAGATTTTATTTATTTGAGAGTGAGAGAGACCAGGAGGGAAGAGAGAATCTGAAGAAGACTCTGAGCTGAGTGAGGAGCCTGACATGGGGCTTGATCCTGAGACCATGAGATCATGACCTGAACCAAAACCAAGAGTCAGAAGCTTAACCAACTGAGCCACCCAGGCGCCCCAATGAGCGATATTTTTAAAGATAGCTAGACACTGGTTTTTAAAAATCAGTTAAGGTTCGCTTATTTCATTTCTTAAACCTCTGATTTCCATGTTATTCACAATGTTTTATGTATAACAGGGTGCTCATCTATTCATGCTGATAGTAGAATCATGGCTGCTCTCCACCTGTGTTAACCCAGGGTCTAGCGGGTAACCTGAGGGCCAGTTTTATTTGGCTCTGAAATGCTCTCATTCATTTGTCCATTTAATGATTCCATGATATGATGGAGTCCGCATAATATATCAGGCACCATGCTGGGATTTGAGATTATAAAAGTAAATAAGAGCACTTCTCCTCAAGGAGCTTATAGTCTGGTTAGAGAAACCAAAAAACCAAGCAAACAAAGAAATCTAAACAAGTAAACAAACATATCTAGAAAATAATAGGTAGTAATGATAAAGTACATTATACTCTATTCCATATCAAATCTTATAGCATAATTTCTGATATACAAGAAGTGCTTATAATAAGATGCTATGGAAGCAAATGAAAGGGTGTATCATACAGACCCAAGAAGTCAGGGAAAGCCTTCTGCAGAAAGGCTGTCTTAGCTAAGACCTGGAGCAAAACCAGAGGTCAGCTATGGCTAGGCACGGTGGGAATGGGAGACTAGAGTGTACAGAAACCAAGAGGTGAGTGAAAACATGGCATGTTTTGTGGGCTCTGGTGCTAGTGTTTCCATGACAAGGAGGTTAAAAGATAAAGGGCTAGAGAAGTGAGTAGACATCAAAAGAGGAAGCTGTCATGAACTGTGTTAAGGAATTGAGGCTTTATCCACTAAACAGTAAGTGTAAAAAGCCTCTGTTTACTTTGTCAGATTTACATCTTAGGATGATCACTCTGTTGTATAGACTGAAAGGGAGGGGGCGAGGTTGAAAGCACACAGAAGAGTTCTGAAACCATTCAGTAGAAAGATGGTGGAGAACTGAACACAGTAGTGGTGGTGACAAGAAGTGGGCAGTTGGAGAAATATCAGAAGGCAACATATGCACTTCTTAGTGATGGATGACTAGTGTGGACTGAGAAGACAAAGACTCTAGATGACTCATGTGGTTGAGGCAACTACTCATGTGGTTGAGGCTGCTTTATTTATTTGCATTTGGTTTAGGGTTTTTTTCTAACCATCTGACAGCAAAGGATAAAAAACTACTTTCCTGAGATCTGAACTGATACAGAGTCACAGGGATGCAGAAAAATATTTGTTTTTTTTCCTCCCTAAAAGCTAAATATAAAAGTAAAGAATTTTTCTCATTATAAAAATAGAAATATTTATATCTTACTAACTTTTTAACTATAAAGGAAGCACTTTAATTTAGGAAGTGTACATAATCTACAAAAGTAGAAGAAAATAATCTGTTATCTCTCACTCAAATTGTTACTATTTTAACAACCAGTTATTTCTGTCTGAATACTTATTATCTGAATTCAGGAACTGAGTTTTGATAGCATGAAATATTTGTATTTCCTTCTAATCTCTTTATGTATACATTTCACAAAATTGACTCTGTATTGTATTTGTAGTTGTGTCCTGATTTTTTTTTTATAAAGCGATCTGGTATGAAATGAGCTTTTTTGTTATATGATCAGTGGAGAATAAATTGGACAATACATGATCAAATGTTGAACTTACAAACTTCCACCAAGAAAAAAAGAAAGTTCTCTGTCTTTCTTTCCCTTCCCAGAGATGTTTCATCATCATTTAAGGAGATGATCCACTCCTTAAATGATTCCTTTTCCAAAATCTTGTGCAGATGGCTCTTTTCTGCTCTTCCTTCAATAGCACCCTTCCACTGCTAAATTATAATTCTCAAAGTGTTAAAAATATGAGGTTCATGCTCTCCTACAAATGACTCTCAAACAAATATAAAGTGAACACATGGCAAAAATTTTATTCAGTTCAGGGGAGCCTGGTGGCTCTGTTAGTTTGCGTTGCCTTCGGCTCAGGTCACAAACTCAGAGTCCAGGGATCCAGTCTTGCATTGGGCTCCCTGATCAGTGGGGAGTCTGCTTCTCCTTCTTCCTGCTATTTGCTTGTGCTCTCTTCCTCTCTGTCAAATAAGTAAATAAAATCTTTAAAAAATTTTTTTATTCAGCTCATTAATCAGGGAAGGACTGTCATTGAAATAATTATGATTGTATTGAAGTATTTGAAAAGCAGAGATATATACAAGTAGTTAGGAATGCAGAAATGAATATACCAGTAGATGGAAATTGGTTAATATTCTTTAGGGGAAAAATAGGTAAGTTTGAAGTTATCTTTTCTACAGGGCAAAAGTCAATTATATCGCTACTGGACAAAATTTATTTGTATTGCTATTAGCAAGAATAATTTGCATTACTATTCATTTTTTTAAACAAGTTAACTTCCACCACTACAGAGTTTTGAATAGTTTAGTTAATAGAAAATCAATTGGAGGTACTATACATTGCTACAAAATCAGATAAATCCTGGAAGGTCCTAAGAGGACATTCAGTAATTGCGTATGCCCATTTCCAAGGCTTGGGTATTTTTCTCAACACAATCATGACCTCACTTTTGATTATATACATTTAAAATATTTTTTCCCTATTGTTAAAAAAACCCTATCCTTCTACTTGTCTCACTTTCAAGTTATCTCCATGTTTATTTCCCTTTATCAGTCAACTTCTTGCAAAAGTTGCCTAGATTTCTGCCTTCATATCCCCTCCATCTCATTTACACAACAATCACTGTAATCTCCTTTGAAACTCAACATTTCACTAAAATTGCTATTATAAAGATCATCCAAAGTCTTATCTGCCCAATCTCATGCCATAGTTTTCTAGAGCGTTTGGGACTGTTCACCACTCCATATTTTCTGAAATACTTTTCTCCCTTCTTTCGATGTCCCTGTTCTCTCCTGATTATTCTCTTACTTCTTTGACTTCTTATCTACTGATGCATAAATTCAGCACACATTTCCTGAGTGCCTGTCAGATGTCAGATACTTTGTCAGAAAACAGAGATACAGAGATGAGTAAGACACAGGAGAGGTCCGGTAAGGGAAAATAAATTTACAAAAAATTAATATCTACTGTTAGTCTAGTGTTTCCTATGTGCTAGTCACTGTACCAAAAAGCTTTATACACATACCCTGTATTCTCAAAATAACCTTTTAAGGAAGGGATTTTCCTCCTCTTCGCCCCTTTTTATTTTAATAGGAGAAAATCATGACTCAAAAGAAGTTAGATAATTTGCTGAAGGCCACACAACTATTGGATCATAGAGTGGAAATTCAACTCAGGTCTTTCTAAATCTGTAGTCTGGGTTCTTGCCTTTAGTGCTACAGAATAAAGGTATTATAAGAATTATAGTAAGAATATTATTGTACAAAGTCCCAGGGGCTTGGCACAAAGGTTGAAGCATTCAGTTCTATTAGAGGATGAAGAATGGAAGATCCAACAAAACCTTGAAGCAATATTATGATTGTGTCATGTCATTACAGATGAATATACATTCATAAGGTAGACAAAGGGAAAAGAGCTCTCCAGAGGGAGGGAGCATGAACAAAGGCCCACTCTTTAAATGCTGATGTTTTTACATCTAGCAGGTTCACCTTCTGCCATCTTTTATTTCTCACTTTATGGGCTGTCTATGAACAATTTCATCCACTTCAGAGGCTGTAAACACTGGTATGGATATATTAGTCTCAAGCCTATATATCTATTGTGATCTTCTTATGGATCACCAGAACTATATTGTTAACTTACTGGATGACACTATTTGGATGTTCAATAAGCACTTTAAAAGAAATATGATTTGTTCCCTTCCAGCCAGGTTTTCCTCCTACATATACTTAGATTAACTTGATTTCATAAACTTCTTAGATTTCTTATGTTTCTTCAACATTTAAAATTCTTTGAGAAAAGATCACTAAGAACTATTATTTCTCTTTCTTAAATGTCTCTTGGTTATGTCTTTTCCTCCTATCCTGGCTGCTATAGCCTTAGTTCAGACTTTTATTATTTCATTGAGAATATAGCTTTCTAATGGAACAGAAATAATGTAGCATAGATATAGTAAAGTGCAAAGGATACAGGCTTTGGAGTTGAACAAATCTTTAGAATATAATTTCCAACTGTTAATAAAGGTATGGAATTTACTTAACTTATTTGAGTCATGATTTTCTCCCTCTATAAAATGGGGAATCATAATGTCTACTTTTCAGGGTTATTGTGAAGATTTAATATGATAATGCCTATAAAGTACCCAGTACTGTGCCTGGTATGTAATAGGTGTTTAATAAATGGCAGGTATCTTTTGTATTCTGCTGTTGAATGAAATAAATGCAATTAAAAGACAAAGGAAGAATAGTATTGACACACGTAAATAGGATTTTCAAGACACTGTCATTCCAGGGCTGATGCAAGATCAATACAGTTCTCTTTTGTCTTTTACCTGTATTTTTCCAATGTATTGATATCTAGTTTACACAGACTCATTGTAATGGCTAGATGGCTGCTGAGAACTCTAAGCCTATATTCTTAGACTATATTGACTGAAAGGATCCATGGGTAAACCTCAATAAAGAACCCAGATTGGGGCAGCCCCAAGGGCCCAGCAATTTAGCACCCCTTTCTGCCTGGGGTGTTGTCCTGGAGACCAGGATCGAGTCTCACAGTTGGGCTCCCTGCATGGAGCCTGCTTCTCCCTCTGTCTGTGTCTCTGCCTCTTTCTCTCTCTGTGTCTGTCATAAATAAATAAAAAATCTTAAAGAAAAAATCTCAAGAACCCAGATTGGCTCTGAGTCACATGCTTACCCACAATCCAATAATATATCTCAAATATAGCATTGACATTGACCCAGTCTTATGGCTCTGTGAGACATGGTGATTAACAGTCCCACAAAGGCAAGTGGAGAGGAAGTTGTCACCAGGAAATGAATGCTTTCAGGCAAAACGTGTCCACCATACCTCTCCTACCCAATCTCCTTGTCTCCAGCATTTCTATCCAGTATATCCTCCATGATATAAGCAAATTATTTTTCATTTTGTATTATGTAGAATGTATTATGTGACTCTCAAAACCTTAAAAACTTGTACCTTACTAGTTGAACATAGCAACAACTTCTTTATAGGGCTTCAAATATGCAGACTATCTGACTCCAACCAACCTTCCATTCTTTCCCACTGTGTACCAACAGTACCATCCATTTCCTTAGCACACACTGAATTTTCCCTCTTCTCTGCCTCTTTCCGTTTTGGACTTTTGCTCAAACTGTTCTGCTTAAAATGACCCTTTTCTTCATGTTAGCTTGGATGTGGCCAGTCTATGTTAAAAGATTGCAATGCAATTCATTCTTTTGGTATACCCAGAACTTCTCTTCCTAAAAGAATCTCCTTCTCTGCCATTGCAATGATGTTTCTGAAAGCCATGCCAAACAGAGTAGCACTCCAATTTTGGCTACATGACCCGGGCCACACAAATCATGCTCATGATTGATCCAATGATGAGTAAGTAACTGAAGTTGGGCCATTTGGATTCCTTTTTAGAATGAAGGTTGGCAAGACAGATACACTTTTCTTGTGAGTCATTAATTTGGAATAATGTTTAGCCCAAAGCTGCCAGTGACTATGTCCCCTAATACAAAAAGAAACCACACATGCAGAAGGTGACCGTGAGGCCAATGTGTAAAGAAAAGCAGGTAAGAGGTGGAGAGACTAAAAGTCCCAGTGTTCCAGTCCTTGCTTTAGTAGTGCCAACCCATAATTGCTATATTCCCCCCTTTAAACTACTTTGAATTGAGTGTCCATTACTTGAAAGAAGTAGTTTTCTAGGTCCAGTTTAAGAATTTCTTCCTCTAGGAAGTCTGTCTAGACCATACCATGTTCTATTATACAATTACTGTCTGATTTTTAGGAGGTATAGTTAAGTATTTACCTATTCCACTATGGTCACTCAGTAACATTGGCCAAGTGCTACCATGTTTCTGACTGTGCTAGATCGAGAGCTTAACTCCTACCCCACTTAGCACAGGGCCTGGTACGTGGCAGAATTAAAAAAATGTTTATTAAATTGAATTGCCAAAGGTCGTTGAGAAAACTTCCCATTGTTCCTGATAACATGTAGTTCTGTCTCCATTCCAAACTCTGCACGGGTAATAGAATCACAATCTAAAATATTTCACTAAAAATGTAATTTTGAAAAAATATGTGAACTGGAGAACATGAGCTACATTAGAAGCAGAAAAAGGTTAAGTCTTCAAATAATGAACTCAAGCCATTTCAATGTCTTACCTCCAAATAGCAGGTACAAATTGGTTTATTTGCATTTTCTTGGTTAATTACACATTTTGGAATGATCTTTCCATGTGGAAGTCATTGATAACAGGATCTAATTCCAGAGACCAAAGTGCCATTAGTTTCATTGAATTGAAACATTTTCAGAGGTTGGAGTCAAAGCCTGGGAATTAGAAATCGTGGGTTTTAATTACATCTTGGTCACAGATTGGTTGTTTTCTTGGAAGCACACAACCTCAAAGAATTCGAGTGCATGTAAAATGAAGATGAGAATCTTTGGCTCCTTCAACATCAGACTTTTATGTGGTATAATGAAATATTACCTAAAAACACCTTTGAATTCCTAGGATGGTGTGCATTACTTGAATAGAATGCCTGGTTAGCATGATGAATGAATAGGAAAATTAAGGCCTTTAGTCCAATGGAAAGCAAAGTCTAGTTGCTGGTAAAGGAGGCACAGAAATAGAGAAGGGAAAAATGTCAGCCTGGATTCAGTGCCTACTGTACAGTACTATATACTAACTGGTATGGGGAAGGCTTTTTACTTATCTTTAATCTTTAGAAAATTTTTAGGAGGTAAGGAGAGAATACATTTTACCCATAATGAAATAGAACCTCAAATACCTTAAGTAATTTTCTTTAGGGTCACACAAACAATAAAACTATAAATAAACTATGAATAAAACAATAAAAACTATACATTTTAGGCATTTTTTCAAAAGTAGTATTATACATTTTTTTCTAATTGTCATCAATAAAGAGAACTTTTAAAAAAAGATTTTATTTGTTTATTCATGAGAGACACACATACAGAGAGAGAGAGAGAGAGAGGAGAGGCAGAGACACAGGCAGAGGGAGAAGCAGGCTCCATGCAGGGAACCTGATGCGGGACTTGATCCCAGGACTCCAGGATCACGCCCTAAGTCAATGGCAGGTGCTAAACCGCTGAGCCACCCAGGGATCCCCAGTAAAGAGAACTTTGAACTTTAGAGTGTTTTTCTTCTATCAGAGTGACTCATAAATTTAAAAAGTTAGCCCTTGAGTTTGTTTCTAGATGGAGCTATAGGAATGCTGTGGGCAGTTGTTCTCAAACTCTAGATTAGATATTAGATTCACATGTGGAACATGTTGAAAAAACTAACACTGGATCCTTTTCCTGTGGACTCTGAAGAGAGAGAGAGAGAGAGAGAGAGAGAGAGAGAGACAGTATGTGCGCGCGTGTTTATACTCTCCTCTCTGAAATAGGAATATAGTGATCCAAGAACAACAGGTGTCCTTTGAGAAGACTAAAGCCAGTCCTGTGGAGATGCACAAGAGTGGGAAACACTATGAAATCTAGGTTCTCTTTAATATAACCTGGAGTCCCTAAATTCATTCCTCAGTTTTCAGACATTTCTAACTTGCCTTCAGAAGTGACCTGCACTTCATATACCCATTTGGTAGAGACATTACTTTGTTCTGACAGGTTCTCTTCTCTCATCCCAGAGCAGTTTGAGTCAAAACAGCTAATGGAGGTGAAGAGATAGCATTCTGGGTGAATATGTGAAGCAGTTAAAGTGAGAATCCTTTGGCAACAAGCCAAAAACCATACCATTAAGGAGGCTGCACCCCTTTCAACCACCAGATAAGACAGGATAATACCTTCATGTTTCACTTGGCCAGTTCATAATGTGGCACTCGAAAAGAAGCAAGTCTGTCAGGCTTGTGTCTGCATTATCTGATTTTCCCCACACTGCCCCTGCCATCCCCCATTGTGTCAGAAGTGCATTACTTGTTGGAGCAGTGAGGCTCAACCAACGTGGAGAGTGGGGCTGGGAGGATTATGGTGAAGAGCAGTGAGGCTCAACTAATGTGGGGAGTGGAGAGAAGCAGGGAGACAGACAACACAAGCTCTGCTTTGACTCACACGACCAAATCCGGTTGAAAAGCCAGTTCAGATTTTGGTGTAACAACTCTATTGGCAAAAGACAGCAAGAATTTTCCCAAAGCTGTTTCTTTTGAATGCAGATAAAACAATGTTAGAAGAATGGAAATGCCACCCCCTTATTTTGTTTTATTGAAAAGAGGTTTAAGTGTGTGTGTATGTGTGTGTGTCTGTGCTATGTATATGCACATGTGTGTGCACTCATTCATTACTCTTTACTTGGATACGTGGAAGAAGTCTTTTTCGGAAATGGCCCCAGTGTGCTATGGGATAAAGGTATTTCACTGATATTTTTCTTTTCCATAAGACACAGAATTTAACCTAATATTCCTTTTCCATGGAAACCGGCAGTAGTCAAACAATACAGAATTGGTGTCAGATGAGGATTAGGGCACATGAGGGTCCACATTTTGATTCAAGCCTGTATCTATACGCAAAAGCAAACAGTCTGTGGCATAGTCCAAACAATCAGTATAGGCTGACTGTGGATTCTGAATAGTTAATAAAAATGGTTTGTTACTAACCAATATAGGTATAGTAATCACATTGATTATTAAAACTGGTCTTAGAAAACCACACAGAGTCATTTAAAATATGACAGTTTAATAAGTTTAAATATGTTTGATCATACATGATGTCCTGCTGTTTCATCTCCCTACTAAAGAAAAATTTAAATTCTTCAGGTGGGAATAACACTTAGAAAGTACTTGATAAATTTTAGTAGAGAACCTTAAATGTACTTTTAAAATGAACATTAAATAATACTAAACAATAATGATAAAAACTGTTACAATTTATTGTATAACTACTATGTACCTGATAGAGTGGTGTTTGACACATATTATCTCAATTAATTTTCCCAAAAGCCCTGTATTCTCAATACTATAGTATACCCATTTTGCTGCTGAGGAAAATAAAGCCTGGAGAGTGCAAAGTCACATAGTTAAAATAAGGGGTGGATTTAGGGGTGGAACCTGTAGAGGCCTGTTCCCTGGAACCTCTTAACCATTAATCAGTCCTAGAATCACAAACGCCTTCAGCATAATTGGGAAATGAAGCAAGAGGAGTTAAATGGCTGTCATGTTGAACAGGCTTTTCCAAATTAATAAATTAGGAGTTGTTCACTAAAACACATAAAAGCTTCATTAAAGCAAATCAAGTAATGCTTCTTGCTTACTAGCCTGATACCAATAAAGGATGGACTAGGGAGACTGGATTTACAGTTAAAATTTGCTCCAAGGATGGTTGTTCACGTAAACTTATACAATGTAAGCACCATCCTGCTGTCAACAAGACTCCAGAAATATTCTTTTAGATTCTTGTTAGGTTGCATTCATTCGTTTGTTTGTTTGTTTGTTTATTGAGAGAATGAGAAACAGCAAGCATGCAAATGAAAGCAGGGTTGGGGGTGGAGGAAGGACAGAGGGAGAAGGAGAGGGAATCTTAAGCAGGCCCCATGTCCAGCGGGGCTTGGAGCTTAGTGCAAGGCTTGATCGCATGACCCTGAGATCATGACCTGAAATCAAGAATTGAATGCTTAATCCACCGAACTACCCAGGTGCCCCCAGGTTGCTTTTAAATTAAGAATTGCTATTTAGAAAAGAAACATACTTTCATTGTAAAAAAAGAAAAAAAGAAAGAAAAATACAAATATTCAAGAGAAAAAAAACACCCATTCATAACAGAGACCACTGCTTTCATTTTTTTGTTATTATATTCTTCTATTTTTGGTGATGTATAAATTTTTATTTTTTAAAATAAAAATAGATCTACCATAATATGATCTTATTTACTGTCTTCTCTTATCAATATATTAATATATGATTCTGCAGCCACAGTCCAGCTTTATATCTTATAAATTGTGAAACTGTGGGAAAATTGCTTAATTTCTAAGTGCTCCAATTTGCTTTTCTGTAAAATAGATATTAGTACTTTATAGTGTTGGGATAGAGGTTCATTTTCAATATATGAAAGATGCTTAGAATAGTGACTGGCACAGAGTAGGTACCACATAAATGTTTGATAAATGAAAAAATAAATACTGGAGCAAAGGATACGCATTTTTCTTCAAGGATTCTGATACATATTACCAAATCACCTCCTAGAAATAGTCTACCAATGTATAGTCCTTACATCAGGATATAAGTGGTGTTCCCCTTTTCCTGCCACCATGGCAAAGTGGTTAAAAGTATGGTAAGTCAGGCCACCTTATTTCAATTTCTGGTTTATCACCCAGTAGCCATGATATCTTGGGATATCTTGACCGTGCTAAGCTTCATTTTCCTTTTCTGTAAAATAGGAATGACAATAAATATCTACGTCACTGCAGTGTTGTGAGGCTACATGAGATGATATAAATGAAGTGCTTAGTGTAGTGTCTAGCATAGAGAAAGGCATCCATAACTGTGAACTAGTAATCCATGTTTGCAGTTTCTCCATTTTTAAAGATGAGAAAAATTAGGACCAGAAAGTATATCATCCATTCCTGAGGCACTAAGTTAATAGGTCAAAATGACACAGGAAATCCAGTGAGAAAGGAAATACCTGGTTCTAGGTGATACATTTTTTTTTGTGTAAGGCTGACCAATATAGACATCTTCTAAGACATATTTTCAAGATGCCTTCCTGTGGCTAGTGCTCAGCATATATTAATGACATGGACAGTGAGAGCAGAAATAATGCTCATAAAGCCTGCCAGTGTGAGGAAGTGAGTGAGTGAACTTTATCCTGTAAAAGTAAGAACCAAGGAAAACCAAGAAGACACGATTCTATAAGGAAAAGTGATAGATGGCTGTTTGAAAAGCAAAATCAGTTGCCCAAGTACCAAACGAGGAATGAGTGATTATGCTCAAACCAGGCTGCAGAAGTTGTATTAGCCAGTCTGTGCAAAAAGACTTACGATGAATATAATTCTACAGCTTAAATTAACCTGGGAGACTTGAGTAGATAAACTGAGAACAGACTGGTGCCTGCTCTTTTTGGGCACCACTGGTCAGCTTTCTATAAGTAACAAGGTGGACTAGGTTCCCTAAATAGAGATCGACTTAGTATAGAGTGTTATCAGAGGAGACCTATAGTACAAATGGCTGGAAAAATAAAAGCACCTAACATTATTCACCCTGAGGAATTTAAATCAGACAATTTTGTTATTCTTTCAAGCACAGGCAAGACTCTCTTAGCGAGGAAAGTGTAGTTAGTTGTTTATTGCCACTAAGAATAGAACTATAGGAAGTAAATTTCAAACTGCAGCACGAATGATTTAAGTTAGAATGATTGAAATAAATTTATTAGAAGTGTGAATTATAAAACATTGCAAGTGATTACCAACGAAAGCTGTGTAATCTCTTCAGAATTATTCAAAAGAGGACTTTTTTTGTATTGGTTTTAAATTATTTTAGTGGGTATTAACTAAAGGCAGGAGAATAGGCTGGGTAGACAGACTCTCAAGGTTCCTTTCTATGATTTGATGATAAAAAAGACTTGATCCTATAAAGATTGCTCTGGCTTCTTTTCTATTGCAGCTACCCAAGGAACAGCTGTTGCCTTGACAACAAGGGACATTCTTAGGTTCCTCATATGCTAATAGGAAAACGGCCAATTTTCTTGTTCATAAAAGAAAACTGTTGGTTAATGTGTGCATCTCTCTCTCTCTCTCTTACTCCTACCATTACTAGCCACCCTTATATGAACCTCAGTGAGAGGTAGAGTTAAAAGAAAAAGGGTAAAATAGTTTGTGTTTTCAGAAATACTCACTGAAACTTGAGAAACTCACTCAAGGAGTTTGGAGCAAGACAATGACATGGGAATAACAAGAAATCAGCATCCAATATGCAGAGAAGAAAAACAATGGATAGCATAAAATTCTGAACCCACAGTAGACTACAGGTGGACACTCGGAACTTCCAAGAGGAAAGACTCACTGTATCTTCACAGATGTCTCAACACTGATGACATCTGTCAGACAGTTTCAAACAACCACATCCAACATTCTAAGTACATGTATACACAGACATCATCAACTTTGGACTAAACTGAGTAGGTTGCATGTGAATAATAATATAGAACATAGTAGAAGAATAGTAATTACTTTCATGCACAATTCACCAAAGTAATAGGCAACAATTAGTTCTCCCAGGGCAAAAACCATGGAATAATCCCTGCTTTCTCCTTTGCTGCCTGGAACATAGCCAAATGCAGGCTGAGAAACAAATTGACAGCTGATAAAAAGTGCTTTGAGTAAACTTATATATTATGTGGAGAGCTATAGCTCATTGAATAAAAGAAGGCCACCTCTCAGCAGTGTCTCTTAAAGCCTTAACTATAATAAAGCCAAGTTTCTTAGCCTAGTAGGGTAGTACTTTTTCCAAGTAGCAGCATGGAAGATGCAAGCTGCAGCCCCATACCAGCCTTATTTTTATGCTGTGCTCACACAGATGGTGTGTATGACATCATGACAAACACACATTTCTTTGTATCTTACTCTACATTTTTTATATAGTAGCTATATAGTGGGTATATTTTTTTGTTTACTGTTTCTACTACTCCCCTGTACCTCCAAGGATCTTGCGGCGGTGGGGTACCATTGTTCAAAATTATTTTTCCTGCTCATTGTAAAGATATTAAAAAGTTTAGTAAAGAACGAAGAAGTAAAAGAATCTTTGTATTATTTTGAAGAGCAATATAGAATGCAAAGAAACACATTACCAGTATTTCTTTTACTAACTGCTAGGACAGCATAAGACATGGGGTATATATGTCCTCTCTCTGTCTTTCTGTGTCCATCATGTTTTCGAGAATAAGAACACCCCCAATGATGTACACAAACATGCAAGTACCTGTAGCTGTTACTGTACTCTCTGATGACTTAAAAGAGTGGGATTGTCAAACACTTGGGAGAATATATAAGGCTTGGAAAGCTAGGCGAAAACACATTTACACTTTGACAGGATAATTTTAAGGAGGTTTTGAAAACTTTGCTATTTGTGGCACAGTGCTGCTGGCAGATGTTGGAGCTAGCTTTTCTCATCCCAAGTCCGCTGGTCCCTGATACTTCCCATTGGATGAGAAGAACATTTTCATGCTTAGTCTACCTCCAAATAGTCACAAAGCCTTACTGTCTGCTTCTTTTCTCTTCTCCTATTTCAGATCCTCATTACTGATCTCTTTTCCATTTATCTCTCCCAATCAAAATTATTTGATATATCCCTATTCACAAGAAAATATTTTTGTGGCCTTGCTCCTTTCAACTTTCCCTCCCTCATCTCATGTTACTGTCCTAGGCAAATGCTATGCTACAAAAGTCACTCCATTCCCCATTCAGCAGTGTTGAACTACTTGTAACTCTTCACCTCCTTTCACTTCCCAGGTTCAAGATTTTCCACTTTTTTCCCTCAACTTTTCACCAGGAACCTTTGTATCCCTATGTTTGAAGTTACAGGTAAGACTCTATTCCAGTGGGGTGACTCATCTGTCCCCAATCCCCTCCTGCATGGAGATGGATATGCTTTCCCTGAAGAGTCCTGATAGCTTTGCCAAACTGTGTATACTTGGTCTGCTTTAGTTAATTTAATAAATCTTCTGGAAGGCAGCATCCTACTCTGTTCTGTTCACTGATACATGTTCCTATCACTTACTAAAGGGAGCATGTCACACATTAGGTGCTCAAAGACTATACAATGAGTTAATGAATGAATGAGTGAGTGAGTCAATGGGTGTCTACTGTGTACCTAATGCTTGGAAGCCAGGGTTAAATAAGCTACACACTCTCTGACTTATTTTGCTTACGGTATAATAGGGGACATGGAGAAACGTTTAAGTGTCATGATAGTGAAAACATGATGCCAGGGAAGCACAGATAGGTCAGGGAAGGTTGACATTAGCTGGATAAATTTGGGAAGAGTGCCTGGGCAGAAGAAATGAATGTGCCAAGGCTTAAAGTGGGAGAGACCTTAAGGAAAAGTAAACATATTCATTTGAGCTGGAATTCCTTGTGTAAGGTAAGGGAGAGGGAGAGATGAGACTGGACAGGAAGCAGGACCAGTTCACGAGGACCTTAGAAACCATGCTAGGGAGACCACTGAGAGTCAAGGAGAGGTTTTTATTGGGAGAGATGATTTACTGAGATTTGATGTTTAGAAAAATCATTTTGGCTGAGGTGTGAAGATGATTTTAGATCAATTATGAAGGCAGTCACCAGTTAGAAGGCAGCTTCTCTACTTAATGGTTGGTTTCTCTACTTTACTGGTAAACTCTTTGAGAGGAAGATAACTACTTTTTCAGTTGGTTATTGTGATGTGTCTTTTATGAGTGAAGAACTCTATGTTCGTTATCATATCTCAGAAAGACAAAAGCAAGCCACTTCCTTTAAGAAGTTGTATCCCCTGTGGTTCATATAGTAATTGGTTCAATGTTACTGCCTCCAGGTAAGCTAGTTATGAAGGAGATTTAGTGGCACCCCATTGACCTTGTTCTCAGTAGGTATATAAGTTGACTTATATTACCTTACCTTATCTCTATTATAACTGACCATTTGAATTGTTTTTTCCCCCCATCTTTTTCATTAAGATGTCATTTATGGATAAAGACCATGGCTTTTTCATGTTGTGTAGCCTACCTAGGAATAACCAAATCAATTTTCCCTCCATGAATTTTTTTCAAGAATTGGTCAAAGAGTTAATGAAAACATGAAGAAAAGCATAAATGACAAAATAGTTATCTAAAAGGTTACTTCTGATTTCCCTGCATTTGTGTTAAAATCTAGTCCTTAAAGTGATATAATTCACTGAATAAAACCATTTTATTAAGTCTTTGGTCAGCAGATTATTAATACTTATATTATGTATAGAACTCCTCTAAAATTAGTGACTACAGCTCTCATTTTTCTTTTGATACAATGAAAAGAGTAAAAAAATTTAAAGAATGTAAAAGGACATTATGAAATCACATCACAGTTAACTAAATCACAATTTAATACAATAAACTAATACAGTACTGAAAATGTTCTAATTTTTATATTAGGAGCTGATGTCCCTTATCCTTGATTTATAATACAATGATTTCAAAGCATTTTGAATTTGTGACCTAATGGCATTACAATCTGCGTGATAAAAGGAGACAAAAAATACATATACCTTCTGATTCAGATTATATGTCAAGTTTAGTTCTTGTGTTTATAATACATAGGTCACATAAGTTAACTGTTCGTAGGTTGCTGGGTAATATGGATTATTTGTACTGACACCTAAATAGTCTCTATTTTTAAAAAAGGTTTTATTATTTGAGAGAGAGAGAGTGAGCTAGTGAGTGAGAGAGAGCTGCACAAGCTGGGGGAAGAAGCAGAGGGAGAGGGAGGAGCAGACTCCCCGCTGGGCAAGGACAATCCCTCCATCCCTCCCCCACCCCTTGCTCCCAGGCTGGGCTCCATCTCAGGTCCCTGGGATCATGACCTGAGCTGAAGTCAGACACTTAACGGACTGAGCCACCCAGGTGTCCCTACAGTATACTTTTATAAAGCTTTCAGTTTTTGATGATGCACAAAGAAACAATTTGTATCATTAAGCTTAATTGCTGATTTACAACAAACTTCATCTTTACAAAAATTTAGATACCTAAGTTTTTTGCCATATGTTATCTTCTTAAATGGTAGATTTACATGTTGATCTACCCATTACAGTCCTAAATTGAAACTTTCATTATTAATTATTATCACTGTTATGGTTGCTTCATAATAATAACAACTAGCAATATTTAGAAGAATAAGAGGGATTCTGATTTTACATCTGGATGTTTTTAATGGACTGACATAGAGTTCTGTGTGATACTGAAGATTTTTGTCATTTTAGAGTGAGAACAAGCTGAGGGAAAAAATCTGTTAATAGATTGTTAGGTTGGTATTTGGTCCACAATTATTTTGGGGGTGGGGGTTCTCCTTTAGTACATCTTTAATGCTACACCCAGAGATTTGGCTCAGATGTCAGGAATAATGAGCTTCATTATAAGAGTAAATCTTGATGAGAGTTCTGGCTGAAAAAGAAAGAAAAGATTAAAAAAGAAAAGAAAAGAAAAAAAGGCATTTGTGGTACTTTACATATACAGACATGTAGCACCATCTACTGGATTAGAGTAAATGAATAAAATCTGTAAAATAATGTATTTCCACTAGCAA
This sequence comes from Canis lupus dingo, assembly GCF_003254725.2. Lineage (NCBI taxonomy): Eukaryota > Metazoa > Chordata > Mammalia > Carnivora > Canidae > Canis > Canis lupus. Next base: position 13,961,148 of record NC_064276.1, on the reverse strand, counting down.
AGTATGAACCCATGAATATCAGAGCTTCTTATAATATTGGTTTAGTCAGTTCTTTGGTTTTGAGGTTTATTTTTCTGATGGATGAGAATACTTTGATATAAAGGACCTTCTTTTCACTTTGTCCTTGCAGTTAAGAAACAGTCAACAGACAATTGTTAGCTGTTATTTAAAGTTACCCATCTATAGCAATTGATTTTACACCTGTACACACACAAACACAGACACACAAACACACAGACACACAGACATCTTCTGTGCCCAACTCAATTATGTAATATTTTTTTGCAAGGCAGTGGTTTCCATGGGCAAAATAAATTTTGTGAACATGTATTTCCTAGAAAAAGATATCAGAAAATCTGTAATTAGAGAGGTTTTTCCTCTACTGTTTCTCTGTAGTAGAAAACGTTTTATTTTGTAGTTATCGCCCCCTGTTACCAGGAGAAATAAGTCCTTAGGAATCATGTATTTGTTAATTAGTAAGTATTAGGTGATTACTATGTTTCAGAAACAATGATAAAAGTATTGGAAAGAGGAACAGTAATTTCAAAAATTTTGCATAACATTGGGCTGTGATGTAAATGTTCCTTCATGAAGACTTACATCCATCTTTTTCACTAACAGGGTCCAAAAGAGCAGCCAAATATCTGATACAACTTTGGGAAATGCACAAGTTTGCCAGATGTTATAGACACTGGTCAGTATATTCACCACCAAAGACATATTTTGTATAGGTAAGGAAATTGAGGAACAGGACACTTATGAGACTCCTCTGACAATTTCCCAGTAAGACTGTTATGTCATTATACAAGTCATTATCTATTTCATAATAAATGCATTTCCTAGGAGGGTGTGAGTACCTAAGCAGTAGTAGCATAAAAGCATCGCATGTTGCTGAAGTGCGTGTAGTAGCCATGGGCAATCATGGAAGTCTGTTCTGGGTTTATATAAGTGCTCTGAATCTGAATCACATGCAATGATTTAAAGATGAATTGCATAGAAGAAAATCTGAGAAAATGGAGACATTTACCATTTTTCTGGGTAGGAAGACAAGGAAGTAAAAGTTGTACCTTTCCTGAAATTATTACATATATTCAAAGAAATTTCAATGAAATTCCTAGGCTTCTGAGTCCTTCTCTTTTTTTGGAGGGAGATGGGGAAGTGTTTGAGTTTAGACAAGAATAGTTGTGATGGTGGTGATAGATGGTCTCTTTGGCCTAACCACATTAAGAAGCTGTGCTACCAAAACTATGGTACTTTTATAGAAGTAGATAAATACATCAGTAAAATACTACATATCCAGAAACATATCTTTGTATATAAGAAAATTTAGTATGTAAGAAGGACATATTTCAAACCCAAAAGCAAGATGGACTATTTAATAAACAGTGCTGGGAAAATTACTGCTTGTTCTGAAAAAGAACTATGACTTTAATTCCTCTCATACACAATCATAAATTTTAATATATAATTCTTTTTTAAAAATATTTTATTTATTTATTTGTTCATTCATTCGGTTAGTTAAAGAGTGTGAGCATTGGGGAAGGGCAGAGGGAGAGAGAGAGAGAAAGAATCCCAGACAAACTCCAAGCTGAGTGTGGAGCCAGATGCAGGGCTCAATCCCAGGACGGTGAGATCATGACCTGAGCTGAAATCAAGAGTCTGACACTCACCTGACTAAGCTATCCACATGCCCCTTAATGTATAATTCTAAAAGTACTAGAGAAACTTTTGGAGGCTCATTTTTATAGTCTTCTGGAAAAGGATTTCCTTAGGGTGGTGTAAAAAAAGTTATCGAGGAAGACTGACAGATTTAATTACATAAAAATTTAAAACTCCTCTTTTAATTCATGTATTTATTCTTTCAGCAGATTTTTATTGAGCACTACCATGTACAGATATAATTTCTGAATATAGGATGAACAAAATGCATATGGTTCCTATTGTCATGCATATTATAGTCTAATGGCAAAGATAAAAATATATAAGTAAACAAGCAAATAAAAACTTGTGGTGAGTTTTCTGAATGAAGTTACTAAATGAGAAAAATTTGCTTTAAGAAAGAATAACAAAGGCAGCTTTTTCTGACCACAGATCCTGTCCCTGAGCTTTAATAAAATCACCCTTAAAAAAAAAAAGAAAGAAAGATTAACAGGAAAAAGCTACATTGGATTAAATGGGCAAGAAAGATCTCTATAAAGAGGTTATATATAAGCTGAGAGGTTATATATAAACTGAAGACTATGAAGCCCTGAAGAATACTATAGAACCTAGTCATGGGAGGAAAATGTTCAAAATGTTCAGAAGGATCAACATAAATGAAGACCCTAAGTCTGGAAGACGCTTTAGTTTTTTGAGCTCTAATAAAACAATTTTAAAAGCCAGGGTGAAAAAAAAAAAAAAAAGCCAGGGTAGCTGAAACATAGTGAATGAGAGGAAAGATGGTAAGAGATGAGGTTGGAAAAAATAGGGGATCAGATCACATAGAACTTTGTAGACAGGTTAAGGAGTTTGGATTTAATTCTAATTAAACTGTAGAAGGTTGGGCATGTTTTTACAAAACTAAACATATACACCTTATTCCATAGTCAGCAATTATATCCCTTGGCATTTTTCTAGGAGACATAAAACATATCTCCTTAAAAAGCCTTGTAATGGGAGCATATGTTAATAATTATGGAACTAGTTTAAATGTTAAACTAGTGGGAGCAAGGTTTCTCCCTGTCAGAAGGGAAGTATCAAATAAAAAGGGCAGGTTAGAATGAACTCTGTGGCACTAGATCGGAGTCAGAGACATCAGTAGGTACTAATGTTTAGCTTATACAAGTAGATAGATACAAAGACAATTATAGATATGTATGAATTTTTGGGCTAATATACCTATGTATATTATCTAATTCTGTCTACTGAGAGGACCAGATGCAATGACAATCCTGTAGCTGTAAACCTACCCAGAGCCTAGCTCTTGTTTCTAAATACCAGTTTCCACTAAAAGGAACCAGGGCTTCTTCATGAACAGACATTTCTCCAAAGAAGACATAAAAATGGCCAACAGACATATGAAAAAATGTTCAATATCATTTGGCATCAGGGAAATACAAATCAAAACCACAATGATATACACCAGTCAGAATGGCTAAAATTAACAAGTCAGGAAATGACAGATGTTAGGATGCAGAAGAAAGGGAACCCTTTTACACTGTTGGTGGGAGTGCAAGTGGGTGCAGCCACTCTGGAAAACAGTATAGAGGTTTCTCAAAAAGTTGAAAATAGAGCTACCCTATGACCCAGCAATTGCACTACTGGGTATTTACCCCAAAGATTCAAATGTAGTGATTTGAAGGGGAATCTTCACCCCAATATTTATAGCAGCAATGTCCACAATATATATTTTATATATATACATATATAATGGAATATTACTCAGCTATCAAAAGGAATGAAATCTTGCCATTTGCAATGATGTGGATAGAACTAGGGGGTATTATGCTAAGCAAAATAAGTCAATAAGAGAAAGACGATTATCATATGATTTCACTCATATGTGGAATTTAAGAAACAAACAGAGGAGCATAGGGGAAGGGGGAGAATAAAAATAAGACAAAATCAGAGAGGGATTCACAAACCATAAGAGGCTCTTAGTCATAGGAAACAAACTGAGGGTTGCTGGAGGGAAGAGGGTTGGGGGGGACAGGGTAACTGGGTGATGGACATTAAAGAGGGCACATTACATCATAAGCACTGAGTATAAATCAATGACTGATTAGTAGACTGATAAACAATGACCTCTCCTTCTGAAACTGATAATACAACTACATGTTAATTACTTGAATTTAAATAAAAAATAAAAAAGAATGAGGGATCCCTGGAGTAATGGCTAATTCTTAGGCTGTGTAAGGAAAAATACAGGATGGTCCTGGGGCATTTTGCAGTGCCAGAAAGTAAGGAGGTGCTCAAAAGGATGAAGGCATGTCAAAGAGATACAGGTGCCAATGACTAAAGCTTGAACAAAGTGAGCAACAGAATGGTGTAGTTTGGAATCCAAAATCCATAGTGCTATGAATTAATAATTGAATAAATAAGTGGAGAAGAGATAATCTTACCTATGGAAAAATTTCAAATAATTTATGCAGGTTCTCTCCTTTTAGGAGGTAAGGTGTAATCTTCCTCCTTGAGGGCAGGCTGAATATTGAATCAAAGTTTGGAAAGGAAAATAGTAGCTTTAAAATGGGGGTGAAATAGATAAAGGGGATCAAGAGTACACTTACCTTGATGAGCACTGAGTAGTATATAGAATTGTTGAATCATTATATACCTGAAACTAATATAACACTGTATGCTAATTATACTTCAATTAAAAAGAAAAGAAAAGAATGGAGAAACCTGGCAAATGCTCCTTTAACAAAATGATCAAGATTAAAATCACCAGTGGTGTTGTGAGAAATCCATGTGCTCCCTGATATGATGTGATGAGAAGTGCACTGCACCTCTGTGAGTTTCTTTCCTAAAACACATAACTCTGGCCAAATCATGAGAAAACCATCAAATAAATCAAATCAATATCATTCTGCAAAACACTTGACCAGTACTTCTAGTTCTGTCCAGGTCATGAAAAACAAGAAAAAACTGAGATCTTGTCATGGACGGGGGGAGCCTAAGGAAACATGATAACAAAATGCAATGTGGTATGCTGGACTGGATGCTGGAATGGCGAAAGAACGTTAAAGAAAGGACTGGATATGTTAACTACCTAAAATTTAAATAAAAACTATAAACTATAAAAAAAAGAACTGGAAAACCTGGACTTTAGTTCATAGTAATATATCAATATTGTCTTCTTTGTTTTGTGAAATGTACTATAGTAATGTGTAGTAACATTGGAGAAAACAAACTGGATGAGGAATATACAGGAACTTGGCAACTTTTCTGTAAATCAAAAATTATTCCAAAATAAAAATAGTATTCATAAAAGGTTTGTGCAAGTATATTTATAATAGCTTTACTCATAATTACCCCCAACTGAAAAAAATCTAGGTGTTCATCATTAGGAGAATGGCTAAACAAAGTGTGTTACTTCTTAGCAGTGTAAAGAAATACGCCATTGATACTACAACATGGATCAAAAATATTATGCTGAGTGAATGTTCTACATCTTGAGAGTTTAAGTTAACCAGATGTGTGTGTATATAAAAACACAAGTTTTATTTATTTCCTTGTATATAGATTTTAGCTATGTAGGAAATAATGTAAAGTAAACATATGTGTGGTGAAGTATTTAGGGGGAGAGTGTATTGATTCTTTCAATTTACTTTGAAATGCATTGACATAGATTGATGAATGAATAGAATGAATAGACAAGTGATAACATAAGAACAGTAGAAACTTAATGGTACGGTCTAGGAAACATCTAGATGAAGGGGATATTGGTGCTCACTGTAAAATTATTTTAGCTTTTCTGCATGTGGGAAACATTTCAAGATGAGTTGTTGGAAATAAAAGATTACCTTAACCATTGAGAGACAATGGATTTTGGGAGAACAAGAGTGGAAGTGGGGAGATTGTTGAGGAAACAGCTGTGTTAGTGCAGTGAGAAATGATGATAATTGGAGTGGTGGCAGTGGGGATGGAGAGAAGTAGAATCAATATAGACTTGGGGATAGAAGTGAGAGACCGTAGTGATATACTGGAGGTGGAAGGTAAGGAAGAGGAAGGAATCAATAGAAGTGGAATTTGATTTCGTACAGCTGGATATATGGTTTGGTTCTACTGTGCTAGAGAAGACTGAGAAAGAGGTTTGGAATATGGGTGGGATGAAATTGAGAACTCTGCCCTGTACCTTGTATTAGATTTGAGGCATCTCATTTAAGAGACATCTCAGTGGGACTGCCAGGTAGGCAGTAGGGTATATGTTTGGAGTGTAGAAGAGAGATCTGGGATAGAGAAATACTGATGGGGATCCTTAAAGAGATCCTTGGTATTTAAAGCCATGAAAATGGATATGATCACCTGGGAAGCAAGTGTAAGAAGAGAAGAGAGGCAAGCTTTGGGTCTTGAGGAATACTAGCATTAAGCCAGACAGGACAAGATAAAGCAACAAATGAGATTGAGAAGGTTAATGGGAAAGTGACAGTCATAAAAGCCATGAGAAGAAATAGGGAAGGAAGAGCTTAACTGAATGCAGCCTATAGATCTGGTGAGTTGATGCTAAATGTACCTGTTGGACTATGAAGCATACTAATGACAACAAGAGCAGTTTCTCAGGTATGTATGGCAAAACATACCAAAAACAAAGTTTTAAAACCCCCAAAAAACAGATTGGGAGAAAAATACTGTTCATACATACATGTCACACACAAACATGCACAAAAAACACTGTCCATAAAATAGAAAGCATTGCTATAATTAAAAAAGAAGAGACAACCTAATAGGATGGATGGGCAAAGGATATGATACATTTTATTTATTTATTTTTATTTTAAAAATTCTGGTATAATTAACGTGCAGTGTTATATCAGTTTCAGGTGTACAATATAGTAATTCACCAATTCTGAACATTACTCTGTGTTCGTCATGGTAAGCACATTCTTCATTCTCTTGACCTGATTCATCCATTCTCCCACCCACTTCTCTGGTTACCATCTGTTAGTTCTCTATAGTTAAGAGTCTTTTTTTATTTGTCTCTTTTTTTCTTTGTTCATTTATTTCTTAAATTCCACATATGAATGAAATCATATGGTATTTGTCTTAGGATATGATAAATTGTTAGCAGAAGAAATGTGATGCTCATAATTATAAAATTGTCAATAAAGCAAGATACCATATATTTCTCTTTAGGTTGTAAAATATTACTTTATAATATACAGAGTATGCAAGGATACTTCCATATTCTGTTAGTTTTGAAAGAATTTAGTAGCATCTATCAAAATAAAATTGCTTAAATATGTTTTCCACTAATTTTACTTCTAAGAATAGGTCATGCAGAAACATATGTGGACAGGGTTACATTTTATTCACCAAAATGAAAACACCACTGATTGAAGAAGTACATATCCCGAGTTTAGAGATATTCAGATGTGAAAATAAGTATATCCCAGACTTGATGAAATATTGCATTATAAAGATGTTCATTGTAGCATTATTTAAAAAGTTAAAATTGATGTATAATACTGACTTCTCAGCAGCCATTAAAAGACTAAAGATCTAATGTACTGATATGGAAACATGGCCACTGTTGTTAAGTGATAAAAATAAATCTGCAAAAGAATATTTATAATGTGATTCTATTTCTCTCAGAAAAATTAATCTATCTCTCTAGCTAGCTTTAGTTAAAAAAATGCTGGTAGGGCACATGCCAAGCAGTGACAACCTCTTGGGAATGAGGCTGGTATGGAGGCAAAGGATATCTTTTTCTTTTCCTTTATACATATATGTATTTTTTCTTTTTTTATTTAAATAAAGGTCACATTATTTTTGCAAAACCATAAATCTCTGCATATTTTAGCCTGAACAACCTGATTTGGATGAAGTTATCTACTTGGGAATGAGGTAGTAAAAGGGTAGCATCTACCTTAGCATTTTAGGATTAAATTTAGTGTTTCATGGTCAGCAACAAAGCTTGTAGAACTTTGGGTTCTGTTTCCAAGTATAGATCTGAATAAATCCAAGTACAGTTATAATCTAGAAGTTGTGGAATTATAAAAATGGGAACTGGATGATACAGAAGGCTGTGGTGATGAGGTGGAGAAGCAGGAATATTTATTCAAGGCGGACATGTAGAATTAGGAGAATGCACAGACATTTTGGACAAAATTCAACATTGAATAATTGTCATCCTGAAATTCAGGATATAGAGTCCGTGAGATATGAGGAATGGGACTCTGCACGGATTTGGCTGCCAGACCTCTCATGTGCTTGGGGCCTACAGGAGTACAGAGCAAATACAGCTGCAGTCATACATTTGGTAGCACCTGCTAACACTGACACAGCTGGATCAACAGATTGGCACAGGCTGAGGCAGCTGCCGGATCAACAGATTGGCACAGGCTGAGGCAGCTGCCTCAGTTTTCACATTAGTAATGGGGATGACAAATTAGAAAGGAATGTTTAAAACACATGGACAGAACAACACTCATAATTTTAGGAAGCAGCATTGCCATAACAGATCTCCAGTATAAATAACTACATGCCATCTTAATACATACTGGATACTAACATTTTCATTAGTAGGATGACTAAACTATTATAAAAGATAGTCTTTTATAAGGTTATTTGAATTTCCATTATTCTATATTAGTTGAAATTCTCTCTACAAGCTTTCTTTCTCCTCCACCACCTTGGGAATTTAGGCTCACAGAAGTGAGGAGTAAAATGCTATGCTAATTCTACCAAGATAGAAGATAGTTCTAAGAATGCTGTATATGTGAGTAAGTACAATGTTATTTACAGTGAATGATGTTTCACTGCACTGTGCTGCATTTAATGTATTCCATAAAGGCACACACATAAAAATTCTTTCTAAAAATGGTAGTTATATATATAGTGAAATTCAGTATTTCAGTGAAGGAATGTGTTTATTATACTTTGATGCATGGAATACACTATATATAGTCAAACGTATAAAAGTTATTCCTGAGAATAAAATTTTATTGCCTCTGAGTAATGTCATTCAGCACACTAATATATGCCACATGTTGCCTTTAACACATCTGTAAAATATACCATGTATATGTTTCTATAGTGATAGAAGATAAAAGATAAAATGTTTTTAAGAATACAAAAAAGCTGGGGTTCCCTGGGTGGCTCAGTGTTTGGGAGTCTGACTTCAGCCCAGGGCCTGATCCTGGAGTCGCAGGATCGAGTCCCATGTCGGGCTTCCTGCATGGAGCCTGCTTTTCCCTCTGCCTGTGTCTCTGCCTCTCTCCCTGTGTCTCTCATGAATAAATAAATAAGTTCTTTAAAGAAAAAAAATGCAAAAAGCTAGTCTTTGAGACTAGAGAAATAGTCCATAAGATTAACTATATGGAAAATCACATAAGCACAAAGAGACAAAGCTTGAAATTGCAAGATTTCAAAAGTAACAAAACAATGATAAAAAGACATTTTCAGGACAATTGAAGAAATATAAATACAAAATGGTTATTAAACGATATTCAAGAATTTTGAGGGATCCCTGGGTGGCGCAGTGGTTTGGCGCCTGCCTTTGGCCCAGGACACGATCCTGGAGACCCAGGATCGAATCCCACGTCGGGCTCCCGGTGCATGGAGCCTGCTTCTCCCTCTGCCTGTGTCTCTGCCTCTCTCTCTCTCTGTGACTATCATAAATAAATAAAAATTCAAAAAAAAAAGAATTTTGATAGATGTGATAATTATATTGTATTTATGTTATAGAATATTGAACGTTAAACATTAGTGATGGATGCTCAGGTTAGTTGAGGTGAAATGTCATGATGTCTGCGATTTACTAATAAAATGCTTAAGCAAAAAATATAGATGAAGTGAAGGTGGCAAAATATAAATGTTAAATCAGGATAATGAGTACGTGGGTGCTCATCACATCCTGTTCTGTATTCTTTTTTCCCACCTCTTGCCCCCTCTATTCTTACAATTTTTTTATAATAAAAAATGTAACAAAATAATGGTAAAGTAAAATTCGAAATGGTAAAGTAAAATTCGAATAATGGTAAAATAAAATTCGAAAGCAAACAAGGCTACAGGCTTATTGGATAAGCAAAATTTATACTCATGTTGCTGTAATAGAGGGTATTTCAGCCAAGAACACCTCTCATTGCAGACAGCAGAGTTTGTAGTGGAGATCTGTATCCTGGTATAGGTCCTGGTGACTTTATTTTTTAATTTATTTTTAGAGATTATTTATTTCAGAGAGACAGAGAGAGAGAGAGCTCAGAGGCAGGGGGAGGGGCAAAGGGAGAGGGTGAAGCCCACTCCTCGCTCCGCAGGGAGCCCAGGAACGTGACCTGAGCTGAAGGCAGGTGCTTAACCCCCTGAACCACCCAGGCTCCCTAGGTCCTGTTGACTTTCATCGCTTCACCCCAGGAAGCCTCAAGTTTTTTTTTAAATCTGGAATATGAAAGTCTTAGATTGTTTTATTTTTTTTAATCTGGACTATTAAAGTATTGGATTGTTTTATTTTTTTTAACCTGGACTATGAAAGTATTAGATTGTTTTATTTTATTTTTTTAATCTGGAAAATGAAAGTATTAGATTGTTTTATTCTTTCCAGTTCTCAGATGCTACAGAACAGGGGCTGTGAACTCCAGTGCCTATCACCTGCCAAGCGGGTGAGTCGCATTACTGACTCGGTGAAGTGCTTGCCGGACTAAAGGGGGCGCCTCTTCAGCCCAGCTCTGCCTTGGTGATAATGTGGGCTCGGCTTTTCCTTCTTCCGAGATTAGGAAGAAATACAGATTTTAATGTGAGAAAAGATTTGTGAACGCCAACAGATGGGAAGGTACCGAGAGATAAAGGTGCAGGCGCGGCGCGGGCGGGCGCAGCAAGGCGGGCCCCGCGCGGTCCCGGCGGGCGGTCGGGCTGCGCTGCGGCGGGCAGGTGAGCAGTGGGAGGAAGGCCGGGAGGGGAAGACGAAGATCAAAACACACAGGGATTCTAAGGGATGGACTCCGCTTCCAAATGCCGGTCTCCGTCGGCCTCTGAGATTCCATCCACGGATGAAACTCAGCCAACACCACTGGACAACAAAGTCGGGGTCGCCGTGTTGGTTCGCGCCCGCGTCTGCGTGCGAGGCGGCGGCTGCCTCGCCCCGCGGTCCCCGCGCCCCGCGGTCCCGGAGGCGGCAGGCGCCAGCGACTCTACACCCTCCGCAGCGCCCGCGGGGACCCGCCCGGGCCGGAAGTTAAGGGGGATTTCTGCGGGCGCCCGGCGACCCCAGCGCGCCTCTGCAGTCGAGCGCTCCGCTCCCCTGGGAGCTCCGGGTCGCGCCTCGAAGTTCTCAACCGGAAGTTTTGCCTCCCGGCCGGAGCACTTCCTGTTTGGTAACTAAGGGCGCGGGGCGGTTGCTAGGGCTGCGGTGGTCGGTCCTGCGGGGCTTTGCCGGCGCGGAGGGTCCCCTCGCGTGCAGCTCCCGGGCTCCCCGGACGCGCGGATCTTTCCTCCGCAGCCTGTCAGAGGTCCCCGATCCGTTTGCCGACATGAGTAGCGAGTTCCTGGAGGAGCTGCACTGGGACGATGGGTTTGCTATCCCGGTGGCAAATGAGGAGAACAAGATGCTGGAAGATCAGGTAAGGGTCAGGTGAAGAAGGCGAGGCAGAGAGGGGGAAGCTTTCTGCTTGGCGGGAATACCCTGACGCGTTTATCCCTCCCCTCTCCTTCCCCAGCTTCATCCCTTCGCCCTCACCCGCCTGCCCTTTTCGGTACCTGCTAAGCATCACAAAATATAAATTGAACCGATAATTAATATTCAGGACTAGAAAGCCCGAGGCGTTGCTCTCTCCGCCTCTCCGGCTCCGGGTTGCCTATTTCCAGCCTCCTGGGCAGGAGAGGAGGGGCTGCTTCCCGCGTCGGGTTGTTTCCTTCTTCAGAATTCCGCGCGGCTTGCAAAGTACATCTGAAAATGTGCTTTATTTAATCTCAGTTTATTCTTTCTCGTAGCAACAGTTGTTTGCGGTTGTTCATAAACCAACACGTTCTGGTTGACATTTCTTTTTTGAGTTTCTGCCTGGGACATTTAAAGTTGAAAGTGACCCGAAGAAATATATATGTTCAAGAGGAACGTTCTAGTAAGAATGTAAAATGTGCAGCGTGCAGCTTCTCAAAGTGAGAATGTTGTCACAGGGTGATAGAAAATATTTTTCGGAGTAAGGCATACTTCACATCAGCTTGCAACCAGTGCATAATGGTTGTTAAAAATAAAATTGCAACCGGCTTCAAAAACTCTTAAAAACCTTGAAGAGTCAGTGTAAAGTTCCATCACGTGGCAATGCGTTGTGTTAGAAGCGGGTGCAAGGGGGACCGATGTTTACATTACTTTACGGAACGGAAGAGAAGGTTTTTTCTCTGAAAAATGAAAATGAAAATCCTTCACTGTTTTTTGAAGATTTTTTTTCCCCAAAATATTCGGATGTATTTACTCATGTCTAAATTAGAGGGCTGCAGTTTTTTGTTTGTTTTAATGAAGGGCAACATTAGGGAATGTAAGAGATTTAGCACTGAGTACTGAGGAATAATAATATTAAGAAGTACCCAGCTCTGGGTTCAGAGCCTAATTACCAGCAGTGATCATGTTTCTTCTTCTATAAACTGGAAATAAATAAAATAACTATTTCACGGGATTGTTATATAGCTCTAAGGACATTAATGCAGGATAAACTTCCATTAAGATGTTAGTTTTTGGTATTCTTGCCATAACATTTGTATACTTTTCTATGCATATAAATTATATTAGCTATTTAAAAAATTACGGAGCAATAAAAATAGAGTGAGGGTCATAATTACTTCACTTGAAGAAAAAATGGCGTTAAAAAAGCAATTCTGGTACGTTTAAGCTATTCAAACAGAACAGAAGGATAAAATAAAAAATAGAGTGTTCCCTCTTCAAAATACCTACTCTTGACTATACGAGTGTGACTATCATGGCATTAAATAAATATTCCAGACATCATGGTCAACAGATACAGAGATAGAAAAGACAAACAAGTATTAAAAGAATGCAATCCTACTATCCGTGCTGTTTTTAACATAAAAATTTTTAATTAATAAAAATAATTTTACTTAAAAAGAAAGGGATTGTTGAATTTCAGGTACATATTACTCAATTACAACAGATAGTGATTGCTAAAATTATCTTAACATTAGGAAAAACTAAGAAAAAATGAAATGGTTAAATTATTGTGTAAAAAAATGCCTTGTTTCATTTGTTGACGGTATGGATTGACTCCTTACTCTTTCGTTTTTCATTTTTAAGACAAACAAATTAGTTGTCACACTGCTTTCCACCATCTTTTACCCCATTAAAAATAGTGGTTTTATTATTTTTATATTATCAAGGTTTATTTTGTTTTCATTCTATTCAATGTCCTTAATTTACTACAAATGTTTAATCTTAGTTTTATATTTAAATTGATTTAATGGGGATGCCTGGGTGGTGCAGCGGTTGAGCATCTGCCTTTGGCTCAGGGAATGATCTCGGGGTTCAGGGATCAAGTCCCACGTCAGGCTCCCTGCATGGAACCTGCTTCTCCCTCTGCCTGTATCTTTGCCTCTCTCTCTCTGCGTCTCTCTCTTAAATTCGGCCTCTCGAATTAAAAAAAAAAAGTGATTTATTCTTAAAAAAAATAAATTGATTTAATGGTCCTTAATGCAGCCACTTTTACTCAGTTTGCCTTTTCTTGGAGTTTTCACTTTAATGGGTTCTATCCTTAAATATTGTTTCAGGAAAGATCTATAGTGCTGTGATTTTAATTCCTTGCATCCTTGGTTGCCAATTGATTTCTTGTATTGCCTGCTTTAAGTTTATATTCTTCAAATCATAGTATCAGATACTCAAGATCCTTTCTTTCTTCCTCTACTCCTTCCTTTTATAGTCCTGTGTTTATTAATAGGGACTATTTTTTCAACAGGCTCATTTTCCAACTGTTAACTTGAGAATTCCTTTTATTCCTTTACCAAATTGATGCTCTGTTTCCTAGATCACATATCTTCTTTCTTGGGTTATTTCCTTATTTTGATGGAATACTTTTTTGTGTGTCCCTAAGAGGAGTGTGATAGGAAGTAAACTCCAAATCTGAAAATGTACTTTGTTTAATTTCACATTTGATGGTTTTGAATGGGTAGAATATTCTGGGTTAAAAATGTTTTTTCCCTACAGAATTTGGAAAGTACTATCTTCTAGTAGTGATGTTGGTGAGTAATCTGATATTAGAATGTTTTCCATTTCTTTGTAGGTTATAATTTTAATCTCTGGAAGCTTTTAGGATTTTGTGTAATTTTTATATTGTGGTTTTTATTTGGGCAACTCTATCAATCATATTTTAAAATTTTCAGATTATTTGCTTGTTTTTTTTGTAGCACATGGTCTTGTTTTAGGAGTACAGTATTGTTTACAGTCTTGCTGAGTGTATATGCCTGCGTGTGTGTGTGTGTGTGTGTGTGTGTGTGTGTGTGTATTAGGTCTTCTTTGTGTCTTGAATTATGTTCCCTTTGGGATCTTTTTGTTTATCTTGATATCCTTCACATGATGTAAGTTTTCAATAAATATTCTAGTGGTCCTTGCATGACCTTTTATATTTAAAAGAGGCAAACAGTATTGTCTGGGAATTCTGTAGTGAAGGAATCATCAACTTGTGGAGGGTTAATCATTATGCTTTCATTAAAAAAAGCAGATGCTTTTGTTCTGGGTTCATTATGCAATCATAAAAGTTATAACTGATGAGGAAAATAAAAGTTATAAAACTGTATGCTCCAAACAACACAATAACTAAATACATAAAAGTAAAAACTACTATAAATACAAGTAGACTTTAACAAAAAAATACAGTTGTAATAGGATACTACCATATTGACCTCCTGAGAATTGGACAATCCTAATAGACAAAAGTAAGGATATTGAGCTATGAATAATGCAATAAAAATAAACACAAAGAGCATATATATCCCTTAAATAAACACTTTAAAGAATATGTCCATAAAACATTACAAAAGTGGATCATTTATTATACCAGAACAAAGTATCTTTATATGAAGTGGAAGAGCGATCAGAACTGTCTCTCCACCATTTGAATATGCAGCTAGAAGGCACTATCTGTAAGTCAGGAGGAGAGATTTCACCAGAACCAAATTGGCTAGCACCTCAGTCCTGGACTTCCCAACTCCCAGAACTCTGAGAAATAAATTCCTGGTCTTTAAGTCCCCCAGTCTATGATATTTTGTTATGGCAAACTGAGCTAAGACATCCATTTTAAATACTTAGGCCAATTTCTCAGATATATATTCCTGATAGCTCTTCTATCATGGAGAAATTGAAAGGGAAAAAAGTCAGCTTCTAGAAAACAATAAAAGAAGAGTGCTTCACACCTACATTAATTGGAAATATAAAAAATCTTACTTAGACAAAACTTATAGCCTTAAATGCCTTCATTTTTAGATCAGTGTCTTAGTTGGCTTGGGTTGCTGTAACAAAAGCCATAGACTGAGTGAATTAAAAAACAGACATTTATTTTTCAAGGTTCTAAAGGCTAGAAGTTGAGATCAGGGTGACAGCATGGTTGGGTTCTAGTGAGAGCCTTCTTCCTGGCCTGCCCATGGCTGCCTTCTCACTTTGTTTTCATGTGGCAGAGAGAAAAGAAGCTCTGGTCTCTCTTCTTATAAGGACACTAATTCCATCATGAGGGTCCTACCTTCAGGTCCTAATTTAAACCTACTTACCTCCCAAAGACTTACCTTCCAGATACCCTCACACTGTGAGTAAAGGCCTCAACATATGAATTTGAGGGTGACACAGACATTTAGCCCATAGCAATCAATGTGACAAAAGTAAAGAAATTAAGAACTGCTCTTAATAAATTTTAAAAGAACAGCAAAATAAACAAAAGAATATTAAAAGTAAAACTGAAATTAATGAAATAAAAAGCAAAAATACATATTTAATATTACTTTGTTTAATAAAATATAGGACATAACTTATTTATTTTCTTTCTTCCTTATTTAAAAATTCAAATGTTGTCTTTTGTACTTCATTGGATTTTGTTGTATACCTCCTGGGTTGTAGCCTCAACTTTGAGAACCACAGATCAAGAGCGTAAGAAAAGATATTTTTGTTTTTTTGAGCTTTCATATTACTTTGAGGGGTGACATATCTTAATTGTCCTGAGACTCCATCTTGTAATTTCCTAAAGTTTTTTTTGTTTGTTTGTTTTTTAATTGCATTGTTTTGTTTCTACTCAGGGTTCTAATTCAGTAACACACGAAATACATTAAGAAATAGGGTCTAAGCATGTGAGAGTTAGTTGTACTGTTCAGCTTGCCCTAAATCTGTTGGTTTTGCATAGGAGTTCAGGGAGGAGCTATTATAGCTGGTGTGCCACTACTTTTCAGATTTATGGTTTATTTTCTGTGTTTTTGTTATATCTGTTACTATGGTTTTGTTTGCTCTAGAGATCTTGTGGTTTAATCATGCAATAAAATCTCATTTTTTCCCTTTAAGTACTACTGTATGAAAATTGCATTTTAGCAGTGGTCCCTGAGCGATTTCTGAGAAATCTGAGAGATTTCTATTGTCTTAATATAGTGCTAATTTTCCCACAGTAATCTCTAAATTGTCATATATATTAATTACAGTTGTCAAAGCTGCAGGAGGAAAGAGCAAGTTTGCAAGATCAGCTTCGTGACTATGAAGATCGAATTAATGCTATGACTTCTCACTTTAAAAATGTTAAGCAAGAATTTTCATTTACACAGGTACAGTAATATTGATATTCATGTTGATTATGTGTCGTCATGGAACATTTCATACTGATTTTATTTTATTTTATTTATTTTTTGTGATTTTATTTTAGAGATACAACAGGAAAACTTAGCATAGCTAAACTATTATTAACATAACCTTGAACCTAAAAGTAGGTAAAAAAAAAAAAAGGCTTTGAGGAACTCACTACTGCCACCAAGTTCAGGAAAAACTAATTCATTTGAAAGAAGAAATCATTCAAACAGTCTAGTAATATTAAGCATCAGATTATATGAGAAGGGTTTAGTGATGGCAGTGAGAAATGATTTTAAGCCAAAATAGACCTAATATAACATATGATAGAATTTCTGCCTCTTTTTTACTTTTTCATTGCAACCCACTGGTTGGAGTGGAGGCAAATAGTTTATACACTTCAGAAGCCCTATGGGCTCCATGTTATTTTAGGATCCTGAGATAATGGAAAAGTTAGAGTATACTTAGGATATTATTTAAGATAACCGGGGAAAGGGCAGCCCGGTGGCCCAGTGGTTTAGCGCCGCCTTCAGCCCAGGGTGTGATCCTGGAGACCTGGGATAGAGTCCCACGTTGGGCTCCCTGCGTGGAGCCTGCTTCTCCCTCTGCCTCTCTATCTGTGTCTCTAATAATAAATAAATAAAGTCTTAAAAAAATAAATCAGATAATAGATACAAAAGACAATAAACTTCCTGTAGCACTAAGAGCTCTAATAGTTAGAAATAATACTGATGATGATACTTTGAATCACTACAAACTCAACAGTCAACAAATACTATTTTATTAAGTAAAACTTAACACAAAGGCATGATGGTTTATTTTTTTATTTTTATTTTTAAAAATAATTTATTTATTTTTTCATGAGAAACACAGAGAGAGGAAGCAGAGACATAGGCAGAGGGAGAAGCAGGCTCCATACAGGGAGCCTAATGTAGGACTCAATCTCAGGACCCTGGGACCACGCCCCCAGCCAAAGGGAGATGCTCAACCGCTGAGCCACCCAGGCATGATGGTTTATTAATATATTCTGGGAAATATTTATAACCATCACTGTTTACATAATCATTTATAAATTATCTCTTAATTAGAATATGTAATCAGTTTATAGAAACATCCCATTTCCCCAAATATTTTTATTTTAATTAATTAATTTATTTATTAATTTATTAGATTTTTTATTTATTCATGAGAGACACAGAGAGAGAGGCAGAGACCAGAGAAGCAGGCTCCATGCAGGGAGCCCAATGGGGGACTTGATCCCGGTCTCCAGGATCACACCCTGGGCTAAAGGCAGTGCTAAACCGCTGAGCCACCCAGGCTGCCCCTCCCCAAGTATTTTTAAATAAATTTTATTTCTTATTTTTTAGATATGTAATGAGTTATATCTTTTTAAGTCTTACTATTTTAAACTTTAGTTTTCTGCAGTTTCCCTGGACCAACATGATATCTGAAAACTGCTAACAACAATATTTTCTCCTAGGTCATTCCATAAACTGACTTTCTTAAAACTATTGAGCAAAACGAACTACACTGAATCACAAAGTCTAACATGGCTTAGGTTTCAGAGAAATGGAATTAATCTAAGTATTTTGTGGGAATTTTGGGGGGCTAATGGATTATTATAAATCTTTTATAATATTAAAAATTAAAAAGTCTATCTTGTAAATTATTCTGTAGTCTCTTTGTAAAGCCAGGGAGCATGAGATTGAAAGTGAAGAGCATTTTAAGATCATTGCTGAGAGAGAACTGGGACGAATAAAGGATGAAATCCAACGACTGGAAAATGAAATGACTTCAATACGGGAAAAGAAAAGTGATAAGGAAGTATGTATTGAAATGTTACTTAAAATTTTGTGCTATCGTTCTTTTTTCCCTCACCCCCAACACCCACTAATTTTTTTTTCTATATGAGAAAGGCATTCATTAGTTTCCTGACATATACTTACATTGTTTTTTGGACAATGAAGTGCACACAGAATTGTTGTTTGAATGATGTAATAGAATATTACATTTTTTCCCCATTATTCATTTACCAAATAGTAATTGAGCCATACCATGTGCAGAGTACCATACTGGCTGTCTATTATGTGATATGAAGCATAATTTATTCATTAGTATCATAAGATAGTAGGTATAATTTATTCATATCTTTTTAAAAGGCCACATTTAAAAAATTACTTTTAATATTGAGTTTCATTTTTCATTCAAAATTTTTACCTTTCATATTAATATATCAGACTGTGACTCTAATATTAAGCTCCTGTAATCTCTTTTTCTCCTTTCCTTAGTTGCCTGATTTGGGAGCTCTTTCCAAATTTGATTCATCTCTTTACATATGCATATACATGTAGAAATGCATATATGTATATGTATACACACATACGTATTGTATTAATTTGTATTTGCATATTGATCTGTTTTCTTATAGGACTCTAGATTTGTTAAATGAATATATTTACAGAATTTTTTTATTAGTTTCAGAAGTAGAATTTAATGATTCATCAGTGGCATGTAACACCCAGTGCTCATTACAGCATGCCCTCCTTAATGCCCATCACCCAATTATCCCTCCCCACCACCCACCTCCCTTCCAGCAACTCTGTTTCCTAGAGCTTAGTGTCTCTTGTGGTTTGCCTCCATCTGAATTTTCATCTTATTTTATTTTTCCTTCCCTTCCCCTATGTTCATCTGTTTTATTTTCTTAAATTCCACATATGAGGGAAATCATATGGTATTTGTCTTTCTCCGAGTGGCTTATTCATTTACAGAAATATTTTTATCTCCTTAACAACTATATTTATTTCGATTAGAAATACTTCCAAAATTTCCGTCTAAGAGGTCTGCTAGAGGCAAGAATCGGATTGGAAACGGAGCTGAAGGAGACATGGCTTGGGCTTGGGTTAGCATATCAAGCACATTATTTTCACTAAGGTTGTATATCCACTTGGGATGAATTTGGTGGAGTGTATTAAATATTGCTCTGAATGACTTTCCCTAAAACCTTTTTAAGCAACCTTTGACTCAACTACTATTCTCAACTTTATATAATTGTCTCCACTCTATTTTACAATTAAAGAATATAAGAATATTATAATTATAGTATAAATATAAGAATATAAGAATGTTAGTTAAATAATTAAATATGGTATATTATAGATATCTGGAAGTTGGGACAGGGACAGGATTTCTTCTTTCGTTTTTAATATGTCCTATAGTATGTTTATTTTTTATTTTAGTTTGTGTAATAAATAATATTTTATAATCTCTCCCTGCCCCCTTTCTTTGTAAATTAGAATAACATATTTAAAACTACTCAAAAATTGGATGGTTTGAAATGTCAAATAAACTGGGACCAGCAAGCACTGGAAGCCTGGCTAGAAGAATCAGCTCATAAAGATAGTGATGCCCTCACTCTTCAGAAGTATGCACAGCAAGATGATAATAAAATTAGGGTGAGAAATTATAAATTGTAATCTTAGGTTCTCTTTGAATGTGTAGTATGTGAACCTTTTTACTTAAATTATTAGGTTTGTAATTTGAAAGCCATAGTTCTTACAGTCTTTTGGATCAAAGACTCCTTTGACAATCTAATAAAGCTAAGGATTCTTTCTTTAGAAAAATGACTATACTCAAATACAAAATTTTGCTGAAAGTTTTATAGATCCTCTGAAACCCTCTGACCATTTAGGGATTCGCAGACTCCAGGTTAAAAATCCTGAATGAAAAGAGTTTTCAGAAGCATTTCAGAGAAGAAAGTTTTATACAGAATATAAGTATTTTAACTTCTTTTGTCTAAATGATAGTTTGAATGCAACATACAGTGTTTGTTGATTTGAGACTATAGTGCTGTTATTTTAACATATTGTTATAACCATTACTTAAAATCTACTTGAAAATAAATGTGTTAATACTTTAGTATTATGAAACATGCTATTTTCTAATAGATTTAATACCAAATGAATTATTTTAAATAATTATAAATGGTGAAGTATTATATAATTTTTTTGAACTTACTTTAAAATGTAAGTAAGTAAAAATTCTTTTTAGAAGCAATTGAGTTTTCATTGCAGCCCTTTGGGGTTAAAAAATAATGTACATATTATTTGGTAGTTGTTTTAGATAGCAAATAAGTATGTATCTATAATATAATACTTAGTGTGAGATATGCTATTAGTTTTTAAGTTAAATGATAACGATGCATATTTTTACATGCAACTTCATCATAGGCACTGACCCTGCAATTAGAAAGGCTGACTTTGGAATGTAATCAGAGAAGAAAGGTACTTGACAATGAACTTACAGAGACTCTAAGTGCACAGGTTAGTTTAGTGAAGATTTTTATTTCTTAATTGTCAAAGGGATGTATGCAAAAGCACTTAAATTCACAAAAACATTATTTGTTCTCTATCTGACAGTTAGAATTGGATAAGGCAGCACAGGATTTTCGTAAGATTCATAATGAAAGACAAGAACTCATTAAACAGTGGGAGAACACAATAGAGCAGATGCGGAAGAGAGATCGAGACATCGATAACGGTGCCTTGGTAAAGTAGTTGTTTGGTCCTTGCAGTGTTCAACTGTGTTATTCTCTTTTGTTTTTAATTCATTCATTTCAAGTGTAACTCACATTGTTATTTGAAAATCATTTTTGTATAGTTTTGATAAATGTTTTTCAAAGCTGACTCTTTCCATTTAGATATGTGATTTTCTGAATATTATTTGCTTGTGGTATTATAATGCTGAAGACTAGATCCTGCCATCTCCAAATGGTAGAATAAGAGAAAGTCAGTAGATAATATCAGTGTGGTAAAACCAATGCTCTGACTTACACCTGGTTGTCCAAGGTGCTTTGGATTTAACAGATGTGCTATTCAATAGTAATTACTGGTGTAGGGAAATGAACCTCATGGATAGCCAAAACACAAAAAGGGAGAGTCAGGAAAGAAACCTAGACTATGATAAAGTTTCACTTTTGTAACCAAGGCACCCATAATAGGGTAGAAGCTTGGAAGGGAAGGATACCACACTGATTAAACATGGACCTTGTGTTATCTTTTGCTACTTTCAGAGGTAATTTAGGAGAAGTTTTTTTGAAAATCATTAAGGGGCAAAATGGTGGCGAGCAAAAATGGGAAGTTTAGGGAAAGTTGAGAAGGAAAAGGAATTGAGAAGGAAAGAAGGCAGGTGAGAAGATGTGTTCACTTCCATTCTGGGACTACTCCCTGGAAAGGCAAGCAGTGTAGGTCATTGGGAGTTTGGAATTCTCATATCTGTATGAGGTTTGCTTGCTATATGTGACTTATATGTAAGTATATTATTCTTTTATTGTAAATTTCTGT
Source organism: Canis lupus dingo (assembly GCF_003254725.2). Lineage (NCBI taxonomy): Eukaryota > Metazoa > Chordata > Mammalia > Carnivora > Canidae > Canis > Canis lupus. The sequence goes on along the minus strand of NC_064276.1, from coordinate 13,939,365 downwards.
AAGCAACCAACATTTTATCAACAAAACTGCTTGTGCCTTCCTTGGAGGGACAAGGGAGAACCAGTCTTAAGTATGAGTTCCTCTTAATTCTTGATGCTGATCTCGGTTTCAGACATCAAGTCCTGGCTGCTTCCTCTGTCAGTCAAATGTGACAGATCCAAGACTGTGGATCCACAAGTGTATTCTCATACAACTCCACAGCTAAATGGACTCAGCCTGCTGACTTAGAAGAAAGTACAACTTGTAGCTCTCTGATCATATTCACGATGGTTCCTTATTGACATCTCCTGGTTGTTTTTATTGCAAGAGAATAGGGAGGGTGCTAAGAACTGGCTCCAGAGGTAGTGGTATGCTTCTACGTGTTTAGCAACTAGCTCCCAATTTGTAGCATTCTGATTTCTGTGATGAAACTACTTCTATACCAACATGACTACTCTCAACACAGAGTTGAGAGACGTTTCAGGCAGTTCTGGTGAGCCAGTGAGATCCAGTTCATGCCACTAGAGGATTTAATCTTTTGTTCCTTTTCCTCTAAAACAGTTCCTGCCTTCTTAATGTCTTCTTGGCAGGAGTCTGAGCATATGAACCTGAAATTGTCTTCCTAAAAGACACTTTTACATTATATAAAAAAGGAAAAAATCTTTTTCTATTATGCTTTTTTTCCAGTGTAGAAATTTTGGGATGTTACTGTACTTATCAGCATCACCTACAAAACCTAACTGTGAATAGATAACACTGTTAAAAAATATGAATCTTGAAGTAGGTATTCAGGTATTTGAGTAAGTGGTAGAAAAATTGATATAAGGCAGAAAATTCTAGAATGATCATTTGCATATATGTTTTGACTTGTCTTTGATTGAATTAACATAGTAGATATATAGAATACTACATTATAAAATGTTAATGTTATAGAGAACATATGGGAATACTAGATTAAGTAAATTTAAAATGCTTTTTTAAATGTAGTGCATTTCAGGGACACCTGGGTGGCTCAGTCAGTTAAGTGTCTGCCTTCAACCTGGATCATGATCCCAGGGTCCTAGGCTTGAGCCCCATGTTGGGCTCCCTGCTCAGTGGGTAGGCTGGTTGGCCTTCTCCCTCTGCCTCTCTACCCTTAGCACCCCCATTCTGCTCATGCTTTTTCTCTTTCAAATAAATAAATAAAATCTTAAAAAAATAAATGTAGTACGTTTCAGATATATATCCATTTAATATGCTAGTATGTATAAAAGTACATGCAGCATTTCCAAAACTTACTCATTTCAGAACACATACCTTCCCCTAACCCTATTTTCTAGGATTAGTTGTTTGGCAGACCCCATTTTGGAAATACATTTTAAGAGTAAATTTTCCTTTTCCCTCGAATTCCTCTAACATGTTGCCATCAACATCACTTGTAAAAACCACATTGACCTTTTATTCCTCATCTCTAAAATCTTCTTTGTTCCCCATTGCTTAAAAATTGAACCTCTTTAACATGGCAGTTGAAAAATTGAATTTCTTTACAATTGGGCCCTAATTTCTACCTTTCCACCCTCATTCCTTTCATTTGTACCCACCCTTTCTTAATATGTCGTCATTCCATCCCTACCCTCCTACCCTATACTTTAACCACACTGGAATATTTATACATCTCCATTTATCTTTTTAGGCCTAATTTTAAAAGCCTCTTAAGTAATGCCTTTTAATAATTCCTTTTGGGTAGACTTCATCATCTCTTTGTTCCCATGGTGCTTTGTCCATATCTCAGTTACTACTTTATATATTCTATTTATTTTTTGTCCCCAAGACTGGAAAAAGGTGTGAGTGAAGGCATTCCTATTGCAACCGATAACTAAAATGTTAATTCTACAGAGATGAAAAAAACCTGGTACTGTGAAATATTTGGAAAAAAATCAATCATTGATTTTCAATCTCTTTAGCATGCGGCTCCCCGTTAAAGTTAATAAGCAACTGTAAACTGAAAGGAATAGATCAAAGACAGACCAGTAATTAAACTGATCCCAAAATATTTGTGCCCCTGGTGAAGCAGGCATTTTCTGCCTCTTAGAGACACTAGATTTGTGGAGTAGTGAAGTCATCTTTATGGCAAGATCTTCTCTGGGTTGCAAAACATCTTTTTTTTTTTTTTTTTTACTACTTAAAAGGGTGCCAATTTTGCTTATATCTTTTAATTCACTCCTGCATGTCTGTGACCTACAAAAGATAATATGATCATTAGAACAGTATCTTCAAACCTTTTTAATCATGCAGTCCATTGATAAAAAATTTTGAGCACTTATCCACCGGTGTACACCTTTCTCGGTTAATTACATACATATTTTATTATAACTAATATAGTATGTTCAAAATAAAGCATATATAGCACATTAAAAAACTTTAAGGCTAAAAAAACTAAATAAAAAATAAAAAACTTTAAGGCTGATACATAAATATCAAAAAAATCCAACTTTCTATGTAAAAATATTCAACAATTATATTTTTTAAGATATCACCTTTTATATATAAAAGCTTGACATTTTCCTCATTTCTTTAGCAAAGTACATAAGAAAGAAAATGAGATCTTTAAAAATGTGAGCTTATAGATACTGATGTATAGCATATTAATATTTTGTTTTTATTCATATAAAAGTAGACTTTTTTTTTTAAAGTAGGCTCTATGCCCAGTGTAGAACACAGTGCAGGGCTTTGAACTCATTACCCTGAGATCAAGATCTGAGCTGAGATCAAGAGTCAGAAGCTGAAATGACTGAGCCACCCATGTGCCCCCAAAGTAGACTCTCTTTAAAAAAATTGTAAGAAGTTTTGATAAAATACTGAATATAATAATAGAAAAATAAAAGCTAAATTTCTTTTTGTTTGTTTTGTTCATCGTATTAAACATACTTAACATATTTTTTAATTTCAGGCATTAGCAAGGATAAAGCAGGAATTAAGAGAAAAAGAAAATTTGGTTAAAGAAAAGATCAAGTTTTTGGAGAGTGAGATTGGGAATAACACAGAATATGAGAAAAGAATTTCTGTTGCTGATCGTAAACTTTTAAAATGTAGAACGGAATATCAGCATCATGAAACAAATAGGAATCAGCTGAAGGATGAGGTATGTCAACTCAAAAGACTAGTTTGTGCATTTATGATAAATTACTATAAAAATAAGCATAAGAGCTCTCCTTTGATTAAGGAACTACTTCTAGTTCTTTTTCTTATGCCCCTCCAGTTGTGGAACTTTTAAGGTACTGCACTTGAGCCCTGCTTGGTGAAAGCAACAGGGGTGCCAGTCATATCACAGGTAGTGTAAAGGGCTCCCCCTGGAGTCGTGCAGCACACACCTTGCCTGTCGTGTACAATGTTTTGCAAGTGACTTGAGGCAAAAGCCTCCTGAAAGCGTCTAGACTGAAAATCATGATTATAACTGGCAAATGGGCAGATGTGAAGGTGAATATTGACATTAGTGATAACCTGAAGTGTCTTTCCAGTGCACAGGTATATGGTGGTTTTGACTCAAATTCTAGCTGGAGCTGTTTACTTAGTTCAGTTTTGCACTTCAGGAAGGGATAATCTTTCAGTCTAGTAAAGGGACAGTGTTGTAGTGGTAAAATACCTTGAAACAGAGAATAAAAAGTCTACTGCTTTGCTCTTTTCTTCTTTTGCAGGCACACATGCCCAACTAGATTGTTCAATAGGGAGTGTTAGTGATCCCTTTAGTTAGCAATAAAGGGATCTTTATGTAATTTGTGCCTTGAGGCCGCATCATCTGAAGTTAGCTGTTCATGCAGGAAATTGGAATACTGTAGAGCATTTCATTCTATTAGTTGTTACACTTTTTATTTCTGATAAAGAAGGAAAGTTTTTTTTCTGTCCAAAAAATTACTTATGACCCTAAAAAAGTAAAAATAAGCAGATTTCCTGTCTAAGTTAAATGTCATTGATAATAGTTCATTCTTAAAAATCTTAAAGTTTAGGGCAGCCCAGGAGGCTCAGCGGTTTAGCACTGCCTTTGGCCCAGGTCCTGATCCTGGAGACCCGGGATCAAGTCCTACGTCAGGTTCTCTGTGTGGAACCTGCTTCTCCCTTTGCCTGTGTCTCTGCCTCTCTCCCTCTCTCTCTCTCCTTCCCTTTCTGTGTCTCTCATGAATAAATAAATAAAATCTTAAAAAAAATCTTAAAGTTAAAATCAATTGCAGAAAAGAAGACGGATTCATACATTCATTTATAATTTGTTTATTGAGATATAATTCACATAGTAACTCAGCCTTTTAAAGTATATATCAGTAGTTTTTAAATATATCACAGAATATGCAACCATCACTGCTATCTAATTTTAGATTATCTTTGTCTTTCAAAAAGAAACCCCTTACTCAGTAGCAATCACTCTGCTTCCCTCCTATCTAGCCCTGGCAACTGCTAATCTACTTTCTGTTTCTATCGATTTGCTATTTGGTACATTTCATATCAATGAAATCATATAATATGGAGTACTTTATGTCTGGATTCTTTTACTTACATAATGTTTTCAAGGTTCATCCATGTTGTAGCATGCATCACTCCTTCATTCATTTTCTTCCTCCAAATTTTAAAATTGAGGCAAAGTACACATAACATGGTTTGCCATCTTACTCATTTTTAAGTATACAGTTCAGCGATATTAAACACATTCCTAATGTTATGCAACCATCACCACCATCCATCTCCATAACTCTTTTCTTATAAAACTGAAACCACATGCTAACAAAACAATAACTCCTCATTTGCCCCTCCTCCTAGCTTCTAGCAACTACCACTCTACTTCCTGTCTCTATGAGACCACTAAAAGTACTTCATATGCATGAAAGTATTTAGCTTTTTGTGACTGACTTATTTCATCTGTTTCACTAAGCATAATGTCCTCGCGGTTCATCTGTGTTGTAGCATATGTCAAAATTTCATTACTTTTTAAGGCTGAATACTATTCCATTGTCTGTACATATAACATTTTGCTTATCTATTTATCTGTCCATGGACACTTGGGTTGCTGTCATGGGTTAGCTGTTGTGAATAATGCTGCTGTGAGCATGGGTGTACAGTTACCTCAGAATTGCTGGGTGGTAATTATGTTTTTAATTTTTTGAGGGACCACCATACTGTTTTCTGTAGTGGCTGGACCATTTTATATTCCCACTAATAGGTTCCAGCTTTAGTTTCTCCACATTCTCATCCACACTTGTTCTTTTCTTTTTTCCCCTTTTTTCTTGTTTTAATAGTAGCTATCCTCATGGAATGGTATGAGGTGGTATTTCATTGTCGCTCTGATTTGCATTCCCTAATGATTGATGCTGTGAACATTTTTTTATGAGTTTACTGACCATTAGTATATCTTCTTTGGAGGAATGTCTGTTCAAGTCCTTTGCTCATTTTTGGATCAGCCTGGCTTTTTCTTTGGTGGTGGTGAATTTTGGAAGTTCTCTATGTATTCTGGTTATTAATCCCTTATCAGGTATATGATTTGCAGATATTTTCTCCATCTTGTGGACTGCTCTTTAACTCTGTTGATACTGTCTTTTGATGCACAAGTTTTTAATTTTGATGAAGTCCAGTTTATCTGTTTTTTCTTTTGTTGCCTGTCATATCCAAGAAACCATTGCCACATCCAATACTGTGAAGCTTTTGCTGTATACACCTTTAACGCATATATGTAGAACTCTATAATTTGCCAATATCATGCAATAGGTCATTTAAAATGTAATATCAGATCAAAAAGGAAAACTGGTTGGGATCCCTGGGTGGCGCAGAGGTTTGGCGCCTGCCTTTGGCCCAGGGCGCGATCCTGGAGACCCGGGATCGAGTCCCAAGTCGGGCTCCCGGTGCATGGAGCCTGCTTCTCCCTCTGCCTGTGTCTCTGCCTCTCTCTCTCTCTCTGTGACTATCATGAATAAATAAATAAAATCTTTAAAAAAAAAAAAAAGGAAAACTGGTTAATATGTATTACATGTGCAGAATAGAACTTTTCAAAAGTGAAATTAATTTATAAGATGTAGAGTAAATATATAATTTCTGTCTGTTAACTAATGAATAGCTGGATTCTTTAAAAGCCACTGTGAATAGAAGTTCCAGTGATTTAGAAGCTCTAAGGAAAAATATTTCCAAAATAAAGAAGGACATTCAGGAAGAAACCGCAAGGTAAGAAAAAAGATATTTAAAGATGTTTATTGTTTTTGACCACTTCTATTTTTAAAAAAGATTTTATTATTTATTTATTAGAGAGAGAGAGAACAAGATGTGGGGCTTGATCTCATGACCCTGAGATCATGCTCTGAGCTAAAATCAAGAGTTGGAACTTAACTGACTGATGCACCCAGGCACCCCAGTAATTGACTACTTGTAGAAAAATTATTAGATATTTAAGTTTTTGCTAGATAACTGTAAATGTATAGCTACTAAATTATTACACTTGAAAAAAGTTTTTCCTCAGTTTTTCATTGTAAAGGCTTAAGAACAATATTTTTATGGCTTATTAAATATATATTTAATACGTATATAAGGTTTACAGAAAGGTAACAAAAAGGTAATAAAAAAGTTGATGGCCAAAGAAACTTTCAGGTTATATGAAGAAATCTTAGGATAAACTATTCCTTGTTTGTTTGTATTACTTTTTAGACATGTTTTCTATTTTTTCCTCATAAATTCTCTCTAGGTTACAGAAAATTAAAAATCATAATCAGAGTGTAAAAAAGAAATTAAAGCAGATAACTGAGAAAACGATGTCTGTAGAAGAGAAAGCTACTAATTTGGAAGATATGCTGAGGGAGGAAGAAAAAAGTGTAAAGGTAAAGTTTTGTTTTAGCTTGTAAACAGTCACAGCAAATTTAGCAATAGTGAATTAGACTCTTGCAGTCAGGGAGACTGACTCAACAGACCTCCAAAAGGTCTGTTGAGAGGCTCTGCTTTCTGGTATGATCATATTTGTGATCAGAATTTTGAGTTGTTAGACTCCCTGTTTGTGTGTGGTCTTCTCTCTTAAAACTTCTACTTCCCCCTTTGCTTTGCTTTCAGCATTTGACTTTAATGTCTTCTTTCACAGGTAGCTCTCTACCTAGGATCTCATGCCTTCCCAATGCCTGGCATGTCTCTGCTTGTCATTCATATATATGCTGTTTTATGATAGACACATCTTGAAAAATGCCCATGTTTTATGTTTTACAATTGATTTCCACCCTTATAATTGATTATTTTTTGGGGGGGGATAGTTTGTGATCAAATCCCCCCCCCCCCTCAGTGGTCTACATTCCTTCCTGTATTTCTTTATCATTTATTATCTCTGACAGTCTGGTACCATTTATAAGTAAATGGACTTTTAGGTGTTCTACTTTACAATTCTATTGGAATGTCTTTGGAATCTTGGTAGCATTTAGGCCAATTTTTGAGGAACTGAAAAAGGTTGATTCACCATCTCCTCTTTGAAAACTTCTAAGTGACTTCTGTGACCTGACACTATTTGCACTACTATTTGCTTTTACTCTTTTTTCTGAGGGGCAGCTGAAGATCATGACAAAATCCCCTATTTGCTAAATATCAAATATGGATGGTTTCACTTATTTTTGGATAGAATCCAGCTTCTTCAGTATGCTGTTGTGTGTTCAAAAATCCTGAATAATGAAGTCATGCAGCAATCTTGACTTGAGTGGTATTTGAGTCTAAATCACACATTATTAAAAAAAAGTTGTGTTTTTTTTTCTCCTAAGAGCATTATTTCCTCTAGCACGTAAAATGGGACAGTATTGGAACTTAGTAGAGATCTATAGAGACTGAAATCCGTATGAAGTAGAACTTTTGATGATGACATCAAAAACTGGTGACATTTTTGAAGAAATTAGCTTAATTAGAAAAAATAGGATTGGCAGCATGTGTGCTACTTGTGCTGTAGCAGTGTTTTATTCATAATCTTGGTTTTTGTAGCTGTTGGTTTTTTGTTTGGAAAAATCCTAACCCTATATGTTTTGGAGCTGTACCGTTATTCACCACCAAGCACTGACTTTAAAACTGCCAGGTAATCTTTGAGAAGGTCTTAGAACTAATAAAAATTGGCTATTATATAACAAAGAATTTTTTTTAAGATTTATTCATTTATTTATGATAGACATAGAGAGAGAGAGAGAGAGAGAGAGAGGCAGAGACAAGCAGGCTCCATGCCGGGAGCCTGATGTGGGACTCGATCCCGGGACTCCAGGATCACGCCCTGGCAGGCGCTAAACCGCTGATCCACCCAGGGATCCTGAATTTTTAAGATTATATTAGATTATATTTCTTAATTTGTCAAAATTTAAATGTGCCAGTCACGGATTTTTTTTTCCATATTGAGCTTCATTGGTTGGCAAAAGGAAATCTGGGTTTAAGAGCACAGAGGGAAATTATTTCAACATTTAAAATGATAACTTTCAACCGATCTTGTTTGGCATGAGAGATCTATTTGAAGCCTAGAACACTTGGTCATAAAGCATTCAGGTCAAGAGAGATCTGCCCCTTAAGAAATGAGCAGTGGGAATGGGGGCCTGGTTTCTCTTTACAAGAAGGCTGCACAGGTAGGAAAGCCATCTGGAGGCAAGGTGTGAATAAAGGGTAGTGCTAGTAGTGTGTTGGGGTCAGCCCTATCAGCCCATTAGAGTTGATAGTTAAATTTTCTGGAATTTTGCAAGTCAGCTGCTAAACATAGATACTATTAAAAATTAAATTATATTGACTTACAGTTAAATACATAATATTAAAAACAAAGTAAATAAGTACTCAGCATTCATCACTTCCAAATTATTTTACTATATTTTACTATTATCTATTTATGCCCTTAAGATTACTTAAGATTACTTACATTTATTATATCTATATAGTGGAAATGCTGTGTAATGGTCTGCTACTCCATATCTCTTCCCAACTCTGCCTTTATTGGAAGCATGATAGTAGCTTGAGATTGGCCATAATGGGAATATTTATACAATTAAAATCAGCTTTTTCCTTCTAACCTCCCATCCACTGGAAAGCTGGTAGTTAAACATTTACCTGCTCACAACTGGATAGTGCCCACAAGAAGGTGGGAGATTGAGCAATGTGACTTCTTCCCTGTAACACCTTCAAGACTTCAGAAAATTCTGCGAACCTATAAGTTGTGTGTGTCTGATATATTTTATTTCCTAGGGAAACCAGGGGAATGGCCAAATTCTAAGGTTAGGGTGACGTGGTGTAGAATTAAGATGACAGATCAAGGTACTGGAATAGAGTAGACTATAAGAAATGTTGGAGATTTGTTGAAATTGTGGGAAGGGCATTCTTATATTCTCAAGGGTTAAAATGTTGGAGGTTTAATTTATAACCCCCAAAATTATAGTGTTCATGTAACAAAATACTGCAAGGTATTAAAATGTCATTGATCACTATTATTCTTATCATCAGGAAGTGGAAGTTCAATTAAACATAGTGAAAGATGTGCTATTTAAGAAAGTTCAGGAATTACAGACTGAGGCAATGAAAGAAAAAGCTGTTGTATCAGAAATTGAAGGAACCCGTTCCTCTCTAAAGCACCTCAACCATCAGTTACATAAACTGGATTTTGAAACCTTGAAGCAGCAAGAAATTATGTACAGTCAGGTAGATATTAATCTTATGAATGTCTTCCGTATTGATTTGTTATAGTTGTGATGGTTAAGATACCACAATCTCCTGAAAAAAACAAAGATTTTTTTAAAGTCCTCTTGGAGGGATAGACAGATGCTGAAATGGGATATCATGTTTGGTCAGTAGTAGGGTAAGAAAAAATGTACCTTCAAAAGTCCATGTCCATGTAAATCCAGTGTGTTTACTGAGGTTCCATCCTAGTAGTATGATAAATACCCTCCTAGCTGACTTCTTATATTTCCAGTAGATTACTTATTTTCATATCACTGTCATGTGCCTTGATTGTTAAAGAATGGTTTGCTGTTTCTCAGAGTTAAGAAGGATTTTATACTATAAATTACTGAAGAATTAAAGTGACTTTAGTAAATGATGACACTTAAGACTAAATTTATAAGAAAGTGTTTATTGTGTTTTTATATTTATAGAAATGGTTTTAACTATTTGTTTCTCCTTACTATCTATTTAAAAAAATGTAACAGGATTTTTACATTCAGCAAGTGGAACGCCGAATGTCACGGTTAAAAGGAGAAATTAATTCAGAAGAAAAACAAGCCCTTGAAACAAAAATTGTTGAACTTAAAAAGATACTGGAGGAGAAAAAATCTACGTTTGACCTTTTGGAATCACAGATCAAGAAGCTTCATGTAACTTAGCCAAAATACTTTTGATGCTTCAAATATCCTAGTCATTAGTCATTCTGTTTTAAGTCAACATGTTCCTAAGACTTTACTTTGGATAGGATGATTGCCAAGCTACCTGCATATATAACAAATGTATGAACTATAATGTTCATGTTTCTATACTGACTATGAGAATATAACATTACTATTGATTATGCACTTACTATATACTAAGTATATTAAATGTCTTTAGTATTTTATTTCATTTAATCTTTATCAGTGTCTTGTGAGGGAGATATTATGACTTGTGTCACAGATCAAGTAACTTGTCCATGGTTACACAGCTAGTACAGAGAGCTAGGTTTTGATCCCTGGTCCATACGACTTCAAAATACTCTTAAATACTACATGATTTAACACATTGATAAATTCCATTTTTTATTATGTTTTTGCCAGAATAACTTGATTGCCCTTTATCTTTGAAATGACCTTTATGGGCCATCTATTACTGTTTTTTTTTTTTTATTACTGTTATTCATATATTTACTTGGTTACAGTGTTTTGAATAGCTTAATTTTGTTAATACGGTGAAAATGTTCTCATCTTTCAGTGTTTTAATGCTTATAGTCATATAAAACCTATGTTAGGGGTACCTATGTAGTATAAAACCTGTGTTAAAGTTTAGCTGGAGAGTAAGAGTGAGGAACTGAGATCTTGGACCTGAAAGGGATGAGAATCCCAAAGGATTTAAGTGTCATTTACAGTTTGAAAGGCTTGTGATGAGTGTCCTCTAGTGGTTATAAGGATAATTGCCCTGAATTCCTTTAGGACTATAAAGGTTAAAGGGAGCTCTTACTTTTTAAAATTAATTTTTTTTAAATTTAAAGATGATAAAATTTGGGTTTGGAGTAGTCTGTAGCCTGATGAAATTTTTAAAAACTATTTCCTTAGCTTTGTGGAAAAGAACACATGTTTTGGAATCAGAAACAACTGGTTTTAAATATCAAGGTTGTATCAGTACTATTACTTTAACTTTTCTGAGCCCAAGTTAACTCGTCTGGTAAAGGAAAGAAAAGATTTGATGTTATTTCAGGATGTTTGAAAGAATTAGAAGCAATGTATATTTTAGTGCAGTGCTTTTAGGAGGTATTCAATAAATAGTATTATTTTAATTACATTGACTATGAGGAGAATATTAATGCTACAGAATGATCCGAGGATGATGTTTGTATCCAAGTGTGTTTCTTGACCCTGGCATGAATTGTGTGTCTGTTTTGCTGTGTGGGAATGGTTCTAGTGTTCTGCCTTCTAACTACTCTGGCGCTCTGTCCATTGTACAGTTGATTAGTACTAATGCCTATCCCAACTCTGGATTTAACAGAGAGATAAATGAATTAAAAGAAATGCATGTGAAGTTTTAAAGATATAAAAGCTACTTAATCTTCTAATGAAGGTTTTCTTTTCTCAATAGTAGCATGAGATTGTGAAGTCATTCTGAATTACTTCTCTCATACCATTTCATCTTCTGTTTTGCATAATAGAAGCTAATTCCTTCTGGTTGAAAATCACCTGAAATTAAAATTTTTTCATTCTAAAAGTTAATTTTGTGAAATCACATCTTCATACAAAAAAAATTCCTCTTCTTACTGTCTTGCTACTATCTTAGGTCTTGATACCTTAGAGAAATACAGGCAATGAGACAGAGATAGGAGGGAGGGAGAGAGAAAAAGAGGGTAAAAGCGAGAAAGGGACAGAACTAGGTCTTGGAACTAGAAAGTTTTTGCTTTTGGTACCCAGAGGGGACTATAAGCATAAACCTTGTCTTGGGTGAGCAGGAGACTGATATCTGGGTATGTGTAACACAAAAGCATTTGATGGAATTAGATCTTTTCTAGCATTTTTCTCTCTAGCAATATGTGATTATACATGTAATTAATAGTAAGAATACATGACACTTCTATGTGTCAAACACTGTTGTACATACTCTTTGACAGTAACATCTTTAATCCTCACAGCAGTCCAGGGAGGTAGGTATGTTATCTCCATTTTAGAAAAGAGGAAACTGAGGAATGGTAGGCTGCCCAGCAGGGTCAGATGACTGATGTGTAATGAAGGCCATCTGATTCTAGAGTTTGCACTGTTAACAAAGTCCCTACACTTTTTTAGAATGTGAGGGTTTTTTCTTTCTGTGGCTTGGGTTGAATCAAATCATGAACTTCAGAAGGTGAGCTGTGCACTGAACCAATGCTTGGCTTCTTCCTCATATTTCTCCCCATAAATGCCAATCACCCAATAATTCAGATCAAGCCATACATAATATTTCCTGGAATTATTGAACCCAAACCAAATCCAAAAAATCAGTAGGTGATAAAAATGAAAATGTTTCTATGTGATTATCCACATGTATTATATTAGAAACATTAGTGCATGAAGAGTGAGATTTAAAAACCAATTATTATAAATATTCAATGGAGCATATAATTTAATGTAAGATTTATTTAATGTTCTTTTAAAATGTGTATTTATGTACCTCTCTTCCCCTTTTATAGAATGATCTTTATTTTATTAAGAAGTCAAATAGTAAAAATTGTGATGAAAAACAGTTCCTCATGACCAAAGTAAATGAACTAAACCTTTTCAATGACAGATCAGAGAAAGAACTTAATAAAACCAAAGCTTTGAAACAGGTACCGTAAAATCATATGTGCATATGATATTAAAAATCACATAATTTAATGCTAATTATAGAAAATTATAAAAACATACTAATTATAAAGAAGAAAATAAAGTTACTAGAATCACCATATAGAAGATAATGTGTTAAAGTTATATTATTGCCTTCTAGTCTTTTGAAGAAAATTGGCTTTATATATATTATTTTCAAAAATTTAAAATCTATATCCATCTCCATGTATATCTCTAAACATTAAATACTCTTTATAAATTATTTTTAAAGGCTTCTTATAATTTATTACATGAAGTTACCATAATTTGTTTAACCATCTCCTGTTTTTTGGATATGTATTTATTTTCAATGTTTGATTATTCTAAATAGTACTATCAGGGACACCTGGCTGGCTCAGTCGGTGGAGCTTGTGACTCTTGTTCTCAAGGTTATGAATTTGAGCCCCACATTGGGTGTGGAGACCACTTAAAAAAAATAGTACCACCATATACCATGCATATGGCCAATTTTCTTATATCATTGTATAGTTATTTAATGAGTTAGGAAAAATTTCTAACTGTATAATTATGGCCCAAAAAGAATGAATATTTTCAGGTCTTGAACTATCCCCCCCCCTTTTTTTTTTTAATTTTACTTATTTGAGAGAGAGAGAGGAGCTGCTTGAGGGGAAAGCAGCTCTGTGCTAAGCAGGGAGCCCCATATCGGGCTTGATCTCATGACCCTGAAATCATGACCTGAGCCAAAATCAGGAGTCCAGGGCTAAGTTGACTGACCCACCCAGGTGACCCTATACTATTTTTAAGCCAAATTGTCTGCTGGAGGGTTCATTTGATACTCCCACCAGCAATGTGTGAGCATTCTATTTTACCACCTGGAAGGTTGGATATTATAATTTATAAAATTGTTGTCAATTTGATGGAATAGTTTTTAAGTTGGTGACACGTGAAAACATTTTACAGTTGAACATAAAATGTCAAATATTTATGTTTAAATAAAAATGTTTAGGGGTGCCTGGGTGGCTCTGTGGGTTAAGCGTCCAGCGTTTGGTTTTGGCTTAGGGTTGTGGGATCAAGCCCCACATGAGATTCTCTCTCTCCCTCTCCCTCTGCTCTCCCCTCCCTACTGCCACTCATGCATGCGCTCTCCCTCAAACCAGTGTTTAAAACATTTTTTTCTATTACGTTATATTCTGTAATCTTTCTCTTTTGGATTTCTGGTTTATTATCTTAGCCCATATTTCCATCAGGAGGTTTATGTTTTTTAATTGCAAAAGACCTTCATACATAAAAATAACAAGTGTCATAAATATTGTCAATATTTTTCCATTTACATTTAAAATTTTTGTTCATTTTTTTGACATGAAAAAAAAATTTTAACATCAAATATTTTTTCCCTGCGTAATTTTTATGCTTAGAAACTCCTGTGTCATAGTAAAAATCAAACAAATGTTTACTATTTCGGTTACTGCATTGGTTTTATCTTACGTTAAGTTTTTCATTCATCTGGAATTTGTTTTTAGTACATTTGAGATGTAGGGATCTAATCTTTTCTCCAATTGAAAAGCTACATTTTGAAATAATAAAGTCTTATGTTCTGGAGTATTTGTTTCTGGGCTTTCTATTCTGAAAATTGATCTATTTGTGTACTCTTGTATCAGTACTCTATCCATGACTTAGAAAAAAATTATTTATATGTTATTTTGTGAGATTTAGTTTAGAATATAAAAAATATTCATCCATAGAACTTTATACATTTCCTGACTTTTAAGTTTCAATTTGGGGAATAAATTCTTCTTTCTTTCCTTCTTTTTAGTAAACCTTAAATTTCAAATTGAATTATAATAAAACTTGGAATAAAATCTTTTCTTAAAAAAAAAAAATCTTTTCTTAAAAAGTAAAGGAACCGAAAGTCCTCATTCAGAGCAATCTAAATTTAATCCTACTTATCTTGGTCAGTGGTCAAATTAAGGATAGTTATATTTTCAAGTTTGACTTTTGTGGTAATAAAATGGGTGTAACAGTAATTATTTTAGCATCTGACAATTTTGTTACCTTGATAGGATTTGATGATAGAAGACAATCTTTTAAAACTTGAAGTTAAACGTACTCGAGAAATGCTTCACAGTAAGGCAGAAGAAGTACTTTCTCTGGAAAAAAGAAAACAGCAATTACACACAGCTATGGAAGAACGAATGGAAGAAATTAAGGTTCATAAAACAATGCTTGCATCACAAATAAGATATATTGATCAAGAACGACAGAACTTAAGGTAATAATTCGAGTTTTAATATACTGCTAAAAATTTTTGAAAATATAAGGGTGATGTCAGAAGAATTGACTGGAGGTTCATCTTTTTCTTAGTTGTTTGAAAAGGCTTCTAATATATAATATACATTTTAGTCATGAACCTATGCTTTTCCCTCCCTCTTTCCTTTGGCTAACTCTTAATCCTTTAGATTATCCCTTTAATAATGAGATCAGTAATTCCCTTGGAACTGATTTTTGTGTATGTTTTGTGGTAAGAGTTCAATAACATGGATACTTAATAGCTGCATTTATTAACACAATTTTTCCCTAGAAGTTTTGCATATCTTTTATAAAAAAGATTTATTCCTAGGTACATGCTACTTTTTATTTAATTAAATTAATTAATTATTTGAGAGAGAGAGAAAGTGTGACGGCGGGGAGGGAGAGAGAGGGAGAGGGAGAATCTCAAGCAGGCTCCAAGCTCAGTGCAGAGCCTGATGCTGGGCTTGATCCCAGGACCCTGAGATTGTGACTTGAGCTGAAATCAAGAGTCAGGTGCTCAACTGATTAAGCTACGCAGGCGCCCCTACATGCTACTTTTTAAAATGTTTTTGTCAATGTTATGTCCTTTCTTATTTATTTATTATTTATTTATTTATTTATTTATTTATTTAATTTATTTATGATAGACGTACAGAGAGAGAGGCAGAGACACAGGAGAAGAGAGAAGCAGGATCCATGCCGGGAGCTGATGTGGGACTCGATCCCGGGTCTCCAGGATCACGCCCTGGGCCAAAGGCAGGCGCTAAACCGCTGAGCTACCCAGGGATCCCTGTTATCTCCTTTTAAATCATTCCATCTTGGGGATGCCCAGGTGGCTCAGTGGTTTAGCGCCTGCCTTTGGCCCTGGACGTGATCCTGGAGACCTGGGATTGAGTCCCATGTCGGGCTCCCTGCATGGAGCCTGCTTCTCCCTCTGCTTTTGTCTCTGCCTCTCTCTCTCTCTCTCTCTCTCTCTCTCTCTCTCTCTGGGTGTGTGTGTCTCTCATGAATAAATAAATAACATCTTTAAAAAAACATAAATAATTCCATCTTTGGTTTGTTGCTGGCATTATAGAAATACAGTTGATTTCTATATATTAAGAATCCAACAACTTTGCTTCAACTCTTACTAATTCTGACAGTTATCTATAGATTCTAATTTCTAGGTATTTCATTCACATCATTTACAAATAACAGTTTTGTGCCTCCTTTTTTTTCAGCCTTTATAACTTTTCTTTCTATTGCTTCACTGTCCTTGTTATCTGACCTCCAGGTCAGTGCTGACTAGCAGTGATGATTGCAGGTCCCCTTGTCCTGTGCCTGATATTGAAGGGATTCATTTTATCGTTAAATATGAGTTGCAGATTTCTTTGAAATACCCTTTATAATATCAAAGGAGTGCCCATCTATTTTCATTCTTTCTAAGAGGTCATTTTAATTTGTCTCATCAGGAATGGCCTTTTGTTGGATGCTTTTTCTGTGTTCGTTGATATGATGTAGATCCTTCTAGTCTGTTAATATAGTTAAATATATAGATTGATTTTTCAAAGTTAAAATAACATTACATTCCTAGAATAATCAAAACTTGTCTGTCACATATTACATTTTGTATATATCTACATTTTGTTTGATGATATTTGTATACAATTGTCCCATCTATGGTTATAAATTTCCTTTCTGTGTTACCCTTGTCAAATTATAGTTTACTAAGGTTATGTCAGCTTTCATAGAATGATTTTGTGTGTTTTTTAATTTTTCTATAGTCTGGATAAGTTTGCAAAAGAGTAGAACTGGATTTTTTTTTTTAAAAGATTTTTATTTATTTAGTCATGAGAGACACACAGAGAGAGACAGAGAGAGAGGTAGAGACAGGAGAAGCAGGCTCCCTGCAGGAGCCCGATGTGGGACTCGGTCAGGGACTCCAGGATCACACTCTAGCTGAAGGCAGATGCTCAACTGCTGAGCCATCCAGACATCCCTAGAATTACATCTTTCTTGAATTTTCAAAGATTTCACTCATAAAGCCCTTGAAGGCCTGGACTTTTTTTGAAGATTTTCAACTGTTGGTTCAATTTACTTATTAGTGATAGGACAATACAGAAATACAATTGTATTTCTTCTTTAATCAGTTTTAGTAAATTATATTTTTCCTAGGAAAAAATTTCCATTTCTAAATTTTCAAAGTTATTGCCATAAAGTTCTTCACAGTATCATTTGGTTATTTGTTTAATAGCTGTAGTATTTGTAGCTTTTCATTCCTGATATTGGTTATTTGTGACTTCTCTTTTTTTAGGTGGGTTAAATCTCACCAGTAGTTAATGAATTTTATTCCTCTTTGAAAAGAAGCAATGCTTGTTGATTTTTTTCCTATTGTGAATCCACTTTTCTATTTTATTATTTATTATTATTATTATTATTTATTTATTTTTTATTATTTTTAAATATTTTATTTATTTATTTGAGAGAGAACGCATGAGCTAGGGGAGAAGCAGAGGGAGAGGAAGGGGGAAGAATCTCAAGCAGATTCCCTGCCAAGCCCAGAGCCTGATGCGGGGCTTCACTCACAACCCTGAGATCATGACCTGAGTTGAAACCAAGAGTCTGATGCCTAACTGACTGAGCCACTCAGGTGCCTCAATTTTCTACTTTATTAATTCCTGCTCTCACATTTACTATTTTTTCCTTCTATTTTTGTGAGTTTATTTAGATGTTAGCTTCTTCTTTTTTTTTTTTTTTTTTTTTAGATTTTATTTATTTATTCATGAGAGACACAGAGAGAGAGAGAGACACACACACACACAGGTAGAGGGAGAAGCAGGCTCCTAATGGAGCCACCTGAGCCAGCCAGGTGCCCCGAATTTCATAGCATTTTCATTTTTCATGAAATGTAATGTTCCTCTTGACTTTTTAAAAATTGATTTTACATTTAAAAATGTAAATGGTGAAAAAAAATGTAAATGGTGGACACGTGGGTGGCTCAGTTGGTTAAGTGTCTGCCTTCAGCTCAGGTCATGATCCCAGGGTCCTAGGATTGAGTCCCACATCGGGCCCCCTGCTTGGCAGGGAGTCTGGTTCTCTCTACCTCTACCCCCTGCTTTTGCTCTCTCTCTTTCTCATGCTCTCTATCTCTCAAATAAATAATTAAAATCTTTAAAATAAGGTAAGCGGCATTCTTTGCTCATGGGACGTACGAAAACAGGTAGCAGGCAGGATGGTTTGTTGACCCCAGGTTTTCATCACTGAGTAATAATATTCCATTGCATATATCTATCCCAATTTATGCATATATTTACCTGTTGATGAACATTTTAATTGTTTTTGGTTTTTGGCTATGCAGATAAAGCTGTTATGAACATATGTGTTCTTGGTATGAACATATGCTTTCTTTTCTCTTGGATAAATACCTAGAAATGAATCATATTCTTTCTGTCTTTCCTGGCTTTCATTGGTTTTATTGAATTTGCTTTTCCCTTCTTTCCTCTTTTATTATTTGGAATATAAACTTCTAATTTTAATTATTTTTTTGTTGGTTATTCTTAAATTCAAAAGAAATTTTAATTTTCCTATTTTTCTGAGAATACTGAGGATTAATTAGCTCCTATGATTTTTTTCCTTATCTTATTAAAAGATAAGACTTTTAGCATCTTTTACTGCTACATTTTCTTTCTCCATCTTTCAAGTATTATTGAAACCACTAATTATAGTTTCAGGTTGTTATTTACTGTTTTTAATATTAGGTCTCTATTTTTTTTTAAGATTTTTTAAAAATGTATTTATTCATAGAGGCAGAGACACAGGCAGAGGGAGAAGCAGGCCCCATGCAGCGAGCCCGAGGGACTCGGGACTGGATCCCACCTAGCGCAGGTGGTGCTGAACGGCTGCGCCACCAGGGCTGCCCTATTAAGTCTCTGTTTTTAAAGAACTCCTTTCTCATAGCTTACATTAAACTATATAGTCAATTGCCAACAATAATTCAACTTAGCTGTATGTTTCCTTTGTTTTTGGTTTAATATTGTTTCATGTATACGGTGTCATCTTTTTTTCTTGGATTCCCATTTCATTTCTCTGGAGTAGGATCTGAATTTTTTTTTTTTCCAGAATTGATGGTTTCTGAAATTTCTGAGTCCTTGCATGTTTATTATTATTATTTTTAAAATATTTTATTTATTTATTCATAGAGACAGAGAGAGAGAGAGAGAGAGGCAGAGACACAGGCAGAGGGAGAAGCAGGCTCCATGCAGAGAGCCCGACGTGGGACTCGATCCAGGGTCTCCAGGATCACGCCCTGGGCTGCAGGTGGTGCCAAACCACTGCACCACCGGGGCTGCCCTTATTTTATTATTTTTATTTTTTAAAAAAAGATTTTATTTATTTGAGAGAGTATGTGCATGAGTGGTGGGGAGCGGCACTGGGAGAGGGAGAAGCAGGCTCTCCACTGAACAGGGAACCTAACTCAGGCTCCATCCCAGGAGCTAGGATCACAACCTGAGCCGAAGGCTGATGCTCACTGACTGAGCTAACCAGGTACCCTGAGTTTTTACATGTTTAACACATACTTACTCTGTTCATATTTGAATTAGAGTTGAACTTTGAAAGCATTGTTTCGTGTTGTTTTTTTTTTTTTAAGATTTTATTTATTTATTCATGAGAGACACAGAGAGGCAGAGGGAGCCCCACGCGGGCCTCGATCCTGAGACCTCAGGATCACAACTGGAGAAAAAGGCAGACTCTCAACTGCTGAGCCACCCAGGCGTTGCTCCTTGTTTCATATTCTTATACATGACAGAGTTATTTATGAAAGGTCTGATTCAGACTAATTCATTTTATTTTGTAGGGAACCTGGTTTTTGTTTATTGTTTGAAAAGCTTTGGGACACTCTTTATCCTTAGGGTTTCAGAATTTCTCTTTGTTCTGGGTGGTTTTTTTGGATTTTTGGTTTTTGGTTTTCATTTTTCTTGTTTGAAAGAAACAAGAGCTCTTGGTGAGCTCTGTTAATTATTTCAGTCAAGTTTTTCTTTAGGTTAGGGAAATTTTTTTCCTATTAGTTCTTTAATTTTTTTCTCTCACCGCCCTCTATTTTCTGCATTTGTTGCTCATTTTAGTGGATGTTGGTTTGTCTTCTGGATTTCTTCACTTCACTCTCATTTTAAAGTTTCTGTTCTATTTCACTTTTTAAGATATTCTCATTCTTTCCCTGTTCTCTTCCTTTCTGCCTCCTTTCCATTCTCTGCCCCCCTTTCTCTCTTTCTCTAGATCACTGATTCTTTCTTATTTACTACTATTAAATTAAAAAGGGGGAAACTGTAATGACTCTTGTTCCTTCATTGGTCTTTTCATAGCAGCCCATTCTTGTTTATGGATAGTTTGGGATCAATATCCTCTCATCTTTTAGAGATACTAAAATACTTTGGAAGTTCTCTTCTGTCCCTTGCATTATTTGTCTTAGTATGTCGTGTGGTTGCTCACTTTGTTCTTTTCATTCATGCTGTTAACTTTCCAGTATGTTTGATAGTCCTCGGCTTTCTGTTATTTAATAACAAATGTTTAAATAATAATCATGGTGATTGATATAGCAGCTGGTATGGTTTCTTCTGCAATTAGGTAGATCGTTTTTTCCAGCTGGTCTCTCCTAATTGGGAGGGCTGCCTGTGGGCACTGGGTTAATTTGTCCCTTAATGAGCATAAGGAGTTTATTTTGGATGATAAAGACTTTATTTTCTTCATGGATGGAACTTTTTTATTAACCCCACTTTTGGGGGGGGCCTGGAATCACCATGCTCTTTTTTACTTTTCTCTCTAGCTCCAACATAACAATACTAGGAATTCTGATAATGGGGGGCGGGGGGCGGGTATCACTGAAGCACAAATAATTCCTGCCAACATTTCCCTAAAATTTGAGGGATTGAGGAGAGTGGCCCAGATATTTAGACAGTCCATTCATTACTCACCTCAGATATCACTTTTGGTCTTTTTATTTCTTATTTCTGGATTTGAATTTTCTCTAGACTTTTTTTTTTTGTGAAACATGGCTCTTATTTCTGCATTAATAATCTTTGTCTGTATCTCCCTCCACCCCCCCATCAATCATATCCCATTTGTTTCCCATTTTTTCATGAATTCATGACAAAATTGTGACTGTCTTTTTCCCAGAGCTGTGCTTTTTTTTTCTTTTTATTCTTTTCAATTTTAGGAAGGAGGAGAGATATACTTGTAGTCAATCCACATTAAGCTGGAAGACCAACAGGCCTTGTCTTTTACAGTCATATAAAGGTTGACTAAATATTTTTTGATTATACAACATAATACTTAAAAATAAAGAAAACCATAACTTCTGTTAATATATTTTACCACCAATTTTTTTTAGGAGTGGGAATGCTGGTAGGTTAAAGATTTCTTTTCACCATGGTTGGACAGTATGCTTTCATAAGGTGGTAGTAGGCAAATGAGTCACTCTTCATGTTGCCATACATATATTAGCATAATTAGCATTATTATAAAATAAATTTTAAAGGGTTCATAAAATATGAATTTACCAAAATAAAAGGAAAAAATAATCAGCAGATTCGAAATTGTGGGACACAGTTCTTCATGTATTTCTCATATTTCTGTATGTCTTGCAAGGAAAGGCACTAACTATCCCATCCTGGAGTCCTTTTAAATTTTTTGGTAAAAAAACACATAATATAAAATTTACCATATTAATCATTTTAAGTGTACAGTTCAATAATGTTAAGTGTATTCACATTGTTGTGCAATAGATATCCAAAACTTTTTCATTTTCTGAAATTGAAACTCTATACCCTCTAAACACTAACCTTCCATTTTTTCCTTCCTCCAGCCCTTGGTAACACCATTCTTTCTGTCTGTATGAATTTGACTGCTTTAGATACTTGATGTAGGTGGAATCGTGTAGTATTTGTCTTTTGTGACTGGCTTATTCCACTTAGCACAGTGTCCTCCGGTTCACCTATGTAGCATGTGATTCAATTTCCTTTTAAAGCTGAATAATTTTCCATTGCATGTATATACCACATGTAGTGTATCCATTCATCTGTCCATGGATGTTGGGATTGCTTTATCTCTTGGCTATTATGAATAATGGTGCTATGAACATTGGGGTGCAGAGATTTCTTGAAGTACCTGCTTTCAGTTTTTTTTGGCTAACTGGGATTGCTTGATCATATGGTACTTTTATTTGTAATTTTTTGAGGAACTACCATACTGTTTTCCTTAGCGGTTGCATCATGTTACATTTCCACAAATAGTGCACAAGTGTTCCAGTTTCTCCACATTTTTTATTTTTATTTTTTTCATTTTTAAAAAAGATTTTATTTATTCATGACAGACACACAGAGAGAGAGAGAGAGAGGCAGAGACACAGCAGAGGGAGAAGCAGGATCCATGCAGGGAGCCCAACACGGGACTTGATCCTGGGTCTCCAGGATCACACCTTGGGCCAAAGGCAGCGCTAAACTGCTGGGCCACTGGGGCTGCCCAAGACTTATTTTAGAGAGAAAGAGTGAACTGGTGGGGGGAGGGACAGAGGGAAAAAGAATCTCGAGCAGACTCCCTTGCTGAACATGGAGCAGATCATGACTTGAATCAAGAACCAGCAGCCTTGCATCCCATTGTTTATAGCAGCAAGGTCCACAATAGCCAAACTGTGGAAGTATCCTCAATGTCCATCAACAGATGAATGGATAAAGATGTGATCTATATATACAATGGAATATTACTCAGCCATTAGAAATGACAAATACCCACCATTTGCTTCAACGTGGATGGAACTGGAGGGTATTATGCTGAGTGAAGTAAGTCAATCAGAGAAGGACAATTATTATATGGTTTCAGTCATACTGGGAATATAAAAAATAGTAAAGGGATTATAGGGGAAAGGAGAGAAAATGAGTGGGAAATATCAGAGAGGGAGCCAGAAAATGAGAGACTCCTAACTCTGGGAAACGAACAAGGGGTAGTGGAAGGGGAGGTGGGTGGGGGGTTGGGGTGACTGTGTGATGGGCACTGAGGGGGGCACTTGACGGGATGAGCACTGGGTGTTATACTATATGGTGGCAAATCAAACTCCAATAAAAAAATATACCATAAAAAAAGAAATGTACAATGAAAAAAAAGACCAGCAGCTTAACCGAGCCACCCAGGCACCCTGCCACTGCTTTGTTTTTCTTTTTTAGTAGTTACCCTAAGGCTGTGAGGTAATATATTGTGGTTTTAATTTCCATTAAACTATCTTTTAAAAGATGTTCGGATAGTATATAGCCTCAGAAGCTAGAGGTGGTATCCTCTAAGTATTGAATATATTTGCTTAGTTCCCAAATATTCTAGAAATATTTGAATTACCTAAACTTGAGGCTCCTCAGCTGTGATGTAAACCTAGGGTGTGTGTAACATCCATTTGAGCCCTTCTTCACTTGCATGGGACTTTGAGAGTTCTGCAAGCAGGAGGCTTATGCTACTTGGTGTGCCATGAATGGCAAAGTCCTTTTTCTCTGACGTAGGAATCATGTCTTCTGCCAATATCCATGAAACTATGGCAGCCTAACTTCTTAGTTTTCAAATAGGGAGAAACCTGAGACCCTTCCCACTAATTGTGAAATTTAAAAGTGAACATATTTAACCTGTTTGAATTCAGTAGTCATCAAAATGTCTTATATAAGAAAAGTATAGTTTAAAAAAAGCATGTTGTTTTTCAGTATTTTTTTTTCTCTATATTAGTGCTGAGTTCCATGAGAGGCTAAGTAAAATTGATAAGCTGAAGAATAGATATGAAATTCTTACTGTTGTTATGCTGCCTCCTGAAGGAGAAGAGGAGAAAACACAGGCCTATTATGTGATAAAGGTAATCTTAATTGATTCATAGTTGTGATAAAGTATCTTTTTGGTCTGCTCTTTAACAACCAAATGGCTTTTTTTTTTCCCCATGCAACCTTAAATTTCACAGCACTCTTGTAGCTACCATACTAGATTAGGTCCATAAAATATTAGTTGTCAGGTGGAGGTACTGAAGCTATTATTACTATTTCTAGAAGATTTATTTATTAGAGAGAATGAGTGGGTGCAACAGGACATGAGTGAGGCGAGGGGAAAAGGGTAAGGGAGAAAATCTCAGGGTGACTCCAGGCTGATCATGGAGCTGAATCTGGGCTCAATCTCACAACTCTGAGGTCATGACCTGAGCTGAAATTTAGGCACCTAACCGGTGGAATTACCCACCGGCTGAAGTACCCAGGCGCCCCCTGAAATTATTATTTTTATACATCTCAAGTCTGTGAGGTCAAAGAGAAGTCTGGATTGCTCTTTGATACTTTTTTTTTTTTGCTATCATTTGTATCATATCACTTTCCCTCTTTATTCAAGGTTCAGAATAGATTTTACCCTAAGACCTGCTGTCACAATGTGTGCCTTTAGTGTCATGTTGACAGCCCGTTCAACATGTAAAGCTCAAGTCTTTACTTCACTATAGCCATCCTCCCATATGGCTACACCCTAGACCATACTAACCTACAGGAGAAAGGAGTCCCAGCTCTCAGACTGCTCTTGTAACTCATCAGTCTGTACTACCTCAGGCTTCTGCCTATTACTGATGAGACTTTTCTCCTCTCAGGTTTTGAAGGTCCCTGAGAGGTGATAGGCTCTAGGCTGATCAGTGTTGGGAAGGTAGATGTTGCAATTCCAGTTTCTCTTTGTCCATATCTTGGTTCTATCCCTGACCAAGTAGGTGACCATGAATGTTATTTAATCCTTTGGAGGACTTAGTTTTACTTGCAAAATGAAGATATTATTACTTTTGTTGTGAGAAGTGAAGAAATATATGTAAAATCCTCAAACACTGTCTAGAACAAAATGAGCCCTCAGTAAATGTTTGTTGTTACTGTTAATGCTGTGATGAAGATGATGCATCCACTTCTCAGGAGTACAGGCAAATTTTATAAGTAAGAGTATGCCTTCTGTTAATAGCGAAGTTGCTGGATAAATGTCAGCATAAGGGGGATGTAAGAGGAATAGAGGCGATCAGTTACCTTCCCAATTTCCTAATGCTACTCTTCATTTTCTATCCTCTTCAGGGTCCTCAGCTTGCCACGTTATTCCATTTTTCATTATATGGCATATTTAAATGTTTTACTCTCAATACTCCATTCACATGTGCCAGATGTGTAAAAATTAAACTTTGTAACTAGACTTAGTGTGTCTTATGTGGTCTTTATAAGGACACAGTCCAGTTCTGACCACAATTTAATGGAAGTATTAGAAAATGAGATTACTAGAAAATGCTTTAAAATGCTGACAGAAAGGTATAAATGAAAATTTGTTCCTTTCTAATCTAGGAGAGAAGGTATACATTCTATGATATCTGATTTGGAACCAAATAGGATCATAGCATTTTTAGAAGTTTAACATATACATAGAATTAGATCAGGAAATATATAAATGTACAAAGTCAACCCCTTTGTTTAACAATGAAATTGAACCTGGAGAAGGAAAGTGAATTAATGTTACTCACTTGTAGGAAATCCACAACTAAAACACAGCTGTTTTGATTCATTATAGCTCTCTTCCACTACAATATTTTTTTTAAATTTTTCTTTATTTATGATAGTCACACACAAAGAGAGAGAGAGAGAGAGAGAGAGAGAGGCAGAGACACAGGCAGACGGAGAAGCAGGCTCCATGCACTGGGAGGCCGACGTGGGATTCAATCCCGGGTCCCCAGGATCGCGCCCTGGAGCTTAGATCCAGCTAAACCGCTGCGCCACCCAGGGATCCCTCCACTACAATATTTTTCAAATGAAAATGTTGCCAATTCTAACCTCAACTTACAGGAATTACGTTATAATTTAAGAACTTTTTTTTTGCTATTTTTTATTACATACAATTTATTACAAAAAATGTGTACCATATTTTGAAGCATAATAAATACCAGTGAAAATGTTGAGATTAACAGTTACCAATAAAACATTTCAAATGGCCACATTTCTGGTTTAAATACACATACCTAGGGGTTGAATAAATTACCAAATGAAATTATTAGTTGATTTTGATAAAAAATGGATTTTGACACTTTTAAATATATATCCATACTATCCCTGTCAACATTTAATTGGAGTTCTTTCGAATTTTTTGTACTCCCAGGGATGGAGTTAAACTGTAAAAAATCAAAATATACCCACTACTGAGAATTTTTGGGTTTCAGAAGTTTATAGATTGCATTTTTCCAGCCACATTTAACAATTCTAATTAAAAAATATTTTTAGGGATCCCTGGGTGGCGCAGTGGTTTGGCGCCTTTGGCCCAGGGCGCGATCCTGGAGACTCGGGATCGAATCCCACGTCGGGCTCCCGGTGCATGGAGCCTGCTTCTCCCTCTGCCTGTGTCTCTGCCTCTCTCTCTCTCTCTCTCTGTGACTATCATAAAAAAAAATAAAATAAAAATAAGAAATAAAAAATATTTTTAAATGTGGCACAATATACATAAAATTGGCCATTATAACAATTTTTTTTCATTATAACAATTTTTAATTGTGCAGTTCTGTGATATTAAGTACATTCCCACTGTTGTGCAACCAACACCAACATCCATCTCCACAACTTTTTCATCTTCCCAAACTGAAACTGTCTATGCATAAAACACTGAATCTTCATTTTTCCCTCTCCTCAACCCTGGGCAACCATCATGCTACTTTCCGTCTGAGAATTTCATTGTTATAGGCATCTCCAGCAAGTGAAATCATGTAGTGTTTCTCCTTTTAAAAATATGGAGTGTTTCACAAATTGGCATGTTATTCTTGTGCAGGTGCCACACTAATTTTTTCTATTTGTTCCAATTTTAGTATGTGCTATTGAAGTGAGTACCCTAGTTTTAATATTACTTAACTGTTCAAAGATATTGAAATCCTCGTTCTAATAATATAAGTGGCTCGGAAATAATATGCATTTACTTTCCTAGGTGTACCTTGCTCACCTCTTTTTTCCTTAAAGACTTAAAATGGGAAAGTGTTCCTAAGCTTCTTTCAGGCCAGAAACCTGCATTCTCCGTATTGAACAGATCTAATTTGAAACCACCTCCTAGTTAATCCTAACTTTTCCCATCAAGGTTTAGACCTGCTTAGCTTTCTGGTAATTTTTGTTGGAAAGTTAAAATAAGCTTTGGTTAGTTATTATACTTCCATCAGTTTGTATCCTACATACTAGATTTTGAAGGTCTCGGGGAGTAAGTCTTCTACTCTAAATCAAGTGCGAGAAATAAATGCCTAATGCTGCATGTGGGCCCCAAGGTAAATTGGTATTGTGAATAAACTATTTCCTGCCCTAGAAACAGACATTTTATTTTCTCCCATGATATTTCTGTGCAATCAGTTATATTCTGTTTCATAGGCTGCTCAAGAAAAAGAAGAACTTCAAAGGGAAGGTGACAGTTTGGATGCTAAGATCAACAAAGCTGAAAAAGAAATCTATGCTCTAGAAAATACATTGCAAGTGTTGAGAAGCTGCAACAACAATTACAAACAATCTTTTCAAAAAATCACTCCATCTAGTATGTAGGAGTTAAAATTTTTTAATGAATATATGCAATTAAAGTTGTACTTATTTTTAAGGAGGAACATTGTGAGACATGAAAACAAAAATATACCATGTTTAAGTCAGAAAATCACCTCCCTCCCTTTTTTTATCGTTTTTATTTTTTAAGTATCTCTGTGCCCCACGTGGGGCTCAAACTCACAACCCCAAGATCAAGAGATCAGGGTTCTACTGACTGAGCCAGCCAGGGGCCCCCTAACCTCCCTCCCTTTAAAATAAGGGCTAAGTTGTTTCCATTATTAGTTCTAGCAATATTGCATATCACTTCTCTGGGAATTAATTTCAAATGTAAAGAAAATTGCAGCACATTGGCTGCTCTATGTTGACAAAACAAGAATGGCTACTACATGCTCATACTGTTTCTCAACAAATAGATATAAGGAATTTAACCTTCTTCTATAACACAATATGTTAGAAGTTTAATATTTGTAAGGCTTTAAGCTTGCTTTCTACATAACATGTTAAAAATTTAAACTAAGAATTCTCTAATTCTAGGTGATGAGTATGAACTAAAAATCCAACTAGAAGAACAAAAAAGAGCTATTGATGAAAAATACAGATACAAACAAAGACAAATCAGGGAACTACAGGAAGATATCCAGGTATATTCTACATGCTTTAGTAATAAGCCCTTAGTAAAAGTTAACTGTCGTCATCATCATGTCTACTGTCTTGTTCTCTTGTACAGAGAAGATAATTTTTTAAAGTAGTAAAAGTCTCAATTAAGGGAAAAAATGACCAAAATATTAAATAAATTAAAATCACAGTACTAAGCACAGAATGGACTACTGATAATGACTTATTAATTAGTTGATGAATCATAGCTAATTGTGGTCTATCCAGTAACTTTTAATGAACTTTTATTTAATTCCTTAAAGATTGCTCCTTAAATAAAATTTGAAAGATAAAAATAACTTAGTAGAAAGTAGTTACTAAACCACATCATTGAAAGAGAAAACCATGTACTTGGTTAGGAAGCTCTATGTAAACATTTAGATCTTTTTTTTTTTTTTTTTTTGGCTGTTTGAAGGAACCAATGGTATAAAATTTGAATCTTTGAAAATTACATGCTTTTAACAGCTATTGTTTGATTTATATCCCCCTGCCCCATAAAAATACTTTCCAGTGGAATTATATACAAAACTTAATCACTTGGATGGCTCAGTGGTTGAATGCCTGCCTTTGGCCCAGGGCGTGATCCTGGGGTCCCAGGATTGAGTTCCACATGCTCCCTGCAGGGAGCTGCTTCTCCCTCTGCCTATGTCTCTGCCTCTCTCTGTCTCTCATGAATGAATACAATCTTTAAAAAAAATTAAAACCATTGTACTTATTATCTACCAACATATACAAAAATAAATGAATTAAAATTAAATGAACACTTAAAAAAATGGCAAGCTTGTTAAGTTTCTGATTCTAACCAATAAGTATTTTAACACTTTTTCTGCAGAGCATGGAAAATACTTTAGAAGTTATAGAACATTTAACAAATAACGTCAAAGAAAAATTATCAGAGAAGCAGGCTTATTCATCTCAACTAAATAGAGAAACGGAAGAGCAAAGGCCAAAGTTAGAGAGAGTAACTAAACAGGTATTGCTGTCTTTTTAAAAACTGACCTGTCATATTTATATTTATG
Source organism: Canis lupus dingo (assembly GCF_003254725.2). Taxonomy (NCBI): domain Eukaryota; kingdom Metazoa; phylum Chordata; class Mammalia; order Carnivora; family Canidae; genus Canis; species Canis lupus. The sequence continues at coordinate 13,909,905 of NC_064276.1, read as the reverse complement.
TATTTTGGAGTTCCAGATGGTAACTCCAAATCCTCCTTCATTCATTAAAAAATACTAAGTTCTGGTAAATAGGTATAAATAATGATTAACTACTGTTGACCAACAACAGTGTGCAAAACTCACCAAGGAGATCCGACTTTTGAAAGACACAAAAGATGAAACACTAGAAGAACAAGACATCAAACTTCGTGAAGTGAAACATTTCCACAAGATCATTGATGAGATGCTAGCTGAGGTCACAGAAGAAAATGCTGAGATCCATATTATCCTTCAAACATACTTTCAACAGGTACCTTCTAGCTAAAATATTTTAAAAACCTAATAAAGTTTATGGCATTTATCATAGAGTGAAGTCTAGTTAAAAATATTCTAAAATGCAGTGGTACTAATAATTGCTATTGAATATTCCTCCAGAATGGCTTAGAACTACCTACAGCTGGTACTAAAGGCAGTCGCCAGAGTTCTAGGTCTCCTTCACAGACTTCACTGTTATCAGCAAGGTTAGTGGAAGGTTAAAAATCATCTCGTTAACTCACTATCCTATGCAAATACCTCCACAGTGCTCTCCTTACCTTTACCCACCTTTCTATGTTAGTGTCATGTATACAGCAAACAGCCAGCAGAGCAAGACTCTTTCTGATTTGTCTGAGGTCAGTTTCTATTAGCGCATGGAGTATTTTGTGACTTCCAGCTATTTCAGTGGGATAAAGTGGGGTGAAGTTTTGGAAGTTACATCCTGCATGATTAACCCTCAGTACGGGGGTAAATTTAAACCATAAAAAGGCAACTTAAGTGTACAGACATATGGAGTATGGTTTTTATGATTAAAACCACATTATGAAGTTTTAAGTAGTCACAATTTTATTTCATTTTTGCTGCTTTATTTTGCTAACAAGACAATCATTTACTCCTGCAGTTTAGTTTTATATGCAGAATTCTATCAGGTAGATGTTTAATCACTCTTGTGCTTTGCTGACAAAAATTATTGATGATGATCCTAATTTTAAAATTCCCAATCTCCTACATCCAGTAGCCATCCATTCCATTCACTCATCCAGAGCATTCAGAAATAAAGGGACATCCTAAAATGTTTAAAACAAAACTGTTTCTACATAAACATGGTAAGCAGTCAGTCACCTGACGCTTGCTGTACTTTCATATTTTTAAAACCTTAGTATTTCAGAATTGTATAGCTAGTTATATGCTTTTCAAATAACCTCATCACTTTATCCTGTCAATAGGCCTCATTTTCTTTTCCTGAGCTTAGATTACATAACCTGTTATTGTAGTCATTCTTGCCAGCACCGATTCCCATGGTCCCCTTTTAAAAAATCTTTTATGCTTAATTTTTTGCAAAACCTTTTACATGCTTAAGGATTCCACTTCTAAATTATAGTTGAAAATATTTTTCTCATAAATATATTTGAACTAGTTTGAAACTGTATTACCTTTTTTCTCTGAACTAATTTTTTGACTTAATGGTTATGATTTACAAATTTAGTACTATTAATAGAATATACTTTTTGATCTCTTTAATTCCCTGTGGGTTTTGTTTGTTTTTTGTTTGTTTTTGCCATTAGCGAGGGGGTCTCTACTAATACAAATTTTGAGTTAAATTTAAAATAGTGTTTTTCCTTTTCCTGCAGGTCATCCAGGAGTACCACAAGTGTTGCCTCTCAGACTTCAATTAAAGTATTAGAGCTGAACTTTCCAGCCTCCTCTTCAGTGACTGGTAACATTTCCAGGCCAGCAAGTGCTACCACTATCCCCAGTAATGGTAAAAACAAGAAGGGCAGCAAATAAACATTTTAATCCCTTTTGTAGAAGTTGTAAATACAAGAACAAAAATCTTACTTTTAAAATAGTGAATTCCACCCTATGCTTGTGGGTGCTGTGTAGTGACATCAAAGAGACGCCCCTTGAAATTGTGTCAGAAATACGCAATAACTAGACAAAAGTTTTAACCTAGTGGAAAATGTGAAAACGGAGTTTAAAAAAGTCAAGCAATTTAGGTCCAAATAAGCCAAAGAAATGTTTAATTTTCTTAGCTTTTGCCATACTGTTTTCTTCAGAGAAGAAAAGCAGTAATAGATTCTTCAGATTCTATGTTCTACAAGCATAGAGAAAATGTTTTTCACTGTTATTTTGATGTTTGTTAGATTAGAAAATAGTTTGCTACAGCATCTCATGCTAGCCATGAAACCTCACTCAGTTCTAAGGTAACACAATCTTTCAGGAAATTTCTAAAGATTCATTGTCCTGTGAATAGTTTACAACACTAAAATTCTCATTTACCCTAGAAAATCCTAAAATTAGGTTTGCTTTAGTCAAAGAAACATGTCTCTTGGACTTCTGGGGGAGAAGTCTATTATTCTTTTGGTAGGATTCTAAAACTAACCCAAAAAATATTTAACCAAAAAATAGCATTTATTCTCCCCCACCCAAGAAAATAGGAAAGAGCACTGCAATCAATAAAATTGCAGCTTAAATTTCTAGGAATTACTCAATTCTGATCTTGAAAGAAGTCAAACACACTAAATATTTTGTTTTCAAGATACAACCAAGTATAAAGAATGTATTTTTAAGACTTCCCCCGCCCAAGATTTTCTGATTTAGTAAACAGCTAGGTGTGATTTGATTTGCAATAGGAATTCCATAAATTTATAGTGGAGGAAGACCACCAGATTTAAAAAGTTACTATCTTAAATACGTTATTATAGAACATATGCCCAACATTTTCAACTCTTGGAATACAGTGTGGAATATGATTATGTTATAAAACTTTTAAATAAATGTATCACAATCTATGTACTTAACTGTATATCTCCTTCAAACCTTGAAAGTAATTGTATCAACAGTTGTCATTGTGTAGAAGTGTCATTTACAGTTCCTTCTGAAATGTAGTAGTGGAGTAAACTTGTTTTTCCTGATCATAAATATTTATTGTTTTTTAAAATAGCCAGCAAATGTTATAGCCAAGTTCAGTAAGATACTTTTTTTGTAAAGCATAGCTTTAAATGCATGATAGAAAATCTAAAAAAATGATTAATTTTATGGTCACTTTGTATGTTCACTAAGGTTCTTATTCTCTGCCCTTTATTTGTAAATTACTTGGAACTTGCAATTCAATATTACACACGGTGTTCTATGGAGTCAGGGATTGTCTGACTAGCTCTATGACCTTGGGAAAGTTGCTTCTCTATGCTTTTCTCCTAATTTTATACTGAGACAGTACCTATACCAATAACCAAATATATACAAGGTATACAGAGCCTGACATAGGAGCTGCACAATAACGTCTACCTATTATTGAGTCACTACTCAAAGGCTAGCACAATATTTGTGGAATGGTTAGGTTCTAGGCCAGCATACAAGTCTGTATTTAACTCTATTAAATAAATAAACTGTTCCAATCTCAGATGTATAATAATGCTAAATGGAGACACAGGGCTCAACCCCATTATCTCCAAATGTGGAGAGTTATCTTAACATCCACGTATTATCTTAGAAACTTACGAAAGTCAAGACACAGTCTGGGTGTGTAAAAACTATAGACATAATAAGGAAAAAAGCCTGCTAAAGATAATTACTAACAATTCTTGGTAAGTAAATCCCCAATATTTTTTGGCTGTGATGGGTTTCCTGAATACCTCCTTAGAAACTGGTTTGTATACTCTGCTTAATATATGTCCCAGGCAAGAAACTTAGGGAAGACGGAATTCCTAAATTCAGGCCGAGCTGTATAAGGTACTATCCTAACTTTTTGGTACCTGAATGTAACATTAAGCCACAAAGAGAGGAAAAAAAAAAAAAAAACCCCACAAAGACACCTTGGAAAATGATAGTGCTGGTTGATAATGATGCTCAGAGATATATATATATATTTTTTTTGTGCTCAGAGATTTTAGTACATAAATTGGTATATGTAAAATACTGAAGATATACCAGCAATTCCTAAAGGTCAAAGACTATGTCAAGGGTACTTTTCACTGTTTACAAAAACCATGCTCTAGGACTATGTATGGATGATACAGGAACTACTAATACACAGAAAGAACCAAGGACTCTTTTAAGAGGAGTTTCTTGGTACAAAGATGAACGACTAAGTGACCTTTCTACTGCTATTACCCATGGTTTTTGACCAGTTTCTTTCTGTTCCATTGCAAAACAATCTTTAGTTTTTTCACTAGGCTCCCAACACTGAAGCCTGAAGGCCTTAAGCACAAACAGGACATACCCAGATAGAAGGATTTAGAGGCAGCATTAAAAGCCTGTTGTCATTTACAGTAAATGGAAATGGAAAGATTCTAAACTAAAGACCATTATAAATCAACACCTTCTGTTTTTAAATTTGGGAGGATTTTTATGATCTAAGTCACTGCTTCAGCTCTAGTTGCTGGAATTTATTGAGTAAAACCAGGCTTTGTTGGCCTTGTCATTTATTCAGGCCCTAAGAAAGGAGGCATCAAGGGAAGCATCAGGAGAGAATATTAAGAAAAGAAATGCAGGCCAGCTCTAGGTAGTTAAAAACATGCAAGCACCTCCCAACTGGACATATGTAATACTAGGACAGTTACCCAATTTTTTTCCCTTTAGGGGAAAACCATATTTACAGTGATCCTCCTGCCACTGGTGTTTTTGCTAAGAGGATTCTTTTTTATTCTGATCTTTTCTTGCCTGGAATATATAGTCTCTAAGGGTCTTGCCAATATTTAAAGTTAAGAAATTTCTTAGGGCTATACTGCTAACAATAGGTCTAAAAAAAGGGGAGAGAGAGAAATAAGCAAAATGGGCCCCTATTCAACTTTCATGGCTTTATTCCTAAGGTACTTGTTAAGCTGGAGCACGAACCATTTTTAATTAAATCAGGTTTTAGAGGTCAATTAGGAAAGACCGGTAACTATATAAATCTTATAAGTAACAAAAAAATTTGGTATTTAAATGAATAATCAATATAAAACAGTATGCAAGGAACAATCAACTACTGTATATCCCTTTCAAAAGCTGAGGGGAAAGACAATTTAACAGAAAAGACAATGAAATAATTTTTAAAGAAAACAATCCAAGTGTTCAATGAACAAATTTAATTTTCTCTCAAGCAGCACGATAAAGTGGACCCAAGGGATTCTCATACACTATAATACAGTGAGGAAGCAATACTTTGAGAATTATTTTTAGGTGAAGTTTAGATCATCACAGTAAGAAATACTATACAGAAACATACACATGAAAAGCCTAAAAAAAAAAAAAAAATCAAGCTGTTAGGAGACCCATGATTGAAACAAATATACTTTGAGAATAGCTAAAAAGCATCTGCTTTCTGCAATCTCTACAAATAATATAGCTTTAGGAGCAGAGATTCTGCACTGGACTAGAAGACCCAAACTTTCAGTTAATGGCCTTTTTTGTAATGGTGCGGATTCTCCAACGTATTAATTTTTTGGCTTATTTCCTTTTTCTTTCTCAAATGCAGCTATCTGATTAAATATATTGAGTAAATTTTGAGGTAAATTTTTTTTAACTCCACTTGCTGACTGCTCTTTGCTATTTAGTCCATCTGTTTCTGGAACCTCTGTTTTAATGTCCTCTTCATAATTAACCTCTGTTTCATATTCTCCTTGATTTTTATTTAACTGATATCTTTGCTCATGTCTACTGAAATCACGTGATCCAGAATAAGTGTATTTTTTAGATTTTTCAACTGACTTACAAGAGTAGTCTGAGCTTGCTGGTGAAGTGGAACGCCTCGCAGAACCTGGCTCCCACCTCCTATGGTGCTCTTTTTTTCCCTCTGTATTTTTTTCAAATCTTCTATAACCATAAATTTTTACTTTGTCCTCTGAATTCCTATAAAAGGAATCCGAGGAATCTCTTCTACTGGAGAAATGTTTTTCTGATTTATATGGTTTTTCTGTTTTGCTACTACTTGCCTGAGCGTAAAAATCTCTTGGATCTTCAGACCTACCTCCAAAATCATCCGGAATTTCAACTGAAGATGAAGAGAGAGAGCATCTATCTTTCTCTTTTACCTGTTTTTTTTGATATGGGAACCTGTCCTGCTTTTCCAATAGTTTTTCCACTTCTTGTTTTTGGTTAAGAAAAGATGCTAAAGTATTGGATGGAACTAGGAAGGACTCATCTTTCCTACTCTGATCTATCTGACTTGAGGAGGCCTTAGTTAAATGCCTTTTGGAACTTCGAGAAGACTCTGAACGGTTCTTCTTATGTTTCTTATGCTTTTTGTGACCAGAAGAGGAAGAAGTTGATGAAGAAGAATCAGATTCATCAGCAGAAGAAACACTTGAAGAGGAAGAAGTTGATTTTCTTCTTTTCTTCTTTAGCCTAAAAAATAGTTATTCCATCAAATATGTTAAGTACAAAAACATTTCTTGATTATCTATAAAGTTCTTAGTTCTATTTTGTTCTCTTGAAAGGTTTCATAAAACCTGTTTTTAGATAAGCAATTGCTATAATAATCTTAGTTAGCTACAATATTCAATTCTACCACCAGGCATGACTTTTGGGAAAAAATACTGTGTAGACAGTTGTCATTGAAAGCAAGTCCATCATTTCTGGAGACACAGTCACATTTCCAACACTAAAAAACTTAAGCCCATCTAAACACATAAAGGAGAAAAATGAAGTTTTATATCTGGCTACTTCTAATATATAGTTTCTCCTCATCAGCACTACTGACATTTTCACCTGAATAATTCTTTACAATAGGGGAGTATGACAATAGGGGAGTATCCTACAATATCACTGTAGGATATTCTGCAGCATCTCTGACCTCTACCCACTAGATGTTAGTACTACTCCATCAGTTATGATGACCAAAAATGTCCTTGGGGGAACAAAGCCACCCCCCAGTTGAGAACCACTGCTCCAATTCTAAAACACTTCTCTCTAAAATATAGATAATTAAAACAATTATATATTTTAATTCTAAGATCTTTGTTTTTGAATTCTATCTTTAGATTCCACTTAATTTCTTTTAAAGAAAAATTTGTAGTACACATACTTACAAAGTACCACTGATTATGATTATATAAATATATATATATATATATATATATATTTTTTTTTTTTTTACTTACTTTACCTCCACATGGCACTTTGGTTCAACTCAGTAGTTGCTTTAAGTTAAAATATACTGAATATTATAGTTTACCTTTTCTCCTCTTTTAAGAGCTTACGCAACTTTTCTGCACTTGTTTCTATTTTCTTTGTTTTCTGCTTTTCTTCCTTTTCAGCTTGTTTTTCTCTTAATTCCAAAGATTTCTTTTAGAACCCAGATATCGGAAAAAACCACACGTTAAAAACAGCAGAATATATAAAACCCAGTTTTCAAAAGACCACCCCCCCAACCAGAAACCAAACAGGGTATACCCAAATCACCACATATCCAGCATTAAGTATTTTTAACATGTAAAAATTAATCATACAAGTGTTTGGCATTAATCATTGGAATAGCCAGAAGAGCATTGAGGACCATATTGCAGTTGGTATTCCATGAAAAAAGGGGAAGCCATTGCATTGGTACCCATGACCCAGAGTGCAGGAGAGGGGAAAAAATAAAATACATAACAAAATACATGAAAAATTATTTTTTAAAAAATTGAAAAATTTAGACAGGACACAAATTTTATAAATAAAATTCAAATAAATTCCATTAAGGTGAGTTGAGGGAGGAATCACCATGTTCAAATACAAACCATTTAAAAAATAGCACAGCCCAGTTGGATGCATGATTACGTAAGAAATCATTTTCCAGTTTGAGGATGGGGATGAGCAGCACCAGATGTCACAGACACAGCAGCAATGGTCCAATTCAGAAGAAAATGCATGAGAAAACATCATCATCAGTATTACAGGAAAAGGCAGTTTAAAATATTTCTCAGAGGTTTTTATAATTAGCTCAATTATACCAACACTGAATTTGTAACCACCAGGAAAGCTCACTATAAGGACATTTCTCAAAATCACATACCACATGTAGGCAGTAGGAATTTTCTCATAGAACTATTTTTACTTCTGAGTACCAACAAAAAAGAAAAGGCACTATGACGTGATGTCAAACCCAATTAGGAAAAGCTGTATCTAAAAACTGTCTAAAGACAGTTTTCATAATGCCTTGACTAAGTAATCTAGAATAGTATTCCCTATAAGAAAGTTAAGTTTTAGCATCAGTTTCAAACATCACTAAATTTCTAAGAGGAAATAAAGAATCACCTGCATATATTTATGAAGCTTCTGCAAAGCATCCTCTGCCTCTTTAAAAGTCTCATCCAAAGCCAAAGCTTTCTTGTAGTAACTTTCAGCATTTAAAAACTTTTCTTCTTCTTCCAACCTAAATTTGAAACATTTTTTGTTTTCATAAAAACAAAAAAAAAATCCTCAAATATGCATATGGTTCAGATGCTTATGAGAACTTATTAGAGAAAAACCATGTTTGGCAACATTTTCCAAATTGAGCAGTACCTAAATCATGTGCTTATTAATGCTATTTCTCTGGTAAAAAGACAACACAAAACAAAAACTATAAACTCACATGTACAGAGAACAGATTGGTAGTCGTGTGGGGTTGGGAGGGTGCTGGCAAAATGGGTGACAGTGGTCAAAATGTACAATCTTCCAGTTAAAAGGTCTAAGTCCTAAACATGTAATGTACAGCATGGTGATTATAGTAATACTGTACTGCATATCTGAATATGGCTAAGAGAATAGATCTTAAAATTTTGCACAAGAAAAACTGTAACTGATGATGGACGTTAACCAAATGTTGTGGAAATCATTTTGCAATATAAACATACACCAAATCATTATGTTGTACATCTCCATCTGTTTTATGTCAATTATGTCTCAATTAAATACAAAAACAACAAAAAAGTATGAATTCATTTTTGGCAACTATAGCCATATTGTATGTCCAGTATTGGGATTTTAGTATGATACATGAAAACATGGCTAGCCAATATCTTCTCTAAATTTAGTATAATCTTGAGCTTGAGCACAGAATTACAGATTGGCTTCTCCTATATATATGTATTTTTTTTAAGATTTTATTTATTCATGAGAGACACAGAGAGAGAGGCAGAGACACAGGCAGAGGGAGAAGCAGGTTCCTTGCAAGGAGCCTGATGCAGGACTTGATCCTAGATCCCGGGATCACGCCCTGAGCAGAAAAGGCAGATGCTCAACTGCTGAGCCATCCAGGCATCCCAAGTTTCTCCTATAGTTTATGAATAATTATCCTTTCTACAGAAAATTTTCCCAGAAAATTTATGGACAAGGTTGGAAATACCAACAGATACGTGTATATCACAACTGGCTGGAATTATTAGATGAAACTCATTAATGTCTATGCTATGAAAAATCAGAATGAGGAAGTCTGGATACAGAGCAGAAAAAGATTTGTAAAATATTTTGTTTTTTGAAAGTAGAAAAAAAAAAAAGGTCAAACATGAAAAAAAGACACAACCCCACAAAAACCCAATGGCTTCAATGGGATCACTTTTCTGTCAGACTGGATATAGGCAGTAAGGGATCCACTGAAGGCTATCAACATTTCTAGCTTGGGGGGGCCTGGGTGGCGGGTTGGTTGACAGTCTGCGTTCTGCTCAGGTTGTGATCCCAGAGTCCTGGGACAGAACCCCACATCCGGCTCCCTGCTCAGTGGGGAGCCTGCTTCTCCCTCTTCCACTTCCCCTGCTTGTGCACACGTGCGCTGTCAAATAAATAAATCTTAAAAACAAACAAAAAAACCAAAAAACATTTCTAGCTTGGATAACATATAGATGATGTTGCCATCCACTCAGCCAGAAGACACCAGTATGTGGGTAGTAAGACAGCCATATCTTAGTAACTATCTACTTAGTGAGAAAGTAAAAAGTTGCACCAGTTACTTGGGTCTAAACAGAAGTTCTTGAGTTAAAAACAAATTTTGCAAAACTCCTTAATTTGGAATTCCGGAATGATCATACAAACTGGAATAATTACGCAGATTTATGAAAAAAAATGATAATTCTATTTAAAGAATTAGTTGCATAAAGATGCTATTGTTATAAATTGGTTTTAATTATTAGAGCAAGCCATTACTAAAAATCATTTATATAGGAATACTGTTTTTTCACAATACTTTATACATTAGACTAGCCTGTTAATCATTAAGTATTTATGATACAACTACTATGACAGGTATTATGCCCGCATCTCAGGATAGTAACATAAGTTGCAGGGTTTGTTCTTAATGATTTACTCTTCCATTTAATCTGCATTTGTGGATTTTACTGCACAGAGCAGAGTAATAAGCTTAATATGTAACAGCAAAATATTCACAACTATAGAACTCCCAATTCATATTTCTGGCATTAAGCTACTAGAATGAAGAATTAGACATCAAATTCCTCTTTATCAAAACAAAAACTTCTTGTGTACATCCAGGAAAAAAATACTTAATTTCTTGGACCCTTACATTTATATTTCTATGTAACGAGAATAGATGTTCAGAACAATGAACTCAAGACACTAAAATATCTTCAACTTCCAATCATAAAGAACCTCAGTACTAAGGGGGAAAAAAAAAACCCAAAAAACCCTAAAAGCTTAAAGAGGACTATATTTAAAGAACAATTTCAACCAAAATTGAAACTAAGAGTGTTTTGAATTGAGTTAAAGATGCTATTTTCTTAAGTTCAAGATTTTATTTATAGTAGGTGGTTGAATATTAGATCTCTAATTTTAAACAAAATCTGATACTTACTGCCCTCCTCTTTCTACAAGTGTCTGGCAGAGGTATTTTCTTGCATTCCTATGAGTTGGACAGTTTTCCAATGCAAGCTCAAAATCTTCTATTGCTTTGTTCAGACTTCCTTTTGTTGCATATCTAGAGATATGAAATAAATTAGAAGAATTTATCTTGTGAGCAATTCATAAATCTTGTACACATTTACCTTATCAATATTCCTTAAAAGCAAGATTCACTTACAATGCTCCACGAGCTACCAAAGCTTCCACATTTTGTTTGTCTATTTCCAGAGCCTTATTGTATTCATTCATAGCATCTACATGGCGTCCAACCTTAAAATAATCAACTCCAATCTTCACACTAAAAAGACATTTAGAAAGCATCATGCACTTCTCAGAATATCCAGATAGAATGTCAGCATGGACAAATTTTTTGTTATTGTTACAGATTTTATTTATTCATTCATGAGAGACAGAGAGAGAGAGGGGCAGAGACATAGGCAGAGACACAGGCAGTAGAAGCAGGCTCCCTGTGGGGAGTCTGATGCGGAACTCGATCCTAGGAACCCAGGATCATGACCTGAGCCAAAGGCAAATGCTCAACCACTGAACCACCCAGGCTCCCCTAGCATGGATAAATTTTTAAAACATATCTAATGTGACTAATATTTAGTCTTCAATAATCTCAATATACCTAGGAAGTAATACTGCCTTTGGATAATTCTGTAACAAATATTTATGAAATCCATATATCAATATACTAATTCCTTTTGAAAAGCATGGAAAATGTTGGTTAAAACAAGTCTGTTAAGTTTACAACATAACATCATTTACTCCTATAAAAATGCTACAAAACGCATCATTTTAATTTCTTTATAAACAATTTGGTCTTAAGAATGACGAAAGACCAAAGAATGACTTAACGCTTGCCTTATCCTAACCTTTAGACTAGATAATGCAATTGTTGAAAGACAAATTTTCATACCATTTTAAAGCCCAAGATGCAGACTGTTTCTTTCTTAATGCAGAAGCAAAATCATCTTCAGAGAAGTTTTTGCTATTCAAAGAAAATAAAAGTCAAACTATATAGTTTTTTGGGGGGGGTAATAATACTTCACTCTGACAGATAAAAATTCAACACTGAAAAAGTAAATCCCAGGTAAGAAATTTATATTCCATCTACAAAAGAATATTTTTTTTCAAGTTTTTATTTAAGATATAGTTAGGTAACATATAGTGGAATATCAGTTTCAGGAGTAGAATTTAGTGATTCATCACTGACGTATAATAGGCAGTACTCAACACAAGTGTCCTAACACAAGTGCCCTCTTTAATACCTATCACCCATTTAGCCCATCCTCCACCAACCTTCCCTCCATCAACCCACAGTTTTTTTCTGTTAATGTTTATATCCCTCTCTTACAAAAAAAAAAATTCTTAAAATGCCAAGAATTATTGTTAAACAGTATTTCTAACATAAAATTCTTAGAAGCTTTCTGTGTCTTTCTCTATACATATAATCACAAGAGACTCCATTACAGAAGGAAATGGGGATCACCTAGTTCATTCACTTTGGCATACTGCTGCCACCAGGCTTAGAACAGTCAAATATGTCCCTCGGTTACATAGCTTTTAAGCTCAGCACCATTTACCTCACCACTTAATAACAGTAAATTTACTATACCTTTGTAGGCCTCTCATTAAAGATGGTGGATTAGATTCATCTATTCCTAGTTTTCCTAGAAGGAGTTCAACTACTCCGGGATTAACAAATCCCAAGGAACTCTGCATGATATTTTCATAGGATTCCAAAGAATTGCTATTTAGTTCAACACTTCTCCTTAAAAAAAAAAAAAAAAAAAAAAAAAGTATAAAAATGACTTAATGTAATTAGCATATCCCATTTCTATTAAAGAAATACTCATCATTTTTATACATGAAGGTGTGGTAATATTATTTTGGTTTCTTTTACTTAAGGGCTATAAAAATAAAACGAGCATATTTTGAAATAAGAGAAATTAATTTTCTACCTCATCATAATTTGGACACAATTTGCTATTTTTTAAATCAAGAAACTGTTTACAATTAACTTCTTTAAATAATGTAGATGGATTACCTGTAGTATAAAGGAAGCTCTTCAGAACTAATTACACCCAATTTAATACCAGATAGATGTGGTGGAAGAGATGAGCTATATAGAGACACTGCAAGCTTTTCATGGTATCTGTCAATATCTTTGATTCCAGCTTAAAAAAATAAGGAAACTAAGCTGATTAAAAAGAAAATGCAAACTAACATGAAAATACATAAATCCAAACACTATTCTCATTAGCTAATTTCCAAAATTAATATAAACAAAAATCTGACAACTGTTACTTTTTTTTTATCAGTATGATGAAACTGATCACCTCGAATAATGTCACCAGTTTGGTAATATGATAAAGGATCCCCGTGGTTACTGTGAGAAGGTACATCTCTTAACGGACAAAGAGCCTGCAATGAGAAGTATTTTAAGACACCACACATTCCATTCTTTCGTGAGAAGTAACATTTTTTTACCTTACTTGTTCAGTATAATCTGCTAACAGTTGACATGAATGTTAAAAACGAGCCCTTTAAAATCTAAATTTAAACAAGGATTTTAATTATAAGCAACTCAAATACCAAACCTTTTAAATTAACACACTATTTCAAATTCAAGACAATTCATCTTGGGCAAAGTATCTTTTTATATAATGTACATGAAGAAATCATTTATATTTAACTGTTGTAAATATAAAAATAAGGAATTTGTTTCTAAATTATCCACATGCAGGTATCTAACTCCAAACACTAAATAAGAACACGTGCAGCTAGAAGAAATAAGCCTGCAATACCAATCTCACCATATCCACTGGTATCTCTGAGCATTTAAAATATGACTCTATCCCCGCCAACCAAAGGGACCAAGCAAACCCCACAAAACCAGAAATAAAGGAGGAAACTATGTAAGTTTATCACCACTAGTAATTTTTTAAAAAGTTCTTTATTTTTCTGCAGTTAATATTTATTTCTCAAAACTATGTCAGCAGGGTACACCTAAGCCCAAGTGGATGCAAAGACCTAATTCTTGCATTGAGAGGACTCCTACCAAAAACAGAAGCAAACAAACAACTGAAAAGTAACTTACTGTGATTTCTAAGTGGGATATATCTCTTATGATGCCACTGCCTAAACAGATCAACACCATGAAAAACCCAAACTCCCGGATGGAACTAATCCTTCCAATCACTATATCACCACGCTCAATATCTCGGAAAAACAGCTCTCTCCGGTCCATACTAGGTATTTCCATGAACTGCTCTAACGGCGGCATGACTGCATAACCATCTGAAACAAAAACAAAACAAAATTGCGCCTTGCTTCATCTCAGGTGCAGTGAAATAACCCAAAGCGCAATCAAAATATTTTAATAAAACTCACCTTCGTTGTCTTCATTGACTTCAGAAGTTACAGGCGCATCCGATTTCCAGGAAAGTGCAAAAAGCAAATCTGCTTTTTTGGAAATGAATTTCTGTATTTCGATGTTGTCAACTCTCTTCTCTTTTCTTAAAAGGAAACAAAATTTATGAAAACTGGTTTACGGGCAAAACCTTTCCAGGTAGGTCTAAGCTTAAGCTCACGGCTCTCGGGGCCCAATCGCGTCCATCCTAAGCTCCGGGCCGTACATCCTCTGAGAAAAAGTTTTAATCAGGGAATCCGTCATTCGCCATCATGGAGGTGGAGGGCAAGGAAAGTTAAAAAGGACAGTCCCGCAGCTCCCGATGACGAAGCCCAAGGGCTGTTGGCTAACGACTCAGCGCCTCAGGCAGTACCGCAGAAAAGGTTCGGCCCTCATCCTCCCCCGCCCTCGCACCGGGCGAAGACCCTCCGCGGCTCGCGGCCGCGGCCCTGCGCCTTCTCCACTCGCCACCCGGCGGCGCCAGCGGGGCCCCCAACCTGCGTCCCCTCCCCCGTCTCGCAGCGGCGCCGCCGTCCCCCTACCTGCCCTGTAACTGCTGCTGAGGCGGCGGACCCCGGCCCGGCTCGGCCGCCGACCCCAGGAGGCTCCGGAAGTGTGGGTTGTCCTGCTGCTCGCTCCGCAGCAGGGAGAGCAGTGACGGCCCGTGGTAGTTCAGGGACTGCCGCAGAAGGTCCCGGTCCATGGCTAGAGATTGCCGGACCCCGCGACGCGTGGGCTGCCGGGCCCACCGCCCCGCCTCCCCGCGCACCCACTACTTCAGCTCGGCGGTCCCGGGGGCTGAGGAAGCCGCCCGGAAGCCACCGGAAGCACACATCGCAGACCCTTAACACAACCGGCTCCCGGAAGTGCTCCAGGCTCGCCTTAGGCGGCGGAGCGCGGGAGCTGCGCGGGGGGAGCTGTGCCGCGATCTCGCGAGATGGGGCGCGACTACGGAAACCGGAAGCACTGGGCTAAAGCATTTCCTGAGCTGGAGGGCTGCCTACCGGCTCTGAGGTAGTGATGTACGAGAAGTGTTTTTAAAAAATTTCTCTGGCGTTATTATTACGTTGAAATGACCCGGGCTCTAATGTAGGCTAAATAATAATAATTCATCCGTCTATTTAGTGAGGAGCTTCTAAGCACCAGAGCCAGGGTGAGAACCAGAAAGAAAGGGGACTGACACTCATTAAACACTGGAGTTGTGTTCTCCATCCATACTCCATTCACTGTAATGATTTTTAGGGTTAGCTTAAAATCAGGATGGCTTTAATGTCTGGACATATGCCTGTATGCATTGTTTTTTTTTAATTTCTTTATTTAAAGTGGCTTCTAAAAACTTAGTGCCCATAAGATTGACTGTGTAGTGTTGTGTACATTAAAGTCTATATAATGTAGTTATGGATAATTCACCTGAATTGCAAAGGTAATTGTGATTTGGGCTTTTCTCCTCCCTTAGTTATTTTTTTTAAAAAGATTTAATTTATTTATTCATGACAGATACAGAGAGAGAGAGAGGCAGAGACACAGGCAGAGGGAGAAGCAGGCTCCCTGCAGGGAGCGCGACCTGGGACTCCATCCCAGGTCCCCGAGGTCACAACCCCAGGCCCAAGGTGGCGCTAAACCGCTGGGCCACCCAGGCTGCCCTTAGTTATTGATTTGAGAACCTAACTGTTTTAACTCGTAAAACTCTTACTTTAGAGATTGAGGAAACAGGCCCAAGGGTCTCAATAAATTGCTCACTGTCACCCACCAGGTAAAAGGTTAAAGTTAGGATTCCAACCTCAGTCTTAATAGATCTTTGCAGACACAATTGCTGGAAAAAGTATATTTAACATACAGCCCTAACTTCCTCTGATTTTAAGATAATATGGCTTAGTTTTATTTCACTATACTTAAATATGTATAGGTTAGTATAGCCCTCTAGAGCAAAAATAAGTGGTAGCAGTTATTCCTCCTCTCCAGCTATGTGTTTTCACTGTCTGGCCACCTGCATAGAAGGCCCAGTCCAGGATATAGTGTATCCCTCAGCTCTATTTTGTGAAAAAAGTCCCGTCAAATAGTTTACTGAGACCTGAGAAGATGCAACAAAGAAGAATGCAAGTTTAAAAGATAATACATTTCCAGCTTCTGTGAGCACATCAGGAAAGTGTACTCAGTGTTACAGACTGATTTGTGTCAAGCTAATAACAGCTCTAGAGAATGGCTGTTATTAGGAAAGAGGGTGCTGTCACTGAAAGCCAAGCCCCCAAAACAAACTATAGACATTCTGGTAAATTACGTGATTTTTAGGTAGAGTTGATCTGTTATTAAGGGTCTAATTATCTCTGGACGGACTGAGAAGCCTCGTGTCTGAGACCCAGATGCCAGACAGTGGTCTTTAGTCTAAGAAGGCCAACTTGTGAAGCCATTCTTGAGTAGCACAGCCTTCGTCACTATGGGATGTGTCTGTGGTTTTTCCTAATTTTAACACGAGAGTAAACTCCAACCACCCTGTGTCTTCAGTATCCAAAATTGCTATAGTATGGCCATGAAAACAGGAGAAAGTAGCTGCTTTTAGAGGGTAAGCAGTGTTCATCAAGAGAGAAATTTATCGAATGCTTGCTATATACATGGTAGTGGTGGGGAGGACAAAACTCCACAAAACTTTAAGCGGGTGTAATCAAAACTCAGGCTGGGTCCTATCTTTGATTGGTGCTGGGCAGTCATAGTAGTTAAATGCCAAAGGCAACCTTATTCTTCAATTTCCAAGTACTCCCACAGCATGGGATTAGCCTTTTATAGTCACAGATGGTTTTGACTTAGTTTTCTGCTGGGATAGATATCCTTTGACTTCGGAGGGGACTGAGCACAGGATGGTTGACATGGGACTGGAGGGAGTGAGGAGAGGAAGTGAGGGGATTAGTTTTGCATTTCATTTTGGAGAAAATAGTCTCACATACAGGATTTCTCGAGGTGGTTGCAGACAGAAAACACTTTTCTTTCACTTTTTGTTTTAATTTTTTGTTGACTGGTTTGACCTTTAAAAGAATCTCTTAAAAATCTTTTTTGATAAGTTTTCCCGATTAAGCAGTATGAATAATCAAGTGACTATATGGGAAGGAAGAGAGGATAAAGAATTCAAGACAGATCTTTGGTGTCTGGATTCTGGGCCTATTTTTACTGTGATATCCAATTCCATGATTAAGTAAACACATATGTATGTCTTTTAATAAATACTCTCTAGGCCCTGGAGATACAAAGATGAAAAAAAACTTCTGATTCTTCAGCAGTGCATAGTCCAATAGAGGATTAGACGTAAGATGAAATGTGGCACATAGTAAGTACTATTGTTATGGATACCTATTAAGTGTCTGCTTAGGTCCCTTATTTTTCCTGGGGGATGAGGTAGTGGGAGTTGATGGGGATAAGAGAGGAGAGGGGGAGGCAAGTATGTGCCTTCCAGGAGGAGGAAGCAATATAATTAAAGAAGTAGAGATGTGCAAAAGCAAAACATGTTCTGGAGACAGCAAGTGTGAAATTGAAGTAGGTAGAGAAAAAAAAAAAAAAAAGAAGTAGGTAGATATATTTTAGTTATGGACACTTTAATTATGTGTATCA
The DNA here is from genome assembly GCF_003254725.2 of Canis lupus dingo. Taxonomy (NCBI): domain Eukaryota; kingdom Metazoa; phylum Chordata; class Mammalia; order Carnivora; family Canidae; genus Canis; species Canis lupus. Next base: position 13,892,081 of record NC_064276.1, on the reverse strand, counting down.
TTTCAGGTAGGATATATATTGGTGCCCCTGTATCCTCTGTGTGAAAATACACACACACACGCACATGCACACAGATAAATTCTGATTTATTTAGCAAAGAACATAAACACTTAGCCAGAGCAAAGTAGCCACAAAAAGCAAGGGCAAAGCAGTATATTTCAAGGTCGCTTTTCTTGGATCCCCCCATTTTCTCAAAATAACATGCAGCTGCTAGTGACACAATATGTAAGAGATTAAGTCTATCTGGATCTCAGAATCATATATTGCCGTGTGGGAAGGACTTACACAAAATATGTGTGACTATATACAAAACCTGTAGACAGGTTTTTTTCTAGTTCTTGATTCTGATGTAAATGATTTCAGAAAGCTTTATCCTCATCTGGAGTTAAGGATGAGATGTTTGTATCAGGAAAGAGTGGGTAGAACCAGATAAGATCATAAGAGTATATAAATACTCCTCCCATTAATTTTTCAGCAATTTTTTTCCTAATTTTTTTTCTTAAAAGATCCTTTTTTGTTGTTGCTAAAGCCAACTTGAGTAAATTTATGATTTGGAACGAAAGGAATCTTGACTGTACTGGGAAGCTACCTACCCACAAGTATCTTCTGCTGTTTCTACTCTGCCATTTAAAAAATTAAACAGATACATGGAAAGATTAAGATTTGTTCAAAAACTAACTTTAGAATCCACATTATCTTAACTATATATCTAGTACTCTTTCTACCATGCCACGCATCTAGAAGGTCAGCTGAAACCATGCTCTTTAAGGATATAGTTTGTAAATATACATGTATGGACTTATTTTATTTTAAAAATATCTATGGTTATGTTAACTTTTAAAGATAGCCCTGAACTTTCTTTTCTATAATGGGGACACTTGGTTTCATTCATAGGCATATGGTACAAGAGGCAGCTTTGCTTCCATAGAAGGTAATAGCTTTGTTCTATTCAGAGTTATATTTGGAGTCACCCTGGGTTAACTCAGGGAAGAAGGAGGAATACTAAATGGCAAGTATGGCTAGACAGCCAAAAATTCATTCTTATTATTAGAGAAATAATTCAGACCTACTCTGATAAGGGTTCACTCATCCAGTAGTCTTTGCTATGAATTCACCTTCTCTTTTTATTTTTCATATCACAGATTAACACATCTCTTTAAGAAAAACATTGTCAAATATTTATCCACATGAGGGTGCTGTAAGATCATTGTGGGTATTGCTTTCAATCCTTTACCAGAAAACCTACTGCCAATTAAACAAGGATTCAGAGGTGGGAAATTGTGACCTACTGCGTAGAGTTATTTTAAGATAGTTGTGTTTCTAACACCCTCTCCATATTTTAGTATTGGTAAATATTTTGATGAGGATATTATTTTAATGTACATTAGTTTATATTTCAATTGTCTAGGATTGATTTAATTCTCTAGGATCAGTTAGCTCAGTAATTTTGCATTTTTCTGAGAGGAAAGATCACTAATTTTAGTTACAATTTAGTTCTGAACAGACCCAGTGGTGTGGTGAAGATTGCACAACTCCAGGTCGGGTTGGGGGTTCTGGGGTTGTTGCATTTACATCATAATCCATGTATGATGTATGTAGTACTCCTGGAGATGTGTAATGCTGGACCATACACAGTGGCCATCTGCAGTGCTATTCTCAGCCAGCCATTTTTTCCCATGTTTGTCTTTGTTTACAAAAAAGACTTGAAATAGGATGAGGATATTTCAGAACAAATCCATCATGATTGTTGGGGGAAAAACAGTTAAAAAGAGGAGTGCGGGGCAGCCTGGTGGCGCAGTGGTTTGGCGCCACCTGCAGCCCAGGGCGTGATCCTGGAGACCGTGGATGAGTCCCGCGTTGGGCTCTCTGCATGGAGCCTGCTTCTCCCTCTGCCTGTGTCTCTGCCTCTCTCTCTGTGTCTCTATGAATAAATAAATAAAATCTTTTAAAAGAATAAAATAAAAAAAAATTTAAAAAGATGAGTGCGATATACAGATCAGTGTGCTTATCCTCAGGTACCTTGTCAGGACTGCTTATAAAGATACAAACACACACATTTCTTAGATTCTCATTTTATGGCAGTTTCTCAGAATACTATGCCATCAGGGAACATGTCAGGATTATAACCAAGAAAAATTGATAGTTGATGCTAAATAAACAGTATTCTTTGTCAATACATTTTGAGTTGGTTTGATACTCATCTTTAATGCAATTTGGACATTTCTTTGAAAAAGAGTAATTAAAAAAAAGAGTAATTGATTGCCTTTTAATTATTAAATAGTAACTTCTTTTATTTTATTGATAGCAGCACCAAGGAGAATTTCAGAGAATGAAAGTATATTATTGGTTTAGTATATTGCCCCCTCCTTAATGGAATCCATTGAGAGATCCAGCATGTCTGGGTATGATATTTGATTATTGGTAGATATAAAAGGTCTGATTTCCAAAGGCAAGTTAATTGAATGAATGAATGAATAAGTGAATGAATTCATAGCATGAATGGTTATTGCTGATAATCCTTTTTTTAATTTTAATTTTAATTTTAATTTTAATTTTTTTTATTTATGATAGTCACAGAGAGAGTGAGAGAGAGAGAGAGAGGCAGAGACACAGGCAGAGGGAGAAGCAGGCTCCATGCACCGGGAGCCCGACGTGGGATTCGATCCCGGGTCTCCAGGATCGCACCCTGGGCCAAACCTCTGCGCCACCCAGGGATCCCATTGCTGATAATCCCAATTCTGCATCTGTGGACTTAGAAGTGGAAGAAAAGCAGATTATTTTTATAGCTTTTATCAGTTTTACAGTATAAAAGAACTAATATCTTTGTTATAATGTGAAGATTTAGAGGAGAATAAGATTTACCATAGTATAGTATAATTTCATAGTAACAAATACCATTGCATTGATTATCTCTGTATAATTAAAATATTTCCAAGCCTTTGCCATTGTCTGTTACTTCTGGCCAAATTAAGGATAACTCATTTCCTGAACTATATTACAAAAGAGTCTCTGTAAGACCCTTAGAATTAGTGGCATAAGAACTGAGTTAGTGAAATTTTTTTTACCACTTACTGCAAATTTATTTTATGGAATATTCTGAATTAACATAATTCCCTTTCCCAGTATTCATGGAGAGAGAGTAGAATTGTGCACAAGAATTCTTATGATAGATTGCATTAAAAATGATTTTAAAAATATACTTTATATAAGAAATACTGAATGGATTGATACCATTTTGCTGCTAAAATTCTCTGGGCAGTCTCAGTATTTTTAAACCTATTTACCTATTTGTCTTTTCAAACACTGACACCTTAATTCTTCTCAGACCTCATATGTGAGACTTTTTGACATGCTTATGTATTTAGGTTGAATACCGTCTCTCAGTTTTCCTAAAGCTACAATAAGTATTCATTTCAGTTTCTCCTAAGATTCATGCTAGATGCATGTTCACCTAGGGCATGTGACATGCTTCTTCTCTAGGGCTAGCCTTACCACATTATGTCTCAAGTCTTAGAAGGAACCATGAAAATCTTCTTAGATCTTCCTCACTTGAGCCTCTATTTGCTGTCTTCAAGTGCATTATATTTTATTTTCCCCAAGTCATGCAGTAAGGAAATGCCAGATCCCTAATCTGTCATTGACTGCAGGCTCCTATGTTATTAAGATCTGAGACTGGGATCCCTGGGTGGCGCAGCAGTTTGGCGCCTGCCTTTGGCCCAGGGCGCGATCCAGGAGACCCGGGATTGAATCACACGTCGGGCTCCCGGTGCATGGAGCCTGCTTCTCCCTCTGCCTGTGTCTCTGCCTCTCTCTCTCTCTCTTTCTCTGTGTGTGACTACCATAAATAAATAAAAATTAAAAAAAAAAAAAGATCTGAGACTTTAGTTCTATTAAAAAGTGGAGAACCTAATCCTTCCTTTGTTCTTCAGGAAGTTGCTTTTCTTTTATTCTCTAGGAAGTCAGTTTTAGTTCTTACCTTCTTTCTCTCTTTCAGTAAGTTGTCTTTTGTTTTGTGAATGAGTCTTCTGGTCCTATTTTCTGCATCACAAATCTGGATTATAGTCATTACAATAGTAATATTTAAATTTATGGAAATTGGATATAAAGCATGACAGTATGATTTATGAATTATTAGTTGATTTTTTTGTAGTCCAAATGATTAAATGGTGATCCTGTCCTCTGCTGAGCACCTACATAGGATAACCATTATTTAGGGATTGTCAATAATATTACAAATGGAGAACATCAAAAGCCTTAATTTTTTACTTTCAGTTATGACTGGTTGGTGCCAGACTAGCCTATTTATTATAAACAACTGAAAAAAACCCTGGACATAATATATGAAATAACTATTTTTAGACTATACAAATGACAATGCAAGACTGCAGTGTCTGAGAGAGGGTGTCAAGCTGGGTAAGTCCTACAATTGCCCAGTTTTCTGGCTGGAGGCATTTACTGAACAGTGGTACAGAGAGTCCACAGTGGAGGAGACAGATATCAGAGTTCATAGAGTCTAAAGCAGTTGGAATTTATGGGGCAGAGGCCCAAAGAGGAGGGAGCTAAGCAAAGAAAGAACTCTGGAGATTTGCTTCAATGTCCCTTTGAGTATTTGAATGCTAAACTGTATGTATATTGGGTGAAACTCCACAGGGCCAGAGAAACAACTACAGGGAAGCTGTAAGTGGGGCAACTATCAGAATTTCTCAGGGTTGAGAGATGTTTGAATTATGACCAACTAGAGTGGACAGGCCTGTTGACACTCAGAATTAAATAGAGATCCTAAAAAGGCTCTACTTTTAGTTCTAGTCCTAAGGGCCTAAAATTAGTAATAAAAGTCTGTTTTAAACTCACCTTAACAAAGTTGAAAAAGATGGTTCAACATGATCATATTAATTTCCAAGTAAATTAATTGCCTGCCAGAGTAAAACTCAACTCCCTCTAATGAAACACATAGAAATCACTCAACAATAAAATTCACAGTGTCCAACATCCATCAAAAATTACTAGACATGCAAAGAAGCATGAAAATGTGACCCATAGCAAGATTAAAAAATCTATCAATAGAAACAGAAATGACAGCAATGATATAATTAACAGACAAGGACTTTTAAAGTCGCTATTCTAAATATGTACAAAGATTTAGAGTGGGAATTGGAGGGAGAGGCAAGGAACAAGCTTCAGCATCTTTTATGTACATTTCTGCCTTGGAATGAATTTTGGAGCAAGCATTGGACGAAGAGAGAGTGGTGGTAAATCTCTTCTTCCTGTCTTTGTCTGTTGGGTTTATTCTCTGTGAATCACTCTTTCTCTCTGGGACTCTGGTAGACTTGCTGAGGTTCAGTATACCATAGCAACTGGAAAGCAATAGTATAGAGAATGCCTGCTGACAATCCTAGGTCTAAAAGGTATATGAAAAGCAGTGAGCAGTTCTCTGTGTCGACAAAAGAGAAAGGTGAGAAAGGACTCAGGAGACTTTCAAGGGTTTGCCAATCTCTCAGCCAGAGTGAAAAGACCCGTGGGGAAGAATAGAGAGAGAGCAAAAGAGGATACTGGGACATCTCAGTAGATTAACAATATATTGGGGAAACATGATATCCAAATTTACCAGCTTCAAAAATGAGACCCGTTAAAATCCAAAGTGGACAGCCCTTCTACCTGGATAGTGGCATTATTTAAGTCCCCTGCCCAATACCAACCAGGGAGGAGAAGGGACAAAAAGAAAGTGATCTTAAATAGTAAGTACATTAGTTCCCTGCCTTATCTATGGTTTCACTTTCTTTAGTTTCAGTTACTCATGGTCAACTGCAGTCAGGAATCAGATGATCCTTCTCCTGATGTATGACCAGAAGGTTAATAGTAGCTTAATGCTAGTTACAATATCTATATCATTCATCTTATCATGTAGGCATTTTAAATCTCCTAACATCTCAAGAAGGACAAGTATAGTACGATAAGATATTTTGAGAGGGACAGATCATATTGACATAGCTTTTATTACAATATATTATTATAATTGTTCTATTTTTATTATTAGTTATTGTTAACCTCTTACTGTGCCTAATTTATACATTAAACTTAATCATAGTTATGTATATATAGGAAGAAACATAGTACATATAGTGTTCAGTATTCTCTACAGTTTTAGGCATCCACTAGGGGTCTTGAACATGTCCCTGCAGATAAGAGGGGACTACTGTATTGAGGTTTTCATTTTGGTCTCAGTTTGTTTCTTGTTAAACAGACTAAAAGAAAATGATTTCCTGCTCCCCAGTTGCTTTCCTAAGCATCTAGCTTTAGATTCATTTGGGGATAATTTTAGAGATGTGCGCATTCTGTAGAGGAATAAACATGAAGCCAGCCTACAAGCCTATGAGAAGCTAATGAACCTTGTGTAGATAAGCAAGTTAAAAACTAATACGTAGGTACATTATTGAGAGGAAAGGTAAAAAACACAGTAGACATCTAAAAATAGTCTTCTGTATCATTTTAGAGATGTGGTGATTAAGTACTTGCTTTCTTCACTTTGTCTTATCAGCAAATACACAGCTGTAATAAAAAACTCTACTTACTGGGATCCCTGGGTGGCGCAGCGGTTTGGCGCCTGCCTTTGGCCCAGGGCGCGATCCTGGAGACCCAGGATCGAATCCCATGTCGGGCTCCCTGCATGGAGCCTGCTTCTCCCTCTGCCTGTGTCTCTGCCCGTCTCTCTCTCTCTCTGTGACTATCATAAAAAAAAAAAAAAAAAAAAAAAACAACTCTACTTACTCTGTCAGAGTGATTTGAGAGCACTGACTCCTGTATATACCTGGCTCATGCTTTTCTTCCCTAAACAGGATGATGTAAAGCAGATACATATCTAGGCACAGCCTTTTTTTTTTTCCAAAGATTTTATTTATTTATTCATGAGAGAGACAGAGAGAGGTAGAGACACAGGCAGAGGGAGAAGCAGGCTCCATGCACCGGGAGCCCGACGTGTGATTCAATCCCGGGACTCCAGGATCACACCCTGGGCTGAAGGCAGGTGCTAAACCGCTGAGCCACCCAGGGAATCCCCTAGGCTTAGCCTTGATAGTCCCTTGTCACTTACATAATAAAATTCACTATGGTCTGCAAGTTTGTTTAGTGTCTCTGGTTAAAATATAACAGCTCTACTCATTACCTTATTTCTCTGGGACATAGACTTTCATTTCTTCAAGACTGATTTTAAAATGTTGTCTAGTTGGTATGCCTGGATGGCTTAGCGGTTGTGCATCTGCCTTTGGCTCAGGGCGTGATCCTGGGTCCGGGGATCGAGTCCCGCATCCTCCCTGAGTGGACCCTGCTTCTCTCTCTGCCTATGTCTCTGCCTCATAAATAAATAAATAAATCTTTAAGAAAGAAAAAAACTGCTGTCTAGATTTAGATCCCTTGAACTTTGTTGATTCTCAGTTCCTAAATAATCTAGGTCTTTGCATCTTAAAATTTCTGTGACAGTGTGATAATTTGGGTTTTAAAACCATTTAAGGGGCAGCCCTGGTGGCTCAGTGGTTTAGTGCCACCTTCAGCCCAGGGTGTGATCCCGGAATCCCACATCAGGCTCCCTGCATGGAGCCTGCTTCTCCCTCTGGCTGTGTCTCTGCCCCCCTCTCTCTCTGTGTCTCTCATTAATAAACAAATAAAATCTTAAAAAAAGAAAAATTTAAGTTGGAAAAAAAACTTGATACTTCTTCAGAGAAAGATACCCCAAAGTGTAATGTTATCATTATTAACATCAAATTGACTTATTAATTCATCCTCTATGCCAGTTGTTTGGGAAGAAAATTGAATTAACAACTGAAACAGGGATCCCTGGGTGGTGCAGCGGTTTAGTGCCTGCCTTTGGCCCAGGGCGCAATCCTGGAGACCTGGGATCGAATCCCACACTGGGCTCCCGGTGCATGGAGCCTGCTTCTCCCTCTGCCTATGTCTCTGCCTCTCTCTCTTTCTCTCTCTCTGTGTGACTATCATAAATAAATTTAAGAAATTAAAAAAAACCCAACTGAAACAGAAATGGCTCCTCCTTTTCAGGAATTAGCAACCTAAGGAGAATATACTTATAGATATAGAAAGTTAATATAACTGTTCAGTTGCACAACAAATTAAATTATTGCATGATGGGGAGTTTTATATGCATACTTATATAGGTATTAATATATATAAAGCATATGCATATAAATAAATGTGTCATGGCATCATTGGCATAATGTGGAAATTAGAAAAAAGGTGGAAGTTGTTACCACATTTTTCTGATGCTACTTTATCAGCGCAAACTGTTCGTATATTCCTGAACATCATGATAATTGAGAGCTGAAAAGAAAATTGGGTTACTACATAGGCCTTTGTGTTCATTTGTTATCTTTTAGCTGCCTAGCATCCATTTTTCCTAATTTTGATAACAGTACCCACCTTTCTCCCACTTTCTGTCCTTGAGTTTTGGCTGTTTTATTCTCTTGTGTCTAAGGATAGTCATATGACTTACTATAGGCCAGTCATCATGTTTCATTCTGTAAATGTGATTGTCTTAGGAATGGGCAGTGACTTGGCCCATGAGAGTGAAGCCAAGGAACTCTGATTAAATTGTTGAAAGAACCTCATAGTTTTTACTTTATTATTATTCTTTCACTATTTTTTTCTTGACTTGAATCTTAAAATGCTATCAGATATATTTTCCTACCCCATGGAAACTTTGAATAAGATCTACATGGAAGAGAGCAGAGCTGAGAGATGGGAAGATACTGAGCCCCAGTGGCATCCTTTGAGATGTTGGGCGAAGCTGGGCCTAAAGATAGGGCTACACCTATAGTTTTCAGATACATAAATAAATCAACAAATTACCTTGTTTGCTGACACAGGCTTGAATTAGATTTTCTGTTTCCTGAAGCAAAAGAGTACTACTTAGGGTATTGTCCATTTGCCCTTCAGATTCACTATGTACTCTGCTCTCTGTGCCCCTAGGTACTGACCTAGCTGAACTACATCAAAGAGTTCTTTTGCCCTCTGGCTTCTGGTTATGTTCAGCCAATGGAAATATCCCTGCAGAATAAATCCAGGGCATTTCTTCCCTGGGGGCTCTGTTAGATCATAATTAGTTGGGTAGTCTGGTCCCTCTTACAATGGCTGTAGATCCTTTCTAGTGCTCTTCTCTTTCCAGATTTGAGTAGCCAGTCTCTCCCTTCACACCATCAGATGTAGGATAGTAATACTTCCTCATAATTGCTAGCCTTGTGGTAATGCATTGTTCCTAATTGATTTTCCTACAACACTTCCCATCCTTTTGTAGTCTATTAAAATTTTCTCAATTATCCAGTTTGAGTGAGCCATCTCTTCCTAGTAGGACCTGAGTGATACTATGTACCCTATTTATCTTGATACTTAAAATAATGGAAAATGTAGTAGTTTTAAAAGACATAATTATCTTTGCCATTTTAATATTTATTTCTTCATAGTGACTGCTCAATTGAATATCAAGATAAGAGTTCAAATTTTTTCAGTACATGGAATTCTAGTAAGTCTTTGGTGAAGAGAAGTTATGGTTGTTGGTATTTGTATTAGCTGGGACTTATTTTTAGATTTTGGATTCTTTTCCAGCCTGTTACTTCCAGAAACAACCCTTTAATGCAACCATGGTGGAATCCTTCTTCCTTATATCCATGGTAACTGTATGTAAGCATCACAGTGCTCTCACAAATGTACATGTTCATCTCTCAAGGTCCTAGATGGAGGACCAGTTGCATTTCTGTGAATAAGTGAATAAAGAAATAATCTAGAAATGCACACCAAATTAAATGGCAGCAATTTATATGCAAGTAAAGCATTCATTTACACTCAGTGAGTTTACATCCTGTGATTACTTGGTCAGAAATTTCTCTTGTACCATCTACAGAAAAAATTGACAGTATTAACAAAATTGCAAATATGTTAAAAACTTTCCCTGGGTCTTTATATAATTGGAAGGACACAACTACAATAAGCTAATTTCAAATTTATTCATTGAAGCAGTTTCTGAAGAACTCAACCAGTTATTATGTAAATAGTTTGTATATTTAGTAAGATTACTTTAACGTTACTTATCATTCAAATTTTTTACTGTGGTTACCCTTTCTCTAATTAATCTGAATGATGAACACTGATGAACTTTTTTAGTGATACAATATTTAAATTAACTATATTGAACATATGAGATTAACAATACGTGGTTATTCAATATTAGCCTAAAGGCATAGACTATATTAAGTAGTCAAGATGAAGCACAATGGTTTCAAGTTGAGAATACTTTACTAAATTAATCAAGGTACTTTCTCACCTCCTCTGATTTTCTTGGCTCTTCACTAAAGCATGACTTTCACATTTGGACAATGATTCAAACTAATAATAAGAATATATTTGCCATTTTTCAAACCATATCGTCTATTGATGGTTATCATGCAACAAAATATTTGAAATTGTCCTTGACCTAAGAAAAAAAAAATCTAAGCTATAAGATTGTATGTGTAGCATGTTACGTGTGTAGCACACTTCCTCTCAATCTCTTTCAACAGCAAAATAGCATAAAAAATAATGTGCCAGTCTTCAGAAAAATCTAATAGATTTAAGAAAATATATATTATCACAATAATACTGTTAATGTAAGTGTTCTGTAATAGAAATTAGTTTTTCACTATACTAGGTAACTTTGTTGACTAAAAAGTATAGTAAAGTATGGTTCCTGCTCTTAAGGAGAACACAATGTAATCTAAGAGGAATGGGCTATCAACATGAGGCAGCATTAGAAGCCATGGCATTTCAGAGGACAGGAGTACTGAGGACTGTTAGATGAAGAAAGAGGCAGTATGTGTAGAATGTCAGCCATGGTTATCTATCATCTGGGCTTTAGTCCTGCCTATATCACATGTTAGGTGTGTGACGTTGGCTAAGAGTTCTGAGAGAAGGGTCTCAAAATAAAGATAGATATTTATATGACTGCCCCACAAAATCGTTAGGAAGATCTGTCTCATATCCTCAACTTTTCCCCATTTAAGTCTCTTTTTTCCCTTCAGTTTCCTCTGATATTTTTTCTAGGATTCCATCCTTAGCCATCTTTTCAATTCTATAATGTCTCCCAAAGAAGCTTCCTGGATGTACCAAAGGTCCCCTAAAGCCCCACACGTCCAAAGTCTGAATTGATAATCATACTTATTAGACCGAGTATGTTTAAGATGATACAGAGTTTTCCCAATTGTAATTTTCACACCTATAACTTACTTAGCAGTACATTTTTATTTTCATTTTTAAAAGATTTTATTTATTTATCTATGAGAGACACAGAGAGAGAGAGGCAGAGACAGGGAGAAGCAGTCTTCTTGTGGGGAGCCCAATATGGAATTTGACCCTAGGACTCAGGGATCACACCCTGAACCAAAGGCCGATGCTCAACCACTGAGCCACCCAGGCATCCCTACTTAGCAGTACATTTAGATTGGGAAAGTTAAAAGATAGATGGTCATATTTTCTTTTTCAAAAAAGCAGCACCCCAGCATCAGCTTGTAGAAAAAATTAGAAGAGAGGTCAGGTAAGAGATTATGAGAATCTGAGTTTAGGCTGTGGTAGTGGTAATAGAGCACAGGACCAGGTAAAAAAGAGGCATTTAGGAGAATAAGCGGATCCCCCGCCCCCAACCCTCCGTGTTTTGAAACATAGGAATTTTGGAATAATCTGATCTTTGGAAGTTTGCTAGGATTCCCTTGTGGCACTGTTTTGGCCTTGTACTTTTTGTGGGTTAGTGTATTGATAAACTATCTCTATTTGTTCAATAAAATTAGTTTGACATTTTATATCTACTAGGGCCAATTGTTGGTGTGTATATTTCATCTAGGTGTTACAGTTTATGTGCAGAGTTGTGCCATACAATGTCTTTTGATTTATAAAGATTTTCTTTTTTTTTTAAGATTTTCTTTTTTTAGTTATTTACTTTTTTTTTTTTTTTTTTACTTTCTATGTTTGTGCTTACATTTTGCTTGATTAATTAGCTAGTGGATGCTGTATTTTGTTCTTTTCAAAAAAGCCAGCATTTTTATGTATTTATTCTACTTTCTTTGTTTATAACCAATTTTTTGCCATTATTTTATATATTTCCTTCTTTCTGTGTTCTGTTTCTTATTAGCTGCTCTAGAGTTAAATTTTATATTACTTTTGAGGAATTGACATTGTTGTGATATTAAATAAATACTATTCAAGAACAAAGAATGTTTATTAATTCAAATAGATATTTACTTTAATTCTTTCATTTTTTGGTGTGTATAATCATATAAGGCTATGGTTCTTTTCTCTGGTCTTTGCTTTAACTTTGATTCTAATGTGTAATGTCTTCATTACCATTATTTCTGAAATTTCAGTTTTCCTTCGGTTCAAGTTGTTTAATAGTTAACTTGAAGTAGAAAGACCTATTTATGTTTTGTTTTTGTTATTACTATTTATACTTTTAATATGAGAGAATTATCTTTCTATCATCTCTACTTTATCCAGCTCTTTGAGATTTTCTTTGGACAATAATATATGGTCTATCTTCATGAAAGCTTATCTACTCTTGAAAAGAAGATATATTTTTTATTTGAGGGGTGCAAAATTTGATATATATTCATATATTTATTTTATTGGGTATATTGTTCAGGGCCTCTGTTTTTTTGTCCACTTGACCTGTCTTGGACTGAGAGTGGTATATTAACTTTGTGTATTATTGTGTTTCTGGTTATTTCTACTTGCAGCCCTTATAGTATTTGCTTTATAAAGTAATTGCTATGGAATGTGGTATATGAATATTCAAAGCTGTTATATATCCATGGCTTTTTGCATAATGACTTACCATTTTTTGTCTTCTTTAATGCTTTAGGTACTGAGCTTTAGCTTGTGAGATATTACAATCACAACTCCTTCCTTTTTTGTTTGTTTGCTTGCATTTTTTTGGCATACCTTTGCCCACTTGTTTATATTTAAAGTTTTGGATTTTTTTTTTTTTTGTTTGTTTGTTTGTTTTGGATTATTTCATTTGAAGATTTTCTCTTACATACAGCATAGAGTTGGATTTTGTTCTATAAGCTGAAGTAACTTTTTCACTTATTTTATTAGTTAAGTAACCATTTGAATTTGTGAATATCATTGGTAATTTTGGATTCTCTCATCCACATTTATCATGTTTCCTTCATCTTTTTTAAATATTGCTCTTGGTATTTAAGAAGGCTTATGTTCTTTGTTCATGTGGTTACCTTTATTAATTATAATTCTTTTTAATATAATGCCCTATTACCACTATTCCTTACTTAGGCTTCTGTTTAGCTCATGAGTTTCAGATGATATTCTTTAACTCTCATCTTTTGCCTGTGTTGATACATAGACATTTTATAATTTTGTCTTAATTTTTGATGTAATTTAGTCTTTCTTTTCTTTTTTTAAAGATTTATTCATATGAGAGAGTGAGCACAAGTGGGAGGAGTAAGGAGAGGAAGAGAGAATCTCAAGCAGATTCCACACTGAGCATAGAGCCTGACATGGAGCTCTTGATCTCACAAGGTCATGAGGTCATGACCTGAGCTGAAATCAAGAGTCAGACACTTAACTGATGGCACCATCCAGGTGCTCCTTTGTCTTTCTTTTAAAAATATTTCTCCCATTCTTTAGTTAACTACTTTGTATCTTTCTGTTGCTCATTCACTTTTAGACTGAGTTAAAAAATTTTTTATATCTATCATTTCTTGTTTAATTACATTTAATTTATGGTAAAGTATTATTAATTTTCTCTGTCTTGTGTTTGACATCTTTTTTCTATCTGTCTCTGCCTTTTGTAATTTCTAAAACTTTGATTTCTTTTAATTTTTGGATGAGTATATTTGAGGTACAGGTAAGTTTTATGATGAGTTTGGGAACATTACTAATTAATGAAAGAATAGAGATTATTATCCAGGTCTTTTGACTTCCAACATACGACCTTCCTGAGCTATACTAAATTCAAAAGGACAGTGTTCTAATGAATAATAGAAGCAAAGCTATTGAGAAAACTGAATATACAAATGGACAATGGCCAAACCATATATATGAATAGAATTCTGATCCATACTCTGTTGCAACCTGGTCAGGAAACTAACCCATTATCTACAATAAGCACCCCAGGAAGCCAGCTTGCTATAAATCAGACTATAGAAAGTCAGGTTGCTGTCTCTGGTAACAATCAAGGAAACTAGAAATAACCCCTCTCACAATCTGCCCCAAATGGCCAGGATTTGATTAATGACTAATAACGAATTTCCTAATTTTTTCCCTATTTCCAATTTAGGACTAACCAGAGAAAGCTAAATATATACTCCTAACCAATCACATAGAATGTCCCACTTGCAATTAGGTAGCATATGGCTTCCCCCTGCCAACAATCTCCATTCAAGGCATATGTGAAACCTTTCCTTGTTTCCACTATAAAACTTTCCCATTCCTCTGCCTGTCTTTGAGTATCTGCCAAAATGCAGTAGTCGCTAACTTCTTTGCTATAGCAAGCTCTAAATAAATAGCCTTTGCTGGTTACATTTAGTTGGTCTTCATTTATTTTCACACTGCTGTTACTCATAATGAAATATTTCCTTCAATATAACTCAGATATGACTCTCTCTGATAGGACTGCCTTCCCCTTAACCCATTTACAGTGGCCTTATCCTCATTTCTCATTCTCTTCCTAGTGCATTGAACTGCCAACAGAGGTCTGCTCATTGATCCCTAATGTCAGTCCTAAGGCCTGTATCTGCCACTGTCATCTCATTTCTCATCCAAAGTTCAGAAATCCATTTAGGCTACTTTATCCCCACCTCTTAACGTTGGTTACTGGCTTCCATGGCCCATTCTTGTCTTCACTATGTTGCATGGGACATGTTTACTTTCTCTTCTCTGAGTTGTCTAATGACAAAGCCACTATTTGTGTGTGGCTCTTAAACACTTGAAATGTAACACCAAACTGAGATGTGCTGCAAATGTAAAATATACATTAAATATTGTAGATGACAAAAGATTTTTAAAAATGTAAAATTCTGGGATCCCTGGGTGGCTCAGCGGTTTAGCACCTGCCTTTGGCCCAGGGTGCGATCCTGGAGTCCCGGGATCGAGTCCCATGTCAGGCTCCCGGCATGGAGCCTGCTTCTCCCTCTGCCTGTGTCTCTGCCTTTCTCTCTCTCTCTCTCTATGTTTATCATAAATAAATAAATAAATCTTTAAAAAAAATAAAAATAAAAATGTAAAATTCTCAATGTTCTCATTCCTTTGCGGAATATAAATAATAGTGAAAGGGAATAGAAGGGAAGGGAGAAGAAATGGGTAGGAAATATCAGAAAGGGAGACAGAACATAAAGACTCCTAACTCTGGGAAATGAACTAGGGGTGGTGGAAGGGGAGGAGGGCAGGAGGTGGGGGTGAATGGGTGACAGGCACTGAGGAGGGCACTTGACAGGATGAGCACTGGGTGTTATTCTGTATGTTGGCAAATTGAACACCAATAAAAAATAAATTTATTATTAAAAAATAAATAAATAAAATTGACATTAAAAAAATTTTTTTTTCTATTAATTGCAAGTTGAAAGTTTGGGTTAAACAAAATATTGTTAAAATTAAGTTCATTTTTTTTTTTAAGATTTTTTTTTATTTATTTATTCATGATAGTCACACAGAGAGAGACAGAGAGGCAGAGACACAGGTAGAGGGAGAAGCAGGCTCCATGCAGGGAGCCTGACGTGGGATTCGATCCCGGGTCTCCAGGATCGCGCCCCGGGCCAAAGGCAGGTGCCAAACCGCTGTGCCACCCAGGGATCCCAAGTTCATTATTTTTAGTTTTTAATGTAGCTACTAGAAAATTTTAAATTACATATGTGGTGCACATAATATTTCTATCGGCTAATGCTGGTATCCCTATTCTTTCTGAGTTCCTCATTATCTTGAAATCTGGCTCTACTGAAGAATATTAAGAGCTTCCAAATTTATAAGCCTAATTTTTTTCTTCATTTCCATTTTCATTGGTCTTTTTTCTTGTGCTTTATGCAATTGAGATTCTATTTTTTTTTTTTATTCTCTTCATCCCGTGACCTCTACTCAGAGATACTACTGTTCTTATCCAGTTTCTCCCATTACTGTTCTCCTGTTCCTTTCTTTGCCTTCTTTTCTTTATACCTTAAAGGTCCAGAGCCATATGTTCTAATTGTCTTTCTTCACTCTTTCCCTTCAGTTGTTTCATCCAATATATTACCATAATCATTGCATAAATGAAAATAATCAAATCTCTAGGGCTGTGGCCTCTTTTTAGCTGCAATATTATATCTGTGGTTGTCTGCTAGACATTTCTGTTTGGGCATCTCATCCTGTCATCAAATTGAAAATTTCATTATCCTTTGAAACACATCATTTTGCTTTCAAAATCAGTTCTCTTTTCTATTTCTGTTGATGGTGTCATGATTCTCTTTATTACCCAGTTTGAAACCTCTGATTTAAGTAGGACTCTTAAAACTCTCCTAAACCTCTCCTAATCCTTGCAATCAGGAAGAACTGAAGGTTCTTCCTTGAAAATCAATTCTTCCTTTGTAATGTCCCTCATATCCGTTTTTTCTCTCTGGTGCCTCACAGATGGATGTTGCTCACACAGCTGTGCTTTCTGAACCCAGAGTACCTGGGTGGGTATAGGGCATGACTGTGACACAAAAGGGATGGGGTGGGGAGTGGTAATGGCCATTTCCTAGATAATTGTTCCAAAGTGATTTTATTCACAGTATTTCTTTTTAGTTACTAACAGATATCATTTTATCTCACAAAGGAAACTAAGATTTAAAAAGGCACTGTTCTTATATAGTCACAGTCAGAGGCAGCATTAAAGACTGACCCCTGATTATTTTCTATTTAAGGTGTTAAAAAATGCTTTCTAGAAGAAATACATATTTTAACATCATTTAAAAACTTTAAAACTATAGATTAAATCACTTTAACCTTCATATACCAGGTAATTTTTTACTTTGCTCCTAAATATTTCCCATACCTTTGATATCTGAAATTCCATGTATAGGGACATCAAAATTCTATTCCACAACAGAAAATAGGAATTAATATGCACACAAAATTTAGGAAAAAGAACATATTTTCTTAAATTCACTGAGCCAGTTTTGCTCACAGTATGATCTTACAAACCTTCTTCATCACAATAACTAGAGATCCTACTAAAATTCTTATGCCAGACCTACTGAATCAGCATCTTTGGGATTGACTTGTTTTTTTTTGTTTGTTTGTTTGTTTGTTTTTGTTTTTTGTTTTTTTTTGTTTTTTTTGTTTTTTTTGGGATTGACTTGTAACCTGCATTTCAAATTAGCTTCTCCAAATTGTATTTATGGACACTGAAGTTTGAGAACCAGTAGATATAAATGATTCCAGTATGAGGAGTATCTCTCAGAAAGATGAGAAAAGATGATCAGATGGGAATATAATCACAGGAAAGAAACAGGAGACTAGATATATGGAAATCTAAATTATAACATGTCTTTACCAAGCCTAGCCCTGTAGTTACTGATCCTTTAAGGCAGACAACATCAGAATTATGTTTAAATAACAAAACTAAACAATTTAAATAACAAAACTAAACAATTTAAATAAGAAAACTAAATAGCAAAAACATTCAGGGGGGTGGGGGGGACATCAAAGGGAACAGCCTGTCTTTATAAGGTGTTTTGTAGGAATTGAAGGGAAAGCATAGTGTGTCATGTGTCAGTGGCAGGAACAGGAACAAGGCATTTTATCTTTGACCAGCCTTCCCAAACTCAAAATGACTTTGTATTACATTCTCCCTCCCCTTCTCTGTCTCTGTGTCTGTATATATTCAAATTCTATTTGAATTGCCTAAGTAGGGATCCCTGGGTGGCGCAGCGGTTTGGCGCCTGCCTTTGGCCCAGGGCGCGATCCTGGAGACCCGGGATCGAATCCCACATCGGGCTCCCGGTGCATGGAGCCTGCTTCTCCCTCTGCCTATGTCTCTGCCTCTCCCTCCTTCTCTCTCTGTGACTATCATAAATAAATAAAAAAAAAAAATTAAAAAAAAAAATGAATTGCCTAAGTAACGTGTATCTAGAGCCACTCAGAGATCTTTATGCTTTACTTCCCTGCAGTTTTCCATCTTACATCTTTGAGAATTGTGTAATTATCTTTTTGTGGCCAAAAAATATCTTATAGTGTGGAGGCTGAGAAAATTAAGGCCATTCCACTTTAAGTTCAGCATTAACACAAGTACAGCCATCCCAGGCCCCTGTGAATAAGAGCTGAAATTTACATTACTTCAGTTACAGGAAAAAAAAAAAAAAAACAGCTTACAGCTTAACGTCCTAGAAAGCCCCATATTAGAATGAGAACAGAGCCCAAGCCAGTGGCAGGAAGCCCATATCAGAATGAGAACAGAGCTCAATGCCCTTGAAAGCCCCATATCAAAATGTAAACAGAACTTGAGAAATTCCAACCCCCCTTCTGGAGGTCCCCTAGACCAGCCCTTAAAACTAAGCTGAAACTCACCTTGGGGGTCCAAGTCCCTGCTAGGCTGTGTCGGATATACTTGGACCCAAGCTTGGGCTTGTAAATAAACCCTCGTGTGTTTGCATCGGTGTCGGCAATTGGTGGTTTCTCGGATTCGCAATCTTGGGCAAAACCATAGGAGGTTCCAAACAATTAAAAGAATGCATAAAGTAGTTTTTGTCTCTCTAGGAACTACTTTTCTATACAAAAGAAAAAAAGAGAGGACAAGGACTTAAAATCCAAAGTAACAAATAGTAAAAACACTTTTTAAAAAGAATTATTTATTTATTTATTTATTTTTATTTATTTATTTATGAGATAGAGTATGCACACAAGCAGTGGGGCAAGGGGAAGTGGGAGAGGGAGAAGCAGACTCCCTGCTCAGCAGAGAGAAACTGGGTCTTGATCTCAGAACTCCGAGACCATGGCCTGAGCTGAAGGTAGACACATAACCAACTGAGCCAGGCAGGCGCCCCCAAAGTAACAAAATATTAAATAGTTAAAAATACTTTCACTGATGCAAAAGCCTTAGTGTTCACACAGCCTTTTTCACAGCCCCAGTATGTATCCTATAAAGAGGATTTCAGAACATTCTGACAGCAATATACTTCATAGTCAATGTGGTTTGAGTGATAAGGCTCATGTCTCTTCTTTTCAACTCTTCGTGTCTATACTGTGCTTTCATTCTGTCTTTTCTGCCTGTATGTCTATGTTTAATACTTTACCACCAAATAAAGAATGCTGCGCCTCTGACTGACTATATAAGAACAGCGCCTTTTTAAAATCCGAGTTTCCCTTGGAAGATAAAATTTGTTCATTTCTGAAAGTTCATTTCTGTTCTTTTTTTGATATGTAAAGTCTCTCCATCCTCAGACACCTACTCATAAAGTGGGTATACTATTACACTAGGTTACAAAACACAAAAATCCCTGGGTAGAACTTCTGCTGTATTATTATTTATTTATCATCTGTTCTGACACAAATAACATACTTGCTCAACAGACAGTAAAATATCACTCCAGAACTGGAGTACAGGTTTGCCAACCAGTGACCTGGAACCCAACCACAGCCTACATAATACAGAGGTGTAAGAGAAAAATAAAAATATATCAGAGTACCCTTTAAACCTGTAGTAGACTTGTTTCTAGCTTAACTTTCTGCCCCTACAAAAAGAAAGTCTTATCAGTGAAGAAGAACCAAAAGGATTGAGTATAAAATGGATATACTTCCAAAAAAAAGGTGTAAGGATAGGAGGAAAGAAAATGAAGAGGGCCAGAGCCTTTGCTGAATCACTGGGTTAAGCAGTAGCCTAGGAATGAGAGAATGTTGCTTTGGGGTACCTTCTCTGGGCGGCCTTCCCCCCATTTGTTTTGGTGTTCTCACAGTACCCTATGAGTAGCTCTTCATAGCACCTTTCTCCTGGTTTGAAAGGAAATAAAGCACTCTTCTAGCCCTCTTGATTATGGAGAAGAGAACGGTTCAATAAAAGCGAAAGAACCAAGAAATAAGAGATATAATGAGTATCAGAGACACCGCTGCTTTAGAGGAAAAGGGAATATGTAAGAGCTGATGCATTTGGAAGCTGACTTAGGCAGAAGTGGGCTGGGGGAGGGCTTCAGCTTGAATCAAAGAACAGGTAGGATCTGGATAGATGGTGACTTGATGTTAACTTGTATCAATTAGGTCAAAGATGGAAGGCAAAACAGACTTTTGCCTTTGTCAGTACTATAATATTCTTTCTCAAAAGAAAGAACAAGCGACAGTTTAAATCCAAGCAGCTCTCTTCCTCTACAGACACTTCCACACTTATAAAAACAGCTTCCTTTCCTGAAGTTTTTTTTGAGATAACTAGACATCACAGCTTGACAAGATTATCTCTTTTCAAAGACTTGTTATAGTGTCAGGAACAATTTAGCCACCTCTTTCTGTTTTGCAAATTGGGTCAATCTGTGTAAAACTTGCAGGTTAAATTCTGAATACATATCAGAGTATCAGGGTGGGGTTTGACAGAACTATGTCCTTAGGTTCTTTGAAAACTTTGTGCAGGGGTTGCCAAAGCAGCTAAGGACATAAAGGATTACAAGATTCTCTATATTTGGTGAACTTATTCGTAGTTTTGCAGTTTTCCTCTTATCATCAAATCAGCAATTCTAATGAGCAGCTTGTGAATGTGCACAATAAATACTCACTAAAGAGCAATTAGAACAAATAACCATTGAGCATTCAATGAAGAGGGAGTTTACACATTTCCCTAAAGTAATTAACATTCCTTTTCCTTGCTTTGTTTAAATTTTGTTTTTACCTAAATTACCTTAATGTTGCCCTTAGTGAAATAGTTTAAAATAAGAGTCATTGGAATTGGATCTTTCTTGATTAAGGGCTAGAAATACTGAGGTTAATTAGACCAAAACTGTATCTGAAGCTGTTGAGTACAGATCAGTGGTCCTGACATTTTTAAAGAAGTCTTGCTTATGTCTCACATTAGCCTGCATTTAAGCCATGGAGGTTTGCACAATCATCCCTGGAGCTCAGTTTGTCCCTGCATGTCTGTAAAAACAAAATACGCAGAGAACTAATGGCTTGGAATCATTATTTTGAGTTGGGAGGATTCTTTCTCATATCTTGTCTTAGAAATAGGTAGTACAAGTTAATCACCCCAAGTGGAGCTGAGGTGAGGCTTAGCAGAAATGTTCTTAAAGGCTCATCTTAAAGTAGAGAAGAAGCATGAATTAAATGTCCATGACCCCCAGACCAAAGGGTATCCATTAAAAGATACATGTCTGTAGGCTTCACAAAGCATATCTCTTGCAAATACAATGGCTCTCAAACCTCTTGATCACTTTCCAGTGAAATAAGAATTTGGAGGTAAAAATAAAGCATTAACCTTCCCCCTCTATCCTCCAACTTTCACCCCAGGAGTGAATTTCGTATAATTTTTAATAATAGAATAGAATGACTCATAGTGGAACTACATTTCATGCTAATCTTAAAGGCCTGTCAGTGCAAAATTATTGTCTAAGATATATGAAATCATTATAAATAGTAAACAACCAACCATCAACAAACTGGATTGATAATATTTTTTAAAGTTTTATTTATTTGAGAGAGAGAGGAGAATGCCCACAAGTGGTGGTGAGAAGTAGAGGCAGAGGGAGAAGGAAAGGGAGAAGCAGATTCCCCTCTGAGCAGACACCAGGACTTGATCCCAGAACTCTAGGATCATGACCTGAGCCTGTTGTGCCCAAGATCGCGAATCGGAGAAACCACCAAGGAGCCGACACCGATGCAAACACACGAGGGTTTATTTACAAGCTCGAGCTTGGGTCCAAGTATATCCGACACAGCCGAGCAGGGACTTGGACCCTAAGGTGGGTTTCAGCTTAGTTTTAAAGGGCTGGTCTAGGGGACCTCCAGAAGGGGGGGAGGAATTTCTCAAGTTCTGTTTACATTCTGATATGGGGCTTTCAAAGGCATTGAGCTCTGTTCTCATTCTAATATGGGGCTTCCTGCCACTGGCTTGGGCTCTGTTCTCATTCTAATATGGGGCTTTCTAGGACATTAAGCTGTAAACTGTTTTTTTTTCCCTGTAACTGAAGTAATGTAAATTTCAGCTCTTATTCACAGGGGCCTGGGATGGCTGTACTTGTGCTAATGCTGAACTTAAAGTGGAATGGCCTTAATTTTCTCGGCCTCCACAAGCCAAAGGCAGAGGCTTAATGTACTGAGCCAACCAGGTGTCCCTGATTCAGTTTTGGTTTTTTAATAACTGAATTTAAATAATGCTTAACAAATCCTGTAGTAGGTTACTAGTAAGTAGCCTTACATGTATATAGCAAAATGTTTAGGGCATTTCATGTTGTTTATCCAGTCCGTAACAACTAAGGAAGGAACTCACAATTTTGACTCATTAGATACCATTAGGAGGAAGGAATCTCCCAAGATACCAAAGACCACATTTTAAGAACTATCAGCCTAGACCAAGAGTTAGAAAATTGTAACCTGTTTAGTATTTTTAAAAGGTTGAAAAATAAATATACAGAAAAATAATCTTTTGTGATATGTGACAGTTATATTCAATTTTCAGAGTTCATAATAAAAGTTAGGGGAACACAACCACACTCTTTCATTTATATGTATTATCCATGGCTGCTTTTGTGCTACAAAGGCAAGAGTTTAGTAGTTGAGACCTTATGATGTGCAAAGCCTAAAATGTTACCAATCTGGCCCTTTATAGAAGAAGTTTGCCAGCCCCTGGCCCAGACTGTAACAATTTGAATAACCCCCTCTTAGCAGCATCACCAGTCCTCAATTTTACAACTTTTCTCAAAAGGTCTTAGAAATAAGATCCCCAGAATAATGACCCAAACTTTTCATGATAGTTCATTTTATGTGCCAGCTTAATTGGATCATGAAGTGTCTGGGCATTTGACTAAGCATTATTTCTGGATGTGTCTGTGGGGATGTTTCTGGATGAGATTAGCATTTGAATTGCTCACTGAGTGAATCAGTTTGCCCTCCCCAATGTAGATGGCATCATCCATCTATTATTATTTTTTTAGACAGAGAGAGAGGAAGTGAGCACATGGGCTGGTGGAGGGAGAGAGGCAGAGGGAGATGGAGAGAGAAAATCTTAAGCAGGTTCTGCACCCAGCATGGAGTCTGACAACGGGCTTGATCACATGACCCTGAGATTAGGACCTGAGCCAAAATCAAGAGTCAGATGCTTAACCGACTGAGCCACCCATGTGCCTCAATCTGTTGAGGGTCTGAATCAACAAAAAAGCAGAGAAAGGGAGAATTTGTCCTTTCTGCTGACTACTTGAGTTGAGACACTGATCTTTCATGCCCTTGGACTGAGACTTATCCCATTGGCTCCCTTGCTTCTTAGGCCTTTGGTTTTGGACTGAACTACATCTCTAGCTGTCCCAGATCTCCAGCTTGCAGATGGTAGATAATGGGACTATGGTAGATAATGGGACTTCTCAGCTTCCATAATCACATGAGCATGTCCCTCCTTCCCTTCTTCCCACCACCTCTCTGTCTGCGTGCAGACACACACACACACACACACACACACAGTTGATTCTGTTTCTCTGGAAACCTTGACTATATATTCTTGTTTACAAGTTGGTGTACGCAGTAAGGCCAATACTAATCAATTAGTGTTGGGCCAAAGTAAGAGTGACTTAAAAAATTTTAATATGCTGATTTGTGAATGGAACAAATTTGACTGTGTTCATCAGTCAATTGCAGCAAAATGTATGGTTCTGAAGTAAGCAAAGATTTTGGCAGAGGCATCATCTCAGTGATCTGAATTTTACTAGATTTTCTCTGGGACTTTACTCAAGACATCGGGAAGCCTCCTCTCAGATTTTGTTTATTTAGGAGACTTGGGACCTGTTGCTTTATCATAAACATACTCAGGCCTATAATCCCTGGCTAGGTGAGCCTGCATGGTGGGGTGTCTCTGAGTTTCTAGACTTTCTCTGAGAGTTTACCTATAAGGAAACCTCCAAATTTTGTTAATTAGAGAACCCTGCCCTAGATTAACCCTTTAACCCTTTGGTTTTACCACTCAATGAGGCCATTGTTTCAGGCATCCTCTTTCTTTTCTGAGCCTTAATTAAATGCAAATTGATATATGGAACTCTTATACTACAAAAGGAATAATCATTAGATTTATCCTATTACCTGTTTCTGAAATTTGCTTTTCAGCTTCTCTGTTGGCAGCCCCAATCCCCACACTTTTATCCAATTTCTCTGTGCCTTTTCCTGAGTGATTGCCCCAAATGGAGGTTGTCTTTAGGCCGATGGATATTTTAGGCCTGACTTGGTCTTTCTCCTTTAGTTTTAAGACCTGCTTTAAAAAAAAAAAAAAAAAAGACCTGCTTTATCCAAGGGACAATCCTATCTTCCATCTCTCCAGATCTAAAATTTATTTAGATTTAAAATTTATTGTTCTGTTTTATCAGATGATTGAAGAACATTTAGTCAGGATTCTCCAGAGAAATAGAACCAATATGATATGTGTGTATGTTTATATACACATATATGTATAAATGGGAGGGATGGGATGTATATGTAATAGGATATGTGTATACATACATGAATGTGTATGTATATGTGTGTATACATATACAGAGAGAGAGAAAAAGAACAAGGAATTGACTTTTGCAGTTTGGGCTAGCAGGCTGGAAACCCAGGAGAGCCTGTGGTGCAGATGAAATCTGAAGGCAGTCTGCTAGAGAATTCTCTGTTGCTCAGGGCGATTGCTCTTTTTATTCGGTTCAGCCCTTCAACTGATTGTATGAGAGCCACCCTCATGAGTAATCTGTTTACTCAAAACTGACCCATTTAAATGTTAATCTCATCCAAAACCACCTTCTAATTTGGCACATTAAATTAACCATCATATCCACTATGCCAAACTTTGGTTTGGTTGGGATATTTAGCCAGCATTTATTAAGTACCTACTGTTTGTAAGGCACTTTATTTCTATTTGAATCTTATAACAACCAGCAGGTTAGGCAATACTGCATCATTTTACTGAAAAAGAAACTTAAGCTCTGTGAGGTTAAAAACATTGTTCAAGGGACGCCTGGGTGGCTCAGCGGTTTAGTGCCTGCCTTCGGCTCAGGCCTGATCCTGGCGTCCCAGGATCAAGTCCCGCGTCGGGCTCCCTGCATGGAGCCTGCTTCTCCCTCTGCCTCTCTGTCATGCTCTCTCTCTGTCTCTTATAAATAAATAAAAATATTAAAAAAAAAAAAAACATTGTTCACGATTACACAGAATGTAAATGGCAGGCTCAAGATTATAAACTCAGGCTTTTTTTAATTAAAAAAATTTTAATTGAAATATAGTTGACACATGATGTTACATTAATTTTAGGTGTATAATAGAGTGATTGGACAACTCTCTAAGTTATGCTATGCTCAAAACAAGCATAGCTACTATCTGTCATCCTACAACACTATTCCAGTATCATTGACCATAGTCCTTATGCTGTGCCTTTTATTCCCATACCTTATTTGTAACTGGAAGCCTGGGCCCTTACTTCACTTTACCAGTTTTGCCCATTCCTCCATCCCCTCCCCTCTGGCAACCACCAGTTTGTTCTTTGTGTTTATGGATCTGTTTCTGCTTTTGTTTGTTCATTTATTTTGTTTTGTAGATTCCACATATAAGTTCATTTGTTTTGTTTTGTAGATTCCACATATAATTATATGGTATCTGTCTTTCTCTGTTTGACTTATTTCACTTAGCATAATATCTTCTAGATCCATCCATCTTGCTGCAAATGGCAAGATCTCATTCTTTTTTTATGGTTGAGTAATATTCCATTGTATATCTTACTACCTCTTCTTTATCCATTTATCTGTCAATGGATATTTAGGTTGCTTCCATATCTTGACTATTGTAATTAATGCTCTAATAAACATACGGGTGCATATATCCTTTCAAATCGGTGTTGTAATTTTCTTTGGGTAAATGCCCAATAGTGGGATTGCTAGATCATACAATATTTCTATTTTTAATTTTTTGAGGAACCTCCATACTGTTTTCCACAGTGGCTGCACCAATGTACATTTCCACCAACAGTGCAAGAAGTCCCTTTTTCTCCACATCCTCACCGACACTTGTTATTTCTTATCTTTTTGATTCTAGCCATTCTGACAGGCATATAGTGACATCTTGTTGTGGATTTGATTTGTATTTCCCTGATGATTAGTGATGTTGAGTATCTTTTTCATGTATCTGTTAGCCATCTGTATGTTTCCTTTGGAAAAATATCTATTCAGGTCTTCTGCCCATTTTTAATTGGATTATTTGGTTTTTTTTTTTTGGTTGTTTTGTTTGTGTGTTTGTTTATTTGTTTTGGTGTTGAGTTAAAATCAGGCTTGTTTGATTCTAAAGTCTATTTTTTTCTATTGTGTCATGGCATCTGAGAGATAATTTCAGCTTCTGACTTCTTGGTTGGATGATACCTTTGGGACCAATAAATACAATATGCAAATCTATCATCTATGCAACTTTGTCAGCTGTATGTTTTTTGGTACTTAGAGTGCAATATGGCAGATGTCAGGAAGCAACAGGCATCTGCTGTAACCAGAAATCTACACCCACATAAACATCAGTTGCCTAACTGTTTTCTTTCATATATCCTGATATTTCTCAGAAGTACACCATCTGCTCAGAGAATAGATACCAGAATATGTCTGCAGCAGTTTTTTCTTGTTATCTTTCCTCTTATAATGTATTGCTTTGGTTCTTATGCATACTTAATCCAATCCTGTATAGAAGCACAAAATATCTGCCAGCTCATCCACCCTAAAGGAAGGGGGCATATGTGAAATGGATTAAACATGAAGAAGCAGAATGTAGATATTGAATTCAGCTTCTGGTGTTCAACAGGCCTAGCTTCAGACTTTTGTTCTACCACTTACTATCTCTGGAATTTTAGCAACTTATTCTTCTAAGCCTTGGTTTCCTCATCTACAAAATAGGGATAGTGAAGAGTGCTTACCTCATAGGGTTTTGGAAAAATTAAATAAGGTAGTATTTGAAACACTTAGCACACTGAATATTTTGTATTAAGAACTCAGTAAATGTTAGATATTGTTATCATTATCTTTTTCTCTTATATGTATGATTTACTCCATTACTATGAGGAGACAATAATTGCTGTTTCATTTTGCCTTATTTGGTATGTAGCATTTTTAATATTGCCATTAGTCTGTTTCTTTCAAAAAATATTTAATGTGCATCAAGTATTTTTTTCTGGTTGTTAGAAAGAAAATGGTGAGCCAAAATACAAGGCCTAAAACCTTTTGGGACCTAGAGTCTAAAGAAGGAAGAGACATCGAACAAATTCCCATTGAAAAAATCATACGCATAAAATTACACATCAAATTACAGTGAGGGGAGAATAAGAACAGGAAGGAGTGGAACTTGTATTGGGAGTGAGGATTTTGACTTTATAAGTGACATTTGAATTCTGATAGATGAATAGGATCTCATTAAGGGAGGTGAAATAGCAAAGTAAAAAATATTATAGAGTGACAGATATATTCCTTGCTCTTCCCTCCCCTCCCTTTCTCCTTTTCTCAGTCACTTAAAACTCATGACAGTGTGAAGGGTAATGTTCATTTGGAATGCATTGTATGGCTCTTCCAGGTGTTAAAAGTACTGAAATACTTTTTTATTGATTGGTAAAGAGCTTCTACTTCAAACATTTTGAGTGGCCTTACCCTCATCTCCACTGCTTTGGCCCTAGATCCTCCCCCAGAACCCAAGAGACTTCCCCTAAATCAGCCACTAAATGGTTGATGCCTGCCACAAAAAGGTCCTCAAAGATCAAAAGATTCCTACTTCTTTGGCAAGTTCCAGTCTATTTTACTAGGGCCAGTACTGGTATCATATTGGTTGTAAAATATTTTAAGTGTTATATCTGGTTAGGATAGCAACATTTTAGTCTCTATTTTATCATTTAAGAGTTATATCTTTAAGTCTTAAGAGTTAGTTATGTTCTCTTCCTTTGTCTCAATTTGCTTATAGTTCTTAGTTTATTACCTATAACCTTTGAGGTTGACAGCAGGGAGTCTAACTTGTCCTTTATATGAATTTACTAACTTAATATCTTAACTTAATTCCTTAGTTCATTGTGATTACATTTTACTTTGGGTTTGTTGATTTTAATGACAGAGTCACAGAAACTGTAATCTCTTGTCCAAATAGAATTTAAAATGTATAGATCTAGTCTCAGTAGAAGGTTTGCAGAGGGCACAACTTCAGATCTCTTTCTAGAGAATTAAATGCACAGTTCTAGTTAGCACATAGAAAAAAACTGTTGCTCTTAATACTATTTTGGGTATTGAAAACTAACTTGTTTCAACTTCTATGGTTGAGCTAAGAAATCAGCCAGTTTAGAAATTTTTAGTTTTATGGTTTCCTGAACATATGGAAGTGAAATCGTAGAATTTTCAGTAGAGTATTTAATGAAAAGAAAATGGGCTATATCTATTTTATGATCTTTTAAATCACTGAATACTTCTATAGATGTTTAAGTGAGGAATTAAAGCTTTTGGAACATGTGAATGGGATCTTCTAGGGCACTTTCTTGAACTGTCCCTGGAAATAAGGGCTTCTTTTTCAGCTTTTGTGTGTTAGCTATCTTTGACCTATTTGATCTCATATGATAAGGAAATCAGTTCCAGGAAGCAGCAGCTTTTCCTTTTAATACATTGTGTATGCATGCCACCTAATACAGGTTTTAAAAATAAGTGATAGTATTAATCCAATGTTTCCATCTGGACTGACAAACATCAGTCTTAGCCAGCAACATATCATTTGTAATGATGAATAGATGATATTTGAAGAATAAAAGACTGTTGAGCAAGTAGCCTTTGTCACATAAAGAAAAAAAAAAAAGAATTCTCAGGGCAGTCTAGGAAATTTCCAGAGATTGTCAAGAGCAGGAAAAGCAGGAAGTTTTTATTTCTACATCTTCACATGGCATGGAATTTTAATGCAGTAAATATTTTAGCATTTGATGCTAATTAATTAGCTCTCATCCAGCAAATATATAGCAGTTATATTTTGGTAGGAAAAAAATACAGAACATCATAATAGAAGTTCAAAGACTTGAGGAAGTTTTATTGAGATTGCAAAATGTTTAAGTCCTTGAAGGAGTATGCCCATCTCAAAGGAAAAAGAAAGCAGTGAAAACCTTCTCTGACCATCACTGGGAAAAAGAGGATATAGGACAAGGGCAGCACCAATGGAGGACATATAGGAGCATCTACCTGCATATGAAAAGAAAAAATGCCATATGGGCAGCCAGTCCAAGGAATCTGCCCTAAGATAGATGGGTTGGGAAGTTACCAGTCTATTTAGAATCTGACAGTCAGCATGTCAGTCCACTCCACTGATCCTGTGAGTATCGTAGTATCATAAAATGATAGAGCTTGAAGGATAATTAATTTGGTTTAATATTTATTGAGAATTTACTATTTTAGCTGGTGCTGTCTAAGCACTGAAGATACATCAGTTAATAAGACATCCTAGGTCTCTGCCCTTAAAAAGCTTATCATCAGCTAAATTACAAGTGTGATTTTGGGTAATAGCAAATGCTATGAGGAGAAATGAAGAGCAGGATAAAGGGATAGTGAATGAAGGGCTGAGTTGTTTTAGATTGGATGATCAGGAATTGCTCTTTGTGGAAGATAGAGTTAGGGATTTGAATGATGTGAAAGTGCCAACCATATAAATGTCTTTGGGAAGAGCATTCCAGACAAAGGGAAATACCATTGAAGAGTCTGTGGTGGGAATGAGTTGGCATATTTGAGAAACCAGCCAGAAAGTTAATGAAGTTAGTTAGGGAGGGTGGGCAAAGATGAGATGGGAGAGGTAGTTGGGGCCAGATCGTAGGCCTTAGTAAGGAGTTTAGATTTCATTCTAAATATGTTGGGAAGCCATAGGAAGGTTTTGAGTAGGGACTTGATGTGATCTGTTTCATGTTTTAAAAATGATTACTCATATGTTATGTGGAGTTTAGACTGAAGAAGGGCAAATGTAAAAGCAAGGGAGGCCAATGAGGAGATAATTACAGTATTTCAGGTGAGGTTGTAGATGAAGATGCACCAAGTGATAAGCAGTAGAGTGGTGAGAAACATGCTAGGAGGTTTTGGAGTGAAAGGCAAAAAATCAAGAATTACTTTATTTTTTTTAATTTAATTTTATTTTATTATTATTTTTTTTAATTTATTTTTTATTGGTGTTCAATTTACTAACATACAGAATAACCCCCAGTGCCCGTCACCCATTCACTCCCACCCCCCGCCCTCCTCCCCTTCTACCACCCCTAGTTCGTTTCCCAGAGTTAGCAGTCTTTACGTTCTGTCTCCCTTTCGGATATTTCCCACACATTTCTTCTCCCTTCCCTTATATTCCCTTTCACTATTATTTATATTCCCCAAATGAATGAGAACATATAATGTTTGTCCTTCTCCGACTGACTTACTTCACTCAGCATAATACCCTCCAGGAATTACTTGATTTTTAACCTGAGGTGAAGGTGAGTTCACTGAGATCACAGAATTAATTGGTTAACAGAACTGAGATGCTTATTTCGATAATTTTCACTGCATTTTTAGGTCTCTGCCTTTATCTTCATTTGAATTTCTTAGTTTCTCCTATTCTATAAGCTTTAATATCCCATCAATAAAGCCACTTGAAGAGTTCTATAATGTCATTGATTATTACTACATCACGCTAGTGATGTAAGATCTAAGTGATCTTGTAACCATTTTTAATTGTCTTCATTAAGTCTTAGTCAAAGGCGTCATCCATAGAAACATTTGAAAAATATTGGCTGCAGATAGCTCAGGAGTTGAGGGAAAATTTACAAATAAGAGTCAAATAAATAGATTTTTCCCACATAAAGCAATTGTCAGTTTCACAGACTCTGAATACTGATCTAATGAGAGTGAGTAGCAGGGTGATCTTAAGAGCTCTCCCTGGGAAATTTTGTGATTGTCAGACAACATTAGTCCAACCTTGCTGTGTCTTGCCCTGACCTTGTGTGCCATTTGTGGTTACTGCCTCTACAGTCTGGCATTCTTCTCTCAAACCCCACCTGCACACTTTACTTGTTTGCAGACTTACATGAGGTACACTGGTGTCAGACTCTCTCTTCTTCTGGAAGATGCCACCAGGCTCACCTATTTGGCTTTCCAGGATACCTGGTACATCTTGATGATTTTATTTCCTTTTACTGCCCAGAGTCAGTTTTGTCTCCTAGTGTTGACCCATTAGGAGGGCCATCTAGTCCTTGAACTATGCCATTTTTGCTAGAACACCTGACCCCATTCTGACAGCAGGGTCCAAAGTTTGTCATCTTGCCCATGGTTTCTAGGTCTGCAGGGTTTGGACCACTCAAAAGTATTTACCACTGTCACCTCCAAAAGGCTGCTTACTCATCATGTGCTCTCTGATGGAAGGCCTCATCTATATGGCTCATTCTTTCAGAAAGAGCTAAAAGCCATTAGCGCTATACTAAGGAGCATCTGGTATCATTCCTTAACACTCTATCCACCCATTTAGTTCCACTGACTCTCATGGAAGCAGTCTGTTACTGTGGCTTGTTTAAAAAGTCAAATGGTGGGTTCAGCGTATTCTCAGGACTAAATCCAGAGCCTCTGACCCACAGGCTACTATTACTTTTTTTTTTAAAGGAATGCTGCCAAAGAATTTGAAAGGATATAGAGCTCATTTATTTAACAAACTTACTATTTTAACATAAAATAGCCATGCAAGGCATATCCATGGGGCTTAGGATAAAAATGGTGAAAAAGGCACATATTCTTCCTGATAAGATCTGAGGTATTTAGAGGACTGGGAAGTAGTTACAGATTCTTTTCAACATGTCTCCCTTAGAGTATTATGCAAATTTAGTAATAGAAATGGTCCTAAATGTGCTATATTTGCTCAAGGTACATATGCAAATTATTATTTTGTTACATTTTCCTTGGTTATATGGGACTATTCTAAGAGAAATGAATACAAATCTCTGTCATATAGATTGCATTATTAAGTAATGCATCAGTAAGTTTATTATATACTTAAAATAATAATCACATGTTTTTGTGAAATAATCGTGGTCTAGTCCTACCATGTAACTCAAAATAGAAGAACTAAACAGCTGCCACTCCTGGTTATTGTTTGGCAAATATATAGGGAAGAACCCAGTTTTGAGCATTCCACAGCCTCCAGGCTTTTTAGACTTAAAGGGCAACTACACTGCCACAGGGGAACCAGCAGAAAATTTCCACACTGGCTAATACAATGATAATTTTCAGTTATACCTGTAAAATTCATCTCGATGTTGGCTGTTGGCAAGTGCTACAGATGAGATTGGGAAACGTTACTGTCAACAGAAAAAGGACTTCAATATTTATGCTTCTGGCCTCAAATGAAATTTAGATGGCTAACTTCAAAATGATTCCTATTTACTTAAACATAGTATTGATTTGTGCACTGTTAGACACTCTGAATATTTATATTCCTTCAAGTGCTTTCAAGTGTTTCTTTTTAAGATTTTATTTATTTATTCATGAGAGTCACAGAGAGAGAAGCAGAGACATAGGAAGAGGCAGAAGCAGGCTCCCTGTGGGGAGCCCGATGCCCAACTTGATTC
The DNA here is from genome assembly GCF_003254725.2 of Canis lupus dingo. Taxonomy (NCBI): domain Eukaryota; kingdom Metazoa; phylum Chordata; class Mammalia; order Carnivora; family Canidae; genus Canis; species Canis lupus. The sequence continues at coordinate 13,859,329 of NC_064276.1, read as the reverse complement.
CAGGACCCTGGGATTATGACCTGAGCCAAAGGCAGACATTCAACCACTGAGCCACCCAGGTGCCCCCTTTCAAGTAGTTCTAATGATAAAAAGAAAACAGGTATAAATTTAAATCCCAACACTGCCGCTTATGAACTTGAGCAAGCTATTTAACCTTTCTAACTTTTAATTTTTCTTCTGTAAAATTGGGATAATACCTAATTCATAATAATTTTGAAACAATATGCATAAAATATCTAGTGTAGTGTCTGGAACAATTAAATACTCAATAAATGTTAATTATTTGTATTAATACAGTACCTTACATATAATAGATTCTTGTAAACATTTGTTGAATGACTAAACAAGTGACTAATAACTTTACTATCACAGAACTTCAGGAATATTTTGTCATTTATTATAATTTTACTCAGTTCTTTTTATAGATCCAACAAATCACATTTTTTTCTTCTGTGAATACATCACAGAACCTTAACCTCAGCTCTTTGGTGTCATGCCAGGGAAATAGTAAAATATCATGCATGTTTCTGAAGCCAGGGTTTATTGGCCGTTTGTCAAGGGGGTACTCCTTTCTTTATCTGGGAACCAAGTGGATATGGAGCTACTATATACAAGATATGGGTTTTTTCCTTCCTAAGGGGTAAGTTATGAACATTAAACATGAAAAGTAATAAGAACTTGACGTGTTCTTCAGATTTCTTCATCTCTTGCCCTGTATCATGAGGGTTTTGCCATGCTTGGCTATTTTGAAATATTTGTTGGAAGAAAGTGGAATATGCATTTCAGGGCCCCAAATGAGACCAGAAAAGTTGTGCTTGGATATTGACACTAACAATCATGTTTGGTGTGAAACCAGGAAGCAGATCACCTCAGTTCCAATGAAGCAATAACTGGACAAACCTTTATTTGTCCTCTCTCCTATGGTTGGATGTGGGTAGGAATTCATCACTGTTAGGAGATTTGAAACAATAAAAGGAAAGATGCCTCACAAAAAAGGCTGAGCAAACACTGTGGGTAATATTTAATGGCTTTTTAATTTTATTTTGATTGGGAAATAAAAAGAATTTTATTGAAAAACGATTCTGACTCATATCTGTTTCTGGGAGTTTTGAAATTTTTCTGCACTGCTTCATACAAAAAATGATTGACGAATTTCTGACCTAAAGAGGAGGGCTCCCTAATCAGTAGTCAAGAAGTTCCTCAAGACAGTGTCCCACTTTTATTTATTTATTACTTTAAAAATTATTCAAGTATAATTAGCATATAATGGTATATTTTTTCAGATGTATAACATTGATTAGATAATTCTGTGCATTACTCAGTGCTCACCACAATAGGGGCTGTCACAGTCTGTCACCGTACACAAAATATTATTGACTGTATTCTTTATGTTGTACTTTTCATCTCTGTGACTTATTTATTTTATAACTGGAACATTGTACCTCTTAATTGCCTTATCTATTTCACATACCCGACCAGGTATCCTCCCCTCTGGCAACTACCAGTTTGTTTCCTGTATTTAAGAGTTTGTTTAGGGATACCTGAGTGGCTCAGTTGGTTGAATGTCTGACTCTTGGTTTCAGCTCGGGTCATAATCTGGGAGTTACGATCTTGAGGTCATGAGATCAAGCCCTGTACTGGGCTCTGCATTCAGCGGGAAGTCTACTTAAGATTCTTTCTCTCCTTCTCCCTCTGTCCCTCCCCCGGCTTGTGTGTGCTCTCTCTCTTTCAAAATAAATAAATCTTTGGGAAAAAAAGAGTGTTTTTTTTTTTGTTTTTTTTTTTTTTTTAGAATTTACATGTAAATGAAGTCATATGGTGTTTATCTTTTTCATTTGACTTATTTCACTTGGCATAATACTAGGTCAAACCATGTTGTCACAAGTGGCAAGATCGCATTCTTTTTTATGGCTGAATAATATTCTGTTGTGTGTGTATATGTATGCATGTATGTGTGTGTGCATATGTGTTATATATATAAATATATAAATATATGCATATACCACATCATTTATTGATGGACACTTGTGTTGCTTCCATATCTTGGCTATTGAGAATAATGCTGTAGTAAACATAGGGGTACATATGTCTTTTCAAATTAGTATTTTTGTTTTCTTTGGGTATATACCTAGTAGTGGAGTAGTAGAATTACTTGATCATATGGTATTTCTATTTTTAATTTTTTGAGGAACCTCCATAATGTTTTGAAAGTTTGCTGTTTTGCCAATTTACATTCCTGCCAAAAGTGTACAAGTGTTCCCTTTTCTCCACATCTTTGCCAATCCTTGTTATTTCTTATCTTTTTGATACTAGCCATTCTGACTGGAATGAGGTAGTATCTCATTGTAGTTTTGGCTTTCACTTCCCTAATGATTAGTAATGCTGAGCATCTTTTCATGCATCTGTTTTCCATCTGTATATATTTTTTAGAAAAATGTCTATTCAGGTCCTCTACCCATTTTTTAATCAGGTTATTATTATGTGTGCTGAGTTGTATAAGTTTTTTTTTTTTTTTTTACATATTTTGGATATTAACCCCTTAATTTGTATATTTCATTTACAAATATCTTCTCCCATTCAGTAGGTTGCTTCTTTGTTTTGCTGATGATTTCCTTCACTGTACAACTTTTTATTTTGGTGTATTCTCAACAGTTTATTTTTGCTTTTGTTTCTCTTGCTATAGGAGACATATCTATAATATGTTGCTAAGGCCAGGGTCAAAGAGATTATTGTCTACATTCTTTCAGGAGTTTTATGGTTTTAGGTCTCCCATTTAGGTCTTTAATCCATTTTCAGTTTATTTTTGCATATGATGTAGAAAGTGGTCCAGTTTCATTCTTTTGCATGTAGCTGTCCAGTTTTCCCAGCACCGTTTATTGAAGATACTTTTTCCCCATTATATATTCTTGCCTCCTTTGTGATAGATTAGTTGACATGTAAGTGTGGGTTTATTTCTGGGCTTTCTCTTCTGTCCTGTTGATCTATATGTCTGTTTTCTGTGCCAGTACCATACTGTTTTGATTAGTATAGCTTTGTAGTTCATCTTAAAATCTAGGATTGTGATACCTCCAGCTTTGTTGTTCCTTCTCAGGATTGCTTTGGCTCTTCAGGGTCTTTTGTTCCAAACAAATTTTAGGATTGCTTGTTCTAGTTCTGTGAAAAATGCTGTTGGTATTTTGATATGTATTTCATTGAATCTTGCTTTAGGTAGTATGGACATTTTAATGATACTTGTTCTTCCAATCCATGAGCATGGTAGTCTTTTCATTTGTTTTTATTGTCTTCAGTTTCTTTCATCAATGTCTTGTAGTTTTCAGAGAGAGTATAGGTCTTTCACTTCCTTGATAAAATTTATTCCTAGATATTTTATTCTTTTTGGTGCAATTGTAAGTAGGTTTGTTTTCTTAATTTTTCTTTCTACTACTTAATTATTAGTGTATAGAAATGCTACAGATTTCTGCATATTAATTTTGTATCCTGCAACTTTATGGAATTCATTTAACAGTTTTAAAGTTTTTTGGTTGTTTCTTTTGGGTTTTCTGTATACAGTATCATGTCATCTGCAAATAGAATTTTATTTCTTTCTTAACAGTTTGGATGCTTGTATTTTTTTCTCTTCTATGATCATTGAAGCTAGGACTTCCAGTACTATATTGAATAAGAGTGGTGAGAGTGGACATCCTTTTCTTTTTCCTGATCTTTGATGAAAAAACTCAGTTTTTCACCATTGGGTGGCACTGGTTCTGGTGGGGCTGCCTGCTTGGTGTGGCAGTGCAGGAGCCACTTTGGAAAGATGCCTGCCAAAGCAGGTAAGTTTGACAGGGTGAGTTTTCAGAGGAATGCCACGATGGGGCATGAAGTGCTAGCAAGGAAGACGAAGAGTGTTAGCACTATTCCCCCAAGTTTCCAGCCATTTAGATTGGGAAGTGAGGTGGAAAGGAGAAGAGAAATGGTGCCTCTGAGCACTTTTGTTCCCAGAGAAATCTCCTGCAGATCCCTTCCCCTTCTGCATATGTTCTATGATTATTCAGAAATCTTCTTCACATATACCCCAAGCGCTTTTCAAACTACTGCTTCTGTGCTATCTCTGGGCCAAGTTATTAGTATGCTGGCTCTTTAAGGATGGAGACTCAGTTTTCTATTGCCATCTGGCTGTCCATGAGTTTAAGTCCCACTGGTTTTCAAACCAGGTGTTATGGGGATTGTCTTCCCAGTAGGGGTCCCCAGTGTCAGGAGTACCTGATCTTCTCACTTCTCCATGCTTGTGATGTCCCTTCCATTTGTGGTAGGTTGCATGATGGTGGTGGGGATTTTGTTCCCAACTGTGTTTCTGCCCCTCCTACTGTGGTTAACTGTGGAAAGTCTGTTCTGCCAGTCATCAGGTTGTTTTCAGTTAGTTGCATAGACTTAGCTGTTATCTTGGTGTGTCTGTAGGTTGAGGTGAGCTCAGGATCCTCCTATTCCACCATCTTCTCAAAACTCCAATGTCCCACTTTTATTGTCTAATTATATATTTCATGATTTCTATCTTTTTCATATTGAATTTATTTTTTGAATTTAAGTGTATTACATAGTTGCTTTTTCCATTATATTGTTTTTATATATAAAAAAGCCCTTTTTTGGTAATTTTATGGTTCTGTTAACACAAATACAATGTGTACATAAGCCATCTGTTTATTCATTTTCTTCACTGTGCAGCTTGGCATTGGGATTGGTGACTCCGATGGCCAGCTGAGCTGCTCTTTCCACACTGGTTTTTGGTTTTTGGAGAAGACACTGTGAGCCATCTCTGCACAGTAAGATTTGTTGCATATTAGCAGCACTTCAAGCTCCTTGATGTTGTAGACAACAACTTCCGGAAGCCACTGAGCAGTATGTGCTTTGTTTTCTTGGTGCTCCTGTAACCAATGCTGGGCATCAAGATCTGGCCCTTGAATCTTCTGTGCACCCTATTGTCAATGTCTCTGCGTTTCCAACAGTTGCACTTAATTTTGACATATCAGTCTGATTGATGCCGGATGAACTTCTTGGTCCTCTTTTTAATGATCTTGGGCTTCACAAGAGGTCTAAGGGTGGCCATGATGATGAATAGAAGATGGCTGCCACCTCTCAGGCAGCACTAGGAAGAGACAAAAAAGGCCTTTATTTTTTAATGCTACTTTGAATGAATGGCATTCGTGAATATCAGGATGGTATCAGAGGTTAGTTGCCTGTTAAGAGGTCTGTATTTTTTAAGAGGTCTCATACTGTTTTAGGTCAGGCTCTCCTTGAAGAAAAAGAGGCTTGAGTATGTATTATGTTGCATGATAAGAAAATGGTAATAATTTAACTCATTTTAAGACTTACCAAACTGGCAGTTTCACATAGTTCAACCTAATCACCTGAATTGGATTCCTGCCCTGAACTATTTCAACCAGGTTCATAGAGATTGATTGATATATAGGGTAAAGTACTACTTTCACAACTTGTAAAACTGCCACAGGAAACAGCTACTGGCACACTCTGGCCAGAGTAACAGTTCTACCCTATAGGTGGATTTGTGCGGGGAGTCAAATGATAAGTCAGTTCTTAGCCAAGTTATACCTTATATTCCACCAAAGAATGTGTATATCTCTTTTGAAGGAAAAAAAGATTGTTAAAAAATAACCTTAAAATACGTACAAACATGAAACTAAGGCTTATATAACAATGAAAAAAACATTGCAAATCAAATACCAACAAGTACAAAGCCAATTTAAATGAACCACACTGATTTAATGACCGTGTTTTTCACCCCCTAAATCATGATTTGCATTATTGCAATGGTGCAGATTTCAACAGTGAAGAGTCTTATGCATCTGCATGAGTAACTATCCATACGCATGTGATCACTCAGTTTTCTCAGTATTTATTTCTACTGCAAAACCTTCATTTGTACAACAAAGTGTGATCCATTTGGTTCTCTTGCTGTAGATATGACCAACTCTGCTCTTTTGGGTAGAAGTTTGGCATTTCACAATTAAAAGTACATTTCACAATTAAAAGGTACTCTTTGGTGCTAGAGCTCTTTGTTTCTATTCACCCTTATTGAGGCTCTTTGGTGACATGTGGAGCTCTTCTTTTTTTTAAAGATTTAATTAATTAATTAAGTAATTTATTTATTTATTATGGAGAGAGAGTTGGGGAGGAGCAGAGGGAGAAAATCCCAAGCAGATGCCATGCTGAACATGGAGCCCAGTGTAGGGTTTGATCTCATAATCCTGAGATCATGACCTGAGTTCAAATCAAGAGTCAGATACTTATCTGACTGAGCCACCCAGGCACCCATATGTAGGGATCTTCTGTTAGATTTCACACCTTTGGGGAACGCTATCTTATCTATAACATTTTGCTAGTCTTAATATAGAGTAGTTAGTATTTAAAATGATAAGAAAAGAGTTTTCAGTTGCTATTATTTTAATAATAAATATCTCATTGAATTTAAGTTCCTATCTATGAATTAAATCTTGTCCTGGGTGAGATTATATCCCTCTGCTTTTCCTTTCAGTAGACATTTTTTCTGTCATCTATCATTAGATTAGAAAAACATTACCAAGTTTCCATCCAAGGCTTCCATCTCCTAATTGCTGACAAAAGAAGATGTGAAAATAAATAATGACTCAGGAATTAAGTATTAATGTTCAGGGATTTTAATATCAACATTGCAATCAACATTGCCAAGATATCACTTTGTTATTTTAGGAAGAATAAACAACAGCAAACAAATCTTTTTTAAAAGAAGCCTAAATTGTATCAGAGATCCCCTTGTAGTAGGTCTATTTTTTAAAAAAAATAAAAGTGCCCAAACTCAATTGCATTCTTTCTTTTGATTTATAGTCGGTAGGTAGACAAAGGGCTCTTGGTCTAAATGTCAGCTGTTCCTTAAGATATAAGGTAAAGAGTTAAAACCCTCAAATAATTTCTCAGGGGGTCTTCCTCTTACATTAACTATTCAATAAATTACTCATCAACTACTGATGAAATAAAGAAATTGCAAGATGATTTTAAGGAGCAACATTCTAAGATATAACTGATATAAGATTAATTTAGATATTTGTAATATATCCTTATGTTATAATCGTAAGCTTTTAGTGGCTGAAACAGGAGACAAGGAAGAGTCAGAGAGAATGAAATTATGTTTCTTTACAACTCATTCATTAGTGTATTCAACAAACATTGAGTATTTGGCCCTTAACCTAGATACCAGGGATACACAACTCGCTGGCTTTGCATACATTATTTCTTCCTCCAAGAATGCCTTTCTACTAGTTCTCCATCTGGAAAGCAACTCATTCTTCCAGATTCAGTTCAAAGGATATTCCTTGTACACAGATAATAATTAGTTGGTCAAACCTCTGTGCTTTGATATACTATTTGTATATTGCTAAATAGGTATAAGGAACACATCTATCAACTCAATGTAACAACCAACTCAAGTGTAAACTCTTCAGGGACATATTCCACTGTTAAACTTTTAGTATTTTTCCTTTTTGCATTTTAAGGTACATTGTTTTCCTGTATAAAATTTTGGTAATCTTTATGTCTCATTCTTTAAAATGTTATTTGAGTAGCACTTATTTATGTGACAAATATTCTTTGATTTTTATTGGCAGCATAATATCATATGTGTAAGCCATAATTGATTTAGCCATTCCTTTACTTTTGGATAATTAGGTTATTTCCATTTTTCTAGCTTTATAAATAATGCTGAAATCCTTGAAGTAAAATACTTGTCGATATCTTTGACTATTTATTTAGAGTTAATACATTTCTTGGAGTGATATTATTGAGTCAAATGATATGAGCAGTGTTAATTAAGGCTCTCACCATAAACAGCCAAATTGCTTTCTTTTTTTTTAAAAAAGATTTTTTTTATTTATTCATGAGAGAGAGAGAGAGAGAGGCAGAGACACAGGCAGATGGATAAACCGGCTTCATGCAGGGAGCCCGACGTGGGACTCAATCCCAGGTCTCCAGGATCACGCCCTGGACTGAAGGTGGCGCTAAACCGCTGAACTACCGAGGCTGCCTGCCAAATTGCTTTCTAAAAAGTCTGTTCCATGAGTAACATATGAGAATGTGTATTTTACCTTACCCACCCTTTTCAACCCTAGAGATATCATTTCAAAAACCTTTACCAATTTGGTATGTGATAAATAGTTCTTTGATTTCTTGAGTGACTTTATGATTTTGTAATTTGGGCACTTGTGTTTTCAATAATTTGATTATTTTCTGTATTCTTTCTAGGAAAAGAAGTTAAAAAGGCTAGAATAAACTAAACTTAAAAATATACTTAAAGAAAAAAATATACTTAAAGATAATATACATTATACTTAGATAATATACATCTTAAGGCATTTTTAAATTATTGATAAGTACAGATATTAAGATATTTGCCATTGTGGAAAAAATAACTTAAGAAAAAAATATACCCTATCCTTTTGTTACATATCACATAATTATATGTGTCATTTTTTTCCCCCTCAATTGGTAGAATAGTATAAGCTATGTCAAGGAAATCCAAGGAATGAAAATAATATAATAACAACTGGGATTGCATATCCTTAGAGCAGTTACAATTAAACAAAAACAATAACAAAAAAAAATCTCTGACCATATCAAATGTTGGCAAATTTATGGAGCAATTGAAACTCTGGTGCTGATGTGGGCTAGCGAGATCAGTACTGAGTATGTGGAGGTATGAGAAACACTTTCCTCTCAGCCCTACCCTTATTTCTAACTTCATCTCTTGATTTGCCTGAGATCCAAGCATTTATGACATTTTTGAAGGATAGACAGTGGGTCCATAAGAGTCCTTGAGGTCAGAATGAAGTAAGTGATTAAAGGGCTCCTGAGAGAAAGGAATCATCACAACAAATGAAGGTGTCTATCACAATGGGAAGGGAGAATTAGTATAGGATACAGATGTGAGGCTAAAATTTCTTCCTGCTTAGAATCTTGTGGGTGCTTATGACTCTGGAAAAGAGATGGTCAGGTGGTAAAGTTGAAAGCACTTTATCACTACGAGCCCAAGCATTTCTGCTGTTGATTCCTTCTACTTTTTTGTATGTGGAGTTGAAAACGTGAAAACCTTTTGTTCCAGGTGAGGACTGAATGTCAGGACTGGGTTAACATCAGTGTATTGGTGACCAAAATTGGGCTGTAGATGGTGTTTATGCCAGGAACGTGGAGGCAGGCAGGACGGTGTTCCAGGCCCCAGAAGTTGAGAGAATAGGCACCGTGGAGGATGTCAAAGGTTATAACCACCATGCAGCTTCTTGCCAAGCATAACAGGAGAAATTGTATTAGCCAAGAGGAATGTTAGGAGCCAGAGTATGTGGGCAGTAGATAGGAAGCTGTGTAAATTCAATGTGAGATATTCCCTAGCTTTGGGATATCCGAGAGACACCAGGGATGATGGAAAGGCTGCTGTTTGACAAGTGGGGACTATTATTCTAGTAGCACTGGGAAAAACATTAAAGTGCTCATGTGTAAGCTCCATAAGCAAATGGTAACTAGAGAGTTATATGACTTAAAATGGATTTTATAAAATAAAAATTTAAAATCTAAGTTAAGATAATAATTTATATAGAAAACCCATTATTAACCAAAATTGGAAGAGCAATTTCTTTTGTATTACAAATACGGTAGAGTATCTTATAGTTTATAGGTTTGGCCCATAGTTCAAAAGCTGGGGTCCCAAGTTAGTCAAAGGATTCTTATAAGGTGCTGCCTGGGATTGTTCATCCCCCACATCCAATATGTTATCCATGTAACTCAGAGGTATCTGTTATGGTGTCTTTGTTATATTTAGTCCCGTTGTCTGTTTTGATTTTCCTCATTTAGTTTAGCAAACCTTTGTTATTGTTATCTTGCTGCCTTCTCTCTGAACAGACCAAGGCTTTTAAACAAACATTGCATCTGTGCTGTGGATAAGTTTGCTTTGTGTTGCTATCTTATCTTTTATCTATTTAACAGCATGATTCTTTGGGGCTGGATATGGGGCTTTGAAGGAGTTTAATTTAGATTTATTTGGGCGTCCTGAAAAATCACTGCAGTGCTCAATCAGTTTTTTCTCTTTAGGCATCTCCCTTCATTTGTATTTGGAGGAAGGATGAGTTGGGAGAGAAGCAAGAGAGAAGAGGAAGGAAACCAGTTCTCTTTTAATCTCCATTTAAAGCTTTAAGAAAAAACATCAAAGAAAATAATTCTATATTTTAATCAAAATGAACAGATTCAGCTCCTGGTAAAAAATTTGATTTGTAAAAATACATTTGAGTTTTAGCTTCAAAGTAGAGTCAAATTTTTATAGGGGTTACAATATGATTCTAACTTTTTTTTGGTAGCTAGATTTGGCAAGTGTTTACTCTAGACATATTCTGTGTCATGGTCATCAGATGTAATAGGTAGATATAATCAGGGAGAATCGATTGAGGTAGTTGATACAGTAGTCTTATTTTACAGGTGAAGAAACTGTAGAAATTAAGTGTGGCTAATAAGAGGAAGTATCAGGATTAGAACTCAGCCTATCCATTCTAACAAGAGTACTCTTCCTTTGTGTCCAGACCAGTACTTTCCAAACTAATCTGCACATCAGTCATCTGAGGATCTGGCTAACCTGTGGGTTCTAATGCAGCAGGTCTGGGGCGGAGCCTGAGATTGTGCTTCTCTTACAGGCTCCCTGTAAGAGATGCTGCTGCTTATTTACCAACTACACCTTGAGTGGCAAGGTCTTAAACTCTTCTCACTTGGTGACATAAAAATAATCTTTTGTAATGACAAGTTATCAGTCTATCAGTTTGCTTATTATTTTATTTCCTAGAAAATCTGACATTGATTTTTTGATGATCCCAGAAGATAATGGTTTTGTATACACTTGGTGTAGTCTGATCCAGCAAATGCACTTTTGAGAATGTGATCTAAAGTGGCAGATACTAGCAAGAAAATTACTCAGTGCTTTTTAAGTGACTTAATTTTTTGAAATAATAGATTGAAAACAAATCCAAATTAGATAATGTAGAGTAATTATGGCAAAGAAATTTTGGGTAAATCCTGGGTAAAATCACTTTTGAAATCAGTTGTGTAGATGATTTAATTGTAGAGAATGACTATATCCCTTTCTCTTTTGTTTGTTAGGCTTTAACTAGACAATGAACAATACCAGCTGTAATCTAATTGAAGTCAGCAGTCCCAGGTGTTCAGAGAGGCTGCTCATTCAGTCACAGTTTTCCAAATCAAGCCCTTCTTGGGATAAGCCCTTTGAAGGGCTTTACTGTTGAAGTGTATTTCTTTTCAGTGCTCTTAACAGTGAACTGTTTTCTTGTGATTAAATGCACTAATAAAACAGACTATGTTAAAATTAGTTTAATGATAGTCAAGACATTATTTCACTGATAGAAGTTATAGCAGGAAGCCCATTTCTGTCAGTTATAGAAGAGTTATAATTACTCTTAGAGATGAAGATATCATGTGCCCTGAGCTCCCCTTCCCAGGGTTAAGTGCACACACTGAATGAAGATATCATGTGCCCTGAGCTCCCCTTCCCAGGGTTAAGTGCACACACTGAATCCCAAAAAGACTCAATAACTTGCTGAAGGTCAATCAGCTTCTTGGCAGCATCATTTTTATTAGCAGTTTGGTTGGCGATCACAATGTCAACTGCTGCCAGGGCCAGGTAAGAAACAATTTAAGGTTATAAATTATAACATAAGAGGGGGTGTTAGGGAATGTGGCAAATAGCTTATGTGAAAGAGTCACTGACACACAGATCTAGTGGATTATTCACATATAGAAACAGGGACTCAGTATAGCCAGATCATCTTTTTTTTTGTTTTTTTAAGAGAGCACTTTAAAGCAGGAGTGGGGATGGGTAGGGGCAGAGAGAGAGGGAGAGAGAATCCTAAGCAGGCTCCATGCTCTGTGTAGAGCCAAACTTGGGATTCAGTCTCATGAGCTGAAATCAAGTTTATGCTTAACTGACTGAGCCACTCACATGCCCCCAGATCATCTGATTTTTAAATAAAAGCTGGGAATCCAGAAAGTTTATATAAAAGATTTCAATTTTAAAATACTGACAACAAAGAAAAACGAAAACAAAAACAATGTGAATCAGACAAAACACATTTACAAGGCAGATTTGGCCCGTGGGGTTGCACTTTTATAATCCCTGATCCAGGCTTTTGTTCTCCCAATTTAGTGTACCTCCATCAGTGATTTCTAATAGCTCCCTGAAGTATCCTTAGAGGGGAGGCCAGGTGATTGGGTTCTGGTCCTTCTAATTCCATATCAATAAGGTCTCAACATGCAGATTGTTTGGAAAGAAGGGTTCCAAATAATGATGCATAAAAATTTAAGATCCTTCCTGCTGTCCTTGAGGTAAAAGCATTTTAATTTATGAGGTCAGTGAAGAAAAATGAAATCGTAAAGTAAAAGAGGAATTCCTGCCTCAAGAGGGAGCTTTCCTGGACAGACATTGGTTAAGTTTCCCCAATAATAGAGCATATTAATCAGATGACTTTGACAATGGTTATCTGAAATATATGTATAAATATACATATATATATGTATGTGTATAACAGAGAGAGGACATTCTAATTAGAGGTAGAATTGTCACTCTTTTCTTTCCTTTCCTCATGGCATTGAAGGAGAACTAAGGCCAGTCATGAAGAAATGATGAGCTATTGGAATACTGGTGTCATTTGAGACAGAAGTGGGGGTATAAGATAAGAGGGGTTATCAGTACAATCAACTTTGGTATTCACTCATGGTCTCAATTATTTGTGAACCTCCTGAGAGGTCATTGTCATAATGTATAGTTGTTTTTCCAAAACACAAATTTTAATTGCGTAGTTCAATGGTTGCTATGGAGAAGAAGGACACTGATCTGGTATGTGAGCTTAGACTACCATTCAGTATTTGAAAGGATTAAATCAGTTAATACAGATAAAGTATATCTAGCCTAGAGAAAATGTTTAATCAATGGTAGCTGGTATTATTATTTCTTTATGTGGCTTTTACATTTTCTACTTATTGCTGTTTTATAAGAGGTCTTATAAAGTTATACATTAGGGAAAGTTATAGGGAGAATTATTTTCTGGCATGATATTCCAAATTGGGTATATATGAACACCAGACCTGATTTTTTTCTTTTAAGGATACAATTTAAAAATTGGAAAAATTCTTCGAGAAAATTTGTTGAGAATTTATCCTTTTCTATCTAGCTATTTACCTTTTGCATTTTTCAGGAATAGAATTTACTTAATGAAGTATTTTTTTTCTTTAATAAAACTGTAATATCCTATGCTGATTACAAAATGGTGTAGTAGCAAGGGATTTGGAGCCAAACCTTGGGGGATTTGAATCTGTTTTGAAAAATCACCTTTACTGAGTTATAATTAACATAATATACAATTCACCAATTTAAAGTGCATAACGCAGTGGGTTTTTTAAAAAGTTATTTACAGGGTAATTCCATCATAACAATAATCTACTTTTAGAATATTTTGTGACTAAAAGAAACGATGCTAAAAGAAACCCTGTACCAGGGGTACCTGGGTGGCACAGTGGGTTGAGCTTCTGACTCTTGGTTTTAGCTCAGGTCATGATCTCAGGATGGTGGGATCCAGCCCAGTGTTGGGGTCTACACTCAGTGTGGAGTCTGCTGGAGTTTCTCTCTCCTTCTTCCTCTACCCCTTCTGCCTTCCTCCCCACCCTCAACCCACTCCCCATGCACTCATTTGGGAGCACATGTGTGCTCTCTCCCTAAAATAAATAACTAAATCTTAAAAAAAAAGAAACCTTGTACCCATCAGCAGTCATTTCCACTTTTCCCAACCCCTCAACACTAGACAACCATTAATATGTTTTTCCATTGATTTGCCTATTCTGGTCATTTCATATAAATGGCTTCTTGCACTTAGCATAATATTTCAAGATTCATTCTTGTAGCATATATCAGAGTTTCCTTTTATTTACCTGTTGAATAATATTCCATTGTATGGATATGTCACATTTTATTTATTTACCACTCAATGGGCATTTGGGTTGTTTTACTTTTTTGGCTATTATGATTAATGTTGCTATGAACATATGTGTACAAGTTTTGGTGTGAACATAGGTTTTCAGTGCTCTTAGGTCTAGGAGTGGAGTTGTTGGCTCAAATGGTAATATTTAAGTTTTAAAGGAAATACCAAATGTTTTCTATAGTGGCAGCACAAACAATGTATGAGAGTCCTAATTTTACCTTCACATCAGCAATGTATGAGAGTTCTAATTTCTCTGGTACTTGTCAAAACTTGTTATTTTCCATTTAATTTTTTTACTGGCATAGCTACTGAGTATAAAATTGTATCTCATTGTGGCCTTAATTTGTATTTCTCTAATAACTAATGATGTTCAGGATATTTTCATATGTTTATTGGCTATTTGTATATTTGCTATGAAGAAAAGTCTATTTAAATCCTTTATTCAAAAAAAAATAAATAAATCCTTTATTCATTAAAAAAATTGAGTTGTCTTATTGTTGAGTTATAGGGGTTCCTTATGTCTTATGAACATATGCTAAAAAATAATGCCTGAAAATTACTTAGTACATAGAAGTGATTGGATAGTAGATCTCTTTTCTCATTGCTCTTTTGGTCTTAATATGCCTTCTTCCAAAGTTCATTGATGATTATATATTTAATATTTTGTTAACTTCAGTTTATTTTATCAAGAGCCTTTAGCTTAAGTTTATGCCATATACCTGTATCTATATCCATGGAGAGTTCAGAGTACTTAGTAATTCTAAGACAAATAAGGTGCTTAATCAATTAATTAAATATTGCATGTTTATTTCATCTTAATTCAACAACTAATTATTGAATACCTATATTTTTCATCATTGTGCTACAGATAGTCTTGCTAACAGACTGTCTCCCTTGCTGGCTGTGATGAAACAAGTTGCCATAATGGGAGCTGCCTTGTGGAGAGGCCCATATGGCAAGGAACTGAGTGCAACCTCTGCCTTACAGCCAGCCAGAAACTAAGGAGTTCAGTCTGAGAATCTGCAAGAAACTGAATTCTTCAATAATCATATGAGCTCAGAATCGAATCCTTTCCAGTCAAGATTTCAGATGAGACCTCAACCCTGGCCAACACTTTGATTGCAGCCTCCTGAGAGACCTGAAGCAAAGGACTCAGATAATCTGTCCCCAAATTTCTGACCCACAGAAATCCACAGAGATAATAAATATGTATTGTTTTAAGCTGCTAAATTTGTAGATAATAGGTAATTATAA
Source organism: Canis lupus dingo (assembly GCF_003254725.2). Lineage (NCBI taxonomy): Eukaryota > Metazoa > Chordata > Mammalia > Carnivora > Canidae > Canis > Canis lupus. Next base: position 13,844,033 of record NC_064276.1, on the reverse strand, counting down.
TTTATGCACTATTTTTTAAACACATTAATTCCTTTCTTTTACTCATTTCCCTAGCTCAAGGTTTGCCAACTTTGACACTATTGACATTTTGGCCCAGGTAATTCCATGTGGGACATCCTGTGCATTATAGAATGTTTAGCTGTCCACTGTCCTCTACCCACTATGTGCCAGTAGCACCCTCCAATTTGAGAAGCAAAAATGTTTCCAGGGATCCCTGGGTGGTGCAGTGGTTTGGTGCCTGCCTTTGGCCCATGGCGCGATCCTGGAGACCCGGGATCGAATCCCACGTCGGGCTCCCAGTGCATGGAGCCTGCTTCTCCCTCTGCCTGTGTCTCTGCCTCTCTCTCTCTCTCTGTGACTATCATAAATAAATAAAAATTAAAAAAAATGTTTCCAGATATTGTCTAATGTCCTCTCAGGGAATACCCCCTCTCCATATTGAGAACCATTGTGTTCCCTCAATTATATTTTACTTCATTTTAGATTTTATTTATTTATTCATGAGAGGTGCAGAATGAGAGAGAGAAGCAGAGACATAGGCAGAGGGAGAAGCAGGCTCCCTGCAGGAAGCCTGCTGTGGGACTTGATCCCAAGACCCCAGAATCACGACCTGAGCTAAAGGCAGGTGCTTATCCACTGAGGCACTTAGGTGCCCTTCCCTCTGTTTAGAATACATTTTTCTACCATTGTTGTCAGATGGTATGTTATAACACAATTCAAATGCTATTTCCTGACACCTTGACTAAGGAAGATTATATAGACACATTATTTTTACTAGAGACTCATTTCCAAAAATCCTTCTGCATTTACTGTAATGAGGTTGTATAGTACATGGTGTAATATTTGAGGAGGACCTCATTATTTATTATTATTTTTTATTATGTGTAAGACTGTGTAGGAGTATAAAGACTATGATACCCAAGTTTTACAGAATATTGATTTGAAATTATGATATGTGATCTCAATCAAATTTATATAGTCATTGATTTAAGTTGTCAAAGTATAATAGGAAAGGGGAAACAAGTATTTGTCATTGGATTAAACTTTTCATAAAAGTTATGATAAATTTTAAAATATAATCATTGTCAAAAATAATCAAACTTGTCTTACTGTATTTACTATCAACTCCCTATATATGGACTCAGACATTTTGGCTTTGATATCGAAGCAGTAACATAACTCAATTTCACACATAATTCATTTTGTTTTTGAGCTGTGCCTTCATAAGCACATTTTAATGCATAATTAAGCTAAATTTTATTTAGTTTATTTTATTCTACTTTTGGAGATCATCTACCCTGTCTCTGACTTGAATTTATGAATGCTTTAGTAACTCAATAATGAGACATTGGAATAATTTTCTTAAATTAATAAAAGGGGGGAATCTCCCATGGGGAAGGGAGCTGAAATATTCTTGACTTTCTATTGAAACTAAAGTCTAGTAATCACTATGTGAATTAAGATAAAACAATCACTTCCATTTCCTCTAACTTGGCAAATGATATAGATAAAATTTTCTTTACTTTTTCCACCTTGTAATTTTTTTTTTAAAAAGGTCATAATTTGGGATCCCTGGGTGGCGCAGCGGTTTGGCGCCTGCCTTTGGCCCAGGGCGCAATCCTGGAGACCCGGGATCGAGTCCCATGTCGCACTCCCGGTGCATGGAGCCTGCTTCTCCCTCTGCCTGTGTCTCTGCCTCTCTCTCTCTCTCTCTGTGACTATCCTAAATTAAAAAAAAAAAAAATTAAAAAAAGGTCATAATTTGAGAAGAGTGTGTTCTTTTCAGTTGGCTATTGATATATTTTTATGGACTTGAAGATCAGAGTCTTATATTGGTATTGTGGTTTTGGTGTTTCAGTTAATTTTAAAAAATATTTTATTTATTTATCCATGAGAGACACAGAGGGAGAGAGAGACAGAGATATAGGCAGAGGGAGAAGCCTGCTCCCCGCAAGGAGCCCAATGCCGGACTTGATCCAGAGCCCTGGGATCATGCTCCAAGTGGAAGGCAGACTCCCAATTGCTGAGCCACTCAGGCGTCCCTCAGTTAATTTTTTATAAGACCAGAAACTCATTGTGTATACAGCTTCAAGTTCATGGGTAGCTTAGAGATAGGGTGTATCCTCTACTCATAATATAATAGTGCATAGTATAAGGACTCTAGGTTGCAAGTTCCAAAGAGTGAAACTCAAAGTGGCATACAAAATACAAAATTTAATGCTTAACATGACTAAAAGGTCTAGGAAGTATGGCTGACTTTCAAATACAATTTGACCCTATGCCTCGAATGATGTTATCAGGACTGTTTTTCTACATTGGCTCAGTTTTCCATTGTGTTTTCTACTGTAACTAAGGGATATGTTTTTAAGAGCATGGCAGGTACTGTGTTATATTGCTGGAAAAAGAAGGAGCATTTCCCTGATAAAGAGGAGGGGTTTCACAAATGTGGAGTGTTCTGTTCAGAAGAAGAGATGGGTATGGGACAAACTAAAAATAGATATTTACTTCAGAAGCCAAATTTTAAGCATGTGACCTGGTAAAGCATCTGTAATCAAAGGAAAAGGAGTTTAAATTTGAATTGTTAATTGCATCAGACTTTAATAGCTTTATTCATGCATCTCAGCAGTAGGAATATATATGCCAGGAAGACCAGATGTTCATCCTTCTCCTTGAGAAATGCTTGTTTTGCTTCTACCTATGTTTATTTCTATGGCACTAACTTACTTCTGCTCTAAGTGGACACCTTGTTTATATTTCTTAATACAGTTAAAAATCTGTTTCTTTAAGATTCTGCATATTTCTGATATTTTCACTATGTGTTTTTGTTGTTGTTTAATTATCAGAGGGAAATTTCTGGGAAGCAAGCTAACAGTTGTCCTATTTATCACCTAATCCATTCAGAATTTTAAAGTGTTTTGTACATTTTTGTAAGAAGGCAAAAATAATTTTAGCAGAGTAATTTCTTTTGCAAGTAAATTCTTTTGTTCCAAATATACCCTAAAGTTTTACTTAAGAAACCTATTTTGTTCTACGCAAAGCAGAGTTGGTCCATATATAAGGAAAGTTAGAAGATTAGGGAGAAATGTATGAAATCATTTTCACTATCTGCTCTTGATGCAGAAGGATGTAGTAGTTGTTGCTTGGGCATTTTTCACTTTTTTTTTATTACCTTATTCTACCTTTCTCATCATGCTGGGTCTCTTTTTAAATTTTTTAATTGGAGTTCAATTTGCCAACATATAGTATAACCCCCAGTGCTCATCCCGCCAAGTGCTCCCCTCAGTGCCCGTCACCCAGTCACCCCAATCCCCGCCCACCTCCCTTCCTACTACCCCTTGTTCATTTCCCAGAGTTAGGTGTCTCTCATGTTTTGTCACCCTCATTGAGATTTTCACTTATTTTCTCTCCTTTCCCTTTTATTCCCTTTCACTAATTTTTATATTCCCCAAATGAATGAGACCATATAATATTTGTCCTTCTCCGATTGACTTATTTCAGTCCATGCTGGGTCTCCAAGATTTGTGATGCGGCACCCTCATGCTCATATTTATCTAACTCCAAAACCCAACTTTATCACATATCTCCCTCTCTCTCTCTCAGCCCTCATCAATTATCACTAAATCTTATCTATTCTATCCCTCAAATCTTTTATTTTTTATTTATTTATTTTTTTTTAAAGGATGGAGCTAGAGCTTTTTTTTTTAATTTTTTTTTTTAATTTTTATTTATTTATGACAGTCACAGAGAGAGAGAGAGAGGCAGAGACACAGGCAGAGGGAGAAGCAGGCTCCATGCACCGGGAGCCCGACGTGGGATTCGATCCCGGGTCTCCAGGATCGCGCCCTGGGCCAAAGGCAGGCGCCAAACCACTGCGCCACCCAGGGATTCCCCTCAAATCTTTTAATCTTGCTTTTTTCACTCACTGCTACAGGTTTTCACAGTTCCTTAGCTCTGTACTACCATTTTGCAAACTGGTCTCTGCTTTTCATTCCCACCTCACTCTCCCCAGCCCCATCTTAGCCTCACAGCCAAGGTGATTGTTCTGATATGCTGATTTGATTGTAGAATTCCTTTTGGCTCAATTTTCATAGACTTTAGGATATGGCTCAGATGCCATGGCTTGGCACATAAATCCCTTCATATTGTGGCATCTGACCACTTACTCAGCTCAATTTTCTGTCTTAGTGGCATCTGCATCCTTTGCTCTAGACACATCCAATGCCCCTGCATCTTTTTTTTTTTTTTTTTTTTCTCCAGGCAGATTACTTTTGTATAGGACTTTGTCTCTCCTTTATTTTTTTAAAAGATTTTTTTTTTTTTTTTTTAGTTTAGTCATGAGAGACACACACACGCACACAGAGGCAGAGACACAGGCAGAGGGAGAAGCAGGCTCCATGTAGGGAGCCCGACATGGGACCCGATCCCGGGTCTTCAAGATCATGCCCTGGGCTAAAAGTGGCACGAAACTGCTGAGACACCCAGGCTGCCCCTGTCTCTTCTTTTTCTCCTGCCTAGCTCAGTAACTCTTATTCTTCCTTCAGAGTTGGGTCCAATCATTACCTTTCTTCTAATGGTTCTCAAAATCACTGTGGCTGAATTTCATGCTCTTAATCTAGCCTCCTCAGCATAGTACTTCACACCAACATGTAATTGTTGATTTGCTTGCTTGTCTCCCATATGATAATGCTATGGCCTTGAGGGTAAGATCTGTGTCTGGAGTAGTACTAGGCCCTTAGGAGATGATCAATAAATATTTAATGACTGAATGTATGATGGTTAATTTTATGTGTCAGTTTGGCTAGGCTGAAGTCCCCAGTAGCTTGGTTAAATACTAGTCTAGCTGTTGATCTGAAGGTATTTAGTTAGTAATGTGACTAACATAATCAGCTGAGTTTCAGTAAAGTGGATTCCTTTCCATAATGTCCATGGGCCTCATCTAATCAACTAAAAGTCTTAAGAACAAAATTAGAAGTTTTGTGGAGAAGGAGGTATTCTACCTAAAGATTATAACAGAAATGCTACTGGAATTTCTAGTCTGCTGGCCTGCCCTAAAAATTTCAGACTCAACACTGCAACTTTAACTCGTTAGGGTCCCTAGCTGGCCAACGTGCCCTACGGATTTCAGCCTTGTTAGTTCTCACAATCCTATAAGTCTTACTCTACATATCTGTATTTATGTCTATATCTATATTATCTTGGATCTGTTTTTTAGAGAATCCTGACTGATACAGAATGTATAATTAATGAATTGAGAAAGTTCTGTACCTATTTTATCCCAAGCATTTGGAGAAATACTATAAATAAGGAAATGAAAAAATATAATTTACCTACATCTAAGTTGATTTAGGCTCTTACAGGAAATCTTTTTTTTAAAGATTTTATTTATTTATTCATGAGAGACAGAGAGAGAGAGAGAGGTAGAGACACAGGCAGAGGGAGAAGCAGGCTCCACACAAGGAGCCCAACGTGGGGCTCGATCCCAGGTCCCCAGGATCAGGCCCTGGGCTGAAGGTGGTGCTAAACTGCTGAGCCACCCGGGCTGCCCCCAGGAAACCTCTTAAGTTTTGTTAAATATAAATGTAAAAGTTTTAGTGGACTAAGTCTGTGACACTTAAGTATTGCATCTTTGTAGCAATTCATCAAGTGAAAACAGGGCCTTTCCACTGGAGATTTAGGAATGCCAACTTAATTAAAAAAATTTTTTTTATTGAAGTATAGTTGGCACACAACGTTACATTAGTTCCAGGAGAACAACATAGTTATTTGACAACTCTATATGGTATGCTGTGCTTACCACAAGAATAGCTATAATTTGTCATCATATTATCCTATTACATTACTATTGACTATATTCTGTTATTCTGTACATTTTAACCCTGTGACTTATTTATTCCATAACTGGAATCCTGTACTTCCCAAGCCCATTCACCCTTTTTGCTCCTCCCTTCATTCCTAACCCTTTGGCATCATCACTTTGTTCTCTGTATTTATGGGTCTGTTTTTACTTTTGTTTATTCATTTGTTTTGTTTATTAGATTCCACATATAAGTGAAGTCATAAGATATTTGTCTTTTGTGATATATTTAATTTTGCATAATACCATCTATATCCATCTATGTTGTCTGAAATGGCAAGATCTCATTCTTTTTTATAGCTGAATAATATTCCACTGTATAAATATACCATATTTTTAAATCCATTTATCAGTTGATTGATACTAAGGTTGCTTCTGTATTGGCTATTGTAAATAATGCTGCAATATCATAGGGGTGCATATATCTTTTTGAATTAGTGTTTTCATTTGTTTAGGGTAAATACCCAATAGTGGAATTGCTCAATCATATGGTATTTCTATTTTTAATTTTTTGAGGAACCTCCATACTGTTTTCCTCAGTTGCTGCACCAATTTACATTCCCACCAACAGTGCAGGAGGGTTCCTTTTTCTCCACATCCTCACCAACACTTGCTATTGTATTTTTACAGTAGTCATTCTGACTGGTATGAGGTGATCTCTCATCCTCACCAACACTTGCTATTGTATTTTTACAGTAGTCATTCTGACTGGTATGAGGTGATCTCTTATTGTGGTTTTGATTTGCATTTCCTTTACAATGAGTGATGTTGAGCATCTTTTCATGTGTCTGTTGACCATCTGTATATCTTTGGAAAAATGTCAAGGTCGTCTGCTCATTTTTTAGTCAGATTATCCATTTTTGTTGTGTTGAGTTGTTTAAATTCTTTATATATTTTGGATATTAACCCCTTATCAGCTATATTATTTCCAGATATCTTCTCCCATTCAGTACATTGCTTTTTAATTTTGTTGACTATGTCCTTTATTATGCAAATTTTTATTTTTGGTGTAGTCCAATAGTTGATTTTTGCTTTTGCTTCCCTTGCCTGTAGAGATATATCTAGAAAAGAGTTGCTAAGGCTGATGTCAAACAGATTACTGTAGGAAACCTAACTTTAAAAAAGTTGGATTGTGGGATGATTATTGGCATTCTTGGTTCTAAACTTGTTTTTTATTTATTGATACTTTTGGTGACAGAGTTCCAGTCAGTCTTGAAAAAAATAACATGAAGTTCAAAATAAGGCTTGCTCTCCTTTTTATCTGTTTTTATTAAATGCCAAAAATATGATAAAGCATTGGAGCCCTTTGAGCTAATTTCCATTCATTTCCCTAAAATGCTCTATGAGGAAATGGAGTGCAACAGTGGAATTTTACAGCTATCCAGGCATTGACTTATCCTTTATCTAAGGCATTTATTCACCTCAGTGGACAGACTAATTTTCTTTCATCTAGATAACAGAGAAATAGATTTCCCATTTGAAGCAAAAAGAGCCAAAGAAAAAATAAATGTGTGTATGTGAACTAACATCTCCCAAACTAATAAGTAGGATCTTGAAATTTAAAAAATTGGCAAATACCTATGAGATAAGTAAATTTAAAAATAAGGAAATTTTATGGAAAGATAAGAGTTATAATGGTTATAAGCTAAGAAGTCTTCTTCTAGGTCTTAGTTTTAGTATTATCAGATATTTTTTACTTGATCTACCTTTGTCCATTTGAGGTAAAATTTAATCCAACATTTATTGTGCCTCTGCTATGAATAAAGTCCTATGCTAGATGTTTTGGGTGACTCAAATATGATATGTAACTTGAAATAGATTGAGATAGAAATAATAATATAAGTACAAAAGTTTTTTTGAGGGAAAATAGCTAAACAGCAAGACTAATTCCAAGCAATAAAAGTTGGGTATGGTTCATGGGGTTGAAAACTTGAGCTGAACCATGAAAAATGATCTAATACTTTGAGTTACAGATATGGGAATAGAGAAGAGGTTTTCAAGCATTAGAACAATTTGAGCAGTGTAAGAAAGATACAGAAGAAGGCAGGAAAGCTCAAATCCATTTGGAGAAGGGTTCCAAAACACAGGTAATGGTTTGGAGACAGAAATTTGGCATCCAGGAAATCAATTTTAAGATTACTTGAAGTAATCCACAGGAACGCTGATGAGAGTATGAAATCAGACAGTGGTGATGGGAGGAGGAATAAAGGAGTTCGTATGAAAGACAGTATAGAGACATATTTGATATTTTAAGGCCTTACATAAGATGCACTTTTTAAAAATAAAATTTTCACTTTTCACAGACTTTTGCTAATCTATACTGAATTTGAAGAGAAAGAATTCAAATGTCATAGAAGTTTAAATAATCATGGTAAAAATACAGAAGTATTCACTGATTTTTTACCTCTTCCCATAAAAAGGTGACTCTTCTGAGTGGAAAATATAGTGTAAACTCCAGACTATTTTTCTCTATTTTGGTTTATCATTCCATCTTTTTAAATGAAGGCAAATAAAAGTATATATACATATATAGAGAGTCTAAATAATCCTTGTGTTTTTAGTCTCACCTGTACCCCTGCCTTTAATGCTATCCCTAGTAATAGAGTCTTTCTGGGATTATATGGTATAAATCAGCTAATGTTTTGGCTCCCTCAGCCACATAATTTCATTCTGCTATGTTGGTTAATTTTCAAATTCAAAATTTTATTTTAATTATCTTTTGTTGGTATCTTCTTTTCCATATTTTTGTCCTTTTGATTTTATGACTGTAAAAATTATTGGCCAAAGTTGTAGTGGAATTTTGTGAGGGAATGAAGATAAACTCATGTGTTCATTATGCTACTAGTCAGTCTCTCAAAATTTTTCTTCCACTTGATATTCTATGAAAATCCCTATCTTATGTAAACATTAGTTAAATAAAAATCAAATATTTGCATAATATTGCATGAAATTGCCATTTTCTTAACTTTGTTATGTATTTCAGTATTTTTTTAAAATCACCAATGAACATGTTTCTGTAAAAAATGTGCTTGGTATGTGGAAAATGATTTCAGCTAAGAAGGAATTTACTAATAGTAGGCTGCAGGATCCTATATTTGGCCTTATCCCATTAATACTTTTTTTTAGTGACTTTGATGAAATAATTTTTCCAAATCCTCTTCTTATCCTCTTATAGGATAAGGTTTAAGACAGATTCAACTTATTTTTCATGATTCCAGAAGGCATAGCTTTGATAAATGTTTTAAGGAGACAGATTTTAGTTCAATAAAAGAAAAAAATTCCAATATTTAAAGTCATTCATAAAAGAAATGGGGCTACTTAGTCTGAAAGTAGACTCCCCATTACTAAGTAATGAGCTATAGGAGAGTGGTGACTATCTGATTTCCAAATCTAGCCATCCCCTAGCATAGTACTGTCACAGAGTAAGCACTAAATAAACATTTAATGTTGAAAGAATTTATGATAATTTATTATCATAGTTGTCATAGTAACAGAAATACCTGTTCTTAGTAAAAATTTTATTTTATTTTATTTATTTATTTTTTTTAATTTATGATAGTCACACAGAGAGAGAGAGGCAGAGACACAGGCAGAGGGAGAAGCAGGCTCCATGCAGGGAGCCAGACGTGGGATTCGATCCCAGGTCTCCAGGATTACGCCCTGGGCCAAAGGCAGGCACCAAACCGCTGCGCCACCCAGGGATCCCTTAGTAAAAATTTTAGAAGGGATTTTAATCCCTTCTATCTCTGAAATCCTCTCCATCTAAATGGAGACCCTAAAAGCCAATAGCCGGGGATCCCTGGGTGGCGCAGCGGTTTGGCGCCTGCCTTTGGCCCAGGCGCGATCCTGGAGACCCGGGATCAAATCCCACGTCGGGTTCCCGGTGCATGGAGCCTGCTTCTCCCTCTGCCTGTGTCTCTGCCTCTCTCTCTCTCTCTCTCTCTGTGTGACTATCATAAATAAATAAAAAATTAAAAAAAAAAAAATTAAAGCCAATAGCCTATAGCAGGAGAAAAATGAATTCAGTATCTAAAAGTCTTCTTTTATGACATCTATATAGAACTGTTACCACTAGTGATACCAAATTAGATAAATAACTCACTTAGCTTAGCTATAGTTTTTTTTTTTTAAGATTTTATTTATTATTCATTCATGATAGACTTAGAATGAGAGAGAGAGAGAGAGAGATTGAGAGGCAGAGACACAGGCAGAGGAAGAAGCAGGCTCCATGCGGGGAGCCCGACAAGGGACTGGATCCCAGGACTCCAGGATCATGCCCTGGGCCAAAGGCGGGAGCTGAACCGCTGAGCCACCCAGGGATCCCTATTGTTTGTTTTAATGGAAGATTAATGATCTAATTTGCTTTAGCAGTTCTTCACATGGCTCCATCTTTTCTTTTCTGTAACTACAGGCCATTGTTCTCTACTTAAATGTGATTACAGAGTTCTTCTCCCCACCTTAGTGTCCTTTAAATTTAGCAAGTTCCTTGCATATATATTTATCACTTTTTCTTAATATACATATGTTGCCTAAAGGGTCATCATTATTTTGCTTTAGTTACATACTTAGAATGGCATAGGAATTACATGGAATTTAAAGACAGCAAAACTTCAGTTCTTTATAAACTATCTGATACTACTCTGAGTGTAAAGCTGAAAATTTTAACAATTTTTAAAGTCTCTGAAAGAGAATAACCCTTACTCCTTCTTGTATTGCTAGATAGTCTTTCTGGTTTCACTGACTGATAACCAACCATTTTAAAATTGAACATGGAACTAGTAATTCTTGAAAACATTTCTTTGGGCCCTTTTAAGTAGAGTTAATCTACATCCAAACCCTCATACCACTTCATCAGGACTTCTTTTACATCCTTTATCACTTTGACCTTGTATCTGTTGTGGTTAGAAAGAGCTACATTCCTCCAAGGCAGGATCAGTGATTGAATCCTTTGAATTTCCTGAAAACCCCTACCTAGAGCTCAGTAAGTATTTGTGAAATGGATTAAATTAAGTATATATTGAATCCATGTTTTAGTGGTGATAAAAACACATTATGTAAATATAACAGAGAAAATAATATTTTGTTAACTGAGATCAGAATTCCTGTGGGGAGGGAACTGCCTTGTTTAGAAAAATACTTTCATAAATTGCTTTGTCAGGTAGTAAGGTGATGCCCCTAGGGAAAGCATAAGTAAGAAATAAATAGGGGTTTCTGGCTGTAGGTGAGCAAAAACAGACAGGAAGGGAGGAGGGAGATAGATAAAGGCAACTATATTGGAAGGAGAGGCTGCCAAACCACATGACAGAAAGCCTAAAGCTCTAAAGGAAGTGGGAAATGCCAGCTTTGGAGTGGTTAATAATGCCCAAGGATACATATGACTAATATTCTAATTGAAATGGATTGTGTTGCTCTATGTAAACCCCTTTACTACACAGTTCTAGGAGACATGGTTCACTGAATACAATAATATATTGTACCCACCACCATGAGTCCAAAACTTCATTCAAGGCTGCTATAGAAGCAGACCTTGAGTGCGTAGTTTGGAGGAGTAATCAAGGAAATTAGTCTGAGTCCCACATTTGGTTTGGTATAGAGTAGGAAGAAGAAAAAAGCTATAGAAACTGAAACATAAAAATCAGAGATTCAGAACTGTTAGAATTAGCAGAAGTCATTGGACTTCACATAGCACTTGGGGTAATGGATAGTCCTTCTAATTTTATTTAAACTCAAAGGCAGTGTGAATTCAGATGATATCTGGGTTACAGAGGCATGGCTGAGATGATCAAAGACCTAAATCTTCTTCACCTCCTCAATAATAGAAAATCTGATTTTCTGACACCTGCCAGAAAGATGCCAAATCACATAACCTGTGAGATCACTGAGATTTAAGTAAGTCACCTCTTGATCAAGCTAGCTCTATTAGAAACAAAGAGGCATACTGCATGTCAGGCATTTTTTAAGGACTTCACATACAGTATATATGCACCTTATCTGTATTAACTCTTCATAACAAGCTTACAAGTAAATAGGTTGTTATCCTAATTTGACAGAAGGCAAACTGAGGCATGGGAACATAAGTCAGTAGCTTAACCCTCCAGAGTCAGTAAATAGCAGGGCTAGAATTTAAAACAAGGTAGCCTAGTTCCAGAGTCCATGTTCTTAATAACTATGCATGTTCTGCCCTTCTGTGCTTTTCAGCATAGTCTGAAAAAAACCTGAGCCACAAAGGAAGGTGAAACCATCTTAAGGTTTTAGATATATCTATAAAAATCAGTCAAGAGATCCACATAATTAAAGGATATAAAGTATGTCACTGTGGGCAGGGGAAGGAGTGGGCAGGGGAAATGAGTGAAGGGGAAGGGGTGAAGAAGGGATTCAAATTTAAGCGACCCTCAATTTAACATAGAGTTATATGCATAAGATGTTATATATATAAACTTAATGGTAACAATAAATAAAAAACCAGTAATAGATGTGCAAGACCCATCTATATGCTGCTTACAAAAGACTCATTTCAGACCTAAAGACAAATGCAGATTGAAAGTGACGGAAAAGCATTTACCATGCAAACAGAAGCGAAAAGAAAGCCGGGGTAGCAATAGTTACATTAGACAAAATAGGCTTTAAAACAAAGATTGTAACAATGACAAAGAAAGATACTATATAATCATAAAGGGAAAAATCCAACCAGAAGATATAACAATTGTAAATATTTATGCATTCAACATGGGAGCACCTAGATACATAAAACAGCTAATAACAAACATAAAGGAAGTAATTGATAGAATACAACAATAATAGGGGACTTTAACAACCCACTTACATTTCACTTCTATGAAAAACTCACAGTGAACTTCATACTCAATGGGGAAAAACTGAGAGCTTTTCTTTTAAGATTAGGAAAAACAAGGATGTCTACTCTCACCACTTATATTCAACATAGTACTGGAAGTCCTAACCATAGCATTCAGACAACAAAAAAGAAAGAAAAGGCATCCAAATTGGTAAGAAAGAAGTAAAACTTTCAGTGTTTGCAGATGCATAGAGAATCCTAAAGACTTCACCAAATAACTACTAGAGCTCATAAATGAATTCAGTAAAGTTGCAGGATACAGACTCAATGTATAGAAATCTGGTGCATTTCTGTACACTAATAATGAATCAGCATAAAGAGAAATTAAGAGAGCAATCCCATTTACAATTGCACCAAATAATAAAATACCTAGGAATAAACTTAAATAAGGAGCTGAAAAAACCATAGCATGAAAACTATAAAGCTTTGATGAAAGAAATTAAAGAGGACACAAAGAAATGGAAAGACATTCTTTGCTCATGGATTGAAAGAACAAATATAGTTAAAATGTCTATACATTTGTGTTGGGAAAACCAGAAAGCTCTATACAGAATAATGAAACTGGACCACTTTCTTTCAAAAATAAATTCAAAATGGATTAAAGACCTAAATGTGTAACCTGGAACCATAAAAATCATAGAAGAGAGCACAGGCAGTAATTTCTGTGACATTGCCCATAGCAACTTCTTTCCAGATATATCTCCTGAGGCAAGGGTAACAAGCAAAAATAAATTATTGGGGCTACATCAAAATAAAAAGCTCTGCACAGTGAAGGAAACAGGCAGAAAAGGTAAAAGACAAACTTTTGAGTAGGAGAAGATATTTGCAAATGACATGTCCAAAAAAGGGTTAGCATCCAAAATATATAAAGAATTTATTTATACAACTCAACCCCCCCAAAACAAATAATCTGATTAAAAGTGAGCAGAAGATATGAGCAGACATTTCACCAAGGAAGACATCCAGATAGCCAACAGACTCATGAAAAGAAGATCAACATCACTCACCATCAGGGAAATGCAAATCAAAACCATAATGAGATATCACCTCACACCTGTCAGAATGGCTAAAATAAAAAACACAGGAAACAACAAGTGTTTGTGAGGATATGGAGAAAAAGGAACCCTCACGTACTGTTTGTGGGAATGCAAACTGGTGCAGCCATTGTGGAAAACAGTATAGAGGTTCCTAAAAAAATTAAAAGTAGAATTAATTATGATTCAGTAATTTTACTACTGATATTTATCCAAAGAAAATAAAAACATTGATTCAAAAACATATGCACCTCTACATTTATTGTAGCATTATTTACAATAGCCAAATTATGGAAGCAACCCAAGTATCCGTTGATAGATGAATGAATAAAGAAGAGATGGTATGTATGTGCCATGGAATATTACTCAACCATAAAAAAGAATGAAATCTTGCCATTTGCAACTACATGGATGGAGCTAGAGAATTTTATGCTAAGCAAAACAAGTCAGAGAAAGACAAGTACCATATGATATAATTCATATGTGGCATTAAAGAAACAAAGCAAATAAAGGAAAAAATAGGCAAACCAAAAAGCAAACTCTTAACTGTAGACAATAACTGATGGTTACCATAGAGGATGGGGGAGGGGAATGAGTGAAATAGGTGAAGAGGATTACCATGATGAGTACTGAGTAATTTATAGATTTATTATATTGCTATATTGTACACCTGAAAATAGCATGACACTATGTTAACCATACTGGAATTAAAATTTAAAAAATTACAATGTCATGTATGAATACTACAGATAATTTGAATTTTTAGCTAATGGTCCAGTGGAACTGGATAATGCCTTGTCAACTCTTTTGAGTTTAAAGATGGAAAATACTGTAAGTCAAGCTTTGAAGGACATTTCCCGCACCGTGAATATCTTCTTAGTGATATAATGAGCTGTGAGGAAAAACAGATGCTGGATTGGGTAACCCCTCAGCTTCAACCATACTTAATTTTTTGTGTGTTTCTAATTTCAGTTTATTGTTTTAACATATCTCTGTGCACACTAAATTTATCATGTAAAGAAGGCTTAGGATGTTCTTTTTTTTGTTGTTGTTAATACCCAATGTGTCCAAAGGCAACAGTCAGAGAGGAACTGGCAAGTAAATTAAAAGCTTTGGATCAGCCTGTATAGGAGATTAAATGGTGGCAGTCCATCTATCACCCACACCGTCTGGCAATTTCAGTGCAATTACACTAGGCTCAGGACACTAAATATAAAGTGTTATACAAATAGATTTAAAATGGGTGAGATGGAAGCCCATAACACTTTTCAGGATTAACACAACAGCCACCGTGAAGAGACAGGGAATCCCAGTGTATGTTTAATATCCAAGAAATAGCAATAGAGCAGAAGCTCCACAATGTGATATAATATTATTTTCCACTTATAGTTCAAAACATAATGATTGCTTCCCATGAGGGCAAGGATCTTTGTATAAGGAAAAAATTATTGTAATAAAGGCAGGAAAAGACAAGCTAAAAAGAAAAAAAACAAGATCATCTAAAAAGAAAACTTCAATTTGTGAAAAAGAAAATACTTAGACTATTTTGTATTACCATCCTTCTAAAACTTGTAATGGGTGCCTAGAGGAAGGAGTAAAATTTTGAGGAAGGAAGGTAGAATAACATGAAAAACCATAGTCCTGATCCTATTGGAGAAATGTTGATCCAACTTGAGGAAGATCTGAGTGATGGTTATTGAGATCCAGAAAAATGTCATCCCATTTTACATTACTAAGTTGGTAAGTTTTAAAGAATCTTCTTTTTGTCTTCCTTTCTTTTCTTTCCCTTTTCTTTTTCCTTCCTTCCTTCCTTCCTTCCTTCCTTCCTTCCTTCCTTCCTTCCTTCCTTCCTTCCTTCCTTCCTTCCTTCCTCCCTCCCTCCCTCCCTCCCATCCTTGACTAATGGAGTGCTCTTTGCAGAATGGAGGCCTAGGCATTTTTTCACCAGCTTCTCTTGAATGATTTGTGTGCAAAGAGTCCAGTGCTAGGATACCATAAAACTGTGAAAAAAAGATTTTGACTCTGCTCTCAGGAAACTTAACAGTTTTATAGGGAGGATGACCTATACTTAATATTTAAAAGTTAGGAAATGGCGGGGTACCTGGGTGGCTCAGTGGGGTGATCCTGGAGTCCTGGGATGGAGTCCCACATTGGGCTCTCCATGAGGAGCCTGCTTCTCCCTCTGCCTTTGTCTCTGCCTCTCTCTGTGTGTCTTTCATGAATAAATAAATAAAACATTTAAAAAAAGAAAAAAGTTAGGAAATGGCAATCCTAAAAAAACAGCTCAGATAGAGTGCTGTGGGGGCTTAGAGTTAGGAAAGATTACTTGTCAGTGAAGGTGTGAGAAGTATTTATGAGGAGTTCAGGAGGGTATCCCAAGAAGAGTGAATAATAATTGTATTTGGCTAGAATAGGTATTATGTAACATTATTTCATGTGGTTGAAGTTCAGGGTTGGAAAAATGACCTCTTCTTTGTGGGAGACTAAAATATTTGGGATTGACTGGAGCATGACATAGTAGCTTTGAGCCTGGTTTAACTCTTCTGTAGGCTCTAGGCAATAGCAGACCACTCTTCTCTTTTCTGTATTGCTCAATAGAACTTAGCCTGGATTCATTTCATGGTGGTGTGTCAGGTATCAGACACAATTCAGATACTTTTAGTTCTAAAAGATAGAGATTTGCTTTAAAATAAAAAAAACCTTGGATGACACATACTATCAGAAATTCAGTTTATTTTTAACATGTTTGTATTAATGTTGGATATAATATTGGTTGGAGATAATTCTATTAATATTTAATAATATCTACTTTTTATGATACTGCAAGCTCATAATTAATCACAATGAAGAATCAGAGGGCACCTTACATTACATAATTTGAAGTATTTGAAAGAAAGCTACTTTTGAATTCTGCTTTAGGTTTTTACCATTTAGATTGTGCTTAAATAAGAAATCTATGCTCAGGAGACCCTTAAATCATCATTTGGATATATATATTAAATATAAACATTCTCTAGCAATTTATAAAATTAGAGGAAAGAAGTCTAATCAACCCTAGGACTCCTATCTTAGTGATTTAGTTACTTAATGTTCCTAGCAGCCTTGATCAAGTCTTAGTTTGCAATTGTTACAAAAGGCATAGGCTTTCCCCTCTTAATGGGGAAAATAATAGTGACTATCTCCTCAGTATTTCTCCTATTCTTCTTCCCCTTCTTTAACAAGTGCCAGATCTACTTCAAACCCTCATTATCTCTTCTTTGGTCTATAACGAGAACTTCTTAAATGGTCTCACTGCCTTCTGTTTCTTTTCTCTTTCATCCAACCCACCTCTGAGGACTAATCTTGCAAAAACGAAGCATGGATCATGTCATCTTCTTACACAAAATCTTTCAATAATTTTGTACTACGATCTGATCTAAGCTCAGATAGCTTGCCTTGATTTGCTAAGCAAATCAATCACAATCCAGTTCCTTCATATATTTTATATACTCTAGTCAAAGTTGGTAATTTCTCTGTGAGCATTCTTACCTCCACATTTAGGGACATGCTATTTGGAAAACCCTCTCAATTACTTCTAGTTGCAGAAAGCCTCATCATCCTGCAAAGTTTGACTTCTTACTCTACCTCTACTATGCCCCCTCCCAGCCCAGCCTAAAGGAAGTGAGTTCTCCTTCCTCTGAATTCTCAAACTCTTTCTTTGAGCTAGCATTGTAGCAGTTATCACTGTCTGCCTTGCATTATAGTGATTTGTCCTATACCATAAAATTCTTGAAGACCAAGATCGTATCTCATCATCCCTATATCTCCCACAGTACCTATCCCAATGGCCTGTACATTGTTGCCTAATACATTCTATTGCTTGGAAGATGTGTTTAATGCAATATTGACTTGCCCAAAGGTTGCAATTGCTATACATCTTATTGGGAGAAACTGGGGGCTTCTAATAACTTTTGGTTACTCATCCTGAAACTTCTTACTCATTTTAGACCATTTTTTAGTGTAAAATATTTTAATTAGAGTTTATAAAACTGGACATAATATGAGAAGAGTGGCGGAAAAGGAAATGCTACAGATTGTACTTGTGAATTTGTTGAGCTCAGGATAAGAAGCAGCATCTGTTCCAGAAATATCTACTAGTTAATACCCAAGAAGTCAAACATACCTAACCATCCTGCATATCACATTTTTTCAGCAGGAGGTGCCAAGAAGAAAAGGAGCAATCTACCATCTGCTAAGCCATCTGTTTCATAAGACCTATTCCTTATTTAGTACCATCAAGGTTTTTATTTCTTTAAAAAAGATTAACATCATCAAAGACCCCCAAATAAGAGCATATGATAATATCATCTAATAGCCATCTCAGTTAGCAGCAGGTTTATTTCTCTCAAAGTTGTTTTCCTATTGAATTATGTTCTTTACAGAGTGTAGTTTAAGAAGAGCACAACCTATGAATCAGAAGACTTGAGCCTGAATCCTAACTCTGCTTTCTGCTAACTTGTCTAGGGAAGTTGCCTACATCTGACCTTAAATTTCTTCCCATGTAAAGTAGAAATAATATTGAGTGAGGTATTGGGTAATTGGGTGGTGGTCATTGAGGAGGACACTTAATATAATGAGCACTGGATATTATATGCAACTCATGAATCACTAAACTCTACCTCTGAAACTAATAATACACTATATGTTAATTTTTTGAATTTAATTAAAAAAATGGAAATAATATTTACCTCACAGGAAAGGAGCTAAAATGTAAGCCCCTTGAGAAAGCAAGAATCTTCATCTGTCTTTTCACTGATCCATCCCAAGCACCCAGAACATCGTTTGGCACATAGAAGACGTTCAATAAATACTTGTTAATGTGGTAATTTTGAAATAAAATTGATACCTATAAATAGGCTTTGAAGACTATTATCCAGATAATAGAATTTTAGGATTAAAAGCGTAATGTCACCTAATTCAATTGCCTTGGTTTATAGAAGAATAAAGTAAAAGCCAGAAAGACTGACCTGTACAAGATGATGCAACCACACGGTTGTGAAACTAGTACAATTCAGGTTTCCTAAATTCTAGTTTCGTTCTCTTCCACTGAGCCATGCCTTCTTTTTTTTCTTCTTCATATCATATTATTACAGTGTTTTATAGACTTCAGTATGTGTGCACCACTTTATCTACAATAATGTATGTGTTTACATATATTATTTTTTCCTTACTATTCTTTATGTTGAGTTCAATCACTAAACTTAAATACTTTATCTATGTCTTATCTTAAGCAATAATGTCCATGAAACTGTTGGGGCCAGGCCGGAAGGGAAACTCCTCAAGATGGCGGATACGCCAAAATGGCTGAGGTTCCTGTCACCACCTCCACTTGGGACGCCAATGGACCAATGACCTGCTGACAGCTTGAGCAGACCCTTACACCTCTCCTTTGGACTTCCCCAACCGAACCCAATGCCCTTCAAACCCCAGAGGAGGAAGTCACCTTTGACTGGTCGAATTGCAATCCTTCCTTTGCATAGTGAGGGTCACTCTGACTGGTTGGATTGCAATCCTTCCTTTGCATATGAGCCAACCAATAGGAAACCGTTCTGCCTTACAACGTTATGTAAACCCCCTACCACCTTGTCTTGGCGCGACTTCCTCGACTCACTCTCTTTCCCCCCGTGAGTCGTGGAACCTCGCCCGAGGGTGCCTGCAATAAAATCTGTTCTTGGACCCTCGCTTGCCTTGGCGGTCTCATTTCCATCTAGTTACTAAAAAACTTAACAGAAACAATTTGTTGCACAATTAATGTTTTTTCAATATATATTAAGACAAAAATGTACACTTAAGTACCATAGAATTAAATAGAAAAGGAATTTTTAATACAGTCAACTCATGACTTTATATTAGAAGAGTATGGACAACTAAAAATATGAAAAAATTAGAAAATTAACTTACGTGTTTTCCCTCTTGTTCTGTCTCAGTGGAAATGGAGAGTAAGATCATTGTGCTATTGTAGGGGTAGAAATATAATAGCTACAAAGTTGGATGTGCAAAAATGGAAATTTATTTCTTTATAATTAAATTTAGTTCTTGTACCTCCATACCTGCTGTTGGTGGAGAATTTAACTACTCACTGAGAAGTTAACATAGACACTTGGGAGTTTTGTTTCACCTTTTTTTTTTTTTTTTTTTTTTAATAAATACATCATCAGTTAATACATCTTGTCTTTTCCCCTCCTCTTTCCTTCTTCCATGAGCAACACTAAGTTCAGCTTAGGGTACAGTGGGTGTAATATCTGAGTTCAGTTTCTCTTTCTTTCCTCTTTCTCTTTGCAACTTCCTTTCTTTTTAGTCCAGAGGTTTTTTTTGTTTTTGTTTTTGTTTTTTTTTTTTAATTTTTATTTATTTATGATAGTCACAGAGAGAGAAAGAGAGGCAGAGACACAGGCAGAGAGAGCAGGCTCCATGCACCGGGAGCCTGATGTGGGAATCGATCCCGGGTCTCCAGGATCGCGCCCTGGGCCAAAGGCAGGCGCCAAACCGCTGCGCCACCCAGGGATCCCTTGTTTTTGTTTTTTTTCCCAATATTTTTTCATGTGTGTAAGAAAACCAGGCTTCTACATTATCATTCATTATTCCACATACTATGTTTTATGTTGTACATACTATGTGCTGAAACCACCAACCTTTTAGTCTTTTTGAACTCAAAAACTACTTTTCTTTCTCCTAAGAGCCCACCTCTTGAAACTGAAAACGTTTACTTTCAAGGCTGTTAGCTCTGTTACGGGCTTTTTGGAGGTAACAACCTGAACCATGGAAATTCCTCATTGTTAAATCATTCTTGTGATAATGTGTCTCTGAATGAATGGGGACAGGATCACATAAAGGGAAGTGGGGGAGAGGGGAGGCACACCAATTGACACTTAAAACTCTAGTTTAAATACATCATGCACACAAATCCTTCATCTGTATATGCATCTTAAACTATTCATTATTATTTTTATTTTTCAGGCAAAAATAATAGTAATCCATTTTTTTCAGTTCTCATTTTTAAAATCCTTTTATAAATTTTTTTTTTTTTTTTTTTTTTTTTATTTTTTTTATTTTTTTTTTTATTTATTTATGATAGTCACACAGAGAGAGAGAGAGAGAGGCAGAGACACAGGCAGAGGGAGAAGCAGGCTCCATGCACTGAGAGCCCGATGTGGGATTCGATCCCGGGTCTCCAGGATCGCGCCCTGGGCCAAAGGCAGGCGCCAAACCGCTGCGCCACCCAGGGATCCCTAAAATCCTTTTATAAATTTGCTGGCTCTCTGTAGAATCTTCTTTATTAACATCTATACTTGTATAGCCTTTTTAGTTTTGATTAGAAAATATTTAAAAAGAAAACCAAAGCTGGTGGCATCACAATTCTGGACTTCAAACTCTATTTCAAAGCTGTAATCATCAAGACAGTATAGTATTGGCACAAAAACAGACACATAGATCAATGGAATAGAATAGAGAACCCAGAAATGGACCTCAACTCTATGGTCAACTAATCTTTGACAAATCAGGAAAGAATATACAATGGAAAAAAGACAGTCTCTTCAATAAATCAATATTGGGAAAACTGGACCATTTCCTTACACCATACACAAAAATAGACTCAAAATGGTTGAAAGACCTAAATGTGAGACAGGAATCCTCAAAATCCTAGAGAAGAACACAGGCAGTAACCTCTTTGACCTCAGCCACAGACATGTCTCCAAAGGCAAAAATGAACTATTGGGATGACATCAAAATAAAAAGCTTTGCACAGCGAAGGAAACAGTCAATAAAACCAAAAGAGAACCAACAGAATGGGGAGAAGGTACGTGTAAATGTCTTATTGGATAAAGGACTCCTATCCAAAATCTATAAAGAACTTGTCAAACTCAATTCCCAAAGAACAAATAATCCAATCAAGAAATGGGCAGAAGACATGAACAGACATTTCTCCAAAGAAGGCATACAAATGGCCAACAGACACATGAAAAAATGCTCCACATCACTCAGCATCAGGGAAATATAGATCAAAACCATAAATCAATTTCACACTGGTCAGAAATTAACAAGTCAGGAAATGACAGATGTTGGTGAGGATGGGGAGAAAGGGGAACTCTCTTACACTGATGGTGGGAATGCAAGCATGTGCAGCCACTCTGGAAAACAATTATGGAGGTTTCTCAAAAAGCTGAAAATATAGCTACCCTATGACCTAGCAATTGCACTACTAAGTATTTACCCCAAAGATACAAACATGTTGATCTGAGGGGGGACCTGCACCCCAATAATTATAGCAGCAATGTTCACAATAGCCAAACTATGGAAAGAGCCCAGATTTCCATTGAGAGATAAATGGATAAAAAAAGAGGTGCTCTCTCTCTCTGTTTATATATATATATATATATATATATATATATATATATATATATTACATAAACTTATATATAATATATTACATATATTTATTATATATTATATATATTTTATATATTATATGTATTTATATATATAGTTAGATAGATAGATGATATGATGAATACTACTCAGCCATAAAAAATGAATTCATGCCATTTGCAATGATATGGATGCAACTGGAGAGTATTATGCTAAGCAAAATAAGTCAATCAGAGAAAGAGAATTATCATGTGATCTCACTCATGTAGAATTCAAGAAATAAAATGGAAGATCGTAGAGAAAGAGAGGAAAAAATTTAAAAAGACATGATCAGAGAGGGAGACAAACCATAAGAGACTTTTAATCATAGGAAACAAACTGGGGGTCACTGGAGGGGAAGCAGGTGGGGGGGTGGGGGGATGGGGTAACTGGGTGATGGACATTAAGGAGGACACATGATGTAATGAGCACTGGGTATTATATAAGACCAATGAATCATTGACCACTACCTCTGAAACTAATAATGTATGTTAATTGAATTTAAACTAAAGAACAAAAGAGGCAACATAAAAAAGAAGAAAACCTTTTCATATAAATACCTCTATTTTCCCCCCATAATTCTAGTAGGGAGATATTATTAGTTTCAAAGACAAGGAAATTGAGGCCAGAGAAGTCTAATGACAAAGTAATAAGATAATTTTTCTTAAAAAGTATAATTATGAAACATATACATATTTGTGGAGGACATGGAAAAATATTTTACAATTTTGGGGTTTTAAACCAATATTTGATGGATTAAAGTTATATATTACAAAATCTGGTTTTCATTAAGCCTTTAAATTCAACTTACACTTTGCTATTGTAATTTTAAAGTCAATTGTTTAAAAAAATAAAAGTAACATTTCATCGCTTTTGGACTAAAATTCAATTAATTCAGTTGGGACAGATTAGATTCCTCTAAACAATTTGTTCTATTGATAAACTTTTCAATTGCCTTAAACATTAAAATTAAAATTTCATTGTATTCAATACTTCAGCCTTTCAGATATCCAAAAGAACAGATTTATAGTCCAAGTGGACAAAACTTTCTGAGAACTTTAGCACCTTTCATAAACTTAATTAAACTTAAAGGGAAACATTATCATAAGCATTACAATATTTTTTACAAACTTGTAAAATTCTCCTACCCAGGAGACCTTAAAATTACAGCCTAATATGTCAGATTATCTTAGATATTATAAACATTTTAAATAATGAACGTTATCTTAGAGCAAATGCAAAAAATATGGATACTAAGAGTTTGTCATACTCTATGACTTCTGTAGTTAATTCTTTAGGTTCCAAGAATTGTAAAGTCACTTAGCTAAGTTAAAAGGAACACATTTTGCTAGGATAAAAAACTCGATATTTCAGCATGTTTGCCTGGAGGTCAGACATTCTAGGTTGGACCTTAGGACTGTAAACTTCGGTGTGATTCCACCCAAATTATAAGTGGGCACTCTCGAATCATTCTAATTGTCATTGTACATGGGGATCTGGAAGTCTATGCTCTCATCTAGGGTTTAGTTTTACAACTCCTTACCTGGTACTTTAGTAGTCTTTTTCATGTTTTATCTTCATCACCTGATTGGGTTCAACTTATATTTTAAAATTTCGATTAGAGTTTGCATTCCTTTTTAATTCAAAGGTCTTTCTTCCAAAGTTTTTTTTTTTTTTCATTTTGTTTTATTTTGTTAGCTTTATAATAGTTTTATTTTGGTTGTCCCTCAGCCACAATTCTATAGTCATTTTAATAACAATTATTTTTAATGTGGTATTTACTATTTTTAATGCTTCATCAGATCTTTGAACTCTATTAATAAGATTTTTAAATGATCAAACTCAATTCCAGTCAGCTCCTTTTTTCTTGTCAGCACTGCAGAACTCCCTCCTGAAGATCTCTGTCCTCTGCAGCAACCTGGATGACTATTCTTTGGTCTGATGCAAGCTGTCATACTGAAATTTTCCTTTGTTCTTCCCCTGTTTCAGGTTTCCTGTTTTCCAGGTTCCCATTTCTCTTCCTCTGTCTTCATGTGAATCCTCACTTTACTGTAACATGTGGTCTAATAGCTTCCAATTGCCTCCATATGTGGATTCTGAGGGAGGAAATGGCTTGTTTCTTGTCATAGCTTTGAGATGTCAACTTACAGCTATTTTGTAAGGTACTATTCCTCTGTTGGCTTTCCCTTCCAGAAGTTTGCTGACAATCCTTGTCTACTTAGTCTCCTCTCATGTCATTTTAAGGGAATTTATATTACATTTAACTGGAAATTTCTACACTTAATTGTAAATTTCTTCTCTCTTACCACTAATTCCATACTACCAACCCAAAAGAAGTGCCCAGCTGAGTTACTGTCACATATTAACCCTCAATATTTGTTAAGTGAAAGACACATAGATGAGGTTGTTGGTATTCCTACATGTTACAGAAGAAAAGACTTTACTAGTTTGAAAAAAAAATGTATCACGTTATTTAGGTATAAATCCAAAAGGCAAGTTTTTTTCCTTTTTAATTTTTACCAAGAGGCTATTATTTGCAAGTTTTTCTTTTAAAGGCATTGAGAGCACATTAAAAATCTGAGATCTGTATCAGTAGGGTTGAAATTTAAGTAGTATTAAATAGGTGGTTTCTGCTAAGTAACTCAAAGCTGATATGGGTTCATTAGAGAGCAATAAATAGTTCTTAACACGTTTATTAGGGAAAAAGCATGACAATGGCAAGGATTAGAATGACTGTATCTGAGGTTCCTGTGTTCTTTTTACATTTAATGGCCATATAATTTATTTTTCAAACTGGGACTATTTTGAAGTGAAAGGTAGGGAAGCGCTATCAGTTATGCAGCAATTGGTGTAAACCATGATAATCCTAGGCAAACTGGGACACAAGGGCTCTTCACTGATACTATAGATTAGATTGAAAAAGAACTAGACCTATAACTTGCAGAGGAGAAATTTAGGGTAAGGTTTTGGGGGAATATCCAGGATATTGAGAGATCTGTAATATAACTAACATATAGGACTGCTATTTTAATAATTAAAATAGACTATATATTAGTCTATCTGAAGGGAAACATATTCAACGAGTAAATTAGAGTAATAGTATTTGAAGTTTGAGATTAGTCATCAACCAGAATAGGGCTTAAACTTATTAGAAATAAAACATTTCTCCTACTTAGAGTGGTTAATCAATTATATAATAATGAGAAATAATACTATATCCCAGCTAGGGAGCCTTCTGTAAGTGCCTTTACTAAGAAGTAAAACAAAGCAAAACAAAAAATTGAGTCCTTCCAACCCTCAAAACAAAAACCTCAATGCAAAATGTAATGTGCCTCTTCTTTATTGTATTATCAAAATAGTTCATTGTGCTATTTATAGGTACTACCTTCATTTATAACCAAATAACATCCTCTGATAAAACAAAGTGTTTCTCCATAAACTTTGAAATTTAATTATGAGGATATAATTAAATAGAAAATTTCCTGTAAATACAAATAACTTAAAAATATTAGGCAAACTTAGAACCACTTTCATCATGATTAGACATCAGCAAAATTATTGATTTTTTTTTTTTGCAGTTTCTATTCTATTTTGGCCATTTAAATGATGCTGAGTCGTGTTGTCTCTTTTGAGTTTTGTTTCACCTTGTTCCTGAAATTGTTTTTTATTAGTTTCAATTTGGAGAGAACATTCTGCCATATGTATACACACGTATACAGTTATACAATCACAGGAAATGTCACAAAATTTGTAAAAAACATACTTTAAGAAAACTTGCATTTATTACTTAATATTTTTTATTTGAAATAATATTGTATCTTAGTTAATTTTTTGGTCAGTGGTGTTTTTTGATATAGAAAATACTTTTAAAATCAATTATCACTTAACTATAAAGACAATAACATTGCCCATTATATACCAAATCATTATTCTAATGAATATTTGTGTCCTTTAAAAAGCTGCCAAGTACCAGGGGTGCCTGGGTGGCTCAGTCAGTTAGCAGCCAACTCTTGATTCTGGCTTAGGTCATGATCTCAAGGTCATGATCTCAGGGTCACAAGACTTATCCCTGCATCAGGCTCGATGCTGGATTCTCTCCTCCCCACTCTCTCTCAAAAAGAAAAAATAATAATAAAAAGTTGCCAAATACCAAATAACTTAAGTGCCAAACATTTGTTTTTGTTCCTGTGAACAAAAGATTTTGAATCCTTTGGTTTAAAAGATAGTCAAGAGTTTTCACAGGGGTTTAACTATGCCTGTCATTCTGGCAAAATTTATATACTTTCTTTGCACCAAGACATGCTAAACCATATTTTAATGATGTGGAGTAGTATATTCAGAGAATAAATTTAACAAGTAAACTGATCTACTGTGATATTATTTTTATGGTCATGTTTATATTCCTTCATTATAGTATAACTTGGGCATGCCTAATATTAGGGTTTAGAATCTAGCATAACCGGCAGCCGGCTTAGCACTGCCTTCAGCCCGGGGTGTGATCCTGGAGACTGGGGATTGAGTTCCACGTCGGGCTTCCTTTTTTTTTTTTTGCCACATCGGGCTTCCTGCATGGAGCCTGCTTCTCCCTCTGCTCCCTCTGCCTGTGTGTGTGTGTGTGTCTCTCTGTGTAATGAGTAAATAAATTAAAAAAATAATAAAAAAAAATTTAGCATAATTTGGTAATGCACAGGTAACAGAATAGAGATAAACTTACCATTTGTGAAATTTTACCCACTCTATTTTCATTGAAACTTGGTGCTAAATCATAATGTGTCATAGGTTGTAATAGCAAAAGCATGAAAACAAATTAAATGTTCATTAATTGTCTACTGGTTGGTAATTAATAATAAACTATTATTAGTTACTATTATTGTATTAATAGTATTAAATACTATTTACTAATAGTTTAAATTTTGGGGTGCTCATTTGGAAAAAGGCTCTCAAAGCATATTAATAAATAATAAAGAAGAACTCATGTTCGTTTACATTTGCTTAAATTTTAAATTTGCTTATATTATACATACATATATATATAATATACATATTTCATGCTTGCCTAGAAAATTTACGCAAAGAGATATTTAGAGTTAAGGAGAGGATAGAGAAAGGAGAGGAGGCTTTTTTAATGTTATGTTTTTCTGTATGACTTGCTTTAAAAAAAAAGTCATGAGCAGAATTATCATTATGGCTTTAAAACTAATTGGTTAAAACCAAGAGACTCTTGGGGTGCCTGGTGGCTCAGATTGTTAAGGGTCTGCCTACGGCTTGGGTCATGATCTCCAAGTCCTTGGTAAGGCTCCCTGCTCAGTGAGGTGTCTGCTTCTCGCTTTCCACCTGCCTCCTCAATCCCTACTCTGCCTCTCCCTGCTGCTAGTGCTCTCTCTCTCTCAGATGAATAAATAAAATCTTTAAAAAAAAAAAAAGCCCAAGAAGTTTTTGCAAAGACATTTTAAAAAACAAATACAAACTACCAATAAACTTACAGAAAAATGTATGCCAGTATCTTACACTGTAGCCAGGTTTTTAAAAAGTCTTGCCAATGATGAATTTTGTTTCAAGAACACTTTTCTTTGATTGATAATGGTGTCATACTGATTTTAAATTATAACCTCGTCATAGTCACAACAATCAATAATATTAAAACTTTTAGCTCTCATGAACACCAATATAAAACACATTGGCTAGGTCATCTAGATTTCACCACTAATTCTGGAGCTGAAAATCATAAAGTGAGTATCACAGAGTTATAAAATCAAGAGAAGCCACATTGTTATCTGTGGAAACATGTCTTACCTCTACTTTGTCAAAATCCTGCACTAATGAATCTTATCTACATTTATCGTGCAGAGCCTCCTAACAAAACTTATAGTAGTCCACATTTTTAAAGAAATAAATTCTTTACAATAGGCCCAAAACGTGAAGCATTTGTGTTTATCTACCTCTGAATAATGCACATAATGATAGACTTACAGGCTTTTTTTTTTTCTTCAAAGCAATGTTTATCATATCTACTACAGGCTTCAAATCCTGAGGTTTTATAGGGTAGGCAGAGCATATTTTAGTCTGAATAATTTATAGAAAGGTCTCACAGAAAGCATGAGAGAAAGTTCTCTATTTCCTTTTAGTATCTTTGGTACTCGATCCAGCTATTTGAGCATTTAGACTTAGGGTAACAGGACACATGAAAGGGAAATAATGCTTTCAACTGTGAGCTCTGTTTTGAAACAGTTACTAGTAATGAAGAAAATTTTAATTACTAAATAATCAGTAATGTTGGTTTTGTTTTGTAAGCCAGTTTTGGGCAGGGTTTATCTACCTGTCAACAAAATTATGACTCATACTTGCCAAACCTGGTAGACTCCACAGTGATAGATTTTTAAATTTTGCGTTAAGTAGTTATAAATGAAGGTATATAAAAATATTTGTATCTAGTTGACATTATCTAATAATTTAATAATGGAATCAGAAAAAATGGGTAGGGATTAAGAATCAATATTTCTTTAAAGTAACAGAAGTTTCTGAATTTGGCTTTCTTTTCACCAAAGCCAATCCATTTTGCCAAAAAATGTGAAGCTGTTCTTAAACTATAATTCTGGTATATTGATTTCCTTAGTAATTTTACTCCCTTTTAGCAAAATCATTAGTCTAGGATTTCTTATCTATGTTTTGCAGATTTACAAACTTGACAACCTATTTGTCTATTCTTTCAAACCTACCTTTTGGAGATCCACTGAACACATTTCTTTTGTGAAATTTCTGAAATTAATCACTTTTCTCCCTATTGTCTTTGTTTTAAGCAGAACAATAATTAGTTGACATCTAAACTTGAACCATAACTTCTTTTTTTTCTTTCCCTTTTGTGAGAGAGAGAGAGAGTGAGCAGGACCAGGAGGGGCAGAGGGAGAGAGAGAGAGAGAGAGAGAGAGAGAGAGAGAGAGAATCCCAAGCAGGCTTCATGCTCAGCATGGAGCCCCATATGGGGCTCAACCCCATGACTTCCAGATCATGACCAGAGTCAAAATTAAGAGTCCAACACCCAAACAACCGAGCTACCAGGCAACCCAGTAACTTCTTTTTTATTTAATTGAAGTATAGTTGATACACAATGTTACATTAGTTTTAGGTGTTCAACATAGTGATTTCACAAGTCTGTGTAAGTTATGCTATCTTCACAAGTGAAGCTACCATCACCATACAACACTATTACAATATCATTGACTATATTTCCTATATTGTACCTTTCATCCCCATGACTTATTAATTTCATAACTGGAAGCCCATATTTCCTACTCCTCTTCACCCATTTTGCCCATTCTCTGCAGTCCCTTCCTTCTGGCAATCAGTTTATTCTCCATATTTTTTAGGTCTGTTTATGCTTTTATTTATTTTTGTTTTTTAGATTCCACATATAAGTGAAATCTTGTGGTATTTGTCTTTCTCTGCCTGACGTACTTCACTCAGTATAATACCCTCTAGATCCATCCATGTTGCAAATGACAAGATCTCATTCTTTTTTATGGCTGAATAAGATTCCATTGTAGAAGTATGCCACATTTTCTTTATCCATTTGTCTATCAGTGGATACTTGGGCTGCTTCCATAATTTGGCTACTATAAATAATGCTACAATAAACATAGGTGTGCATATCATTTTGAATTAGTGCTTTCATTTTCTTTGGGCAAACTGAGTAGTGAAACTACTGGTAATTCTTATTATTAATTTTTTATTTTCTAATTTTTAATTTTTTGAGGAACCTCCTTTTACTGTTTTTCACAGTGGCAGTACCAGTTTGCATTCCCACCAACAGTGTATGAGACTTCCTTTTTGTCCACATCTTTGCAAACACTTGTTGTTTCTTGTGGGGTTTTTTATTTTAGACATTCTGACTGGTATGAGGTGATATTTCACTGTGGTTTTGATTTGCATTTCCCTGATTAGTGATGTTGAGCATCTTTTCATGTGTCTTCTGACCATCTGTATGTCTTCTTTGGAAAAATGTCTATTCAGATCCTCTGCCAAATTTTTAATTGGGTTATTTGGTTCTTTTGTTGTTGAGTTATATGAGTTCTTTATGTATTTTTGGTATTTACCCCTTGCTGGATATACCACTTGCAAATATCTTCTCCCATTGAGTATTTCTGTTTTGTTGATGATTCCCTTTGCTATGCAAAAGCTTTTTATTTTGGTGTAGTCCTAGTCATTTATTTTTGCTTTTGTTTCTCTTGTCTGAGGAGACATATCTAGAAAAATGTTTCTATGGCCAATCTCAGAGATTACTGCCTGTGTTTTCTTCTATGAGTTTTATGGTTTCACATATCACATTTAATTAATCCATTTTGTTTATTTTTATGCGTGGTAAATGAAAGTGGTCCAATTCCTTCCTTCCTTCCTTCCTTCCTTCCTTCCTTCCTTCCTTCCTTCCTTCCTTCCTTCCTTCCTTCCTTCCCTTTCTTTCTTTCTTTCTTTCTTTCTTTCTTTCTTTCTTTCTTTTTCTTTCTTTTTCTTTCTCTCTTCTTTTTCTTTCTTTCTTTCTTTCTTTCTTTCTTTCTTTCTTTCTTTCTCTCTTTCTTCTTTCTTTCTTTCTCTCTTCTTTCTTTCTTTCTTTCTTTCTTTCTTTCTTTCTTTCTTTCTTTCTTTCTTTCTTCTTTCTTTCTTCTTTCTTTCTTTCTTTCTTCTTTTTTCATGTAGCTGTCCTGTTTTATGGAGAGACTTTCTTTTCCTCATTGTATATTCTTGACTTTTTTATGGTAGATTAATTGACATATAAGCATAGTATTATTTCTGGGGTCTCTATTCTGTTCTGTTGATCTACATGTCTGTTTTTTGTGCCAGTACCATACTGTTTTTATTCTATAGCTTTGTAGTATATCTTAAAAATCTGGGTTGTGATACCTCCAGCTTTGTTATTTTTTCTCAGGATTACTTTGGCTACTTAGGGTCTTTTATTTCATACAAATTTTAGTATTATTTGTCCTAGTTCTGTGGAAAAAATGCCATCGTTATTTTGATAGGAATTGTATTGAATCTGTAATTTGCTCTGAGCAGTATGGACATTTTAACAATATTAATTGTTCTAATCCATGAACATGAACTATCTGAACCATAACTTCTTAATCCCTTCAATGTTTTATAGTTTTTAAGTATATATCTTTGCTTTTCATTAAAAGTTTTAACCATTTTAAGGGACTCCTGGATGGCTCAGAAGTTGAGCATCTGCCTTTGGCTCAGGGCGTGATACTGGAGTCCCAGGATCAAGTCCCACATCAGGCTCCCTGCGGGGAGCCTGCTTCTCCATTTGCCCATGTCTCTGGCTATCTGTGTGTCTCTCATGAATAAATAAATAAAATCTTAAAAAATAGTAAATAAATAAATAAATAAATAAATAAATAAATAAATAGAAAGTTTTAGTCATTTTAAAATTTCTAACCATGTACCTAACCTTTGTTTTGCCCTTTCCAATATCAGTCCATTCCTGGAGGCAGTGCGCAAGTGCCAGCACATAGCACACTATTCAGAAAAATCAGTGATTAATGTACAGCATGGTGACCATAGTTGTATATATACTGTATAATTGAAGATTGCTAAGAGAGTAGATCCTAAAAGTTCTATTAGAAGAAAAATATTTGTAACTGTGTGGTGATGGATATTAAGTTATTGTGGCAATTGTTTACAATACATACATATATCAAATCATCATGTTGTATGCCTAAGACAATTATAATGTTATATGTCAATTAGATATCAATAAAAAAAAAAAGAAAAAACAAGAGAAGAAAAACTTTGAGTTTAACTCTAATTTAGAATAATTCCCAATAGTGTGACGATTTAATAAGCATCTAATAGACTTTGTTTTTATGTTTTTTAAAAAAATTTTTTAAAGATTTTATTTATTTATCCATGAGAGACACACACACAGAGAGGCAAAGACACAGGCAGAGGGAGAAGCAGGCTCCATGCAGAGAGCCAGACGTGGACTCGATCCTGGGTCTCCAGGTTCACGCCCTGGGCTGAAGGTGGTGGTAAGCTGCTGAGCCACCCAGGCTGCCCCTAGACTTTGTTTTTAAATGATTATTTAATCACTTATCGAGTATGAAGGAAAAAAAGAAAAAAAAGAAATATTTATGATTTCTGGCTTAATGGAAGCAGCAAAGGAGAGAAAGCCCTCTCATATTAGGGCTCTAGGAAATAATGCCACCACATACTTAGTGTTTACTTTTTGCTATGTACTATCCTAAGTTATTTACAATGATTATCTCATATAATCCTAATAATTATCACCTTGCTTTCTAAGTGAGGACACTAGGGCTCCAAAGGTAAGTTGTCAAAGGATACACAGCTAATAAGTGAAGGAACTGTAATTTAAATCCAATCTCTCTGATTCTGAAAACTGTGTTTTAGTAGATACATTGCATTGCCTTTCTCCAAGGACACTAAATGTCCATGATCCCCAAGCTTCCATCCTTTATCCCCTTGCTGCTAAAAGTACTGCCACACCAGCCTTACTCTTGACTTGGGTACTTATTAGAAATGCAGAATCTCGGGCCCTATTCTTAACCTACTAAATGAGAATTTTCTTTTTAACAAGTTCTCCAGGAGCTTTGTACATTAAAACTTGAGCATCAAAGCCCATCCACACCTTATTTTAATTTTTAATCTTGCTATTACAGGCTCAGCTTCTTACAGGCTCAGTTTTACTTCTGTTTCACCCATTTCGCATTTATGCCTCTGTGACTTTGTGCCTTTCTGCAGCATGGAATGCCCTCTTGCCTTTTTTTCCCCTCATCTAACGAAAGCCAGCACATTCCCCAAGAACCAATTTGTTCAAATACAATTTTTTTCCTTTTGTATTTTGCTCATTTGGAATTCATACTTCTTTCTTCTGGATTCCCACAGTCATTAGCATATATTTCCACTGTAGTCTGTGATTGTCTCACCTTGAAGAAGGACATTTATCTTCACATCTCTACATTCCAGGCAAAGCACTTTCTTTGCTATTGCAGGTATGAAGGGTTCATCTTTCCATGCTTTCTAAAAACTTTCAATTTTAATTTCTTCTTTGATCTAAAGATTATTTAGAAGCATGAATCTTAATTTCCAAGTTATTAACTTTTTTCTGGTCACTTTTTAATTATTTCCATTTTTACTGAGTGGTAAATATAGACTCTGCTTTAAGTACCTTGTAAATGATACATGCTTCTAAATGGACATAAAGAAGTATTTGGGAGATAAAAAAGTTTTATGTATAGTTATGAAATTTAGTTCTCTTTTTTTTCTTTTTAATTTATGATAGTCACACAGAGCACAGAGAGAGAGAGAGAGAGAGGCAGAGACACAGGCAGAGGGAGAAGCAGGCTCCATGCACCGGGAGCCCGACGTGGGATTCGATCCTGGGTCTCCAGGATTGCGCCCTGGGCCAAAGGCAGGCACCAAACCGCTGTGCCACCCAGGGATCCCTAGTTTTTCTTATTTCCACTGCTACTATCTAATCCAAAATTCCAGTATCTTGAATTTTTTTTTTTTTTTGTAATAATATCCTCCCTGTTATCTGTTTCAGCTTTTATTCAGTACATTTTCCCATACAGCCTGTGGCCCAGGTGATCTCTTTAAATATGTGTCTTCAAAGTTTAAAATTATCAAAGTTTTCTTATTACAATTGGAATAAAATCCAAACAAGTGCTTTGGAAAGTATGAAAGACCCTAAAGGCACAGGGTAGGCCTTCCATGTAACTTTATTTTATTGTTGTACTGGCTGTCTTTAAATTTCTGATGAACACCCAGCTCTTTTCCATATCAGGGCCTTTGCTCCAACTTTTCATCTGCTGTTCTCTTTTGTCCTTCGGTTATCAGTTTAAATGTCATTTCTCAGAGAAGATTCTCCTGTCCCCCAAATGTAAAGGATTCTGTCTCTACACTCTGTCTTGTCCTTTGCTTCATAGTATTCATCTGAACTTAGAATCATATAATGATTTGTATGTTTACTTTTAAAGTATCTACCCCTCCCGTTGAATTGTAAGGACTCTACTTAATACTCAGTGCCTACCACATGGTAAATACTCAATACCTACTTGTTGAATGAATGAATCTATATTCATTCATGTATATTAATATACACTATAATCATTTATCTCCTCTATCATTTATTCTCAAAACATCATTTATTTGTCTATCAGTTATTCATATGATTCTCTGTGCATGGGTACTAAGTAGCTGAAATTCTAAAGCCTCATTTTTTGGCTCCCCACAGGTACAGAGTGTTGTTATACTTTATGCAAGCAATTGCAGATGAATTTCTGTCAAGATCAAACAAAGCAACATTAGATTGAAGACAGGAATGACCTTCTTTCTCTATGTTCTATTTAGGAAAAAAATCCTCATTTCTATAATTGGCTATGGTGTTGTCTCTAAATATTATGCAAACTACCTTGAGTCCTTATAATGCAAGTTGGGTTATAATGAGAAATGAGTACCAGTGGCTCTGAAGACAAGTGATCCTCTGGGTATGATTTTTTCTCAATATGCTTATGGAGAATAGCAAAGGTTAGCTTTCATGAAATAAAGAAAGGTGGAGTAGAGCCTGTTCTGTCACTAGATATCTTTATTTTTTTTACCCCTTTCCTATTTTTTTTGTTTCTTTTGGGGTAGATGGTGAAGGAAGAAAGAGTATAGGAGAAGTGAAAAATCTTACATAACCTGGCTGTAAAAGCCTCCCAATAAAGAAGGCACTGTGCAACCAGTGTATCCAGGCTGAGCTCTTATGACTCAACCTCAGCCTCTGCCCCTAGAGATATACCCTTTTCCTCTTTATTCTGGGTTTCTCTTTTTCTGGCAGAAAATTAGATTATGAGGGGTATCTTGAGGCTGATTACCTTCTGTGGTTTCCCATTGACCCACAGAAATCAATATTTTCCCTTACCAATGAGAAACAAGTGGGCTGTTCCCTGTCACTTCCTTCTTTTTTTTTTTGCCACCATAATAGAAAGCTCTAGTCACCTTCATATTTTTATGTGGGAGGTAAGTATCCATCTTCCTGTTCTCAAATATTCCCGAATGCTAGGGGCCCACATCAACCTTCTCAGAGTTCCAAGTTCCAACCTTCATGGTCACACCAAGATGGTCCTCTGTTTTTTATGGTTCAGCAAAAACCCACCCCCCTTTCCTAAGGGGAGACAAACATCTTTCAGTCTTTAAGAGTGATTTGTTAGTGGCTCTTCTACTGGGAGAGAAAAGAAAGCCAGTGAGCTTTCTACTTTTATGAATCTCTTTACCAAATATTCTCCCTCCTTCTGTCTTCCACCCTCTACATTTTCTTCTCAAAATGGTAGCCAATCCTTTGAAGAACTCAAGTTAGATTAGGTCACTCTTCTGCTAAGAATTCTCTTAACTCATTCAGAATCAAATTAGTTCTTATCTCTCTCTGTTTTTCTGATCTTATTTTCTGCTATTCCTTTTCTTTAGCTCATTCTGCTCTTTGCTTTTCCTTGAACACACCAGGCTTGCTCTTTTCTGTAGGAATGTTCTTCCTAAAAACATTCGTTTGGCTAGCTGCTGCTTCTTATCCTTCTTTTTTTGCATGGTATTTTTTTTTTTTTTTGCTAGCTTCTTCTGCTACTTGGATGTAATCTTTTCATAGAGACCTTTGATGATCACCTTATCTGAAACAGCCTTCCCCTTCTGGCACCTGAACAATGCTGACAATGGATATCCCCCATTTTTTAGATCCAAAGCCATTATTTCTTTACTTGAATCAAACTGAATATGTAATTTTTCACTTTATTGATTTGTTTAACATATCTATTCATTTAGCTCATATGTTCCTGAAAAGACAGAAGCATGACCCTTTTTATTAGTTCTATGGAAAATAGGACTGAATAAATGTTTTTTGATCTTTGGAGAAAAATCCAGATAGACTGAATAGTTTTTGAAGTTCTCTAAAAGCTTACTGCAGGATATGTTATTTACTAATTTATACAGTTTGGTTATTGAAAATTATGATGAATTTTTAGTAGTTTGGTTTCTACCCCAACTCTTCCTTAATAACACTATCACATTGCAGTTTCTAAAGGACTGCTTTCATCACCTTCCTCCTTTGCTTAAAACCTTCAGAATCATATGCATATGGTTGTATGTGTGTATATGTATGCATTTGTATATCATGTTAAGCCAAAGCTTGCTTGTTTTCCCCTCTCTCCCTTTCTACTTCTCTCTTTCTTTCTATTTCTCCCTTCCTTCCTTCCTTCCTTCCTTCCTTCCTTCCTTCCTTCCTTCCTTCCTTCCTTCCTTCACTATTATTTAGAGCACCATTACATATTAGGTCTGTTTTTGGTATTTTACCTACAAAATTTCTCTATAACCCCTACAATACATTACAAGGATCAATTTTATTCTCATTTTACAGTTGGAGAAAATGGGGCTTATACTGGTTTAGAAGTCTGTTCCAGATTACCCAGCTAGTAAGTGATAGAATTGCAACTAGGAGCTAAATCTGTCTATTCTAAAGCTGCTATATCAATGTTTCCTCAAACAGAGGAAATATACAGACTATTTTTGTTTATTTGTTTTTTTTTTCACTTTTTCACTGAGGTGTGATATAGCTACAGTGAAGTACACAAATATTAAGTGTCCAGTGAATTTTTAAGTATATGTTCATCCAGGTAACTACTACTCAAATCAAGATATGCATTCCAGTCCCTGAGGTAGACTACTTTTTAAAGACAAGAAAATTTTTCTTAGATGATCAATGCTGATTTCACTTATTTTATTAAATTAAAATAAATATACAGAAAGCTATATGTAACCCATTTATGTTTATTGTTCTTATATAAGAATAAAAACAAATTTTATAAATTTAATATTAACAAAACTGAAAATTTAGTAAAATTTCAATGAGCATAAATTTAATGAGATAGATAATGTTTTGTTGAAACCAAATCTTTGTTCAACATGTGAATATATGTTAATTTAAGAGATTGGTCTTTTGCATTGTTATGCCTTTGTCACTGTGTGATATTTTTTTCCATTTGAATTGCTTCAGAACCTTTATTTATACATTATTCTGTAACACCATTTAGGCATTGTTTGGTGTGAATAAATCATTTATGTATTGAGTTAACTTCTATTTTGTTCTCAGGAACTCTTAGTAATTAAAGTAATTAGTACCAGTATAATCACATACACACACACATGTGGGTGCTAAGATCCCTTGTCAATATTTGGTATTGAGGTGGTCATATGGATAAATCTACACCAGCTATAAATTTTGCTTAAATAATCAAATAAATGAAAAACATAAAATTTAAAAATTTTTGTGGAACACTTGTAGACTACTGAGGTTATGCTTCTAGAAGTTTTAGTAGGGAAACACTGTGCTATGCCATGTTCACTCCTCCAATGTCTGACCCTGGAGGTTTACCATATTGTGAGTCATTTCTACTAAGAAAACATCATTGGTGACAGCACATGCCTCCTGACCTTTTTAGGTTGGTGTCCTCTTAAGAATGTGTCATGGATATTCCTAGAATATGCCTTAATTTTCCTGTAAAAACTTCCTTTAATGATGGCCTACTTAATGATGACCATTCTTAAAGTCACAGTTAAAATTCCACCTTCTTAATGACATCATTCCTAATCTCTTCTGTTTGTGTAAATCTTTTGTCCTACAGTATTGTATCCATGTTTTTGCACTGAACTTATTTAGTTTATAATGTTTTTTACAACTTATAATTTATAGTCCTTTATGGTTTATTATTTACTCCATATGTGTTACTTTTATTTTTTTTAATATTTTATTTATTTATTCATTGAGAGACACACAGAGAGAGAGAGGGAGAGAGAGAGAGAGGCAGAGACACAGGCAGAGGGAGAAGCAGTCTCCATGCAGGGAGCCTGACATGAGACTCGATTCCGGGTCTCCAGGATCACACCCCGGGCTGAAGGCGGTGCTAAACCGCTGGGCCACCAGGGCCACCCCATATGTGGTACTTTTAGTCTCTAACTAGATTTTAAGAGATTGGGGGTTGAAGTTTTTTAAGCTCTGTGATAGTGCGGTGTAGCAGAAAGAAGAATGGTTTCTCATTATGGCTCTATTACTTATTATTTCTGCGACTGGACGCCTCACTGAAATTGTTTTCATATTTAAAAATTAGCATTAGGAATTCAGAAGAGTTAATATGTTTAAGAAAGCCCATGATGACTTAGGAAAAAGAGTCTTAATGGTGGATGTTTATTTACTCTTTATTAAAGATGAATACACCTGTAGCTGCATGAATATTTACTAGGAAGACAGGAAACCTGAAAGACATTGAAACAACTGACCATTATTCATTTTTGATGATAAGAGAAATAAAAAAAATAGAATGGTTGATAAATGACTTTAGAATCTTGGAGAACTCAAATGGTAAAAAAAAGGGAGATATTACTAGTGAATACCTAACTGAATATACAGTATCAGGAGATAGAAATAGGCTTTCCAGACTAATTGGGCACCTGGGAAGAGTTGGAATATATATTGCAAAACCCAATTTTCTGACAATTTTCAACTGAACCTTAAAAGGAGTTTTGAGATAGAGATCATGTTTATTAAAAATAGAACCTTTAAATCTAAATAATATATAGAATAGCAGGTCTAACACTGACCAATCAGTAGTAGGAAAGATTCATTTTCACTGAGGAAGATAAGGAAGAGGGTCATTAATAACATTTGTGGCCTTAAATATCTCCATACCAACACAGAACATAAATAATGAAGAAAGTGAACTTGGCCTATTAATGTAAGGATGTGATTATTATCTTGAGATCAGAGTGGATGGAGTTTAGAACTAGAATTGAATATTGAAATGGCATAATGACACACTTGTTCAAACAAAACACCACAAGAGTTGATAGTACACTTCTGAATTTTTTTCCTTCAAAAAGTTGAGGAAGCAGTGAATCAAACCTCTTGTCTGAGCTTAATCTGATCAATTAAGATAACTTCTTGGAATTGTGAAGGCGTGTCAGACCATGGATCACAATTACCATGTAATTTTGGAATTTGTAAAACCGAACAAAGGGCATGAGGGAACGTCAGGATCACTAAGTCATGCTAACTAGTGATAGCTCTTATTGAACAGTTAGAATATACAAGGCAATGTACTAACTGTTTTACATTGTCTCATTTAGTCCTCACAACACCTATTATCCCAGTTTTTAAAAAAATTTTATTTATTTATTCATGAGAGACATACATACACAGAGGCAGAGACACAGGCAGAGGGAGAAGCAGGCTCCATCCGGGGAGCCCGATGTGGAACTCGATCCTGGGACTCCAGGATCACGCCCTGAATGGAAGGCAGGCACTAAACCACTGAGCCACCCAGGAAGTCCCTATTATCCTAGTTTTAAGATGAAGAACCTATGGCTTAGAAAGATTAATTTGCCCAACATCACACAGAAAATTAGTAGAGCCAGACTTGAATTCAGGCAGTGTACATTTAGAATTATTTTTCTGACAATGTAGGTTTCTAAGAGTTTTTAGAAAAGATGAGTAGACTCCTTTTACCTGTGAACTTAAAAGAAACAACATCTCAGTAGTAACAACAGGCCTTCAAATGATACATTGACTTTACAATTAGAGATTACTCCAATGAGGGAGGAAAGAGAGGCAGCAAATAAACCTATGTGGTACACAAGAATTGGGTTATATGGAAGAAAAGTGGCAGTCATGTTTGTACTTATTCTTCTACTTGCATTTTATGATTTTTAAAGAGAAGATGGAAGAGATTAAAATTTCAAAGGTGTGTCTTATCATTTAGGATTAGGTTTGGCTGCTAAGAATTTTAAATTATAATAGCTTGAACAGGTTAGAAATTTCATTCTCTTTCCTGTTAAAGTCTGAAGGTGGATAATCCAGGACTGGCGTAGTATCTGAGCTTCATAAAGTTCTTGTGGACTTAGCCTTCTGTGTGGCTCTTTTGCATATAGATGCCATTCTCAAGGTCACCTCATGGTCTAATATGACTTTTCTAGTTCTAGCCATCACATGTGTATTCCAACCACCAGGAAGGAGGAAGGGAAGAAGGACATGTCTCTACCTTATAAAGATACTTGTAAGTTGCATATACTAGTTCCCCTTACTTCCCTTGACCAAAATTAGTCAGATAGCCATACCTAGCTATATTGAAGACTGGGAAATGCAAGATTTAGTTTAGATATCTGTGTTTCTACCTAGGATTTCATAGTTCTACTAGTAAATTAAAAGGATATAGACAAATACTGCTGGGCATCTAGCAAGTTTTGCCACATATATGTAATCAAATTCAAATAGAAGAGTAATAGAAACATCTAAAAATAATATCAGTAAGGATGAAAGCCTAGAGTAATCTGAAGCATATAGAAAAATGCTAAAAAATTTGGCTTTTGATTATTTAATTTTTTTGGTACATTTTTAGAAAAAGATGATAAAAAAAAAAGAAAAAGATGATAGATAGTTCTCATTTGGGGAAAATCCTAACATTAATAGGTGATGGAGAAATAATAGAATTAGTCCCCCCCTTTTTTTTTTTTTTTTTTTTTTTTACTACTTCCATCAAAACTGATTATTAAACTGGTAGAACATGTTGATGAGAAATTGAAGGCTCAAATAGGATAGCACCTAGATTGTGGCCCTCATTATTTTCCTGCATTACCTCAGCAGTCTCCTTAAAAGTTCTTGATGGTGCTTGGCATACATTCCTTCCCTCACTCTCCAATCAAGTGAAGAAAACTTTACCCCCACAAATTATTTCTATAAAAATAAATCTTGTCATTCCTCTGCTTAAAAACATTTTTTTGGGTTCTGTATAATTTATAGAACTAAGCCCAAACTCCTTCATTGTACATAAAACCTATTATGCTTTTTTATGTGTAGTTTTAAGCTTTTCTTTCATCTCCTCTGTCTACTGCCTTCATGCTTTTTGAACTCCAGCTTTGCCAAACTTCTCAGTGTTTCCTCAATCCTAGATTTACTAATGCCTTTGTGTAAATGGTGCTCTTTTTCTGAGGAATTCATGGACATTTTAAGACCTAACTCACATACCTCCACCTTTTTAAAACCATGCAAAGATGGATGATTTTTCCTCTGTATCTACATGGCACTCTGTACATATTTCTATTGCAGTACTTGTCATATTGTAAGTAAATATGTATTTATTTACATATATTTCTCCCCTGCTAAACTATGAGCTTCCCAGGGGAAACAATTTTAAACACACTGCTCAGCACTTAGTGAATGTTCAAAATGTTTATTGACTGATTGATGAGAGTATGCAGATGGTTTAAATTAGTTCAAGTCCTTGGGGTCAAATGAATGAAATACATGCTAGAGTAGCAAAAAAAAAAAAAAAAAAAAAAATCCATCTGTGATTTAGGAACTATTGCCAGGTATCTTAGAGGAATTTTGGGTTGTAGAACTGTCAAAAGACTGGAGATAGGCAGTATTCCAATTTTCATTGTGGGTGTAAAAGTATACTAGAAATCACTGACTCAGAAGCTTGAGGCCATACACAAGTGTAGAGCAGATTATTAGACAGATGGCTTGTGAGCATTTTAGGAAAAATACTGAAAACTGTATTGTTATATTTTAACCCTGCCTCCTTTCATAAAGCATTAGAGGCGAATGTTGATTCCTAGGAACCTATAAATGTTTGCTTAAAACAAGTAAAAGTGTGCAAAACTCTTTTCCTATTTTTTTTTTGAAATTTATTGACTGAGAATAGTGGCTATACATTCCGTAAGGCATTCTGTGAGTATTTGATGTCTTTCATGTACTCTCTATTGTAGTTATATGTGGATCAGATGATACATTTGTGTATTGAAAACTAGTTTTCTGTATTTTCTGTATTCAGGGTTTCCCTATTTTTAATCATTTCTTAACACCTTAGTTTTTTTTTTTTTTGCCATTTTCACACACCATTTATACTTTTTAAGTTTTTTCTTTAAATCAACTCATTTTTTATTTTTTATTTTTATTTTATTTTATTTTTTTTAAAGATTTTAATTATTTATTCATGAGAGACATAGAGAGGGAGAGAGAGAGGCAGAGACACAGGCAGAGGGAGAAGCAGGCTCCATGCAGGGAGCCCGATGTGAGACTCGCTCCCGGGACTCCAGGACCACGCCCTGGGCCGAAGGCAGGCGCTAAACCGCTGAGCCACCCAGGGATCCCCTCAACTCATTTTTTAAAATTTAAACTTAACCATTTTCTAGAAGAAAATATCTACTAGGCCAGAAGTTTGTAAGGTACCAGTGATATCTTTTCTAATACACTCTATAATGAATGTAGAACTATGATTTTTAAAAAAATGACCATGTGTCATCTAGAATGCAAACAGTATATAATTTTATCACATTTTATGGTGCAATTATTCAGTGAAGTATAGGAGATATTTAGGGCTTATTCAAAATACCATTGAGTGATTTTTGCCTATTGCACTGTGGCATGGTACACAAAGGCAGTTGATTAATGGATTGATATCAAGTTGGAGGGATGTTTTGAGTGACAAGTTGCAGGATTATGACCTTTGTTCTAACCTGCTTGACATTTTTGTTAGTGACCTGAAGATGTAGGAGGTGAATGGGTTCAGTTGAAAATGACATAACTTGGAAAGGATAATTAATATACTGGATGATAGAACTGATTCAAACCTTTTTGGCAGATTTGGATTATAGGCAAATAATAGTAACGTGATAGGAATTAATGTGGAGGATATACAATTAGATTAAGACAGAAAAATGTTCAAATATAGAAAGCAGACAATCTGGCAAAATTACTTAGGCATTTCAATTGTCTGTAAATACATTAGAAGGAGAAAATTTACTATAGATCCCCAGAAAGTAGATGCAAACCTAAATTTCAGTCATAAAAGTAATATGCTCAAGAAAGTGCTTTAAAATCAAATATCCAAATTAAGAGAGTTAAGTATTACTGCACCTGATCAATCCATATCTTGGATATTGTTAATTCTAAGATATTATTTAGGAAAACTATAGAGTTGGAGACCCTATCATATGAGAGAGTGTTGAAAGAGGTGGGCATGGTAAGCCTGAAGAAAATTCTAAGTTTGGGCATGAAGATTGTTTTCAAATACAGTGTTGGAAAAGCTTTTAACATAGAAGAAAAATGTTATTTATTCTGCAGTCTTAGTAAGCAGATTTGATTTCAGCTCAATGAAAATTAAAATAATTGGGGCATATGGGTGGCTCAGTTAAGTAATTGCCTTTGGCTCAGGTCATGATCCCAGGGTCCTGAGATTGAGCCAGCTTCTCCCTCTCCCTCTGCCTGTCAGTCTGCCTACTTGTGCTCCCTCTCTCTGTTAAATATATAAATAAAATCTTTAAAGAATTTAAAATACTTGAACAGTCAGAGATGCTTCCTATAGGGAAAGAGGAAGCTGCCAGGATTGTTGCATGGTTATATTTGGAGTATGTATATGTTTTTGTAATGTGTGTGTCTAAATTGGCAGAGAGGTGATCCTTTACCTTTCTTTGTAGGATTTTATTTTTACAATGATCATGTCATCAGAAAAAAATTTCCATTTGAAAAGTAGAATTTAAAACTACTCAAGAAGGGAGGAGGAGGAGACTTGTGCTTTTGTCAATTAATACTAGAGTGTTTTTGACTGATTCCTTAACTTCCCTGAGCTTGAAGGTCCTCTTCTGGACAGTGGGAATAATAGCACTTTTTATGCTAGCTAGCTGTAAACAGTGAATCAATGCTATAAATGAAAATTCCTGACACAGTAGGTGCACATAGTTTTCTTTATCTCTGGTCTTGAGTTTACTATTGGAAAGGACAATAAAAAACTAGTGGGTAGCTGGAAATTGAGCCCTGATTTTGTACCTTAAACAGTTCAGTCCAAACTTGTGGTTTGGAAGTTGTGTGGTATGGGGAAAGTAATATAGAGGAAAGATAAAAATTCTAAATAATATATATATATTCATATATACATAATGTGTGTGTGTGTGTGTGTGTGTATAGTCACTACTGGAAGCCCTCATACAAGGTGGCCTATTATAATCTTCACAGATGAGTCTAATATTCATTATTTTCTTGC
The DNA here is from genome assembly GCF_003254725.2 of Canis lupus dingo. Taxonomy (NCBI): domain Eukaryota; kingdom Metazoa; phylum Chordata; class Mammalia; order Carnivora; family Canidae; genus Canis; species Canis lupus. The sequence continues at coordinate 13,799,780 of NC_064276.1, read as the reverse complement.
TTGTCTTACTGGCCAATCATTGAGCAATAAATATGTTTGCCACATGGCCTATTCAGTTTAGTTACAATATGGATGGAATTATGAAATCATCCATTTCATATGTCTGTTAATTGAGCTTTTATAGTAATCAAATTAGGTAGTTGTTTAATGATGCAATTAACTGTTCTACAAATTGACCATCGTATTACTTTGTAGAATTCTTTCCTAAGCGGAGTAAACATGCTTGAAAGTTTAGGCTAGCTATTACAATGATGCTCTCAGATTTAACTAATTTTGAGGGAAAAAAAGTAAATGAAAGGAGACTTCAGACAAGCAAATCATCATTCAAACCAGCCCCCCCCCCCCCGCCCCCCCAAAAAAAGTCGGGACAATTCATTAGACCTCGCTTCATGTCTTCATTTTTAGATTCTATATTCATGAAGTTAATACCATTTTTAAAAAAGATTATTCTGCTATCACGATGTACTGTCACCTGGTAACATTAGCTGCTACCGCTGTTAGTTGTAAAAAGAAAGATTTAAGTTCTAGTACCCTTCTTTAGGATTTCTAAGCGGTAGTGTTCTCTGTGGTTTAAATGTTATTTTGTGTGTATTTTTGTTTTATATAAAAAACAAGCTCTGCTTTTGAATGGTCAAGCTTAAACAATGTTAAGCCACTACTATTTTATTTTATTTTATTTTATTTTATTTTATTTTTTTAAACTTTTTTTTTTTAATTTTTATTTATTTATGATCATCACACAGAGAGAGAGAGAGGCAGAGACACAGGCAGAGGGAGAAGCAGGTTCCATGCACCGGGAGCCTGACGTGGGATTCGATCCCGGGTCTCCAGGATCGTGCCCTGGGCCAAAGACAGGCGCTAAACCGCTGGCCACCCAGGGATCCCGCCACTACTATTTTAAAGATGATAATTTAGAAAAAAAAGTATAGAGATAAATGTTTAAGGTACATTCCATTGCTTTTCTCACTAATCCTTCACTTTGCTTCCAATTAGCCCACAAAAATTTTAGCTGGAAATGAGAGCACTTTCTGGCAGTCATGTTCCCTCTTTGGAATATCTTGACCTCAGAGTCTCATTTGTTTTTCTTAGTAGTCAATGAAATAGTGTCACAGGAATAGCCAGCCCACTGGTCTATCCTTTCTCCTTTCCCTTCCTAGAGCTATTCACGTTAACCACAGAAAAGGTTTAATTTAACTTTATAGTTTTGCTAGTTTGGAACCCTCTTTTAGTTTTCTTTAATGCATGCTAATAACAAATTGTAAATTAAATTCCTTTCTCAAAAATCAGCAATTGTAGATTTTTAGTTTAAATCTTAATCTATAGTTTCTTTGCAATTTCCAGAAAACGTATTTGTATTACCATAGATGGATTATAGTAATTACCACTGATTTCAGTAATCAAAATGGATATAATTTTCTTGGGAATGCTGACTTTAATTCTTTTAATTCACTTGCCAGGATCAATAATCTTCACACTGGTGAGGGTAGAGATAGGGAAGAGGAAGAGGATGAAATAATGGGGATTGTGGTAGTCCCGCCTTGCATTTTCTTCTACAGTTACTAATTGTTTGACAGTTACAAAAGGTTTTAGAATATGAGCCTTGTAACTTTATTTTTATGGTATTCATTAAAACCAGTTATGCAAGTCTCCTTGTGCCTGCTCTGTTGCTCAGGCACTTAAATGACCCCAATTTACTTAGGGCTCTCCACTATGTCGTGCTATTTATGAGCAGGGTGAAACTGCTTAAGGCTAGACTTTACAAAAATGGAGAGGAAATTGTATGTAGAGGAAAAAAGTCCCTATGTGTTTAACTGACCACTTTACCAGTTACAATAAAGATTCTTCTAACTCAGTAGCTTTAGCTCTCAAAGAGGAAATAAGAAGTACAAAATAAACCATAAAAAGGCTAAAATAAGAAGAATATCTCTTATATATGAAATACGTTTGTGTACAAAACGGATAGTGCTTGAATAGTTTTACATGGTTTTAAAAGATATTTAAGGGAGGGGCAGAAGATCAGACTAGCAAATTTTTATTCTAGAGGTCAACAGGAGAAACTTTTATTTTTTTTTAAAGATTTTGTTTATTTATTCATAAGAGACACAGAGAGAGAGGGATGGGGGGCAGAGACATAGGCAGAGAGAGAGAAACAGGCTCCATGCAGGGAGCCTGATGTGGGACTCAATCCGGGATTCCAATATCACGTCCTGGGCTGAAGGCAGGCACTCAACCGCTGAGCCACCCAGGCGTCCCAACAGGAGAAACTTATAAATAATATACTACGTGTGACTTTCATCTTCTGAAAATAAAATCCCTTCTAATGGCCAGTGAGAATAAAATAATTTCCAAATCGTTTCTCTAGTACATGGCAAAAATATCTTTTGAGCCCACACTAAATAAAGTCCTAGTTTCAATCAAAACATGTCTAAGTTGGCAAAAGAGGTATGGAATCAATATGACATAGTGGAAAGAACAATGATCAAGTGTTTCAATTTACTAGTTGTGTCATCTTGGAAAATCTTGTTTATCAGCTACTATTTCTTTGCTGGCAATGGAGAGAGTAAGAATGGCTGCCCCATCTGCCTTATAGGGTTCTGATGAGGCTCACTTGCTACAAGTTTGTCTTGGACTTAATTTTTTTCATTGACAACATTTATGTGTCAGCATTTATAATGAATATTATAAGACTGCTGCTGGTGTAGAATTTTAAATTTGTTAAAGGAGATAGTAAAACTAAAACTAAAAATTTCACAAATCAAACTTAAATTTTATTTGGGAAAAGCAAACTGTAAGAGAGAGCTGTTTTCATGCTTCAGAATCCAGGCTTCTCAAGTTTAATAATAGCCATTATGTATAAGTGCTTTATGCATATCATTTTTGAGACAGTAGAGCTTATCACTTCCTGGCTGACTTCCTGGCTTTGTTCCCATGCTTTACCACTTACTAGCTGTATGACCTGGGACAAGTTACTCAGTGAATGCTAGCATTTAGGGAGCATTTATTCTAAGTCAGGCACACACATTTTATGCGGATTATGAATTATTTTATTGAATCCTCATGAGATTAATATTATTCCCATTTCAGAGAAATCTACAAAGGTAGTTATTTTTCCAAAGATCAGATACCCAGCAGTTTCCATATCAACAAAACAAGAAATGTTAATAGCATATAGGTCAGTGTTGAAATGATTACATGAGACAAAGTGTGTAATGTGTTTGTTTAGCTGACATACAGAGAGTATTCAGTAAATGTTCTATTGTAATTGTTCTTGTCAGTGTTACTAGGTGAGCATAATTAACTACATTAAGATCAAGAAACTTTAAAAAGTCTTAAAAAAAAAAAAAAACGAACCAAACACAATACTGGACAGGGTGAATTGACATATTAGTTCTCTAAAATAGAGACCATGATATTGGCCAGAGAAAAAGTTCATAAGCTTTTTTTTGGATGAATAACTAAAATGCCTTTTACTTGGGAACGCTTGTATGGTTCAGTCAGTTGAGCTTCTGACTTTTGGTTTCAGCTCATATCATGATTTCAGGGCTGTGGGATTGAGCCACATATTGGGCTCTACAATCAGCTAAAGTCTGTTGGAGATTCTATTCCCTCTCTCTCTCCCTCTGCCCCTCCCCTGCTCATTTGTGCTCATAGTCTCTCTCTCTCTCTCAAATAAATAAATAAATCTTTAAAAAAAATAAAATGCTCTTTACTTGAATCCTTGCAATTGACACAAGAGAATGTCAAAGAGCAAAGGGTATTGATAGGGTCTGGTGGAGACATCTATGGGCAGTTGTGAAACAAAGGTAATAACTAGGAGAATTATGATGGTACACTGTTGAGGGGTTGAGTTTGGGAGAGGGGTATACCCACCTATGACTCATTGCTCTTCTAGAATTACTCCATTGAGGTCAATATTTAAAGCAATGAGATATGGGGAGCCTTATATTTTGAATCAATATTTGAAATGCTAGCAAGTTCTAGATTATTTGAAGGATTGGGAAAATGGTAGTGGCCTCTAGATTGTAGTCTACTACAGCAGGGCCTTGTTAACATAGATTAATAGAAAACATGTCAAGTAAGTTTGCCTGGTCATTGAGGTAATGTAGGAAGATCTGGGTCACTGCTGGGAGTAAAAAACCCCAGTAGGAGTGGTGCTGGGAGAAGATTTCAGAAGGTAAACAGTCCTCTGAGGCTTAAAAGAAAAAAAGCAAGAGGGGAAAAAGAGACCAAAAGAGATATCAAAGACAAATTGTGTTTAGTTCATAAGTTCATAATTTTTCTTCATTCCAACCCCAGTTTTAACACTGTTCATAAAAAAACAATGATTCCATTTACCTAATCCCAATTGATTAATTGATATAAATACTTGAAATGCCAGGCATTGTGAAGCTGATGGGAATTTTATACCAGGTAGGAAAAGACTAGGGTCATTGCAGGTCAATGAATGAGCTGTTTTGAGGCCTGCAGGGTCATTTAAATTGCACTCTGTAATTGCCTAGTTATTTAACCTCTGGGCCTCAGTTACCTTATCTGTAAAATAAAGATGTTGAACTATATGATCTCTGGGGAACTTTGCAGCATTAAAATAGTATGATTCCCTTTGGTTTACTTTTAAGAAAAATGTATGAACTTCTTTGGTTAACAAAGAATCAAGAGAAGAAGCTCACATCTCACAAGGATGCATGCAAATGGATATGTGCGTATGTACATACTTAACCACATATACACATATATAGCATTATGAGGATTATCTGAAAAATATTAATAAAACTGGAGTGAGTGACATAAGATTGAAGAAATATCCAACATAAAAAGTATTTCTGTTTTTGTAGCATGCAAGAACATAATAATACCACAGATGCTTTTACAAGGACAATCTTGTGGCCAAAGTTTAGGGGGATATAGCAATTTGTATAAGTGAAATTCAAACTTTATTTACTCAAAAAATAATAGCATCCTTTGCTCTGTATCCCTGTGTCCTTAAGAAGATAACAAATCATCACCTAGTTTCTTGTCCATAGTTTGAAAATGGTTTTCTCCTAAGAATTTTTCATTTTGATAAGTATTTATCGCAGAAAGATTACAGCTAAGCTTCTCTATAGTCACCCTTAGGAAGTATCTTAATTTAGATTCCCAAATTACTCAACTACTACCAATGTTATTTTGACAACTTCTTATTCAAGAACCCTCATGAATTTAAAAGTTTTATGTATAGCCAGCAGACCTATTCCTCATGAGATATGGGATCTAAGGCCACGTGACTCCATTCTTTCTTATTAGTGGAAGTGACAAGACTTACTGGAAATTGAAACAATGGCGTCAAGCACTGAATAAAGAAAAAGGGAAAAAGCAAGGCTAGGGGGCTCTCAACCCAAACTAATTAAAACATTTATGATGTCTTATAAAGAGATGGCTATAGTTGAAGTTTCTGAGTAATGGAGTGCTATTTAAGAGAAACTGCTGATCATCATAAAAAGTTACTAGCAAAGACAAGAGAGCCAAAGAAGAGAAGAGAAGATTAAGAAATAAGATCTTTCTCTTCTCTTGTGCAAATGGAAGGCCTTGGTGCTTTTCAATAGGATTTGTATAAGCTGCTTGTGGTTATCAAATAGCTTATACAAAGAGACATCAAAGAAGAGATCAAAGATCTTTATACAAGAGAGATCAAATTTCAAAGAACAATTTGAAATTTTTGGTTATTTCTGCAGATCCAATAATAAAGACATTGAAAACTACCAAAAGTTTAAGACATTTCCAACGCTTATAAAATGTTTTCACTTATTCGTTATTTTTATGTTAATAAGCACAAAATTTGAGTATCCTTCATATTCTAATCACTGGATAAAATGCAGGGTAAAAATGGTTCTTGCCCTTAAGATGTTTATAATCTATTTGGAAATAAAATATAATACTTTTGTTTTGATTAATTCTCCATATTATTCTAATAAACTAATTAATATGAAGCTTGAAAAATCAAGTAAAAGTTTTTCCTTTCAAATGCTTAAAGGGGGTTGATAGTAGCGTTTCCTTTCTGTGAAAAACGGACTAACAGATAGTGCAGCCTGTTTTATTAGGCTATTATAGCCAAGTTTATTCATCTTCAATATGCTGTAATTTTCCAGAACCTATTTTTATTCCTCTAGGTTCTTCAATCCTAAAATTCACATGGCCCAAGGGAAAAATGTCCTGGAATGTATCATCTGTTCCACTCAGTAGTTAGACTGCTGAAGTTCCAACAGCTGGAACGTATTCCTGCTTTGCATGATCTCCCTTTATCCCCATGGAGCCCGTAGACTTGTTCTTACTCCCCTGCTGTCCTTGGGGGAAAACTGCTAGCATCTGGTAGCTGGGACTACACATAAGTTAGCTATAAATGCTTTTCTCTGTTGTTTAGCGTCAGTATTTCAATTTTCTAGTTCAGTCTGAGTATGTAAAGCATAATAGTGGAGGTGTGTAGGTTTTCAGGCAAGTGGGAGTTCTAGTAAAGTAGGTAAGGTGGTATGAGACTAGAAAGTATATAATATTAGATCCTTTGAAAAAGATGCTAAAGTTATTTCTATGGGAGAGGAGAAAATTCTAGGAAAATATAATAGCTGTCTTCAAAAACCTGAGAGGTTGACATTTGGGTTAAAAAAAGTAATGGTGGTCCAATCATTAAATGGGCAAAAGGCATGAACAGAAATCTCACAGAGGAAGACATAGACATGGCCAACAAGTACATGAGAAAATGCTCCGCATCACTTGCCATCAGGGAAATACAAATCAAAACCACAATGGATACCACCTCACACCAGTGAGAATGGGGAAAATTAACAAGGCAAGAAACCACAAATGTTGGAGAGGATGCGGAGAAAAGGGAACCCTCCTCCACTGTTGGTGGGAATGTGAACTGGTGCAGGCACTCTGGAAAACTGTGTGGAGGTTCCTCAAAGAGTTAGAAATAGATCTGCCCTATGACCCAGCAATTGCACTGTTGGGGATTTACCCCAAAGATACAGATGCAGTGAAACGCCGGGACACCTGCACCCCGATGTTTATAGCAGCAATGTCCACAATAGCCAAACTGTGGAAGGAGCCTCGGTGTCCATCGAAGGATGAATGGATAAAGAAGATGTGGTCTGTGTATACAATGGAATATTAATCAGCCATTAGAAACGACAAATACCCACCATTTGCTTCAACGTGAATGGAACTGGAGGGTATTATGCTGAGTGAAATAAGTCAATCAGAGAAGGACAAACATTATATGTTGTCATTCATTTGGGGAAGATAAAAAATAGTGAAAGGGAATAAAAGGGTAAGGAGAAAAATGAGTGGGAAGTATCAGAAAGGGAGCCAGAACATGAGAGACTCCTAACTCTAGGAAAGAACTAGGGGTGGTAGAAGGGGAGGTGGGCGGGGGTGGGGGTGACTGGGTGACGGACACTGAGAGGGGCACTTGATGGGATGAGCACTGGGTGTTATTCTATATGTTGGCAAATTGAACACCAATAAAAAATAAATTTATATATAAAAAAAAAGGTTATGGTGGTTCTTGAAGTCCTGCCAACTTCTAAGGAGTGGAGAAGAGTGGAAGCAGCTTTTAGCTCAGCCTCAAAAAAAGAAGTTTCCTTTCTTTATTGAAGCAGAAGCTGAATGACTGCTTGTGGTCTTGTAGAGGTGAAGTAAATGGGATTAGGCAAGGAGATGGAACTTGGATTTGGGATAAGGATGGTAAATTGGTTCAATTCCCATGCCAAGTGTGATCAACTGGTAAGGGCTGCCTGGAGTCCCGTGGGCATCTGAGACGATCCAAGCTTATGAGGAATACGTGCTGTGATTGATGGGATTGCATGCCATGGATTTTCTCCCTCTGGGATGTTCCTTCAGTATTCTTTCTACTTCTTAGATTCTGTGATGTAATGATGGTACTGCTTGGTGCTACTATTAGCTCAATATACCCACCCAATTCTCTAGGTTCAAAAGGCAGCTTCAAATCTACACTACTTGTCTACCAATTCTTATATTTTATTACCAGTTCTTATGTTTTTCTTATATTTTGTTAGTGGTTAAGTGTGTAACTGGGTTGACCTGATTTGACTGAAAGATTGTAGGAATATTACTTCTAGCTATAATAAAATTATAAGGAAGCATAGTGGTATACTGGAACATAATTTGGCTTCTATTCTCACCATTTCACTGAGACTGCATCTACCAGTGATGCCATTAATCATGCCTGTGTTTCCAAAGGCAATGAACACTTGACAGCTTCTTGAAATATCTTTGTCTCTTGGCTTTTACCATGCTATTTCCTTCTGCTTTTCTACCATTTCACTGACTGCTTCTTCTTAGTATCCTTTACTCTGATCCAAAGACCAGAGTAAGATTCTCTTCAAGAGATAATTAAAATAGGACTATTATCTCATTTGTCCATTCCTGTAGATTTAAATTCTATACTTATATTGATAATTCCAAAATTTCTGAACATAGCCAAGAACTTCATTTTCGCTCTTTTCTCTAACCACTTGCTTGAAATTACCTGTTAGATGGCTCATAGGCATCTCAAACTTACCATTCAATATGGACTCCTCATCCACCCCCTATTTTGTTTTCTTTCCCTCTTAACCATTCCATAACATAATTAGCCACCCAGGTGCTCATCCAGGAAATCTAAGGATTATTCTTCCTCCTTTTTTTTTCTCTGATTTCACACCTCTGTTATATGTTTATTAACATATATGTTAATGTTATTATAACATGTTTATTAACATATTCAAACATGTTATTAATAAACATATAATATGTTTAAACATGTTATTAACATAACATGTTTATATGTTTATTAACAATAAACATAGATAAATAAATAATATAATGTAATAGGCTAGATGATGTAAATGATATGGAAAAACTGAAAGTAAAGCAAATTTTGTATTTTGTATAAATATCTCCAAACTACATTTTGAGTGTGTCACCTCTTTCCATCAGCACTATTACCGCCCTGGAGCATACTACCACTGTCTCTCACGTGGACCATTATTGCAATAACCTAATACTTGCCCCACTGAAATTAAGCATTCACACAATAATAAGAATAATCTTTCATTCATCCAACATTAATTCAACGAATAATTAACTGAGTATGTGGAGGGCTTATCCTCAATGGGGCTGCTCAGGGCTCTTGAGGGTCATCAGGAAACAGCAAAGATTTCTGATTTTGAGTAGCTTATGTTCTAGGGGAAGAAGCTACATAAAAAAACAATAAACATAATAAATAATATAATATAATATAATATAATATAATATAATATAATAGGCTAGATGATGTAAATGATGTGGAAAAACTGAAAGTAAAGCAAATTTTGGGGGCTAGGGAATACTGGGAATATGGTACAGATTACAATATAGAAAAGGAGATCAGAGAGTAGATCTCATGGAAAAGATGATTTCTCCATGAGAGAGTTAGTCAAGTGGACATCAGGGAGAAGAATGTGCCAGAACAACTAGAATAAATGTCTTTCAAATGAGAATGTATCTGGTGTGTTTGAGAAACAGCAAGAAAGACTATATGGCTATAACAGAGTGAGTGTGTGAGGAGGAGTGTGAGAAGAGGTCAGAGTTAACATGAGAGACACTTTAGAGCCTTGTAGGACATTGAAAGAACTTTGATATTTACTCTGCTTGAAAAGAGGAACCTTTGGATAGCTTTGAGTAAAGGAGTGACATATAGTATGACTTATATTTTAAAAGGATCACTTGACTGCTATTTAATAAGTACTAGAGATAAGAGTATAACAGGGAGACCAATTAGGAGGCTATTGCAGTTATATAGATATGAGATGATGGAGATTTAGACCAGGGTGGTAATAGGAGAGATATAAAGAAGTGGAATCACACAGAGTAAAATAGATTTAAGAATATGGTGACCATACTTTTCAGTTTGCCTGTGAATATCCTGCTTATTACCTGGGATTACTATTAATAGTGATTCCTTTTACTCTTAGATGTGTCCCAGTTTGGACAGTAAATTATAAAGTCACCCTATTTAAGATACATAAAGCAAATGCAAGTATAGATTTCATTTTCATCAAACAACAGACTCTAAAAGAAATGTTTATGAGATAATTTGGAAAATTGGAATAATTATGATCTATTTGATGATATCAGGGAATTATGGCCAATGTCATAAGGTAAAATTATGTTGTGTTTATGTTTTTTAAAAAAGAGGCCTTATCTTTAGATATTTATAGATGAAATGATATAGAGGGATTGGCTTCAAAATAATCCCATGTGTGTGTGTGGGGAGGGTAGTAGTTAGTAGCACTGATGAAGCTAGAACTATAAAGTATTAAGTTTATAATTGTTGAAGCTGGGTAGTGAGTATACAGATATTAATTACATTATTCTCCTTTATTTTGGATTTGTTTGATATTTTTCATAATAAATTTAAAAAGATATATAGGAAGAATGAGAAGGGAAATGGAAATAGTGATTAGACATCACTTTTGAAGAGTCTTCTAAATCATAAGCATAGTATATCTCCCTTTTTATTTAGGTCTTCTTTCAGCAATGTTTATGGTTTTCAGTGTAAACATCTTGCATATATTCTCTCAGCTTCATCCTTAAGTATTATTCATATATTTTATTTTAAATGGTATTGATTTTTAATTCCATTACCAGTACCTAAAAATACATTTAATATTGTATATTGATCATGTATTCTGGAGCTTCGCCAGACTCACTAATTAGTTATAGCAGGTGTTTTGGTAGTTTGCATACAATTGTTTATATAGATAGTTCCTTTTCTTTATTTCCAATCTAGATATCTTTTATTCATTTTTCATGCCTTTTGCACTGGTTAGCACCTCCAGTAAAGTGTTCAGTGGAAGTGGTGAGAGTAAACATTCCTGTTTTGTTCTTGTTCTTATGCAGACATTTGTCTTTCACCGTTAAGAATGATATTCTCAGGGCACCTAGGTGGCTCTTTAGGTTAAACACCTGCCTTCAGCTCAGGTCATGATCCCTGGGTCCTGGGATTGAGCCCTGCCTCAGGCTCTCTGCTTAGCCAGAAGCCTGCTTCTCCCTCTCCTTCTGCCTGCCTCTGCCTAATTGTGCTCTCTCTTTCTGTCAAATAAATAAATAAAATCTTTTAAAAAATGACATTCTCTGTAGTTTTAAGTAGGTGTACTTTATCAGGTTGAAGAAATTTCTTTCTATTTTCTTTTCTATTTCTACTTCACTGTTTTCTGCATCTACTGATATTATCATATATGTTGTTTTTCTTTTTTAGTCTGTTATTATAGTAAATTACATTGATTTTTTAATGTTAAACCAATTTTGTATTATAGAATCAGATACAAATTGTCCAATGATATATTTTCTCTTTTTATGAATTTTATATGTTGAGTTTGTTAAAGTTTTATTTAGAATGTTTGCGTCTATATTTTTGGGGAAAATGTAATTGGTCTATGATTTTCTTTTCCTGCAATTTTCTTTGGTTGTAGTATCAAGGCAATACTGGCCCTATGAAATGAATTGTGAAATACTATCTCCTCCAAATTCTGGAAGACTTTGTGCAGAACTGGTACTATTTCTTCTTTTAAATATTTGGTAGAATTTAAGAGTGACATTTCCATTTAGACATGGAAAGTTTTTTTTCTTTCTTTTAAATATTTGGTAGAATTTAAGAGTGACATTTCCATTTAGACATGGACAGTTTTTTTGTTTCTGTATTTGGGGAGATTTTAACTACAAATCCAATATATCTAATAAGTATCAAGCTATTCAGATTGTTTCTTCTTGAGTGAGCTTTGGTAGTTGGTGTCTTTCAAGGAATTTGTCCCTTTTTATTTCAGTTGTCAAATTTATTGGAATAAAGTTGTTCAAAGTATTGCCCCTTTCTCTTTTTAATATCTGTAGAATTACTTTCTTATTCCTGATACTGATAATTGTCTCTTTACTTTCTTTCCTGACCAGTCTGACTAGAGGTTTAACAATTTTATTGATCCTCTCAAAGAATCAGCTTTTGTTCTCATTGGTTTTTATATCATCTTTCTGATTTTGTTTCATTGATTTTCTCCTCTGATATTTAGTATTTTTTTTGTTTGCTTTGAATTTAGTGTTCTCCTTATTATGAAATTCTTAATGTGAAAGATGAGATCATTAATTTGAGACCTTTCTTCTTCCCCCATGTAAGAATTTAGTACTTTTAGGGACACCTGGGTAGCTCACTGGTTGAGCATCTGCTTTGGCTCCGATCATGATCCTGGGGTCCCTGGGATCAAGTCCTGCGTCAGGCTCCCCAAGACTCTGCTTCTCCCTCTTTCTATGTCTCTGCCTCTCTCTGTGTCTCACATGAGTGAATAAATACATAAAATCTTTAAAAAAATAACTCCTTAGCTGCATTGGTTTTTTTTTTTTTAATTTTTTATTTATTTATGATAGTCACAGAGAGAGAGAGAGGTGCAGAGACACAGGCAGAGGGAGAAGCAGGCTCCATGCACCGGGAGCCCGATGTGGGATTCGATCCCGGGTCTCCAGGATCGCGCCCTGGGCCAAAGGCAGGCGCCAAACCGCTGCGCCACCCAGGGATCCCCCCTTAGCTGCATTGTATAATTTTGGCATATTTTTATTTTCATTCAGTGTGAAATATTTTCTAATTTCTCTTTTGCTTGCTTCTTTGGTCCGTGGGTGATTTAGAAAAGTATATTTTTCTAAATATTAGGGAATTTTCCAGATATCTCTGTTATTGGTTTCTGATTTAATTTTATTGTGGCCAGAGAATAAATTTTGTATATCTTGAATCCTTTTACATTCATTGAAACTAACTTTATGACTTAGAATATGGTCTGCCTTGGTAAATGTTTAGGTATACCTTAAAAGAATGTCTATTTCACTGTTACTGAAATATAAACATATAATATATAATATATAAATGTTAGCATATAAAAGCTGATTGGTAGCATAATTCAAATCCTAAATATCGTTATTGATATTCTGATCACTTGTTCTATCTATTGAGAGAGGGGGTTGAAATTTCTGAATATAATTGTGAATTTTCTTTTTCTCCTTGCAGTACCATTAGATTTTGCTAAATGAATTTTTTAGGAAGTGCATAAATGTTTTCTTCTTGATTAACTGACCTCTTTATCATTTTGTTGTATTTATTATTGTGTGAAGAATCTTATTCTTATTATATTTTAAAAATGATCATTGCTGGTTTGTCATAAAATGATATATATAATATATTCTCTGCATATTTATATGTAAATATGTAAACGCACTTATACATTATATATGTACAAACATATACTCTATTTGTATGTATATATGTATATGTACATATGCATAGACATAAAATATATATTTATTCAGAGAGACTTATTCATAGTTTTCATAACTTTCATATTAATTTTAAATTTTTTGGTGATTTTCTGGAATTTCTGGAGATGTGATGATATTTTCTGCAATTAATTATACTCTTGGTACTTTCCATTTCTTAATGTGCTTTTCAGAACTTCCAGAACACTTTTGTTTGTTCAGGACTTTAATGAGAGTGACTTTAATATTTTAGCATTAAGTGTGATTTGGGCTGCTGAATGGAGATATATAATCTTTACGATACTAGGAAAGGATACTTCTAGTGCTAATTTTTGTATATAGATTTTGTTTTTTTTATTCGTTGTACAGCATGCCATCAACTGACTGCAGAAGACTTTTTTCTATAGGCTACAGGTTTAATCTAGTTTTGCACCTAAATCTCTCCTAAACCACCAATTTGCCTCTCAATTTCTCTTGAGACCCCTTTTAAAGTCCTTGAGCTCAAGGTATGTATTTGCAAACTAACAAAGAAATAGTTGAAAACCAAGTTTTAGCTATGCTAGATATTCACCTAGAAGCACCTCTTAATTTCAAAGCAACTTAGAACCACAGGTAAAAGCTGCTTTTACCACAAAGTGAGGTCCTTCCAGTTAAACCTGTATTTTAACCTACTCAGAAATATATATTTTGTGGTGCTTTGTTTACTAAAAAATGATCTCAATGACAGAGCTGAATACTATTGCATCTGAATAACTACCTTTAAACTATGTTTGCACTGGAGAAGTTTAATCTTAATGGGGATTTCCTGGATCAGAATATACAAGGAGGGGCAGCTTTTAGTAAAGGATGAATAAAAGTACAAGTCATAGATATAGGTTTCTACTGTGTGTATTCACATGATGGATTTTGGGGAACTTGTACTTTCCCTACTTTTTGTTTTGATCATTCATTTAATGTTTTCTTTACTGAAACTGTTTTCTTGTCTAAATTACAGTGCATATTATATTATTTATTTCAAGGAAATTTCAAAGCATAGACTTTTTATGGAATGTGAAAAAATGCCAGAACTTTTTACATTCATTAAAGAAAATAATTTTTCATTCTTTGTTATTTAAATTGCAAAAGTTGTACCAATACTGAATCTACTTTTATTTATTTCTTATTTTTATTTTTTAAACGGATAAATTGGAAGTTTAATCAAAATTACAATTTCCACTTAAGAGATGGTAAAGAAGTGAAAACTCAGCTTACAGCCCAGGGAAAAATATTTGCGTGATATGTATCTGATAAATGACAAATCATTCTAAATATATAAATAGTTTTTATAACAATAGTAAAAAATAACACAATTCAAAATACTTTTAAGGTTGTCTCATTCATTCATCAAATATTATTGCTTTATTTAGCATTTATTAGTATCAGGTACTATTTTTGGGAGTAAGAATTTGATGATGAATAAGTCATAATCTATGCACTCGAGGTGTTAATAGTCTGGAAAGGGTAATGTTTAAGCAAAATAATTCAGGTCCATTTGGCAAATATTATGACCAGGTACTTTAAGAGTATAGAAAATGATCATCTAAATCAGATTGAAGTTCAAGGAAATTCACTGACAGTGGCAGTGAATATGTATCCTCCTCTTCTTCCATTACAATAGAATTTTCACTTGTGTACATGTATACTCAGCTATAGCTTGTGTTTCAGTCTTATGACCAAGTTCTAGCCAAAAGAATGTGAAAGGAAGTGATTTATGCCACTTTTGGGTTATAGCCTCTTTCCTTCCTTCTCCCCTTATGACTTCTTAAAATGTGAGGACTGTGAGGAGCCATTAAGAACCATACAGAAGAGAGCAAAATCCCAGAGATAATGGAGCAATAAAAAGATTGGGTTGCTGACAGCCTTATAAGATCTTCCTCATCTAGACTACTAATAATGGAGAAATAAATGTTTATATTGTTTAAACCACGGTTATTTGGGCCCCTCTTATCATAGCTTTATCTAGATCCAAACTAATATAGTGAGCTTTCCCCAGTCTTTACTCTCTTGGACCTTTCAGTATACTTCGACCATATCTTCACATGTAAAAGCTTCTTTATTGATGTCTTTGTTCTGATTGTCTTAATGCCTCTCAAATATTTCATCAGTCTCCTGTAAGACTCTTTTTCCTGTGTCTGCTGCTAACATGGAACTTCCCCAAGGTTTTTTTTTTCTTCACCCTCTTCTAGCTCTCTTTTATCCCTTTAGAATTCTATGGCTTTAAATCCCTCCCTTTAAAACTGGTTTCTAAAACTCTGTTGCTCTCCTAGAGTCCTGTCCTGTCCTATGGGCTTCAGATCCAGGTTTCCAATAGCCTGCAATAAACTTCCACTTGGATATCTTGCTGCCATTTTATATTCAGTAGGTTTAAATTTAAACTCATGTTCCTCTCTAACCACACTTCCTCTAGAGTCTGCTATTTATGTTAATGACATTATTATTCTCCTTATCCTTTATGTTTAAACGTTAGCATTGTCTTTACTTTCTTCTCTCTTACCTGTCAACTGAAATTTAAGATGGTAGATGGCATATGAACAGACATTTCTCTAAAGAAGACATACAAAAGGCCAACAGACACATGAAAACATGCTCAATCAAATTCAGCATCAGGGAAATATAAATAAAAACCACAATGAGATACTACCTCACACTATCAGAATGGCTCAAATTAACAACTCAGGAAACAACAGATGCTGGTGAGGATGCAGAGAAAGGGGAACCCTCTTACACTGTTAATGGGAGTGCAAGCTGGTACAGCCACTCTGGAAAACAGTGTGGAGGTGCCTCAAAAAGTTAAAAATATAACTACCTTACAACCCAGTAATTGTACTACTAGATATTTATCCATAGGCTACAAACATAGTGATTCAAAGGGGTACATGCACTTCAATGTTTATAGCACCAATGTCCACAGTAGCCAAAACATGGAAAGAACCCAGATGTCCATTGACAGATAAATGGATAAAGAAGATGTGGTGTATGTATTTACAATGGAATATTAGTCAGCCATCAAAATAATGAAATCTTGCCATTTATAATGATGTGGATAGAACTAGAGGGTATTATTCTAAGTGAAATAAGTCAGAGAAAAACAAATGCCATATGATTTCACTCATGTGTGGAATTTAAGAAATGAAATAGATGAACATAGAGGAAGGGAAGGAAAAGTAAAATAAGATGAAAACAGAGAAGGAGACAAATTATAAGAGACTCTTAACTAAAGGAAACAAATTGAGGGTTGCTGATAAGGAGGTGGGTACAGGGTTAGGGTAATTGGGTGATGGCCATTAGGAAGGCACTTGATGTAATGAGCACTGGGTGTTATAAGCAACTGATGAATCACTAAATTCTACCCCTGGAACTAATAATACAGTATATGTTAACTAAATTGAATTTAAATAAAAAATAATGAATAAATAAGTAAGTAGATAAATAAAAGATAAAATGGCAGATGGCCTAAATCACTTTCCTTTATAGTCCTGGCCTCCCACTGTTCTCTCCATAAAGGCCAAGATGATAATTTCAGTATACAGAACACCTTTAATTCCCACTTGCCAAAGCCTAATCAAAGTAACTCTTTTCAGCCTCTGTGGGAAACCTGTTTAGGTAATTCAGAAAGAAATTCTCATAACAACTCAATTAAATTCCTTTATACAATTTATGAGTCCATAGCTCTGACTCTTCTTTTTCCATATAACTGCTAATTCCTTGTTCTTGCATCTTTTTTAACATAATGCCTGGCTTTCTAATTTTCATGTGCACATACTCCCATAAGTATTTGCTTATGCTTCATTTGGGGATTATCATTTACCCCCTTTTATTTGTCTGTAAACATATTACTGCTTTTCTTCCCAGTTACTGCCTTTCTCAAATATAATTATTACCAAATGGTTGAATATCACTACTCTGAACAATTAAAGGGCTCAGTATTGAGTATTGTTGGTAATTTACTGAGCCTGGAGCCTTTAGCATCTTATCTCAAGGTGTACAAATTTGAGTTCAACTTTTAAGGCAGAACTTGTAGTCCAAACACATATTAGCTTTTTCTATTTCTTCCTAAGTGTCCTAATACTGTTGTCTTCTCCTACTCCCATATTTCATTCTATATACTAACACTAAGGCCCAATGGATCTTATGTCAAAATGATTCACACCTCTTTAAAAATACTCCTATTGTTGGAAAAACTGAGAGCCTAAGATCAGGCACATGACAGGGATGTCTACTCTCACCACTGCTATTCAACATAGTACTAGAAGTCCTAGCCTCAGCAATCAGAAAACAAAGGAAACAAAAGGCTTTTAAGTTGGCAAAGAAGTCAAACTCTTCCTCTTTGCAGATGACATGATACTGCATATAGAAAACCCAAAAGAGTCCACCCCAAGATTGCTAGAACTCATACAGCAATTCAGTAATGTGGCAGGATACAAAATCAATGCACAGAAATCAGTGTCATTTCTCTACCCTGACAATGAGACTGAAGAAAGAGAAATTAAGGAATCAATCCCATTTACAACTCTACCCCAAAGCATAAGATACCTAGGAATAAACCTAACCAAAGAGGTAAAGGATCTATACCCTAAAAACTAAAGAACTCTTCTGAAAGAAATTGAGGAAGACACAAAGAGATGGAAAAATATTTCATGCTCATGGATTGGAAAAATTAATATTGTGAAAATGTCTATGCTACCCAGGGCAATATACACGTTCAACGCAATCTCTATCAAAATACCATGGACTTTCTTCAGAGAGTTGGAACAAATAATCTTAAGATTTATGTGGAATCAGAAGGGACTCTGAATAGTCAGGGGAATATTGAAAAAGAAAACCAGAGCCGGGGGCATCATAGTGCTGGATTTCAAGCTGTATTACAAAGCTGTGATCATCAAGACAGTATGGTACTTGCACAAAAGCAGACACATAGATCCATGGAACAGAACAGAGAACCCAGAAATGGGCCCTCAACTCTATGGTCAACTAATATTTGACAAAGCAGGAAAGAATATCCACTGGACAAAGCACAGTCTATTCAATAAAAGGTGTTGGGAAAATTGGACAGCCGCATGCAGAAGAATGAAACTAGACCATTCTCTTATACCAGACACAAAGATAAACTCAAAATGGTTGAAAGATCTAAATGTGAGACAAGAATCCATCAAAATCCTAGAGGAGAACATAGGCAACAACTTTTTTGAACTTGGCCACAGTAACTTCTTGCAAGATACATCTATGAAGGCAAGGGAAACAACAGCAAAAATGAACTATTGGGACTTAATCAGGATAAAAAGCTTCTGCACAGCAAAAGAAACAGTCAGCAAAACTAAAAGACAACCTACAGAATGGGAGAAGATATTTGCAAATGACATATTAGATAAAGGCCTAGTATCCAAGATCTATAAAGAACTTAAACTCAACAGCCAAGAAACAAAAAATCCCATCATGAAATGGGCAGAAGACATGAACAGAAATGTCACCAAAGGAGACATAGACATGGCCAACGAGCACATGAGAAAATGCTCTGTATCACTTGCCATCAGGGAAATACAAATCAAAACCACAATGAGATACCACCTCACACCAGTGAGAATGGTGAAAATTAACAAGACAGGATATAACAAATGTTGGAGAGGATGTGGAGAAGGGGGAGTCTTCTTGCACCGTTGGTGGGAATGTGAACTGGTGCAGCCACTCTGGAAAACAGTGTGGAGGTTCCTCAAAGAGTTAGAAATAGAGCTCCCCTACGACCCAGCAATTGTACTGCTGGGGATTTACCCCAAAGATACAGATGCAGTGAAACGCTGGGACATCTGCACCCCAATGTTCATAACAGCAATGTCCACAATAGCCAAACCGTGGAAGGAGCCTCAATGTCCTTTGACAGATGAATGGATAAAGAAGATGTGGTCTATATATACAATGGAATATTAGTCAGCAATCAGAGAGGACAAATACCCACCATTTGCTTCAACATGGATGAAACTGGAGGGTATTATGCTGAGTGAAGTAAATCTATTGGAGAAGGACAATCATCATATGGTTTCATACGGGGAATATAAGAAATAGTGAAAGGGAGTATAAAGGAAAGGAGGGGAACTGAGTGGGAAAAATTAGAGAGGGAGACAAACCATGAGAGACTCCTAACTCTGGGAAACAAAGTGAAAGGGAGGTGGGTGAGGAGATGGAGTAACTGGGTGATGGGCACTGAGGAGGGCACTTGATGGGATGAGTGCTGGGTATTATACTATATGTTGGAAAACCAAACTTCAATATGAACAAAAAACAAAACAAATGTGAAATACTTTGAAAAAATAAACTCCCATTGTCACCATCTCAATTTAGTCTCTCATTACCTCATGTCTTAACTCTCAGCATTGTCCCTTGGACCTCATGTTCCCACTTATATCGGTCCATCCCACAGCTTAATCTTGCCAACTACTGCCTTCATGTCACTTCCTGTTCATAAACCTCAAATGGTTTCCATTTTCTTATATTAATGTGCAACCAAGGCTCTTGTTTCTCTTTTTTAGCTTTTGGTTCTTACCATCTTATATGACTTACCATCATCTCTAAGATTACTTCTTACTCCCAATGCTTAGAAGTTCCTATGTCTTTTTCATTCTAGTCAAAGCCTATTTTTGAGACGCAACACACCTGTTAAGCTTTTTCAAACCATCATGACTCATAGCAGTTATCCCAAATAAGATTTTCTGGTTATTTAAGTTCTTCTCTAGCCAGGAAAATCTTGGCTTGCTCTTGTATTTATTTATTTTTATTTTAAGTATAGCTGGCATCAGTGCTACATTAGTTTCAGGCATACAACATAGTGATTTGACAAGTTTATACATTATGCTATGCCCACCATATAGCTATTACATTATCATTGATTATATTTCCTATGCTGTGCCTTTTATCCTCATGACTTACTCATTCTATAACTGAAAGCCTATATCTCCCACTCTCCTTTACCTGTTTGTCCATCTCCACACCCTTCTCCCCTCTAGCAACCATCAATTTGTTCTCTGTATTTATAGGTCTGATTCTGCTTTTTATTTGTTTGTTTATTCATTTCTTTTAAGAATCTACACATGGGTGAAATTATACGGTATTTGTTTTTCTTGGTCTGACTTAATTTCATTTGGCATAATAGGTCTTTCATGTCACAAATGGCATGATCTCATCCTTTTTCACTTTTCCACTGTGTGCCTTCCTTATTCATTTGTCTGATGGACACTTAGGTTGCTTGGCTATTATAAATAATGCTTCAATGAACATAGGTGTGCATACATCTTTTCAAATTAGTGTTTTCACTCTTTGTGTAAATAGTAGTAGAATTATTTGATCATATGATATTTCTATTTTTAACTTTTTGAAGAACGTCCATACTGTTTTTCACATTGGCCATACCAATTTACATTCTCACCAACAGTGTTCAAGGGTTCCTTTGGCTCCACATCTTCATCAACACTTGTTATTTCTTGTCTTTTTTTTTTTTTTTTTTAGCTATTCTGATATATCTCATTGTGATTTTGATTTGCATGTCCTTGATGATTTGTGATATTGAACATCTTTTTCATGTGTCTGTTTGACATTGGAAAAATGTCTATTCTGGTCCTCTGCCCATTTATAATTGTATCAAAAAAGAATAAAATGCCTAGGAATTAAGTTAACCAAAGAAGTGAAAAACTTATACTCTGAAAACTATAAATACTTATGAAAGAAGTTGAAAATGACACCAATGAATCGAAAGATATTCCATGCTCATGGGTTGAAAGAATTAATATTGCTAAAATATCCATACTACCCAAAGCAATCAACAGATTCAGTGTGATTCTTATCAAAATACCAATATTACCAGTAGTCTCCACAAGATTAGAATAAATAATTCTAAAATTTGTATGGGACTACATAAAGACCCCAAATAGCCAAATCAACTACAGAAATAAAAACAAAGCTGGAAGTATCACAATTCAATATTTCAAGATATACTACAAAGCTGTAGTAATCAAAACAGTATGGTACTGACACAAAAATAGACATATAGATCAATGTAACAGAATAGAGAGCTCAGAAATAAACCCATGTTTATATGGTCAATCTAAGACAAAGAAGGCAAGAATATATAAGAACATATAATGAGAAAAAAAGTCTCTTCAATAAGTGGTACAGGAAATCCAGAATAAATATTAGAGCTCCCAATTTCATAAATTAACTCCCTCAAGTTGACACAGTAACATCTATCACTCATAATGTCTAATTGCATATTTGTGGCTTTTCTTAAGTACTTTTGAAAATTAGGGGAATAGAAGTCTTGCATACATGTCTAAATGACAAAGACTATATTGCTTTTTCAGTTGAAGTTGTGTAGTACTTTGAACTACTTTACGAGTTTATTGATAAATTTTGAATTCCTCAGTAGGTCTTCCATCCCTGCTGTTCTTTTGAAATCTGTAGTCAGCAAAACAGATTTGGTAATTGTACTTTATCAAAGGAATTAGGTCGCAGCTTCACAAAGCATAGCAACTACTTACGTTACGGCTTCAGAGTGGAGAAAAATCATGCTGATGCTAAAAAACAAAACAAAACAAAACAAAAAAACACCTCTTGTTCTTCTTAGTATTTGGACCTGTATCTGTCTTTGTTCCCTACTTAAGATCTAATTGTTGAGAAAAGGAGAATGAGTCAAAATGTTTCCCTGTTATTAAGCTGTGTATGGTCTTTAAAAAAACCTTTCCTGGTAACTTGTTTTTTGCTGGCAAAGAAACGAATAGATAACATACTAACTAATTTTTCACACAATTTAGTTTAGTAGATATTGAAGTATGAAGTTTAAAGAAGGTGAGCTGTAGTGTCCAGCTGGAGAATGCCCAAGTCTTCAGAATGAACCTTAAAACTCCTTCACTGGTTAGGCTGATGTTCCTCTCTTAGGACAATTAGTGCCAATTTTTATCATGCTGCATTAGCATGGACAAACAAAACAAGCATAAAATAGTAATGAAAATAATCACAGCAGGATAAGTACTACCCAGTGACATCTGTCTACTATCTTTTTCTTTCCTTTATCTAAAATAAAGGAAATTAACGTAAATAAATTTACACATAATTTGAAGTTACATATAAATAGGTTTTCTATGTTTAGAAACTCATGTATTTCTTATAGGCAAGGCAAAGTCTTCTTTTAAGCCACTTGTTGTAGTTTCCTCCTTTGCTATAATAAATTACCAAAAACTTAGTGGCTTAAACATTATAAATTTGTCTCTAATTCTGGAGGTCAGAAATCTGAAATGGATCTCACTGGGGTAAAACCAAAATGTCAGCAGGGCTCTGTTCTTTTGGAGGCTCTAGGAAAAAAATCTGTTTCCTTTCCTTTTCTAGCTTTTAAAGGCTGCCCCCATTCCTTGATTTGTAGTCCCTTCCTCTATCTCTGAATCAACATTGAACCAAATTCTTCTCATGCTGCTGTCTCTCTGTTTTTTTTTCTTTCTGCCTCACTCCTCCACTTTTAAAGACCTTTCTAAATATATTGGGCTCATGGATAATTCAGGGTCTCTAAAGGTCAGTTATTAGCAACCTTAATTCAGTCTGTAATCTTAATCTCCCTTTGCTGTGTAGCCTATCATAGTTACAGGTTCAGGGATTAGGACAAGGCCACCATTGGGGGGGCATTATTTTGGCTACATCACCACAGCTCCTAAATCATTATTCAATATCCTCTCCCCAGAAGTAAACTCCCTTTGGTTATTTCTCCTAGATCTTTTCTTCATATTTATCAAAATATATATGCATCCATATAGGCGTATAGTTTTGTTTTTTTGATACTTATCTACAACTTGCATTGATTTTACAATATGTCTTAGAAAAGATATATTTGAATTCATACTTATTGGTATGTTTTTCATTTTAACTGTTACATAATATTACATAGTGTGAGGGTACCCACAGTTTATGGTCCCTATCCTCCTATTGATAGATACTTAAGTAGTTTCAATTTATCACAATCTGTTATGAGCAGTCTTGAGCACATCTTTTAGAGCATACGTGTAATTTTTTAGATGAGATAATGAAATTACCTGGATGCAAGGTGTATGGTGTATATTCTTTATTTGAACAGGCACTGAAGAGTATCCTCCTTACGTGCTCTACCAATCTATGGTCTCAGCACTGTATGATATTACTCATTTTATGCATCCTCACCAATACTTAATAGCAAATTTAATTTTTTTGCTATTTTGGTGTGTTTTAATATGCATTTCAGTGATTATCACTGGGATTAGGATTTTTTTTCTTTCATGTGCATTGCCTTTTATATGTTCTGTTCCATGAATTGCTCATTTTAGGAGGTCTCTTTGGTCTTTTGCTTACTGATTCAAAGTTCTTTATATACTCAGGATACTAATCCTTAGACCATTAAATATTGTAAATATTTACTCTTAAGTTTTTTTACTTTGTTTATGCTTTACAAATATACAATCATTTTTAAGCATCTGGGTGACACAGTTGGTTAAGCCTTCAACTCTTGGTTACCACTCAGGTTGTGATCTCAAGACCATGAGATCCAGGTCTGTGCCAGTCTCTGCGCTCAGCACAGAGTCTGCTTAAAACACTCTCCCTCTCCCTTTGTGTCTCTTCCCCCTCTTCTCAAATAAATAAATTTTTCTCTCTATATATGTGTATATATAATCATTTTCTAATTTTTAGACTTTTTTCCCTTTGTATGGTGAAAAAGATCATCTGCCTCATAATCATAAACATATTTGCCTGTAATTTTCTCTCAAATTTTCATATTTGGAGGAATATTATGAGGTTGAGAATTAACATAATTTGAGGTACCACCTTTATCATACTTGTATTCTCTTATTTACATACATGGTTCCTTTTCAGGATGCTCTGTTGTGTTCTGTTGATCTATTTGTTCCTGCATCACGACCATATTATATTAATAACTGTTAGAATTTGTCTTTTGACATGTAGCTTGTGTAAATAAATATCTTCCTTATTTGTATTAAAAATGATTTTGGCTTTTCATGTTCATTATGCATTAAAAAAGATTTGTCAAAAACTTGATGAAAACTCTTATGGTATTTTGTTTGATTGTATTGAATTAATAAATTAATCCTGGGAGTATTGATAGCCTTCTACTAAGGGACCTTCCTGTCTATTAATATATTTCCACTTAATAAACTGATTTATATAACTCAGCAAAGTTTTTTAGTTGTCTCCATTAATGTTTTGCGTTTCCTGTTAGGTTTCTTCCTAGGTGTTTTATGTTTCCTCTGACTATTGTGAATAAGTTTGTCCTTTGATTCTCTTGCATTTCATAGATTGATCATTATGTTGTCTGCAGAAATTGACATTTTTGTTTCTTTCTTTCCAATCTTTATAGCACTTCTGTTTCTTTACTTATTTATTTATTCATTCATTCCTGCTCCAGATCTTATTACATTAGCTGGAGCTTATATTAAAGTGTTGAAGAGTAGAATGGCTGTGTCATCCTGGCCTTATTCCTGGCTTTAATGGGATATCTTTAAAGTTTCACTATAAAATGAATGTTTGCTGAAATTTCTTATGGATACCCTCTATATATCCTAAAATATGGTTCGGATTTTGGACAATGAATTCTATCAACTCTTGATATATTACTTGATCAATTCTGTAATCTTAAATTTTCCTTGCATTTATAGGGTAAAAACTAGCTGGTTATTATTTATGATTCTTTTACTGGCTGTTATATTCATTTTATTAATATTTAATTTCAGAAATTTGTATCTATATTCATGAGGTTTCTCTTTCCTATGCTGTCTCCACCTAGTTTAGTTGCAGGATTATGATTGTCTCAGAAATGAGTTGGAGAACATCTTTTTATATGCTTCAAAACAGGTTTTTTTTTTTTTTTAAGGTTTGATAGAACTCACCCTGTCTGGGTCTGATTCCTTTTTTGGGGGGAGTAAATCAGCTACTTTTATGCTTTTAGTCCATTTTTCCTTCCTAAACTGAGTCAGTCCTTCTCTTGCTAGTTTCAGTCTTTTTTTTTTTTTTTTAGTTTATAAAATATGTTAGTACCAAGTTGACTTTATCAGTATCTATAGTTTTATCCCCTTTTTAATTCTTGATATTGTTTACTTGTGTGCTTTCTAATTTCTGTGGTCAGGTTTACTTAAATTTTATCTATTTTATTTTATGTTTTTAATTTTTATTTTATAAAGTCTCAACTTTTTGTTCTGCTATTTGTTCTCTATTGTGAAATGCAGAGAGACAAAGTAGAATTAGGCAGAGGGAGGAACAGAACTGCTCTGCAAGCTCAGCAAGATCTTGGCCACCCTGACAGGGAGCTCTGAAGTGAGACTTGCCCATCAGAATTAGTCCTCATTGGATCAAATAGGTCTTCATATCTCACCTCCCTCAGTTAACAGGTGCAGGCTATGCTGGAAACTGTGACCTCAAACAAGGAGGGGTCTTTGCAGTTGTAGTGGACCCTAAGGAAACTGGCAAATGGACGCTGCCGGCTTACCACACTTTCTTTCTGTCTCTGTACAAAAAAGTATCTCCTTGTAGGGGGATCTGGTGATGAATCTCAGTGTCTAATATTTGGTTTACCTGTTTTGTGTGGGTGTGTGTGTTTATTAAATCAAGAGCTTATGTCATTTACTCTCAGTTCTTTTTGTTTAATAATAAATACATTTTATATATCCATCTGAGTATTACTTTGGCAGCATCCCACAGGTTTCAATATGTAATGATGTAATCATTGTTCATTTTATATAGTTTATAATTTTCATTTAGATTTCCTCTTTAACCAAAAATTATTTAGTGTTATGTTTTAAACTTCTAAATTATAGATATGAAAAATTCATTACTGTGGAAATTTTCAGATTTTGGCTTGTTAATGCAATATAAATTTGTAATATAATCTGGGTATTAATGGATACATATTGCTTCTTATTATATATGTTCTTATATGTATAGTATATATTATTTTTTATCAAAATACTTTTAATAATATATTTTAATAATATATATAATTGCAGAATTATAATAATTAAGAGAAGTTTACCATTGTGCATGATGTGTAATTGAAAATGAACAACGGATGATGTCATAGTGGTCAAATCTACCTGATAGTAGAGTACAATGTGGATTTTAAAATTTTGAATGCAATTTTCCTAGAATAATGATTTATAAATTATAATTTTTCATTGCTATTGACTTTTTTTGGTGCCCTTCAAGTCTTTAATCAAATAACTCCTTTCAACCTTGAATTACAACACATTGAGAGGGATATGGATGAATAAACAAGTGGATAGAAAGATCATGACCTTCTTCCTTTAAATTAGGGTAGCTAAACTCTAGAATATATTAGCTCAGAACAGTTTTACTCCTAGTTACCTCTCCTCTAAACACTTAACAAACAGCATAGCAGTGTGGAAGACTAAAAAGTATTCAAGACTGGCTCCATATTTTTGAGATTGTTTTATCAGTTTTTCTTGTCTCAGATTTTATTTCATACAATACAGTTCCAATTATTTATCTCCTTCCCTGCATTGTAGTACCAGAATTATCTTTTTTTTTTTTTTTTTGGTATCAGAATTATCTAAATGTACCCAAAAGAATGATTAGTTCTTTTTTCTCCTGAGAAATACCCTGTTATATTTTGAGGATAAGCTCTTCTCATGGACATTAACACTTGGTGTAAAACTAGTAAAATTCTATGAAATGACAGTACTCAATTAACAATGAAGTTTCAGCAAACTCTATTTACATCCACATTCTACTTTATATACAAGCCTAAAATTATGAGTCATTCCTTAACACAACATCTACAATTGAAAACCAGTGAAAGGCAAGGATGGGAGGCAGACATGATCAGTTTGAATATAAAAATAAATATTTTTACCTATAGAAAGCCATTCTATTTCTTGCTTAAGGGAATTGAATACACTGTAACATAATGTAATCTTTAAAAGCATAATGGCACAGAGAGGACTGTGAATAAGGTGCACAAATTCTGACCTACAGGGACACCTGGGTGGCTCAGCTGTTGAGTCTGCCTTTGGCTCAGGGAGCGATCCTGGGGTCCTGGATTGAATCCCAAGGCAGGCCCCTTGTGGGGAGTCTGCTTCTCCCTCCGTCTGTGTCTCTGCCTCTCTCTCTGTGTCTCTCATGAATAAATAAATACAATCTTAAAAAAAAATTCTGACTGACAAATTGCCCAAGAGTCTATGGACTATAACTGGGACTGACAAACTCTCCAATTCTGTTGATGTTTAGGTACTTTAAAAATCAAACTACTGAAATAATTTTAATGGCAGTACTTCTGCAAGACTTTTCAAGCTTGTTTAAAACAAAAGAAGTCTGAAAACATAATATTGCATTGTGTCATTATATATTTACTAAGATCGAGATTACTATAAATCTAACCCTATAAATATCACTATTCTAAGAGAAAATATTGATTTAGTAAGAAAAATAACAGCTATATCTCCTCTTGCACTAAGAGAAAAAAGCACTTAGTAAAAACCTTCCTGAAATTTCTGTAATAACACCTATAGATTTATCTGTAAACATCATCCTTTTCAAAAACTTAAAAAATTTTAGATATACTTGACATACAATATTACATTAGTTTTAAATGTACAGTATAGTGAATCAACAATTACATACCTTGCAAAATGCTTAATGTGGTTAAGTGTTGTTACTATCTGTCATCATACAAATTTAATAAAATATTGACTATATATACTATGCTGTACTTTTATGCCTATTATTTATTTTATAATTTTTTTTCTTGATGAGTCTGGCTAAAGGTTTATCAATTTTGTTTATTTTTTCAAAGAACCAGCTCTTGGTTCCCTTTATTGTTTTTTAGTCTCTGTTTCATATTTATCCTCTGATCTTTATTATTTCCTTCCTTCTAATAGCTCCTGGCTTTATTTGCTCTTCTTTTTTAGGTCTTTTATGTGTAAGGTCAGATTATTTGATATTTGTTTTGTTTTGTGAGGTATCCCTAATCTGTGATAAATTTCCTTCTTGGAATTGTTCTTGCTGTGTCCCGAAGATTTTGAATTGTTGTATTTTTATTTCCATTTGTCTCAAGGAATTTTTTATTTCATTTTTGACTTCTTTGTTGACTCATTGGTTGTACATGTGGGATTGTTAGGCTGATGTAGATGTGTGTGTGTGTGTATATATATATGTCTTTCTACCTTATCAGCCTATATATATATTTGATATATATTTGTGTGTGTGTGTATAAGTGCGTGTGTGTTTCAGCCTAACATACATTTATTGGACTTTGCTGCACAAGACATTTCGAGTATAGCTTTTCACTAGTTCAGGCACATCTGTACATCCTCAGAAAATTACTTGCTATTAATGACTACCTGCCTTGCAGCAATAGGCCCAGCTGATTGCTGAGTGTCAAAAAGTTGAGAAATACTCATTAGCAGAAACCAGGGGTAGGGTGGGCAAGGGGGTAGGGAAGGGAGAACCCGAGTTGATGGCTTGCTCTTATTCCATAAAGAAAGACTGCACTCAGCAGCTTTCCTGTTTCTGTTGATCCTCAAACATTGACCATTTTGGCAATTCTCCTTTTAAGTGAAAAACATTCTTACTGCATTGATCCTAATACAGTTTAATTTCCTTACTCGTGGCAGTAATGTTCTATAAAGTTGCCACAAACACTGAATTAGTGAATGTTAAACTATTGCTCCTATGGGAAATACAGGGTTAAGATGCTGTGAGCCTTTGGTCACAGCATTTTTGTCAGCTGAAATGCCATTTGCTTTATATAGATTAATTTGCCAATATCCTTGTAAAACAAGTTAGTCTCATAGGCATTGACAGCCTCTTTTCCATATAACTCTGTTTTTGTGTGACACATAGCAAGTATTTTAAAAATTCTTTTGCAGCTTTCTGATCTGCAGAACCGGCTTTCCTGGAAGTCTGAGATTTTTCACTCTGTGTTGCCTTTTGAAATATGCAACTAGCCAGCACTAGCTAAGAAGGGCTTAACATTTTATTGACCTAGGTAATGACCATAAATTGCTTTGACTTTCAGTCTCATATCAGTGCTTTTTAAATTGGTTGTCATCTGATGAATCCATAAATTTGTTTGCTCTACCATGTTTTCCATAGCTTCATTGCACACTACAGGTGTTACTTGAGCACTTCCAGAGTGTCCTCATGTACAAATCAGCCAGTTTCCTAGGAATACCATTTTGTTGATTCATTAATGTTGAACTCTTGGCCAACAACACTATAACTCACTCCTGAAGGAGGCTTGTCTAATATAAGGATGGCACATTATAGCCTTTTGTACTTAGGGACACTAGATAGCATTTGAGCAGTATGTTTGGGGGCCATTTTAAACAGCAATAACATCATTAGAAAGCACAAAAATGTAAAAATGGTGACACTAAATAGACCACAGTAAGGAAAATTGTTTACAGTAAGAAAGCTGAAATAAGACACAGGTTTCTTCATTTGACTTCAGTAGGGAACTCAAATTATTCTCTATTCTGTACATGTCCATGAATGACTGTGAGAGAGTTGTGGGCATTGATTTTGATACAAATAAATTTTAGTGAGTAGGTGAATTTGCAAATATAGAATCTGTGAATACTGAAGATCAATTGTAGTTGGGTAGATTATGGCAGGGATTATATATTCCTTCCATGCCAATGTGGCTATCTAATAGACCTCTTCACCATAGACTGCCATCATTCTTTGTATAACAAAGTGTCCTTAGAAGATTGTTATATAAGGCAACTAAGGTGAAAATTTCAACATCAGTTAGTATAAGTTAAGGAAAGGATTTGATTGGAAACTTAATATATGAGAGCCAGTATGGAGGGGCTCTTAGACCCACATCCAAGGAAGCAAGCTGGGTAAGGGCAAGATGTAGGAGGGTTACATTCTGGGATAGGGACCCTTCCTTCTTATATGAAAGGCATGAGAGCAATCTTGCCAGTTGGGAATAGGGTGGCAGGGGGAACAGACTGTGTGGGTGGCAGACAGGCTTAATTTAGATGTCAGCTATTTTCAGGAGACTTCTGTGAAATGTAGCTGCTCAGCACCCAAAGAAGTTAGAATCTAAGGGAAATTTCAGACCTTTCTTCTTGGGAGAAAAGAGTCACAAGTTTGGGGAGCTAAGTTCAGGTGCAGCACTTCCCATTGGGAGAAGGCAGGAATCCGAGATCCTCACTAAGGGGCCTGGACAACGGAGAGTGAACTTCCACATCACTACATCAAATCTTCTCATAGCGTTATGGTGGTAGTTGATTTTATTGTGTGTCTTAAACTGGTTTTTAGATTGGAAAACGTCCAATCATTATGCTTGAATATGGTTTTCTATTACATTGCCTTTTCCCTCCTGAAGACCAGGATTAATTGATTTCAAGCAATCTGACCAGAGAATGCCACTATATTGAGTACTCTATATTCAAAACTATTAAAGAGTACGGTGAAGCAAATCTAGGCTGTGCTATTTAGGTAGTGATATAAGTTACTGAATTTATATAGTTACTTTAAAAATTAAAGCTCATACAAATTAATCGATTTCTGTCTCCTCTCCAAAAAAGCCATTTATCTATTCAACTTGGAAAATGAGCTAAAGAAGTCCCCACATAAAATCTAACTTATTTAATTTGATTGTATTACACATTTTTACAACCTCTATCTTTAAATGTAAACATTTTAAATTTTTAATATTTAAATTTCCCATATTGAAAATCCTTACAGCTATAGTTGTAAATCTCCTAAAGCTCATATTTTACTAGATGTTTTGGGAGGGCTGACCAGGACTCATTCGTTCTCACTTATTTGTTTTAACATTTTACTTAAATTCCAGTTAGTTAACATACAGTGTAATATTAGTTTCAGGTGTACAATATAGTGATTCAATACTTCCATACATCACCCAGTGCCCATCACAGCAAATGCACTCCTTAATCCCCGTGATCTATTTCACCCACCCCATCTTAGTAACCATCAGTTTGTTCTCTATAATTAAGAGTCCATTTCTTGGTTTGCCACTCTCTCTCCCCTCCCTTTGTTCATTTGTTTTGTTTCTTAAATTCAACATATGAGTGAAATCATATGGTATTTGTCTTTCTCTGACTTATTTTGCTTAGCATTATACTCTATATCCTTAAAAATTGCAAGTTTTCATTTTTTATGGCTGAGTAATATTCTATTATATATTTATTTATATATATATTTAAATGTATATTTATATAAAAATATATACCACTTCTCTTATATCCATTCGTCAATAGATAGACAGTTGGGCTCTTTCCATAATTTGGCTATTGTAGATAATGCCGCTCTAAATATCAGGGTGCATGTATCCCTTTGAATTAGTATATTTGTATTCTTTGGGTAAATACCCAGTAGTGACACTGCTGAATTATAAAGTAATTGTATTTTTTACTTTTGAGGAACCTCCGTATTGTTTTCAGTAGTGGTTGCACCAGCTTGAATTCCCACCAATGGTGCAAGAGGATTTCCTTTTCTCCACATCCTTGACAGTACCTGTTGTTTCCTGTGTTGTTGATTTTAGCCATTCTGACAGGTGTGAGGTGATATCTCATTGTAGTTTTGATTTGAACTTCCCTGATGATAAGTGATGTTGAGCATCTTTTCATGTGTCTGTTGGCTATCTGTATGTCTTCTTTGGAAAAATGTATATTCATAACTTCCACCCATTTTTAATTGGATTATTTGTTTTTTGGATTTTGAAGTGTTTTGTTTGTTTGTTTTTCTTTGTTTTAAGGAGGCTCTACACCCAGATTGGAGCTCAACGTGAGGCTTGAATTCAGGACCCTTATCAAAACCTGAGCTGTGAATTCAGGACCCTTATCAAAACCTGAGCTGTTATGAAGAGTCAGATGCTTAGCTGACTCAACTACTTAGGTGCCCCTTGGGTGTTGAGTTTTTAAGTTCTCTCTAAGTTTTGAGTACTAACAGATATGTCATTTGCAATTTTTTCTCCTATTCTGTAGGTTGCCTTTAGTTTTGTTAATTGTTTCCTTTGCTGTGCAGAAGATTTTCTTTTGATGTAGTCCCAATAGTTTATCTTTGCTTTTGTCTCCTTTGCCTCCAGAGACATATCTAGTAAGAAGTTATTATGGTCGAGGTCAAAGAAGTTCCTGCCTGTGTTCTCCTCTAGGATTTTGATGGTTTGCTGCCTCACATTTAGGTCTTTCATCCATTTTGAATTCATTTTTTGTGTATAGTATAAAAAAGTGGATCAGTTTCTTTCTTTGGCATGTTGCTCTCTAGTTTCCCAATACTATTTGTTGAAGAGATTGTCTTTTTCCCATTGGATATTCTTGCTGGCTCTTTTGAAGATTAATTGACTATATAATTGTGGGTTCTTTTCTGGGTTTTCTATTCTATTGATCAAAGTGTCTATTTTTATGCCAATACCATAGTTTTGATTACTACAACTTTGTAATGAAACTTGAATTGTGATGCCTCCCACTTTGCTTCGCTTTTTTAAATTTGCTTTGGCTATTCTGGGTCTTTCGTGATTCCATACAAATTTTAGGATTGTTTGTTCTAGCTCTGAAAAGTTCTGTTGGTATTTTCACAGAGATTGCATTAGATGTGTAGATTACTTTGGGTAGTATAGATATTTTAACAATATTTGTTTTTCCAATCCATGAGTGTGGAATGTCTTTCCATTTCTTTGTGTCATCTTCAATTTCTTTCATCATTGTTTTATAGTTTTCAGAGTACAGTTCTTCCAATTCTTTGGTTAGATTTATTCCTAGATATCTTATTATTTTTGGTGCAGTTGTAAATGGGATTGATTCTTTAATTTCTCTTTCTGTTGCTTCTTTACTGGTATATAGAAATGCAACAGATGTCTGTACATTGATTTTATATCCTGCAACTTTACTAAATTCATTGATCAGTTCTAGCAGTGTTTTGGTGGAGTCTTTAGGGTTTTCTGTATATAGCATCATGTCTTCTACAAACAGTGTAAGTTTTACTTTTTCTTTACTAATTTGGATGGCTTTGTTGTTGTTTTTGTTGTTGTCTGATTGCTGTGTCTAGGGCTTTTAGTACTTTGTTGAATAAAAGTGGTGAGTGGACATCCTTGCCTTGTTCCTGACCACTTAAGAAAAGCTCTCAGTTTTACTTTATTTAGGATGATGTTAGGTATGGAGTATTTACATATGGCCTTTATATGTTGAAGTGTGTTCTCTCTAAATCCACTTTGTTGAGGGTTTTTTCATCATGGATAGACATTGTACTTTGTCAAATGCTTTCTCTGTTGAAATGATCATATAGTTTTTATCCTTTCTCTTATTGATGTGATGTATCGTTTTGGTTGGTTTGCAAATATTGAATCACCCTTGCATCCTGGGAATAAATCCTACTTGATCATGGTGAATGATTTTTTAAATATATTGTTGGATTTGGTTTGCTGTATTTTGTTGAGGATTTTTGTGTATGTGTTCATACACTATAGTTCTCTTTTTCTGCAGTGTCTTTATCAGGTTTTGGTATCAGGGTAAAGCTGGCCTCATAGAATGAATTTGGAAGTTTCCCTTTTTCTATTTTTTGGAATAGTTTGAGAAGAGTAGGTATTTACTCTTCTTTAATTGTTTGGTCAAATTCACCTTTGAAACCACCTGATGTCCTGGAGTTTTGTTCGTTGGGAGTTTCTGATTCAATTTTTTGCTGATTATCAGTGTGTTCAAAATTTTAATTTCTTTCTGTTTCAGTTTTGGGGATTTATGTTTTCAGAAATTTATCCATTTCTTCTAGGTTGTCCAATTTGTTGGCATATTGTTTTTCATATAATCTCTTATAATTGCTTTTATTCCTGTAGTGTTGGCTATGATTTCTCCTCTACTATTTGTGATTGTACATATTTAGTTTCTTGCTCTTTTTGTTTAGATAAATCTGACTAGAGGCTGTAATTTTATTATTTTTTTCAAAAAACCAACTTCTGTTTTCATTGTTATGTTCTGTCATTTTTTTAGTTTCCATATCATTTATTTATGCTCTAATCTTTATTATTTCCTTTTTCCTACTGGCTTTGGGCTTTGTTGTTCCCTTTTTAAGCTCCTTTAGGTGTACAGTTAAGTTGTTTATTTGAGATTTTTCTTGCTCCTTGAGGTAGGCATATATTGCCAAATACTTCCCTCTTCTGACTGCTTTTTCTGCATCCCAAAGGTTTTGGACTGCCATGTTTTCATTTTCATTTGTTTCCATGTATTTTTAAAAATGTCTTCTTTAATTTCTTGATTGACCCATTCATTGCTTAGTCGCATGTTATTTAACCTCTGTGTATTTGTGTATTTTCTTGTGGTTGACTTCTAGTGTCATAGCATTGTGGTCAGAAAAGGTGCATGGTATGACTTCAGTCTTCTTTAATTTGTTGAGGCCTGTTTTGTGACCTAATATGTGATGTATTCTGGAGAATGTTCCATGTGTACCTGAAAAGAATGTGTAGTCTGCTGTTTTAGGATGGAATGTTTCTAATATATCTGTTAAGTCCATCTGGTCCAGTGTGTCATTCCAAACCATTATTTCCTTGTTGATTTTCTGTTTAGATGATCCGTCCATTGTTGTAAGTGGAGTGTTAAACTACCCTGCTAATATTGTATTATTATTGATTAGTTCCTTTGTTTGTTATTAATTGTTTTATGTATTTGTGAGCTCCCATGTTGAGTGTATAAATACTTACAATTATTATATCTTCTTGTTGGATTGTCCCCTTTATTAATGTCCTTCTTTGTCTCTTGTTACAATCTTTGCTTTAAAGCCTTGTTTGATATAAGTATTGCTACTCTTTCTCTTGACCTCCATTTAAATGATAAATGTTTCTTTATCCTCTCACTTTAAAAAAAAAAGGACTCTATTTTTTTATTCATGAGATACACACAGAGAGAGGCAAAGACATAGGCAGAGGGAGGAGAAGCAGGCTCCATGCAAGGAACCTGATGTGGGAGTTGGTCCCAGGACCCTGGGATCATGCTCTGAGCCAAAGGCGGACACTCAACCACTGAACCACCCAGGTGCCCCTATCACCTCACTTTCAATCTGTAGGTGTCTATAGGTCTAGAATGAGTCTTTTGTAAGCAGCATGTAGATGGGTCTGATATTTTTAATCCATTCTGACCCTGTATGTCTTTTGATTGGAGCATTTAGTCCTTGAACATTTAAAGTAATTAATGATGGATATGTATTTATTGCTATTTTATTGCTTGTTTTGTGGTTGTTCCTGGAGGTTTTTTCTGATCCTTTTTTGTCTTTCACTCTTTTATGTTTTGCTGATTTTCTTTAGTGATGTATTTGCATTTTTTCTCTTTATTTTTGCATGTTAATTAGTGGTTTTTCATATGTGGTTATCATTAGGTTTGTATATAACCTTTTAGGCACAAAGCAGTCTGTATTGAGTTGATGGTCATTTAGGTTTGAAACCATTCTTTCCTCCTGTCCTCCTCACACTTTAGGCATATATTATTATATTTTATATCTTTTTTTGTGAGTTCATTTAGTAATTTTTTACAAACATATTCATTTTTACTGCTTTTTTGTTTCCTACCTTTATACTCTCACTTTTGGTCTCAAAGACTCTCACCTTTGTACTCAGAGTTCCCTTTAATATTTCTTGCAGGGCTCCTTTTGTGGTCACAAACTCCTTTAGTTTTTGTTTGTCTGGGAAACTCTACCTCTCCTTCTATTCTGAATGCTAGCTTTGCTGAATAGAATATTCTAGGCCAGATTTTTCCCATTCAGCACTTTGAGTATATCATGTCACGCTCTTCTGGCTTGCCAAGTTTCTGTTGAAAAATCTGTTACTCTTGTGGATTTCCCCCTGTAAGCTAATGACTTCTTTTGTCTTGCTACTTTTAAGAATTTAAAAAATCATTATATCTTGCAAATTTACTTGGGTCTTGATGGGAGTTCTCTGTGCCTACTGGATATGGATGACTGTTTCCTTCCACAGATTAAGGAAGCCTTCAGCTTATTTCTTCAAATAAATTTTCTGTCCCTGTTTCTCTCTTGTCTTTTTCTGGGACTCCTATAATATGAATATTATTACATTTGATGGAGTCATTGAGCTCTCTAAGTCTATTCTCATTTTGCATATTTCTTCTTTCTCTCTTTTATTCCACTTTATTTCTTTCCATTACTTTGTCTTGTAGATCATTAATTCATTCCTCTGCTTCTTCCAGCCTGTTGTTCATTGTATCAAGCATGTTTCTAATCTTGTTTTTTGCATTCTGCATCTCTGATTGATTTTTTAAAATTTTATTTAAATTATTTTATTTATTTATTTTAGAGAGAGAGAGAGAGTACACGAGTCAGGGAAGGGGCTGCAGAAGAGGGAGATCTCAATCTGATCGATTCTTTTTTAACTCTTATATCTGTGATTAGGGCCTCTCTGATGCCTTCCATTATTTTGTCAAGTCCAGTGAGTGTTCTTATAATTGTTTTTTAAAATTTTCCATCAGGCATGTTACTCTTATCTATTTCACTTAGATCTCTGGCCATGGCCTTATCTTGTTCTTTCATTTGGGATAAATTCTTCCATCATGGCATTTTGTCTAAGTCTCTGCCTGCTTCTCTGTGTTAGACAAGCCAGTTATGTCACCTGCTCCTGAAAGTAAGTCTTATAAAGTCTTATAAAGTGAGTCATGTAGTAGTATTCGGGGCCTGGTGCTTCAGGGAGAATCTCTGGTGTGTGCTGCATGTGTTCTGTTCTGTTCTATTCTGGGTGCTCTCTCCTCCAGGTCAGTTATCTGAGGTTCTCCTTGCCTGCTATTGGCAGTGTTGGTCCCTGGCCTGAACATGATGAATTTTAAGTAGGTGCTGTCTGGTCTGCTTGTGAAACAAGACCTGTCATCACCTCCCCTGGAACTGAGGCCCTGCAAAATTCTCTGGTCAGAAGATATGGTGTGCAGGGGTTTGTACTGGTCTTCTGAGGGAAAGACCTGCTACACTATGACTGAGGTAACTGTGACCGAGAAGGGGAGTTACACTAGAACACAGGGGGATGGGGCTTAGTGTAAGGAAGTTAGGTAGCCAGTGTCCATCCTGCACTGCTTCCTACATGTGGTTCTGTGTTTATGCCAAGGGACAGAGCAGGGAAATGGCACCAACCAGCTCCTTTATTTCTAGAAAGGTGTCTCCATGAATGCTGCTTCTCAGGGACACACTCTGAGAAGAGTAAATAATCTCTCCAGTGTGTGCCCCAGGTGTTCTTCAGATTTCTGTTTCCATGCTCTCTGCCATGAGTTATTTGCCTGCCTTCTCTCCAAGAGCAGTGTAGTGCCATCTGAGTTCTATCCTAGCCAAGCCTTTGACCCTTTATTTGCCTGCCTTCTCTTGAAGAGCAGTGTAGTGCCATCTGAGTTCTATTCTAGCCAAGCCTTCTGACCCTTAAAACTAGGCTTTAAGCCCAGCTGGTTGCAAGAACTCAAGAAACTCAGTCCCTCTCATTTTCCAAGCCAGTGGCTATGGGGAAACATTTTCCTTGTGTGTTCCCCTGCTCCTCTCTCTCTCTTGCCCTTCTCCATGACCATGGCTCCCTTCCTTCCACAGTAGCCAGGATCCATTTCTACCCTAAACCACATCTCCATGCTTCCTACCTTCTTCTTTTCTTCCCTCTCTTTAGTTGCAGAGTTTGTTCTGCCTGTCTTCAGGTCAATTTCTAGGGTATTTAGGATGATTTGATAATTATCTAGTTGTATTCATGGTTTGAAATGAGTCTAGGGTTCTCCTATCCCACCATCGTCGTCCTGCCCCAACTCCTTTTCATTTTAAGTTAGAAATTCCATAGCCTCAAACCAAGATTGCAAAATAATCTTTATTTTCTCCCAAAACTTCACCCTTGGGTATTCATTGTTAAACATCTACTGCCATGCATTTCTATGTTATAGAAAGATTATATATTTACCCATTTTTTTATTCCTA
Organism: Canis lupus dingo; assembly: GCF_003254725.2. Taxonomy (NCBI): domain Eukaryota; kingdom Metazoa; phylum Chordata; class Mammalia; order Carnivora; family Canidae; genus Canis; species Canis lupus. The sequence goes on along the minus strand of NC_064276.1, from coordinate 13,761,515 downwards.
TTTAATTTTGGTCACCTTTCCAAAAACAAACTTAAGCCAAACACACAAAAAATAGTGGTTTAAAACAGTTATAAGAAGAGATCAACATATCAATTATTTCAAGATGATTTCAGTTCAATATACTTGGGAACCAAAATCCATCCTGAAATGAAAAAAAAAACCTAGTTAAAAAAATCCTTATAGGCATAAACCAAATTCTCATATTTCTACCTGGTTTGTTTTACAAAGAAGTTTCAGAAATACTTTGTTGTTTCACCAACAGAAATGTTATGTTTCTATTTCAAACCAGTGAAATTCTGAAGATTAATGTGAATACAGTTGACTCTCTTTTGTACATCTATAGAGTTTCAAAGGCTAGAATTTGTTATCTGCAAGGAGAGAGATTTAAACCACACATAAAAAAAAAAGTTGCTTAAGAATTCAAGGTCTTTTCTTGTAAGTAGCATTGCACTTAGAGTTTCATAACTTTTTAAATACATTACTTGAAACCAAACTTTTTAAAAGTGTTCCTTCTGAGGGGATCAGTAAAAGTGCAGCATTATTCCACTTTTTTTTAAATTCACCTTTCAGACCTTTGCATTCATCCAGTTTTTCTTGTTTTTTACTCTTTTCTATTGCTGACAATTTTCAGAGACTTCTATGCTCCTGTGAGGGTAAATTTTCTGTCAAAGAGGCATGTGATCTTCTGAGGTGTCTCATCCTCTCTAGCAGTCTTTGATTAGGGCAGTCCAGTAGTTCAGATACAAGGCCTAGATCAGCTGCTAGAGATTCTGATAATCATCTTTGACTCACCATCCTGGGATCAGAACAGTACCAATAGAGACAACCTTGACATAGAGACAGAGAGAGATATTTTCTGGTTGTCATAATTAGTATACTACTATATATAGCCACACTCCTTAGGGACTAGGAAGAGATGGGGAGAGACTTTTTCTTGTTTTGTCCTTGAAAATCTCTTTGTGACATGGCATAACTACTACTTTCCTGGGTTAACTGCTACTCTATCACTTATAGTACCCAAATGGCTTGAGCAGAGTTTGCTGTAATGACTTGGTGGATCTCTGCAAGCTTTCTTTTCTCCCTAATCCAGTTTTATTTACTCCTTAACCAAACCTTGATTAGTGACTCTCTGGTCTTCGCTGCTGGGTGACTTTATCCTTTCCCAACTTTACTTTTCCAAAGACGATCCCAGTTCTATTCGTGTATGCATCTATCACCAGACTCTTTCAGGACCATGAAATTTCTCTTCATTTCTGCTTTTGTTGCTGTAATAAATCAAATTTTTACTGGCTTAAATATTGCATCCCTTTCTAATACCCAAGCACGGGGATTGGAATAGTCTATTTCTGCATTTTTTTTTATGGCAACCACTATTCTAGTCTCCCAGCATCTTCCTCAGTGCAGGTCAAATTAGTTATTAGTGTCTCTGCAGACATTCTTCCTATATGCCAATTTATTGATACCTTGAGAAATCTAAGTAGTGAGTTGACACAACCTTTCCAATCCTCAATCTAACAGGTCAAGGGGAAAATGAACTTCTGTCATTTCTAGTAGCAAGGAGGAAGGGAATGGTGGGTGAAAATACTTAAACCAAAATCTAGTTTAAAGTTTATTCTAGGCAAGATTGATGAGTAGAATAGATGAGACATTATGGGTTGGAAGAAATACTTGATGTATTATACACATCAAAATATGCAAATGGGAAAACAATATGTGTGCACTGTTTCCAGAAAATATCTTAGTACGTAGAGTGAAATAAGCTCTATTTTAATATATGATCCAAATTCATCTTTCAGGATCTCGTTGCTATTTTTGGCACAGACCCCCTCCAAACCTTTCTCCAGACCTTCACCAAAAGGTGAAGATATCTGGACTGCATATAACTTTTTTTTTTTAACTTATTTATTTATTTTAGAGAGAAAGAGAGTGCATGTACATGTACATGTGGGGAGGGGGAAGGGTAGAGAGCAGAAAAGAGAGAGTCTTAAGCAGGCTCCATGCTGAGCATGAAGCCTGATGCAGGGCTCATCTCACAACCCTGAAATCACATCCTGGGCTAAAACCAAGAGTCAATCACTTAACTGATTGTGCTACCCAGGTGCGCTTATGGCTCCACTTCTAATTATGAGTTTATTTTTCATGTGGTTTTTCACATTATAATGTCAGTGGCATGGTAATGTCTATTATCAAGAAAATTGTCTATAACTAATATGTCTGTTACCAAGAATTTCAGCTCCAGCTGCTTCATGTGATATAATAGTATTCTTGGGGTACCTTACTTTTCTGGCTATATGTTTGTAAATAATCTTTAGCTTCTCCATCTTTCTGAATTTTTATTTTTAATCTATTCTTCTACCAGGTCTTGCTGACCTATATGTCTTCCTCTGAATTTACTGACTTTATACATTCCTTTTCTTCTAACTCTGATACCTTCTCCTCCTCCAGTGCCGTGGATTTTCTTCCCTTCTGAATTCTGCCTCTGATCACTGTTGCTCATTTGACATAACTAATGTGGTAAGTGTTTTTATAGAAATGTGAAGGAATTGCTGTATGGAACCAGAGGAAGGAATTAGTGATTTCACAAGCAAAGAGAGGGCTCCTAAAAGATTTCCTAGAGAAATTAGAATTTAGGGACATTTGAGGAATACACAAAATAGAAAGTTAGGAAGGGCACTTTAGACAATGGAAACAAGTTAAAATAGTATAATGTAGCTGAAGTACAGGTTAGGGAAGGAGGTCAGGGAAAATATCAAAGGGCCTTAAACTCATACTAAGACTGAACTTCATCATATGGGATCTGGCAAACAAGTAAATAACTGGTAAAATGTTATATGTATTATAAACATTTAATACACCTGGTAGAAAGAATGAAGAATGGATGGGAGAAAGGGAGAGACTAGAGGCAGGGAGAATGGTTAGGAGACAAGTCATTGACTGTCCTCATTCCCTAGAGCAGTGAGTGCATTCTGTGCTCCCTTCCAGGTGTTATGAAGCAACTTTGGTCAGAAGCAGTGAGGGAAAGAGTAGTGTTCATCGTTCTTACTATGTACCTTGAGTAGGGTTCTGGCATAGAGTGGCTTCTATACTGGGGACAACCTTATTCGGAGTACTGTACTTTATATATCATAGGTGTTTGGCAACCACCAATGAATGAGTAAATGGAAAAAAATCCTGCCTTGACATTATTCTACCCACAAAATCAGAAATCCCTTTTTACACACTCTGGAAAAAAAAAAAAAAAAGGATTCTCCTCAAATCTACTTCTAGTATTTTTTTTCCCTTCGGTTGCATTTCCTTGAGAAATACCTGAATTTTGCCTTTGGAGGCTGCCTGGAGGTTGGAAGTGGTGTGGGCTTCAGAGCCACAGAGACTCAGTTTTAAATCCTCACTAGTAATTGTGTGGCCTTGAATGATTATGTAAATTTCTAAACCTTTGTTCACCATCTTTACCCTATCAATGAGGAAAGGTGCAGTGGGGAAGGAGAAAATGTCTGTAAGATACTTAAACCAAAGGTTGGCCATAGTCCAGCCAGAGGCACATCAAAGTACATGTGTAGGTCTGATATGGAGTTAGAGGGCGAGCTGCAGAATTACATCAGGGTCATCATTGCACCTCTCCACCATGCATCTGCTTCAATCTTGTACCACCCCTGCTTAGGCTCTTGTTGGAGTTCAATGCATGAAATAATTTAGAATCAGACAGGGTCTATCCCCTGTAGTAGGTACAAATCTCAGTTTAAAAGATAAAGCTAGACAAGAATATTAACTTTATTTTTTAATAAGAATTAAATGTTCTAATGTGAGACTCAATTTAATGGAAAGGTAAACCATAATTTCTGTCAGTGCGATGTTCCTTCTCACTAACTTATGCCTTTTAGTATAAGTTCCAGGAGACTTTCATAGAACTGAATCATTGGGAGACCACGTCTAGGTCTTTTTAGTGTCAGGTGCCTAGATCAGCATTTGATGAAATGAACTTTGGCCATTGGTGGTAATTCATGGGTCCTTCCTTATTCCTTTCCAAGCAGCTGGTTCTCTGGGAATAGTTCTTGGGAGTATAGGGAGCATTCTGTGCTTCTGAGCCCTGTAGTGTCACAGAAATCTCTAGGATACCATCTGAAGATTGATAACCTACCCCATATAGCTATCTCTCTGTGAGCACCACAGAAGGGATGGAGAACCTTGGAATTTTTCTGCTTCTTCAGGCTTAACCCAGGAATTAGGGTAGAGACTCACACAAATGCAACTGTACTTGGGTTTTGAGGCAGGGCTTCCTCCTCTGCCTTCTCTAGTCCTAGGAAACTTTGTTATTCTCTAGTTAATTTTTTTCTTTTAGCTTTACTAAGATTCTTATGGATTGTTTTTAATAATAATTTTTCCCTTTTATCCTCTGATTCCAAGGTTGTGAAGTTCAAAAGCCAGAAAGAAGACATCTTCTCTTCTTTTCAAGGCAATGAGTGCTATTGCTGCTGAATTGGGGGTGAGTGTGAGGAGTCAAGCAATGTGAATAATGTAGGGGGGAATATTAGTTAAAGTCTTAGTTACTTCAGTTTTTACATTTTCTCTGGTTAAACCATCCCACTTTATTTTTTCCATATTTCATTTTATTTTTCCCTTGATAATATATATTATCTAAAGCAATTTTCTCTTCATTTCTAAGGGCATCTTTTGAAGTCAACCACGTTAAAGGAAGAAGCAGGTATCTAATCTTCTAAGCTATTCATTATATTATGAAAATTGTTGGGGATTAAATCATTCGGTCACTTAAAACTAATGTACACATATACACTTTTCTGGGCTATGTTTTAAAAGACTGTAGAAATGTGTGATGAAACTCACTTTGTAATCATTAGATTTGTGGTGTTGTTAGAATAGAAACTTAGGTGACTTCTTTTAGTCCAGTGGCTAAATTACAGTATTGCATTTCTTTATGTGAAGTCTAAGCCAAATTAGGAAAACTAAATAAATGCCAGTACTTTTTTTTTCTTTTTTTATGAGTTTCACATTTTTTTGTGTCTCATCATTAAACTTAGAATTTATAACTTGTTTTTGCTATTGCATTGTTTTTGTTTATAAATATTTTTTTTAAAAAGATTTTATTTATTTATTTCAAAGAGAGAGCATGCATGTATGTTTGCAGGAGTGGGGGGAGGGGCAGAGAGAGAGGGAGAAGCAGACTCTCTGCTGAGCAGGGATCCCAGCTTGGGGCTCCATGCTAGGACTCTGGCTGGGATCATGACCTGAGCCGAAGGCAGATGCTTTACCAACAGAGCCACCCAGGCGCCCCTGTTTATAAATATTTTTATAAATATATGTCACAGAAGTATTTGACTATTTAGTTTATTGGGAAAAGTTCAGAGAGTAGTAATATATTTTAAAATATGGTTTCCTAAAGGAATAATTTAAGTAAAACGAGAAATAAGAAAGAGTTTGTGAAAGGAACTAAGTAAGGTATCAGCCTTTTTATTAGATCATCATGATCAAATGATTCTTTTATACGAGTAGAATATCTATCTCTGAAATAAATCTGAGTCTCCATCAGAATATAAATGGAATATGTAATGACTTGGAATGTAAATCTTAAACACTGATTTGTGGAGCAAGTCAGTTGAAAGTTATTTTGATTTGATATACAGATTGATTCATAAAATTGCTCATTATTTGTGATTAGTCGTGCCAGAAAACAGTAATGTCGTTGAACTTCAATTTGATATTTTGGCCTGTGCTCATAGAATAAATGGATTTTTTTTTCTAATGCATAATTTATACTAATGACACTACACACAGGGATTCCTACATTACCCAGCAGCAGTAATTCTTCATAAAGTACATAAGCAAAGCAGGTTAGAAGGCAAATTATAGTATTCTTATCAGATGAATAAACTTATAAATAGGCCATTTGTTCATAGAGTTGTGCATAACTTCATCTTTTATGCACAACTTAAGAAGTCATTATGTTGATATAATAGGACACATAAGCCTTCCTGTAGCTCACAGCTCCCCTCCTCAGCACTATGACATCCTACTAGGATCTGAGAGTCAGAAAATATTGGAAATGGAAAGCACCTTAGATATTTCGTCAAACTCCCTTGTATTACAAGCATAGAAATTAAGGTTTTAAAGAGCATGCCGGAGGACACATGGTGATTAAACCTGGCTGAGCCAGGCTGAGATCTTTGACTTTATGACTCATTCTCTGATCACTGCAAAATTCTCATTTTCTTTTTCTTGAGGAATTAGGACAGATCTGTCTCATCTTAACCATTTCAATCACAAAACATACAGAATGAAGAGCTACAAAATTGTTTCACCTTTTAATTTTACTTTACTTAAAATTTTCCTTATGTTAGGATTTTTAAAACATTTCTCTAATATTCCAGACATTTCTTTTTATAGAACATTGTTTTGTTCAGTACCAGTTGCAAAGACTGGCTAGATGTGCATCATACCCATCTACTCTTTTTGGGGGAACTCAAGGCTACATTTCCAGGCCTCTCTGCCAGTGAGGTGGAGCCATGTGACAGACTTCTGGACAATAGAATAGAGGTAGAAATGAGATATTGAACCCCCAGGCCTCTCCTATAAAACCATTCTTGTAAGTTTCCTAATGGTTGGAGACACTAGTGGTCATAGAGTCTAGAGGGAAGAAACTCTGAACTCTAAATATATTGTGGATTAAAGCCCACCTCCATCCCCTCATGTTGACCTACACTGGATTGTGATATAGATGAGAACTAAATCTTCATCAATTAAAGCTACTTAAATTTGAGCTTTTCTGTTGTAATAGTTTATCCTGGATTATTTCAACAAATAATTTGTCATTTTACTCTTTGTCCCATAATAAATTCATTTTGCTGACTTTAAAACTCAGTGGTCCTTCAAGCACCTCAACTATCTATTTCAACTTCCCTACTACTTTGAACCTATTATCACTGAGTTTCTAAAAATTAATGATCCCTACATAAAAGTTTCTCTCTCTAACCACCTCTCTTTCCACAAAGTCCCATTGGCTCATTCTATTGAGGCCAGTTGTTCTAGAAACCAAACACTGCAATCTTTGATCCTTAGTGTCTCCAAATTCTTCCAAGCCATCTGAAATGAAGATGAGGTACAAGATGTAGCCCCTACACTCCCATGCAGATGCCTTATGTACAAACCAAAATGAATAATCTTTTAACACAAGCCCTCTATTCCATCAATTTCCTCTATCCTTATAAATTATTGAGTCTTGCTCTATGCTAGGCATAGTCTGGGCACTGCAGGTACAGCAATGTATTAGTCAGGATAAGCTATCCAGGATGATCATAGATGATTACCTAGGCAACAAAATGATCCATTTCTCTAAACATCATCTTCTTTAGGTGTCATCTTTTATTTGTAGTTTTGCCCTGTCACTGAGCTATCTGTGGAGGCATCTTTAGGTAGGTTCAAAGAGGTCTTTCAGGGGAGTGTTGTGGAGGTGATGTCTGCAAAAATTTCATTTGCATTTAAAAATCTGAACTTACTCCTAAAAGACTTATTAATACTACTAACTCTATGGCTAGCTATACGTATTATCTGTCGGTATACATGGCTTTCATTTTCCTGAATATGAGTTTAAGTAACTTAGAAAACCACAATGAAGCAGAAGGAACACATCAAAATTTTGAATAATAAAACCTTTCTCTTTTTATAAGGTCTGTAGTTGTAGAATCAACCATTCATTCGTATATTTGTCTTTCAGAGCCCAGTATTTAATTTGAATTTTCAATTCCTTCTCTTTAAGTTGGCTTTGGAAATTTCTGAGTATTTGACTGTTAATAAAGTGTGTGTGTGTGTGTGTGTGTGCGTGCACGCACGTGTGTGTGTGCATGTGTGAGTGTGTGTTTTAGGACAGAACTCCTCTGTAATTAGTTATAACCTTCCTCTAGAAAGCTGTCCAAGGAATCTCTAACTTTCTCCCCCAATTTGTCCTTGTTTTTATCTGTTCCTGCTTTACAAAGAAGGAAAAGCAGCTGGTTAGTGTTGGTCAGGGTGATGGATTTTGAATAGAAAAGAACTTTTTTATTTATCTCTCTCATCTCCATATTTAAATGTCTGGGAAATACTATCAAGGTTGTGGAATCTCAAAAGATCTAAGAATAGGATTAATTTATTTCCTTCTCATCCTTTCAGGGTTTAGCTTAGATGTTATTTCCTCTAGGAAACAGTCAGTAAGCTCCCAAGACTGGGTTGAGGTACTTTCCCACCATGAGCTCATCCCAGAGGTACAGACTGTATCTCTTTCATCATTAGGTCTTTGTGATACAATACAGGAATCGATAGGATAGTCTATAAATGTCTTTTGAACAGAAGAATAAATAAAGTTCTCTTTTTTCACAACAGAATCATCATTGAAAGCAATGATTATTTCATGTCTCCAAGGTTATTTTAAGGCCTGCTAATACAAGTTTAAACATGCTTTAAAAAAGGAGAAGGAAAACAAAGAGACTACTTTGGGCTGAACATTTATTTCAAGTCAAATGTTCCTTTTCTTATGTCTTCATTATTCTCAAGCTACTCAGTGTGAGTTTATTGGAATAGGCTCCCATCTAATTTGTAACATATACTGAATAGATATTTGGCATAGCTTTATAGTAATCCGTTTTATCTGCAAAATTTGCAGATATTATCTTCTTTGGCTCTTCTTAGTTTTCAATTTAGTACCATGGGATTTAGGCCATCATACAAATTTCAGTTTTAAGGTAAAAGTTCGAGTTGATTGCCATCCTAAGATAAAACGGAATTGACTTAGTATTTTTAAGCTGTTAAGTGTAACTCATACATAGTAGTCATGAGAGAATAACATTTATCCTTGAATAAGACCTTAGTGAAGCTGCAGCCCTAGGACTCTTTGATTTTTTCCTGTTAAGATGTTGTCAGAGGCAAGGTGACAGGGCTCATCTGGCAGAAACCTGTCTGTGACAATAGACAAGGATAGGTGGAATGAGAGGTGAAGGGGGAAAGAGGAAAGAGGTGGGTAAAAAATAAGAGGTACTAGGACCAGATGGAATGAGGAAAGGGTAATATTAATAAAAAGAATGACAAAAAACTTAACAACTGCTACTATATTCTTACAGATAAGACAGACATACGAAGAAATGAACAATGCTCCCCCCCTACATGTTTATATCTGTCATCTAAACCTAGAGTATTTTTGAGAGACATATAACTGTTATATCAATAATGACACAGACTGAATTAATGAGTCTGGCATGAACAATATGGTATATCAAGAAACTCAGGAAATCACAATATAATGTGATTCGGTGGAGACAGCACATGTCAAGTATTGGTTCACTATCCTGAATTTTGAAGATTTTATTTATTTATTTGAGGGAGAGACAGAGAGAGCATGACTGGGGGCAGGGACAGAGGGAGAGGGAGAAACAGACTTGCTGCTGAGCAGGGAGTCCAACTCAATGCTCAATTTCAGGATCCCAAGACCCTGATCTGAGCGAGAGGCAGACACTCAATCAACCAAACCACCCAGGTGTCCTGACTATCCTGAATTTGGAATGAGATGCTCTAAAGGTTAAGAAGAGGAGAACAAGTTGCAGAATCAGGACCAGAACCTGAATAAAGAAATGACTGTAACTGCCTGTTACTGGAGACTTTTATCAGTATCCTGGCAATGAATGAAGGATAAGTAAATTAAGAATGAATAACTCTAAAATTCATATTTAAATAATTAAAATTTGATATATTTTTTAAAGATTTTATCTATTTATTTATGAGACACACACACACAGAGGAAGAGACCTAGGCCAAGGGAGAAGCAGGCTCCACAAAGATTGCCCAAAATGGGACTCGATCCTGGGACTCCAGCATCACACCAGGGCCGAACGCAGGAGTTCAACCACTGAGTCACCCAGGTGTCCCTAAAAATTGATATTTTAAATTCATTTTATTTATGTTTAGATGACCATATTTTTCTCAGTTAATTCCTCTTGCTAGTCTTAAACAGTCTCTAGTCAACTTCTTCAGGTATTGTTAAAAAATAGATACATGATATTCATTGTAGTGAACAGGCAATGTTAATAACCTCTTGGTGACTCACCAGGCAGTGGTCCTGTCTGGTAACCAGATCTGATCTCCATTCTTTAACAGTTCTTTATATTTTGAGCAATCAGTTAATATTTAATTACTGAACTGTTTGGTAGCTGGGTAAGTGATCACATGACATCACATATATACAGTGATCATAGAATTGTATGTTCTTCCCCAATGGTTGTGTACTGAACTTTTGTGCTTTACAAGAAAAAATATTTTTCTTCAAAATGCAGTATTATGAGCTACATCTTAATTATTGGCCTTATTTAGCTAAAATAATCACTTAGAGACATAGAAAAGTCCATTATTTCCTCTGTCACAAGGATTTAATCTTTTTAACACCTGCCCAGCTGTCACATAATATTTTAAGCTAAAAGTATCAGATGAACACAGGACTGCCAATTCAGTAGCATTTCACCAAATGATTATTTCTCTCTGAAATCCTCAAAGTATATAACTTACCTCTTAGGATTTGCCTCTATATTGCTTAAATTTATATTACAAATAATATATGACGTGATATAAACCAAGGCAACCAAAGTGAATGTATTCACAATTATAGGAAACCATACATAAATCAAATGACACTTGTTCTTCTGATGGTCCCATTTCTAGTTTTCTCTTAAATTATATTCCACAAAGAATTCTAATTTAACTGAAATTCTTTGCACTCATTGACAGTTTGTGGGCTATTCAGGAAATCCAATTAGTTTAAATCAGTTTATCTGCAAATCACTTTTTAAATTCTGGTCCCTTCTAGAAATTAATAGATTACTACTTAATGGCTCCAGGCCATTTATGAAAAATTTGGCTTCTGTCTGGAGCTTGAATTGATGAATCTTTAATATTGAACCTCTTTTGTCAGTGGATTTTTTTCCCTAATGAACTGCAATTAAAATGGAAAAGGTAAATTGTAAAGAAAAATTTGACAAGAACTTTTATTGTAAAGGACAGAGACAACTGAATAAAAGTACCTAAAATAAAGAAGTGAATAAGAGCAAATGGATTTAGTGCAAACAATATGTATTTTAAGCCATTAATATATTCAGATGAAGAGTGTTTTTCTGTAAATTTCTCTCCCCTTTTTCTTTTCAGATTTATCATATGCATCCACAAACTCTGGAATAATTAATTTTTGTGCCCTACTCTTGAGGCAGATAGGCAAACATTACCATTCTACCATTAGCTGTACAATACTTGACATGTCCCATAGTTTTATAGTTAGGAAAGCTAATAATTAGGCTGTAAACTCCCAGGGGTGGAGAAATTAAGGAATTGGTCCAAAATGATAATGAATGTCAAAGTAATTGTTATCTTTGTATTCAGAAGTTTTTTGACTTTACATAAAACTTATCTCTCCATTTTTTCTGGGATTTTGGATCCCCTTCCCACTACTCCTTTTCCTGCCATTCTTCATGCTTTCTAGTTTTACTCATTTCCTCATTCTGGTTCGCTAACAAAACTACCTCTTAGTTTAAAATTCAATATATATATCCCAATATATAAAAATATATTTATTCTGATTGATTAAAATTAAGGAAGCTTTAGGCATAGATTGCCTTTACTAATAGGAATACAATCACTTAATTTCCTCCCCTTCACTGGAAAACCTATCCATCACTGCATCCCCCTTTCTCTTTTTCATTATCCCAGGGAAGAGATATTCACAAACAAGGCTTACTCCCTCCATCTCTGCTCCTACCTTATTCTAAACCATCTTCTTCACTGATTTTCTCTTTTGCTTATAATTATGCTCAAGTCTTTGCCATCCTAAAAACAGCAACAAAAAACTTCTTCAGTTATATTTTCCCCTTAAACCGCTTTCTGCCTTAGCAATCTTTCCTTCACTACCAGGAGTAGAAAAAGTCATCTAAACTTATTGTCTCTCCTTCTTCCCATCTATTTGTTCTTCAACTCATTGAATATAGATTCCTGTTGCTTGACTGAAATTGCCCTCACAGAAATCATCAAAGACGTAGTAATAATTTAATCCACTAGCCTCATTAAATTTCTCCTCTCTGCAACATACACCATTGTCAGCTACATCTTCTTTTACTAACTCTTTCATACTCTGGCCACAAAACAAGTCTCAATAAATTAAAAAAGACTGAAGTCACCACATGCAGAAGAATGAAACTAGTCCATTCTCTTACACCATACACAAAGATAAACACAGAATGGTTGAAAGATCTAAATGTGAGACAAGAATCCATCAAAATCCTAGAGGAGAACATAGGCAACAACTTTTTTGAACTTGGCCACAGCAACTTCTTGCAAGATACATCTATTAAGGCAAGGGAAACAAAAGCAAAAAAGAACTATTGGGACTTAATCAGGATAAAAAGCTTTTGCACAGCAAAAGAAACAGTCAACAAAACTAAAAGACAACCTAGAGAATGGGAGGAGATATTTGCTAGTGACATATCAGATAAAGGGCTAGTATCCAAGATCTATAAAGAACTCAAACTCAACACCCAGGAAACAAAAAAATCCCATCATTAAATGGGCAGAAGACATGAACAGAAATTTTTCCAAAAAAGACGTACACATGGTGAACAAGCACATGAGAAAATGCTCCACATCACTTGCCATCAGGGAGATACAAATCAAAACCACAATGAGATACCACCTCCCACCAGTGAGAATGGTGAAAATTAACAAGACAGGATATAACAAATGTTGACGAGGATGTGGAGAAAGGGGAACCCTCTTGCAGTGTGGGTGGGAATGCAAACTGGTACAGCCCCTCTGGAAAACAGTGTGGAGGTTCCTCAAAGAGTTAAAAATAGAGCTACCCTATGAAACGGCAGTACTGGGTAAATTGCAGTACTGGGTATTTACCTGAAAGATACTGATATAGTGAAATGCCAAGACATCTGCACCCCAATGTTTACAGCAGCAATTGTCCACAATAGTTAAACTGTGGAAGGAGCCATGATGCCCTTCAACAGATGAATGGATAAAGAAGATGTAGTCTATATATACAATGGAATATACTCAGCCATCAGAAAGGATGAATATCCACCATTTGCTTTGACGTGGATGGAACTGGAGGGTATTATGCAGAGTGAAATAAGTCAATCGGAGAAGACAATCATCATATGTTTTCACTCATATGTGGAATATAAGAAATAGTGAAAGGGATTATAAGGAAAAGGAGGGAAAATGAGTGGGAAAAATTAGAGAGAGAGGCAAACCATGAGAGACTCCTAACTCTGGGAAACAAACAAAGGGTTGCAGAAATGGAGGTGGGCCGGGGGATGGGGTAACTGGGTGATGGGCACTGAGGAGGGCACTTGATGGGATGAGCACTGAGTGTTACACTATTTGTTGGCAGATCGAACTTAAATAAAAACAAATGTAAAAAAAATAAACAGGATTGAAGTCATACTGTGCATCTTTTCTGAACACAATGCTATGAAATTAGAAATCAATAACAAGAAAAAATCTGTAAAGGGCACACATGCATGGAGATTAAATAAGATACTACTAAACAGTGAATGGGTCAGCCAGGAAATCAAAGAAGAAATCAGAAATTCCATGGAGACAAATGAAAATGAAAACATATGGCCCAAATTCTTTGGGATGCAGCACAAGTGGTGGTAAGAGGGAAATTTATAGCAATGCAGGCTTACCTCAAGAATCAAGAAAAATCTCAGATAAAAACCTAACCTTTATACCTAGAAGAACTAGAAAAAGAAGAGCAAACAAAATCTAAAACCAGCATAGGAAGGAGATAATAAAGATTAGAGCAGAAACGAATGATATAGAAACTTTAAAAAACAAGAACATGTCAAGGAAACCAGGAGTTGGTTCTTTGAAAAGATTGACAAAGTTCATAAATCTCTAGCCAGACTAATAATAAAAAAAGAGGACTCAAATAAACAAAGTCACAAATGAGAAAGGAGAAATAATAACACAATAGAAATACAAACAATTGTAAGAGAATATTATGAAAAATTATGTGGCAACAAATTGGACAACCTAGAGGAAATGGACAAATTTCTAGAAACATATAACAAAACCGAATCAGGAAGAAACAGAAAATTTGAACAGACCAATTACCAATACTGAAATTGAATCAGTCAATCATCAAAAAACTCTCAACAGGGATGCCTAGGTGGCTCAGTTGTTTAAATGTCTGCCTTTGGCTCAGGTCATGATCTTGGTGTCCTGGAATCAAGGCCCACATCAGATTCTCCTCAGTGTAGAGTCTGCTTCTCCCTTTCCTTCTGTGCTCTCTCTCCCTCTCTCTCTCCCTCTCTCTCTCTCTCTCGTGCGCGCGCACACGCTCTCTCAAATAAACGATTTTATTCATTTATTTGAGAGAGCGTGTGCGCGCGCACGAGAGAGAAATCGTAAAAAATAAATAAATAAATAACTCCCTACAAACAAAGGTCCAGGACCAGATGGCTTCAAAGGTGAATTCTTCCAGTTTTTAAAAAATATTTATTTGTTTGAGAGAGAAAGAGAGAGAGAGAGCGAGCACATGAGCAGGCGGAAGGGCAGAGGAAGAAGGAACATCCTCAAGCAGACTGCGCACTGAGTGTGGAGCTCAACATGGGGCTCAGTCCCAGGACTCTGAGATCATGACATGAGCTGTAATCAAGAGTTGGACGATCAACTGACTGAGCCACCCAGGAACCCCTCTACCAAACATTTAAAGAAGAGTTAATACCCATTCTTCTCAAATCATTTCAAAAAATAGAAAAGGAAAAAACTTCCAAATTAATTCTATGAGGCCAGAATTACCCTAAAACCAAAATATGATAAAGACATCACAAGAACAGAGAACCAGAAGCCAGTATCTTTGATGAATGTAGATTCAAAAATCCTCAACAAAATACTAGCAAAAAGGATCCAACAATACATTAAAATAATCATTCACCACAATCAAGTGGGATTTACTCCTAGGTTGCAAGAGTGGTTTGATATTTGCAAATCAACCAATGTGATACATCCCATCAATAAGAGAAAAGATAAAAACCATATGATCATTTCAATAGATACAGAAAAAGCATTGACAAAGTACAACATCCATTCATGATGAAAACCTCAACAAAGTAGGTTTAGAGGGGACATACCTTTTGTATGAAAAATAAAGGCCTTGTACAAAACACCCACAGTGAACATGATACTCAATAGGGAAAAAGAAAACTTTTCCTCTAAGTTTAGGAAAAAGACTAGGATGTTCACTCTAACTACTTTTATTCAACATAGTACTGAAAGTCCTAGCCACAGAATTCAGAAAGAAAGAAAAGGCATCCAAATTGGTAAGAAGTATAACTTTCATTGTTTACAGATGACATACTATATATAGAAAACCCTAAAGACTCCCCCCAAAACTACTAGAACTGATAAATGAATTGAGTAAAGTTTCAGGACACAAAATCAATATACAGAAATCTGTTGCATTGCTATCCATTAACAAAACAGCAGAAAGAGAAATTAAGAAACTAAGAAAATCTCATTTAGAGTTACACCAAAAATAATAAAATACCTAGGAATAAACTTAACCAAAGAGTGGAAAGACCTGTAGCATGAGATGTATAAAACACTGATGAAAGAAATTGAAGATGACACAAACAAATGGGAAGACATTCCTTGCTCATGGATTGGAAGAACAATATTGTGAAAATGTCTACACCATCCAAAGTAATCTACAGGTTTAATGCAATCCCTATCAAAATACCACCAACATTTTTCACAGAGCTAGAACAAATAATCCTAAATTTTGTATGGAACCACAAAAGACTTTGAATAGCCAAAGAAATCTTGAAAAATAACACTGGAGGTATCACAATTCCAGACTTCTAAGTTATATTACAAAGCTATTACTAAGAATATAGTAATAGTATAATTATATTACTAAGAATATAGTAATAGTATAATATTAGTAATCGAAAGAACATGGTACTGGCACAAAAATAGACACATAAATCAGTGGAACAGAATAGAGAACCCAGAAATAAACCCATGATTTCAGTTAATCTTTGACAAAGAAGCCAAGAATATGCAATGGGAAAAATGCAGACTCTCTACATGCAAAAGAATTAAACTGGACCACTTTCTTACACTATATAAAAAAATAAACTCAAAATGAATTAAGGACCTAAAAGTGAGATATGAAATCTTAAAAATCCTAGAAGAGAGCACAGGCAGTAATTTGCCTGACATTGACCAAAGCAACATTTTTTTCAAGATATGTCTCCTGAGATAAGGGAAACAAAAACAAAAAAGAAATTATTTGGACCTTATCAAGATAAAAAGCTTCTGCACCACAAAGGAAACCATCAACAAAAAGGCAATCTACTACATGGGAGAAGGTATTTGTAAATGATATATCCAATAAAGGTTAATATCCAAAATACATGAAGAACTGATACAACTCAACACACCAAAAACCAAATAATCCAATTAAATTAATCCAATTAAAAAGGCCAGAAGACAAGAACAGACATTTCTCCAAAGAAGACACACAGATGGCCAACATACACATGAAAAGATGCTCAATATCACTCATGATGAGGGAAATGCAAATTGAAGCTACAATGAGGTATCAGCTCATACCTGTCAGAATGGCTAAATCAGAAACATGAGAAGCAATAAGTGTTGGAGAGGACGTGGAAAAAAAGAACCTTTTTGCACTATTGGTGGGAATGCAAACTGGTACAGCCACTGTGGAAAATAGTGTGGAGTTTCCTTAAAAAATTAAAAATAGAACTACCCTATGATCTAGTAATCATACTACTGGGTATTTACCCAAAAAATACATCAGTACTAATTTAGAGGGATGCATGCACCCATGTCTTTATTGCAGCATTATTAACAACAGCCAAATTATGGAAGCAACAGAAGTGTCCATCAACAGATGAAAGGATAAAGAAGAGGTGGAATATATATGATGGAATATTATTCAGCCATTAAAAAAATGAAATCTTGCCATTTGCAACAACATGGTTGGATCTTGAGAGTGTACAGGTAAGTAAAATAGTCTTAATGCCAAATTATATGACATGTTAAACATCTTTTTAAGGTTTATTGGTCATTTGGATTTTCTCTTTTGTGAATTATATGCCCATATCCTTTGTGCATTTCCTCATTGAATTGTTCTTGTATAAACAATAATTTTTAGGTGTTCTTTAATATTACTTTTGGCTCTTGATATGTAACTAATATTTATTTCTTGTTATCTTCTTTCTTTGTTTTATTTATTTATTTATTTATTTATGATAGTCACAGAGAGAGAGAAGCAGAGACACAGGCAGAGGGAGAAGCAGGCTCCATGCAGGGAGCCCGACGTGGGATTCGATCCCGGGTCTCCAGGATCGCGCCCTGGGCCAAAGGCAGGCGCTAAACTGCTGCGCCACCCAGGGATCCCTATCTTCTTTCTTTGATTTGTATTATCCTCACTCTGAAAACATTTAAGATTTTTTTAAAAATATTTTATTTATTTATTTATTCATGAGAGACACACAGAGAACAGGGACAGAGAACAAGACAAGGACGGGGACAAGAGAGGGATAGAGACGCAGGCAGAGGGAGAAGCAGGCTCCATGCAGGGAGCCTGACGTGGGACTTGATCCCAGGTCTCCAGGATCACTCCCTGGGCTGCAGGTGGCTCTAAACTGCTGTGCCACCAGGGCTGCCCAACATTTAAGATTTTTGTGTTTAGTTATGCCTATCTTGCCCCTTATGGATTTCTATATTTCTTATTTGTATTCCAAAATTTTTCAAATCTCAATTTGTATACTGTCTTCTAATTTTTCTTCTAATACTTTTATTTTTAACATTTAAATATAAAATATTAAAATTAGTTTTGCCTTCTTCCAGATGGGTAGTCAATTCAGTCAACAGAATTCATTATGTAACTGTTTTTTCCTACTCATAAGTTGTTGTATATGTTTGGGGAAAAGAGTTTAGAGAAGGAAGGGAATTCCCTCAATACCATCATTAAAGAAATAGATAGGACAGACGTGGCAGTTACATAGTAGGGAGGGTAAGGATAGGAGATTAGGTGGGAGGGAAATTGACTACCACCGTAATTCTTTTAATATTAATTTGCCTGTTCATATTTCCTATTTCTTCCTAAATTATACCATTTTAGTAATACTTTGTCATGAAACAAGAAATGACTGAAAATATCTTACATTACAAAAGATTTATAGATATGGTAGTTTTTTTTGGTTGTTAAAAAAATATTTCCAAGTTTTCTTTTACAAAAAGAGAAATATTTTAAATTTGTTGATATTTTCTGAAATAAGTGACTGCCAGAAGACTACTGGGAAAAAATTTTAAATTAAATATTTAATTAATTAATTAATTTTTAAAGATTTTATTTATTTATTTATTTATTTATTTATTTATTTTTGATTTTATTTATTTATTCATGAGAGACACAGAGAGAGAGGCAGAGACATAGGCAGAGGGAGAAGCAGGCTCTAGGGAGCCTGATGCAGGACTTGATCCCAGGACCCCAGGATCACGACCTGAGCCAAAGGCAGATGCTCAACCACTGAGTCGCCCAGGTGCCCCTAGGAGATTTTTTTAAAGATAAAAATATTTAATCTGTCTCTTCAAAGTAAGGTGATTTTTTAATAGTAAGTAAGAATGTACCTTCTTTTCAAAGCTTCACACTAATGTGAGATCATTTCAGTATTCTTCTGTTGTTATATTTTGTTGCTGAAAATGTCTATTTTACTTTCCGTTTTGTAGACTTAAGTCTTTAGCTCAGGGAAATTTCTTCTACTATTTAATTGTCAAATTCTCATCTTCTTTTTGTCTCCTTTGGAATTCTTATTTTTCATACTCTTCAGTCTCCTAATCTGTCCTCTGAGTCTTTCCCTTTTCTTTCATGTTTTTCATCTCTTTGTGTGTTTGCTATACTTATGAGACATGTATTCTATCTGATTAGCTACCATCTTTAAAAAAATATATATATACATTTTAAATTAAAAATCATGTTCATAGGGACACAGAAATTCATAAATCATAGGATTGTCATGTCCATTAAATAAGACAGTATCTAAAAATTGTTTAGCATATAGTAGACAGGTGATATGTGATAGCTCTTGGTGATATGTGGCAGTTTTTAGTATTATGCTTTGCATAGAACAACTCTTCTTTGTATTGTAAGGGCACATTGTCATTTCCTTTGTCCTTACAAACATAGGACAGTTTCCACCTCATGGTTATGCTAACTTTATATTATCTAATAAATGAAGAAAGAAATAATATTTTTGATTGAGATTTCTTCTACCAGTAGACAAAGCTGTATGTAACCCCGGAAAAATGTTAAACCAAAATAAACTTCTTCCTGTTCTACTTTGTCTTTCTCTTGAATCTCAAATTGTTTCTATTTTAATCCCAGTTAATTCAACAAAATAAATAACTAATTGGAAAAAGTCTGAGTTCTAGAAACATGGTATGGCCAACTAGATACAAGACAGAAAATATGCCATAGATTATCCTAATAATCAGAAAACTATGGCATTGGACAATGGTACCCTGTGTTTTATTTCATGGTATATGAAGTCAGCCAAATGTTATTGGCATAGTTTATTATTTTCAAGTATAAATATTGCCTTAACTACCAGATATTTGTTTCTTTAGGAAATATTATATGAAAAGGACTATTTTAGAATAACAAAAATGTTTCATTCTTCCTAGTTGTAAGCCTTTTCTGTGATATGGCAACACAAATGTTTCTGAATAATACATAATCATGCAGAAAATGGAAATTTTATACTTCCCTTCTTTCCATGGAATAGGAGGCTGGAAACATGGTTCTTTATTTTTATGGGAGCCTGCCTTATTCATTGTGGATGGGTCAGAACATTTATCTACTGATTCAATCATCTATGTAATTAATGAAACAGAAATGTTTACATTTTCTGTTTTAATGTATTTTGACTCTGAGAATCTTTCATTTTTGTGGCCTTTAAATGAATCCTGCAAGTTTGTCATTTTGCTAGCAGTAGTACTTTAAGATATGGATTCTATCTTATCTTTTCATTGTGAGATGTCTTTTATATCTTTCTATAAACTAAAAGAATTTCTTACACCAGTGATCCATGATATCTGGTCCTCTTCCCTCAGAGAACTCAGATTTTGGTTGAGGAGAGAGTCAAACAATTCAATAGGGAAATGTATAATAAAAGAGACACGAATAGGTTCTTAATAGCAGAGAGGAAGGAATGATCAATTTTGCCTTGCACAGTGAAGGGGTATCTGGGAGGTTTTATTGAAAAAATAATAGTTAAATTAAAGCTTGAAAGATTGATAAGCATTCCCCTGGTGGACAAAAGCTAGAAAGTCATTACAAATAGGGGAAGAATATATCCAAAGGCAGGAAGACATAAAAACACGTATGTTTTAGGAAATTCAAGGATTCAGTGTTTTCTTGAATATAAGGTTTGAGGAAGCGAGTTGCTAGAAATAAGCCTGGATTGATATAATAAAGCAGATTATGTGGATGATATGAATTCTAAGCGATTTTCTTTTTTTTAAATTTTTATTTATTTATGATAGTCACAGAGAGAGAGAGAGAAGCAGAGACACAAGCAGAGGGAGAAGCAGGCTCCACGCACCGGGAGCCCGACATGGGATTCGATCTCGGGACTCCAGGATCGTGCCCTGGGCCAAAGGCAGGCGCCAAACCGCTGCGCCACCCAGGGATCCCCTAAGTGATTTTCATTGTAAGATTTACCTTTCAGGTAATCTAGCTGTAACGTAGATACAATCCAAATACTAAAGTAATCCACCTTGGTTCACCAAAATAGGAACTATATAAAAGCTAGGTAAAAATGATGTGGATGCAATTGTTTGTTACTTATATCTCATGAATATCTGGGAAGTCACAAACTATTCATGAACTCATAAATAAGTTCAGAATAACTCATATATAGACAATGAAATTACATTTAAGTTAATGTAAAACTAAAATTAAGTATAAAAATGAATAATTACAAATACTAATAAAATGATGAAATTAAAATAAACTTTGATTTTAAAATTTTGATTTGACAATTCCAGTACAAAATAAGTGAAATAAGAAAAGAGTCTGATGTTCATCTATTTATCATTAATGGAACATATAGTCAAAACTTGGCTGCATAATAGTAATTTGGTCCAAATACAGCAACTATATAAATACTTGGAAAATTGGAAGTATTTTTAGCTTTTCCTAGAGGTAAGGTTCTTTAAGAGTTCAGGGAAATAAAGGATTATTTCTAGTTGGATAGGTGGCATTTTATAATTGGGGTTATGAATGGTGGACATGCATTGGTGAGTTTGCTGACTTATCATAAAGGAAATATATTCAGGAAAAATATAGTGAAATAATATTTACCAAGAGACTAGAAATTTCGGCTGATGGGATTTAATATTATCCAATTTATTTCATAAGTTCTGACAAAGCTATAACTTTGTTAGCCATCTCTTTAGGTTGCAGTTTTAGAAAGTTAAGTAGCTAGGGTGAAAAGGAGAAATTGTTGGTTTTCATAACTGAAAAGTCATGTATGGCTGTATGCAAGGGTTCAAACAATCTCACTTCTAGTCTCTGCCTTAGTCACTGTTGGCTCCATTTTAAGGCAAATCCCTCTCTCCTTCGGTACTGGCCAGCATTTTCAGACATATATGCCATTCTCTTGCAACCTCTGCAAGAAGAAAGCTTCTCTTTCACAATTATCCCAACACACTTGCTTTAACTGAGATTCCAAGCTGTTCCCTTAACTAATCAGCCTGGTTGGTAGTTAATTCCTGGACTTGAGTCATACAGTTCCCTGGAGTCCCTTAAAGTGCAGAAGTAGGGCTAACCTGAAAATTATATGATCTTAGAATTGGGATGCAGTTCCTCAAATGAAAATCAAGTGGATCCTGGGCTGGTAAATATAACAGTACCTATTGGCATCATCGTACATTTACTGTCTGAATTTTGAACTTGGTATACATGGAGCTACTGGATTTTTTTTTGAATTTTTTATTTTATCAAAATTACCTAGAACAGAGAGTACTAAGGTATGTTCTTACTTGAGCAAAACTTTCATACCAAGTGTTACAGGTTTCAAAGTAGACTTATCTGATTGCAACCTTCTTTTTCTGATACAGGTAACTGCCAACTTACTCTTTAACTTATGTTCCTTGTGCATTGATAGTCTATAGTGTGAGAGGGGTATGGTACAAGAAGAAACTAGGGTAAGAGAGGAGAAGACATGGTATGATGAGAGGTAATTTTATCAGAAAATTTAAAAAATTAAATATGTAATATTTTTGAATCAAACATATTTTATAATACCTATATTTCCCCACTCTCAAAGGACTCAAAAATTATTGGAAAAAAATCAGTAGATTAAAGGATGGTCACAATGTAGTAAATGTATTATTAGAGGCTGTAATGGGAACCCAGAAAAGGGACATTCTTCTTGGGTTTAAGATGGGATGAAAATGTTATGGGAAAATGTGTTTAGGAAGAAAGTATGGTCTCTAGGTATTATTAAAACATAATTTATATGTTCTCCAGTAATTTAAATATGAAATTTCTTAACTGTTAAAAAGCATAACAGCCAGACAAAAACAAGGTAACCCTAGGTTTAATTTCCTATAAATTGCTTTAGTGGAAAGTATTCCACTGACCTCTCTGTCATAATTTTTAGCTTATTAATTTTACAACTATTCTGTCTCCTACAATAACAGTCAAGGATAGGATTTTAGAATGGAGGAATAACAACAAAACCAGAAAATAAGTTTTAAAAGGATACTGTAAGTAAGGCATTTCTTTTGAAGTCTGAGTACTCAGCAAAGCTCTGGTTTTATTCAATGAATAAGTAGAAAAAAAATTTCTCTACATAATTGTCTTTATAAGAGAGCAGAAAAATCTCAATAGAAAGGGGAAGAGAAATACAATTTATAGGTGCTTACTCCTTTCCAGATGCCAGACTATGTGCTCCCTAGATTCTTACATAAGATAATTTAGTTCTTGTCTTGGCTTTACCAGTTAATGGGTAGTTTGAGGCACTTTTTTTTGTTTGTTTGTTTTGTTTTGTTTCCTCAGCTCTAAAATGCAAATATCATTTATATTTCTTACTTTAGCAAACAGCATGACTGCTTTCTTTTTCTTCCCTTTCCCTCTTCCCTCTCTCCAGTCCTTCCTCTATTCCCTCTTTTTTTCTGAAAGCATTTTATTAGAGCCCACTAAGTACCAAGCACTGTGATTAGTTTTGGGGTGCAAAGATGAAAAGGACATAGTCCTTTTCCTCAAGAGATCATGGGCAGTTTGGGAAACTGAATACTCAAGTAATGTCAGTATGGTATGATCTGTGTTCTGGAAGAAGAGAGAGTTTTATCTCAGGCTGCTGGTAGTCTCTTAGTAGTTGAGAAAAGAAAAATATGTCTGCATCTCATATATAGACTTCCTCATAAAATCAAACCTGAAGTTGAATAAACAGCAGTTACTATAGGATTTTCATGAGTCATGAATTATGAGCTCAATTATTCAATGAGCCATGATCATAGTATCCATATACTGGGCCTTTAGACTGGGTGTAAGAAAACTTTTTTCACATTGATGTATTAGTAGTGCCACTGCTCTCTCTAACTGTTCCATAGTGGTGACCATGAGTTACTAACATTCCAGGACTCTGGTGAGGATTAGAAGGTATATGAAAGTGCTATTCTTATGTTAGTAGCATTTTAAAATTTTCATTTATGCATATATTCAACAAATACTTTTTGTAGACATACTGTATGCAGTGTACTGGCTAAGCAGTGAGAAACTAATGCAAATAACACACACACACACACACACACAACACACACACAAAGGAATATTATCTGGCTTTAAAATAGGAGGAAATCCTGTCATTTGCAAGGACATGGATGAAACTAGAGGAGGACATTCTGCTAGTAAAACAAGCCAGGCACAAAAAGACAAAAACTGCATGATCTCACTTCTATCTCTAAAAGATATATATCATGATCTCTAAAATAGACTTATAGAAGAGGCAAGTAGGTGGTTACCAGGGGTAGGGTAAAGGAGGAAATGTGAAGATGTTAGTTAAAGGGTATTATGCTGAGTGAAGTAAGTCAGTCGGAGAAGGACAAACATTATATGTTCTCATTCATTTGGGGAATATAAATAATAGTGAAAGGGAATATAAGGGAAGGGAGAAGAAATGTGTGGGAAATATCAGAAAGGGAGACAGAACGTAAAGACTGCTAACTCTGGGAAACGAACTAGGGGTGGTAGAAGGGGAGGAGGGCGGGGGGTGGGAGTGAATGGGTGACGGGCACTGGGGGTTATTCTGTATGTTAGTAAATTGAACACCAATAAAAAATAAATTAAAAAAAATTTATCATCAACCTATGATTAGGAAGCTTATAAAAAATGTTTCGAGTGCAGGAGGGAATGTTTGCAGTTTTATGGGAAGAATTTTTATAATTACAGAGAAAAAAATGAATTTTCTACATTATAGCCTGCTGTCCAGTAGAACTTTCTGCACTGGTGGTAATTTCTATTTCTTTGTTCTCCAGTATGATAGCCACTAACTGTTTGTACCTACTGAGTATGTTAAATGAGCTAGGCAACTGAATTTTACATTTTATTTTAATTAAATTTAAATAGCCATATGTAGCAGGTAGCTACATATTTGACAACACAGAAGAAATAGGGAAAACATAAATTATACATGGATTACTACTTTTCTGGGTTGCTTATATTGTTTTGAAATTAGGAAAATAAATTTTATGTGTTATGTCATTTTTTTGATTTAATACTTTTAAGTAAATAAATAAATGCTGTCACCAATTTACTTTAAAAAAAAAGGGTACAAAGTTTCAGTTTTTCAGGAAGAATAAGTTCTGGAGATCTAATGCATAGCAAGGTGACTACAGTTAACAATACTGTATTGTACACTTGAAATTGACTAAGAGAATAAAAGTGTTCTCACCAGGGAAAAGGAGAAAAAGAAACAGAGAATGAGAGACAGGAAGGAAATGGTAACTCTGAGGGGATGGATATGTTAATTAACTTGATCATGGTGATCATTTTTCAATATATATGCATATCAAAATATCAAGTTGTGCACTTTCAATATATACAATTCCTATTTGTTAATTATACCTCAATAAAGCAAAAAAAAAAAGACAACAGTTTGATTGAGAGATTAATAAAACAATAATAGTGGGAATATTCCAAGATAAGAAATACAGAAAAAAGAGCAGGTTTGTACAAGAGGAAAAGATGATGAATTTAATACTGTGTATGTTGAATTTGAAACAACAATAAGGGCCTGGCACTGACAAGTGCAATTTAGGGGCATCTGGGTGGCTCAGTTGGTTAAGTGTCCCACTCTTGATTTCCGCTAGCTCAGGTCTTGATCTCAGGGTTATGAGTTTGAGCCCCATGTTAGGCTCCATGCTGAGTGTGGAGCCTAATTTAAAAAAATAGCGCAAACTTGTCTATCAGTTTTGGAGTCCTTGCACATAGGTAGAAGCTCTCAACAAAATTTCTCATTCTTTCTTAAAAATGTCTTTGCTCTGAAATGATATGAATCATAAAGGACATCTCTAAAATCTAATAAATAAATTATAGCAGTTTATATTTAGAAAAAGTTGATTTATGTTTATGTTGACAAACACTTGATAATATAATACTTGTATCTGAGAGTAAGCTAATCCATTTCTTCTCATGATATCACACAGTATAAGGTATAAGAAGTTATTGGAAAGGTGGAAGGAAAGAATATGGATCAAGAAGCAATCCATTTATATGTGGAAAGAGAACTAAAAGCTCTCACTACAATGGGATCATTGTTATCTGCTTGGTTTCTTTTTGTCATAACAGAGCTATTATCATTTACCAGTCTTTCTGGGCACCAGAAGGTATGCCTTTATTCTAGTAAAAGGTCAAATGTTGTGTTCATTGTATGCACTGTTCCTCACACCCAGACTTTAAATAAGTAGTTGTTTCAAATCCATATTATAAAAAAATCCAGGTAAAAGATGCTCCATGATAGTCTTTTTTTCTCCCTTTAAGAACAAATCAGGTATTCAATACACTTGAATTAAAAAATAAAATAAAACCAAGTAAATAGTTTATATTTTTTGGAACAGAAACTCTCTCATTGACTAGGAAGATCAATACCTGAATTTTGAATTTTGCTGGTGAAAAGAAATGCTACAGATAAAAATAACAAGAATCACAATTTCCCATTTGTATATATTTTTTCCTAAAATATTTCACCATTTAATTATTCTAACAACCTGTGAAGTGAGCAGGGAAGATATCGTTATTCCTATTTTATAGATACTCAACTTCCTTCAGATTTAGCCATTATTCAAAATTAGTCAGTTGGAGACAGGGGTTTAGGGTCCACAAGAGGTACTGTGGAACTCTTGGAAGTAACAAAAATTATGAAAATCCAGTTTAAAGATCCAGCGCATTAAAAATACATGAAATTGTTTATTTCTCTAGCAGTAAAATGAAGAATTTAACCAAGGATGTCTAAGGTCCTATTTATATTAACTTTCTATTAATTATTCCATGAACAAATACTGTAAACATTGTATGCACTGTTCCTATTGTCCAGAAATTTAGTCGATCATTTCAGGCCATGATGTATGCTACTTCAGTATTTATTCCAGAGACAAAATTTGATAATCTCTCAGTAACTTCATAATTCATCATATTACTGCATCATGAAAATAAGTATTTGCTTTGTACTGGAATGAATATTATTGTTGTTAATTTATACTTCATATGACAGCTACTCCCAAGCATTACTTAAGATGACTAAATAGCTATAGCCTGTGTTAACTGAGATCTTACCCTGTACCAGGATAGTTGGTCTCTATATGCATTCTATAATTTAATCCTCCAACAATGCTGCAAGATAGGTAATAAGAGCATTCTTATTTTCCTTATTTTACAGAGTAGAAAGTTCAGGCACAAATGGATCAAATCACACAGTGAAGAAGGCCAGGGATTAAATTGTAATCTAGGTCTAGTTAGCTCCAAAGACCACCTGCTATGATGTGTTTCTAAAATAGAACACACATGAAATTTGGAGGAAAAAAATTTAAAAAACAGAAGAAAAGCTTTTAGGAAGAGGATATCAATAGCAATAATTTAGTTGATATAAGTATCCACTATATCCAGCTCCAAATTTCCTGACAAAGCAAAACATATGAAAGAGTTTGGATTGGGAATAATCAATCTGACAAATAGAAATATACATTCATTTTTTTTCTTGACAGTAAATTTTTAGAACTATTTTTGTTGTACCTCTATATGATAGAGATATTGAATAAGACAATGATCTATATCTTTTATAAAAGATTTTGCAAGGAAATAGAAATCTTATTTGAATGAATGAGTACTTGCTTGAGATTTGTTAAACTCTTGAGTTGGTGGTTTGCTGTTCTGATCAAATATTAGAATATTTTAAATCAGTATTTCTTCACATGTTTTTCTGTCCTATTTTTAGTCTTCTTGCTTTATGGAACTCTGGTTTTATATATTTAAGATAACTTGATAATGCCTCATATGCCATTGAGGCTTTTTTTTTTTCTTGACTTTGTGCTCTGTTCGGATGTTTTCTATTGACTGTTTAAGCTCACTAATCTTTTCTTCTTTTGTGTCCAGTCTGTTCTTAATATCTTCAATTTTGTATATTGTATTTTTCAGTTCTAGAATTTTTATTTCATTCTTTTAGTCAGTTTCCCAATCTCTTCTAAAATTTCCCAGTTCTTCTCCCACTATAGTAATTTTTTCATTTATATAGTTGTTTTAAAGTCCTTCTCTGCTAATTACAACTTTTGGGGTCTCCATGGATATCTTCTTATTGACCGATTTTTCTTTGATCTATTTGTCACTTTTAAAAAAGCCTATATGCATACTGTATACTTTAATGATAATGTTATGAAGATGCTGAATTTTAATAGCTTCCTCTGAAGAGTGCTGGGGTTTGTTCTAGCAACAGTTAACTTGAATACATAGAGGTTTGGCTTTATACTTTCTTCATGAGGGGCTATTTAGTTTTGCCATTAATCTTGGGAAAATGTTTTAGTTCTAAATGTTAATTTGTATTCCTAAAGTCTGGCCATTCTGGAATATCAATGGAAAACCCAAAGTTTTGGAACTCAGATTCCAAACCATCTCCCTTGTGGTAGGCAGAAACTGAAATATCTGCTCTGAAACCACTATACCACCAAACCTAGCACAGAATGTCTAAGTAAGTATTCTGTACTAATCTTGTCCCAACATTGTGCTGATGAAATTTCTACTTTCTTTTCCAAACTGTTACCTGAAATGGGTGTGATCACCTGAGTTTCTCCACAGAAGTGGTTTTCTTTGATATGCTTCTGAAAGCTGGAGGTAGAAAATATGGAACTAACTTTTTTTTAATTTATCCTGTCACTGGGTATACTTCAAGGACAGACTGGACACAACAGAAGAAAAGATCTGTGAACTTAAACAGTCAATAGAAAACAACCAAACAGAGCACAAAAACGAGGGAAAAAAAAGCCTCAGTGGCATGTGAGGCATTGCCAAGCTATATATATGTAACTGTGATGAACTCTGTATTTTCCACATTTATCTGTCACCTTGTCTACTAATTTCCCCAAGGATCATTGTAAACTTTTGGTGAAGCTTAAGGCAGGTTATGCCCCCAGAAACTCTGTTTTGTTTAATTTATTTTCTTCTGGGCACTTTGCTCTAGTTGTGGCAATATTGACTTTTTCTACAGAACCAGATTTATTCTTGTGATTAATTTGTTCAAAGTGGAATAAAATATGTTTAAGGATACATACATGGGTGCCAAAATGATAAAGAAGCACAAAGGAATGATTAACATAGAAGACAGTGGTAATCTCTATAGATATAAGAGAAGATAATGATTAAGGGGAGCTCACAGGACTCCTGAGGCACTGGTAAAATTTTTTTTTCCTTATCTGGATATACGGTTATTCCTTGTACTATGATTCTTTATACTTACTTATTTTATACACAATTCTGTATACATTTCACAATTTTAAAGGGAAAACAATTTAGTGAAACTGAGAAAAGGACAAAAGGAAAAAATGAGATATTAGAAAATGACTTCTAATTGTATGTTTCTACTGTACATGGGAAGACCAATATTCTATTTTCAGAAAGCACCTTGGTCAACAAGTAGTTATTGATGATGAAATTCCAATATGCAATTAATTAAAATAATATCCTTCCCTCTGGAAATAAAAAGCAGACATTTGGGGCCTGAATCACCAGGGTTCATATTCTACCTCTGACAGATTTTAGTAGTGTGATTTGGTACAAATTATTTAATCTCTCTAAGATTCAGTTTTCTCAACTATAAGAGTAAGTACTTCACAGAGCTGTTATAAGAAGTAATGAGCTAGCATATATAAGGTTTTCCTAGCACAGAATCTGGTACAGAGTAGATTCTCAATAAAATATGTCCATCAAGCCCTCCCTCAAATTTATCTCCATAGATAAATTAGAGACAATTAGACAATTAGAGACAAGAGTCAAATCCATAGCCAAATTAAATTCTTCGTATTAATTATGAGAGACATTTTCAATTCAGCTTTCTTGGAGCTTTGTTTTTATTTTAGAGTCAATAATTGTCAAGATATCCTATTGTTACTATATACCTAATTGCTTTATCCTTCAATATCCTTAAAAATTCAGTGCCTCAGATACTCTCTCTGTTGTTAAGGCACATGAAAATAGAGGATAGAAAAATAAAATGGAGGATAGGAGCCATGTGTGGGGAAGAAACAGATTGGATGCAAACAAGTTTACACAAAGTCCTCCCTGTTTTAATGATTCACACAGTAGAATTTCCTCATATTAATTAGCAGCTTTCAAAGAATATAAACCTGTGAAGAAGCACATGGCCCCAAGACATATTGCTCTATGTAGAATGAATCTTTGATGAACACAGAAAATATTTTCCATCGGCTAGCAAAGGCCACTTAAAGGTACATGGAAAAATCTCTGGGTTTTTTCCTAAGGCTAAACTTATGCAAAAAAAAAACTTTACAAACCACGTAAGAAAGAACAGTTTGTTGATGAAATTATCATTCATAATTAAACTTGACACTGGAGGCAATCTCTTCACCTCTCTGGACGGTCTATTCTTGATTTTGTTTTCTAATCTTTCATCACTGAGCAGTAATTTTCCTTGGTGCAGAGGTTCATATCCATATCCCTCTTACAAATACAAAATAATAATTCAGAAGTAGAACGTTCCTATGGTTATACAATTATTTGCTGTTATCAGTGTGATAAAGGATCAAAATGTTGAGTGTAAGATTTGGGAGTTGGGCAGGCTGAAGATATTGAGTCCCGGAGTAACAAAAGCCGTCCCTGAAATTTAACAGATCCAAGTCTGAATCCAGGCTCAGTCATTTTCTAGCTCTATCACCTAAAGAAAGCTATATAATCTCTCTCAGCATCAGTATTCTTTTTAACAAAGTGTCATCTCATTTATCCTGACTGAGTTACTGTGGCATTAAGTGAGAGGATATATAGGAAGGGCCTAACACAATGTCTCTACATCTTTCTAGAATCTAGATAAGGCCTCCTGAGTTCAACAGACACTGAGGTTAAACTGCTTCCCTACTCTCCTCTCCAGTTTTTTTCTGATCTGTACTAATTTTTTCGTTTGAAGCATAGTTGATATACAATGTAATGTTAGTTTCAGGTATACAATGTAGTGATTCAATGTTTATATGTGTTATAAAATCCTCACAATGGTAAATGTAATTACTATCTATCACCTTAAAAAGTTATTACAGTATTATTGATTAGATTCCTATGGTGTAAAAAAAAAAAAGATTCCTATGGTTTACTTTTTCATCCATATGACTTATTTATCTTATAACTGGAAGTTTGTACCTCTAAATCCTCTTCACCCATTTTCCCCATCCTCCCAACTCCCTCCCCTCTGGTAATCACCAGGTTTTCTCTGTGCTTATGGATCTGTTTCTATCTTTGTTGTTGTTTACTTTTTGGGTTTTTGTTGCTGTTTTTAGATTCCACACATAAATAAAAATCATATGGTATTTGTCTTTCTCTGTTTGACTTGTTTCATTTAGCCATAATACCTGTTCTCCTAAATGGCAAGATTTATTCTTTTTTTATGGCTGAACAATATTCCATCATATGGATATAGAACGTCTTCTTTGTCCATTCATTTATCAGTGGACATTTAGTTTGCTTCTATATCTTGGTTATTGTAGATAAAGCACAATAAACATATGGATGCATATGTTTGTTTGTTTGTTTTAATTAGTGTTTCTATGTTCTTTTGGTAAACCCAGGAGTGGAATTGCTGGATCATGTGGTATTTCTATTTCTAAATTTTTGAGGAACCTCTATACTGTTTTCCATAGTGGTGGCACCAATTTACATTCCCACCAGGAGTGCATGGAGCTTCCCCTTCTCCACATCCTTGCCAATACTTGTTATTTTTTATCTTTTTGATATTCACTATTCTGACTGGTGTGAGATGATATTTCATTGTGGTTTTGGTTTGCATCCTTGATGATTAGTGATATTGAGCATCTTTTCATGTGTCTGCAATCTGATGTCTTTGGGAAAATGTCTATTCAGATCCTCTGCCAATTTTTAAATTGGAATATTTGGATTTTTTGGTGTTGAATTATGTTATTTATATATTTTCGTATTAACCCATTCCATTATCAGATACATTATTTGTAAATATTTTCTCCTAATCAGTAGGTTGTCTTTTTGTTTTACTGATGGTTTCTTCTACTGTATGAAAGGTTTTTAGTTTTATGTAGCCCCAATAGATTATTTTTGCTTTTGTTTCCCTTGCCTGAGGAGACAGACACAGAAAAATATTGTTAAGAGTTTACTGCCTATTTTTTTCTTTCAGGAATTTTGTGGTTTCAGGTCTTATATTTAGATCTTTTATACATTTTGAGTTTATTTTTGTGTATGGCGTAAGAAAGTGATGCAGTATTATTCTTTGGTGTGTAGCCGTCCAGTTTTCCCAGCACCTTTTATTAAAGAGATTGTCCTTTACTCATTGTATATTTTTGCCTCTTTTTGTCATAGATTTAATTGATCATGTTAAGTGTAGGTTTATCTCTGGACTCTGTATTGTGTTCCATTGATCTATGTGTCTATTTTTGTGCCTGTACCATACTGTTTTGATTACTTTAGCTTTGCAGTATGATTCGAAATCTGGGATTGTGATACCTCCAAGCTTTGTTCTTTCTCAAGATTGCTTTTGCTATTTGAGGTCTTTTGTCTTTCCATACAAAATTTAGGATTATTTGGTTTAGTTCTATGAAAAATGCTATTGGTATTTTTTATAGGCATTGCATTGAATCTGTACATCATGTTGGATAGTATGGACAATTTAACAATATTAATTCTTCCAGTAGATTTTCCATTTATTTGTGTTGTCTTCAGTTTCTTTTATCAATACCGTAGCTTTCAGAGTATAGGTCTTTTATGTCCTTGGTTAAATTTATTTATAGATGTTTTGTTATTTTTGGTACAATTGTATGTGAGTTTGTTTTCTTCATTTCTCTTCCTGTTAACCATAAGTGTGTAGAAATAACACAGATTTCTGTATATTAATTTTGTATTCTGTGGCTTTACTGAATTCATATATTATAATAGTTTTTTGGTGGAGTCTTTAGGGTTTTCTATATATGTCATTTGCAAAGAGCACCAGTTCTACTTCTTTCTTATCAATTTGGATGTCTTTATTGCTTTTTCTTGTCTGATTGCTACAATTAGGACTTCTAGTACTATTTTGAATAAAAGTAGTGAGAGTGGACACTCTTTTCTTGTTCCTGATCTTAGAAGAAAAGCTTTTAGCTTTTCATTATTGAGTATGATGTCAGTTATGGTTTTGTTATATATGACCTTTATTATGTTGAGGTATGTCGTGAATGGATATTGAATTTTGTCAAATTCTTTTTCTGTATCTATTGAGATGATCATATGACTTTTATCCTTTCTTTTGTTAATATAGTCTATCTCATTGATTGATTTATAGACACTGAACCATCCTTGTATTCCTGGGGTAAATTCCAGTTGATTATGGTGAATGATCCTTTTAATATATTATTGAATTCACTTTGCTAATATTTTGTTGAGGGTTTTTGCACATATATTTATCAACAATATTGGCCTGTAATTTTCTTTTCCTTCTTTTTTTTTAAGTAGTGTCTTTGTCTGGTTTTGATATCAGGATAATGCTGGCTTCAAAGAATGAATTTGGAAGCCTTTCTTCCTCTTCAGCATCTTGAAATAGTTTGAGAAGGATAGGTAATAACCCTTCTTTATATGATTAGTAGAATTTACCTGGTTTTGGATTTTGTGGGAGTTTTTTGATTACTGATTAAATTTCATGACTAGTAATTAGTCTGTTCAGATTTTCTACTTCTCTCTAATTCAGTCTTGGAAGATCATATATTTCTAGGAACTTATCCATTTTTTTCTATGTTGTCCAATTTGTTGACTATAACTTTTTGTAATAGTTTCTTATAATTGTATTTCTGTGGTGTTGGCTGTAACTTCTCCTGTTCCATTTTTTTATTTTCTTTACTTGAATACTCTTTTTTTCTTGATGAATCTGGCTAAAGGTTTATCAATTTTGTTTATTTTTTCAAAGAACCAATTCTTGGTTTCATTGATCTTTTTCTTTCTTATTCTTTCTTTTTATTTCATTTATTTCTGTTCTAGACTTTATTATTTCCTGCCTTCTACTAACTTTGGACATTGTGTGTTCTTATTTTTCTAGTTCCTTTATGTGTAATTATTATTTGAGATTTTTCTCATTTCTTGGGATAGGCTGTATCACTATAAAATTCCCTCTTAAACTGCTTTTGCTGTGTCCCAAAGATTTGGAGCCATTGTGCTTCCATTTTCATTTGCCTCAGGTATTTTTAATTTTTCTTCTTTCATTTCTTCATTGATTCATTGATTATATGGTACTGTGTTGGTTGACCTCCATATGTTTGTGTTTTTTCCTGTTTCTTTTTCTTTCTAATTGTTTTCTAGTTTCATATCATTGTGGTTCAAATAGGTGCTTGATATGTTTTCAGTCTTGTTAAATTTATTAGATTTGTTTTGTGGTTTAACATGTAATCTGTCCTGGAGAATGCTCCATGTGCACTTGAAAAGAATGTGTATTTTGCTGTTTTTGGACTGAATGTTTTGTATATATCTGTTAAATCCATTTGGTTTAATATGTCATTCAAAGCCACTGTTTCCTTATTGATTGTGTCTTTATGATCTATCCATTGATGTAAGTGGGGTATTAAGGTCTCCTACTATTACTGTATTACTATCACTTTTCCTTTTATGTCTGAAAATATTTGCTTTATATATTTAGGTGCTCCTACATTAGAAATATAGATATTTCCAATTGTTGTATTCTCCTGTTGGATTAATCACTTCATATTATGCTTATACAATGCAGTTCTAGGGGCTCATCCACTTGCTGTCCTCACCTTGCCTCCAAACACAAAGCCACCTTAGCATATCAAAGTCAGATTTTCTATACTGGCAATGGAAGGACATCCCCACAGTGGTAGGAATAGCTACATCCTACACCCATGATTTCTTCTCCCTGGATTGAATTTTTTCTTGCAGATTTTTCACCAGTAGTGCTTCCCCAACCCCTGGTTGCAGGAATGTTTCCTTAAAATATGGATCAAAGTATGACTATAGATATTTTCCCTAATCTTCCAGTAACATGAATCCAGTCAGAGCAAATATTTGTTAATTGTTGAGTGTGCCCTGGCACTGTTCTGAGCCTGGGGGAATTGCTGCAGTCAATAAAGCAGACAAACATCCCTGTTCACATGGAGCTTGCATTCTTATGTAGATCAGAAAGTAACATTTAAAAGTAGGTTTATCAAACACGTGGGAAAACACAAGGGAAAGAAATAAAGCTGATAATGTGTAATTTGATAACCTTGGTCATATATCTGGACTCTTCTCTCTCCTTAGCTGACGACCTATTCTAGAGTGTTCTTAACTAGTCTATCTCAAAATGTCGTCAGATGTTTCTTCTCTAACATGCAGGAGTATCTTTAATCTTGATGGACTCTTGTGAGTCAAAATGAGAAGTATGAGACATAAAGATATGTCTTGCAGAAATCAGCTTCTTATCTCAGAAATAGTCTCATTGCTTTTCAGAGGGTAAGAAAGACTTACCTACTGTTCATAGGGATTTATGTCATCTTTTCCCATCATTGCAGAGTAATAGCATTAGGAAAGCAGCGATATTCAGTAGACACAAAGTGAACACTGGGCCTATACAGATACTGCAGTAGTGGAGGTGGAAAAAATGGCAATATTTAATTACATAACCACATGCATACATATACACATAAAGCATGCCATTTTAATTTAGTTACTGAGTTTATCCTTTGTACACAATTGTGTGAAAAGATTCTTCTTCCTTTCTCAGAACATAACTCAAAAATTCATGTATTCTGGGATATATTAGGATTTGTTATTTAAGGTGACATGTATACTTGTTATATACACGTATACTGTAACAAGACATTTTGACTGGCTTAGCTGGATTCAGAACCTGCTGGTATCAATAACATCCTCTTTCCATTCTCTTTGTGTTAGCTATATTTTTTTGACCATGCAGTTTTACCATGAGTTTATATGCCTTGAGTGTACATGGTCTTTTGCCCTCAAGACCCCCAAAGAATAAAATGTTAGATACTTATTATTTCTTACCCTATCTTTGGCTAGAGCATAATTTGACAGATGCCTTATATAATTTTTAGAGAATTATTTAAAAGGGATAGTTTATTTATTTGCTATAGATAAGAACATTTGAAAGTTTACTTATTTGTTTATGTTTAATAATCCCTACACTCAGCTTGGGGCTCAAACTCACAACCCTGAGATCAAGAGTTGCATGTCTCTATGGCTTAGCCAGCCAGGTGCCCCAAGAACATTTTGAAGGTTTATTCTCTAGAAAACACTTCTCTGGTTTTAAATGCTGTGGCAAATTGTTAAGTTCTGTTACATTCATTTTTCAATGGCATTAGGATACTGCCATGCTGTGTCCTTTACAGGGGTACATTGCATTTGGGGATTATTGAAAGCTCTAGGTATCAGTGATTCTATCAAATCTGGTTGCATTTCTGTCTCTCAAAACTCACTGGGGAGTAATTTTGATTCTGAGGTAATATTATGAAGGCTTTCATAACTCTTAATCAGCTCTCTGTCTTATGAGCTTGTTTTCCTAATGTAATTTATATGCTTTATGGTTAATTCTCTTTTCCATACTTGCAAAAAGATTTTACTGAAGATTTTCTATTAAAGATGAAGCTCTTTAGCACACAGACTCAATATAGTATCTTCTATTTACAATCAAGGGTTTCTTCTTTAGTCCTATCTTTTGCCTTTCTTTAAACTCCTCCCCAATCTTCCTGATCTGGAACTAGCTCCATTCCTGCTTCCTATAAACTGTAAGTACTTGTGACATTTCTCATTTATAGTATCATTAATGAGGAGGATTTTCATAGCAAAAAACAAAACAAAACAAAACAAAAAAACAACAGCAACAACAACAAGAGTGGAGCTTGCACATTTTGTTCTCAGTTATATGCTATGTGCATTTGAATAAATTCCAACTGTATTCTTGGCTCATCTAACTTCCATGGTTCCAAGAATGAGGATATTCTCAATTTATCTTTTTTCTTTTTCCACAATATATTATGAACCTATTCATATTCCCTTGAATTTGCTGACTTAACATATTCTCTTTCCACTAAAACTTATACAATTCCCTCTTCCAGTATAATACACCCTCTTCTAATCAGTACTTCTTAACTCCAATTAAGTAAATGATTCTTCAGTCATAGGTGAGAAAAGTATTCTATAAATGAAACATATGTTCAGTTTTTCCTCTGATGTCATCCTTTTTACTCTGAAAAACTCTTTACTATAGAAATGGCTCTAATTAAAACCAGCCTTCATTTATACATGTAAGAAACAAGGTTAATTAATATATTCCATGTTAACAATAATGAATCAGGTAAGAGGAAACTACATTTATTTTGTAGCATTTTTAATAAATGCTGGGATTAGTATTTTAAATATTCTCATCTCAAAGAGAAAAATTTAAAAACTATTCTTAAAAATGCAAAGTTACATTATAAAGAAAGTGAAAAGACAATGTATGGAATGGGAGAAAATATTTACAAATCACATATATGATGAGGACTTAATATCCCTAATATATAATGAACTCCCAAAATTTAGCACAAAAAAGACAACTCAATTAAAAAATGGACAAAAGATTTGACTAGATTTCTCCAGAGAAGACATATAAATGGCTAATAAACACAGGTGTTGCTCAACTTCAAGTTGCTCAACTTCATTAGTCATTAGAGAAATGTAAATCAAGACTACTATAAGGTACTAACTACTTCATACCCTCTAGAAAGGCTATAATAATGTGGAGAAATACAATACTGATGGAAATGTAAAATGTTACAGCCAGTATGGAAAACAGCTTGGTGTTTTTTTTCCAAAAAAATAAATCATAAGATGCAGTAAATCCACTTCTAGGTATATACTCCAAAGAATTAAAATCAAGGACTCAAATAGATACATGTATGCTAGTGTTTACTGCAGCCTTGTTCACAATGGCCAAATGTCCAAATGTTCATACACCTCAAATGTCCATCAACAGATGAATGCAAAAAATTGTGGCAGTGCATAGAAAAGAATATTACTCATCTGTTAAAAGGAATGAAATTCTTATATATGCTACAACATGGATGAACCTTGAAAACATATGCTTTGTGAAATAGGCTAAAGAAATGGACAAATATTGTATGATTCCACTTACATAAAATTTCTAAAATAAGCAAATTCCTAGAGATAGAAAGTAAGTTGGAGGTTATTAGAGGGTTGGGGAGGAGAGGAGGAATAAGGAGGTATTACTTAATGGTTACAAAGTTTCTGTTTGGGGAGATGAAATTGTTTTGGAAATATCGGTGATAGTTGCCCAACATTGTGAATGTATTTAATGCCACTGAATTGCATACTTAAAAATGTTAAAATGACTCATTTTGTTATATATATTTTACTACAGTCTATTTTTCTTAATTAAAAAAAATCAGTTATATTAAGGATGTGCTTCATTGATGGTGTGCTGGTAAAAATTAGTGTTCTTGGTTATTAACTCCAGAGAAATGATCTAAAAGTTTTATTCCTATATTCAACTTTTCCTTAGTGTTGATATATGAAAACTGCCTCTGAGAATTTTTAAAACATAGTATTTTCTTAGTGCACCCATGAATACAACTGAAAAATTCAGAATTGGCACACTGATTTTCATTATAGGCATATGATATCAATAGCTAATTCAAATCCATATGTGATGAAATCATTTTAATTGATCAATTCCTATAGAATGGCTCATATTCTCTTTGCAGCTAAATAGTATTTAGAAAAACTGTATGACTCCAAAGAGTCCCATAGTTTATGTTAACAGGCTTTACTTAAGTAGTAATTCAAGTGGAAGTTTGAATATAAGCTTTATAAGCTCTAATAGAAAACATCAAATCTGAAGTGGCATTTGGGGATTTTTATCTTAGATAAGGCACTAACATTTAGAAGCTTGCTTTTAAGAAAATTTGCAACAGCAACAATAATAAAAAGATAATCGAAGATTTGCCTCAATTTCTTTTTCAGACCAGAAAATTCTTTTGGGAGCAAATAATGTTATAGTCTTTCAAGATTCTTTGGGTTAGCACAGTTAAAATCTACAGGGGTCTCATAAAATTTAAAACTCTATCCTTGCTAGTTTATCAGACATAGTATCTTTAAATGTTTCTCATCTTTATTTTGCAAAGGACAACTGGGAAATGTTGGTTTGGATGCCCATTTTTCTGTATTTCTCCTTGTCCTGTGGCTTCATATTCATTTGGTCCTTCAGGATTATGAGAAGCCCTAGGAATGTTGTATTTCTTTCAATCTAATGCAGCCTGCCCAATTGCTGTCAGCACCTGCTTGATAAATCTTAAAATCTGAAGAGGGTGAAAAAGATGGAGAAATGTTTGACTTAAGTACTAATAATTTTTGCCATTCTGGCATCTTTTGCCAGATAGCAGAAGAAATTGAAGAATGTCTGGTGTTGTAGTATCCTAGAGGTGTTCTTTAGCAGACTAGCCATTTTATAGAGTTCATACACCCAGATTTATTTCATGCTTCTAACACGCATAAGGGACATCTTTTTATATGACATTTTTTATTTCATGTATTGAATTCATTCTTGGCTTTTATTATTTTTCATATCCTCACTTTACATATGATTTTGATTATCCCAGGTATTAATTGTATTTTAGCCTTTTGAATTGTATTTTGTTTATGCTACCTTAAAACATTTTTGGAAAGAGGGAAGAAAAGTTTTTGTTTGTGAAAGGAAAATAGCTACAGTCACCAAATGCTTACTATGTGTTAAAACTCTTTAAGCATTTTACATGCTTTAATGCTGTTTAGTTCTTACAACCCTGCATAGTAGGTTACTATTATCTTCATTTCAAAAGAGGAAAACAAGGCACAAAGAAGGTTGACACATGTGGCTTTTATATGTTGGAGCTAGGAGTCCTGACTCCATGGCTCATGCTCTACCATTACATCATTTTGCTTTGTTGAGTATATTGACTTTTTTTTTATATTGTTATTACTACATGGCTAATTGAATTCTCATTAATCATTAATCATAGTGCTGCCTATTTTATTCATTCACCAAAAATTCACCCAGAGCCTGTTTGTATAGTTGCTGTCAAGACTGTGGCAAGTTATAAGGTGAGAGTGATGTTTTTCTAGTGGGAAAGTGAGTTAAAACTTCAGACAGATTTGCTATGAAGCTAATGAAGCTTGTGTTTCATCTGCTTGTGAGCTCTCCAAAATCTTTGGAGGAGCCCAAGCCTCCTATGTAACTGTGTTCACAAAGTCAGGAGTTTGATAAATTTTTCCAAAATGAGATATTTTAACAGCAATTGATCAAGACTGCTGTGTCTTTTTACTCTGACTTTTTCTACGTCACACTTCTCATATTAGGAAGCATTGAAGTGGCCAGGGTTATTTCTGGTATGCCACTAAAGGGAAGTTGAGTTGAGAGTACATTTAGTTTGGGTTTTTTAGACTATATTTATGTGATCAGTAGTTATTTTCTTACATAATAAAGTTATTGCTAGCCATTCCACTGTAGGAATTATCTCCAGGATACATTTTGAGTAGAAGCAATGAATTAGGCTTTTGGATTGTTTAATAACCCAACTAATGAAAAGGAATGCATCAAATGAACACATTGGGAAAATATTTTAATATTTTAATTTGATATGAGTACTGAAACTGATTAAGATAACAATTCTAGGTTAATGGGTATCACTAAGTCAATGAATATGTTAGGTTAGTCCATAGATAGGAAAACATGATATGCTCTGAAATCATAGAACATACATGGAAAGACACTTCATAGAGGTTTTTCCAAATATGACAATAACTCAAAGAATATACAAGATACGGCCAAAAACAAATTGTAAAGCTAAAAGAAACCATTCTCAGTTACTTAAAAAAAATTCCAATCAATCATTGTAGAGGAAGGTCTGAATTGTTTTTCTTAGTCACTACAGAATAATTATATTATAAAACCATTGTCATATTCAAGAGGTGTTTAAAGTGTGTGCAACCAAAAATGTAGGAAAAGCCTGTTCTAACTGCATGCCAGGCCATTAGTTAATAAAAACATTATGCTGTGTTGCTGATTTCATTGCACTTGTATTTGTAAGTATCTTAACATTTATAATTTGTTGTGACTTCTTTTCTCATTCTAAATTAATATTCTGCATCAAATTTTATATTTATAATACTATATTTTTTTTCTTGAGAAGGCTCCCAATATGTAGAAACCTCACAAAACTTGAATGTGTTGCTCAGTCTCTACATGGTATTATCAGTTCCCAAAGTATCTTCCTTATTGTTTTTCAAAAGTTTTATTCCTCTTTTTCTTGATATAGAAAGGGAAGCTTTAAAGGCTTCAGTGATTTGCTCATTTCCACTGAGGTCTAAAGTTCAACACCCAGAATTCAGGCATAGATTTCTTGATTCTACTTTTTTCTCCCCTACACCTCACTGCATTCCATGCCTGAGATTTATTAACTAAGGCAAAATCTCCCAGATATGTATGACTAAATGAAAGCAATGCCACATTTTAATGGATTGGCATGACCTTGTAATGAAACTTATTTGAATTCCCATAAAGCAGTAAAGATCTAGACGAGAATTTAATAATAACAGTCTGAGCTTTGACTTCACAAGTTTGGAGTTTATAAACATTTCATGATATGACAAAGGGGCTTGCTTATTAAGCAAATGAGAAAGGTCCATGAGGGTTAAAGGGAAGGGACAAAGAACAGAACAAGCTATTTTCAAGCACTTTGTTTTATTTTTGTATGACAAAGCTTTCTTGACCCTTTATTTTCTTTAGGCTTAACTGATCACATTAGGTTTTAGAAAGATGTTGATGTACCAGACTAAATGATTTGTATAGTTTTCAAGCTACAATAGGTTTTTGTATACACACTGCTTCTAAGTTGCTGTGAGGTCACCCATCCATCGAGTCATCACAACAACCTGGGAAATCATATCACTTATATAGCCTTTATTGCAAAACTGGGCACTAAGGTACTTTACTATCAGGCACTAAGTTTTTACATATATTAATCCATGTGATAGTCACATTAACTCTTATAAAATTGGCATTATTATGATCATTCTCAGATGGAAATGGAGGCATAGAAAGGCTTTGAACTTATTGAAGGCCATGTAGCTATTTAAATGGAACTCAGTCTTAGACTTTGATGTGTGAGGCCTTAACCAGGCATTATCTTGCTTCCTTTATCCTACCTGTGAGATGGATGATGCTGTTTGTAACATTTTCTTGGATACATTTTTTTTCAGCATGAAGGCTGTAGCTATATGTCATTTTCTGTATGCGGTTGGTTCCTTTATTTTATCTTTATTTCTACTAAATTTGAATCTTTTGTCATAATTATAGTCTCTTGGAAATGGTAGCAAGTGTTTGTTGGCACTGTCATATAGTTTCAGATTTTCAGACTGCCTATGGATCCAAAAATATGAAGAAATTTTCCACTGAAGTCTGCTCTGAGTATTCTGAAAGATGCTAACTATGCAACGTTAATATACATTAGTCCTAAAAGTGTCAACTTTGGAGAAATAGCCAATAATTTTCCAGTCCACTCTTTAGGTAATGCTTACCATTGAAAGTACAACCCATATTTTGTTGTAGGATTTTGATTAGGATTACAAATGAACCTAATTTCTTTCTCTGGCAAGCATTGAACTCTTGGCAGTCAAGTTTCTTGTCCCACCACTTGATCTTAAGAAATCTTGATACCCTCTGAAGTGCCTGAAGGGCTCAGTTGGTTGAGCATCTAACTCTTGATTTCAGCTCTGGTCATGATCTCAGGGTTGAGATCGAGCCCAGCATAGGGCTTAGGATTCTTTCTCTCCCTCTCCTTTTGCCCCTTCCTCCCCCCGTCTCCACAAAAGAAAAAGAAGAAATCCTGGTATCCTCAGTCTCAATATCAAAATTTTGTGTTTAAGACATAAAGTGGTAATTTCAGGCTGTTTAAGATATAGGA
Organism: Canis lupus dingo; assembly: GCF_003254725.2. Taxonomy (NCBI): domain Eukaryota; kingdom Metazoa; phylum Chordata; class Mammalia; order Carnivora; family Canidae; genus Canis; species Canis lupus. The sequence goes on along the minus strand of NC_064276.1, from coordinate 13,718,741 downwards.
TTTATTTTTGAAGCACATATCTTGAGCAAGTCACTTGAAATAAGAGAAACTAGCTTTTCTGGTATTATCAATTCATGAAGAAATGCTTTTATATTGCTCATCTTTTCAAAACCTCATGTATTCTTTTGACAGCCAGTATTAGTTAGTGGAGAAGCTTGTCTTGTTCTCTCTGCCAGTTTCTCTGTACAGCTCACCTCCCAGTCCAGTCTAAGGTTAAGTACCTTAACCCCTACCCCGTTACAAAATTCCCTCTTCCTCTGCCCTGCTTTATTTATCTCTATGGTGTTTATCATTTTCTAAAATATTAAGTTGAACTATATGAAATTGTCATTTCTGTAGAACAAAAACTACCAAGTATCAACTATCAAATTCAGTTATTTATTTGGTTCATTGTCTGCCCTCCTCCCCACCAACACACACACTAAAATGAGGCAGATTATTTTGCCTGCTTCATCACTGATGTATTCCCAATCCCACAGGTCAGTGCCTGTCAAAAACAATAAAAGTTTATTGAATCAGATAGAACAAATTTGAAATTTGAATCATTTCCTTCAATACCAAGTCGATGAGGAAGTAGGTTGGTGATTGCCAACAGTTCTCTGTGAATGCCTGGCATTTGGGTGCAATTTCTTTATTTGTTCAGCAATATTCCTGCTTTTTGTGCACACACACACACACACACACACAATTCAGGTCTGGTCTAGGTATAGATTTTCTTATGAGCATGTCACAGCACTTGCTTCTCCACATCATGTGTAACTGATATTAAATGACATCTAATAGTGCCATTTGATAAAGGAATTTATCTTAAACTCATTCTGCTTTTCTTGTGAATGTGACTCTTATTAACTTTGTAGCTAATTTAGCAAGCCTCTCGGTAATTACAGAATATCTATCCCTTTTTCTATGAGCAGTACAACTATGAAGAATGCCTCTGTGGTTTTAGTTGCCTCTCTCTAAATTGATTAACAAAGTTAATTAACAAAGTTAACAAAAGTTGATAACAAAGTTAATCAGTTTCATGCTGGAAACATTATTATGCACTCATTCTGGTCTTATGTAATTGGTTTACTAGAAAGATCACTGTGCTGTGTTTGAAAATGAGAGATCTTTTTTACCTCATTATTATTTCACATCTTCTCATAGCAGACAATACATTGAGAGGTAGAAGCAACTAGTATCTCTTGACCAATAAAGTACTTTTTAGATATTTGTAGCTGTGTTATTTGCAAATAATCATTATGCTCAAAAAAAAATCATTATGCTCATAGAATCTTTGTCAGAACACATTCAATTTCATATATATATGATATTCATTCAATATCATATATATTCATATATATCCATATATATCATTCAATAATATATCTATGATATTATTCTTAACTGAAACCTCTGTTACCCTTTCTGTCATTACTTTCATGCTTTTCTGAGTTATTGTGAATCATTGATCTATTTTTGTAGATACAATACACCATAACAATTTAAAATGCTTGTTTTATGCAAATGATTGAGAATTCACTAGTTGAGACTAATTCACTGTGTTAACTTTGACTGTAGTGATCTTTGCTGCTCCTGAACATTATTGAGGAAATGATGATTAAGAAGCAACAATATTTGGTAGATGATAAGTAATCTTGGGGCACCTGGGTGGCTTAGTTGGTTAAGCTTTTGCCTTTGGCTCAGGCCATGTCTCAGGGTCCTAGGATCAAGACCCATGTCAGGCTCCCTGCTCAGCAGGGAATCTGCTTCTCCCTCTGCTCCTCCCCCTCACTCATGCTCTCTCTCTCTCAAATAAATAAATGAAATCTTAGAAAAAATAATCTGGCAATTTACATTTATGAAGTGCAGGTGAACAAAACTATAAATAATTACTTTTTCTTCTGAAACTGCCAAACCACTTTTGAACCACTTGATAGTGTGCAGGCAGTGGTGTGCTGGTAACTAACAGCAGGCACTTTGGGGAGGAGGGCCTTTGTAGTGTTTGCCAAATTTTGTGGTATAAATACTCCCACTATGACCAATTTCAAGCTACTACTAGCTTTCAAAATTCCTGAATGCTTAAAGGTTGCTTCTAACAAAATCATAGTTGCAATAACCTGTTCCAGCATCCATTGCAGGGGCCAAGCACCAATATTGAAAAACTTTAGTCAAAGAGAGAAAAGTGGTTAACTACTCTGAAGGTAAAACTGGCTTAATTTGTAAGACTTACTTTACTTCTCTTTAGTCTTGTGGCTTAGAACTGGCTTATTAGATACAACTAATGGTTTAGCAATGATCCTCGTTTTGAAACCAAAGGAAAACTTTATTTTTATAGTCACTATTAATTTAAATAAAAGATATTTTATTAATGAAAATTAGCCATTAAATAGGATTTCTTAGAACTATTATGACTTCCTATAACTATTAAGATCATCATAACTAACTAATGAGTACCATAACTAGTTTATTTTTTTTAAAGATTGCATTTATTTGAGAGAGAGAGAGAGAGAGGCAGAGACACAGGCAGAGGGAGAAGCAGGCTCCATGCAGGGAACCTGACGTGGAACTCAATCCTGGGATTCCTGGATCTCCAGGATCAGGTCCTGGGCTGAAGGCGGTGCTAAACCACTGAGCCACCCGGGCTGCCTTCCATAGCTAGTTTATTTAATAAACTAATATTCACAAAGTTGAATAAATGCTTATAAGCATTAAGCAGGTAATATAAATGAGTAGATTTGGCTTGATTTGTCATGCTAGAGTGTATGAAGGGGCCTCTAGGACCTAGATATTCATGCTGCACAATAAAAGAGAACTGAACTATTCAACTCTTAACAGCTTGTTGTCAATTTGAAATATGAGTCACCAGAGCCTTGGGTTTTTCTGAGGAGAAGCAAGGAGTCTGGATTTTTATGTGATAGCCCCGAAGTTTTACATGTATCTCAAAAAGGTAAAACAAGACCAATTTTTTTTTTAAATAAGAAAAGGAAAAAAGAAGGAAAGAAGAGGGAAAAAAGACTAGTTATCTGCTTTTGGACTAATCTATGAACTTGTGTGTCAAAACTTGTGTGTTGCATTAACCTGTTCCAGCATCCATTGCAGGGGCCTTTGGCTTGTGTGTCAAAAATTTGTGTAAGTTTAATTGTGACATCATGTTTTTTTTAAATGCCTTTAATTAGCCATAGGTTTTAAAGTCTCTGTCTTTTACTCTTGGTCAAAGAAGTCAAATAGTCAATGATCTATGGAGAGAAAAATCTTAAATGTCTGGAAACTTATTTAAAAAAAATATTAAGGTAAAAATTTTCAGGTAATGAAAGCCTTTTGTATTGCAAAAAGTACCTAAATTATTCTGTAAAGTTGGCTTTTCATATATTACATTTTAAGACCAGACTGTTTCTATAGTAAAAATTGTTATTTTATAAAGGACTTTGACCTCTCATCTTGTGTTTGAAACCTGTAACTTTCAAAACTAGTTATTGGGTCTTCAAAATTTCAACCATCTCATTTGAAAGTAAGTTTATCTTCTTAATTTTAAGCCTACATTTGGGAGATGTATTTTTAGCTGTGGGGATAAAAGTGGAGTAGTTTGCTATGTTGGTGTCATCCTGTCTTTAAATTTTATGAAAAGAAGGAATTAGGAACAACTTCTGGACAATGTACTGCAGCATATAGCAGCAGAGGTTAATTTATTTTGATTCTTTTTTTGCTATCTAAGTGAAGTTACAATGGATGGGTGACAGTTTACATTATCCAGAGGTACAGCCCTCAGCAGAAGACGAAGACATTGTTGCAAGAGCTGTAGGTCAGTGCTCTGGGCACAGAGGCTTTGAAAGGATGCACCTAAGTGTGCCAGAGTCAGATAACACCTGGCTGCTAAGAGAACTGACTGATGAGGTAGGACATAATACAGGCAAATGAAAGAAGCATTATTATTGATCAAAAATGATGAAGGAAAGATAGCTGTCCATCATGGAGCAAGATATTAGGGTCTATAGTGAGGATTAGTTTAAAAGAATTTAAATAAGTATGGTCAATTGGGAGGGAAAATTTTATATATAAATTTAAATACATGTAGCCAGAAAGAGAAATTAAGCCTAAGTCTTTTGAGTCTTCTGAGGAAGCAAATGGATTTATGGAAGATGAGTTACCATAGGATTGGGAGGTGAATGACAAACGTTTTCTATAGGTAGAGAGATGACTTGGGACAAAATCCAGAGGAGGAATAGGTGAATATTTTTCTGCATAGAAAAAGATATAGTAAGGTTACTTCTTGAGAAAACTTATCTTATTTGATATTTTCAAATTAAGAGATAAAAAGTACTGAAAGGAGGAGAACAATGTAAATACCAATTTGCATCTGACCTTGTGTTACTTATGAATTGAATATACTGATTAATTGATATATATCCTGACATATCGGTGTGGGCAAAAAAAGAGCAGATTCCTTCTCTACTTTTACTATTCCAATTTTTTTTTTTTTTAGTTATCAGCAAAACAATATGTGTACCTAGTCTAATAAGTACAGTTACTGCTAAAAAGCTAATAGTAATAGCTATTCTGGACTCAATTTTTCCCTTCTTTCTATTCATGCTTAAAAGGTAGCCATCATCTGTACATCTATCAGTGCCCCTGTAGTGTTACTTTAATACGTTTAAATAATGAAATTATTCTGCTATTCTTGATCGATCAGTTTCAGACATTTTCTTTTTTTTTTTTTTTTTTTTAGTTTCAGACATTTTCGATAGACATAATAATGTAGATGCAGGCTTCTGTGTCTCTTACCACATGCTCTACTTTATTTTATTTTATTTTATTTTTTTGCTTTCTTCTTTGCTGTTGAGTTTAATAAGTCCTTTATAGAACTTGGATACTAGCCCTTTATCTGATATGTCATTTGCAAATATCTTCTCCCATTCTGTAGGCTTTTAGTTTTGTTGACTGTATCCTTTGCTGTGCGAAAGCTTATTATCTTGATGAAGTCCCAATAGTTCATTTTTGCTTTTGTTTCTTTTGCCTTCGTGGATGTATCTTGCAAGAAGTTACTGTGGCCGAGTTCAAAAGGGTGTTGCCTGTGTTCTCCTCTAGGATTTTAATGGAATCTAGTCTCACATTTAGATCTTTCATCCATTTTGAGTTTATCTTTGTGTATGGTGAAAGAGAGTGGTCTAGTTTCATTCTTCTGCATGTGGATGTCCAATTTTCCCAGCACCATTTATTGAAGAGACTGTCCTTTTTCCAGTGGATAGTCTTCCTAGTTTGTCGAATATTAGTTGACCATAAAGTTGAGGGCTCATTTCTGGGTTCTCTGTTCTGTTCCATTGATCTATGTGTCTGTTTTTGTGCCAGTACCACACTGTCTTGATGACCACAGCTTTGTAGTACACCTGAAATCCAGCATTGTGATTCCCGCAGCTCTGGTTTTCTTTTTCAATATTCCCCTGGCTATTCGGGGTCTTTTCTGATTCCACACAAATCTTAAGATGTTTTGTTCCAACTCTCTGAAGAAAGTCCATGGTATTTTGATAGGGATTGCATTAAATGTGTAAATTGCCCTGGGTAGCATTGACATTTTCACAGTATTAATTCTTCCAATCCATGAGCATGGAATATTTTTCCATCTCTTTGTGTCTTCCTCAATGTCTTTCAGAAGAGTTCTATAGTTTTTAGGGTATAGATCGTTTACCTCTTTGGTTAGGTTTATTCCTAGCTATCTTATGCTTTTGGGTGCAATTGTAAATGGGGTTGACTCCTTAATTTCTCTTTCTTCAGTCTCATGGTTAGTGTATAGAAATGCCACTGACTTCTGGGCGTTGATTTTGTATCCTGCCACACTGCCAAATTTCTGTATGAGTTCTAAAATCTTGGGGTGGAGGCTTTTAGATTTTCTGTGTACAGTATCATGTCATCGGCGACGAGGGAGAATTTGACTTCTTCTTTGCCAATTTGAATGCCTTTTATTTCTTTTTGTTGTCTGATTGCTGATGCTATGACTTCCAGTACTATGTTGAATAGCAGTGGTGAGAGTGGCCATCCCTGTCTTGTTCCTGATCTTAGGGGAAAGGCTCTCAGTGTTTCCCCCATTGAGAATGATATTTGCTGTGGGCTTTTCATAGATGGCTTTTAAGATGCTGAGGAATGTTCCCTCTATCCCTACACTCTGAAGAGTTTTGATCAGGAATGGATGCTGTATTTTGTCAAATGCTTTCTCTGCATCTATTGAGGGGATCATATGGTTCTTGCTTTTTCTCTTGCTGATATGATCAATCACATTGATTGTTTTATGAATGTTGAACCAGCCTTGTATCCCGGGGATAAATCCCACTTGGTCATGGTGAATAATCTTCTTAATGTATTGTTGGATCCTATTGACTAGTATCTTGTTGAGAATTTATACATCCATGTTCATCAGAGATATTGGTCTATAATTCTCCTTTTTGGTGGGGTCTTTGTCTGGTTTTGGAATTAAGGTGATGCTGGCCTCATAGAATGAGTTTGGAAGTACTCCATCTCTTTCTATCTTTCCGAACAGCTTTAGTAGAATAGGTATGGTTTCTTCTTTAAACGTTTGATAGAATTCCCCTGAGAAGCCATCTGGCCCTGGACTTTTGTGTCTTGGGAGGTTTTTGATGACTGCTTCAATTTTCTCCCTGGTTATTGGCCTGTTCAGGTTTTCTAGTTATTCCTGTTCCAGTTTTGGTACTTTGTGGTTTTCCAGGAATGCGTCCATTTCTTCTAGATTGCCTAATTTATTGGTGTATAGCTGTTCATAATATGTTTTTGAAATCGTTTGTATTTCCTTGATTTTGGTGGTGATCTCTCCTTTCTCATTCATGATTTTATTAATTTGAGTCTTTTCTCTCTTCTTTTTAATAAGGCTGGCTAATGGCTCATCTATTTTATCAATTCTTTCAAAGAACCAACTCCTGATTTTGTTAATCTGTTCCACAGTTCTGGTTTCTATTTCATTGAGTTCTGCTCCAATCTTTATGGACTCTCTTCTTCTGCTGGGTGTAGGAGCTATTTGCTGTTTTTTCTCTAGCTCCTTTATGTGTAAGGTTAGCTTTTGTATTTGAGTTCTTTCCAGTTTTTGAATGGATGCTTGTATTGCGATGTATTTCCCCCTTAGGACTGCTTTTGCTGCATCCCAAAGATTTTGAACGGTTGTATCTCCAATCTCATTAGTTTCCATGAATCTTTTTAATTCTTCTCTAATTTCCTGGTTGACCCTTTCATCTTTTAGCAGGATGGTCCTTAACCTCCATGTGTTTGAGGTCCTTCCAACTTCTTCTTGTGATTTATTTCTAATTTCAAAGCATATGGTCTGAAAATATGCAGGGGACGATCCCAATCTTTTGGTATCAGTGAAGACCTGATTTGTGACCCAGTATGTGGTCTATTCTGGAGCAAGTTCCATGTGCACTTGAGAAGAATGTGTATTCAGTTGCGTTTGGATGTAACGTTCTGTAAATATCTGTGAAATCCATCTGGTCCAGTGTTATCATTTAAAGCTCTTGTTTCTTTGGAGATGTTGTGCTTAGAAGACCTGTCCATTGTAGAAAGCGCTATATTCAAGTCACCAAGTATAAGTGTATTATTATCTAAGCATGTCTTAACTTTGGTTATTAATTGATTGATATACTTGGTAGCTCCCACATTTGGGGCATAAATATTGATGATTGTTAGGCCCTCTTGTTGGATAGATCCTTTAAGTATGACATAGTGTCCCTCTTCATCTCTTACTACAGTCTTGGGGTTAAACTTTAGTTTATCTGATATAAGGATGGCTACCCCTGCTTTCTTTTGAGGACCATTTGAATGGTAAATGGTTCTCCAACCTTTTATTTTCAGGCTGTAGGTGTCCTTCTGTCTAAAATGAGTCTCTTGTAGACAGCAAATAGATGGGTCCTGCTTTTTTATCCAGTCAGAAACCCTGCCCCTTTTGATGGAGTTATTAAGCCCGTTCATGTTCAGAGTTACTATTGAAAGATATGAATTTAGTGTCATCATGATACCTATTCAGTCCCTGTTTTTGTGGATTGTTCCATTGGACTTCCTCTTTCTATTACAGAATCCCCCTGAGTATTTCTTGCAGTGCTGGCTTGGTGGCCACAGATTCTTTCAGTTCCTGCCTATCTTGGAAGCTCTTTATCTCTCCTATTCTGAATGAGAGCCTTGCTGGATAAAGTATTCTTAGGTGCAGGTTCTTCTCATTTAGGACCCTGAATATATCCTGCCAGCCCTTTCTGGCCTGCCAGGTCTCTGTGGAGAGGTCTGCTGTTAATCTAATATTTCTAATATTTCTCCCCATAAAACTTAGAGATTTCTTGTTTCTTGCTGCTTTAAGGATCTTCTCTTTATCTTAGGAATTTGCCAGCTTCACTATTAAATGTCGACGTGTTGAGCGGTTTTTATTGATTTTAGGGGGGGGGATCTCTCTATCTCCTGGATCTGAATGCTTGTTTCTCTTTCCAGGTTAGGAAAGTTCTCAGCTATGATTTGTTCAAATACATATTCTGGACCTCTGTCCCTTTTGGCGCCCTCGGGTACCCCAATTAAATGTAGATTTTTCCTTCTGAGGCTGTCATTTATTTCCCTTAACCTATCCTCATGATCTTTTAATTGTTTTTCTCTTTTTTCCTCAGTTTCCCTCCTTGCCATCAACTTGTCTTCTATGTCACTCACTCGTTCTTCTACCTCATTAACCCTCATCGCTAGGACCTCTAGTTTGGATTGCATCTCATTTAATTGATTTTTATCTGCCTGATTAGATCTAAATTCTTTTTTTTTTTTTTTTAACTCCAAATGACTTTTATTTGGTTTAAGAAAGCAAATACACTCAACACATACACATTTTTATTTATTATGTTGAAACATTATTGTTTGCTTACTACTTATCTCCTCTTTGACCTCCTTGAGTACTTAAGGGCAACAGCTTTCCCTTATTCATCCGTGTTTCCCTAAGAATGTAGTACAGTATTTTGGATTTTTTAGGCACTTAGTACATATTTGTTGAATCATATGAATGAATGTGTGACTCCCCTGAATCATATGAATGAATGTGTGACTCCCCATCCTTGAGTTTCTATGGACAATTCCAAAATCAGAGTTTGCACACTGGAAAAGTGGTTGGTAATTATTTTGAAGGGAACAATCCTAATATCCATATGTATATTATACTGGTATAACGCTAACATCCAAAATTAGTAAAACCAAACATGATCCCAAACAATTATATTCCCTTTCGGGAATGACTACCTTTTCTTCTTTTTTTTTATTTTATTTTATTTTATTTTATTTTATATTTTTTATTTTATATTTTTTATTTTTTATTGGTGTTCAATTTACTAACATACAGAATAACCCCCAGTGCCCGTCACCCATTCACTTCCACCCCCCGCCCTCCTCCCCTTCCAACACCCCTAGTTCGTTTCCCAGAGTTAGCAGTCTTTACGTTCTGTCTCCCTTTCTGATATTTCCCACACATTTCTTCCCCCTTCCCTTATATTCCCTTTCACTATTATTTCTAATCATGAAGTCTGTTGAATCCTTTATGCTTTTTTCTAGAGCCACCAGTAGTTTTATAATTGTTCTTCTGAATTGGCTTTCTGGCATAGAATTGTAATCCAAATTTTGTAACTCTGTAGGAGAGAGTCCTGTTTCTGATTCGTTCTTTTGAGGTGAGTTTTTCCTTCTAGTCATTTTGCTCAGTGCAGAATGGCCAAAAACAAGTTGTACTTGATAATAGCATGAATTCTTCTCACTGTAGCATTCCAGCTGTTCTCTCTTTAAATCTCAGACCAAATTTGTAGGTTTTCAGGATGATTTGAAAGTTATCTAGGTAATTTGATCAGGGCAGGTGACTTGGTGACCCTACTCTTTCACCATCTTGCCCCCTCCCCATCTCGTAGATGGTTTTTAAGAATTTTTTTTTCTTGCTTTCTTAACAGAGGTTGCCTTTATTCTAGGATAAAGCAATTGTCCACTTGCATATGGGATATTATATGTAAGTCTAGTAAATGGACCCAGAAAAAGACAACCAAAATGATCAAAAAGGTAGAAGTATGCTGCTTGTAGACTAACCAATAAGATCTCTTTAGGGAGAACAGATCAAGGCTGATACTGGAAGTGATTAATATCTAAAAATTGTAAACACCATGTAGACACATACTTTATTCACTTTTGAAATTCGAGGAAGTAAAATTTTGAATAAATATAAATACTTTATTCTGAAAATGCAATTTTTTAAAAAGAATGGGCCCACTTTACATAGGTGTTCAGTTTATACCCTTAGAAGAAGACCTTATTTTCATAGCTGGGTTAGACAGCTATCTAAATTTGTGTATTTTGTGTTTATTTTGTTTTGCCTTTATTAAAGATAGAGTTCACTTTAAAGAGCCATTAGAATTTAATTGAATTGAAAAGTTTATCAACATTTGTTAAATTTGCCATGCCTTGAAATGTATGTTGTTTGGATCTTGCATGAAAATATAAAATAGCTTCATAAGTGTAACAAAATAAGTAATACATTTCCTGAACTGAAGAATAAGGCATAATTTTCTTCTCACATGCACATGTGCAAACCCTAAATAGTGTTGGTTTTATGATTTGATTGTCTTGGGAGAAAATAATGAAATTACATTTTAGCTTGAGTTCAGAAATATATAAAGAATTCTTGTTTTGCATATATAAATAGCACTTGTTATCATTTTATTTAAAAATAAAATGTTTTCCTCTGGCAAAGTCCACCTCAAAAGGTGTTTCCATAGAAACCTGAAAAGAAAAATGCAAGCATCACTTTAGCTCTGCTCAGAATGATCTACAGTACCCAGAGATTTATTTTATTTATTAAAAACTTTTTTATTGAAATATTGCTCACATATAATGTTACATTAGAATTTTTTTTTTTTTAGTTATTTGATATCTCTATCCATTATGCTGTGCTTAACACAAGAGTAGCTACCATGTCACCATCCAATGCTATTATAATACCATTGGCTATTCTCTATGATGCTCCTTTTATCCCTGCAACTTATTCATAAGCCATAACTGGAAGCCTGTATCTCCTCTTCTCCTTTACCCATTTTTCCCATCCTGCTACTCTGCTCCCTCTGGCAACCAGCAGTTTGTTCTCTGTATTTATGGGTCTATTTCTCCTTTTTGTTTGTTTGTTTTGTTTTATAGATTCCACGTATAGGTGAAATAATACAGTATTTGTATTTATTTCATTTAGTATAATACCCTCTAGGTTTATCCTATTGTCATAAATGGCAAGATCTCATCCTTTTTATGGCTGAATAATATTCCATTATTTCTATATACCATATTTTCTTTATCCACTCATCTGTGGATGGGCACTTGGGTTGTTTTCATATCTTGGCTATTTTAAATAATACTGGGATAAACATAGGGGTGTGTATATATTCTTGAATTTGGTTAAATACTCACTAATAAAATTACTGGATCATGTGGTATTTCTATTCTTAATTTTTTGAAGAACTTCCATACTGTTTTGCACAGTGGCTCCACCAATTTACATTTCAAATAACAATTCAGGAGGGTTCCTTTTTCTTCACATCCTTGCCAACACTTGTTATTTCTTGCCTTTTTGAGTCTAGCCATTCTGAAAGATGTGGGGTACAGATCACTGTAGTTTTGATTTGCATTCCCCTGATGATTAATGATGTTGAGCATCTTGCAGTGCCCAAAGATTTAAACGATGCTTGAGATAACATTAGCTGTGGTCATTACCATAGATATATATGATCATTACCATTGGTTGTTAGTAAAAGCAATTTATCTGTTATATGTACACTTCCTAAATAGTTGATTTATTGCTCTTACCATTTTGGGATTGGAGTTATTTTCAGTTATCATCATCATCATCATTAGGATGGAAAAAACTATGATTTTTATGTAACAGCTATAGCTATCTCCATAATTTTAGAACCTAGAGGGGAAGATGCACTAGTTTTATAACTCTTTCACCTTTCATCTTATTCTGGTTGAGGTATATCCTGACAATTAAGAAAAAGCAATTTATTTTGCAAACTGTTTATATTGTACTTCAGGGGTGGTAAATGATTTTATCCCACCAACTAACCTTGGGTTAGGGATGGTGCTGCTGGGAACATTGTGCCAAAAGCCTTGCCTAACAGGTGAAAATGATGAATTTGATTAGCAAGGTCTTCCAGGAGTTCAGAATGGAGAAGTGACAGCCTGCAGACTATATATTTACTATCCCTGAAGTTCTAGATTCATGGGTGTATTCAACAGACTCATGTCCTGCATTCATCTATTTACTCTAATTTGTAAAATTAGATCTTGGTTTAAGTTTCTGTTTAATCTGATATAGAAATATTTTTGGAAAATAAGAATTTCAAAAAACTTTTCAGATCTTAAATGAAAGTTTAGATTTTTCTTCTCTTATATCAAAAGCCTAAAAAATTCCAATTGTCTTCTCATCAAATTGATCTTTAGAAAGGAGAAGGGATAGAAGTAATGAGGAATTCCTAGTTAATGCAATAAGACAAGAGAAAGAAATAAAAGGTATATAGTTTGGGAAGAAGAGTAAAACTATCATCATTAACAGATGATGTGATCATCTACGTAGAAAATCCACGGACGCCTGGGTCGCTCAGCAATTGAGCATCGGCCCAGGGCATGATCCTGGAGTCCTGGGATCAAGTCCCACATTGGGCTCCCTGCGTGGAGCCTGCTTCTTTCTATGCCTGTGTCTCTGCCTCTGTCTCTCTGTGTGTCTTTCATGAATAAATAAAAATTAAGAAATTTTAAAAATCTTAAAAAAAAGATTTTTTTTAAAGAACTGACCAAAAAACAAAACAAAACAAAACAAAACCACAACCACCAACAAAAACCCACCCCTTGGGGATCCCTGGGCGGTTCAGCGGTTTGGCACCTGCCTTTGGCCCAGGGTGTGATCCTGGAGTCCTGAGATCGAGTCCCGCATCGGGCTCCCAGCATGGAGCCTGCTTCTCCCTCTGCCTGTGTCTCTGCCTCTCTCTCTCTCTCTCTCTCTGTCTATTATGAATAAATAAATAAATAAATATTTAAAAAAAACAGCCCTCTGGAGCTAATAAATAATTATAGCAAGGTTGTGGGAAACAAGGTTAATATACAAAAGCTGATTGCTTTCCTCTGTACCAGCAATGGACAAATCCTCCTATGTAGAATTTGTAATTAAAAAACACAATGCCATTTACATTAGCACCCTCAAAAATGAAATACTTAGGAATAAATATAACAAAATGTGCATAAAATCTATATGAAGAAAACTACAAACTGATGAAATAAAGGAGAACTATATAAATAGAGTAATATTCCATATTTCTGTATAAATAGAAAGATATTCCATATTTCTGGAAAAGGTGATTCAATATTGTCAAAATGTCAGGTTTTTCCAACTCGATCTATAGATTCAACACAATCCCAGTCAAAATCTGAGCAGTTATTTTCTGCATATCAACAAACTGATTCTGAAGTTTATATGGAGATGCAGAAGACCAAGAATAGCCAATGAAATACTGAAAGAGAAGAACAAAGTTGGAAGACTGATACTACCTGAAAGCTACAGTGATCAAGATAGTGTAGTATTGGTAAAAGAATAGATAGAGAAATCATTAGAATAGACTAGAGAGCTCAGAAATAGATTACATAAATACAGTCAGCTGATCTTTGACAAAGGAGTAAAGGCAATAAAATGAAGCAGAAATGGCCTTTTCAACAAGTGGTACTGGAACAACTGGACATTTATATGCAAAAAAATGAATTTGGACACTGACCTACACTCTTCACAAAAATTAGTGAAGCCTAAATGTAAAAAATTGATCATGAGCCTAAATGTAAAACACAAAACTATAAAGCTCTTAGAAGATAACATAGGAGAAAATCTAGATGATCTTGGGTCTGGTGATGGCTTTAGTCAAATGACAACACTAAAGGCATAATCCATGAATGAAATAATTGATAAGCTGGATATCATTAAAAATTTTTCTTTTTTAAATTTATTTATTTTTTATTTATTATTGTTATTTTTTAATAATAAATTTATTTTTTATTGGTGTTCAATTTGCCAACATACAGAATAACACCCAGTGCTCATCCCATCATTAAAAATTTTCTTCTCTGCAAAAGACACTATCAAGAGAATGAGAAGACAAGACACAGACTGGGAGGAAATATTTGCAAGACACATCTAACAAAGGACTATTATCTAAAATATACAAAGAACTCTTAAGGCTGAACAATAAGAAAACAACCTGACTAGGGATCCCTGGGTGGCGCAGCGGTTTGGCGCCTGCCTTTGGCCCAGGGCGTGATCCTGGAGACCCGGGATCGAATCCCACGTCGGGCTCCCGGTGCATGGAGCCTGCTTCTCCCTCTGCCTGTGTCTCTGCCTCTCTTTCTCTGTGTGACTATCATGAATAAATAAATAAAATCTTTAAAAAAAAAAAAAAGAAAACAACCTGACTAAAAAAAAAAATGGGCCAAAGACTTTAATGGACTTCACCAAAGAAGATATACAGATGGCAAATAAGACTTTGAAGAGATGCTTCACATTATATCTGGAAATACAAATTAAAACACCAGTGAGATACCACTACCCACCTATTAGAATATGGCCAAAAATCACAGAACTGATGATACCAAACACTGACAGGGATATGGAGTAACAGGGACTCTCATTCACTGCTCATGGAAATGCGAAATGTTTTAGCCACATTGGAAGAAGTTTGGCAGTTTCTTACATAACTAACATGTTCTTACCATATGATATAGCAGTCACGTGCCTTGGTATTTATCTAAAGGAGTTGAAAACATATTCACACAAAAACCTATACTCAGATGTTTATAGCAGCTTTCTTCATAATTGCCAAAAGTTGGAAGCAACCAAGATGGCCTATAGTAGGTAAATTCTGTTCAGACAATAGAATATTATTCAATGCTAAAAATATATGAGCCATTAAGCTCATGGAGGTAACATAAATGCACATTACTACCTGAAAGAAGTGAAAAGGCTACACACTGCATGATTCCAACTATATGACATTCTGAAAAAAGCATTATAAATTTGTCCAAACCCATAGACTATACAACACCGAGAGTGAAACTTAATGTAAATTATAGAATCTGGGTGATGATAATGATGTATCAGTGTAGGTTTATCACTTGTAACAAGTGTACCACTCTGGTGAGGGATGTTGATAACTGGGAAGGCTATATCTGTGAGGAAGGAAGAAATGTCTATATCTTCCACCTAGGTTTGATATGAACATAAAACTGCTCTAAAAATAACTTCTATTTAAGAAAAAAATAAGTAATGAAAGGAGAAAAAGAGTAAATACAAACAAAAGAGGCAGGGTATTCAAAATTCTGAGAAATAATAAAATGTCTCCTTTCTGCCTCTCCTATTTCTACATTTCTGTATTGAATATACATTATCAAACCCATATGTATTTACCAGGACATTAGGTATAGGCCCATGAATGTCACTGTGAAAAATGAGAACAACAACAAAAAAACCAAGATCTTATCACTTTTTAATGTTGACTAATGGCATTAAAACACATGGATACACTACATTTTCTGGTGAAATCAGTCCATGCATTGGCACATGAATTTGTTGCTATTGCCAAATGTATCAGTCAAATGTTAATTTATTTAAACTGGTGTACTTAGGCATCATCTTGGGAGAAAGGGATAAAAGATATTTCTAAATTGTTACTAGCACAAATTATTTCCCAAAGAACTGAAATAATAAGGGGAATAAAATAAGAGGAGTATCTCTTGGGAATAGAAAATGGGCAGAAATGAAAGCATTTCAGCAATAAGTGATTTTTTTCTGAAAAATAACCACCAAAGAATATTCCATTAATTAGAGGAATTCATTGTATATATGAAAAGAAGTTTAAGACCTAGGATAAGGGGACCAGGATCTTCTCCTATTCTGACATTTCATTTTGAATATTTTTTTTTTTTAGTGAATTATGTACGGTTCTATATTTCTACACTGACTGGAAATAAGCTAAAAGAAATGTGTGTTTTTTTCCTTATAATTAAATAATAAGCGCAAATATATTTTTTAAATACTCCAGTGTTGAAAATACAGTTGCCCTATTATACCATGAGATTCAGTCTAGTCTAAATCTAAAACTTGCTTGTCAGTGGTCTTTAAAATATCCAACCTTCAAGTAGAGAAGATACTTTTGTCAGGATTTAAATTTTTGGAAATGCTAACAGAAGTCATGTATTACTGTTGATTATTAATTCACTTTAATATCTTGTATAAAAATATTTTTTAAAGGTTAATGAGGATTTTAAAAAGATTTGAGGCACAGCAAGAAAGTCCCTCACCACAAGTTATCCACAAGTATTGAAAAAATAGTATCAGTCTGTCTCCTATAGTTCTTATTTTTTTAATACAAAAGAATCATTTTTGTGTGAAAATGTGACCTTTATAAGATTATAAATGTCAAAACATTGCCTTTTTAATTCTTTAACCTTCTGACAGGCAAATATTTATTTACTAATAATGTCAGCTTTTGTACTTTTGCATCCTTAGCTCTTATCCCAGTTGGTTGACATGCAAATCCCTCATACATGCTAGTAGAATTTAAATGAATTCTTTGAAAAAGTTCAGTTCTTTAGAACATAGAACCTATCTCTATCACTATTGTGACATTGCCATCATCAGACATTTATTAATAGCCCTTTGTTAAAGAAGAAGAAAGTCTTATCGGTCAGTGAAATCACATCCTTTAAAAAGGTAGAGTCTAGCAACATAATAGTTTCATCTGGAAAATAAAATCATGATTAGTCAGTGAAAAGAGACATGCAGTTTCCAGCTCTTGTCACTGCAGCTCCAGCAGCAGGACTTTTTGCCCACCATTACCACTCTGGTATCAGATTTTGATCTCTAATATGTAATCAAGCTTGCTCCAAAAGCAGACATTGAGGCAAAAGATTCCAGTACAAAGAGAGGAATCAAAAAATGAGATAGGGAAGGGAACGAAGCTGATGGAAGATACATGCTGGTAACTTGGAACTCTGGGAAGTAATGTGAAACTCAAGCCTCAGAATTATCCCACCCGTGGATGAGGGAGTTGGGAGTATTTAAATCCAACTTTCATGAATCATTGGTTGAGTGTTTCTCCTAGCTGGTGCCAATTCCCTGATACGTCCAGTCTGCCAATCAGAAAGTAGAACTCAGCCACCAGAAAAGCCCCTAGGCACAGAGAAGCAGAATGCTAGCATTTCAGAAATGGTGCTAGTGATCATTGAAATGGTAAAGTCAAGGGGAAAGGGTGGGGCAGATATTGTGCAAGTATTATTCTCCTCTAAAAGGAACCAAGACTTCAGGATTGTTTATTCCAGGTCTTAAGGCAAGAACAATTTAAATAGATAGGGGAAAAAATTGTTGTTGCTAGAAAACAAGTACCTTTTAAAGGATATTGTGGGAATGGTAAAAGGACAAAGTTATGATAATACAAGCACCAAATAATAATGATGATAATTGTGGTCGATTTGAATAAGTTGAATCTGTATCGGGCTGGGAGTTCACAATAATATAAAGTATACAAAACGTAGTTGTAACAAAAAAGGAAGACTGAATGGAATAAGGCATGTTTAATTTTTTATTATAAAAAAAGGAATGGGGGCATCCCTGGGTGGCTCGGCGGTTTGGCGCCTGCCTTGGGCCCAGGTCGTGATCCTGGAGTCACCGGATGGAGTTCCACGTCGGGCTCCCTGCGTGGGGCCTGCTTCTCCCTCTACCTGTGTCTCTGCCTCTCTCTCTCTCTCTCTGTGTCTTTCATTAATAAATAATAAAAATTTTTTTAAAAAGGGAATGGTTATCTATTTGGGTGTGTTGTTACTTCTACTTAATGTACATATGCTAATGAAGCATAGATAGATACTTGACTCCATATAAACACAGGGAACTATGAGTATAGTCCTGGTAAAAGTAGCAATTACACCAAAGACTGATCAGTACTGGTGGTCACACATGATAACCAGTCAAGAGGCAAATTGAGCTGTGAATCAGCATTAGTGATCACACGCAATAATCAAGGAGGAACAGGGTTTAACTATAGTTCAAGATGATAAATTAGACTCATGAACTAAAAAGAGAACTAAAGGTTAAGGCTCACACAATTACAACCTCCTGGGAGAAACAAACTCAGATGGCCCTACTAGTAAAAATAATAATGCTAACTATATAAAACTTTAATAATGTTAACAACATAAATCAATATCCTAGAACAAGACAATGGATTATAGTAAATCTTGCCAAGTGAGTATTTTAAAGTAGATCCTGTTACAAAACCATCCTGAGAAAATAATTATTACACCAACCATAAATGCAGCATTTTGATCATAGACTGTGAAATGCAATGAAATCTTAATCTACAGTCAAGATTTTTATTTTGGTGATGGTATCAATGATGCTATTTTCGATATATGCATATACTTATAACTGTATATTACAGGAAAAAACAAATAAATAATTATGTTAATGTTAGGAATCAAGATTTTCAGAGAGATTGAGAAAGAGTCAATGATGTTAAGTAAAAATCTTATGACAGATTTTTAGGCAGAATTTGTGACATTTTTTTCTCCTTTTATAAAAAATAAATATTTCCCACTGTGTCCACTGAAAGGGCATGGAAGTATGACAACCCAGGAGCAATGAGCTTGCAGAATGCCTAAATTGTAATATCGAAATTTCTCTACTAAAAGGAATCAGAGCTTCTTGTGGGGGATGGCTGATTCTGTAATGCTCAAGATGAGTCTGCTATATATCTCTGTGCCAGAAAGCAAAGGAGCTAACAAAGACTGACTAAGGGAATAAAGAAGAGAAACATAACAAGCTCATGGAAACCATAGGATGTTGCCAGGACATCAACACGGTACTTTAAATATTGGCAATTATAAAGAAAATTAAGCATCTATCCTGATTTTCTTTATAAACTCTATTACAGTTCAGTGACATAGGCCTGTGAATAAAGGAATTTAGAATATTCTAGCTAATTAATGCAAAAGGACAAAAGAATTATAGAATCACCATTTTGCAAACACTAAAGAAATATATTATTTAGGCAGTGCTCATTAGTAAATGCTAAAACTATCAGGTGAAGTGTTGATAGAGAACTTTACAATGAAGGAAATCAAGCTGGCCAATCCCTTACACACACTGATTAATCTCAGCACTATTAAAAGTGAAATAAACAATATGCCTTCAGATGTCGTGGAATGTTAAGGAGACAGCACCTTCTATTTAGTGTTCTTAGACCTCTCCCCCCAAATATTGAATGTGAATCAAATAAAGCCTTAAGTACCAATTTTCAATCAATAGGAAATATCTGAAGATAAGGAACTAGCCAGTTCTTGAACAAGGCAACAATCACATACATGTTGCCTATTTTCTAGAGGACAACTCACTGGTTTCTACAACAAATTAGAGTAATGAAAATTAAAAAGATACTACTCTAGATTCAGAGAGACTTAAAAACAACTTAAAAGACCTGACAAATACAGTGAGTGGATTTGGTCAGGTACTTATTTGAAAGAAACTTAATAAAGCAAAATAATAGATAATTTGAATACAGGCTAGGAATTGATCATAAAAAAGAATTATTATTTTGTGAGCTGTGATGATAGCATTGAGATGATATTACCCTACTCCCATTTTAGATGCCTATCGAAGTAGTTAAGGGGGAAATGACATGATGTCTTGAATTTGCTTCAAAATATTCAAGAAAAAGGGAGAAATGGAACAGATGAGATAATTATAGCAAAATATTGATAGATGTTGAAGGTTGGGGGTGGGTATGTGAAGGGTTGCTTGTACTTGCTACATTTTTTTTGTGTGAAATTTTCACAATAAAAAAAAAAAAAAACACCTTTTAGTAAAAGACACCAGATTGCACAAAAGTAAAACCTATGTGAAAGGTATGGGTTTTAAAATTTAGAGTTGAAAAAAAAAAAATAAATAAAATTTAGAGTTGAAACACCTTGAAAGAAGAAATCAAGTTTTTTAACTTAAACAATGAACAATCCATCAAAAACTACAATTGTACTCTTGCCTATTCAGGGGAAGCTGTAGCAAACCTAGAAAGGTGTCAAAATCAGCCAAAACTCTGAGAAGTTATACAATAAGTACAATAGGGAGCACTAAAAACATGAAGCGAAGAAATGAATTAATGGTATTGATATTTTAGAATAAGTTTAATTGTATACTTTAACACAGTTTGTAATTATTGCATCTGTTTGTTTTGATATACTAAAAAAATCAATTATGCTAAATTGTAATTGCAATTTTGTACAAAAACAATCAAACTGTCATCAATGTTTAAATGCTCAAGAAAAATTGGTTTCCAGTTTTGTTTATCAGATACATGATTTTAATAAATTGAACATAACTGACTACCAATAATTATGAGTTTGTCTCTAGATGTACAAAGGACCTTGGAGATTTATTGAATTAATCCTATATACCCAGTACTGTAAAAACACTGAAAGAATTGGTATTTTAAAGAGTGTTAGTTTTTTTACTAAAGGAGAGAATTATTCTCACTATGTAATTTGAGACATGCTGCTTTCATTTTACTGATGAGTTCTTTTTCACAGAATTCTGTCCACTTTTTAGAATTCTAGTATCTTACCCTCACAGTTTGAAAAGGGCAGGGTTTGTAACATTGTATTTCTTCAACTACTGGCATAACCTGATTTGGTTGTCCAATGTTTGTTTAAAATACATGAAATGTGTGTGTCTGTCTTGTTCACGTAGACTGGCGTCTTCTTTAGGGAACAATTGTATTTGCAATATGTACCACTTGATAATTATGATGACAATGATGAAGAAAGATGTCATTGAGTTATGTTGATAGACAGTGTATCTCATGAGATAATATAAGGAATGTTTCTAAGCTGCATGACTTAATGGTCATATTTTTATTACATTAGGATGAAAACCACAGTTATTACTTGTCCAGTCACATGTCTTTTCTGAATGAGCTTTGTTACATAATTAAGGGCCTTAAGGACCATCCAAGAGACTATATATTTCCTATTATTAACACACTTTATATTTCAGGGAATAGGAAGGTTCCCTCTATCTTGCCCCCAAAAGATACCAAATGAGAGCTGCCTCTTCAAGAAGAGACTGATGTGTTCTTAATTCTCACAAACAATATCTTTTTATTCCCCTGAAGGTATATCAGTCTCAGGAAAATATGTCACACCTCAGATTGCTGTGTGACAGGTTTCTCTCAGATGCAAATAGCTATCTATGTTTATAGCTTCAAAAAAGTAAGTTACCGTTTGAGCCTGGAACATATTAGTATGCTTAAATCTAGAAAGGCCTTGTACAAAAATATAAAGTAGAAGTTGATTCATGTCCTTTTTGCTCCTTTTGGCATTTCCTTTTACCCTTACATGGTGCCCATATGTATGTGGTTTCCAATCATCTCCCTCACAAAGTCGGTTTTCTAGAAACCTCTAATCTACAATTATTGTTTCTAGAAAATTTCTAGAATTTTCCTAGAAACAGAGCTGTATTTCTTGGTAATTTTCACACACAGAATTCCAATTCTTGAAGTTTCTGTTAGCCCTAGATGTCTGGCGCAAGAATGACAAGACAATGTTTATTAAGCCCTGCATAATAATATATTATGCTGTATAATAGCAAAAAAACTCCAAGGGGATGCATGTATTTAATGTATTTCTGGATAAATTGCTTTATACTCTGTTGTTTCAAATGAAACTGGATTTGTCATTTATTGAGCACTTACTAATTTCTACCAAATTCTTCTTTGTTCAAGGATTTGTTTCCTTCTATGATTTTAGATTCTTTACATGTTGTAATCAATGCACCTCAAAGAAAAAAAGAATGCATCCCAACGTAGACATTGGGAGAATAGACGTTCTAGAGCTTAAGATGTGTGGAAAGTATTTTAAGGGACTGCATTTTATTTATTTTTATTTTTATTTTTAAATTTTATTTATTTATGATAGTCACACAGAGAGAGAGAGAGAGAGAGGCAGAGACACAGGCAGAGGGAGAAGCAGGCTCCATGCACCGGTAGCCTGATGTGGGATTCGATCCCGGGTCTCCAAGATCGCGCCCTGGGCCAAAGGCAGGCGCCAAACCGCTGCGCCACCCAGGGATCCCAAGGGACTGCATTTTAAACAAGGGTCTTTGCATTTTCTTTTTTTGTACTGGGTCTTGCAAATTATGTAGTCTGACCAAGAGTAGCCCTTTATACTATACTCTAATAATAGTGATTTTTGCCTGTTTTTACAATGTATATAAATTGAGAAATAAAGAATGTACTCTTCTTGTGCCTGGCTTCTTTTACTCAACAGCATATTTGTAAATTCTCCCATATTATGGTGTGTAGTTGTAGATTTTTCACTTTCATTATTATAGAGCCTTAATTTTCAAACTTCTGTGTACATCAGAAGCACTTTGTAAAAACAGCAGTTCCTGGGTTCCACCCCAAATTTCTGTTCTGATAGGCGTGGGGTGGGACCCAAGAATTTGCCTTTTTAATAAGTCTCTGAGAGTGTTGTTGCTTCTGTTGGTCTAGGAATCTGATTATGGCTCCTGGCCCAAATAATGGGTAGCTAGCTAGGGAGAGACAAAAAAAGCAAACAGACAATTCCAGTGCAATAATAAATGTTATGATAAGAGTATGCACATGGTGCTTTGGGGACACAGAAAATAAATTAAAAAATAAGAATGATGGAGATGGTAAGAAAACATTCCACCTGAAATAACTACTGGGCTAAATCTGGAGATGGATTGTTAGCTATAGAGGGAAAGGTAATTCTAGGAAGAGGAAAAAGCTTTGCGGAAGTTTGAGTGAGGAACTGGTAGATCATATCTTGAGAACTGCAGCCATTCGACTTGGCAGGAACATTGGATGAAGCTGCAGAGGCAGCCAGCAAGAAAAAAGAAAAGGAATATGTCTTGAAGTGACCAAATTAGACTGGAAATCCAGCATCAGTTGAATGAATATATTTTATAATGTAAATTTACATCAATGAGGATGTATGCCTTGCTTTAAGCTCATATAGAAAAATGAAATCCTTTACATTAGAAAAAAATTATCATAAAATTCCTAGGTTTTTCTCTGCTACATTTCAAACAGGAAACAAATTTACTCTTCCAAATGGGTTTATATATCACTCTTTAAACAAGATATGCACTTTTTTACTTTTCTAAAACAAATGCATAGCTACATAAAGGATAATAATAATAACAATATTTATTGAGTGCTGGCAATTGCCTCATTTCATACTACCTAAAATCCTGTGAGGCATAAATTATTATTAGTGTCTTGATTTTACAGATGAAAAAATGTTGTAATTTTACCTGAGTAATAAATGGCAGATCTGGAACCCAGGTCTGATTCCAAGGCTGTGCTCTTATGCACCAAGTCTCTTCTCTTGGTTATTTCATATTGAGCATGATAAACTAGAGGTGAGGTTTAGAGCCATAACATGATCATCTAGGCAGGATCTACTGGGACTTATTCCTTGGAGAAATCCCCTCTACCTCACCTTCATAGAGCCAACAGTCTAGTAGGCAAGAGTGATAATAAACACAAGTGGATGATGAATTATTACAGGGAATAATTGGGCACAAATGATTCAGAGTGCAATTCTACTTGATGAAAGGAGTAGAACTATACGGAAAGAATTCAGAAAGAAGACAAGACTCAAGTTGAATCTTACGCTCCATGCAGGTGTTTAGCAAAATGCCTTCTAGGCAGAGGAAACATTTCGAGAAAAAGCATTGTATATTCTAGGAACTACAAATAGTTCCATCTGGTTGAGGCATGGGGTGAATATGGAGGAAAAGGAAACTAAAAATGTGAGTGAAATTACCTAACAGTAGGCCTTATAAGCCACTAAAAGTCACAGGGACTTTATGACTGAGAAGGGAAAAATTGAACAGGGGAATTACGTGATCAGACTTGCCTTTTTAAAGGTCAAGAAGGCAGAGTGAAGGATGATTTTTTAAAGAAAGCAGAGAGACCATTTAAGAATTTTTAATCATAATTTAAGCACACTCTAATATTAATCTGTCTATGCCTACCATGTTTACTATCAATGAGAAGACAAAACAATGATAGAAATTGTCATTCCACTGCAATTCTTCGCTTAAAATCACAACGTCACCAGACAGAAAAATAGTACAATAGACCAGTGCTAAAAAAAATTTGTAAAATTACAGATTTAAAAGAAATTGAATTGTTTATGAAAATTAATTATTTCAAATTTGTTGATTTGCTCCAAGATTACAAGATTACAGAGAACTTATAAAGGTTTAGATGCCATATTTAGTCAAGAAATAGGAGTAATGATGTTTTATTGATCATGACCAATTATAGGCCAACTAGATGCTGGCCTTCTTGTGGGCAGGGTTTTAAAAAATTAAGATATATTTTATATTATAACCATGTACAATTAGTATTAGCATTCATATATATTATTTCACTGAAGACATATATCAATTCTGTGGAGCAGACAGGTATCATTATTGCCATCTTAAATAACTTATCTACAGTCACATAGTAAGTGGTAGGTAGACCAGAGATTTAAAGTCAAAATAAATGTGCTTCAGAAGCTTATGTTCTTAATCATTAAATTAATTCCTATAACATATCTCTCCCTTAGATTGATGTATGGTAGAGAGTTAATGTTTAATAAATGTCTGTCTTTTAAATACCTAAAATAATTCAAACAATACATGTGAACAAAATTTCATCAATCCTGAGGACTTGCTTTAAGAGTTGAAAATAAATGGAAATGGGAATGATATACATTAACAGAATAATATTGTATGCATAAAAAGAGGATTATAAATTTAAAAATCTAAACCTAAATAGGTAGATAAAATGCACAGTATAAAGGATGACTTATGTACACTTGAAAAACTGAGGCTAAAAAGAAAGAAAAATGAAAAGGGTACAGAACAGAAAAAGAAGAGAAAAATTTGTGTGTGTTGGGGATTGCAACAATCCATTAGCAATTGATTTAGGTACTATTCACTGTTAGAATGACCATCCCTCATTTCACTCTTCCAAACTGAAATAATTCTTAGTGCTTTGAACTTCTGCATTGTTTAAGCAGCATTTTTTATAAACTGAAGTTATGTGAGATTAAGTTTAATCCTACTATATTACTCAGGATATGCTAACTGATATAACAAACTACCTCTGATTTTAGAGGTATAAACAACCAAAGTTTAATTCTTGCTCATTTTACAATGTATAGACATAGGGGAGAGGACTCTGCTCCATGCAGTCATTCAGAGACCCAGGCTGATTCCATATAGTGTATCCATAATCCTCTAAGGCTTCAGAAACCTTCAGTATATCCTCCACATTGAGTCCATAGTTTAAAGGAAAAAAGAGAGAGTAAGGATATTTACATGAGGTTTCAGTGGCCAAATATGGTGACAGTATGCATCACATCTGCCCTACATTTCACTAGATAGACAAACTCAGTCCCGCGGTCTATCTAACTGTAGGAAAACTCTGATAGTAGCTGGGTGATATGCCAAAGGATGCAAACAAAATTCAGTGAACAAGTTGTCACTTCCATGCTCACCAGCTGTAGTCCCTAACAGACATAAATAGTACTTTATAATTATTTGTATGCCCCAAAACACTTAACAGAGTTTCTGGAATGCAAGAGACTCTTGACTAATTGTTGAACAACTATGTGAGCTCTCTCACTCTCTTCTTAACTTCAGGGTCATTTAAAGACCTTCATAAGCCTTAGTCACTTTTATCTAGAAACCCAAACTTAACATTATATCAAAATGTCAGCATTAACTCACAAACCATATTAAGCATAAATTTCCCAGTAAAATTTAAAAAGCATTACATATTCTGATTTTGAAATTGACTACTAACAAATGGCAAAATTGATCAAAAAGTATTTATTGCATTGAAGATAAGGGTATCAAGGCTTCATAGGTAAAATTAAATCCATTATTAGTAAATTCAAGAAAAAGTGTATAGGTTAGGAACATATGTTAATAACAGATAATATAAAAATCTGTTAATAGCACACAAAATAAGAAGGAAATTGAAAACTATAATGTTTTTGCTATTACAGGAAGGGTGAAACAAGAACACAGTTGGACTTAGGCCAAGTTGAGGAAGAAGTTTAAGAATAAGCTACACATGACCCTTCTCATTACCTTGGTAACTAAACCCTGTATCATGATTTTATTATAACAAGAAATTCCTCCATGAAAATAATTAAATTAATAATTAGAGGTGGAATCACATGAGCCCCCCCGCTCCCAATCTGGAGATCTTGGGCTTTTGGAGGGACTTTATGCAGCAAAGGATAAGGGTAAGAATTTGGGAGAGCATATTAAAATTGGGGGTTAAATTGGGGTTTACATCCTTGGAAAACTCTTGACTACTAAAGACATTGTATTCTCTACTGACGTAACTATGCATGAATGAAATATTTATTCATCCATGCTACTTTACCTGTCTTAATTGATAGCAATCATTACATGTAAAGAAACCCTACAGAAAGTGGTAGAAGACAGTAAGAGTTTTAAATAATTTATTTAAATAAAATCAGTTTTGATTTGTTCACAATAATCATATATATTAGGAATTTATTAACGAAGTAAAAGGTCTAACCTAAAAATTGCTTTCTAATAGAGACAATGTTTGTAATTTCTAAGAATGAAGTTGACGTGTTGTAATTTATTTAAATATTTAATTAAATATTTATAGATTTAGACTTGCTCTTTTTCATATTTTAAAACTGATGCATATATATTTTTCATGTCTCCACTCTTTGTGTAAGCCCTTGAAAAGCTCAGAGGCCCTGGGCTCTGTGCCTATATTGTATAACAGAACAAATGGTCATGCTTGGTACTTGGCAATTGGGATAGCACTGAAGTGTGGCATGTGAAGAGAGGCACATTCCTTCTGTATCAGTTCATGTATGGAAACCAAGGGGTTCTTTTAGAGGCTTTTCTTTTGACAGATAACTTTAAATTTTACAAATACATAGTTTTATATTTACAAATATATATAAATTGTATCAGATGCAAGACCCCTGTGCTGGTTCTTTCTCTTTTCAGTTAGCTGTATCTTCCAAGTCTTTATATTCAGCAGTCTGTTTTTAACTTTATCTGAAGCAAGTTTTTAATCTATATTATTAATATAAACATGATAATTTTCTAACTCCATTGCTCCTTAAGTATTTATTAGCTGGTAGTCTATTTAAGGAACAACTTTCCTTCTCATTCATCTATTAATCTTTCTTTCTTTCTTTTTTTTCTTTCTTTCTTTCTTTCTTTCTTTCTTTCTTTCTTTCTTTCTCTCTCTCTCTCTTTCTTCTTCTTTCTTTCTCTTCTTTCTTTCTCTTCTTTCTTTCTTTCTTTCTTTCTTTCTTTCTTTCTTTCTTCTTTCTTTCTTTCTTTCTTTTTTTTCTTTTTCTTTCTAATCAGCATTATGGAGTCATGGATTCTTATTTTAGTCATTGAGTTATTGTCTTTAGTTTAATGCTTAAATTGCTCTAGATGTGGCCAGTGGGGGCTTCTTTAAGGTGGTTCCTGGTTTCTTTATCATGCCCCTATTTTGTGGAACACTTCCTTGTCTAACAAGGACTCTAGATGTTTTTAGTGTGGAAAGGTATTTAGAAATAGAGACTTGTCTGCTAGTTGTGCTCCTTGCTAATGAATTTCATTGTTTCCTTTGGCAAGGAGACCTAGAAAAAACATAATCACGCCTTACAACACACACACACACACACATACACACCACATTTATACTGAGATTTCCTCTTTCAGTCCAAATTCCATAGGGCTCTTTCTTTACTACCCTTTTCTATTTAGATCTCCCTTTTGCAGTGAGATCCTGGGATCCTAACAATGTGTTTATTTGATTGTTCTCTTCTATAGTACATATGAAAAAGTTTCAGAATTGCTGTACTTCTCTATAAAAAACAAACTTTTTTGGGATCAAAGCTATGTTAAACTGTTTACAAAAGTTTAAAAGTTACTTAGGTTTTTAAAAAAATCTTCTGCCAGTTTCCCTACCAAATTTTGAAGTCTAACTAATTCCTACTCTTGTTTTAAGTTTAAATGTTACTTTCTAATAGATGCCTTCCCATACTCTCCATGTTAGATAGGTCTGTTAAATATCTCATAAGATCCTCTTCCTTTCCTGTGTAGAATTTTTCCTCTTTAATATTTGTTGTTTGCTATCTCTTCTAATATGCCATAAGTTTCAAAATGACAGAGATAATGTCTCTCTTATAATCTCCTATTCTCCTCTGAAGACATAGTAGGTATGAAATAAATGTTCATTGGATAATAGAATTCTAATAGTTGCTGCAGGAACTTAGGAAAAGGAGAAATTTCAAAAGGTTATTTGTTACCTTTTCTTTTTCTTCTCACTATTCCACCCTTTTCCTTTCCTCTTCCAGGGGCAGAGATGTTTTCAATTTAGTTGACAAACATTTGTTAAGAAACATTTATTAAAACACCTAATGCATATTTCCTAGGCACTGAAATACATATATTATACAGGAGGTTAAGCTCTAGTGCCCGAATATATTGTATGGTAACTCAAGAAATCAGTTAAGAGTGCTCAAAGATCCCAAAAGGACTGGGACAGATTGGTTTCTACACTCATCTACCTTAAAAGGTAGATGTTCTGGTTGATTAATGATCAAAACATTTCCATGTTCATTTAAAAAGATGTTTCTGCTAAGTATGCTTTCTTTTTAGTGGTTAAATGTAAAAATAGAACTTCTCACTTGAGGAGCCTCTGAATTAGGTTCTGTGTATGACAGAATTACTGACAGAATTGCAGTGTAAATAATTGTAAGTCATTTTTTAAGGATAGGTCTAGAGCTATGTGACTTCTTCTAATTTGGACTCTCCAAATGAAAGCCATGTAGTCCATGATTAAATTGAATTTTTCATTATGTGTTAGAAAACAACGAAGAGAAAACAAAGCAACATGAACAACGGTGAGAACCTCTTTGCAGAGAATTTAAATGAAGTATGAAAGAAATTAATATGAAGTTATTTCTATCATGTTATTTTCCTTCTTCTATTGCAGCTAAATCCCTGGAGTCCTGTGTCACCTTTCTTCATACCCTAAATCAGATTTTTGCTAGTTTCTGTTGAATTCTCAACACTCGGTTGATTAAGTTCCTTTACTTCACCTTAACTCCTGCACAAAATTGGAGGATAATGAAATAAAGAATGCAAAAAGAAGCATTATGGTGTCATGGACTAGTATGGGCCTTGAATCAGGAAAGGCCTTTCTCTGTATCTCAGCTCTGCTAGCTGGAAAGCTGTGGACAAAACTAATATCTAAATATCATGTTCTTCACTAAAATAATGTGTTTCTTTCAGGATATTTTTAGGGAATTTGATATTATATACAATAATGTTCCTCACACTGCGCCTGCTTCATGGAGAGTATAAATAATCTGTAGTCATTATGGGGGTTCTTTCTCTTCTATTTGCAGGCAATTATCGAGTATCTATTATGTGTTCTGTGGGCTAAGTGGGATATAAGTTAATACTAAGATACAGTACCTGTCACATATAAGGGCATGGCAGGCAGATTAAGGAGGGCTGAACCTGGAATTACTCTTACTATGTAGGTGGAAAGAGGCCAGCCACAGTTGTTAAACAGACAGCAGAATATTGAATCTACAGTTTTGCAGAATCCTCTGGAGGATTCAGCATACAAGGGATCCACTGTGTTTAAAACATGTGATACGAAGATGGCAAGAGCCCAGGAGGGGGTGATATTCTTAAAATCAAGTGCATAAGCCAAATCAATCACATCTTTCCACAGACACAAAATCAATAGTCCTTGTGCTAAGCTATGGGACAAAATTCAAATCTGTGGTAGAGATTGGCAATACAAATGTAGGAACTTGGTCCTATAAATTCTGAGATCCAAAACAAGTTTATCAAAAGAGGGTTTCAGGAGACAGAAGCCAGGGAAGAGCTGGTTAGCAGAGCAGGCATACAGAGCAGGGACTGAATCTCAAGGCCAAGTAGAACAATTTTTTTTAGGCTGGGCTTCATGGTAGAGTCAAAGAAGTGGTAAGTATGATTGGATGGCAAGCTTACAAAGAACAGGATTATCAAAATCAGACACATGAGTGAGAGATTTTGGCCAGGAATGGCTTTTAATGATGATTTCAAGGAACACAATCAGGACACATGGGTGAAGCAGGGAGAGATCTGGAATAGTGTACCTTACTGGGTCATTTTTTTTTCTCTGCATCAATATGTTCCCTGGGCTCAGATTAATATATGAAGTCTCCAATGAGGTATGCAGTTAATTGTGGAGGAAGAGCTGTTTGGGTTGTAAAACATCTCGACTTTAAACTCAAATAGTTACGTAGTTTATATGACATTTTCCAGGAAGCTGTTTATAAATCTATAGATTCCAGGTATGTTTTTACCATAAACCATTTTATAACAGGTATATCCTGCTATCCATGAAGTCTGTACAGCTAGCAAATACCATTTGTTTGTTTGCTAGAAGTCATTAGCTTAGCATGTTTATGAGGATATTTGACCAGGTCATCTTCTTTTTCCTTTCCTGGAGGTGTCCCTTGTTAACTGAGGTGAGTGAATTACAAATCTATTTAACTATTTATTTTCCACATGGAGAGACCCAGAAAAGTGAAAGCAAGCCAAAATTTCCTCTTTCCTGAAATCTGAAATTTTGAAATTTGACTTCAGGATGGAACTAGTAGGGGGAAGGAATACAGAACAGGAGAAAAACTCAAGGAACTTTTGTGCTTGTCCTTACACTCAGTGAATAAATATATTCCATATCATTAAGGCTTAAAAGGGGTAAATGGACATATAATAGATACAAAGTGCCTTGAGTGTATGGATAAAGGAAGATCAGGTGAGTAGGAGTAACCAGGACAGGCTTTGTGACCTTCTTTGTTTATCTTCTCTTTTAATTCAATCCTTTTTCGCAGCCTGTAATGTACTGAGAGTGATTTCTGTAGTCTACTAATGAATGCATTTCTGTGCATAAAGCCAAGGCTCTTTCAATGCAAAGTCCTAAATAGAAGTGTTAAAGGTAAAGAGGATTTAACTATGAGAGAGGATTCTAACAGGTAAGTGGTTTCTGTGTCTTGAACAGGTTTGACTTAATTTATCATTGATGTATAGCCCATTGTCAAGCCTGAAGACCTCTCCTTGGTAACATCTCTCACACCAGGAAATATTTTGTAGGGTATCATGTTTCCTCAGTCTTGTTTTTTATGCAATATTTAACACCCAAACTGAAGCAAACAGGTTAATTTACTTCTATGTTGATAATTGAGATTTATTGCCTCTTCAGTCTTTGCCTAATTAACAGCTAAAACAAGAACTAGAGATTCTGCAATATACCTTTATAAAAAGATACAGAAAGAGAGGTAAGTTAGGCAAGACAAATATATCATTAACTAACACTTACTGCTATAAGCCTGGCTGGTTTTACATCTTTTAGCATGATGGGCTATGCTAATACCCTATACTAAGACATTGAGCAGAACTTTTAAAGATGGGACACAAGATATTTAGAGCTGACAGCAAGGCAGAGAAAATATGCATAGAAGGATCCCACAGTCTATCTGCGTCTTCTGGTAAATAAGGTGAGTAATGAATCCTCCATTATCTTGCAACATTTCATCTACTGCTGTCTTGGAATAGTATTTAAATATGTTTTATTATTTTCTACATTTCCATGCTTGCATTTTTCTTGCTGAAATTTTTTAAAAGATTGTATTTATTTATTTATTTATTTATTTATTTATTTATTTATTTATTCATAAGAGACACACAGAGAGAGGCAGAGACAGAGGCAGAGGGAGAAGCAGGCTCCCTGCAGGGAGCCCGATGCAGGACTCAATCCTGGGACCCTAGGATCATGACCTTCGTGGAAGGCAGATACTTAATCACTGAGCCACTCAGGTGCCCCCCCTTTTTTTTATAATTTTTTTTTATTTTTTATTTTTTAATAAAATAATTTTTATTGGTGTTCAATTTACCAACATACAGAATAACACCCAGTGCTCATCCCGTCAAGTGTCCCCCTCAGTGCCCATCACCCACTCACCCCCACCCCCCGCCCTCCTCCCCTTCCACCACCCCTAGACGAACTAGGGGTGGTAGAAGGGGAGGTGCCCCTTTCTTGCCAAATTTTGAGTTTCTAGACTAGCGCAAGCAGTATAGGTGTTCAGTACGTTTCTTGACTTAATTTATAGATTTAAGAGACCTTGGGAAAATATTTTTAAAATGTCCCTTTTGTATTCTATGTCTGCTAAGGCACCTTTAAGAATCTGTAAAGACTGGCCAAATACAATGTATAACAGAAAATTTAAATTTTCTTTTGGCGGGTACTCATTTCCAGCTTCATTTTAAAAGCCTATACATAAAAAAAAAAAAGCCTATACAGTAATACCAAAATAACACTAGGCATAAAGATAAAGAACATTATGTGGCATTAAAAGGGAATTAAACTGCAATCAAATAAACTTACAAGTAAATACAATGTGGGGTGCTAAATGGGAACCAGGAACAAGAGAGGTGAATTGGTGGGAAAACTGGTGAAATTCAAATATATTTGTGGTTTAATTCATATAAATGTGTAACTATTATGTTTTGTTTAACAATTATGTGATTGTGTAAGATGTTATTAAGGGAAGGTGAGTGAAGAGTTTAAATAGACTTCTTTGTACTGGTTTTATAATTCTGAAAATCTAAAATTATACAAAAATAAAAAATAAACTATTTTTAAAAATTCCGTGCTTATAATTTGCAATGAATTTTAAGAGAAAGGGTAAAAAATTTTCTAATCTTTTAATAGGCTTTAATATTTTACTCCTGATCCATTGTTTTAAGCAGTTACAAGAAAATCTTTACTAATATTACAAATACTGTTTATATTGGTTCCAATAAGAAAAATGGTTGTTACTTGAAGCATTGCAGCTGGGGTCCTGAAGTGGATGATTCTCTGGCATTTGTCCAGAGGCCTCTGCTAGCTTCCTGCATCTGCTCATACTGCTAGCAGAGACTGCTGGCTTCTCTTCAACCTTCCAAATCTTGCCTAAGTGCTCCTCATCATCAAAATCTGACTCAGATTGTTAGGTAATCTGGAAAACATATTTTGATGTCTCACCTGTGATGCAGAGGAGATGTAGAAAGGGGTGGACAATGATGCCTAGTAAATTACAGATCCTCTTGTACACTATCTGTTCAGCATTAAAAAGTTTTAAGGCAGTATAATATAGGATAATACATTAACATTTGCATATTTGCTTCAAAGATACAATGAACTTCCTCTTCAGATAGAAACCAGGCATTTTTAGATATATTCAAGGAAATTCAAAATGAGTATAAGTCTCATATTCGGGAATAGTGCTCTGGGGAAAAATTTTTTTTGTATCTTTTTATCATCGAAGAGGATTCTTACACTAGAACACCCTAGCAGAACATTTTTACTTCTGTTTCATGTAAGAATTCCATGAACTATAATAAACTAAGTTTTCTCATTTTTTTGGTGTCACAGACATGACTACAGGACAATAATGGATAGGCTGATCTTTTTATCTTTTTATTTTGTTAGGAAGAGGTTTAAGAATAATGGATATAAAAGGTACTTACTTCATTTAACAAAGTCATTGTTGAGTCAAGGATGTTTAGAAAACAAAATTTATTTTTGATTTTTAAACTTTTTGTAAACAATATACTTATTATTGTGATGGATATGATTATTAATGGTTGACTTATAGAACTCTTTCTATATGCCGGGCTAGTGTTTTCTGTGTGCAATTTAAAAATGATGATGTGTATTAAGCATTAATATCCTCATTTTATGGAAAAGGACAAATGAAATTAATATCTTAAGCATTAAGTAACACAGCCAGTAATTGAATCTACAGGGTCTCCATTTTTAACCAATTACATGAGCATTTTTAATTAAGAGGAATTTTAGAGAGAGCTAATTTAGCTATTCATTTTATATTCCAGGAAACTAGAAGCTGAAGAGTTGAAGCATCTTGCCTTTTGTTATAGAGTTGACCTTGAATACCATGGGTTTGAAATACATGGATCCATTTATAGTGGATTTTTTTTAATCCAGTATAGATAGTTCTGTAAATATATTTTCCCTTCCTTATGATTTTAATAACACTTCATCTTTTCTATCTTTATTTAAGAATATGGTATATAATACACATAGCATACAAAATATGTTAATCAGCTGTTTATGATGTAAGCAAGGATTCTGGTCAGCAGTAGGCTATTAGTAGTTAAGCTTTTGGGGAGTCAAAATTATATGAGGATTTTTGGACTTACGGGGGTTGGCACTCCTAAATCCTCATGTTGTTCAAGGGTCAACTGTACTAACCTACAGAGTTGTTACTATGATGCCGGTATGGTAGCCAGGTCAGGCTGGGTTTGGCTGCTATAACAAATGGCCAGAAACCTCAATAGCTTTAATACAACAAACATTTGTTTCTTTCATAAAGTCTAGGAGATATTAAGCAATCCTACCCTATGGAACACTTAGCCTCTACTCACTTTTAACTGCCTGGGCCTGAAAGTAACCTACTAGAATTCACTCAAGAGAATTGATCATTGTTACTGGGTATCAGGATTCCTGCTATGACAGGGACAATGTCATATGCTTGCTACATCTGTAGGAAATCTGTATTTCCCAGCTGTCCTGGAAGTTAAGGACTGATACCCAGTAACAAACTCTTTTAGGACATTATTCTGCCTCTCACCCCAGACACTCTAGCTTTGAAGCTGGTTTGACATTCTTCAATAATAGTTTTCTTAGCTAAATCATATTTGTTTCCATAAAAGTTAGGCATTCTGGTCATTTTTTTCTTATTTTAAAAATATTAACCATGGCTGCTTATAATAGGTGTAGTTTTCTTAAACAAATTCCCATTTGACACCAATTTTAAAACATATATGGATGGGAGGTGGGCAAAATAGGTGAAGGGGAGTGGGTGATAAAGGCTTCTAGTTATGGAAGGAATATGTCATAGGAATAAAGAGCATAGCATAAGAAATGTAGTAAAATGAAAACAAACACAACCAAAAACCCCATATATACAACATTCAACATAAGTCCCTTATCCTAATTTGATGGGGAACTTACCAGGCCTCATAGAAACAACTCAGATTTCACATTTACTTCTAGTTTTATAATGCAAATAAGCACCGTACACATTCCATATTGTACTTTCTATTGAAAAATATCACTCTAGCTTCATGATCTTAGATGAAATATCTATAGAAATATATCATTGTGATAAAAGAGGAGAATCTGGCCAAGAGTTGACTTTTTTATGTTACTCTTCAGAGAAAAGCTATAACAGAAGCTGACCAATATATTTGGTATATGAACTATAATGAATAGGAGATATATAATGATGTAAAAATTCAAATATTTATTGACTAATAACTTAAATACAAAAGAGAAAATGTCAATTTTGCCCTACACTGACATCCAAGAATCATGAAATATGGTTAGACTGTTGAATATCACCCAATGGAGTATATACTAGGGAGTTGACTGGGTGGGCTTGGTGCATTCAAGTCCTGCATATCCCAGAAGGACTGGGTCTTGACTAATTCCTGAGAGACATCTCTGAGCCCTTGGAATATCATGCGTGAAAAGAGTATCTTTGTATACCTAAGACCTTGGACCAGAGGAAGTGGTTTATGCTAATAGTGAAATTTATGGTGAATGCCCATTTTTATCCTTCTTCAGCCATGCTGAGTATTAGTTTGACCTCTGGTGGTGAAGGGAAGGGTTGGACACTTGAATAGTTAGGTCAGTCACATAAGCATGGAGTTGCAACGTGACTGACTCCCAATAAAAACCTAGGACACCAAGGTTCTAGAGAACATCTCTGGTTAATAATGCATTGTAGATGTTGTCACACATTGTTCCTGAGAGAATTAAGTGCTGTCTCTGACTCTAAAAGGAGAGGGTAACTGGAAGCTCGTGCCTGGTTTCTCCTGGACTTTGTCCTGTGCATTTTTTGTTTTTTGGTGATTTTAGTCTATATCCTTTCACTGTAATAAACTGCAACCATGAATATAACAGCTTTTCTGAATTCTGTAAGCTCTTCTAGGAAATCATTGAACCCGAAGGTATCTTGAGGCATCATGAAACAAAAGGTGAATAAAAGTTCATAAACAGAAAAAATTTTCCAGCGGAATTATGAGATGCTAAATATCATAATATATCACACGTTTATTAAGTGTGTTACCATTTACAAAAATTTCCCATAATTTATTACAGGTATTTAGAGGAATGAGAATCACTTAAAACTATAGAGGTTGAACAAGGTTTTATGGAAGAGTCACGATGTTAACCTGGATCTCAAAGGGCTCAGGAGAGGAGAGACAGAATAAAGTAAGCATAATGCTACCCAGGGTCAGAGGGCAGTAAGTGGAACACCTTGGCTAAAGTGTGAATTTGAAGAAGGTGAGTAAAGAGTTAAGACTGGAAACGTAGACAAAGAACAAACTGTAGGGTTTTAATGCTGCTGTTGTTTACCATAAAAAAAGCTAAACTTTCAATAAATTAAGCTAATCAAATTCCAGATAGTTTCTGTGTGGAGAGGGTTCCTTATAGGGGGTCTCCGTATGCTGCTAAATTCTAATCATAAAGTGAGTCTAACTGCCAGAAAAAAAGTCACTGTAATAATAGCCTAGTAGGGTTCCACATATATCCTATTACATTGATGTCCACATCAAATTTGCACAATTTACTGCAAAGTTGTCTTCAGCCAGAAATTATAAGATCCACCTGTCATCTGAGAATCCAGCTGTGTTCTTTTGGAGTTGTAACATCACAGTAATAAAGGTTTTGTAATCAGAATTGAGCTCACAATTTTGATGATGATTCATGATGCAAAACTCTCTCTAGCTCAGCTTCCCTGTGGCTTCCTTGGCCTTAAAATCCCCCAAACTTCTGTTGTCAGGAAGATACACTGGTATTACTTTTGTTGTTATTCACTGAGTGCCCTAAATACATACCATTTCCTTTGGAAATCAGTTGTGGGCTGGAGTTGGTGGGACTTAGGAGGAAATGTCAAGTTTATGCAAGGGTTTGAATTACAGAAAGGTAAGAAATCTCATGCTAATGTTAAAAGATTGTAACTATGGGCAGGCTGCCCCTCATCTTCATTTCTACAACAAAATATTATACTGATTAGCCCATTTCCTTTCCTCCCAGCTATATAATGTTGTGAGAAGGATATGTATTTTTATTTCAAGTCTGTTTCTTCCATCAGGAGTGAGAAATAGAGGCACACTATATTTGATAGTCTTGTTTGTTTCAATGCAAAATCATATATTATTATTTCCAGTCATCTTATTGTACAGACTAATTTTATCATATCTCTTACATATCTCTCTTTTTTAAAAATTTAAGTATAATGAACATATAGTGTTATTAGTTTCAGGTCCACAATTTAATGATTCAAAAATTCTGTACGTTAATCAGTGCTTATCAAGATAAGAGTACTCTTAATTTATTTTATCTGTGTTGTCTGTCCTCCTCCCACCCACCTGCCCTCTGGCAACCACCAGTTTGTTTTCTGTATTTAAGAGTCTGGTTTTTGTTTGTCTTTTTTCTTCTTTGCTCATTTATTTTGTTTCTTAAATTCCACATATGAGTGAAATCATGGTATTTCTCTTTCTCTGACTTATTTCACTTAGCATTATGCCTTCTAGATCCATTTATATTGTCAAAAATAGCAAGATTCTTTTTATTGCTAATATTGCTAATATTCATATATATTATTCATATATATATATATTTTGTATACATATATATTTATATCAACTCTTCTTTAAATGTTTGGTAGAATTCTCCTGTGAAGCCATCTGGCTCTGAACTTCTGTTTATTGGGAGATTTTTGATTACTGATCCAATTTCTTTGCTGATTATCAGTCTATTCAAATTTTCTATTTCTTCCTGTTTCAATTTTGGTAGTTTCTATGTTTCTAGGCATTTATTGATTTTTTCTAGACTGCCCAATTTGTTGGCATATAACTTTTCATAATATTTTCTTATAATTGTTTGTATTTATGTAGTGTTGGTTGTGATTTCTCCTCTCTTATTTGTGATTTTACTTATTTGGTTCCCTTTTCTTTTCCTTTTGGTAAGTCTGGCTAGGGTTTATCAATTTTATTAATTTTTTCAAAAAAACAGATCCTGGGTTCATTGATCTCTTCTACTGGGTTTTGTTTGTTTCCCTTTTATTTCTTTTTTTTTTTTTCCTATCATTTATTTCTGCTGTAATCTTTATTATTTCCCTTCGTCTACTGGCTTTAGGCTTCCTTTGTAGTTCTCTTTCTGCCTCCTTTAAGTGTAAGATTAGGTTGCATGTTGGAGATTTTTCTTGCTTCTTGAGGTAGGCCTGTATTGCTATATACTTCCCTCCTATGACTGCTTTTGCTGCATCCCAAAGGTTTTGGGTTGTCCCATTTTCATTTTCATTTCTTTCCATGTACTTTTTTTTTTATGTGATTGACTCATTCATTTTTTAGTAGGATGTTCTTTAACCTACATGTGTTGTGGTCTTTTCAAATTTTTTCTTGCAGTTGACTTTAAGTTTCATAGCATTGTGGTTGGAAAGTATGCATAGTATGATCTCAGTCTTTTGTACTTGTTGAGGCCTGATCTGTGACCTAGTATGTGATCTATTCTGGAGAATGTTCCACGTGCACTTGAAAAGAATGTGTATTCTACTGCTTTAGTATGAAATGTTCTGAATATATCTGTTAAGTACATCCAGTCCAGTGTGTTATTCAAAGCTATTGTTTCCATATAGATTTTCTGCTTAGATATCTGTTCATTACTGTAAGTGGGGTGTAAAAGTCCCCTACTATTATTGTATTATTATCAGTGAGTTCTTTTATGTTTGTTAATTGTTTTATATACTTGAGTACTCCCAAGCTGAGGGCATAAATATTTGCAGTTGTTAGATCTTCTTGGATAGACTCTTTATTATGATACAGTACTCTATATTGATAGTACTCTATCTATTGATATGAATTTAATACCATTTTATTATTTGTTTTGTAATTGTTTCTAGAGATTTCATCTGTTCCTTTCTAGTCTTTATCACTTTTGGTCTTTTTTTTTTTTTTCCCCACTCAGAGTCCCCTTTAATATTTTTTGCAGGGCTAATTTAATAGTCATGAACTCCATTAGTTTTTGTTTTCCTGGGAAACTCTTTGTCTCTCCTTCTATTCTGAATCATAGCCTTGCTGGGTAGAGTATTCCTGGCTGCACATTTTTCCTAGTCAGCATGTCAAACATATCATGCCACTTCTTTCTAGCCTGCCAATTTTCTGTGGATAGATGTTCTGCTAACCTTACTTGTCTTCCTTTGTAAGTTAGGGACTTATTTTGTCTGGCTGCTTTTAGGGTTCTTTGCAAGTATGTCTTGGTATTGGCCTGCCTTTGTTGATTTTGGTGGGAGTCTTCGTGCCATTTGGATTTGGAATTGTTTCCTTCCCCAGATTTGGGAAGTCTAAAGCTAAAATTTCCTCAAATAAACCTTCTGCCCCCTTCTCCCTCTCTTTCTTCTGGGACACCTATCATACAAAGCGTAGTATGTTTCATGGAGTTGCTGAGTTCCCTAAGTCTACCTTTGTGACCCAAGATTTTTCTTTCCTTCTCTTGTCCGGCTTCATTATTTTCCATAATTGTATCTCCTATATCATCTATTTGTTCTTCTACGTCTTCCATCCTTGTGGCCATTACATCCAGTCAGTTTCAAATCTTGGTTATTGCATTTTTCATTTTGGCCTGATTTGTTTTAAGCTTTTTTATCTCTGTGGTAAGAGTATCCCTGATAACTTCTGTGCTTTTCTCATGCCCAGTTAATGTTCTTATGATAGTTGCTTTAAATTCAGGATGGGGCATATTACTTATATCTGTTTCAATTAGATGCCTGGCTGTGACCTTCTCTTGTTCTTTCTTTTGGGATGAATTCCTCTGTCTTGGCATTTTGTCTGGCTCTCTGTCTTCTCTGTGTTAGAAAAGCCTATTATATTTCTTGTTCCTGAGAGTAATGGCTTTATGAAGAAAGAGGTCATATAATGTCTAGGGCCTGGTGCTTCAGGAAGTGTCTCTGGTGTACGCTGCATGTACTCTGCTGCCGTGTTATGGCTGCTCTCTTCCTCATGTCAGTCTGCTATTGAATTTCTCCTTGCCTGCAGTAAGGAGTGTTTGGACCTTGCTCAGAGTGTGGCAGGTTTTAACTAGGTGTGCTCTGGTCTGCTTGCTAAAAGACGCCAGATTCAGGACACCTGGGTGGCTCAGTGGTTGAGCAACTGCCTTAGGCTTAAGATGTGATCCTTGAGTGTCGGACTGAGTCCTGCATGAGGCTCCTTGCATGGAGGCTGCTTCTCCCTCTGCCTGTGTCTCTGTTTCTCTCTCTGTGTCTCTCATGCATAAATAAATAAAATCTTAAAAAAAAAAAAGAGGTCAGATTCTATTCCCATTAAAGCTTAAGCTTTGCAGCACTCTATGGTTAGATGTGGGTGTGCAGCATTTGTGCTAGTCTTCTCAGGAGGGGCTGCTGCCTTGGTTCTTAGGCACACCTGCCAGAGAAAAACAGTATAGCAGAGCACAATGAGGTGAGGCGTGGTACAAGCAGTTTAGTCAGCCAGTATTGGCACTGTGCTATTTACTGAAGTTAGTTTATGCTGAGAGGTGGGGGAAAGAAATGGCACCAACCAGCTCCTTTGTCCCTGGAGAGGGGATTGTGCTTGCTGCTGTCAGGGAAGCCCTCCCAGAAGAGTAAATAATTTCCCCTCATTTGTCCTAGGTGTTTTTCAGACCCATGTTGTCACACTGCCTGTGTCTAGGTTGTATGCTTGCCTGGAGCAGCACAGTGCATGTTGTGCTCTATCTCAGCAAGGCTGGCTGAGTTTTAAAACCCCAAATTTTAGGGGCCTGGTGTGGTAGAAATCTGCACTGATCTTCTGGGGGAGGGTCTCACAACACTGGGATTAATGCAGGTTTGGCCTAGAAGGGCAGTGGTACCAGAGAACAAGAGTGTGTGGTTTGCTGCAAAGCACACTAAGGAGCCAGTGTCCAGGTTGGCCGACCTCAGCAGGTATCTCTGTACCTATGCTGAGGGGTGGGGAAGGGAAATGGCACCTTCCAGCTCTTTTATCCCATGGAGGCAGTGCCATCTCTCTCAGATACACTCCAAGAAGAGGGAATCATCTCTACCAGTGCATTTTAGGCAATCCTCAGATTCCTCTGTCTGCCTCCAGGTTACCTGCCTGCCTTCTCACTAGAGCATTGCAGTGCCCTCAGGACTCTATATTAGTGACACTACAGACTTCTAAAATTCCAATCTTTGAACCTCACTGGTTGCAAAAACTCACAAAAATAAGCTCCTCTCATTTTCCCAGTCAATGGCTATAGGGAAGTGTTTTCCTTGTATGATCTTCAGTGTGTTCCTCTCTCTCTCTCTCTCTCTCTTTCTCTCTCTCCTCTCTCTGTGTGACTAGGGCTCCCTTTCCTCTATAGCACCCATGATCTGTTTGTCCCCCAAACCATGTCTCCCCACCACCTACTTTTCATGATGTAGCCTCTTCTCTCCCTCTAATTGTGCAGTTTGTTCTATCAATCCTCAGGTTGATTTCTGGGATACTCAGAATGATTTGATGTTTAGCTAGTTGTGTTCAAGGAATAAACCATGCTTAGGGTCCTGCTACTACTCTGCCATTTTATTTTTTTTTAAGTTTTATTTATTTATTTATTTATTTATTTATTCATGATAGACAGAGAAAGAGAGAGAGAGAGAAAGAGGCAGAGACACAGGAGGAGGGAGAAGCAGGCTCCATGCTGGGAGCCCGACGTGGGACTCGATTGCAGGACTCCAGGATCATGTCCTGGGCCAAAGGCAGGCGCTAAACTGCTGAGCCACCCAGGGATGCCCCTACTCTGCCATTTTAGCTCCCATTCTCCTTTCATTCTTTTTTTTTATGACTGAATAATATTCTATTGTATATATGTACCACCTCTTCTTTGTCCATTCATCAATCGATGGACACTTAGGCTGCTTCCATATCTTGGCTATTGTAGATAATGCTGCTATAAACACAGGGGTGCACATATCCCTTTGAATTAGCATTTTTGTATTCTTTGGGTAAATACCTAGTAGTGCAGTTGCTGGATCATAGGGTAGTTCTATTATTAACTCCATATTGTTTTCTACTGCAGCTATACCAGTTTGCATTCCCGCCAACAACACATGAGGATTCCTTTTTCTTCATATCCTCTCCAGTACCTGTTATTTTTTTGTTGATTTTAGACATTGTGACAGATGTAAGGTGATATCTCATTATAAGTGTGATTTGCATTTTCCTGATGGTAAGCAATAATGAACACTTTTTATATGTCTATTTGCCATCTGGATGCCTTTGGAGAACTGTCTATTCATGTCTTCTACCCATTTTGTAATTGGATTGTTTTGTTTTGTTTTTGATGTTGAGTTGCATAAGTTCTTTATATATTTTGGATACTAACCCCTTATGAGATATTCATTTCAAAATATCTTCTTCCATTCAGTAGGTTGCCTTTCTGTTTTGTTGATGGTTTTCTTCATTGTGCAAAAGATTTTTATTTTGGTATAGTCCCAATAGTTTAATTTTGCTTTTGTCTCCTTTGCTTGAGGAGGCATATAAAAAAATGCCTGATGCATTTTCTGTGGCTGATGTCAAAGAAATGATTGCTTATGTTTTCTTCTAGGATTTTTATGGTTTCAGGTCTCACATTTAGGTCTTTAATCCATACTGAATTTATATATATGTATTGGAATATTAATGAGCCATCAAACATAATATCTTGCCATTTGCAACAACGTGGCTGGAGCTAGAGTGTATTATGCTAACTGAAATAAGTCATTCAGAGAAAGACAAATACCATATGATTTCAATCATATGTGGAATTTAAGAAACAAAACAAGTGAACATAGGGGAAGGAGAAAAAAAGAGACAGAAAAGGAAACAACCCATAAAAGACTCTTAACAATAGAGAACAAACTGAGGGTTTATGGAGGGAAGTGAATGGGAAATGGGTTAAATGGGTGATGGGTATTAAGAAGGGTATTTATTAAGATGAGCACTAGGTGTTATAGGTAAGAGATATATCACTAAATTCTACTTCTGAAACCAATATTACACTATATGTTAACTAACTAGAATTTAAATAAAAATTTGAAGAAAAAAGTACCATGCTATTGTGTTACTTTCAAATTCTTCCTTTATGTTTGTTAATAGTTGCTTACATATTTAGGTGCTGTATTTGGTGCATAAACATTTGCAATTGTTGAATTGTTCCCTTTATGATTATGTAGTGTCCTTCTCTGTCTCTTTTTACAGTCTTCTTTTAAAGTTTATTTTGTCCTGTACAAGTATGGCTTTTCCAGGGTTTTTAAAAAAAATTCATTTGCATGGTAAATATTTTTCTATTCCTTCATTTGAAATCAGCATATATCTTTAGGTCTGAAGGTAGTCTCTTATAGGCAGCATATTGATAAGTCTTGCTTTTTTATCCATTCAGTCACCCGATGTCTTTTGGATGGAGCATTTAGTCCATTTACATTTAAAGTAATTATTATTATTATTTTTTATTTATTTTTTATTGGTGTTCAATTTACCAACATACAGAATAACCCCCAGTGTCCGTCACCCATTCACTCCCACCCCCCACCCTCCTCCCCTTCTACCACCCCTATTTCGTTTCCCAGGGTTAGCAGTCTTTACGTTCTGTCTCCATTTCTGATATTTCCCACACATTTCTCCCTTCCTTATATTCCCTTTCACTATTATTTATATTCCCCAAATGAATGACAACATATAATGTTTGTCCTTCTCCGATTGACTTACTTCACTTAGCATAGTACCCTCCAGTTCCATCCACGTTGAAGCAAACGGTGGGTATTTGTCATTTCGAATAGCTGAGTAATATTCCATTGTATACATAAACCACATCTTCTTTATCCATTCATCTTTCGATGGACACCGAGGCTCCTTCCACAGCTTGGCTATTGTGGCCATTGCTGCTATAAACATCGGGGTGCAGGTGTCCCTGCGTTTCATTGCATC
Organism: Canis lupus dingo; assembly: GCF_003254725.2. NCBI lineage: Eukaryota > Metazoa > Chordata > Mammalia > Carnivora > Canidae > Canis > Canis lupus. Next base: position 13,674,550 of record NC_064276.1, on the reverse strand, counting down.
TGTATCTTTGGGGTAAATCCCCAACAGTGCAATTGCTGGGTCGTAGGGCAGGTCTATTTTTAACTCTTTGAGGAACCTCCACACGGTTTTCCAGAGTGGCTGCACCAGTTCACATTCCCACCAACAGTGTAAGAGGGTTCCCTTTTCTCCGCATCCTCTCCAACATTTGTTGTTTCCTGCCTTGTTAATTTTCCCCATTCTCACTGGTGTGAGGTGGTATCTCATTGTGGTTTTGATTTGTATTTCCCTGATGGCAAGTCATGCAGAGCATTTTCTCATGTGCATGTTGGCCATGTCTATGTCTTCCTCTGTGAGATTTCTCTTCATGTCTTTTGCCCATTTCATGATTGGATTGTTTCTTTGGTGTTGAGTTTAATAAGTTCTTTTTTTTTTTTTAATTTTTATTTATTTGTGATAGTCACAGAGAGAGAGTGAGAATGAGGCAGAGACACAGGCAGAGGGAGAAGCAGGCTCCATGCACCGGGAGCCCGACGTGGGATTCGATCCCGGGTCTCCAGGATCGCGCCCTGGGCCAAAGGCAGGCGCCAAACCACTGCGCCACCCAGGATATCTTCTCCCATTCTGTAGGTTGTCTTTTAATTTTGTTGACTGTATCCTTTGCTGTGCAAAAGCTTCTTATCTTGATGAAGTCCCAATAGTTCATTTTTGCTTTTGTTTCTTTTGCTTTCATGGATGTATCTTGCAAAGAAGTTACTGTGGCTGAGTTCAAAAAGGGTGTTGCCTGTGTTCTCCTCTAGGATTTTGATGGAATCTTGTCTCACATTTAGATCTTTCATCCATTTTGAGTTTATCTTTGTGTATGGTGAAAGAGAGTGGTCTAGTTTCATTCTTCTGCATGTGGATGTCCAATTTTCCCAGCACCATTTATTGAAGAGACTGTCTTTCTTCCAATGGATAGTCTTTCCTCCTTTATCGAATATTAGTTGACCATAAAGTTCAGGGTCCACTTCTGGGTTCTATATTTTGTTCCATTGATCTATGTGTCTGTTTTTGTGCCAGTACCACACTGTCTTGATGACCACAGCTTTGTAGTACAACCTGAAATCTGGCATTGTGATGCCCCCAGATATGGTTTTCTTTTTTAAAATTCCCCTGGCTATTCGGGGTCTTTTCTGATTCCACACAAATCTTAAAATAATTTGTTCTAACTCTCTGAAGAAAGTCCATGGTATTTTGATAGGGATTACATTAAACGTGTACATTGCCCTGGGTAGCATTGACATTTTCACAATATTAATTCTGCCAATCCATGAGCATGGAATATTTTTCCATCTCTTTGTGTCTTCCTCAATTTCTTTCAGAAGTGTTCTATAGTTTTGAGGGTATAGATCCTTTACATCTTTGGTTAGGTTTATTCCTAGGTATCTTATGCTTTTGGGTACAATTGTAAATGGGATTGACTCCTTAATTTCTCTTTCTTCAGTCTCATTGTTAGTGTATAGAAATGCCACTGATTTATGGGCATTGATTTTGTATCCTGCCATGCTACCAAATTGCTGTATGAGTTCTAGGAATCTTGGGGTGGAGACTTTTGGGTTTTCTATGTAGAGTATCATGTCATTGGCGAAGAGGGAGAGTTTGACTTCTTCTTTGCCAATTTGAATGCCTTTAATGTCTTTTTGTTGTCTGATTGCTGAGGCTAGGACTTCCAGTACTATGTTGAATAGTAGTGGTGAGAGTGGACATCCCTGTCTTGTTCCTGATCTTAGGGGAAAGGCTCCTAGTGCTTCCCCATTGAGAATGATATTTGCTGTGGGCTTTTCGTAGATGGCTTTTAAGATGTTGAGGAAGGTTTCCTCTATCCCTACACTCTGAAGAGTTTTGATCAGGAATGGATGCTGTATTTTGTCAAATGCTTTCTCTGCATCTAATGAGAGGATCATATGGTTCTTGGTTTTTCTCTTGCTGATATGATGAATCACATTGATTGTTTTACGGGTGTTGAACCAGCCTTGTGTCCGGGGATAAATCCCACTTGGTCATGGTGAATAATTTTCTTAATGTACGGTTGGATCCTATTGGCCAGTATCTTGTTGAGAATTTTTGCATCCATGTTCATCAGAGATATTGGTCTATAATTCTCCTTTTTGCTTGGGTCTTTGTCTGGTTTTGGAATTAAGGTGATGCAGACCTCATAGAACGAATTTGGAAGTACTCCATCTCTTTCTATCTTTCCAAACAGTTTTAGGAGAATAGGTATGGTTTCTTCTTTAAACGTTTGATAGAATTCCCCTGGGAAGCCATCTGGCCCTGGACTCTTATGTCTTGGGAGGTTTTTGATGACTGCTTCAATTTCCTCCCTGGTTATTGGCCTGTTCAGGTTTTCTATTTCTTCCTGTTCCAGTTTTGGTAGTTTGTGACTTTCCAGGAATGCGTCCATTTCTTCTAGATTGCCTAATTTATTGGTGTATAGCTGTTCATAATATGTTTTTAAAATCGTTCGTATTTCCTTGGTGTTGGTAGTGATCTCTCCTTTCTCATTCATGATTTTATTAATTTGTCTTCTCTCTCTTCTTTTTAATAAGCCTGGCTAATGGTTTATCTATCTTATTAATTCTTTCAAAGAACCAACTCCTGGTTCTGTTGATCTGTTCCACAGTTTTTCTGGTCTCGATTTCATTGAGTTCTGCTCGAATCTTTATTAACTCTCGTCTTCTCCTGGGTGTAGGATCTATCTGCTGTTTTTTCTCTAGCTCCTTTATGTGTAAAGTTAGCTTTTGTATTTGAGCTCTTTCCAGTTTTTGAATGGATGCTTGTATTGCGATGTATTTCCCCCTTAGGACTGCTTTTGCTGCATCCCAAAGATTTTGGATGGTTGTATCTTCATTCTCATTAGTTCCATGAATGTTTTTAATTCTTCCTTGATTTCCTGGTTGACCCTTTCATCTTTTAGCAGGATGGTCCTTAACCTCCACGTGTTTGAGGTCCTTCCAAACTTCTTGTTGTGATTTAGTTCTAATTTCAAGGCATTATGGTCTGAGAATATGCAGGGGACGATCCCAATCTTTTGGTATCGGTTCAGACCCGATTTGTGACCCAATATGTGGTCTATTCTGGAGAAAGTTCCATGTGCACTTGAGAAGAATGTGTATTCAGTTGAGTTTGGATGTAAAGTTCTGTAGATATCTGTGAAATCCATCTGGTCCAGTGTATCATTTAAAGCTCTCGTTTCTTTGGAGATGTTGTGCTTAGAAGACCTATCGAGTATAGAAAGAGCTAGATTGAAGTCACCAAGTATAAGTGTATTATTATCTAAGTATTTCTTCACTTTGGTTATTAATTGATTTATATATTTGGCAGCTCCCACATTCGGGGCATATACATTGAGGATTGTTAAGTCCTCTTGTTGGATAGATCCTTTAAGTATGAGATAGTGTCCCTCTTCATCTCTCACTGCAGTCTTCGGGGTAAATTTTAGTTTATCTGATATAAGGATGGCTACCCCTGCTTTCTTTTGAGGACCATTTGAATGGTAAATGGTTCTCCAACCTTTTATTTTCAGGCTGTAGGTGTCCTTCTGTCTAAAATGAGTCTCTTGTAGACAGCAAATAGATGGGTCCTGCTTTTTTATCCAGTCTGAAACCCTGCGCCTTTTGATGGGGTCATTAAGCCCGTTCACATTCAGAGTTACTATTGAGAGATATGAGTTTAGTGTCACCATGATATCTATTCAGTCCTTGTTTTTGTGGATTGTTCCACTGAACTTCTTCTTAAAGGGGAATTTTAAGAGTCCCCCTTAAAATTTCTTGCAGAGCTGGTTTGGATGTCACATATTCTTTCAGTTCCTGCCTATCTTGGAAGCTCTTCATCTCTCCTTCCATTCTGAATGAGAGCCTTGCTGGATAAAGTATTCTTGGTTGCATGTTCTTCTCATTTAGGACCCTGAATATATCCTGCCAGCCCTTTCTGGCCTGCCAGGTCTCTGTGGAGAAGTCTGCTGTGACCCTAATACTCCTCCCCATAAAAGTCAGGGATTTCTTGTCTCTTGCTGCTTTAAGGATCTTCTCTTTATCTTTGGAATTTGCAAGCTTCACTATTAAATGTAGGTTTTTATTGATTTTAGGGGGGGATCTCTCTATTTCCTGGATCTGAATGCCTGTTTCCCTTCCCAGATTTGGAAAGTTTTCAGCTAGAATTTGTTCAAATACATATTCTGGCCCTCTGGCCCTTTCGGCACCCTCGGGAACCCCAATTAAACGTAGGTTTTTCTTCCTCAGGCTGTCGTTTATTTCCCTTAATCTATCTTCATGGTCTTTTAATTGTTTGTCTCTTTTTTCCTCAGTTTCCCTCTTTGCCATCAACTTGTCTTCTATGTCACTCACTCGTTCTTCCACCTTGTTAACCCTTGTCGTTAGGACTTCTAGTTTGGATTGCATCTCATTCAATTGATTTTTAATTTCTGCCTTATTAGCTCTACATTCTGCAGTCATGAAGTCTCTTGAGTCCTTTATGCTTTTTTCTAGAGCCACCAGTAGCTGTATAATAGTGCTTCTGAACTGGCTTTCTGACATTGAATTGTAATCCAGATTTTGTAACTCTGTGGGAGAGAGGACTGTTTCTGATTCTTTCTTTTGAGGTGAGGTTTTCCTTCTAGTCATTTTGCTCAGTGCAGAGTGGCCAAAAAGCAAGTTGTATTGGGAAAAGGAGAAAAAGAGAGGAGAGAAAGAAGGAAAGAAAAGAGAAAAAGAAAAAAGGAAGAAAAAAGAAGAAAAAGAGAAAGCAAAAGAAAGGGAAAAAACGGGTGGGGGAATCAAACAAATCAAAAAACAAAACAAAACAAAAAACAAAAACAAAAACAAAAAACCCACGGTGGGGAGTATCTTCTGATTCTGTATACTTTAAGTCCCTTGGCTTCCCCTGGAACTTGTCTGTCTAGCTGGTCTTCTGGGGGAGAGGCCTGTTGTGCTGATTTTCAGGTGTTAGCACTTGGGGGAGCTGCTCTGCCCCTGCCTGGTGCAGGGCTCAGTGGGGGTTGTTTACCCCGTGAGGCCCCAGGAGGAACAACCACAGTGGCGGGGCCAGCTCTGGAAACCTGGATTCAGCTCCTGCAGGAACTCCGGAGCTCTCCATCTGCAGGGCCTGGAGGCTCCGGGGCGGGGCCGCTGATCTGCTCATCTGGGGCCGGAGCGTCCTTGCTGTCCTGGGCCTTCCCGGCCTCTGCCTTCCCGGGGGGAGGCCGGATCCTGGGCCTGTCCCGGCGCCCAGGGCTCCCGGTCTCCGCTGTTGGATTCGCGCCCCCGCCCACAGCCCCCTCCGCAGAGCGCCCGCCCGAGCCCCTCCGAGCTGCTCCGGTCCCGCCGCCCGCGCTGCAGCCCTTAGGGAGCTCGGCGCACTCTCCCGGGGCGCAGGTGTCTGTTACTGTCCCCGGGAGCCCGAGGGCATCCCCGCCCTCCTGGGTCCTGCTCCGACTCCCTGCGAGCCCCTTTCCGCCCGGGAAGGTTGGTGCAGCTCCTGCGTCTCCGGGACGGGGCTCTCCTGTCCTGGGGACCCTCGCCCCGGCCTCAGCCCGGCTCCTCCCGGCCCCTCCCCCTTGGATGCCTTTTGTTTCTTTATTTCTTTTCCCCGTCTTCCTACCTTGAGAGAAGCGCGAACTCTTCTCACTGGAGCGTTCCAGCTGTTCTCTCTTTAAATCTCAGGCCGAATTCATAGATTTTCAGGATAATTTGAAGGTTTTCTAGGTAATTTGGTTGGGACAGGTGATTTGGGGCACCCTACTCTTCCGCCATCTTGCCCCTCCCCCCATTTAACGTAATTATTGAATAGGTATGTACTTATTACCATTTCATTATTTGTTTATTGTTATTTTTATAGTTCTTCTCTTTTTCTTTCTTCTTTTCTTGCTCTCTTTCCTTGTAGTGTGATGGCTTTCTTTAGTGTTAGGTTTGGACTTTTTTCTCTTCATTTTTTGTGTATCTATTATAGGTTTTTGATTTGTAGTTAATATTAGGTTCATGTGTAACATCTTATGCATATAGCAGTCTATATTAAGTTGATGGTCACTTAAGGTGGAACCTTTTCTAAAAGCACTACATTTTTACTCTCCATGTATATGATATTATGTAACATGATTTATGTATATAATATTATGCTTTATTTCTCTTTATTTTGTGAGTCCTTTGACTGATTTCTATAGGCGAAATTGATGTAACTGCTTTTGTTCTTTAACTTCCATACTTTTATATGTGATTTATCTACTACTTTTATTATATGCTTATATTTACCTGTGAAATCTTTTCCTTTCATAATTTTTTTCCTGATATGACCTTTTCTTTTCATTCAAAGATTTCCTTTTAATGTTTCTTATAAGCCTGGTGATGAACTCTTTAACTTTTGTTTGTCTGGGAAACTCTATCTCTCCTTCCATTGTGGATGATAATCTTGCTGGGTAGAGTATTTTTGGTTGCAGGTTTTTTTCTTTCAGCACTTTATATATATCATGCCACTCACTTCTGGCCTGCAAAGTTTCTGATGAAAACATCAGCTATAGCCTTAAGGAGTTTCCCTCATGTGTAACTATTTTCTTTTGTTGCTTTAAAAATATATTTTTATCACCACTTTTTGCCATTTTAATTATGTGTCTTGGTGTGGACTTCTTTAGGTTAATTTTATTGGGGCTCTCTCTGTCTTCTGGATCCAGATGTCTGTTTCCTTACCCAAATTATGGAAGTTTTCAGCTACTGTTTCTTCAAATAATTTTTCTGCCCCTTTCTCTCTCTCTTTCCTTCTGAGATCTCTATAATGCAAATGTTACTGTTTTTGGTGATGTTGCTGAGTTCTTTTAACCTATTCTCATTTTTTATTCTTCTTTCCTTTTGCTGTTCACCTTTATTGCTTTTCATTACTCTTTCCAGTCACTGACCCATTCTTCTACCTCATCTAATATACTATTAAATCCCTCTTTTGTATTTTTTATTTCTTTATTTTGTATTTTGTATTTTTGTATTTTGTATTTTTCAGTTATTGAGTTCATCATGTCTGATTTGTTCTTGTTAATATTTTCTTTCTATTTTTTGAAGCTCTCACTGAGAACTTCTACTCTTTTATCAAGTCTAGTGAGTATCTCTATGACCATTACTTTGAATTCTTTATCAGGCATATCACTTATCTCTGTTTCATTTAGCGATTTTACCATGGTTTTGTCCTGTTCTTTCATTTGGGACATATTTCTCTGTCTCCTCACTTTGTCTAACTCTGTATTTGTTTCTCTGTATTAGGAAAGCCATCTAGATCTCCTGCTTTTGAAAGTTGTGGCCTTATAAAGAAGAGGAACTGTGGTGCCCTGTAGCACAATGCCCTCCATTTACCAGAACCAGACACTTTAGAGCTATCTCCTATGTGGGTGAGCCACATTTACCTTCAGTCCAGTTGGCTACAATGGCCCATTTTGCCTGTTGTGGGTGCATCAGGCAGGGTTTGTTCATTGTGCTATTAAGGAGCCAGCATGAGAAAGCTGTAGGCTTGTAATTGGGTGATGTTAACAGTCAGACCAGATGCTTGCCTTCAGTCTGTTTGCCAGGGCTATAGTTGCACTGACTGCAGGGTGCTCTCCCTGCCTTGTCCCCTTAAAGCTTTTGTTGGTAGGCCAGCCACCAGTCTGTCTTCCAGAACTACAATTGCATTGATTGGCAGGGCACCTGGTGCTACTAGCTATAAGTTTTGGTTGGGACTAAAGATGCACCCGTGTGTGTGATTATTTTCCTCTTTTCCCAGGGAAGGAGTCACTTTGGAATGGTGCCAGTCCCTGATGGAGCTGGTTACAGGGTGTGTAGGGACACAAGCTGCTTTGGAAGGTCACCTGCTAAATGGGGAGGTTGGATGTAGTGGATGTACAGGGGATCATGGAGGTGGGGCACACAGTGCTAGCAAGCTGGGTGGAGAGTGTTAGTGCTGGTTCTTGCAAGTGTCCGGCTATCTAGGTTGGGGGAACAGTGGAGGAAAATGGTGCTTGCCAGCTCTTTTGTTCTTAGAGAAGTCTAAAAATTCCTGCCTCTCCAGTGCATGTTCTGAGATTAGTAAATAAATCTCCTTCTGTATACCCTAGGCACTTTCAAGCTGCTGCTTCTATGCTTTATGTTGGTGGGGTTATTTGTTAAGCTGGGTCTTTAAGGGCAGACACTTAGTTTCCTATTTCCCTCCTGCTCTCCTGAAGCTAAGCCTTCTGAATTAAGCCTCATTGGTTGTGAAAACTCCTGAAGTTAAACCCCACTGGTTTTCAAAGCCAAATGTTATGGGGGCTCATCTTTCTGGTTCAGGTCCCAGGTTCCTGGGGTGCCTGGTGTGGGGTCTGATCTTACTGCTTCTCGATGCTTGGCTTGTGGTGTACCTCTTGGGGTTGTTTTCATAGTTAGTTGCACTGATATGGCTGTTATCGTAGTGTATCTGTGGGATGTAATGAGCTCTAAATTCTCCTATTGTGCCATCTCCAAGAAGCCTCTTATGTCTTTAAAAATTATCATCTTACTTAAATTACATGAACAGTTTCTCTGGTTTCTCTTTAATATCTATTAAACATTAGCTTGTAATATAACTGAAATTTAGCTATTGAATTCCTTCTCCAAATTGTATGCTTTCCACATATTTTCTCAGTGCCACTAGTATCAATCCAGACTCCCAAAGTCAAAATTTGAAATGATTCTTCACTCCTTATTACAATCAAACGTCAACTCCTGGCTAGCTTACTGCCTGAAAACTTTACCATCCTGTCCACTTTTTTCTCTTCCTATTACTATTCTTTACTTTAGGCCACCATTATTTCTTACATGAATTGTGGAAATAACTTCTTGGCTGTTTCCTCTGTTTCTCATCTTCTATCCTCTAATTCATTTTTTAAAATTTGTCATGAAATATTGCACTAAATTTTGAGAATATGGAGCAAGAGATACATGATGGTCAGTGCAGATCTTTCCTGCTACTTTCCCTCTCCTTCCTATCCTATTCAATCGTGGAGGGATTTAGGGAGAGAGAAGGTATAATGAGGAAAGAAACAAAGCCAGCTGTACCCTCTCCTCCCTTCAAGCAAGCCTGCAGTAGGTGAGAGGCAAAGTTTAATTGGAACATTTGGGGATGGAGATGGGAAATCTGATGTAGTGATGTTAATTTTAAGATATCGGGTATTTGGGGCAGCCCGGGTGGCTCAGCGGTTTAGTGTCATCTTCAGCCCAGGGCCTGAACCTGGAGACCCAGGATCAAGTCCCACGTCGGGTTCCCTGCATGGAGCCTGCTTCTCCCTCTGCCTGTGTCTCTGCCTCTCTCTCTCTGTGTGTGTCTCTCATGAATAAATAAATAAAATCTTAAAAAAAAAGATATCGGGTATTTGGGTAGAGATGTTGAATAGGCAGTTGGATTTATGAATCTAAAATTTAAGGCTGAAGGGTATCACTTTTACCATCTCTAGTCAATATTCTACTGGAAGTCCTATCCAGAGCATTGAGGCAAGAAAAAGGAATAAAAGGAATCCAAATCAGAAATAAAGAAGTAAAATTGTCTCTGTTTGCAGATAACATGATCTTATAGATGGAAAACCCTAAAGACTTTACCAAAAAACTGTTAGGACTAATAAACAAATTCAGTAAAGCCACAGGATACAAAATCAACATACATAAGTCAGTTGTGTTTTTATATACTAGCAATGTACTATCTGAAAAAGACATAAATAAAGCAATCCCATTTATATTAGTATCAACCAAAAAAATACACAGGAATAAATTTAACCAAGGAAGTGAAAGAATTCTACATTGAAAACTATAAGATAGTGATGAATGAAATAGAAGACACAAGTAAATAGAAAGACATCCCATGTTCATGGATCAGATGAATTAATATTATTAAAATGACCATATTACCCAAAGCCATCTACAGATTCAGTGTAAGGCCTATCAAAATTCCAATGGCATTTTTTACAGATATAGAAAAAACAATCCTAAATTTGTATTGAACCACAAAAGATCCTGAATAACCAAAGCAATCTTGAGGAAACAACAAAATTTGAAGGTATCACACTTCCTGACTTCAAACTATAGTATAAAGTATGCTAATAAAAATAGTATAGTGTGGGTATAAAAACAGATACAGAGACTAATGGAACAGAATAGAGAACCCAGGAGTAAACCCCTGCACATATGACAAGGGTGCCAAGAACATACAGTGAGGAAAGGAGGGACGCCTGAATGGCTCAGCATTTGAGTGTCTGCCTTCAGCTCAGGGCATGTTCTTGGAGTCTCAGGATCGAGTCCCACATCGGGCTCCCTGCATGGAGCCTGCTTCTCCCTCTGCCTATGTCTCTACCTCTTTTTTCTCTGTGTCTCTCATGAATAAATAAATAAAATCTTTTTTAAAAAATAAAATGTTTAAAGCAAAAACAAAAACAATGGAGAAAGGAGAATCTCTTTAATAAATGGTGTTGGGAAAACTGGATATCTACATGCAAAAGAATGAAATTAGACTGTTATCTTACACCATACACAAAAATTAACTCAAAATGCATTAAACAGTTGAATGCACCTGCATTCTCATCAACACACACAAAGGTAACTATGTGAGATGATGGATGTGTTAACTACCTTTACCGTGGTGATTGTTTCACAATACACATACATAGAAAAAATCATCATGTGTATACCTTAAATTTATACTAATTTTTTTGTCAATTGTATTTCAATTAATCTGGAGAAAATGTAAATGAAGATGAAAAAAGTTTTAACTTCCCCCAAATAAATAAATAAAATAAAATAAAATAAAATAAATTTAAGCCTGGTGGTATATAGATTTGGGAGTCTTCAAATTACAAGTGGCATTAAAAGCCATGAGGCTAAATGAGATCCTAAGGGGATAAGTATAAATAGAAAAAAATGAAAGATTCAAAGACTGAGACCAGGGGCCTTCCAATGTTGGGATGATGAGCTGATAAGGAGGAAATAATAAACTGAGCAGATGTTTCCAGAGATGTAGAAAGAAAACCATGCTAGTGTGGTGTCTTAGAAGCCAGGTGAAGAATGTGTTTCAAGGAGTTGGGCTGCTGGCTTTTGTGAAATGATGGTGAAGAGGACATAAAATGACTTTTGAGAACTAACTATTGTATTTAGCAACATGAAACTTATTGGTGATCTTTTAATTTGGTGAAGTCATAGGGGCAAAAGTCTAATTTGAACAGACTGTAGAGAGAACAAGAGAAGAATTTTTAGAGGGTCAAGGGTATAGACAAAGGGAGGAGTTTTGATCTACATGAAAATGGGGTGGTTGCTGGAGGCAGAGGTGAACTGAAAAGAATTTTTTAAAATGATTTTATTTATTTATTTATTTATTTGAGACAGAGAGAGAGAGAGTGAGAGCATGGGGTGGGGGACATAGGGGGAGAAGCAGACTCCCCACTGAGCAGGGAGCCCCATGTGGGACTCGATCTTGGGACCCTGAGATCATGATCTGAGCTGAAACCGATGTTTAACTGACTGATTCACCTAGGTGCCCCGTAAGAGGATTTTTAAGATGAGAGATATTTATAAGCCACTGAGCAAGAGAAAATTGGTGACACAGGAAAGAGAGAGGAGAGTGACTGAAGCAATGTTCTTGTGTAAGCAAGAGGAGATTGGATCTGGTGCAAAAGTGGAGGTGTTGGATTTATTTAAGAGCGTAAGTAGTTCTTCTGAATTAACAGGACAAAAGGCAGAGTATAGGGGCATAGATGTTGATAGATGAGTAGATGTGGTGGTGGCCACAAGTGAAGCTCTCTTCTGATTGCTTCAGTTTTCTCAGGCAAATAGAAAGCCAGGTCTTCAGCTGCTTATGAGGTAGTGAAAACTGTAAGTCTCCTCATCAACCTATCTAAAATTTAGCCCTCTTAGCACTTATCACTAGCACACTCTGTATGTATTTTGCTTACTTATCATATGTATTGTCTATTTCCCCAATAGAATGTGAACCCCATGAGAATAAGGTTGTATGTTTACTATGTTTACTGCTGTACCTGCAGAACCTAGAATACTATTGGGTAAATAGATCTTCATTAGATATTTGTTTAATTAATGGAAAAGTTTTATGAATATTAAAGGTAATGAGGGAACGGGGCTAGCTGCACAAAGCACAGCTGATATCTCGCAAAAGACGCCCACCCAGGGTGGGATATATGTGACATTCTTCAAGAAGTTTCCAATTGTTTTAATGCCTTGCTAGTTGGAAAAGCAATCTTTAACTTGACAATAGCAAAGCCTCCAGTATCTTGCAGGTCCTCCTAAGCATATGAAAATCCTTTTGAAATCTCCCTTTTTGCTAACCTCCCCCAACTCTGCAAGTATATAATCAGCCACCCCTCACAGGCCTTGGGCAGCCTCTCTTCCTGCCCACAGTCCTGTCACCATGCTTTAATAAAACCACCATTTTGCACCAAAGACGTCTCAAGAATTCTTTCTTGGTCTTCAGCTCCGGACCTCACCTATATTCCAACACTTCATCAAGATGAGTCAGGAACAGAAAAAACAATCCAAGTCACCTCTTTCCCTTCCCCCTCCCCTTCCCTCTCTCCCTCCTCTTTCCCTTCTCTTCCCTTCTAAAGAATTTTATTTATTTATTTTTTAATTTATGATAGTCACAGAGAGAGAGAGGTAGAGACATAGGCAGGCTCCATGCACCGGGAGTCCAACGTGGGATTCGATCCCGGGTCTCCAGGATCGCGCCCTGGGCCAAAGGCAGGTGCTAAACCGCTGCACCACCCAGGGATCCCCTAAAGAATTTTAATGCAAAAAATTTTTTATACAGCTGAGGAAAGGGCTGAGAAACTCTCAGGAAAGGGATTGGGTTGGGGAAATTAGCAAGAACAGGAAGCAGCAATCCCTAAGGCTAAGACAGCTGGAAGAAGATGAACTACCCTGTTGTCTTTTTGGTGGCCTCCCAATCTCCACCAGCTCCCAACTTTCCCACTCCTTGGCCAAATATATCCAGAATCCACAAGAAAGGAGCTTGGGGATTGTAGTTCCTCCTAATAAAGAGCAGGCACAGAGAGGGCAGAGAATATCCGAGACCAAAGAAACAGCTCAAAAATCCTGTTTAACCTTTTATTATCTGTGAGACCTTGGCTTAACATTTGGAATCTCAGTTTCTTTTTATCAGCTGTATGAGAAGAGAGATACCTACCCAACAGGAGTTTTGTGACTTAAAATGCAATAATATATAGAGAGTGCTTAGTTCATAGTGGGAGCTCAAGACATGTTTCTCCCCCCATCCTGTTTAGAAATAGTCCTCAAAGAATTGTTTTCTTAGAAAGATGAAGAAAGGAATGATTCTGAAGAGAATTTGGCCACCAAATCTTACCTGTGGCTCTGCTCTAATTTTAATAGTCTTAGTCAAAAGCAAAAATCCAAAACTGACTCAAAGAGACAGTTCTCAATGCCCGCATTTATCTAGAATTATTTCTTTGAATCCTAGGTCATTCCCACATGCCCCTGACAAGATAGTGTTTGTAGTAATGGCCACAAAAATCAATGAACAAGTGTTTCTAGAAGAGACTAAAGTCAATAGCCCTTAATCCTTGCTGCTAAAATAAATAAAATGTTGTAATTTTTCATAGATCTTGAAAGAGAGGATTTTTAATGGGTGCCCTAAAATCCTAAGGGAGATTTATCTGTTGACAGTAAGACCCACTGCCAAAGTTAAAAAACATGCTCAAGAAAGTGCGCATGAGGAAACACAGTAAAATAACATTTATTCAATTTGTCCTAATTTGAAATTTGGGGTAACTTTCTCTTGAGAAGATTTAAGTTCCTGCTTATTGATCTAATTAATTTAATTCATCAAGCTTTTACTGAGTTCCTTTTGTCCCAGGGCTGATCTCAGGACAACAGACTCAACAACACTTATAACACACCTCTGCTTTCAAGGCATTCCTTGTCTGGTAGGGTTTCACTTGGTGGAAAGTTTGAGTAAATTATGATTCAGGGAGCAAACTTAATCTATTCAATAAAAAGCTTTTAATAAATTATATGACTCACTACAAATAATTTTTATCTCTTCATTAAAGCAGGCTGTGAATTCTTTTTTTTTTTTTTAAGATTTTATTTATTTATTTATGAGACACGCAGAGAGACAGGCAGAGACAAAGGCAGAGGAAGAAGCAGGCTCCCTGTGGGGAGCCTGGTGCAGGACTCAATCCCAGGACCCTGGATCATGACCTGAGCCAAAGGCAGATGCTCAACCACTGAACCACCTAGGTACCCACTGTAAACTCTTATTTTGCTTAGAGTGTTATTTAATTGCAATAGAATGAAAACTTTTTTTTAGCAGATGGTCCTGGGATCAAAATCTGACTTTGTAACACACTAGATTGATTTTAGACAAACCATCAACCTGTGGTAATAATATCTGCTCTGTAGTATTTCTGTGGCAGTTAATTAAGGAAATGTATAAGAGGATTTGGCCACCACCTGGTTCCACATTCTTAAGTAATAGTTGATGATTCACATTCTTCCCTTCTCTGGGAAATACTCTACCTTTTAGTGACCAATTCTAGTTATCCAGTCACTGGGGAGTAATAAAAAATGATTTAAAAATGTTTTCTGTGTTTTAGAATTTTATTAATAGTCAAGCATGCCAGAGTTTACTTGAATTTAAAAAGGTTTTGTTTTGTTTTTAACTTATATATATAAGAAAACATAATGGGGGGGGGATCAATTTTTCTCCTGATATCTAGATTATATCAGGAATTTAGACACTTAAGGAAAGTACGCGGAAGCAGAAAAAAAATTTTTCTTAACTTCCTTCCTTAGAGGTACCACTGCCGTCTTTTCAGTGTATTTTCCCTTTAAATATTTAAATAAACAGTTTTATGTCATGAAAATGATATTATAGGTGCATATATGGTATCTCACTTTTTTTGGATAATATTATATTAGAAGCATTTTTCCATGTCATCAAACACTGTTAAGCACAATGTTTCATTATACATATGTACCACAATTATTTAGGGGGACTAAATTATTCCCTTAATGTCAGGCCCTTTGCTTAAATTCCATTTTTTAATTTATAAATAACTCTGTAAATATGTTAGCATTTCAATACATATCCACATTGTTGGATTATTTCACCAGAATAGACAAGTAGCTAGTCATATATTTATAGGTCAAGTTTATAATTTTTTTAAAGCACTTGTTAAGACCAAACTTAGTGTATCAACATGGATATTACAATTTTTTAAGTATTTAACTTTAAGGAAGAAAATAATGTATATTATTTCCATTCAGTAAATATTTCTTTAGCATTTTCTATCCTCTAGATGTGGGAACAACAGGAGTCAGGGGATAGAGATGCATAAAATGTAATTCTTCTAGAAATTTTAAGTATCAAAGGAGAAAAGGATAAAAATAAGATCAGCAATGGAAACAAATAGTTTACAGTTACAATAAAGAGATTAATCTCTGAGGAAGTTTTTGAAGGATGAATAGAAATTTTCTAGGCATATAATTAAGGAAAGGGCTCTTAAGTTCAGAGAGTTGCACAAACCCTTTGAAGTTTGGAGGAGCAAATATTCGGGACCTAGAAGTTGTTAGCAACAACTGGAGTATAAAATAAGTCAAGAGAGGTTGGAATGGAAAGAGGTAAAGGTGGGAAGATAGAGAAATTTGCTATAAGCATATCGTGAGAACCTCACATTCCATGCTAAGAAGAATGACTAGACCCTAAAGTTGATATGTAGCTTCTGAATTCAGTCTTTTTATCTAATAATTTATGATTTTGTAACTAAATAAATAGATAGCAATTTCAGCTTTCAAAACGTCTCATCTGTAAGCTAGAACAATGTTTGTATTTTTGCTATGCTAAACACGCTATGGAAAAACCAACCCTGATTATGTGATGTTACCTTGGAGACATGAAAATTATTTTAGGAAGCAGACTGATTGCCTTGTCCATAGTGCATTCCCACCAGGGCCCAATTATTTCCCAGATATCACACACATCCTTTATTTACTTAGTTCTGAGAAACTGTGACACTTTTCATATCACAACAAAATTATATGTATTTTAACATTATCAAGTAACTTTCATTTTATGAAGATTCAATATCCATGTCTTTACCGAGTCTTTGTGTGACTTTTCATTTAGGGATGTAATTAAGCCATACTTCCCATTTTACATGTTAAGGTTTACAAATATAGATGTTAATTTGACAGCCAACCATCACCTTCCTCCTGAAGGTCAAGGAGTTCCAACTAGTCTCAGGCCAAACTATGTAGGGATCTTCTTTCCTGCTCTAGGTCTGTCAGCACTGCAAACACAACTATATTTGTCAAGTGCATATTGGATGGCAGGAGTTCAGGGAATTATTTAAATAACAACTGAGGGTCAGGGTACTTCCATGCACTTCTTAAAAATACTTTCACTGAAGTACAATATACATAAAGAAAAAATACAAATAAGTATATACCTAGATGAGAGAAAGGTGGGGCTGGGATGAGTATTAGGAACCTTGCTGAAGTACTAAAATGTGGTTTGGGCCAAACCAAGAGGGAGTGGCAATAGTTTCTTGTGACTGGCTTAAATATGTTTCTGGAATAAGTCACATGAGTGGAAGAATGGAATGGAACATACCTGGAAGTGATGGGAGAGCTTGATTCTTGTCTCACGGAGTCGAAGAATGAATCTCATAGACAAAGGAGAGTGAGTAAAGGGACAGAAGTTTATTAAGCAAAGATACAGAGAAAGTTCTCAGAAGTGAGAGGAGTCCAGACAGGGTTGCCACTGAGGGCTTGTAGGGTTGGTCTTTTATTGAAAGCCAACCAGGAAACCTAAATCTTTTAACATCTCTATTGATATCACCATTTACTAAGGACTAGTGATAACATCTTTAATAGCTCACTTCCTTTTTAGGGTCTGGTAATTTTTTGTTGGTCTCAAGTAGCTGTTATAACAAGACCCCACTCTGGCACCTGGGACAGTATGGTCTGGTTTATTTATCTCTGGTTTACTTTCATCTCCACAGTTTTGAGATTTTTGTGAGCCTGATTCCATGGCCCCCTACCTAGCCCTGCCTAGCCCCACTTGTTCCTAACTCAGAAATACTCATTGTCAGACACTTTTTCTCACATATTTTCTGTCTTTACATGTTAGACATTCCTATATTAATAAAATCCTCTTCAACTTTAATCTACCAATTGTGGAGATGAAAGTAACTATGGTTATAGTTATAACTATGGTTATAGTCTTAAAGATGTATGATTCTCTTCAACAGTTTCCCATAAATAAAGTACTTTTTATTTCTGAGAGTTCTGTTTATGTTAAGAAGGCATCAGCATGTTGTTCCCTAAGTACGCTGGGGAAATGAATGATTCTGTCTTTTTAAAAAACTTCCTCATTAGAGATTGCTATTAATAGCCTTCCAGTGTTACTAACAAAATTTCTTGTCAGAGAAGAGAAGGCCAAGAAGTCTAAATAATTCTACTTTGCTTTGCTCTTGCCTTATCCAGAACATTGTTCCTTTTTAAAGGAAGTATAGTCCTGTAGTCATGCTTGGTGTAGTTGCCAGTCATTCTATGCATTGCTAGCCAAGTATATTTATCTTATGTACATTTTATCAGGTGAAAGACGGTCTTTTTGATAATGTAGGCTCCCAAAGTAAAAATAGGTCAAAGAGCTATCTGGTATTGTTGGTCAGAATGCTCTGCCAACTGCTCCTTGTACTTCTCATTTTCATTTCTGTAACTTTCTTCCCCCAGTTTTCATTCATTTCTTGTCCTCAATTACAGCTTTGGGCACCTCCTGATATCTGTTAGTGTCCTCTTTTTATCGGCTCTGGATGTTCTTGGAATCTCACCTCTTGGATTGCATGTTTTGCTATTTTTTTCTTGTAGAGGGATCTACCTATATGTAAGTGGAATCTACTTATGGACTAGCGAGTTTAAAAAATGCTATCTGTGTTAGTAGGATGGAATTCAAATGCTTCTTTCCCACCATTCCCATTTGTCTCCCTCCATATTCCATCCTAAATTATAGTGAACTATATTTAGGCTTCCAAATACCTCCTCCACCCCACCCCTTCTTCCATCTGCCTCTCCTTTAGGCAATGGGTCCCTAGGGCATGCTGCCTCTTCTGCTTTGAACCTTCTCTGTCTCTAACCCCTCTTATTGTATGCAGTTTACATTTATTCTTCACAACTCACTTAAGATGGGAAGCCTCCCAGAAAGCTTTGCTAATTACTTTTCCAACCCATTCCTGATCACTTACATGATTTGGGAGCGTTTTTTCTGGAACCCTGGAGTTCATTGTGTGCACCCCAGCTTGGTACCCCTCACACTCTTGTTTAGTTATGTGGCTATTCATCTGTCTACCAGACTAGATGCTAAGTTCCTTTAGGTCAGGAGTCTCGTATTTTTATTTGTTGGTTTTCCAGTGCCTGTTTGGAATGCCTGATACACAACTAGCCAAGAAGATCTGTTGATTGTTGAATGATGACCTGAAAGAACCCCTGAAAAA
The DNA here is from genome assembly GCF_003254725.2 of Canis lupus dingo. Classification (NCBI taxonomy): domain Eukaryota; kingdom Metazoa; phylum Chordata; class Mammalia; order Carnivora; family Canidae; genus Canis; species Canis lupus. Next base: position 13,656,078 of record NC_064276.1, on the reverse strand, counting down.
AACAGCAGAATGTCTTACAGATTAAACTTAATTGTTCCTAACTAATTTATAATTTCATTTTGGATCTTTTCAAATAACTTCTCTCAAGACTCTTCTAACACTTCACATCCTATAGAAGAAGAAATTGCTTACTTTTTAGCCTCTTTAATAGAGAAAAATACATTAATTTGCTTTCCACTAACTTCATATTTGTAAAAATGTAGACAAGGACCGAACATCAAATTTAACAAAAATGTTTTCAGGGATGCCTGGGTGGCTTAGTGGTTGAGCATCTGCCTTTGGCTCCAGGAGTGAACCCCTGGGTCTGGGATAGAGTTCCAAATGGGGCTCCCTGTGAGGAGTCTGCTTCTCCCTTTGCCTATGTCTCTGCCTCGCTCTCTTGTGAATAAATAAATAAAATCTTTAAGAAAAATGTTTTCAAAGAGAGTACAATTTCTCTTGTAAGCAAGAATGTTTTCATTATTCAAGGAAACATGCTTTAAGTACTAATTTTGAGAAAGAAAATTCATATGATGGTTACCATTCTCATACGTTTATTAAATTTATAAATTATAAATATGAATTAAGGTTTATAGAATAAGGATGGAGGCCAAAGACTTCTGAGAAGTAATATTTTTTTCTAGGTGTTAGCTTATATCCTTGAAAGCAACAGGACTATTTCAGAATGTTTCAGAACATTTCAGACAACATGAACAGATTTCAACCAGTTCAGGATAATGAATTGTATTATAAGGAGTAGGCTTATAAAGCCAGATCTTTGCCACTAGCTAGCTGCATGACTTTAAGCAACTTACTCAACCTCTGTAAGCCTCAATTTCCTCATTTAAAAAATTTAATTGCTTTAAAAATTACATGGAAAAATATAATGTGCTTAATATGCTTGGCCCAGCATGCCATTCATTTTTTTTTTTTCAAAATCAGCAAAAATAAAATTTAATTGTGCGCCGCAGGTGTGGGCAGTCCGTCCTTCCTTGGGAAGGCCCCCCAGCCATCTTGAGGGAAAGCACACCTGTTCTTCCTGCAGACGGGCACCTGAAGGATCTGGATGGCTGGCCCCTTGGGTGGGCCACCTCAGCCTGCGGGAAAGAGTTGGATCCGAAGAGGCGAGGTGCGCAGTGTGCGGCCCCTGGCACTTTCCATAGGCCCTTGGCTCCCTCCTCACCGCCGTGGGCTCCAACCCTAGGCCAGCCAGGAGCTTCTTGGGTCCCGGCCCAGAAGAGCCACGGCCGCCCTAAAATACCTTCCAGGGAACACAGCCCTACAGCAAATGGACATTATTATTATTATTATTATTATTATTATTACCTGATATAAATTAGAGTCTTTTATATTTTCAAAATTTTTTCTAGTACTTCCTGATAAAGACTGCAATTCTATTTTCTTCAAAGTAGGCAAAAGATAAACATACCTTTATATTTTTAAGTATTAGTTTCCATGAAATACTAAATTGCCCCATGAGCAGTCATCTATTTGTTGCTGTTATTGTTTTGCTTTGTTTTTAATCTAACATGTATTCTTTCCTTTGAGAAACTATCCCTTTTAATATGGTTAGGTGGGTTACACTCTGCCCCTTCCTTTTGCCCACAGGTCTGAGCTCAATATCCAGTTCATTTAACCAGACTAGTATATCTCTCTGCTTCGGTGATGGATTCATAATCCAAACAGGGCCAGTCAGAACCTTCTCTATTATGTGATATAAGGACATTTATATCTATATAAATAGATATAAATAGAGCTTTCCTCCTTTCAGTTCAAGAGCTATGATGATACCATAAACTAGAGCCGATTTCTCATACAACTCCTTTGGTTACATGGAAAGAGCCATCTGAAGGAGGAGAAAATGACGTCAAAACAGTGTAAAACAGAGATGAGATCTGGATGAATAGAGATAAACCCTGGACCAAGCTATGGAATTTCCATTTATGTGAGACAATATATATTTTTTCTCTTCACTTAAACTCTAAATAGTGCTTATATAACTTGTAATAGCAGGAGTCCCTACTGACGTACCTCAAAACAGCAGGAAACGAACACAGCAGAAGATAAAGGTAAAACTAAAACCTTGCTGGTCATTACAACTATTCACAATCAAAACTTTCATATTTCATAACATTTTCAACTTTACTAATACGCATCCTCAAATAGCTGTGAAAGAGTGTACCTACCCTAGAAAATTAAATTATAACTATCAATTCTTTTTGTTACTAATTGCACTAGTTATGAAAAATATATTTATAGAGTGACTCTGACATTAGGAGAAAGAAAAACTTGGCCATGTTGTTTATTCTCTAAATTTGGTATTTTCTACCCCAGATTTACAAATGGAATGAGTAGATCTTTCCACTTTCTTTCTGTTGATTTCCAAAATAGCCCAAACTCTCAAAATGAGTACTCTACCAAATATCCTAAAATTATCAACAATCTTTGGATCCAAAATTAAAACCAAAGTGAAACTGAAAGTTCTCAGCGGGGGACAGTGGTGTGGTGTGAAGGAGGAAATGTGACTATTATCCCTGTCATGGATAAAATTAGAGCCTCTTCTATCAGTGAAAAATGTTTTTTTGTTTGTCTCTTTTCTGTTACAGCTGATTTTAATATATGGCCCAGTAATGGTAAGAACTATTATATTCAGGAATCATGCCCAACCCATATTATAGGGTCACTAATCATCTCAAAGTCTTTCCTCTTGTCCACATTTTTCCCTATGATACTTCCGGTGAGTATCTTCTGTGTATGCTCAGAGACAAAGAAGGAGATGATGGCCACTGTTTACTTTCTCTTTTGCTTCCTAATTTATCTCTCATCCTATGGCACCTGGCAGTAGAAGACCCTTTTAGTTATTTATTGGCTTCAATTTTCTCTTTCTCCCTAGCTAGCAGAATCCTTTGTTCCAGATGGCAGTGTACTCAGTATGAGGGATAGGTAGTTGGTTAGTCAAACCACTGTGGCTGACCTATTCCCAGCTATCTCAGTTTTCCAGTAGCCAGAGATGGTCACATGACACTGGTATGGCCAGTGAGACTCAAGAATAATTTTCCTCTTGGATGGTTCTGGGGAAGCTTTTGTTTTCCTTGTGAAAGGAGACATTCTGTCATGGTCTCCTTTACTTCTTCCTTCTTCCTGGCTTGGACTTGAAGTTGATGTCTAAATAGCAGCAGCCATATTATAGTCATAAGCCACGGACATGAAAATGAAAGCTGAATTGCTAAGAAAGGCAGAATATGAAGCTAGAAAAGCCTATGTTCTTGATGTCACTGTTGAGTGGCTGAACCAATGCAGCAGCTAGATTTTATGACATATTTCTTAGCATGTCATTAAAACCTTTGTTTAAACTATAGTTAATCAAGTTTTCTTTCATTTGCAACCAAACCCACTAATAATTTTAACATATGTCATTTTTATCTTCTCTGCCTGAAAAACTGGAGAAAATGCCTCACCACCTCTTGTTGGACATCAGAACCTCTGCAAGTTGCTGATACTGAGTGGACATGGCCTGTGTGTCCCTGGGCACTGTTGCCTTTGAGCTGATTACCTTCACTAGGCATCATTTTTTTAGTGTAATCATCTTACTGATGTTCCTGTTGCTCATGTGGTTTGAAAAGAGGGCAAATGATGATAAGGAACAAGCACCAAAGTGTGTATTCTCAAGGTGCAGTTGAATATGGACTGGAATCAGAGAGCTAAATGAGTCAGGTCTGCACAGCAGCAACTCCCATAAAACTGGAGATCCAGTTGCCAGAAATATTTCAGGCCTGGACTGAGATAGGCTAATATATTGTTTCTGTCAAACCAACAAGATTCAAATACCTATTCAACACTTATTTAGTAGAGATAAGGAGAAATTGATTTTCTATTAATAAAGATTACATACCAAAAGAGGTAACATGCTAATAAATTCACTTCTAACTGAAGCAGATTCAATCTTCTAAAGGTGAAAAACAAGGAAACCATTTCTTCCTTTTCTACTGTCCAGGTTCTCTCTTCAGTTTTCTTCGTTTTCTGAAACAGAATGTTTTCTGTGAACTATATTAAAGGATTTAATATCTGTATGATAAACTAGACCATGTGTTCATTCTAAACAACCTGGTGCCATTCCTTTATTTCAGAAATTTCAACTATGATTGCTGATTTCATGTTCCTCAGAATATTCAACAGAATAGATAGGCACCATGAAACAGGATTGTTTATATTTCCTTTGGGCAGAAGCAAAACCCTTTGCATTTTCCTAGTTAGTTGCAATTACAGGTGGGAACCTGAGTTAACTGGCGCCTGTTTCTCATTTATCCTGTTCGTTGCTTAGCACTTTTTAAAGACTGACATCCTGGGCAGTTGTCTGGTTGGCATGCCCCATAATCTAGTTTTAAATGAGTTGAAGTCATAGGAGAAATGCAGAGTGGAGAAAAAGAAGGGCACCTACAACACCCAGAGGGAAATCCTCTGGACTGCTGGGTGTTAGCTCTCTTGGTGTGGGTGTTTCTGCCTGCAGGCCTGAAAGGAATGAGCACAGCTCTCAACAGAATATATCAAATCACCATAGGATAAGTCCTGATTTGAGCTTGTTACAAAAATTCAGACTCTTCAACTAAATCAACAAGAACCAAATAATGGATCTGCTTCACTTAAAAAATTCAGAGAGCTAAACATATTTGCTGGGAATCTGTTATTTATCGGGAATCTCTTGTATATTAAGCACTGTTCTAAAAAGCATAGATAATGTAACAAAAGAGTTACTAAACAAATCACCATGGGATTGAAATTAGAAGTGAACATGGCAATAATTGGATGATAGACAAAATAAAAATGAAAATCATAACCAGGTTAATTCATGCGTTATTTGTCATCTTTAATAGCATTAAGTCCATTCTGTATGCTGGCTATGTTAATTTAAGCTTTATAATATAAACTTGTATCAGCCACTAGCTAATAGCAAAATCCTAAGTAGCAAAGGATTTAGACCTACTCAGTATTCCAGAAAAAGTGAAAAATAATGTATAGTATTTTAAGAAGTGAATTAGCAGCAACTTTCTATAATTTGCTGACATTCAGCACACAAGTCGACATTTATTTGGTCTTAGGAAATTGTTGTAACTTTAGGGAAAGCAAAATCAAAGATACACATTTTTAAAGTTGAACAAAAATCTGAAAAGTGTCAGTTTATTACTAAAATTTGGGGCCATAATTTTAAACCTATATTTTTACTAAACTAGTTCTGACAGTATTGGGTCACTCTGAGAGAAATGATGGTTATATCATAAGTAAAGTTGTTAAGAAGAAGAATTTCTTTAGGATTATAAACAAGAACTGCTATCCCATGGAAATGAGTAGGTCTTTGAAGTGGCATCATAGAAGATTTTTGTAATATAGCATAGCTTCACAAGAAAGGCCTTAAGCCTTTCTAGCAAGAAAAAAAAATAATAGCAACAATATTTTTGAAAGGAATCTGTTAAATGAATTTCTTCTACTGGGCACCAGAATAACTAATACAACTATTTAAACACCTTAAGTCATATGTGCAGATTATCAATTAACATGTACCCAGTGATAGATAATCTTCATTTTCAGGATAACTGAGTTTAAATAAGGTCAGATTAAAAAAATTTTATACAGAAAATCTTATTTTTGCCACCTCTTTAAAATTAAAGTGTATTTCCTTTTGGAGTTAAAAATAACATCCCTGAAGACTTGAATTAAACACCATTGATGAAAAAACAAAACCTAGTGGTCAAGTCCATACTTTGCTCCCCATTATGTTTTACACTAGTAAAGATGTGTGGAAAGACAAAGTTCTGACTTAGCAACTCACACATGTTTTTGAACCAAATTATGTTTCTTTTTTCTTTCACAAGTTTAAGAGATTCCATTGCCATTCTATCCCAGTTTGTCCATTCTCCCTGCTGTATACAGGATTTCCTTAGCATTGCATTCAAGAGTCTTTGAAATTGTTGCATAGCTTTTTTTTTTTTTTTTCCAGTTTTTTGCTTACATTGCTTCCAGTATATACTTGTTTAGGTAACTCTAGCTGTTTAGCAAACAAATCCCAAAACTTCAGTAGTTTCACACAATATAAAGTTATTCTATGCTCATCTAACCGTCTCGTGTATGTTCCTTGATTGAAGGGCAGCCTTATACAAGGAGATTCAAGGACTTTGGCTTTTCGATTATGAAGGTCTGCTATCCCCTCATGTGGAGAAGGTACATTTTCTTCTTAACAGCCTTACCTGAAAGTGATTCATAACACTTCTTTGCGTTGACAAAAACTTTCCTATAGCCTAACCCAAATGCAAGTAATAAGTAGATTAATTGCCAGGGGTCTAGCTGCTTCCCGACCACAACTCTCCAATAAGAAAGAGGGAGCAGTGAGTCTGGTTAAATAGGTAGGTATTTCTCCCCTCAATTTGCAGCAGAACTAAGCTACAAACAAACACTTTGTCAGGAGGTAGCACTATTATCAATTATTGACTCCAGCCTCAAAAGTCTTTTATATCTGAGAGTCTAGGCTATGCAAAATTGAAATGAGAAAATACATTGAAATTTATTTATAGTACTTCAGCTTTCCTTCAGCAAATCAATAACTTGTAGAAACTGAAGATGACTATAGTAAGAAAAGGTTAATTCATTTTTTTTAAGAGAGAGAGCAGGGGATCCCTGGGTGGCGCAGTGGTTTGGCGCCTGCCTTTGGCCCAGGGCGCGATCCTGGAGACCCGGGATCGAATCCCACGTCGGGCTCCCGGTGCATGGAGCCTGCTTCTCCCTCTGCCTCTCTCTCTCTCTCTCTCTCTGTGACTATCATAAATAAATAAAAAATTTAAAAAAAAAAGAGAGAGAGCATGTACATGCATGAGCTGGGGGAGATGGGGGTAGGAAGGGGCAGAGGGAGAGAGAGAATCCCAAGCAGGCCCCTGTGCACCATGGAATCGAAATCGAGTCTTGATCGCTCAACCCCAAGATCATGACCTGAGATGAAATCAAGAGTTGGATTGATTTCCCAGGCACCCAGATGCTTCAAATTAATTCATCTTTATAAGAAATATGTATTGAGCACATATCATGTATTGAGAATTAGGTGACCTAGGGCTGTAAATAAAAAGACCTATAAAACCCCATCCATACTCTTGCATTGCTTTAGAAAAGTGGGCAGAGTTTTGGGGGGAAGGGAGTATTTCTTTGCCATATTTACCTTTATAAATACACTTCAAAAAGGCAAAGATTTGACTCTCACTGGCTCCAAGCTCCTGCGTGCTCTACATGAACCTCATCCCTTAAACTTGGGCACAAGTTCCCAAGCAAATTTATAAGTCTTGTACAAACTTGAAAAATTGTACATTGTGTCAGATTCTTAATCTAGTATTTTTGGGTATTGTGGCTTCTAAATAACAAGCATGTCCTCCTTGTGGCAGAGCTAAAAATCAGATATGGCTGGTGGGTTGGGCTGGCTGAACTACACTCCATCTGAATATTTCTGTCAGCTGTTGACTCACATAGGAAAAGGAAGCATGTATACAGTGCATCCTAGAAGAGATGACTTGATGGAATCCAAATTGCCAGGAATGGTGGACCACCCCACCCCCCCGAAAAAAGGAAAGAGGATTTGGGTATGGTTTGCTCAACTGAAGAATGGGACCTGGAAGTTTAGGAGTAGTGGTTCTGAGCTAGGCATGATGGTTAGTACTTGACTATGACTTTATTCACATTCATTACTCACACTCAGCATGTCCAGGGGAGAAGCTCTGCATGTACCATCTCACTAAATAACATGCACCCCACTTGTGGGACCCTTATGAAAAGCCCCTCCTGTCTGGCCCCTGTTCTCTGCTGACAGGTAAAAGCTCTGCCCTGCCAACATGCAGATCTCACCATCTGTACTAAATACCAGGACTGCCTACACAAAGCTGCAGTACACAAGTAAGCAGTCACTAGCAATGTAAGATTCTTCCTCTTTTTGTATAGTTTTCAGTTGGCAGAGAAATTCTATAGCCTATTTTACCAGTCTCCTGTTACTCCTTGGTATTGGTAGAAATACTGTCCTTGGGATACAGTGTCAGATGCGCTCGATGTGGAGTCAGACTAAGGTGCAAATCTTCACTCCACCATCGGCTTCTTAAGTGGGCCTCTGTAACCCTATGTTTAAATATGCAAAACAATAACCCATGCCTTACCTCTATTAGAGTTTTCTTTTAAGGATCAAGTGAGATAATGTTTGTGAAAGTGTATTATGAAGCATTATAAAATTTGAATAAGCTCTTTTTGTACTATTGTTAATTGTAAAGGCAAATAGGAAAAACTACTTGTGAGAAAAAAGGTTCCTCTGAAATTCTCATTCCTCAAAAGATGATAGTCAAAAGTATTACAGATGGTGAAGTCATTAGTATTTCATGACCCCTGGTGAGGAACAGAAAAGATAGGATTAAGAGAGAGAACCATTAGTCAACTGAAAGAGAAAGCATTGAGAAGTTCTTTGTATGGGCATTTCTAGGGAATGATACTACAGAGATGGTCCAACTAATGTGAACTTTGTGGAAATGTTAAATGGTCCTTGGCGTGACAAATAATACATCTTGATACAGGGGATAGGAGATATCTACTTTTTAAATGAGATGATTTAGGAATCTATTTCTAATTTGAAATAAACCCATAATTCAAAGGGGTTCATCATAAATTATTAGTGCTTAGAATCTTGTTTGCAGCTAATAGAGGAAATTAGGGACATTCTTCATGAACACTTCATATTAAGTTGTAATATATTTTCTGGATGCAAAGAATATGAATGGCTGCATTACTGGCATGAACTCAGATGTCACCTTCAAATTTTAAGACAAAGTTACACATTTTGAAAAATCCAACATTTAACTTCAGTTAAAGACAAGCTCCTGGGATAAAATTTTTTTTCTATTTCATTTCTGCTTCTATTTCATTAGCATTAATAGGGTAAATGACATCCTAATGACTTAAAGTCATTAATATAGCTCACATTTTGCCATTTTTGAATTTGTACTTATTTCAGCTGAGCCCACAGTTCTTGTTGATGTGAAGATATTACTAATGAGATTAAAGTGAAAGATCTGATCTCTGGATTTGATCATAGTTACTTCTCTCTCTCTCTCTCTCTTTTTTTTTTTTTTTAAGATTTTTTTACTTGTTTATTGGAGACACAGAAAGAGAGGCAGAGACATAGGCAGAGGGAGAATCAGGCTCCCTCTGGGGACCCTGATGTGGGACTTGATCCTGGGACCCTGGGGTCACAACCTGAGCTGAATGAAGGCAGACACTCAACCACTGAGCCACCCAGGCACCCTGATCATAGTTCTTAATCAAGGAACTAGTTCAAAGAATATGAATGGATGAGGACTAGCTAACACCATAGATAGAAAACCAATTCAAAATGAATTTCCTGACAGATTGTGATTATTAAAATCACCTTGCTATATATAGTTTCACTCTTTTTTATTTATTTTTTTAAAGATTTTATTTATTTATTCATGGGAGATACAGAGAGAGAGAGAGGCAGAGACACAGGCAGAGGGAAAAGCAGGCTCCACGCAGACAGCCCGACGAGGGACTCGATCCCGGGTCTCCAGGATCACGCCCGGGCTGAAGGTGGTGCCAAACCGCTGAGCCACCCCGCCTGCCCTTTTTTTCTTTTTAAAAAGATTTGTTTATCATTTATTTGAGAGAGAGAGAGAGAGAGAGAGAGCCCCCCCAAGCAGGGGGAGGGGCTGAAGGAGAGGGAGAGTACTCGGCATGAAGTCTGACATGGGGCTCAATCTAACAACTCTGAGATCATGACCTGAGCTAAAACTAAAAGTCAGACAAAACCTACTGAACCATCCAGGTGCCCTACAGATTCACTCTTAAGCCAGGTAATCTTTTCTTTGCACTTATTTTACTTTCTAAATTTCCCAGGGAATGGTTTTCCCAAATCCATTTTTGACCTGTTCCTGCAACTTCATTTACATGATACTGCTCAGGGTTTAAAAGTTATTAAAAACAAACAAACAAAAAAAAAAAACAAAAAAAACAAAGCAAAACAGGAGATAACTAATTTTTAGAGAGTAACTTTTTTTTCTTTCTGAAAGTTATTGAAATTGTTCAGTAAGTTAAAGATATCTTAAAATATAATAGGCTAGGCAAGGATGAAGGGGGTAAGGGATAAAAATACAGAGTAATTTCAAATACAACAATCCATTCCTCCACACATACCAGCAGTTTAGCCTAAGAATTAGAAATTCAGTAGCATTTATCAAGATGAATAAGAAAATCTCATAACTTATTAAATTGTGAAAAATCATATTAACATCATTTCTGCAACTGGTCTCAAATTTGTCCCCTAGTTTCCAATGTTCCTCACCTACTTCAATCCCTCATTATGTCTGCAATATTTCCATAGTCTCCTAACAAGTTCTCTATGTCCTTCCCTTCTGACCATCCTTCTACACCTGCCATCTGTTCTTATTCCCACTTACAGTCAAAATATGAGATGACTTCTGCTGGCTTCAGGTTGGTTTTCAAGGTCCTCCATAGTAAGACATCTCATCTCCCAGTCTTCCATACCATATGCTCTGCTTAGATTCTAACATCAATAATGTAGATGAGACTTAATAGAAATTGTGATTCAATTAGATTTGATTAAACTGTGATTAGAAATATCTCTAAAGCATCTTGCATCATTCCTAGAAAATAGAAGGCATTAATAAATTACACCTGTTACTGCTGTTTTTGCTGTTAGTGTTATTGTTACTTACTCTCTTTGCCTGGAATGCCTGCTCAGGTCTTATTCTTCTTTAAAACTCCTCAATTCTAAGTATCCTCTCTTCAGCACAATGTTGAAACCCTGTCTATAACTTATATCATTCTACTTTATAACAGTGTTGATTTTTTTCTTTCATTGTCTGTCTTTTCATCATGAGAGTGAACTTTCAGGTAATAGAAACTGCATTTCTACCTTATCATTAAAACTACTGAAATAGTATTTTGTATATAGCAAGCACTCAGTAAATATTTGTGGAAGGTATGGCATAGGAAAACCAATATATGTTCAAATAAATTTCAACTTTATTTTTTAAAATATGGCTATGGTAACCAAATAACATATTGTTCCAAATGGGAACACTTAGTAAAAGAGGATATTATTGATAATTATATGGGGATAACAGGCACACACTGGAATGTATGGTCATCATGAGCAAATGAAAACTTCATGAAAACACAGCTAAATATTGCAAAGATTACCCTAATTATATTACTCTTTCCCTTTTGCCATCATGAAATCAAGCTGTTACAAAGAGAAATTTGGGTATGACCAAATTTTTAAAATATGGAGGAGCACTAATAGAAACAATTGGAATATGTGTCAGAGTTTGAAGGTCTTTGACATTCATCTGAGTTGACCAGACTATAGATTTGAAATGAATATGAGCAGAATATTTTAAATTTGTCTGCCATGTCTTGAACAGGAGTGTAATGGGGGAAATGTCCGTGGGCAGAGAAGTGTGCTGCCTCTGAAGTATAAAACCTTGGCCTTTACTCTCTCCTCTCATTCCAGAACTTCTCAGGCTCCAGCCACTTAAGCTGTAGCCTTCACATGTATCCACTCTCCTCTCTCCTTATCTGTTAATGTTGGGTGACTGTTTTAAAAAGGCTTTCTTCTACCCTCTGCACGTCCTAAGTGAGCATATTTTGGGGCCATCAATGGTGTTACCCACAGAGCATGAAGGGAGGCATTTTCTAAAGAGGAGTGTGGCATTCCCTGGTGGAGGCAGTCCCGCTGTGAATAGGCCACAAAGTTAGGTGACTCAGAGAATTCACAGGGTCCACACTGAAGTCAAGAAGATTCTGATGAAGTAGGGAGGAATGCTTTCTGTCTCAGCTCTCTTAGAGATAGGACCTCAGTTGAGAAGTTTAGCAGTGGCCTTTATACCCACTGGGTGAGCAGATGGTCATCAGCATCCAACCAGAACACAGTGACCATTATATCACATATGGTCTATGAAGGGCTGTCAGTATTTTGTCAGGGAAACTCTGAACTGAGAGCTAGGAGACCTAGAGCACAGGATCTAACTGAAGTAGAGTCACCAACCAGCTATGTGACTTTGAACAAGTCACATATCAACTCTGCATCCTGAGTTATAAAAGACAGTAATAATCACTGAGTACATTACAATAATGAGAGTAGATGTGGAATCACTTGTTAAACTGTAAATTACTTCAAACATTCTGTCCTCTATTATTAAAGTAGGACACTTTATTTCCTATTTGTTGCACTCTGAAGTCTTTGAAATATAATTGTTTCTTTTAAGTACTGTTCTGAGTGCAGTTAAGCTGTTTCTTTTCATGATTGCAATTTTTGGGCCACATTACTTCAAGACAAGTATTATTACTTAATGAAAAACAAGTAAATGGATTTTGCTTTTCAAATTAAGAAAATTAGCTTGAGATGATATGGCTTTTGACAGCAATAATGTTTGTGAGTCAAGTTGCCTAATTTGGAATGCAGATACACTCAACTATGTAGGATTTAATTGATTCTGAAAATAAAGAATACATTGTTCTGAAGCACTGTGGTTATCTTAATGTGTCTAATTTCATTAATAGTTTGAGGGGGAAATACTAGATTTTTGATCCTGCTCAGCTCTGCCAATCAGTTCTCTGTGACCTCTGGTGAATCAGTTAACATGTCTAGATCTTTGTTTTATTTGCAAATCACTTGGAGTAGATACTACCTAAGGTTCCTCCTAATTCTGAAACAGACTATTTCACAACCATTACAATTTTAAAAGCAATTTTAAGCTGAAATGTTTTTCCTTTTTTATTAAAATTAATAAATGCTTGGTTGAAGTTAATTTACCCTGTACTAAACAAATGACAGCTCAATGACAGTATTTACAAAATGAAGTTGTCAAAATGAAAGAGTGACTTTTTGGAAAAGAGTATTAAAGTGCAATTGACTTTGAAATAACCTGCTTAGGCAGGGCTCACAAATTCTACCCAAAGCAACATTTTGAGACTATTTGCTTAGCATGCAAATTAAAATCATCATTAAAAGATCAGTGGCCATGTGGTGGCTCTATGATTAATGATTTCCAAGGCCAAAGGGAGAGATCTGAGTTAATTAGCTTGCCTGATCTCTTGCCCCCTTTGCCTCCTGGGACAGAGCTGGGTGCAGAGGTGTTTCCTTGGGGGGAGAGGGAGGGATTCTCAGTCACAGATGCCAGATCTTAAGCTGACCTCAGCAATCTTACCTACTTCATCACCCACCCTTTTTAGCTGAAGGAAGGTCATTCCTTGAAAGACAAAGTGATGATGGTCCTGGGGAGGGAACCAGGGTTATTAGGTCACTGTATCTTATCCCTGATAAAAATCAAAGTAATAAATTGTGGAAATAAAACTACTCAGCAAAAATTAAGAAAAAAAATAATGCAATTCCAATTTTTAAAAAGGACAGAGTGCATATACTTTCTTTTTTGTTTATTCCCTTTCCACTTTTGTCTCTTTACCATAGACATCTCAGTGCAGTAGAAAAGCAGTCTTGGCTTTCTCACTAACTTGTTTTATTACTTTGGTGAGTGAGTAACTCTCTAGGACCTTTCTTTGTATGCAAAAATGTTTTTAGCTTTAGCAAAACTCTTCAACTCAGTGACTCCATAACTAATTTTACAAAAAAAAAAAAAAAAAAAAAAAAAAAGACAGTTTATTCATGACGTCTTGAAGGTCAGGAAAGCTGTAAGTCAGAAATTGGTCAAGCAAAGAGGATTTAAGAAGACAAAGCAAGGATGGTTGGGGGTTGGAGGTCTCAGTCAAGTGGCCTGTGACTAACCAGGTCAGCAAGAACTACAGTTCCTGGAAATGCCTGGGCTGTTTACACTTTGACCTGGCCACTGTTGTTTCTACCCTAGACACTTGAGTTACTCAAATAAGTCAGTTCTGAAAGTTTTAACCTAGCATCGTATTATTCCAATCATCTTCACTTCTACTCTGTTATTGCCAAACTCTGATGATAAAAATCATGCAAAGACAAACTGATATCACCAAAGTCCTGTGCTCTTCACCCCTTCATCAGTCACCCAAAACCCCACTCCACTTCCTCTCTGTCACCTCTTCTTCTGAGCGGAAAACTTTTTTCAGCCTCACAGAAAATAATATAATTTTTTTTTTTTTTTTTTACTAGGACCTCTTCAGTGTTTCCCTATCTGTTAACTTTCCTCTTGGCATATATTTGGTTGTGTTCCCTTCTTAAAAAGTAGTTGTATGTTCTCTTGTGGTTACTTGCCTATTAATTTCCCTCCTTTAATGGTCAAGCTCCTACGAAAGGGTTTATTGTTCTTTTTTTTCCTCACCTTCTATTTATTTTTCAGTCTGTTTTGTCTGGGTTTGAGTTCCCTCCAAAGCAGACTCTGAGATAAGTATTCAAGTGCAAGTAGATTTTTTGGAAGCTGATCACAGGTAACACTATAGGCGTAGAAGAAAGCAAGGCTTGAAAGAGAAGGATGCCAATATAGGGTATGTAATCAATCACTTTTAGGCTATCCTCAAATCTATATCTCTAGGTCATGTTTCAAATTCTAAGTCTTGATTTGCAAATCTACTAACTGTCCCTAACCGATATCTATGGCATCTCAAACACAGCATCTACAAATATTGGTTTCATGGACTCAAAGCCCTGGTTCTCCTACTTATTATGTATGTAGCACCGAGCAAGATATTTATCCTCCATAATTCCCAGATTACCTCTCTATGAAAATAGGGCCAATAATAGTACATCAATATTGATTCAATAGTGTAACAAAAGTGTTTTGAGAATTAAATGAGGATGTTTTGCTAAGCAGTAAGCACAGTGCCTGGAATGTAAGAAGTGATCAGTAATCATTAGCTTCCGTTCTTAATCTGATAAGGACTTTCTTCCCAAACTAATTTCTTTTTTTTTAAGTTTTTTTAAAATTATTTATTTATTTATGACAGTCACACACAGAGAGAGAGAGAGAGGCAGAGACACAGGCAGAGGGAGAACCAGGCTCCATGCACCGGGAGCCCGACGTGGGATTCAATCCCGGGTCTCCAGGATCGCGCCCTGGGCCAAAGGCAGGTGCTAAACCGCTGTGCCACCCAAGGATCCCCCCAAACTAATTTCTTATTATGAATTCCCTATCTTCATTAATGGCATTGTCATCTATGTACTTAAATCAGAAATTTCCAATCTAGAATCTTTTCCCACTCTAAACATCAGTCACCATATTCTGCCAGTTTCCCCTCCCACATACTTCTTAAATTTGTCCTTTCCTTTTCATCCTTCTCCCTCTGCCTTAATGCCATCCCTTGTCACTTTTTACTTAGATTAAGATTCCTTAGGGGATTCTTGCAGTTCACGAGGCCTAGCATAGTATCTGACACAAAAGAATCATCTAGTAAATGTTTGAACTAATGAATATCATCAAATCATCTCTATTATAATAAATAGCACCACACTCCTGGGTGCCTAGGAAACTTCCTTGATTCCATTTTATTCCTTGTAGCACACGTTTAATTCATGGTAAGCCTGTTGCCTCTACTTTCAGAATATACCCAGAATCCAAGCATTTCTCAATACCTCCCCTAATACATTCTTGGCTTAAGACTACACTTACCTGTCTCCTCAGGATTTCCTCCTCTTGCCTTCTCTATGTCTGTCACAGGGAAACTGGAGTGATCTAAGCATATATTAGATCTTACCATGCCTCTGCTTAATACCTTCCTGTGGCTTCTTAATAAATTCCTTAGTATCATTTATAAGGACTCCCAAGTGCCCCACTGACTTCTCCCACTTTATCTCTTCTTGTCTCTTCATTTACGTTATTTTCTACTATGGCCTTTGTTCTCCACCTGGAGCATACCAATCTTGTACCTTATTCACTGCTATTCTCTGTGTGGACCAACCACTCTGCCCTAGGCCTTCACATAGCTGCATCTTTTTCATCATTCAAGTCTTAATTCTCCACACTTATCACTGTCTAATTTACATCCTTACATCTTATTATCTATTTCTGCAACCCCACTCCTAGAATGTAAGCTACACAAGGCAGAATTTATGTTATTGCTGTCTCCCAGAACTTGAATAATGTCTAGCACATAGTAGGAGCTTAATAAATATTTGTCAACAAAAATTTTTAATCTGTTCAAAACTAGGCTCTTGTAGGACACTAAATGGTAAAAAACCAAAACAAAACAACAAAAAGAACGAGGTTAGAAGATATCAACAAGAACCCCAACAACCCTAACAAGACCTTAGGATGAGAAATCAATTAGAAAGATTAGAAATATAGCTAATTTGCTATGATGATAAGATTGTGTGTGTTTCCTTTTGAAAAATTCTTTAATTATCATTACTGTAGTGCAGTAAGTGAAAATTATGAGTTGAGTGCTGTGACAAAACATCCTCTGGTAATTCTCAGAAGGACATATTTTATGGCCAGTGTAGTCTGAGAAGACTAACTTCTGTTACTTGGGTCACTCAGTACACAAAGAACTATTTGACATAGTCTATAATGAGCATTTTTCTTCTTCATTTTATTTTCTAATAATGGTTTTGAAATTTTTTAAATGACAATAATGTTAACATCTTAATGAAATAGAACATTTAAAGTTCTGACTCACTGATGGGTCAAGTTGAAATGAGATTTATATGTGTGCATGGAGGAGCAATTAGCAGATATACAGGAAGATGCTTCTGGTTTGGGGCCTCTGGTGCTCATCAAATTGCAGGTGGCACAGTCACTTGTCACAGCCTTCCCATTCCACTTAACCTGGAAATTCTGAACAAGTTTCTGAGGTTCTCTTGATTTCCCTTGAGAGTCCCTGAACCAAAAACAGCTCTTATGGTAAACTTGAGCTGAGAAACAAATTGACCTGAGAACACTCCCATGATTCCCATTACCAGAGAATGCTTTTTAAATTATAGCATAGCACAGATTTTCAGATTATAATTTAGAGACAAATAAGAAGAAAACTATTAGAATATTTTTTAAAAGGAAGGATCAGAAGAATGAGTTCTCTTGTCTTGGTGCCATTATGATTGAAGAGAGAGTTTCAGTGGCCAACATAAAAGAGATAACTTGGTATCATAAAGCACTCTTTGGTTTCTACTTAGGCCAATAATGATAAAGTAGGATACATGAAAATAACCTTACAAATTAAGAGCTCATAATTATGTGGTTTAGTCAAACAAAAATAAGTAAATCTAGATAATTCTGTCAGCAGTAATGCAAAATCTGAGAAGTGGTCTCATTCTCATTCCCCAGAACTAAACAACGACAAATTAGAAAAATTACCTGGTAGTTTTATATTTCTTCATCTGAAATACTGATAAATATAAATTTTTCTATTCATTTAGACTATAGCATTAAAAAGCATAAAGCAGTTGGCTGTTATGGCAGAAATTGCCTGCTGATGTCACCAAATCTTTCCTTTCCTTTTCTTTTTTTTATAAGGATTTTATTTATTTATTCATGAGAGACACAGAGACATGATGTGGGACTCGATCCCAGATCCTGGGGTCACACCCTGAGCCAAAGGCAGATGTTCAACCACTGAACCACGCTGTCATCCCCAAATCTTTCCTTTTCTTACTGAATATTCAGGTAGACTATATTTACCAGCCTCCTTTAAAGTTAGATGTGGCCATATGAGCAAACTTTGGCCAATAGGATGAGATTAAAGGTGATGTATATCCTTTTAGTATTGATCCATAAAGACTCTCATACATAATTTTCATTACCCTTTTCCCTTCTGGTTTCATACAAATAAATGTACTGACCTTGGAAGCAACATGTTGAAGTTACAGGGCCACAAGACAGAAGAATCTGAGTCTTTGAACTATTTGGTAGAAAGCCACTGGTCGATTGGAATTTCACCTAAGTGAGAAATAAGTTTCTCTCATGTTAAGCCTCTGAGATATGGAATATATCTCTTATATTAGCTAGTATTACCTTTACAAATACATCTGGTTAGAGTTGTTGCTTATTAAAGGTCCTATTGGTCCTGTCATAAGATTTTCATAAAAAGTGCTGAGAATCTTAAACAGTACCTTCAATCTCATAATCTTATATTTTTTCACTCTATATGTAACTTAATAATTCCTGATTGGGAAAATTCTGTCCACTAGTATTATATATTACATAATTTCCCAGAAAGCTAAGAGCTTCCTGACTGAACTTTTTCTAAGTCATATAAATTTATGCACTGATGACTTTTTGGATATTTTATTAATAATTAAAGTCAAATAGTTACATAGTTCAAAACTGTGGGCATATATTATACAGAAATAACGATGAGGTAAAATCATTATGTTAAGTAATTCTAAAGTTTCCAATCATTATTTCCAAATGATATACTGAAATAAATGCCTCTCAAAAAAATGCTTCTGGGATCAGGTCATGAATTCTTGTTTTCAAGCAGTTGATAAAAAGATATCTTTAAAAAAAGAACATATGATCAATAGATGAATGGATAAAGATGTGGTACACACACACACACACACACACACACACAGAGGACTACTGTGCAGCCGTGAAAGGGAATAATATCTTGCCACGTGTGACAACTTGGATGTACGTGGAGGGTATTATACTAAGTGAAACAAGTCAGACTGAGAAAAGAAGACACCACATGACTTCATTCGTGTGTGGAATCTAAAAAACAAAACAAATAAATAGACAAACAAAAAGCAGAATCAGACCTGTAAAAACAGAGAACAGACTGATAGTTACCAGAAGGACGGGGGTTGGGGGATGAGCAAAATGGGCAAAGAGAATTGAGAGTTACAAGTTTTCAGTTGTGGAATGAGTAAGTCATAGGAATAAAAGGCACAGCATAGGGAATATAGTCAATGATATCATAATAGCATGGTATGGTGACAGAAAGTAGTTAACTTGTGGTGAGCATAGCATAGAGATGTATGCCATGTATAGACATGTTAAATCACTATTTTGTTTACTTGGAACTAATGTAATATTGTATGTCAACTATAATTAAATAATTTTTTTAAAGAGACACATGGCCAGTTCTCCAGGCGATGAAGATATATATTGGTATGTCCTTTCATGACCACATGGATTGACGTTTTTAAATACTTACTAACTAAAGGAAGATAATTTATCAAAAAGAAGTTTTATCAGAAATGCAATTATAGATTATGGTACAATTGTCAATATAAGAAGCTTTTGTTTTTCAATCTTATGCTTTTCCTTTTTAAACTAGAAACATGTTTGCTACAGTTTCCAAAACAAGAGTCTCTTCTTAAGGAGTTAATCAGTCATGCTTCTAAAACCTTACTGATGAGAAATAAAATTGTTTTCTGGCTTACAAATTGTAGAATATGGAAATAAATTCCAAGGTGTTGACTCATGTGTGCAGTTATATCACTCTATCAGTACTCAATTTGTATATGTGAATATGTATGAACCCTGGAAGGTTTACAACAAACATGAATGAGAATTCTTGGTAAAGAAAGGCAGAAGTCTTCTTAGTGAAAGTTTGAAGAAGGACCAAACTCTTAAATTCAATAAGCAACTTTTTTTTTTTTTTAGGACCAGAGATCATCAATTCAAAATATTTTTATAATTGCCATCATAGTCTAGGTATCAACTGATTCATAATTACCTGTTCTTTCTCTTCAGTTTAATCCAGTCACATGTTTGCCAACAGAGCATTGCTTTTTAGTGTTGCTAACCTTCACAAAAGGGAGTTGAACATTTAAGAGCCCTCAGTAATAAATTACTAGTTGGCACTAGCTTCCAGCTGCCTCTCATGGCAAGTCCATTTTTGCTTCAAAGATCTTCACCAATTCTCATCCCGTGTTTTTTCTTTTTCTTTAACCTACTTTCTTCCTTAGTCCTACCTCCTTCTAACCCCCTCCCAAAAAAGATAGTATTTAGAAGTCTTCACCATTTTGTCGTAGCCAGTTCTGCCCCCTTAGCCTCTCCTCATTTGGTTACCTCAAAACTTACTTGGTGGAAGGAACACTGGACTGGGGCCAGGTGACCTCAGAACTTTGTTATTGGCTGCCACAGGTAGATATTGATTTCCTCAGAGAAAATGCTGACCACCTAGACGTCAGTCAAACTAATTGGACTGCTTCCAGTTTCACCTTAAAGTATTCCTTATCAGGCTGCCTAAGCCCACCGTGCATCTCTTTAACTACTTTCTCTCTCTCTCTCTCTCTCGCATGCACACACACACACACACAGAGCTAGCATCCACATTTAAATTTTGCACAGATTATTTTTCAAATTGGAATCATCACTTTTTTAAAAATAAACTTCTTAGGGGCACCTGGGTGGCTCAGTGGTTGAGCATCTGCCTTCAGTTCAGGGCGTGATCCTGGGGTCCTGGGATTGAGTCCCACATCATGCTCCTCACAGGAGCCTTGCTTCTCCCTCTGCCTGTGTCTCTGCTTTTCTCTGTGTCTCTCATGAATATGTATTTATAGAAAAGTCATGAAGACAGTACAGAAAGTTCCCATATTTCCCCCTCCCAGTATCCCCTATTATTTTAAGCAGTGCTGTGAAAGAGAGAAAGGTTTGTTAGGTCAAGATGGAGCAAAAACTCTAAGGCCAGGAACTCATCTCCTTCACATCTTGGAGGTGACAGGATCCAGTATTTGAAAGAGATGCAGAATGATAAAAACTAGAGGAGAACTAAATGAATCAGATGAAGGTGCTATTCTACTTATTATGGCTACGAAAAGGAACAATTATTGAAGAAATCATCTTAAGAAAGTAAAGTAATAAAACTAGATCTGGATGGGTAACGAATTTGAAATATTCCTAGTCCAAAAAAGGAAAAATCGAATGACTTGTTTTCTAAAATTAATGTCTTAAAAAATGCTAAATTTAGGTAGAGTTGAATTATATGATTCCTATGATCCTTTCTAGGCTTCTACCACAAGATTAAATAGGAAAATAGTAATTGCAACCGTCAAGTAAAAAAATGATGTGACTGAGTAGTGATTTGGCTTTTGTGAACAAATACGTTATCCCACAGAAGCAATTATTAAATGGAAAAACTCCATTGGACTCCCTGGATTGAGGTGGAAAAACAGCTTTGTCTCACTAAGCAAGATGTTTGCATAGTAATCTGTAATAGATACAAATAGGTTTCATTTGATCCTATGGGGAGAGCAGGAAAGTTGTTACTGACCATCATCCAGATGAGCAAACTGAGGCTCAAGGGAACACTCTTCAGACCAAGCCAAGACCACAGACTGGGTAGATGTTAGAAATCAAGTGGGTTAGGGGTGCCTGGGTGGCTCAGTCAGTTAAGCATCTGCCTTCTGCTCAGGTCGTGATATTGGTGTCCCAGGCTCAAACCCTAAGTCAGGCTCCTTGCTAAGTGGGGAGTCTGTTTTTCCCTTTGACCCTCCCCATTTTCATGCTCTCTCTCTCTTAAATAAATAAATAAAATCTTAAGAAAGAAAGAAGAAGAAAGAAAGAAAGAAGAAAGAAGGAAAGAAAAGAAGAGAAAGAAAGAAAGAAAGAAAGAAGAAAGAAAGAAAGAAGAAAAAAAGAAAGAAAGAAGAAAGAAAGAAAGAAAGAAAGAAAGAAAGAAAGAAAGAAAGAAATTAAGTGGGTTAGACCAAAGATTCATAGTCCTTGTAGAGACTCAAGGACAGAGATCTAAAAGTAAAATGAGGGTATTATCTCGAAGATCTTTTCTCTGTTGTAGAACACTAGTGTGTAGATAGATCTTCAGGGTCCATGACAAATCTGAGTGCATTCAATTTGAGAGGTACAGACTGAAGAAGGGAGGCTGCTGTTTGAAGCTACCTTCTCTGTCTCTGTATCTCACACAGACACATACAATATCTTTTAATTCACTCACACGTGATCATTTTGTTATGCTTTGAAAATGCTGGAGAGCAATGAGAAGGAGAAACATCCTAAAGCAGAGTCCAAAAGCTTTCTTCAGTCTTCCTGCCCCCAGACCCACAGTTCTCCAATCTAACATTCTTAGTGACTTCAGGTTATCCACTCCCCCACCAAAATAAAACCCCTCACACATCTGAACATGACAACCCCCCCAAACTTAACCCAAAATACAGGCCTAAACATGTCATCTTCATCCTGTGTAAAAACATTTGATCCCTGTAGGATGAGTCAACCTCTTCAGGGTGACACATATCTCTTATAATATCAAGTCCTTGTCATACTATATGTTGGCAAATTGAATTTAGATTTTTAAAGAATGAAAAAAAAATAAATCTCAAATCCTATGGGCGCCTGGGTGGCTTAGTCGGTTAAGCCTCTAACTCTTAATTTCTGCTCAGGTCATGATCTCAGAGTCATCAGATGGAGCCTCACGCTGGGCTCCATGCTGGGCAAGGAGCCTGCCTAGGATTCTCTTACTCCCTCTCCTGCAGCCCCTCCTCTCCCTGCTCTTGTGTGCTCTCTCTCTCTCTCAAAAAAATAAAATAAAATAAAATAAAGTAAAAATAAAGTCCTATGGTCCATTGTAACCTCATTTCTCACCACTTTCTATCATGAATATTACATTCTGTACACATAAAACTTCCATATCACAAGGTAAGTAGGACTGGTGTTTAAAATCACACACAAAATTTTTACATGAGCAGTTTTATTTGCACATAATAGTCATACAGTAATGATAACTGCTATATTTACTGAGTACTTGCTTATGACAAGCATTGTAGTAGGTACTTTACATGTTACATTTCCATTAAACTTTATAAACTCATTCTTCAGAGTAATTCAGAGTAATCTCAAGTGGAGAAAACAGATTTAGAGGTTCATTTTCACTCAAGGACCTACAGCTAATACAAAGGAGGATTGAAGCTCAGATGTGTCTGCCTTAAAAGCCTGTTTTCTTTCTCCTGTGCAGTACATTGCCAGGAAGAGCTGTGACTTTGGAGCCATATGGCACTGTGTTTAAATCTTAGCCCTGCCATTTACAGGCAGAGTAACCTTCTGTAACTTGACTACTCTCTCCCAATCCCCATTTCCTCATTTGTAAAAATGGAGAATTTTTACAAAACAAAACAAAACAAAACAAAAAAAACCCCTGAGAATCAAAGGGGAAAACCGATATAAAGTGTTTTAGCTGCTAGTATTATTTTATCTCATCACCTGTACTTGGCAAATGCCACTTATTTTTTAAAACCTAGTCCAACTGTCACCTCCTAAATTGACACCTTCAGCAACTGTGCCGGGCAAAATAGTTTTTTCCTAAGTTCCCACATGATTTTAGTCTGGGTTCTCCCCCAAAGCAGTATGAGACAAGGATTTGAGTCAAGCAGTCTTTTGAGAGGTGCAAGGAGCATGTATAGATAAGGAAGGAAGCAATTGGGGCGGGGGTGGGGGGGAAGGCAGCCTTTCAAAGATATGTTATTAAGTCGACTATTGTTGTGGGTAACTGCTAATTTCTATCCCATTGGGAAATTCTGAAAATGGGAAAAGTTAGCCAGGAAGGTGGGATCTGGGTATTTTTATTCCTGCACTGATTAGTCATTGATTACAAGCTAACCCTGTACCAGTATAGGCATTTTTGTCTTCTGGTATATATAAAGCATAATGGGTTCTGGGAGCCTGAGGGCAGTCCACCACCAAAGATACCAGTGCTACCTTTGGGAGTCAAGCTGATGCATGGTAAGAAGATCTGAGCAAACAGGAGTGGAAAACTGAGAGTGTAGCTATTTATGTCTTAAATTATTAGGGCATTAATTAAATTTATTAAATTATTGGTACATTCATTCATCTGATTTTGTTCTTTATCAATCTCTTTTCACCTTAGATTTTCTTGCGCAATGACTAGCATGACCAGCATACCAACAAATGATTGAAGAAGGAAGGAAGGGGAAGGAAGAGAATTTTTAAAAGAAAGAAAAAGAAGGAAAGGGAGACAAAGGGGAGGAAGAGAAATGTATGGAAGGGAGTGGAAAGGAAAGGAGGGGAAGGAAGGGAAAGATTAGGCTGAATTCTGTACCATGATTTGGAATGGAGGCATCTCCCTTCTTTTTACTTCTCATGGCAGCAACAAATAAAATGTATAAAACTGCTAAAGGAATAAAGAATTCCCAGGATTGCATACATAAAGCTGTCTAAATATGAATTTAAGTATTCAATATGAGAATAAATTGTAGAATCAGAGTTTTTCTTTGCCTGATCAAAAGCCAAAAAGGTGCTATAAAGCTGATAAGGAACCCTGGCCTTCAGCATGTACAGTTTGAGAAAAGATTCTAAAAAAGATAAGTGAGGAATTTTTTTTTCTTGCTGTACTATGTAATGAGTTTTATAATGGAAACACAATTGCAAGTTACATAATCGTGTAGGTCAGAGCTATTGATCTGCCCAGTGACAAGACTTCCTGAGTGAATTGCATTGTTCCAAAAGGATGGCTTGAAAGCTAATAATGGCCAAGAGTGTTACCTGAATTTTTTACTTCCAATAGGATTAGGTTCATTGCTCTGTACATCAAAAATGTTAAGCTAAAGAAGTTTTGTAAAGCAATGTAGAACGTGAACTCAGCACTAGGAAGCAGGCACAACACTACCTGACTAGCTTATGTGACTTTGGGGTTATCACAAAAATTCCTTGGATTCCAATTTCATCATTTATAATATTAGTACATTGAACTTAGTCAGAAGTTGAAAATTCAGATGTTGATGCCTCCTGAACGAATGATAAGGATGAGGGTGAACAGCAGAGCACATATCCCATCTAATGCAACAGTCATTACCCAGATCCACCCAGTGGTTGCCACACTGAAATTTCACTCTTGGGCTGTCAAATCTCCCAGTATTTCCTAGGAACCAAAACATGACATTAGGTGAATTCTCCAGATCTTAATGTATTGGTCCAATTATTATGAAAAATACAGTATGGGCCAAAGAAGGTTTATCAGCTATGGGCAGAATATAGCTCATAGATTATTACTCACTTTTGGACCAGATGAGTCTCAAATGTCCTTTCAGTTATTCCCCTTTTGAAAATGATATATGGAAGCATAATTGTTCTAAGTCTGAGACAACTGTGCATAGAACTGCTCCTGTTCCTACCCCTGCTTTCTTCCCTAAAGGGATTTATGTACTTTGGCTGAGTTCTAGGGCAGTCACCAATAATCTTCCTCAGCCAGGAAATTCTGCTTTAGCACTCTTTCTTAATTACCTGGCTATATGTCCTAAAATCTAAAAATTGATGGAGATAATCATCCCAACTTCGGATAAATTTCTATTACTAATCACAATGTAGGTTACCTTAAGGACTGGCTAAGTCCCTGTATTCTTTTGCATTCTGAACCTTGTTGAAGTCTCCCCTAACATCTTTGCTACCCTCTTTGACATTTAATTATGATTGGAAAGATTGACACCTTTGAAGTCCAGGTTATACCTTCAATCCTAGAAGATGCCACTAAAAGTTATTTCAAGTGAATGATAGAAAACACAATCTAGACATAGGAGAATAATTCAGGGAAGAGAGCAATAGAAAATACAAAAATAATAGATGGGGCAAGGCGTCAGAATGGTGTGACACCAGAAGGGATGGGGGCCACACTTGAAGGGATGCTTTGAAAAAGACTTTCTTCCTCTGAGATGGATGGGACAAATAAGAGCTTGTGAAGCCAAACTGTTGAGAAGGAGAGAGAAGATTATATAGCCAGTTGCTTTCAATCTTTCCTGTAAAGTAGGCGCTAAGGCTTTATTTAGAAAGTTAATACCAGTTGGCTAATGTTTGAGGAGGAAGAAAAAAATCAAGGAAAAGTTTTTTTTTTTTTAAATGTCATAGGTAGACAAATGTAGATGATTTTCAAAAATACCAAGTAGATTTAAGATTTAATATATTTGAGGCAGCAAGAATCCACTGTGGAACAAAATGAACCAGCCTATTGCCTTTCTATAGGAAGGTAATTAGTAGCTTTAGGATAATTGAAGGATGAAAAAGAGCCTAGGGTGGGAGGAGGGAAATTTTGTTTTACAGTTCTGGGACATAGAGTTATTCTAAGGCATGACAGTTTTCAGGATGTGGTCATGCCTGTGGGTGGCTCAAATGGAAAAGAGATGCAGGCCATGTGTATTGAGAAGGTCATGGAACTGTGATGCTGGTAGGGGAAGAGGTTAAAATTCCTAAGGAATGTAGCTGTTGAGGACACTGAGACAAGTGCTATTTGAAGAAGGTAGGAGGTTACTCTGGAGGTTAGTTGTGTCTGGGGATGGTAGTAGGGAGGAAAGAGCTTACTATTTATATTCTGAGAATTATGACAAATGGCATAAAGGGTTGCTTCCAGAGGAGAGAATTGTCAGGAAAAAGGAATTGTTAGCAAAAAATCACCATCTCACTTTTGGTGAGAAGCTAAAAAGAGTGACTCAGTAATGTTTTCTGGCAATGGAGGAGGGGTTTCAATGGAAAGGGAGCAGAGGCTTATGGAAGAGGTGATAGGGAAGTAATAGATTAAGCTATAAACAAATGAGATGAAGAAAAAGAACTAGCAAGAAGTAGCTTTGAAATCACAGGACTGAATTTGAATCTTGGCTTTGCCACTTACTGGCTGTAAGAGTTGATCCAATTTTAGATGCTCACTTTAAGAAAAATAATGTGGGGAGAGATACTGGAAAGATGGCAGACTAAGAGGTCCTAGCCCTTGTATCCTAACCCCCACCCCAAACTCACAATTTTACAACTACTCACTGATGAAAATAGCTCTGGAGAGCTCTGGAGAGCCCTGGGCTACAATTATGATGCTGTGGCCACCTAGTAGATCACAAAAAACTGAAGATGGCTACATAGAAAAGCACAGGAAACATTTTGCCTGCATCACCCCATCCCACAGGCTGGCACAGCTTGGGGCCAAAAGGGATTCCCCTTACCACAAACACCTCCCATGGGGGAAAAGGAGACCAGAACAACTTCAACAGCCTTTAGCACGGAGGGCCCCAGAAGCTCTCACCACAACCATGAGCACCTGCAGCTTTCCCCACCAAGGACTCCAGTTGGCAGAGCGACCTACAGTCCATGCCACCAAACGCTCCCTAAGCAGGAGCTGTTCCTTCATCCTCTGGGGCCAAACATGCCACACCCTTCCCTTTCTCACCCTATTCCTCCCAAGTACTGGTGCGACAGTGTAGGTGCCCGTGCCCCAGACAATGGGGCTCCTGCCATGCATGCAACTGTGCTCTTGGCCCTGACACCAAGAGTGATCCCTCCAGCTATGACTGGCCCACTGAAGGGAAAAGAGACCAGGAAGATCCTAGCAGCCCTCAGCACCACTGCCAATCTCTACAGGACTGCTGAAGTTAACTACATATCAACTTAAAATAGAAAGTTATAAATAGTATAAAATAATTCATGCAAGCCATGAACGAACTGTAAAGAAAAACCTGTAATAGAAACACAAAAAATAAAGACAAAAGAACCAAAGCAAAACACTATAAAAAAAGTCTTCAAATAATGAAGACAGCAAGAGAGATGAGAGGAGCAAAACAACTGAAGAGCAGCCTAAGTGGCATTAACTTTACAGAAAATTGACTGCAGACTGGCTGTGTGACCTCATGCTAGATACATCACTTCTCTAGCGCCCATTTTTCCACTGCACAGGGTTATAAGGCAGACGAATTAAAAGAATGTAAATAAAATGCCAGTGCCTAGCAAACAGTGAATAGTCAATAAATGGCAAGTAAATAATAATTTCTAGATTTTTCAAACCATTGACATTTTATGTATTTGATTATAGTAGGTGTTATCCAAACTCTTAGAGGCTATGAAGGTTTTTCATTTTTGTGGTTTTCTTTTTAAGACAGAGTAGGCCACTTGAGTACTTTTCTTAAAAATATTTTTTAAAAAGATTTTATTTATTTATTCATGAGAGACACACGGAGAGAGAGGCAGTGACACAGGCAGAGGGAGAAGCAGGCTCCCCACAAGGAGCCTGATGTAGGAGTCAATCCAGGCACCCTGGGATCATGCCCTTACCCAAAGGCAGATGCTCAACCACTGAGCTACTCAGGAATCCCCACTTAGGTACTTTTTACCATCCTCTTAGAACTCCTTGGAATTATCATAATGGAGAAGAACTTGGAATCAGGAGGGATGGAGTGGGACAGTTTTAAAGCAAAGCAGTGAAGGCAAAATAACTTAGGTCCATAAGGAAATCTCAAGGATTGGTTCCCCTTCCTTTCCCTGCTAGCTGTAACTGGTACATGCTCTGATAGGAGCATGCATCAGATCTTTATACATTCCTGATAGAAGGCCAGGAATAAATGAACAAGCACATCCACTTTTTGAACAGCGTTGTTGTGCCAGGTATTGTGCTGGACCTGCTGTCTCAGGTTTCACATCAAGCCTGTGCCCAGGAAGGTCCTCAATATACAGATGAAGAAACAAACATGGAAAGAAGATCAGCCTATTTAGCCTTCACTTGGAATGTTTTGTGGAAAAGTTGAAAAGCCCAGAGTGGTGAGAAGCTGTGCTCCATCTGTATGGTTCTCAACTGCAGAAATGCCTGAGCCAACAGAACCAGGAAGGCCTGGTTCTCTTCTTTCTTGTCCTGGTCCTGGAGCAAAGTGGGCACAGCAAGACACTTTTCAGAACTCTGTGTATCAGGCCAAGGAGGAAATGCTAAGTTCAATTAAGAAGAGTAAACACCAGGAACAGGTATGGGAGCTGGAGCCGGTTAAGAAGTTGGAGAAGAGGAAGGAATGTTATCTTCAATGTGAAGACATTAAGTGGAAGTTCAAATACTTTCAAAAATATATTTTTGCCTAATGGTAAAAGTAGTTTTCTTATCACCCCCTCTCCAAACCTTGAGATAACATTAATTAGAATAGCTGCTTTATTTTATTTTTTAAAAAATATAATTTATATATTTCTGACCTATGAAATTCTGTATTTATAAAACAGATTAAAATGCCATATATATATATATATATATATATATTTTTTTTTTTTTTTTACTAAAGGAGTCACTGCAAAATTTTTTTAGCCAACCAGTACCCTCAGAACATTTGAATATGGATCAGTTTCATAAAGATTTGTCTATTACCCTAAGCAGAAAAGTATACTACACATTATACCATCAAAGTCTCCCATGCCTTTAACAATGGTATCTGTATCTGGCAACTGAGATAAAAAAACAAAACAAAACAAAACAAAGCAAAAAAACAACAAAGCACTGAAATGATTTTATTCCTGCCCTTTGCTTTTTCTGACTCTGCCAGACTCTGACCATCAGATCTCTCTGCTGTTGGCTACCCTGAACATTCCTTGTCCCTCTAGCATAACAGGTGAGGAAGAAAGGAAGAGATGCTGTTACATATGAGTGACAGCAGGGATGAGTACCATAGGTTGAGTCCCCTGAAAGCAAGTCCTGAGATGGAGTTAGACAAGCAAAATGTCTACAAAAGAAAGGGAAGTGGGGCAAGGAGGGGGCAGGAAGCAAATTTGTGAAAGGGGAGATTTTAGGTCATGATGCAGGTCTGGCAGGGCCTCTGCACACTGAATGGGAGCTCCAGAGAATTGACCATCAGAGGAATCTGCAATGGGCTAAAATGGACAGGCCCCTATACGTTCATCTTGCTCAATCACTACTGGATGCCAGCCACTCAAAAAGTGAGGCCCTGGTTCTCTCCAGTTGGGGCAAACTCTGAAGAAGCCAGTGAATAAGGGCTGTCTGCTATCCTCTATTTCCTTGCAGCTGGGCAGAGATGTATTCCTTGAGGAAGGATGGGCTGCACATTTTTGTTTCTACCACAGTCCGTTTGTATACTCCTTCCAGCTCCACTTGTTTGGGCAGCATATCCTCTGGTATTCTGGAGGACCTCTTCTGAAGAGAAACTTAAAAAAACGAGGTTAGAGGGATATGCTGTAGCTGCCACAGGTAAATTTGCTCTTGAGGCAACAACTGGTACTTCTAGTTTCATTCCTCTAACTCAGCTTTTCAGAGTCCCATCCTCCTCAGCCACCAAATATGCTCTTCTCCACAACTACCTGGTAGCACAACCCAGACCCAGTGGATGGAGGCTGTCAGCTGACCACATTTCCTGCATTTACAGTAAATCTTTCTTTGAAGCCAGAGCTGAGCAGGGCATTTCCATGTCTGCCACTGAAGAGTGATATTTTAAACATCTCTCACAAAAGGATTAAAAAATATAATTTATGTTGGAATAGTAATTTGTCTAATATCTGGTATTTATATGTTTATTTTTGTTTTTTAAGTGTAAAGTAAATAATGATGATTTTTATTTAAAAATTTAGATTTCTCTTTAAAACCGGACATCTCAAAAAAAAAAAAAAACAGACATCTCTGGATTACTATATAGAATGGAGCAGGAGGGAATATCTGGTTCTTAAATAAGTATGCATTTTTTTATTTAGTAAGTGGTTTTATGTAAAGAACGCAGGCCCTTTTAGGTGTCTTTCTTCATTCCTTAAAAAAAGAAGCGTAAGCCCCACAACCAAAATAGTCTTATGTGGATATTTAGTAGTCATTTTTTTGATAATAAAAACTTCAAAGTGAAACAAAGTCCTGGTAAAATTGAGTGAATGCTAGGCATATCTGGTAAATCAGAATAATGAAAAGATAACTTGCCAGAGAGGACTGTTAAGAGTCCCAAGTAATAGGGGCCATTGTCAAGACAAGGAAGGAATGAGAAATATGAGAAATGAATTCATTCTTCAATATATGGCCATTAGTGTCAGAAATGAATAGACTCTTCAGAGAGGCTAATGCACAACTTAGCTCCCTGGAAGGGGGCTCTGCTATACAGGAGCCACTCAATAGGCTCAACTCAATGAGCACATAGGAGCTTCTTGCAGTTTCTTGCACAAGTAACAGTATTCTTTTGTCCATGCCCAAGTGTGGAACCAAATGGGGCTAGAGTCCTATGTATCAATCAGTAGGACTGAGCTATAAACGCCATGTTTATCATTACCAGTGCAGTTGACAGACTTCAGTGGCTTCAAAAAGTATGGGCATGTACACACATGGATACATGCCCATACAAACTTTACAGATAAAATTCCAATGATTCATGAAATGACATGGATGCAAACACATTTGTATATAAATCTTCATGTTGGCAAATGGACAAATTTATCAGTTGACCAAATGAGTCTTACCTAAATCCTGAAAACAAATTAATCTTTAAAAACTATTGTGTTAAACCCTTGGGTAGAGGATTATTATATTAAGCTTTTTAAGATCAGGGACCTTGTTGAAACTCCTAGAGTGGCACTTGGCATACAGAAGTTACTCAAAAGTGTTTGTTGAATGAAGGCTAGGTGGATGATGAATGAATATTTGATTAACTACAAGCAGAATAACGAAAAAAGTTAATCCTTAGGAGCTGTGTTACAGCTGTGATTTACTTCACCTGCCTCAAATCAATGCCAATGGTTATAATTACAGGGATTGTTAGAATTGCAATGGACTTTAGGAATCATGTAATTAAATCCTCTTATTTTTATCCATGAGAAAAGTTAAGCTTAGATGGTTGAAATGACTCACATAAGATCTCCCAACTAACTTGTGATCTGGCTTGTTTTAGACCACAGGAATTCTGGCTTTGAATTCACAGTGCTGCCAAATGCTTATCAAGAGATCTTAAACTGTTTCATCTGTATCATCCTGTGTGTGTGTGTGTGTGTGTGTGTGTGTGTGCATGCATGTACAATATTTCTGATTTCATTTTTGGATTTTTTTCTTGTTTTCTTCCCTCAACATCATTTGCCTAGGGATGGTCAACTCAATATGCTTATACATGTGAACCACCTCCCCCTTATCTTTCTTCCTTTACCGATTCCATTTCTCTTTGAATAGTTTCTTTTTGTGGATATTTTAGATTTAACCTTATTTTAGATTCCAGTAAACCTGATCTTTGAAAACAGTTGGGGCCCTATCTCATGTGCCCATTCTGCTTACAATCTCTACGCAATGAACATTTCAGTCTTTTGCTGCGCAGTTACTAGATTTAAGCCATATCATGTCATGCACTATGCTGTTCACTTTCCATCTCAGGTGTCCTCTGCAGCTAACCTTTCCACAGAGTGCCTGTCATCATCATTAAAGGGTCCACAGAGCTCTGTTACAGAGTAATAACCTTGGCAGTCTGCGCCCAGTGTCAAACCTTTCTCCGCAGCTGGTTATAGAATTTGGCCTCTCTGGAACTCAGTCACTCGTAACATAGAAATTGGCCTTCAGTGACCTTTCTATTTTTAATTGCAGTCTTATTTTCCTTCTTTCATTATTTCTCTTCTTCTTAGTCTCCATAATGCCCTGTTTCAGGTCACGCTCTGCTCAGCTTCCACTTTCTTCATTTAACCTCTCAATTCTCCTGACAGCTCATTCTTTTCCTTTGTCAAAGCTGCACTTTGCAGAATGTTCCCAGTCTATAATTGGAGTTTTGGTTCATGCTTAGCAAAAGTATGCATCTTATTTCTAATTATAAAGCACTACTGTATAACTTAAAAGAAAATATTTATTGAGCAGGAACTGCTGTAAGCATTAGAGATGGAGCACTGACCAATGTTGTCCCTGTCCTCAGGGCGCTAACATCCTAGAGGGGACAGGAGATTATAAATTAATGTACATTCAATAAAAGTGCGGTAGAGATAGTGTAATGAAAAAAAAAACAGGGCAAGGAAACTGACAAGAACAGAAAGGTAAAGGAGCAATATTTTGGGTAGAGTGAAGAGAACCTCTCTAAATTGGGCAGAGATAGGAATGAATTGAGGAACTGAACTCTGCAAGGACCTGGGAAGTATGTGCCAAGAAGAGGGGCTGATAAATTTTGAACAGGAAGGCACTGTGACCTGAGGGATTGTACAAGAGAGGAATGGTAGAAAGGTACAGATTTGGGCCAGGGCCAGATCTCATACAGTCCTGGGGAAAAACTTAAGGAAGCCACTGGAGCAGAACAACAGAATGATATGGTCTGAATTATGTATTAAAAGGACTATTCTAATTGCTGCATGGAGAATTGTCTGGGGGTAGGGAGAACAGGGATAGGGAAGAATGGAAACAGGGAAGCCAAGTAGGTGGCTATTGAAGTAAGATTTAGGTAAAATTTGAAGGATGGCAATAGAGGTTATCAGAAGTGGTCAATTTCAGGGAATACTTTCTCTAAGGTGTGCTCTTGTAAAGAGAGGAGTCAAAAATGAGACTACATTTTTGGCCTGAGCAAAAGGAGAATGGAGAGGCCCATTAATGATTTGTAGAACCCTGGGAGGCTACACATATCCCTGGTGGGCAGGGAAGAAATTCAAGAGTTCTGATTATATGTAAATTTGATATGCAAGGTTTGGAAAATTCAAAAGAATGAAAAGGTATTTAAAGAATCTCAAAACAAAAACTAAATAAATAAGAATCTCAAATACCTGTTAACCTTATAGTTTTCTTTATATATGCACTTCATATGTTTGATTTAGCTTTAAATTTACCTTATTTCAAAAGAATTACATTCTTTGAACTCATGTACAACACCAATTTGTATTAGATAATGTTTTGATATATAGGGGGAATTTTCTGAAAAGTTTCCCTGTATGCAAACTGAAAGTATCTGTGTAAGTTTTAAATATACAAGGCTGAGAAGACTCCAATAAAGTCCAGGCCTTAATTTTAAAAGTGGCTAGTCTTCTCTCAATGTAAATGCAATGTGAGAACATCGGTAGTAATGGGTGGATATGTAAACTTCTCTCCATTTCCTCAGTTATTTGTGTTTAGTATTAATAAGGGATAGAAGAGGATGAGGTCATAAGAAGCTGTGTCATTCTGAGGAGAAGGTGGTATTGATTTTTAGAAACTTAGAAGCTATAGCTATAGTGGTTTGCAGTGGAAACATCCTGTACTGAGAGTGAAGAGTCCTGGCATTGTCCTTTCAGTCCTGGCATTGTCATTTTAGTACTGCGTGGCAATCAGTCACATGATCTCTCTGGCCTCAGTGTCCACAGATTTGAAGTTGCTATTTTGCATATATAGTTCATAGGACTATTTTGACGATTCAACAATATTATGTATTACGTATATATATGAATAATATTCATAATGTATAGGAAAATAGTTTTGGGCAATATTATACAATATAGAATATTATATATATGTATATATATAAAACCTGTGTGTTATATAGAAGTCACATTTTTTATTATGTTGTATCATACAGATATGTTAATGGTGGAATTACATATATAAAATAGTCAGTTTTCTTAACACTAAGAGTGGTAAATTATACATTAGCTGGAATTAAGGCCACAGTTTTTTCATATCTTAATATCACAGTACAGATAATTAGAATTAAATGACATGTAACATACCTTATCTACTATGATTTGCTGATATAAGTAAACATGGCAACTATTAATGAGTTTCTATTAGGAGAACATATGGGTAATAAAAGGCTCAGTGGGTGAACTGAGCTACCAACCAAATGATTTTCTGGGTATCTCTGTTAATTTTTCTTTTCTTTTTTTTTTTTTTAAGATTTTATTTATTTATTCATGAAAGACAGAGGAAGGTAGAGACAAAGGCAGAGGGAGAAGTAAGCTCCTCGCAGGGAGCCTGATGCAGGACTTGATCCCTGGACCCAGGATCATGCCCTGAACCAAAGACAGATGCTCAACCGCTGAGCCATCCAGGCAACCCCCTCTGTTAATTTTTCTGTCAGATAAATAACACGTAATATAGAGCCTTTCTACAGTGAACATTGAGGAAGGCATATACACTTGTTACTTCAATAAAGTGTAATTGGTTCTTAAAAAATTGTATTTGCCTATACCAACAGGTAAATTGTAAAAAAAAAAAAAAACATGAAAATTGTTTCACTTGTTTGTTTGCATAATGCCTTATTCCAGAAAAGTACTTGAGATTTTTTTTATGAAACAATGTCAATAGAAATGATATGGTCAAGGAAAAGGGAAAATGAAGTAGAAAAAGAACATGAATCTGAGAGGCCACAATACTGCAAAAACACTAATGCCAAAAATACCTCACTAGGGATTTGATTACTCATATTTAGTTCTGAGCTTCCTGGAAGGCCCAGCACAAAAGGAAACATGAGTTATGAGTCACAGTGTCAATTTTATGAAAGCAATTTGCTTTATGTTTTAAATTTTTAATTTTTTCAAAGATTTATTTATGAGAGGGAAAGAGTATGTGTGCATGCAAGTGAGGGCAGAGGCAGAGGGAGAGCATCTCTAAGCAGACTTCCTGCTAAAGTGGAGCCAGATATGGGGTTCTATCCCACAACCCCATGAGATCATGACCTGAGAGGAAACCAAGAGTAAGTCCCTCAATGGACTGAGTCAGCCAGGTGCCCCAAAGCAATTTGCTCTAATGTGGAGATTTTAGTTGTTGTTGTGTTTTGTTTTCCGCAAAAGAAAGACATTTGTATAGGTAGATACAACTTGAGTGATATAAGCTAACATTTCCTTTTCTTATTTAAAATGCTGTGGTTACCTGCTTGGTAATGAGTCTTGAAATTGAGAATTAACCTGTATAATCTGCTGGTGCACCTATGCTTTAATAGGCATTTCAAAAAGCAATCTAATTTGGTAAAGTTGGTAATTACCTGGAAATTTATGATGAACAAAACACAGGGAAGTAGGAGAGACTCACAATGGAAAGGGTATCAAGCTAAAATCTTAAACTATGATTTTATATTTGATACCACTGCTTATTATTAGTTTTATTACCAAAAAAAGGGGGGAGGATTTCTTAGCCTGTACTTTTTCATCAGAAAATTTGTGATTTGCGAATAGATTACATTTAATCTACCTTTCTAATGGAGAATCTGAATTTGCAATTATACTCTGGAATTGGATAAACAAGGTAGGTTGTCTTAAAAAAGGAATATAATATTCAAGATGATAGTGAGTACCAGAGTAACAGAAGAAAAGACAACAATGATTCATTATACGTATTAATGTATTAATTCACTTATATTTTAAAATATCTAATTTTGGTATAAAGATTTTAGACATAGTTTTCTTATGTTGCAGTTCTTTATTTTTAAATGTTTGCTTAAAGCTTTATTAACTGGGAAACTGTTACACAGAACTGAAAAATCAAACTTTTTAAATTCTCCTGCACAGCACAAGGCCCACATACTCTCAGGTTCCCTCACCTTACCATAAAAATTTCAAAAACTGGAAAAAAAATAAGAACATAATAATGAAAGAGTTATTTTAGAAAATGTTTTCAAGCTGTCAGATAAGTAAATGATCTGGTAATTGGAGGATACAATTAAAGACAACTGCTATACTCTTATATATCCATTTCTTTTTTATATCAGTAAGTTTATAAAATTATTTTTCTGATTATATAAGAAATATATGTTCATTGTAAAAAAAGTGGAAAGAAGTATACATAAGAAAATGAAAATAATCCATATCTACCCATTTTGGAAAAAAATCACAAATATTATCTTGGTGAATTTTCCTCTAGCACTTTTT
Source organism: Canis lupus dingo (assembly GCF_003254725.2). NCBI lineage: Eukaryota > Metazoa > Chordata > Mammalia > Carnivora > Canidae > Canis > Canis lupus. Next base: position 13,619,665 of record NC_064276.1, on the reverse strand, counting down.
CTGTGTATTTAAATAACATAAAACATTTATCAAATTTATAATGTGTCACATATTATGCTAAATATTTTATATGTATTTTCTAATTTAACTCAATAACCTCATGAGCGTGTATATACTATTAGTATTTAATATTTAGCATATATATGTACATATATACATACATTTTCATACTAAACTTGTGACATCCCTTATGTACTATTTTAAATTATTCTCTTTTTTCTTAAGATTATATTATGAGCAGCACTACAAGTACTTTTTTGGTGTTCTGGGATCTAAATTTCTAACATTTGGGGAAGGTAACCCCTATAACCTTCAACAGGCAATGCTCAGACACCAGCGAATGTCCAAGAATTTAATCCAATTTGACTCATTTCTAACATTGTCTACCCAGAGATAGTCAGATTCCACAGATTAGGTATGCCATCCTACAAAATTGCCCTCCCTATTTCAGGAAGCCGGTTACAAGCCTAGATTGTTATTGTACTTCTGACTGACTGCCTATAAATCAGAAGCTCCCATGACCCCTCTTCAGATTTGGTTAATTTGCTAGAGCAGCTCATAGGACTCAGAGAAACATTTCACTTACTAGATCACAGATGTATTATAAAAGTACATAACTCAGGAACAGCCAGATGGAAGAGATGCATAGGGCAAGGTACAATACATGAGAAGAGGATGGAGCTTCCACGCCTCTCTAGGAGCATCATTCTCCCCAAATCCCCAACCCAGAAGCCTAAGTTTTTATCAGCTATGACTGATAAACATCACTGGCTATGTGCAATACAACCTAATCTCCATCCAGCCTGTCACTCCTCCCAGGACATCTGAGGATGGGGACTAGAAGTTCCAGTCTCTAATCACTTGGTTAGTTTCACTGGCAACAAGCCCCCATCAATAGGCATTTTCCCAAGTCACCTCATAAATATAACAAAAAAACACCTATATTACACTCAACACTTAGAAAATTTCAAGAGTTTTGGAGCCCATAAGTCAGGAACCATGGAGAAAGACCAAATATATACTTTTCGTATAAAGTATCTTAGGTACCCATTACTCCATAGCATCCTCATCCCATAGCCTATAAAGGGTAGCACTATGACCTGATGGTCCCAACTTCTGGCTAACTGAATGAGAATGAACTCTTTGCCAAGTACGACCAATCTACCAATCCTGCCTGGCTGAGAAAATGGAATTGAGGAACAGAAAGAATCAGGCAGATAAGGGTCTATGCTGGAGCTTGAGGCCATTTTCAGCTGTAAGCACCTTAAGTAAGCAGAGAACGCTTGTCTGGAGGGAGAAACAAGAGAATATAGGAGATACCCAGAAATGAGAAGTTAGAAAAATTGGATATTCTTGTGTCCAAGGAGAGAGGGGGATAGAAAGAATAGCAGCTAGAGGCATATCTAGTTGCAGGGAGATCTTGCTATTTTTTATCCAAATGGATCCTCAGGCCTTTCTCTGTATCTTTACTTTAAATATATTTTTAACTTAAGTAAGTTTTAATTTTTAACTTGAGTGTCTATCCTAAGATACCATGTTAGTATGTATTAATAATGACCAGGTTGCTACATGAAAGGCATTAGTACAAATGCTTTATGTTCATTTCTATCCTTTAATGTCTTTTAATTTTCTTATTAGCCCTAAGAGGTATTATTAAGATAATCTTAAATTTCATATAAATTTCAATTTCATTATTAAGATTATCTTAATTTTCATATGAGGAAACTGAAGCTTAAAGCACTTAAGCAGAAGGTACTATTTAGGAATGGCAGGTTTATTGCCCTTTCCCTTAACACACACACTCACACACACACAGTCTTTGCCTTTGTCACCTTCTTAAACCTGACTAAAATGACAAAAGGGAAGTTTTTGAAAATGCTTATATACATCATGACTGCAGTATGAAAGCAGTAAAAGGCAGATGAACAAGTGTAATTGATTGCATAAATTCAAAAAAGCTTAATGGAAACCTGGTAGTAAGAAAATTTTCTAAAAAAAGCTGGGATCCCTGGGTGGTGCAGCGGTTTAGTGCCTGCCTTTGGCCCAGGGCGTGATCCTGGAGACCTGGGATCGAATCCCACGTTGGGCTCCCGGTGCATGGAGCCTGCCTGTGTCTCTGCCTCTCTCTCTCTCTCTCTCTCTCTGTGACTATCATAAAAAAAAAAAAAAAAAAAAAAAAAGTTTATTTTCCCTTTTGTAACTGACCTCAAAATTCAGGAGAGACAACAAGAAGGGAAGTTGCAGCAAAAAATTGGAGAAATGGGTGATAGTGTTGAAGCATTTCGAGTCCCAGCTTTGGAATCCTGCTCCATACATAGAGATATCTGCTCCTCCTTCTCCTTCCACCAACCCCTCCCTAGAAATATACCCAATGTTAAGTCCAGGGAAAGGGTAAAACAAGAGGTTCCCCAAATGGGAGATGTCACTACATTTAAGGTTTGGATGCTGTTACAAGCAGGGAAAGTGGATACCGTGTGTACGCTGAAGCTCTTTTTACCTACTTGCCTTCCAAAATGCTGGCAACCAGACTCTTGCCACATGAAGAGACTGGAATACTTATCACTTAGGAATCAGCCTATCCCATGAAAAAAACTGGAAGATACACCAAAAATTCTCTAATGAAACAGCCCAGCCACTTCACCACACAGGTGTCCTGCCAACAAGCTCCATCCACCTGCCCAAAGCCTCTGGTCACATTTCTATTACAAATAGTCTATGGCCATCCACCAGGTACTACAGAGATAAAATACAAGTGAAAATAAGAACAGCAACTTGAATGAAGCTTTGTAAAAAAAAACTCAGTATATTCTGATTGATGTGACTATAAATAACATGAGATATACCATGAGATAATAAACTCGTGAGAGAAAATAAAGTCAAATGCTTTAAAGAAGTGCATTCAGAGAACACAAAAGAGTTCTTGGATATTAATATATAACAGGAGAAATTAAGAAAAACAATAGAAATTTTGGAAGATAAAGTCAGAGAAATCTTATACAAAGTAGAACAAAAAGGTAAAATTCTAGAAAATAGAAGAGACAGTACAGAAAAATTATAGGGACCAGTCCATGAATCTAGAAACAGGGAATAGAGAAATAGAGGAAACTAACGTAGAAATAATTCAAGAACATTTTCCAGCATTGAAGCACAGCATTTCCAGATTGAAATGGCTCACAGTATGCTCATGATATTGAGTGAGAAAAGACCCACCATAAGACACAGCACTGTGAAATTTCAGGACACTGAATGCAAAATAATAATAATAACAACAACAGGGATCCCTGGGTGGCGCAGCGGTTTGGCGCCTGCCTTTGGCCCAGGGCGCGATCCTGGAGACCCGGGATCGAATCCCACATCGGGCTCCCGGTGCATGGAGCCTGCTGCCTCTGCCTATGTCTCTGCCTCTCTCTTTCTCTCTCTGTGACTATCATAAATAAATAAAAATTAAAACAACAACAACAACAACAACAAGAATATTCAAGTTAAAAGTTCATGTTTCATTGAAAAGGTTACTAATTAATTTGTCAGTAAAGCATGATTAAGAGCATTAGCTTTCCATTTGGTTCACCTGGATTCTAATCCCAGACTCAGTAGCCCTAAAACACTGGGAAAGTTGCCCAAACCTTGTGTCGCAGATTCCATTATCTGTAAAATGGAGATTAAACATAGCACCTACCTTGCACATTTGCTGTGAGGATTATATAACCATCAAAACATACAGAAATGTGACTGACACATAGTGCTGATAAAATGTCAGCCTTTGTTATTGAGTCTCTTATTTGCAATTCTAGAAGCTGGAAGGCAATGTATCAAAGCCTTCAAAATTCTAAGGGTATGTGATTTCTTCTCAAGTATTCTATTCCCAGCCAACTATTAGTTACATGTGAGTGAAATATTTTTAAAATTTCAGATATGCACAATCTTAAAAATTTTATCTTCTATGAGCATCTTCTCAGGGATCTGTACTCTGATAAAGCAAAGAAGAAAACTAAGAGAGAGGAAGACATGGAATCAGGAAAAAAGGAAATTGCATGCAAAAGATGGAAAGAGAATTCCCAGGCTTATGGTGAAAGGAGGCCCCAGAACAATAGCTAAACTTTAGCTAGTCCAGCTGTGGGAAGTCAGAAGGCACTTGGGAGACTTTCTTAGGAGGATGAAATTGATGCTTAATGTATATGTGTATATCGAAATGAGATTTTCATAACTGGGGAAAAGTTTCTGAATAAAAGAATTACAAATACATAGGAAGCTAAGAATAAACAACAACACCCTAAAAAGAAAAAAAAACAATGAAAAACAATTAGGAAAACCAAAACTTGTTTAGAAAAGCAAAAGTAATAATAATATTCAATATGACTGATTAAGGTTCATGTTAACCTGGTTATAATGCTATACACAATGTAGTGATATATTCAAAATTATGATGAAACTGTCGGGAAGACAGGGTAGAGAGTAAAGGTATGTGTGTGTATGCTGGGAATAGAGGCAGTGAAAGAGAGCTAAATTATGTTTCCATAGTAGGAAGTCAATAAATGCCTTGAACTGAAAAAAAATCAAGTGTGTTTGTTTCTTTCTTTGCTTTTAGAGTGGTGGAAGTATGGAGGCAAATATCCAAAGAATCAGTTAAAAGAGCTGAAAGTGGTTCCTTTAAGGAATAAAAATTGGAAAAAGGCAGAGTTCTGCTGTTTTTCTGTAATAAGCCTATACAACAATTTGATTCTCAAATTTATGATCATGTGTAACTTTGATTAGAGCACAATCAAGTTAAATTAAATAATCACCTTGTGTTCAAGGTGACAGAGCTTGAAAGTAGAAAAACTAGGATTCAGTATCCCTCCTCTGCATATATAGATACTTCATTTTAAGAGGTGGATAATATGCTATTGAATGAATATCTCCTAATTTATTTAGGCAATCCTGTTATTAATCCTGAATGTTTTATTCAAAACTTTCAGTATTATTACATAACAAACATCCTTATATCTTCAAATATTAATCTCTGACAAAATGTCTGATGATTTATTTTAGAAAATATCTAGAAGCTGACATAGGAAAAGACGTTAGGATTCAAAGCCAATGGCCAAGAAAGAATTCTTGAGAAGTCTTTGGTGCAAAAAGGTGATTTTATAAAAGCACAGGGCCAGGACCCATGGGCAGAAATTGCTGCACTGGGTTCATGAGGGGTAGGGCATTATACACTTTCAAGTTGGGAAGGGGTTAGGGATACCATAAGTCTCCGAGGAATTTTGGAAGCTAGGTTTCTAGGACCTTGAGGAGGCTAGCTATTGTTGAGAAAATGTTGTTTACTACCATCTAATAAAACCTGTCATGAGACCCTTCAGATGTATATAAGTGGGTCATATGCTTGGAGGATGCTTGGTAACATATATCTTGAGAGGTAGACATAAAGGAAGTTTCCAAAGGAATTTGTATATATTTGAAGTAGACTCATATCTGGGATTTGAGGGATCCTGGGGGTGTCTGTCTAAGACTGCCTTTTGCCCTTAGCAAAGTGTCAGCATGGAGACAGCTGAACTCCTAGAGTAAGGTCACTCTGCCAGTTTCAAGGACTTGTCAATGGGCTATAAGTAATAAGGAAATTTATTTCTTTTTACTTTGTTTCCCACATCAGTCAGTATTCACCTTTGGGATTCTTGCCTTTGGTCAGGATCTTTGGGAGAAAACATGCTATCACACAAAGTTATACAATACCGACTCTGTTTTACTTGGTCTTGCAGGGGAGAAAGACCTTCTACTGCCCTGTGGCCCTTCATGCTGGACTTAGAATTAACTTGATATGTGACAGATTGACAGGAGAAAATCCAATTTAATAGCATGTGTACAGGGAACCCGCAGAGACAAGAGATCCCAAAAACATGAGGCCGCAGGAAGCTTATGGGAGCTAAGGGGAGCGTGAAGGTCTGAGGACATAAAGGGGAGAAAGCTCATTAGGCAAAATGGTAGAAAGAGATGTTTGGAAAAACAAGGTTGTCCTGTTATGCAGATAGGTTCCTTAAGTAGAGAGTCTCCATTAATAGCTCTCTTCCTGTTGCAGGCTCTGCTTTCCAACATAAATTTAGGCAGTTATGGGGGAGGCAGACAGCTTTTCCTGCATCTGCTGGGTTTTTATTACTTTTAACTCAAAATAATCTTTATGCCAAGTGGCACGTTTTGGGGTGTCTCACCCTGCACCACTTCAGTCTCATAAAAATAAGCTTTATTCTGAATTGAGGGAAATTAATTATCTTAGCCTTTAGACACAGCCTTTCATAAAATACACAATTGTGTATTTTATGGCTATCTTAAATTTATACAGTGCTTTTCTCTTGAAAATATCTATTCAATACTCATTTAACAAACACTTAAGTGTATAGTGTTCTAGAATATACCAAGTCCTGGGACACAATGATAAACAAAACAGTCCCTGCCGTAAAAGCTCAATCCTTGTATAGGATTTATGAAGCAACCTCGGAAAGTTGAGATGATCTTGGCAATTGAAGAAGAAAATTACTTCTGAAAGTATAAATGTCTCTATAGTGTAAGAAATAGAGGTAAATAACTTGACTTCTTTATTGCCAGCCAAGAGCTCACTCTCTTGAGATATTTAAAATTAAATATTTAAACTAATCATGTACAGAAGTATCATCTGAGTACAATGAAATATATGACATGCATATATGACTCAGACACCTTGTACTCTCTATTCTGTTTATGAAAATCGATGGAGAAAAGACTTTTCATCATATGAAATGTATAGAATGTCCCCAAACTCTGTTTTCTCTTTATACATTCTCTCTAACTTAGTTTGTCAGAAGAGGAATTTTATCCTACTTCAGAAAACACAATTCAATACTGTTACATGGTCGTTTCTGCCTTTGAACTGCACTGTCAATGACACTTCAAAAGAAACTAGATATGGAACCTGACACATACATTAAAATGTCAACATTAAATTATATCTCCATGGTTAAAAGGAAAAGCCTCACAGAATTTTTACCCACCCCTGATATCCTATTGGCCTGCTTCTCAGTGAGTTTCTCTTTGTCTAAAAACTACTTATGTGACAGAAACATGCCTCCTCTTTTTTAGGCAGATCTAGAGTTATAGCTCTCTTAAAAAAAAAAAAAAAAAACTATTTAGAAGCTTAGAAGCTATCCTCTGGCCCTAAGAAGCGAAGATAAAATCACTTTTATTCTCTGATCCTCCTCACAATGCTGTAAGGACTTGGTTTCCCTTTTGAGAAGTGGCTTAGTGATTAGAATGGAGTCAGAGTATATTTGTAGAAAGACAGATTAGTAGGCCAGGTCAGCACAATAATGGGATAGTGTTATAAATATCAAGGAACATAACTCTCCTGTCCCGGTGCTACTGAGTAACAAGTTAAGGAATCATTATCTGAATGTCTCTGGTATCAAGAGGCCATGCCTTTCAACATGCTTCAATGAAACAACTCACAGATATATCCTTCTATTTTTTAAACCATTTCCCTATTCTTATGCTTCTTTTTGTGTAGTACTGAAAAAACAATAGTTTTATAAGTCAGATAGATGTGGGTTTCTATCCTGATGCCACTTAATAACTATGTCAATTTGGGGATCCCTGGGTGGCGCAGCGGTTTAGCGCCTGCCTTTGGCCCAGGGCGCGATCCTGGAGACCCAGGATCGAATCCCACGTCGGGCTCCCGGTGCATGGAGCCTGCTTCTCCCTCTGCCTGCGTCTCTGCCTCTCTCTCCCTCTCTCTGTGTGTGACTATCATAAATAAATAAAAATTAAAAAAAATAACTGTCAATTTGGTCTTAAGCTCTTTAAAGTTCAGATTCCTCACCTGTGAAGAGAGGGAAATACTCCAAAGGAGGTGGGAAATAACTCTGCAATCCTTAAGTGTAGGCTGTGCATAGTGGTGGTTTCCCTTGTGGTGATTTCTTTTTCCATCCAAAGAGCACAGTGTAGAAAAGAGGAAAAACAAGAGACTTTGCAGTGGAAAAATCTGACACGTCCTCTCCCAAGGTTAACATCAACAATGATGAGCATGTTGATAACATATACGCTTGATATCATGTGATAAGGATGACACTTTTCCTCTGTGATCTTCCTCCCCAAAAAACCCATAAACCCCAGTGTAATTATGAGAAAAACATCAAAAAAAAAAAAAAAAAAAAAACTAAACTGCAGGACATTCTACACAATGCCCCAACCAATACTAGCCAAGAAGGGGGAAGTGGCATTTATCTTGTTATGAAGATCAAAACATTTTTAGCTATGACATAGTGTTAGATAATTACATATTGTTCAAAACATACATTCCCACCCTGTTGACATTAGGTTTGGCCACATGATTTGTTTTGACAAATGAAATGTGAGCAGAGATGAAGTGTGTCCTTTTGTGCTTCTGTCCTGTGATTTTGTCATGCTATTTCCCCTCTGAAACCTCAATGAATGCCTTGTTATCAGTCAGCCCAATCCTAGGTAAAGACAATGAACTGCCCATTGGCATTTAACCAGTGATAGGCATGTAGCATAAGAGAAAGGAATGTTATTGTATGCTATGGAGATGATTTGTCATTTTATGACAGCAAAACTAAGCTTAGGACCTAGCTCTAATCAGAGCTGAGGACCTAGTCCTAATCAAGTAATTAAATTTATAACTTTCTCCCTTGTTTCTCTTCCCTTCTCCTCTCTCCATGATTCTCTCCCCTCTCCTCCTCTTCTTCTACCAACCTCTCTTTCTCAGATTAGATTTGCTGATTTCTAAATTTCTTCTTCCTCTAATAACTGTCTTTAGATTTGAGCATTCCAACACCTCTTCTTAAATTTGCTCTTAGCTATTTCCATCTTTTTCATTTTTCCGGTATTTGCAGCCAGAAGCACCAGTGAATTACTGAGGTTCAGATAAAATCCCTCTGCTACTCATCTGCTTTGCTCTTTATTTTCCCCACATTTGTGTCCTGATGAAATCAGATTAAAATTAACATCCAGAAACCCTTTGGATGGAAAAAGAAACCACCACAAGGGATGAAGGTGGTTTTTAAAAAGGTTAGAAGTTGGTTATAAGCATGTAAGTCTCATACTTTATTTTTTTTCTTTTAGCAGCAGCTATCTCCTGAACCACTGCCCAGTTGCCAGCTGCAAGTCCTAGCTCCAAAGTAAGTCCAGCCAATTCTAAAATTCTAGTTGACTCATCCAACCTTCCTGTTCACTCAGGGCTTACTTTAAACACCCAAAATGACTTAAAATATAGATTCCCTCATCCTGAGATATCAGCACCTGGTATGTGATGCAAAGGGCAAATGGGCAGAAAGCACTCTTCTTAATCACGTCCAATTTTAGTATCAAATGCATGCAACTTTTATGAGAACATAATATCATTATATTTTTCCAACCTTCACAAAATAAAACTATGTATTCAACCATTTTTACAGGAAGTAAATGTCCACAGCACAAAGCCAGAAGAATCTCTGAAGGGCAATTATAGCAGACAATAAAAGGAGCCAGTGTTCTGAAGCCAGGCACAGTTCACATCAGCTTTGAGATTAATTTCATTGGTCCAGAGAGAGCATTACTGACTGCCATCAGGTAAACATACACACAGGGTTTTTTTTTCAGTCCTGTAAAAAAGATTGAGGGGTTTGATCCTCCTCAATTTCAATCTGAAAATTCATAGCCCTCTAAAGTGTTCATTTACCTCTCTCATCTGAATAGGATATGTCTGCTCACATGGGTGCTTTGGGCATCTGGGAGCAAAAATGGAGGAGAAAGTCAGTCTGCAAGAGTAAGTTATTCAAGGGCAGCCCATATACTTCCTCCATGAAAAATCCTATTGGCATAGCTGTGCTGGGGGATTAAAGGAGACAATCACATAACAGTAGGATGTTATGGTGGGAGGGGAAAGAACATTACTGGATTTCAGGAAAATGCAAAATGTTCTAGAAAAGAAACTGGTATAGCATACATTTTTGTGGTATAAAGCTTTAGATGTAAAGTTGTGAAGGACAAAAAATTGCCCAGTTTTGCCATAATTGGCAACTAGACAAAATTTGTATAAATCTGCTTCCAAATCCTATTGAGATCTGATGGTAACTGGGATTCTACAGCTTCAAAAGAGCTTATTTTGGCAATTTGTAAAAATCTCTACAGAATTTCCACTACTATTCCTTTCTTGGCTAAGCAAGAGGGGGAAAAAGGAAAGGGATAGATGGGACAATCCAAGTGGAAAACATAATTGCCTTACAAGTTTTGTTAGCAAACTGGTCGCTAATTTTTTGAGATCACTATGGAAACTTTTGGAAAATTTTTATTTTTCCCTGTTGCTTGCTCAGTCGGTTTTGTTTGTGTGTGTGTTTTTTAGATTACTATCTGCTTTAAATCTTATTCTTAAAGCTTCTTTATGGGAGCAAGAACAAATTTACTTAAAAGAAAAGAACAAATTTACTAAAACTTTATACCTTTTTCATGTACAAAGTTCATTATACTGTCTTGGTAATGGTTTTTAAAATACATTTTTGAATATGACTTACACCATCTCCTTGAAGGCAAAGCAGGAAAGTCATATATTAAATATTCTGATCACCACAAAGAGTTGCTAGGAAGAATAAATCAATAGAAACAATTAAAAGTGTGTCAAACATAATAAAAAGAACAATTACCAATCAAACAGATGGTTATCATCTTGACAGTTTGAGACAGAGGTTAAGCCCAGAAAGTACAGCATTTGAATTCATGAGAGAAAGGAATGCACTCTTAAAATATTAAAAGGTAGAATCCAATACTTTTCAGAATATATTGTCTTGTGTCTTGTTAGGACTTGACATAAAGCACTCATGAAGTCTAAATGAAATATAGTAAGTTGCTAATATTCTGTGTACTTGTGGCTACATCATTGTAGAAAATTGTTATTTTGAAACTTCAATATTCAAACATTAGCATATTACATAAAAATAAGGGGGGATGGACAGAGCACTAAGGTGAATTGCTAGGAATAAAATTCCCTGGACTGCTTCTAGCTTCGAAGTCTGGCTAAACAAAATCTTTGAATTGAAGGAGTATGAAAAAGGAACCTGAAATTTTAGGAGTATGGTGAATGCATTCTTCGTGGAAATGGGCACTAACTACTCACAGGTATAATTTATTTCCATGTGTACTGAGTCTAAATGATACAGGTATTTGGAGTTACTTGATAAGTAACATAATATGCTTATAATAAATAATAAATGCTAATATAAATACATAGAGAAAAATGTGTTCTGGATGTTTTATTCAACCATAGTATTAGTCATATCACAGGACTGACCTATAAATTGTTCAGATTTGTTTGTACATATCTTTGTTAGTAGTTTGCCTCAATGTTGAATACTCTTCCCCAAATCTCTCTAACACCCTCAAAAGAAAAAATTCATAACTTTTTATCCACTCTATAAGGATTCCTAAGAAGTACTTATTTTAACCTAAGTCAATTGTTCAATCACTTGTTTCATTGGAGTAGTGACTCCTTGGCTTTTCATTATAGGAGCTACCTTCTACCCATGCATGTGATCTTGTGTTCTCCTGATGGAATAAAAATTGGTGCATTTGTGCCTTTCCTAGTGTGCTCCCTCCTCCTGAAATGCCCATGGCTCTAAACACAGTAAATGTAATCCATACTTTAAAGCCTAGGTCAATGGCACCTTCTTCTTGAAGATTTTGCTGTCCAGAGTAGGCAGTCAATAATTAATGTTTATTTATATTATTAAAGTGTGTGGTTAAATATGTTTTGTTTTGTTTTTGTTTTTTTTTACAAAATTTATATCATATAGTTGCTTATTTCTAGCTGGTGGTATAGGATTTAAAACTAGCAGTGAATTTCAAAGATTTGAATTAAAAACTTCATACTATCTCTGCTACTAGTTAAAAAAAGAATTCTAAGATCTTATGTTCCAATGGTGGTTGCTTTTTGTTTTTTCTTTTTTTCTACAATAATGTGTTAGTTTCCTTTTTTCTTTCCTATTACTTTGTGCAGCAGGCTTGTCTTATCTTCTTGTGCATCTTATTTTATCATGATTACTATTTTCTAAGATTCATCACACAATAAGCTAATATGTGGATGTATTATCATATCTGAAAACATGTCATATGCACGAACTCTTCTTATAGTTTTTTGTTATAGCTCAGTTTTTTTAAATGGAAGTTATACATTTTTACTAAAGGAACTTTGGCTTTTAAGAGAGTTTTTTTTTAATTTAAGACAAGCACTTTAAATGTTTTTATTATCATTTTGATCATTACTACTACTTCTCATACAATTTTATTTTATGAATAAATTTCCCAAAATGGTGATTTTGGCTTCCCAGGGACCGTTTATGCTTACTTTAGGGTTTGTGTTAAGGTTGCCAAACAAGTAACTTCAGAATTAGCAAGGTATTAGTACATTAAATATGAAATGGGATTTTTAAAAAGTGTATATTAGTGGATGGCATTTGAATTCCTCTTAGGGAGACAAATGTTTTTGAAAAGGAGACTGCCTGTGGTGTGGAAGATGAGGACTGAGGCTTATACTATGAAAGGAAATATATGGAAGTATTAGCTAACTGTTCAGCTTGGAAAGTTATCACAAATTTGGGAGTTTCAATGAGGATAAGAAAAGTAAAAGAAGGATTTGTCACACAAGGCAAGTGCTCAAATTATATAGCCAAAGACAGGAGCCTGAAGACAGCTAGTTGATGAATAATTTCTTTTAGCTATTTAAGGAGTTTTAAGGGAGGGATTATCGAGAATACCCATCTCCTTAACACAGCACATAGATTCTGAAAATTCCAGGCCCACATCTCCAATCTGATCCTCTGCTACTCTGTGCCTGGCACTTTGTACTTTAGGATTATAATAGCTGCAGTTTATTGAACTTGATACATGCTTTCACCCTTTTGCACACTGTGTTCCTTCTCTCTTCCCAGATACCTAGCAAACCTTTCAAAACTCTGCTCAAGCAGTGTCTCCTGTGTAAGAATTTAACTGACCTCTTCAAGCGGAGTTCATGGTAATTCTGGTTCCACTTTACTGTGTATATTATTCTATTATTACATTTATAATAACTCACTTAAACGATTGGCTTCTTATTGGACTGTTTATAGACTTATTTATAAATATATATATATATATTTTGGCATGATGGAAATGAAGTTTTTCCTGTCTACCACCATTTCTCATTTCTCCCATTTGGACTTAGTACAGATTTTCCTGATTTCATAAGACCATGTTTTCTCCTGTACATGAAGGGACCATGAACATGCTCAAGGCCATATCCTGCTTGTTACCTGTAACAGAATTCTAGGGATTGGCAGCCAAAGGAAATAATGTCAGCAGCCTAAAGATTGATGACCACAGCCTGAAGTACTACTAATTGATCAATTAAACAACACATATTTATTATGTATCTGTTCTATGTTTGGCACTATAATGGACATCCTAGCATTACAATATGTAGTCTTTGCTTGAGATTGCTAACTCTCTAGATTGCCACCTTGACCCATATGAAAGACTCAAGATATATCAATTATATTTGCAACTTAACTGATAGAGAGTACTAACATTTACCTCCCAAACCTTAAAATAATAATAATAAGCAATATATTATATGATTTGTTTATAAGGGTGTTTTCCAGCCTTATAGCAGATGCCTACAATTCCTCCAGTAGAGTCTCATCTTATTAATGTAAAGGTCTGATCCTTGTTAAAATGCAAATAACCTCTGGAAGGAAAACATTGTTACTATTAATTATATATGCCTTCCTGTTAATGAAATACATAGTAGATTTTTTAGAAGATAAAGGATGAGAGCAAGAGAGAGTATAGAAAAAAAGGCGGGCAACCCCGGTGGCCCAGCGGTTTGGCGCCGCCTTCAGCCCAGGGTGTGATCCTGGAGTCCCGGGATGGAGTCCCGCGTCGGGCTCCCTACATGGAGCCTGCTTCTCGCTCCTCCTGTGTCTCTGCCTCTCTCTCTCTCTGTCTGTGTGTCTCTCATGAATAAATAAATAAAATCTTAAAAATAAAAAAGAAAAGAAAAGAAAAAAAGGCATGGCAAGCCGGCAAAAAGTTAGGTTGAGGGGAATCCTGGGTGGCTCAGAGGTTTAGCGTGGCCTTGCCCAGGGTGTGATCCTGGAGACCCGGGATGGAGTCTCAGGACCCTGCAGGGAGCCTGCTTCTCCCTCTGCCTCTGCCTCTGTGTGTGTGTGTGTGTGTGTGTGTGTGTGTGTGTGTGTGTCTCATGAGTAAATAAATAAAATCTTTTAAAAAAAAAAAAGTTAAGTTGAATACTGAGCAAACAGGTGATTCCACAAGGGCATAGTCAAATAGGTTATGGATTATTGTTTGGAGTGATCAAAATTAAGTGGACTGTTATGTAAGAATAGAAAAATACTAAAATTTGACTATTTCTAATAATTTTCAAAAATTTCTGTACTAATATTGAAAGTAAATATGTGCTAGAGTAGGCAAATCAAAAGGTTATTAGTGATAAAGCCACTATTTTGGAGACAACCAAATTATTCAATGATGGGAATAGTTCAATTTAATTATGATATTTGTAAGCATTGTACTTATTTGCAACCATTATGATATTCTAGGACAGTATATAATTTCTTAAGTTGTTATAGGATAGGAAATACACTCAGGATAAATAGTGAAGTAGAAAAATTCATATTATAAAATAACATATATTGGGGCACCCAGATGGCTCAGTCTAATTGTCTGACTCTTGGTTTCAGCTCAGATCATGGTCTTGGGGTCATGAGACTGAGCCCCACATCAGGCTCCGCACTTAGCAGGGAGTCTGATGGAAATTCCATCTTCTCCCTCTGCCCCCCACCCCTCACTTGCACTCTCTCTCTTTCTTTAAAATAAATCTTTAAAAATAAAATAGCATATAATATGTGATGCTAGATTTGTGAAAAAAAAAAATGTATACATTGACAGAAAAAAGATGTAACCCTGATGTTAATAGTTCAAACCTTTGCAAGAGTTGGAGGAAGAGACAATGAACATTAATTTTAAGGAGATAAAATTTTTTGTTTATCTGTGTTCTTTAATTTTGTTTTGAATTACAATTTTAAAACTTTTATGAGCTTTTTAAAGGAAGTATTACAGTTAGAAGTTATAAAATTCTAAGGCATTGTGTAAGATCACATTGAATTATTAATTTTAAGGGGATATAGGTGTGAATGTGCCAGTAAGTACACAACCAAGAGCCCCAGTGAGTATTATGCAAAGAGCAGAACTGTCAAATTTGGTCAAATGATTATTATGCAAGGTCCTTTATATGACAGAAACAAACTCATCTACATAAATTTTAATTTATTTTTACTTTATGTTTTAAAATTTTAATTTCAGTGTAGTTAACATACAGTGTTATATTAGTTTCAGGTGTACAATATAGTGATTCAACAATTCTGTACCTTACTCAGTGCTCATTATGATAAGTGTACTCTTAATCCCCTTCACCTATTTCGCCTATCCCAACCACCTTCCCTTTGGTAACCATCAGTTTGTTCTTTATAGTTACGAGTCTGTTTTTTGTTTGTCTCTCTTTTTCTTTGTTTGTTTCTTAAATTCCACGTATGAGTGAAATCATATGGTTTGTCTTTCTCTGACTGACTTATTTCACTTAGCTTTATGCCCTCTAGATCCATCCATTTTGTTGCAAAAAGCAAGATTTCATCCTTTTTTATAGCTGAATAATATTCCATTGTGTGTATATGTTTCATTTTCTTTATCCATTCATCTATCAATGGACAGTGGAGCTGCTTTTATAATTAGGCTATTGTAAATAATGCTGCAATAAACATAGGGATGCATTCATCTATTTAAATTAGTGTTTTGTATTCTTTGAGTAAATAGTAGTTGAATTACTGGATCATATGGTAAACCCAAAACTAATAAAAGTAAGGAAATAATAAAGATTAGAGCAGAAACAAGTGAAATAGAAGCTAAAAATATAATAGATCAGGTCAATGAAACCAGGAGCGACTCAAGTAAACAAAGTCAGAAATGAAAGAGGAGAAATAGCAGCTGACACCACAGTAATAAAAAGGTTTACAAGAGAATATTGTGAAAAATTGTATGCCAAAATTTTAGACAACCTAGAAGAAATGTATAAATTCCTAAAAACATGTAACCTCCCAAAACTAAATCAAGAAATAGAAAATCTGAACAAACCAATCATCAGCAATGAGATTAAATTAGTAATCAAAAATACCCCAACAAACAAAAGTCCATGACCAGATGACTTCACAGGTGAATTCTATCAAACATTTAAAAGAAGTATTAATAACTATTCTCAAACTATTCCCCAAAATAGAAGAGGAAGAAAAGCTTCTAAATTAATTCTATGCGCCCAGCATTACCCTAATTATAAAATGAGATAAAGAAACTATAACAAAAAAACTCCAGGCCAGTATCTCTCTCTGATGAACATAGAAGCAATCCTCAACAAAATATTAGCAAACTGAATTCAACGATACATTAAAAGCCATTCACACAATCAAGTGGGCTTTATTCCTGGATGGTTCATTATTCACAAATGAATCATGATACATCATATCAACAAGAGAAAGGATAAAAAACATAGGATTATTTCAATAGATGCAGAAAAAGTATTAGACAAAGTACAACATCTATTCATGATAAAAACCCTCAACAAAGCTGACTTAGAGGGAACATACCTCAACATAATAAAGACCATATAGGAAAATGACAGCTATCATCATTCTCAATGGTAAAACACTAAGAGCTTTTCCCCTAAGATCAGGAAAAAGATAAGGATAAGGATGTCCACTCATCATTTTTAGTTGACATAGTACTGGAATTTATAGCCACAGCAGTCAGACCAAAAAAAAAAAAAAAAAAAAGGAATAATAGGCATCCAAATTGGTAAGAAAGAAATAAAATGTTCACTATTTGCCAATGACATGATACTAGATATAAAAAACCCTAAAGACTCCGTCAAAAAAACGACTAGAACTGATAAACGAATTCAATAAGGTCACACAATACAAAATCAATATACAGAAATCTGTTGTGTTTCTATAACTAAAAATAAAGTAGCAGGAGGGAAATTAAGAAAACAATTCCATTTATAATTGCACCAAAAATAATAAAATAGTTAGGAATACATTTAGCCAAGGAGGTGAAAGACCTATACTCTGAAAACTAAAATACTGATGAAAACGATTTAAGATGACACAAATCTAAATGTAAAGATATTTCATGCTCATGGATTGGAAGAACAAATATATTAAAATGCCTCTAGTACCCAAAGCAATCTACAGATTTAATGCAATACTTATCAAAATACCAACAACATTTTTCATAGAACTAGAAAAAATAATCTTAAAATATGTATAGAACCACAAAAGACTCCAAATAGCCAAAGCAATTTTGAAAAAGAAGAAAAAACCTACAGGTATCACAATCCCAGATATCAAGATATGCTGCAAAGCTGCAGCCATCAAAACAGTATGGTATTGACACAAAAAAAGACATATAGACCAATAGAACAGAATAGAGAGCCCAGAAATAAAGCTACACTTATATAGCCAATTAATCTTCAACAAAGGAGTCAAGAATATGCAATGGAAAAAAGACAAATGATGTTGGGAAAACTGGACAGCTACATGCAAAAGAATGAAACTGGATTACTTTCTCATATCATACACAATAATAAACTCAAAATGGATTAAGGTCTTAAATATGAAACCTGAAACCATAAAAATCCTAGAAGAGAGCATAGGCAGGTAATTTCTCTGACATTGACCCTAGTAACATTTTGCTGGATATGTCTCCAGAGGCAAGGGAAACAAATTCAAAAATAAACTATCAGAACTACATCAAAATAAAGAGCTTCTGTGTAGCAAAGGAAACAACCAATAAAACTAAAGGACAACAGAGTAAATGGGAGAAAATATTTACAAATGACATATCCAATAAAGGATTAGTATCCAAAATATATAAAAAAATTTATACAACTCAAGACCAAAAAAACAAATAATCCAGTTTAAAAATGGGCAGAAGACATGAAGAGACATTTCTTCAAAGACACCTAGTTGGCCAACAGACACATGAAAAGATGCTCAACATCACTCATCACTAGGAAAACGCAAATCAAAACCACAGTGAGATACCACCTCACATCTGTTAGAATGGCTATTACCAAAAAGACATAAAATAATAAGTGTTGGCAAGGATGTGGAGAAAAGGGAACTCTCCTGCACTTTGGGTGGGAATGCAAACTGGTGCAGCCACTGTAGAAAACGGTATGGTGGTTCCTCAAAAAAATAAATAATAGAATTAAAAATATTTAAAGTCAGACGAGATTTGCAAGATGAACAACTCCATTCATGGAAATAAACACTTGACCATTAAAGATACTAGTAAGAAATGATGGCAAGTGCCAAAATAGATGATCTACAAATATAAGGAAGATTCCACATGTAAGTGACACTGCATGTACCCTACATGTTTCCACTTCTAAGTCTGGGGAAATTAGCCATTCCAATGACATCATTCATAGAAACCATAAAAATTAAATATGAAATTCAAAAGAGATGATGTATTTATATGTCTGCCTGTACTTGTATTTGTTGCCCTCCCTTGAACTCTGAGGATCAGATTTTGGGAGGCTGTTCTATTTTTTCAATAATTAACTCAAGGGAGCAGTAAATCAGAGATTAAAATCTCCTCATATAATTCTTGAATTCTCATTTCTTTATTAAGCTTACAGAGTATCAATGGTATTATAACACAAAAAGTCTAACTTTTCCATTAATTTCTAAAATACCTGCTGCAAGCAGAATCAAAATTAACAAAAGAAACAACTTAGAAATAATACAAAGATCTCTATGATGCATTAACACCAGGAGGAATTTAAATACTACATGCAAATAGCAAATGACATTTACAAAGCACATACCCTGTCTAATTCTTCTGTGAGCTAATATGGTAATTACAGATGGCATATTTTCCAGCAAAATCACCACTGAGAATACGGCAGCCAGGAATATTTCAGTCATGGGGGAAAAAGCCACAAAGAATTACTGAAACTATCACCTATCACCTACTCAGACATAAAATTCAGACTGTTTATTTGGTTAATACTGACTGACTGATCCTTTTTCTTCTTAGAATGAATGTGAGAGGTTGGGAATCCATGTAGAATAAATATCATATCTATGTATCTGTATATATATCTGTACACATATTTGTACATATGCACATAAGTATAATTTGGGCTCAGTATAACATATTGAGTAATCTGATGCTATGGAAAATTAAGACTACCAATTCTGAAGAATATCCAGTTTATAACCAAGGGGTGCACCTTATCTAGCAAAGGCATGCTCTAAAACAGTTTGGCTTACTACAACATTCCGCAGTGATGGAATCATCCTATCTGCACTGTCCAACATACTAGCCACTAGCCCCATGTGGCTATTGAGCAATTGAAATATCTTAGAAAAGAAAAGAGAGACAGAGAGAGAGAGAGAGAAAAGAAAAGAAAGAAAAGAAATGTGGTTAGTGTGACTGAAGAACTAATTTAATATATTTTCTTTAATTTTATGTAATTAAAATAGCCAGGTTTATCTGTTTACCACCATATTGGGCAGTACAGCTTTAAAGTAAGGAAGCTCAGGAGATGATGACATGGGAGATGACAAGGGAGAAAAACTCCATTTGCTTATCAACTGCTTGCATATGAACAAACTGAGCTTCTCTTCCCTTCTACAGAAGCCATCCACATGGATTGGTGACTGGAAAGATAATGATGGAAGACACACAGGCTATTTGAGATGTTTAGGATTATTTCTTGAATTTGAGTATTGTATCTTATTCATCTCACATATGCAGTAAATAGTGCAATTCCTAGAATAGAATAGATGGTCAATATTTAATTTTGATATTTTGATTCAGGTACATCTGTTTGTGAAAATTAGGGACAAATCCAAGCATCTGAATTCTACAAATATTAAACAAACAAAAAGCAGTTGATTGTGTTCTCTTGTCTGTGATTTGTGTTCGACTAAACTGTGGCTACTTGTACATACCTGATAAATACTACCATGTTGGAAATCAGACATTTACATTCTATGTAAAATACATAGAATGTCTTCATAAATATATCTTCACATACATAGATTTAATTTTTTTCCCACACCTGTATAAACAATGGCTACATGAAAAAAATCTCCATATTGTGTAAAACTCTGAATATACTATTATATTGTTTCGTTTATATTCTAGGTAAGATTCTAAGTGCCTATTTCACCTTATAACTTAGAATAAAAGCTTATCTCAGTTAAGTACCATGTTCCATTTTTAAGGAGAGCTGTATATTCTTTTGAAGGAATATGAACCTCTTGGTCTTGGTAGCCAAGAAGCTCTGACAGACAAAATAAAAGATAAGGCTCACTGTTGGAAGACCATTCAATGGCTTTCTGCATGTCTTTCAAGTGAGGCACTATTCTTTGTTCTGTTTTTTTGTTTTTGTTTTTTGTTTTTTTTAAGGATGTTTATATACCAAACAACCTTAAAAGTTAGAGAGAACACTTCCCTCTGGAGCAAAGTATAGGCAGACCCATTATAAAAGATTTGGGTTCTCTGAGTCCAGAGTTCTTGTCCTGTCATGCAACCCCTTTGTGCAGATATCGCCTGGTTTTCTTTGCACCATCCTGTGACAGCAGAGGCTCAGGGAATAGTGCAGGAAAATGTAGATACTCTGGCTACTGCTAATGCCATGAATAAGAGTCCTTTTTCTCTGATTGAGGAGTCTCATGAATTCTTCCAGCATACATGAAACTGGCAGGCTGATTGTTAGCTTGCAAGTAGGTTAAAACCTCAGACTCTTGACAGTTCTCGATACTCTTTTATGTTGCAGAAATCCTACCCTAGGTTTCTGATGTGATTCTCTGCTTCCCTAGATTACAAGACTCTTGAAAGTCATTTTATTTGCTTTATTTTATATGTCTTTTTAAAAACTTGCAAAGTCAAATATCTTCATCATTTCAGAATGATGATAAATTATATGGCTGCAACTTTCTACAGATTTTTTTTAAATGTAATATGGTTCTTTTGTATAATAGGAGTGTACATAGGTCGTCTTTCCATCTGTATGTTTTTATGATGGTAAAATACCCATAATATAAATTTACCAGTAGGAACATATTTTAATCTTTAAAATTAAATGCAATAACTAAAAGAATGGAGAATTTAAGAGCAAAACAAGCTCTTAAGTAAGTTTCAAGGTCTTCATTAAAAGATGAGAGAGGGGAAATCCAAGACTCAAATCAGATGGGAAAGTTGGAGCATTATTATAGAAACCTTAGCTCATTGTTTCAAAAACTGAAGTGAGAATTAGTAGAAAGCAAAAAAGAGCAATTTCAGGGTAAGGTCAGTCATGGTAGCAAAACAGCAGTCAGGGTGCATCAAAGGACACAGTGAACAGAGCAAAAAGGCAGCCCACAGAATGAGAGAAAATATTTTCAAACCATACATTTGAAAAAGAATTAATATACTTAATATTGGACATAGAGAAATTGGAGCCCAGTGCATTATTGGTGGGAATGTAAAATGGTGTAATCACTATGGAAAACAGTATGGAGGTTCCTCAAAAAATTAAAAGCAGAATTACCATATGATCCACCAATTCCACTTCTGGGTATATACCCCAAAGAATTGAAAGCAGGATCTCAAAGAGATTATTTGCACATACATGTTTATAATAGCATTATTCACAATAGCTAAAAGGTAGAAGCTACCCAAGTGTCCTTTAAAGGATGAATGGATAAATAAAATGTGGCATATACATACAGTGGCATATTAGCCTTCAAAAAGGAAAGGAACTCTGACATATGATGCAACATGAATGAACTCTGAGGACAGTATGCTAACTGCAATAAGCCAGTCACAAAAAGAAATACTGTGGGATTCTACTTATATGAGGTATCTAGAGTAGGGAAGATCAGAGACAGAAAGTAGAATGGTAGCTTCCAGGGGTTGGGGGAAGGAAGTAAGAAGGAGTTGTTAATGGGTACACAGTTTCAGTTTTGCAAGATGAAAAGAGTTCTAAAAATTGGGGCCGTACAACAATGCAAATGTACTTAATACTGTAGAACAGTATACTTTAAAAATGATTAAGATGATAACTTTGATTAAAGTTTGAAAACACACATACACACAAGACGAAGAAGAATAGAATGTGGTCAGGTTTTCAAAGTGAAGTACAACTCAGGAGTTCATAACCCTGAGCCCCAAAGCTAATCTCCATATAGTCTTCAAGGCTTCTCTCAACCTACCTAATCACAGTGGCCTTAAGAAGAATACTTGTTTTTCCTCTTGCACAAAGGGTAGTCTTGAAGTCAATTAGACACATTTTGGAGGGGTCATAAACATTTTCGTATTAATAGTGTCTCAAAATAATGGAATTACCCCCTCTTTTTAAACTGTAAAATGATTTTTAGTTATACAGGTAATGGTATCATTTATCCCCTTGTCAAACATTAAAACATTATAGATTAGGTCAAAGAACCTTGATGACTGAGGTGGAAAATCTCGGGTGCCTATCCCAACATTTATCCTCCTTTTTTGCCTTAGTAATGAAACCCCTCATTTGACCTGGAGACATGGCCAGGTAAAATAGCAACAACATTGTCCAGCCTCTCTTTTAGCTAGAATCCACTACTTGACAAAATTCAGCCTGATAAAATGTAGATGAAAATGTTATACAACATTATCTGTGAATTGCCTTAAAGAATAACTGCTACATGTCTTGTGTTCCTTTTCTCCCTTCATTCCCCCATCATATTCCCTGGAATTTAGAAGTAATGACTGGCACTTGAATAGTTATTGTGGGCATAAGAATGAGGTCACACCCTAAGGATGACAAAAGAATGCTAAAAGTAGCCACTCTCCTTAACTTCATGTAATCTTCATACTTGTACTGCGATCACTGAAATTCCCTATTGTGAGAGAATAATTCACTATTAAGTAGATTTTTTGTCACATAATGTTAAAACTAACCCTGAAAAACTATCACCACTATTTGGATCCCCTCTTTGAGCTATCTCACTCTCATCTCAAGGTAAGACTGTCATCAATTTGGTGTGGATCCTTCTACACTTGTCCTGTAGATTTATGTGCACTCACAGAAAATATATAGTATTGGTTTTTGAGATTTTATGTTTTCTTGTCAAAATGTCATCACAGATTATATACTGTCTATACTGTTCTGCTACTCACAATTGATGTAATTTTAAGTTTTGTATATTCTGAAGCATATGCTTTCAAACGTGAAAAGATGATATGCAGCCTGACTTCAGCTCAGAATGTTCCTTCAATGGACAACTGCCTTCATATACTGCCCAAGATATATGACTGCTAAAATAATAATAATAATAATAACAAAAACAACAACAATAACCATATAGATAAATGTCTGGAGAGCACGAAATGGCTTCTACTGATAAAGTGACTTTAGAAAGTTGGCCCTGTTACTTCTCTATCCTAGATTTGCTAGGTAACTTAAGATGTAACTTAAGATGATAACTTAAGGAGGAGAGTCTGATTTACTCTATATAAATGGAAATCAGGTTGGAAATGTAAAAAGTCTCCCATAGATCTTTTATTCTAGAAGTTTAAGTCAGAGGACTTTTCTGCTTCGAAGCAGCTATTTAAACAACAGAATTTTATATCAGTGTGGTTTTTCATAAGAAACTACAGCAGCAAATCTGCTGTGACATATACATCCATTTCCTGTGCACACTGAGAGGTGTGCCCTCCTAGCATTGTTGTAGTGGAGGCATTTCACCCAACATACTAATGCATTGCATTTGATTGGTAATTTTCAGACCATGACTAGAAATGCCTAATGAAGTCTATTTGGAGACAGATTAAAACTTATATTTTGTTTCCTACAATGTTATTCACTGGAATTTCTGCAGAATTCAAGAATAATAAAAACTCAGCACTAGGTTACCACAGGGCCAGGCACATGTAAGATACTTAGTAAATGTTCTTTGAATGAATGAAAGAATGATTTTTTTCACTGAAAGATTCATAAATAAAACAAACTAGTCTCTTAAAAGTAATTTTTCATTTCTGTAAATGAAGGTGTTTTCTTCCTTTCTCTTGTTTCGGAAGTAGAATGGTCATGGTTTCATGAGGAAAGGTGAGGTTAAATGACATTTACTTTATTCCTTTGGAGACTTTCTGTCATATTCAAGGAACATCAATAACTCCAATTCTGAGAATTATTCAACCCAGTCATCAATTCAAAAGGATTCTTTTTGTGCTAACAGAACCTCATTGGCAATTTGTGTTTTGTGTTGTAAGGAAATATAGAACTTCTCTGCTAATGAATGAAACTTTTCAACAATTTGCACGACACCCTGAAGCTCAAGCATGGGTAGATTACATAAAGTTGGCTGTGACAAGCCCAAACCTACTTCTTCAAGGTCTAGATCAGTTTTCATGTTTTCACTGGCGGGCTTCCCATACTGACCTCTCCCTGACTGTCCACTCTGCTCTCTTGATCAGGGGACAGATGCAGAATGCAGCATGTGGTCTTAGCAAGAATCCTTCCTATGGCCTTAGCCGTTTATTGTTTACAAAATACTTTCCCATGTCCCATCCTCCTCCTCACAACTACCAAACAGGAAGTTGAAGCATTCACAATGGAAGCTCTAATTCTACACTAGATAAGGCACTAAGTGCCTTTAGCCATCATCTCATTTATGTGGCTTTACTGTCTGAGAGAACCTTAATTTCATCACTTTGTAGATGTAACTTTGAATAATTTTTAAACTTCTCTTAGCTTCAATTTCCCAACCTATAAAATGGGAGAGTTGTTATATTACAGAGCTCAGACATGCCAGAAGAATAAAAGGAGGAGAGAGGGGCAAGATGGTGGAAGAGTAGGGTCCTCAACTCACCTGGTCCCACAAATTACCTAGATAACTTTCAAAACATCCTGAACACCTACAAATTCAACCTGAGATGTAAAGAGAGAACAGTCGGAACACCACAGAGAGAAATGTTTTCACTTCTAAGAAGGGAGAAAGTCGGAAAATAAATAAAAATAAAGTTGGGGAGGGGCACCGCGAGGAGCCAGGCTAAAGCGGGGTGGCAGGAATGTTCAGCCTTGGAGAAGCGGGAACTTTAAAAATCCGCTCTGGAGTTTTCCCGTAATGAAAAGTGCTCAGCAGAAAAATTGGGCTGAATCACAGGAGGGGCAGTGAAGCCTCCAGATTCCTGGAGTCACTACAATAGGAAGGATGCCCAAGGGAAAGTTCACCACTAACCGCGGGCTGTCTTGGTAAAGGGCTGGAGCGCTGCAGCCCCCAGGGCATTTGGGAGAAGGCAGTAGGTCAGGTGGGCGGCTCCTGATGAAGATGTCTAAGCTCTTGTTCCCTTTGGGAGCCACAGCCCCTAGGGAGCGGGTTCCAGTGGCACAGGGTCCTGGATCCCAGGGCACCCAAGCAGACAAAGTTGAGGATCCTTCATTCCCCTCAGGACAAGCAGAAGTGGGGAGGGCACAGGACAGAGAGAAGTCTCCTGCTGCTGGATGCCCCTGAAGCTGTGCAGATCAGCACACTCACACCACCCATGGAGCATCTAGGCCCGTGTGGACTTGCAGCTGCGGTAGTTACTCACAGGGAACTGACTCCACAGCTAGACAGCTGGCCGCCACCATTGTTGTTCTTCCTCTGTGTTTCACCTCCTGCCTGGGAAAGACAGGCTGCCAGGGAACAAAGGCCTCATGGGGCAAACAGCTCACATGCAGCCCAGCACAGGGTGGGGGGCATCTCCCCCAGGTACACACACCTGGAATCAGGACAGCAGTCCTGTCCCCCAGAAGACCACCTGGGAGAACAAGGGAAGAGCAAGTTCTTGACTAAGCAGCACTGGAAAGCTCCAGGACTGAGGGAAAATAGTATGTAGAACTAGAGTCCCCCTTCTTTTTTCCTTTTTCCATTATGACTCATTTTTATATCAGACTAAAAATTTCCAATATTTTTTCTCTTTCCCCACCTTAATTACAATATTTTACCAGCTCCTTATTTTTAAGTTTTTTTCCTTTTTGACTTTCATATTTCTACAATTACATGTCTTAGATTTATTTTTCACTTCTGGATTCCCTTCAACGTATTCAATTTAATTTTGGGAGATATACAAGATATGGGTTTTTGTTTTCTGTTTTTTTTTGTTTTGTTTTGTTTTGTTTCTGCTTTGTTTTGTTTTACAAAAGTGGAAGTTAATACCTTCTAAAATACGAACCACATACATCCAGAACCAAGTGGAATACCATGTTGGTTCATTCTGTAAGATTATGTTCTCTTTTTCTTCCCATTCTGTCCCCTCTTTTATATTGTTTATGTTTTTGTGGTCAGTGTTGGAGCTTTCTATAAGTATTGCTAGATTATATAAATTTGGGATTGAGCACCTTCTAACATACAGAAAAACACTCAGAACAAAGAGGATCACCCTCTAGGACCCCTCAGATAGACTACACTCTCTCTCCACTATCACTTCTTCACCACCACCATCCCCCAACCTCCCTTTTCTTTTTTTTCCTTTTTTCTCTTCTTCCTCTTTTCTTTACTATTTTCTTTTTTCTTTTTTCATTTTTCTTTGTGGTTTTTGACCTTTTATTTTTACTACTTTGTTTTAAAACTTGTTTTTCACTTTAGTGGTCCTTTTATTTTATTGTGTTCTGTTCTTCTTTTCATTTTCTCGTCTCTGACCTTTTCAGAATCATCTAGGGTGTATTTTACTTAGGTCGTGGTTGATATTTTTGACTCTATCCACTCATACGATTGCACTGCACTGGACAAAATGACTAGAAGGAAGAATTCACCACAAAAGAAAGAACCAGAAAGAATACTCTTTGCCAGAGTTACAGAATGTAGATTTAAATACAATGACAGAAAGTCAATTCAGAAGCACAATTATAAAGCTACTGGTGGCTCTTAAAAAAAGCATAAAGAACTCTAGAGATTTTGTTACTGCAGAACTGAGATCTAATCAGGCTGAAATTAAAAGTAGATTAAATGAGATGCAATCCAAACTGGATGTCCTAACTGCTGGGGTTAATGAGATGGAAGAGTCAGTGACATACAAGACAAGTTGACAGTAGGAATGAAGCTGAGGAAAAGAGAGAAAAACAACTAAAAGACCATGAGGAAAGGTTAAGGGAAATAAATGATAGCCTCAGAAGGAAAAATCTACGTATAATTGGGGTTCCAGAGAGCACCGAGAGGGCCAGAAGGCCAGAAAGCATATTTGAACAAATTATAGATGAGAACTTCCCTAATTTGGGGAGGGAAACAGGCATTCAGATCCAAGAGATAGAGAGGCTCACCCCCCAAAATCAATAAAAACTGTTCCACACCTCAACATTTAATAGTGAAACTTGCAAATTCCAAAGATAAAGAGAAAATCCTGAAAGCAGTGAGAGACAAGAGATCCCTAACTTATATGGGGAGAAATATCATATTAATAGCAGACCTCTCCATAGAGATCTGGCAGGCCAGAAAGGGCTGGCAGGATATATTCAGGGTCCTAAATGAAAAGAACATGCAGCCAAGAATACTATATCCAGCAAGGCTCTCATTCAGAATAGAAGGAGAGATAAAGAGCTTCCAAGATGGCAGAAACTAAAATAATATGTGACCACCAAACCAACTCTGCAAGAAATATTAAGGGGGACTCTGTAAAAGAAAGAGGAAACCCTGAGAAACAAACCACAAAAACAGGGACTGAATAGGTATTACAATGACACTAAATTCATATCTTTCAATAGTTACTCTGAACGTGAATGGGCTAAATGATCCCATCAAAAGACGCAGGGTATCAGACTGGATAAAAAATCAAGATCCATCAATTTGCTGTCCACAAGACCTCACTTTAGACCTAAGGACACCTACAGCCTGAAAATGAAAGGTTGGAGAACGATTTACCATTCAAGTGGTCCTCAAAAGAAATTTGGGGTAGCAATACTCATATCAGACAAATTAGAGTTTATCCCAAAGTCTGTAGTAAGAGATAAAGAGGGACACTATATCACACTTAAAGGGTCTATCCAACAGGAAGACCTAACAATCATGAGTATTTATGCCTCTAATGTGGGAGCTGTCAAGTATATCAATCAATTAATAACCAAAGTAAAGATATACTTAGATAATAGACTAATAGTAGGAGACTTCAACACAGCACTTTGTGCAAATGACAGCTCTTCTAAACACAGCATCACCAAACAAACTTGAGCTTTAAATGATACACTGGACCAGATGGATTTCACAGATATATACACAACTTTGCATCTGAACACAACTGAATACACATCTTCTCAAGTGCACATGGAACTTTCTCCAGAATAGACCACATTCTGGGTCACAAATCAGGTATCAACTGATACCAAAAGATTGCGATTGGCCCCTGCATATTTTCAGACCACAATTGAGTTCAAACTAGAACTCAATCACAAGACTAAATTTGGAAGAAACTCAAACACATGGAGATTAAAGAGCATCCTACTAAAAGATGAATGGGTCAACCAGAAAATTAGAGAAGAAATAAAAGATTCATGGAAACTCATGAAAATGAAGACATAACCATTCAAAACCTTTTGGGATATAGCAAAAGTCCTAAGAGGGAAAAATATCGCAATACAAGACTCCCTCAAGAAATTAGAAAAACTCTATTATACAAGCTAACCTTGCACCTAAAGGAATTGGAGAAAGAACAGCAAGTAAAACCTACACCAGGTAGAAGAGGGAAATAATAAAGATTCAAGCAGAACTCAATGAAATACAGACCTGAAGAACTGTAGAACAGATCAACAAAACCAGGAGTTCGTTCTTTGAAAGAATTAATAAGATAGATAAACCACTGGCCAGGCTTATTAAAAAGAAAAAAGACTCAAATTAACAAAATCACTAATGAAAGAGGAGAGATCACAAACAATACCAAGGAAATACAAACTATTTTAAAAACATATGAGCAGCTATATGCCAATAAATTAGGCCATCTAGAAGAAATGAAAGCATTTCTGGAAACCCACAAATTGCCGAAACTGGAACAGGAAGAAATAGAAAACTGGAACAGGCGAATAACCAGTGAGGAAATTGAAGCAGTCATCCAACACCTCCCAAGACACAAAAGTCCAGGGCCAGATGGCTTCCCAGGAGAGTTCTATCAAACGTTTAAAGAAGAAACAATACCTATTCTACTAAAGCTATTTCAAAGGATAGAAAGAGAGGGAATACTTCCAAACTCATTTTATGAGGCCAGCATTACCTTGATTCCAAAACCAGACAAGGACCCCACCAAAAAGGAGAATTATAGACCAATATCCCTGATGAACATGGATGTAAAAATTCTCACTGAGATACAAGCCAATAGGACCCAACAGTACATTAAGAAGATTATTCACCATGACCAAGTGGGATTTATCCCTGGGATTCAAGGTAGGTTCAACACTTGTAAAACAATCAACATGATAGATCACATCAACAAGAGAAAAAACAAGAACATATGACCCTCTCAATAGATGTAGAGAAAGCATCTGACAAAATATAGCATCCATTCCTGATCAAAACTCTTCAGAGTGTAGGGATAGAGGGAACATTCCTCAGCATCTTAAAAGCCATCTATGAAAAACCCATAGCAATTATCATTCTCAATGCAGAAACACTGGGAGCCTTTCCCCTAAGATCAGGAACAGGACAAGGATGTCCACTCTCACCCCTGTTAGTCAGCATAGTACTAGAAGTCCTAGCCTCGGCAGATAACAAAAAGAAATAAAAGGCATTCAAATTGGCAAAGAAGTCAAACTCTCCCTCTTCACAGATGACATAAAACTATATAGAAAACCCAAAAGACTCCAACTCAAGATTGCTAGAACTCATACAAAATCAATGCACAGAGGAAGGAGGGGCAAGATGGCGTAAGAGTAGGGTCCCCAAATCACCTGTCCCCACCAAATTACCTAGGTAACCTTCAAATCATCCTGAAAATCTACGAATTCGGCCTGAGATTTAAAGAGAGAACAGCTGGAATGCTACAGTGAGAAGAGTTCGGCTTCCATCAAGGTAGGAAGATGGGGAAAAAAGAATTAAAGAAACAAAAGGCATCCAAGGGGGAGGGGCCCCGCGAGGAGCTGGGCTAAGGCCGGGGCGAGTGTCCCCAGGACAGGAAAGCTCCGTCCTGGAGAAGCAGGAGCTGCACCAACCTTCCCGGGCGGAAAGGCCTCGCAGGGAGTTAGAGCAGGACCCCAGGAGGGCGGGGATGCCCTCAGGCTACCTGGGACAGTAACAGAGCAACTGCGTACCGGGGAGAGTGTGCCGAGCTCCCTAAAGGACTGCAGCGCACACGGCTGGACCCGGAGCAGATCGGAGGGGCTCGGGCGGCGGCTCCGCGGAGGGGGCTGTGGGCGGGAGCGCGAATCCAACAGCGCAGGCCCAGGAGCACAGGGCGCTGGGGACACAGCCCAGGATCCGGCCTCCCCCCGGGAAGGCAGAGGCCAGGAGGGCCCAGGACAGCAAGGACGCTCCGACCCGGAGCTGAGCAGATCAGCGGCCCCACCCTGGAGCCTCCAGGCCCTGCAGACGGAGAGCTCTGGGGTTACTGCGGGGGCTGAATCCAGGGCTCCAGAGCTGGCCGCTGCCACTGTGGTTGTTCCTCCTGGGGCCTCACGAGGTAAACAACCCCCACTGAGCCCTGCACCAGGCAGGGGGCTGAGCAGCTCCCCCAAGTGCTAACAGCTGAAAATCAGCACAACAGGCCCCTCCCCCAAAAGACCAGCTAGACAGACAAGTTCCGGGGGAAGTCAAGGGACTTAAAAGTATACAAAATCAGAAGATACTCCGCCGTGTTTATTTTTGTTTGTTTGTTTGTTTTGCTTTTTGATTTCTGTTTGCTTCCTCCATCCTTTTTTTCTCTTTCTTTCTTTTTCTTCTCTTTTTTCTTCTTTTTTTCTTCCTTTTTTCTTTTTTCTTTTTCTCTTTTCTTTCCTTCTTTCTCTCCTCTCTTTTTCTCCTTTTCCCAATACAACTTGTTTTTGGCGACTCCGCACTGAGCAAAATGACTAGAAGGAAAACCTCACCTCAAAAGAAAGAATCAGAAACAGTCCTCTCTCCCACAGAGTTACAAAATCTGGATTACAATTCAATGTCAGAAAGCCAATTCAGAAGCACTATTATACAGCTACTGGTGGCTCTAGAAAAAAGCATAAAGGACTCAAGAGACTTCATGACTGCAGAATGTAGAGCTAATCAGGCAGAAATTAAAAATCAATTGAATGAGATGCAATCCAAACTAGAAGTCCTAACGACGAGGGTTAACGAGGTGGAAGAACAAGTGAGTGACATAGAAGACAAGTTGATGGCAAAGAGAGAAACGGAGGAAAAAGAGACAAACAAAAGACCATGAGGATAGATTAAGGGAAATAAACGACAGCCTGAGGAAGAAAAACCTACGTTTAATTGGGGTTCCCGAGGGCGCCGAAAGGGCCAGAGGGCCAGAATATATATTTGAACAATCATAGCTGAAAACTTTCCCAATCTGGGAAGGGAAACAGGCATTCAGATCCAGGAAATAGAGAGATCCGCCCCTAAAATCAATAAAAACCGACATTTAATAGTGAAGCTTGCAAATTCCAAAGATAAAGAGAAGATCCTTAAAGCAGCAAGAGACAAGAAATCCCTGACTTTTATGGGGAGGAGTATTAGGGTAACAGCAGACCTCTCCACAGAGACCTGGCAGGCCAGAAAGGGCTGGCAGGATATATTCAGGGTCCTAAATGAGAAGAACATGCAACCAAGAATACTTTATCCAGCAAGGCTCTCATTCAGAATGGAAGGAGAGATGAAGATCTTCCAAGACAGGCAGGAACTGAAAGAATATGTGACCTCCAAACCAGCTCTGCAAGAAATTTTAAGGGGGACTCTTACAATTCCCCTTTAAGAAGAAGTTCAGTGGAACAATCCACAAAAACAAGGACTGAATAGGTATCATGATGACACTAAACTCATATCTGTCAATAGTAACTCTGAATGTGAACGGGCTTAATGACCCCATCAAAGGGCACAGGGTTTCAGACTGGATAAAAAATCAGTACCCATCTATTTGCTGTCTACAAGAGATTCATTTTAGACAGAAGGACACCTGCAGACTGAAAATAAAAGGTTGGACCACCATTTACCATTCGAAGGGTCCTCAAAAGAAAGCAGGGGTATCCAAAATTATATCAGATAAACTAAAATTTACCCCGAAGACTGTAGTGAGAGATGAAGAGGGACACTATCTCATACTTAAAGGATCTATCCAACAAGAGGACTTAACAATCCTCAATATATATGCCCCGAATGTGGGAACTGCCAAATATATAAACCAATTAATAACCAAAGTTATGACATGCTTAGATAATAATACACTTATACTTGGTGACTTCAATCTAGCACTTTCTACACTCGATAGGTCTTCTAAACACAACATCTCCAAAGAAACGAGAGTTTTAAATGATACACTGGGCCAGATGGATTTCACAGATATATACAGAACTTTACATCCAAACTCAACTGAATACACATTCTTCTCAAGTGCACATGGAACTTTCTCCAGAATAGACCACATACTGGGTCACAAATCGGGTCTGAACCGATACCAAAAGATTGGGATCGTCCCCTGCATATTCTCAGACCATTATGCCTTGAAATTAGAACTAAATCACAACAAGAAGTTTGGAAGGACTCCAAACACGTGGAGGTTAAGGACCATCCTGCTAAAAGATGAAAGGGTCAACCAGGAAATTAAGGAAGAATTAAAAAGATTCATGGAAACTAATGAGATTGAAGATACAACCGTTCAAAATCTTTGGGATGCAGCAAAAGCAGTCCTAAGGGGGAAATACATCGCAATACAAGCATCCATTCAAAAACTGGAAAGAACTCAAATACAAAAGCAAACCTTAAACATAAAGGAGCTAGAGAAAAAACAGCAAATAGCTCCTACACCCAGCAGAAGAGAGTCAATAAAGATTGGAGCAGAACTCAATGAAATAGAAACCAGAACTGTGGAACAGATCAACAAAACCAGGAGTTGGTTCTTTGAAAGAATTAATAAGATAGACAAACCATTAGCCAGCCTTATTAAAAAGAAGAGAGAGAAGACTCAAATTAATAAAATCATGAATGAGAAAGGAGAGATTACCACCAACACCAAGGAAATACAAACGATTTCAAAAACATATTATGAGCAGCTATACACCAATAAATTAGGCAAACTAGAACAAATGGGCGCATTCATGGAAAACCACAAAGTACCAATTCTGGAACAGGAATAACTAGAAAACCTGAACAGGCCAATAACCAGGGAGAAAATTGAAGCAGTCATCAAAAACCTCCCAAGACACAAAAGTCCAGGGCCAGATGGCTTCCCAGGGGAATTCTATCAAACGTTTAAAGAAGAAACCATACCTATTCTCCTAAAGCTGTTTGGAAAGATAGAAAGAGATGGAGTACTTCCAAATTCGTTCTATGAGGCCAGCATCACCTTAATTCCAAAACCAGACAAAGACCCCACCAAAAAGGAGAATTACAGACCAATATCCCTGATGAACATGGATGCAAAAATTCTCAACAAGATACTAGTCAATAGGATCCAACAATACATTAAGAAGATTATTCACCATGACCAATTAGGATTTATCCCCGGGACACAAGGCTGGTTCAACACTTGTAAAACAATCAATGTGAT
The DNA here is from genome assembly GCF_003254725.2 of Canis lupus dingo. Classification (NCBI taxonomy): domain Eukaryota; kingdom Metazoa; phylum Chordata; class Mammalia; order Carnivora; family Canidae; genus Canis; species Canis lupus. Next base: position 13,585,897 of record NC_064276.1, on the reverse strand, counting down.
TCATCATATCAGCAAGAGAAAAACTAAGAACCATATGATCCTCTCATTAGATGCAGAGAAAGCATTTGACAAAATACAGCATCCATTCCTGATCAAAACTCTTCAGACTGTCGGGATATAGGGAACATTCCTCAACATCTTAAAAGCCATCTATGAAAAGCCCACAGCAAATATCATTCTCAATGGGGAAGCACTGGGAGCCTTTCCCCTAAGATCAGGAACAAGACAGGGATGTCCACTCTCACCACTGCTATTCAACATAGTACTGCAAGTCCTAGCCTCAGCAATCAGACAACAAAAAGACATTAAAGGCATTCAAATTGGCAAAGAAGAAGTGAAACTCTCCCTCTTCGCCAATGACATGATACTCTACATAGAAAATCCAAAAGTCTCCACCCCAGGATTGCTAGAACTCATACAGCAATTTGGTAGCGTGTCAGGATACAAAATCAATGCCCATAAATCAGTGGCATTTCTATACACTAACACTGAGACTGAAGAAAGAGAAATTAAGGAGTCAATCCCATTTACAATTGCACCCAAAAGCATAAGATACCTAGGAATAAACTTACCCAAAGAGGTAAGGCTAAAAACTATAGAACACTTCTGAAAGAAATTGAGGAAGACACAAAGAGATGGAAAAATATTCCATGCTCATGGATTGGCAGAATTAATATTGTGAAAATGTCAATGTTACCCAGGGCAATGTACATGTTTAATGCAATCCCTATCAAAATACCATGGACTTTCTTCAGAGAGTTAGAACAAATTATTTTAAGATTTGTGTGGAATCAGAAAAGACCCCGAATAGCCAGGGGAATTTTAAAAAAGAAAACCATATCTGGGGGCATCACAATGCCAGGTTTCAGGTTGTACTACAAAGCTGTGGTCATCAAGACAGTGTGGTACTGGCACAAAAACAGACACATAGATCAATGGAACAGAATAGAGAACCCAGAAGTGGACCCTGAACTTTATGGTCAACTAATATTCGATAAAGGAGGAAAGACTATCCATTGGAAGAAAGACAGTCTCTTCAATAAATGGTGCTGGGAAAATTGGACATCCACATGCAGAAGAATGAAACTAGACCACTCTCTTTCACCAGACACAAAGATAAACTCAAAATGGATGAAAGATCTAAATGTGAGACAAGATTCCATCAAAATCCTAGAGGACAACACAGGCAACACCCTTTTTGAACTCGGCCACAGTAACTTCTTGCAAGATACATCCACGAAGGCAAAAGAAACAAAAGCAAAAATGAACTATTGGGACTTCATCAAGATAAGAAGCTTTTGCACAGCAAAGGATACAGTCAACAAAACTAAAAGACAACCTACAGAATGGGAGAAGATATTTGCAAATGACATATCAGATAGAGGGCTAGTTTCCAAGATTTATAAAGAACTTATTAAACTCAACACCAATGAAACAAACAATCCAGTGATGAAATGGGAAAAAGACATGAAGAGGAATCTCACAGAGGAAGACATAGACATGGCCTACACGCACATGAGAAAACGCTCTGCATCACTTGCCATCAGGGAAATACAAATCAAAACCACAATGAGATACCACCTCACACCAGTGAGAATGGGGAAAATTAACAAGGCAGGAAACAACAAATGTTGGAGAGCATGTGGAGAAAAAGGAACCCTCTTACACTGTTGGTGGGAATGTGAACAGGTGCAGCCACTCTGGAAAACTGTGTGGAGGTTCCTCAAAGAGTTAAAAATAGACCTATCCTATGACCCAGCAATAGCACTGTTGGGGATTTACCCCAAAGATACAGATGCAGTGAAACGCCGGGACACCTGCACCCCGATGTTTCTAGCAGCAATGTCCACAATAGCCAAACTGTGGAAGGAGCCCCTGTGGAAGGAGCCTCGTTGTCCATCCAAAGATGAATGGATAAAGAAGATGTGGTTTATGTATACAATGGAATATTACTCAGCCATTAGAAATGACAAATACCCACCATGTGCTTCAAGGTGGATGGAACTGGAGGGTATTATGCTGAGTGAAGTAAGTCAATCAGAGAAGGACAAACATTATATGTTGTGATTCATTTGGGGAATATAAATAATAGTGAAAGGGAATATAAGGGAAGGGAGAAGAAATGTGTGGGAAATATCAGAAAGGGAGACAGAACATAAAGACTCCTAACTCTGGGAAACGAACTAGGGGTGGTGGAAGGGGAGGAGGGCAGGGGGTGGGGATGAATGGGTGATGGGCACTGAGGGGGGCACTTGACGGGATGAGCACTGGGTGTTATTCTGTATGTTGGCAAATTGAACACCAATAAAAAATAAATTTATTATAAAAAAAGAAACTTTAGAATATTCTTAAAAAAATCAGTGCACAGAAATCAGTGGCATTTTTATGCACTAACAATGAGATTGAATAAATAGAAATTAAGGAATTAATCCCATTTACAATTGTACCCAAAATCATAAGATACCTAGAAATAAGCCAAAGAGGTAAAGGACCTACACCCTGAAAACTACAGAACACTTCAGAAAGAAATTAAGGAAGACACGAAGAGATGGAAAAATATTCCATGCTCATGGTTTAAAAGAATTAATATTATGAAAATGTCTATGCTCCCCAGGGCAATTTACACATTCAATGCAATCCCTATCAAAATACCATGGACTTTCCTCACAGAGTTGGAACAAATAATCTTAATATTTGTATGGAATCAAAAAAGACCCTGAATGGCCAGGGGAATATTGAGAATGAAAACCAATGCCAGGGGCAATGCAAGGCCAGATTGAAGCTGTATTACAAAGCTGTGATCGTCAAGACAGTGTGGTACTGGCACAAAAACAGACACATAAATCAATGGAACAGAGTAGAGAACCCAGAAATGGGCCCTAAATTCTATGGTCAACTAATATTTGACAAAGCAAGAAAGCATATTCACTGGACAAAGCACAGTCTGTTCAATAAATGGTGTTGGGAAAATTGGACAGCTATGGGCAGAATGAAACTTCTCTTACACCATACACAAAGATAAACTCAAAATGGTTGAAAGATCTAAATGTGAGACAAGAATCCATCAAAATCCTAGAGGAGAACACAGGCAACACCCTTTTTAAACTTGGCCACAGCAACTTCTTGCAAGATACATCTATGAAGGCAATGGAAACCACAGTAAAAATGAACTATTGGGACTTAATCAGGGTAAAATGCTTCTGCACAGCAAAAGAAACAGTTAACAAAGCTAAAAGACAACCTATAGAATGGGAGAAGATATTTGCAAATGACATATCAGATAAAGGGCTAGTATCCAAGATCTATAAAGAATGAACTTATTAAACTCAACACCCAAGAAACAAAAATTGCATCTGGACTTGCGTTGCCCCTGGCTTTGATTTTCATTTTCAATATTCTGTTCCATCAAGACATGAACAGAAATTTCACAGAGGAAGACATAGACATGGCCAACAAGTACATGAGAAAATGCTCTGCATCACTTGCCATCAGGGAAATACAAATCAAAACCACAATGAGATACCACCTCCCACCACTGAGATTGACGAAAATTAACAAGATTGGAAACAACAAATGTTGATGAGGAAGTGGAGGGGGAGGAACACTCTCGCACTGTTGGTGGGAATGCAAACCACTCTTGAAAGCATCCTGGAAGTTCCTCAAAGAGTTAAAAATAGAGCTACCCTACTACCCACCAATTGCACTACTGAATATTTACCCCAAAGATACAAATGTAGTGAAACTCTGGGACACCTGTACCCCAATGTTCACAGCAGCAGTGTCCACAACAACCAAACTGTGGAAGGAGCCTGGATGTCCTTCAACAAATGAATGGATAAAGAAGATGTGGTCTATGTATACAATGGAATAGTACTCAGCCATCAGAAAGGATGAATACCCACCATTTGCTTTGACATGGATGGAACTGGAGGGTATTATGCTGAGTGAAATAAGTCAATCAGAGAAGGACAATCACTATATGGTCGCTCGAATGGGGAATATAAGAAATAGTGAAAGAGATTATAAGAAAAAGGAGGGGAAATGAGTGGGAAAAATTAGAGAGGGAGATAAACCATGAGAGACTCCTAACTCTGGGAAACAAACAGTTGTGGAAGGGGAGGTAGGCAGGGTGTTGGGGTAACTGGGTGATGGGCACTGAGGAGGGTACTTGATGGGACGAGCACTGAATATTAAACTATATGTTGGCAAATCAAACAAAAACAAAACCAAACAAACAAAAACAAAATAAAAGTAGATAATCCATGTAAAGCAAATAGCACTATATCTGGCACATAGGAAGCTACCCACATGAAGGTTAATTATTATTTTAATGATTTCCACTGTATAGAAGAAAAACTGATGTTCAAACAGTTAATTACTTTGCCAGGATCACAGTTAGTAAGTGGTGGGGTCACAAGTCAAAGAAGTATCTGATTAAAACCAGATTCTAGTGAAACCCACCAATGTTGTTTCTCTGAGAATTAAAGTGGCACACGCTCATTGTCAGCCCTGCCCATGTGAATGCAATGAGTACGCAGCAGATTAAAAGCTGCCCAACACAGTCAGAGCTAGTGAAAAACCACGGAGCAGGAGGATCTTCACTTTTGCTTTGTTTACTGAAGGAATTTGGAAATGGTCTTCTGAAACTCTGCTTCTAGAAGATTAGAGAACATGGGGAGTTGCTTGATGGCTTGAACATTTTAATGACCTTATAGACTTGCAATTTCTTGAATCTAAGCCCAACCCTCTATCTCCTCCCTTCCACCATGTCATTTCTCTCTGGCCTCCTCCTGTCCTAGCATCTGGACAACCTGGAAATGCTCTGTTCTCTCAGGAATGTGGTACTAGAAGTAACTAACTCTCTGGTCAGCTATAGCTAGGACCTGCCAGGTTCATTTATGACTCTGAAAAAAGTGCAGCTCATCCTTGGGTGCTGTGTGTTAAACATTTCCAAGCACTCAAGCCCACATCTGTTTGTTGCCAAATGGGCACTCTTATCTACTCCATTCTACAGTTTCTAAGAGGATATAGGTACAGGAACACAAAGTAGATTCTTAATCATGAATTGGCCACATAATAGTTGGATTGGTGATCACCAGGTAAAAGCAGGAGGCACCAAGACCATGAGAATGAGTGTCCAGCACCTTGCAAGTCAGAGGCCTAAATCCTGATCAGGGAGGGAGTACCTTTACATTCTGCTCTTTTTGGGAAATGATCCTGTGTGTTGAGTTAAAAAAAAAAAAAAAAACAACACCCTGTTTATCTAGTTATATATTTCTATACATATTTAATATGTAATAACTATAGTTTACATATATATATATATATATATAATATGTTATTTTAAGAAATTTATTGTAAGGAATTGCCTTGTGTAACTATGAAAGCTGGTAAGTTCCAAGATCTGGAGCTGAAGAGCCAGGAGAGCTGATAATGTAGTTCTGTTTTTAAAGCCAGCTGGCTTGAGACCCAAGACGAATGGATATTTCAGTTTGAGTCCAAAGTCAGAAAGAAATGAATATCCCAGTTCAAAGTCAGTTAGGCAGGAATAATTCTTTTTTATTAACAGGAGAGTCAGCTTTTTTGTTCTATTCAGGCCTTCAACAGATTGGATGGAGTCCATCCCCACTGGGGAGTGCAATCTGCTTAACTCAATCCATCTAGTTAAATGTTATGCTCATCATGGGGCATGTGGATGGCTCAGTTGGTTAAATGTCTGCCTTTTGCTTAGGTCATGATTCCAGGTCTTGGGATGGAGACCTGAGTCCAGATCCTTGCTCAGTGAGCCTCTCTCTCCGCCTGCCACTCCCCCTGCTTGTGTGTGCTTTCTCTCTGTCAAATAAATAAAATATTTAAAAATAAATAAATGTTATGTTCATTCAAAACACCTGCACAGAAATCCTCATAATAATATTTGACCAAATACCTGGGCACTTTATGGCCCATTCAAGTTGACACATAAAATTAAGCATCGTATTTAAGATGGTTTGGGAAAAAATAGGTTGTTCTCATTTAGAATTGTTTGCCTTTTCTGTCTCTTTTCTCATGAATGACCTCAAGCCAAAGTGAGTTTCTTGGAGTGACTTGAGGTTATTCAAACTTCTCCACGGTCCAAGGTAGCCTCTTACTAGCCATGATAAAAAATGGAGACTCTGAGAGCTTAAGTAACTTTCCAAGATTACAAAGAATAGAACCGGCATTTAAACTCAGTTCTACCTGTCTGCAAACTTTCACTTTTTCCATTCTTCCTAGGAGGCACCTGCTTCCACTTCTCACTAGTTTTCCATATCCTGTTTAGTCTCCCAGTCAATACCTGCCTTTCAGCACTGCTCACTACCACTCAGAATTTTGTAAAATGTGGACTGCCTTTAGATTGTGAACTTACCTATAACTGAACTAGGGTTGCCTTTCTCTTGTTGGGACTTGATTTATGAATAGAAGCCTCTTCCTGACCATTACTCCTCTTCCAGCTAGTTCCCCTTCTCTATCACTCACTTACTTGATATTCTAGACTAAGGGAAATAAAAGCAGAATGACCAAGTAATAAGTTTAATTTTGAGTTCTGGAACAAACATTTCAAGACCCCTTTCATCCTCCTTCCTTTGTCTCTAGAAGCTCTTGGGGAGTCTAGGAAGAGTACTTCTTTCTCATAGCATTACCCAAAGTCCACCTAACATTTTTAATATCAGCTTTTCTCTGAAGGTCATAGATCTACTCATTGACTGTAGCAGATTTCTTCTGGCTAGTTTAGGGGCTGGAGGCATTGAACTTAAACACTTAGGCTGTGGTTGGAATAATTAGAGAGAAGCCACAAGGCATGTTCCAGCTGCTGCAGTGCCAAGTGGAGGAAGGCTGGATGGAGACAGGCACCCTGTATTGGGATCAAGGGTTAGTCTGGGCTATTAGTGCCTCAGCTCTGGGGGTCCCAGAGTTATTGCAGCATGTAGAAGAGAAGGGACAAGTGTCCTCCTGGAGCAGCAAGTAGCACCTTACAAGAGACTTTCTTACTGTCTTTTATTTTACTTTTTAATCTTCTTGATATTTTATTTTGTAATGTTGGAAAAAATGAGTTGTTTTTAAGTTATTGTTTCATTCTTGGGCAAGAAAGGAATTCACTTCAATGAACCAAAATGACATTCTTGTGAATGGTTCAGTTTAGTAGCTAGAGGTATTTTGAGAATCCAGAAATGGATGGTTTAGTGAACAATGACAATTTTCAAGGATGTTGTTTTTCTAAAGGTCCAGTTTACATGTAGTTTCTACTGATTATATGAAACATTAAGAATACAAAAAAATCTCTTTGGGAGTGATAAATTCAGAGCAGACAGATGGGAGTAATATTTTCACCAAATTTTAAGCCTTCTTTCCTCACCCTTTATTTAAAATTTTTGTATTGTCTTTATATTCATAAACTATATGAGTTGAATGAATAAACATTTTCAACAATTTTGAAATCATTTTTAGATCTTCTTCCTTACCAATTCTTGATTCACATTCTTTATGTTTTTAACTTGTACTTATATTAATATTTGGTCTAAAATATAATATATCTTATAAAATGGATTTATATGTTGTTCTGTATTTGACTTATAATATGTTATTGTAAGCACATATTATTTCAACTAACTAGTTTTTCATAAGCTTTTACTACTCCAGAGTTTTGGCAAGTTATTTTGGATACCTGTACCTACTATTTATTAAGCAATGTTCAAAAACTATCTCCTATGTTATGAGAATACAGAGATAAATGGACTCTCCCTATCCTCAAAAAGCCATGATTTGAAAGCCAAGCTTTGAAATTTTTTCATACAAGAATTTCTCTAATCATGGCTTATCCAGTTAACATGCTTTGTTTTACCTATTTTAGCAATTATTTCACTCTGTTAATTGATGGAAATTTTTATATGAATATGCGCAAACCCTTCTTTACAGTATATTTCTTAGAATTGGTTCCTTAGCTCCATATTGTGGTAAGCAGCTATGGCCCTAAGTCCATATTTAGGGATTTCTCCTTTGAGCTGATGATTTCATTTTAGGTCAAGGACTCAGAATGTACCTTTGATGAAGTCAAGGTTCTAAATTCAGTTCCTTTGTGAGCCAATTATCTTCACCTGACTTGTGAAGACCTCATACCCTGATCTTTTGTGAATCTTTGTGAGTGTCCCACTGGTTGCATGGGAAGCAAGTGAAAGAGGTGAGAGTGTTGTCAAATCTACCTTTACTGGTGGAAAAACAAACCAAAGATCAGGTCCTATAGTCAGAGGAACCATTTTTATTTAACCATGAGGCCCTCTGCACAGTTTTAATAGCACATGGTCAATGTTTTCTGGATGAATAAATGAATTTGGCCTACAATCTGTGCTATGTTAAGGTTTAAGGGAGGCAGGAAGCCTGTCTGCATTAGAGGGAGAGAGGCCACCATGGGTGGAAATTACACAAGCGGTTGCTTCCAGTGTGGAGGTCAGGAAGCAAAGTAGATTGCTAACATCAGGGAATATAAGCACATCTCACTGCTCCCAACTCTGGGACACAGCACAGGAAAATTATAATAACAACCCTACAAGGCTTTTTCATTCTTAGCCTTTAGGAACTGTAAACATGTTCTCCTGCATCTAAAGCCTTAGACATATGACTGTCTCTGTAATTGCAAAACTGGAATCCTGGAGGGGCAGGTCTATAGAGAAATTCTACATCATATCTGCTCTCTGCTTTTCTCTTTCTTAACATATCTCACACTGTATTGTTTTATAATTGGTTTGTCTATTTTCCCTTTTAAATTTTAAGCTCTTTGAGGGCAACAGCCCAGTGATTCCAGTGTCTGACCTGGTAGGTGTCTGACTTAGTAGCTCTCAGTACATGTTTGTAGACTATATGGATGCTGAACAGGGATTTTGAGAAGGAAGATGTCAGCTGGTTGGAGGAAGGCAAAACTGGAAGGTCTCCATAGAGGTGGTGTTGATAGCTGGAAGGAGCTTCAAGGAAAGCCTAAGGAAAGATGACATCTGTAGTGAGGTGTGTGAGTGGCAAGAGCAGTGCTGAGGAGAGCTCTGACCAGAGTGCAGGGAAGTATAGGGCTCCTGCAGTTGCCTCTGGGTTGAAGTCAGCACTGAGGGGACTGAAAGCCTCAGGAAGCCAGAGTGGTGAGAGCCCAGGAACCAGCAGCAAGAGCAGCAATGCAGGTTAGAAGAGGCTAGGACCCACTAGAATTATCCCTACAAGAATGGATGGAATTCACATTGCCTAAATACTGAGAGGATCAATGTGTCAGTATTATTATACTCATTATAGAAATGAGATTGAAGCTCATAAACATACCTAAGCACAAACTAGGAAGTGGCAGGACTGAGCTTTAAACCCAGATTGTATGACTTCATGTTTAATGCTGCTTTCTTTACAACACACATGCTTAGGACAACCTACCTAAGCATCATTTGGACAAGAAGGTGGATATCTCTGTCTCTGGGCATGGGGCTTTGCATCTCAGCTTTGAAGAACCCGAATTCTGGGTGATAGAGGCCACACACTCTCAGTGACCAATGAGTAGTGGTTTCAGGGTTCCACATGGAGATTCATGTGTCAAAGAACATAGTCTCTGTCACCCACTGGCCAGTAGGGTTTAAGAAAAGAGTTACATTCATATAGAGACAAGAGTAGTTTTATTATATTCTAAATTGTCTATTAGTTTACATTGCACTGTTTTGTTAGCTTAAATTTGTCATTTAGTTGATATTTCCTTCTTAGGGTTATCAATTAAGACAAACTATTCAGCTAGAGGAGTTGAGATGGCAGAGGAGTAGGGGACCCTAAGTTTGTCTGGTCCCTGGAATTCAGTTAGATAGTTATCAAATCATTCTAGACGCCGGCAAAATCAATTGGATATTGGAGAAAAGAAATGCTAGAATTCTACAAATAGAAAAGTGACCCCTTTTTGGAAGGTAGGAAGTGTGGAGACTTAAATCTGGAGCAATATATCAGAGGATATGGCAGCAGGAAGGAGTGAGTTTTAGAAGGCAATCACAAAAATTACCTTTATTTGCTTATAAACAATTTTCTAATTAATTATAAATTAAGAAATATTTAATATTTATTTAAAATTTAAATTTAATAAATTAAATATTTTATTTACAAAATAAATATAAGCAGCTGAGGCCAAAATCAGAACTTTTAGAAGATTGCTACAGTGGGGGACATCTCTAGTATAAAGGTGCTCAGATAGTGAAGCGGCATGTTATCCCAGGTGCAACAGCATGGTTTCAGGATAGCCGGGGTCACAAGAACAGGGGTGCCTGAGTGCAGCAGAGTTCCAAGACAGTGGAGTGGAGAAGCCAACTGAAAATAGTGAGTCTAGGTGAGACTTCTTGCTCAATGTTGCCATAAACTGAAAACCACTGCCTGGTGACAGGACTGCTCTCTGGTCAGGGACCCAGGAAAAGGCAGAAACGTGGCAAGACCTTCCTCCCTTCCCTGGGAGGAACAGCCTTCAGGGAGCAAAAGAGCATCAGATAGTGGAATCTGGAGCTGCTTAAACTGAGTCTGGTCCCCTGGCAAGGGAGACACATTTCCACAAGTGCAGGGGTACCTGGGAATCAGTGCAACAGGCCCCTCCCCCAGAAGACCAGCAGGAACAACTGGCTAGCACCAACTTTACAGATCATAGAGAACTGCAAACTTCAGCTCTTGGGGAAAACAGTATATATAGTATCTGTAGTTTTTTGTTTTTTGTTTTTTGTTTTATTCTTTGGTGTTTCAGTTTTATTCTTTTTTAGCTATTTTATTTTTTTCAATTTTTCATTCTTTTTTAAATTTATTTTTATGTATAAGTTATATATATTATTTTTGGTTCCCTTTCATTGTATTGTATCATGTTTTATATATATGAAAAGAAAAATAGGAAAGAAAGAAAAACATATATATAAGTATATATATAATCTAGGTTCTTTTAACAAATGGACTGAAATACACCTACAGGACCTGGTTTATTGTTTTATTCTGTTATTTCTTGTTTGATTTTTCTTATATTGTTTTGTTTTTTCTTCTGATTTGTTTTCTTCCTTTGTTTCCTGTTATTGTTGTTATTGTTGTCTTTTCTCTCTATTTCTTCTATTGTTTTCTGGACATAATAATGAGACAGAGAAAATCACCCCAAAAGAAAGAACAGGAGGTACTACTAACTGCCAGGGATTTAATTAATACAAATATAAGTAAGACATCTGAACTAGAATTTAAAACAATTATAAAAACACTTGAAAAAAAGCATAAGAGACATTAGAGAATCCCTTACTATAGAAATAAAAGAACTACTATTAGAATAAAATCTAATCAGGCTAAAATGAAAAATGCTCTTACTGAGATGCCGTCACAATTGGAGGCTCTAACAATGAGGATAAACAAGCCAGAAGAGAGAATCAGCGATATAGAAGACAAAATGATGGAAAATAAAGAAGCTGAGAAGAAGAAAGACAACTACTGTATCACAAAGTGAGACTTTGAGATCTCAGCAATTCCATAAAGTAAAATAATATCTGGGTAATAAGGTTCCCAGAAGATAAAGAGGGTAGGAAGAAGGAGGCAGAAAGTTTTTTTGAGAATTTCCCTAACCTGGGGCCGGAAACAGGCATTGAATTCCAGGAAGCACAGAGAACCCCCTTCAAAATCAGTAAAAGTAGATCAACACCTTGACATATAATAGTGAAGCCCTCACTATTATATGATTTCAGAGATAAAGAGAAAATCCTAAAAGCATCTGAGAACAAGAGGCCCTTAACCTATGAGGGTAGAAACATAAAACTGGCAGCAGACCTATCCACAGATACCTGACAGGCCAGAAAGGACTGACATGATATATTTAATGTGTTAAATAGGGAAAATATGCAGCCAAAATTACTTTATCCAGCAAGGCTATCATTCAGAATTGAAGGAGAGATAGAGTTTCTAAGACAAACAAAAACTAAAGGAATTTGTGAACACTAAACCAGCCCTGAAAGAAATATTAAAAGGGTCCCTTGAGTGAGGGGAGAGGCCAAAAAGTAACAAAGAGCAGAAAGGAACACAGACATTCTACAAGAACAGTAACTTTACAGGTATAAAATGGCAATAAATTCATATCTTTTAATATAATGATATGAATATAAATGGATTAAATGCTCTAATCAAAAGACATAGGGTATCAGATTGGATTAAAACAAAACAAAACAAAAACCAAGACCCATCAATATGCTGTCTATAAAAGAATCATTGTACTCCCAAAGAAACCTCCGGATTGAAAGTGAGGGGCTGTCATGCTAATGGACATCAAAAAAGAAAGCTGGAATAGCAATCCTATATCAGAAAAACTAGATTTTAAGCCAAATACTGTAATAAAAGTTGAAGAAGGACACTATACAATAATGAAAGGCTCTATCCAATAAGACCCAACAGCTGTAAATATGTATGTCCCTAACAAGGGAGCAGCCAAATATATAAACCAATTAATAACAAAATTAAAGAAACAAATTGGTAATAATACAATAATAGTAGGGGACTTTAACACACCACTCACAGCAATGGACAGATTATCGAAGCAGAAAATCAACAAGGAAACAAGGGCTTTGAATGACACATTGGACTAGATGCACTTCACAGATATATTCAGAGTGTTCCATCCTAAAGCAACAGAATACTCATTCTTCTTGAGTGCACATGGAACATTCTCCAGAATAGATCACATACTGGGTCACAAATCAGATCTCAACTGGTACCAAAAAATTGAAATTATACCATGCATATTTTCAGAACACAATGCTTTAAAACTTGAACTGAATCACAAGAGAAAATTTGGAAGGAACACAAATACTTGGCAGGAAAGAACATCCTACTAAAGAATGAATGGGTCAACCAGGAAATTAAAGAAGAATTTAAAAAATACGTGGAAGCAAATGAAAATGAAAACATGATAGCTCAGAACCTTTCAGATACAGCAAAAGTGATCCTAAGAGAGAAATATATAACAATACAGGCCTTTCTCAAGAAACAAGAAGAGTCTCAAATATGCAACATAACCTCACACTTAAAGGATCTGGGAAAGAACAAAAAATAAAGAGTAAATCCAGCAGGAGAAGAGAAATAATAAAGATTAGAGCAGAAATCAATGATACAGAAATTAAAAAAAAAAAACAGTAGAATAGATCAACAAACTTAAGAGGTGGTTCTTTGAAAGAATTAATTAGATCAATAAACCCATAGCAGATTCATCATAAAGAAAAAAGAAAGGACCCAAATAAATAAAATATTGAATGAAAAAGGAGAGATCACAACCAACACCAAAGTAATACAATTATGAGAACATATTATGGGCAGCTATATGCCAATGATTTAAGCGATCTAGAAGAAATGGACACATTACTAGAAACATATAAACTACCAAAACTGAAACAGGAGGAAATAGAAAACCTGAACAGATCCATAACAGGCAAAGAAATTGAAACAGTAATCAAAAATCTTCCAATAAATAAGAGTCCAGGGCCAGATGGCCTCCCAGTGGAATTCTACCAAACATTTAAAGAAGAATTAATATCAGTTCTTCTGAGGCTGTTTCAAAAAAATAGAAATGGAAGGAAAACTTCCAAACTCTTTATATGAGACCAACATTGATACAGAATCCAGACAAACACCCCACCAGAGAGGAGAATTACAGACCAGTATCCCTGATGAACATGGATACAAAAATTCTCACCAAGATACTAGCTAATAGGATCCAACAATACATTAAAATGATTATTCATCACCACCTCATGGGATTTATTCCTGGACTGCAAGTGTGGTTCAACATCTGTAAATCAATCAATGTTACACATCACATTAATAAAAGAAAGGACAAGAACCGTATGATCCTCCCAATAGATACAGAAAAAACATTTGATAAAATACAGCATTCTCTCTTGATAAAAACTCTCCACAGTGTAGGGATAGAAAGAGCATATTTCAATATCATAAAAGTCATCTAGGAAAAGCCCACAGCAAATATTATCCTTAACAGGGAAAATCTGAGCTTTTCCCCTGAGGTCAGGAACAAGACAGGGATGTTCACTCTCACCACTATTGTTTAAACATAGTACTGGAAGTCCTAGCCTCAGTGAACAGACAACAAAAAGAAAAGGCATCCAAATCAGCAAAGAAGAAGTCAAACTTTCACTCTTTGCAGATAACATGATACTCTATGTAGAAAACAAAACAAAACAAACAACAACAACAACAACAACAACAAAAACCCTCTACCCAAAAATTGCTAGAACTGATACAGGAACTCAGCAAAGTCGCAGAACATAAAATCAATGCACAAAAGGCAGTTACAAGTCTATACACTAACAGTGAGGCAAAAGAAAGAAAAATCAAGGAATTGATCCCATTTACAGTTGTACCAAAAACTATAAGATACCTAGGAATAAAATTAACCAAAGAGGTAAAGGATCTATACTCTGAAAACTATGGAGCACTTATGAAAGAAATTGAGGAAGACACAAAGAAATGGAAAAACATTCTGTGCTCATGGATTGGAAGGACAAATATTGTTAAAATGTCTATGCTACCTGGAGCAATCTACATATTCAATGCAATCCCTATGAAAATGCCATCACCATTTTTCATAGAGCTGGAACAAACAATCCTAAAATTTGTATGGAACCAGAAAAAGCCCAAAGAGCCAGAGGAATGTTGAAAAAGAAAACCAAAGCTAAAGGCATCAATGCCAGACTTCAAACTGTCTTACAAAGCTGTGATCATCAAGACAGTATTTTACTACCACAAAAACAGACCATAGATCAATGGAACAGAATAGAGAACCCAGAGATGGACCCTCAACTCTATAGTCAACTAATATTCAACCAAGTAGGAAAGAATATCTAATGGAAAAAAGACAGTCTCTCCTGACCACTTTCTTACACCATACACAAAAACAAATTCAAAATGGATGAAACACCTAAATGTGAGACAGGAATCCATCAAAATCCTAGAGAACATAGGCAGCAACCTCTTTCACCTTGTGCACAGCAGCTAGACATGTCTTCAAAGGCAAGAGAAACAAAAGCAAAAATGAACTATTGGGATTTCATTACGATTAAAAGGTTTGGCACAGCCAATGAAACAGTCAACAAAACTGAAAGGCAACCTACAGGATGGGAGAAGTTATTGGCAAATGTCTTATCAGATACAGGGCTGGTATTCAAAATCTATAAATTTATCAAACTTAACACCCAAGAAACAAATAATCCAGTCAAGAAACAGGCAGAAGACATGAACAGACATTTCTCCAAAGAAGGCATATAAATAGCTAACAAACACATGAAAAAATACTCAAAAATCACTGCAGCAGGGAAATACTAATAAAAAATTGAGATACTGCCTTATACTAGTAAGAATGGCTAAAATTAACAAGTCAGGAAACAACAGACGTTGGCGAGGATACAGAGAAAGGGGAACCCTCTTACTTACACTGTTGGTGGGAATACAAACTGGTGCAGCCACTCTGGAAAACAGTATGGAGGTTCCCCCAAAAATTAAATACAGAGTTACCTTACAACCCAGCAATTGCACTACTAGGTTTTTATCCAAAGGATACAAACATAGTGATCCAAAGGGACACCTGCACCCCAATGTTTATAGCAGAAGTGTCCACATAACCAAACTATGGAAAGAGCCCAGATGTCTATGGACAGATGAATGAGTAAAGAAGAAGTGATATCACTATATATATATATATATATATATAATGATATATATGGTGATATATATATAATATATAGTGATATATATATATAATGGAATATTACCCAGCCATCAAAAAGAATGAAATCTTGCCATTTACAATGACCTGGATGGAGCTAGAGGGCATTATACTAAGCAAAATAAGTCAGTCCGAGAAAGACAAATGCCATATGATTCCACTCATGTAGAATTTAAGAAACAAAACAGATGAACACAAGGGAAGGGAAAGAAAAATAAAATAAGGTGGAAATTGAGAGAGATGCAAGCCATAACAGACCCTGAACTTTAGGATACAAACTAAAGTTAGCTAAAGGGGAGATGGTGGGGAGATGGTGGGGAGAAGGAATAATTAGGTGATGCACGTTAAGGAGGACCCGATGTAATGAGCACTGGGTATTATGTGCAACTGACGAATCACTGAATTCTACCTCTGAAACTAATTTAAAAAGGCTTAAACTATTCAATCTTCTATACTGATTAACAGCAGTTACAGATTTTTTCATTCAAGTATTATTTGCCCCTTTAGCAAAAACAAAAAAGAAAACATTATTGCTTAAAAAAAGAAATAGGCAACTCCCTTGTTCATTTCAAAATTTCCTGAGCACCCACTACTATACAGTGATTAGTTGCTTAGAGATAATACATTAGTCTATGTCTTCAAAGACCTTACATGTTTACATGTATAGCTAAATCAGAATTAAATGCCTGCTAAATAGAACTACAAATGATATGGTCACGGCAGCTCAGGTAAACAGTTTATCCTAACTGCCTCAAGAGTCAGGGTGTAATAATGACTCTCATTTTAATGGAAACAAACCCTAAAGGATGAGAGAGATTTCAACCTTGAGGGACCTGAGAAAAAGTTTCCATCATTGCCTTACTATAAGGTCTTTTGCTATTTTTTAGGATATACAGCTCAGTGTAAAAGAGTCAGCCTCTAATCAAGTTATGCATTCCTGGCTTTTGCTACTTACCTTGAACACGTCATTGATCTCTGTGTGCTTCAGTTTTCTCAGCCACAAAATGGGGATAATAATGGTTCCTACCTTTTTTTTAAAAAGTATTTTATTTATTTATTCATGAGAGACAGAGAGAGAGGCAGAGACACAGGCAGAGGGAGAAGCAGGCTCCCTGTGGGGAGCGTGATGCAGGACTCAGTCCCAGGACCCTGGGATCATGACCTCAGCCAAAGGCAGATGCTTAACCATGGAGGCACCCAGGCATCCCTGGTTCCTACCTTTTTAAGATTGTTATGAAGAACTAAATCTATCAATACATGTGAAAAGTGTTTGAAACATTGCCTGACACATAGTGTTATGTAAGCCTTAGCTACTGTTATTCTCAGTACTTAGTTTTCTTAAATTTAAAACAGAGGTAAAGATACTGGCCTCACTGATCTGTTGTTAAGATTTAATGAGGTAGTTTATATTAAGTACCTGGCACATAGTAAACATTAAACATGAGTTCCCTTCCTGCTTTCTTAAGAGAAAATTAATTTCCTCAGTTTAAAATAAACAATGCTATACACCAAAAAATGTTAGCTTAAGGGTTGCCTTTTTGAAAATTGGCACAGTAAAGCTTTAGAAATTTGTAAGCATACCAGTAGAAGTATTGGCTCAAGTTTTGCTGGGCAATGTATTATTTATGCCCAGGTTCCAAAGTTTATCAAGTTCCTAAAATTGACATGGCAATTTCCACTCAGTGAATCCTTTAAAGAGGCTTATTTATGTCATCATTTCAGAATAAAGCAACCCTATCAATATCTATAAAGCTTTGCAACACTCATTTCTTCCACCCACTCTAACGGCTTTAAAGTCTGTAAGCTTGTCAAGAAACTGTTGTTTTTCATTTCACTTTGGAACTTTCCAAGCTAATGAATGAGAAGGCCTTCATTAAAGGGCATTTATAATAACAGTAATAAAACACTCATACATTTGGAGATAAACCAGCTTTAAAAATGAGCTTTGGCTGTAAACCTATTCTTTCACATTACCACATGTTTTGAACGAGGGGGCCCCACAAAGGCATGCAAATGTTTGAGTGTGGGCAGTAGCATTTTTTATTATTTTCTTAACAGACTTTATTTTTTAGAGCAGTTTTAGTTTCACAGCAAATTAAGCAAAAGACAGATATTTCCCATATAACTTCCACCCTGACATGCATAGCCTTTGTCATTATTGACCTCTCCCACCATAGTGGTACATTTATTTCAACTAATGAACCTCCATTGACACATCAAGGTTACTCAAAGCCCATGATCTACATGAGGGTTAATTTTGGTGGTGTAAATTCCATGCATTTGGACACATTTATAATGACAAGTATCCACCATTATAATGGTGGATCAGTTCCACTGCTCTGAACCTTCTGTGCGCTGCTGATTCATGCCTCACCCTGGCCAACCTCTGATAACCACTGATCTTTTTACTATTTTTATAGCTTTACCTTTCCCAGAATATCATATAGTTGGAATCATACTGTATGTAGCCTTTTCAGACTGGCCTCTTTCACTTAATAATATACATTTAGGGTCTTCTGTGTCTTTTTGTTTTTTTTAAGATTTTATTTATTTATTCATGAGACAGAGAGAGAGAGAGAGAGAGGGAGAGGCAGAGACACAGACAGAGGGAGAAGCAGGCTCCATGCAGGGAGCCTGACGTGGGACTTGATCCTAGGTCTCTAAGATCACACCTGGGGCTGAAGGCAGCGCTAAACCACTGAGCCACCCGGGCTGCCCTTCCATGTCTTTTTATGGCGTGATAGATAATTTATTTTTAGCATGGAATAATATTCCATTGTTTAATGTACCACAGTTTATTTATCCATTTGCCTAATGAAAGACATCTTGGTTGCTTCCGAGTTTTAGCAATTACGGAAAAAAACCTGCTGCCATCATCTGAGTACAGGTTTTTGTGTGGACTTGTTTTTACCTACTTTGGGTAAATACCTAGGAACACAGTTGCTGAATCATATGATGAGTATGTTTAGTTCTGTAAGAAGCTACCAAACTGCCATCCCAAGTGGCTATCCCATTCTGATTTCCCACTAGCCATGCATGACAGAGTTCTTATTGTTCCACATCCCTGTCAGCATTTAGTGTCAGTGTTCTGGATTGGGGCCATTCTAATAGGTGTATAGCCATATCTCATTGCTACAATTTATATTTTCTTGATGACATATCATGTGGAAGATCTTTTCATATTCTTATTTTCCATATATCTTTTTTGGTGAGATGTCTGTTTAGTTCTTTGGCCCATATTTAATTTATTTATTGTTTATTTTATTTTTCAAAAAGATTTTATTTATTTTTTCATGAGAGGCAGAGAGAGACAGAGACACAGGCAGAAGGTGAAGCAGGCTCAATGCTAGAAGCCCGATGTGGGACTTGATCCCAGAACTCCAGGATCATGTCCTGAGCCAAAGGCAGACGCTCAACCACTGAGCCACTCAGGTGTTCCTGGCCTAGTTTTTAAACCAATATTTTTGTTTTCATATTTTTGAGTTTCAAGAATTCTTCATATATTTTAGATCATTGCCCTGTATCAGATGTCCTTACAAATATTTTCTCCCAGTGTATGTCTTTACTTTTCATTCTCTTGACAGAAACTTTTAATTTTAATGAAGTCCAAATTGTCAATTATTTCTTTTATAAATTGTGCCCTTGGTGTGGTCTCTAAAAGTCATTGCCAAACCCTTGGTCATCTACATTTTTGTATGTTATTTTCTAGGATTTTTACAATTTTATGTCTTAAATTTATTTCTATGTTCCATTTTGAGTTAATTTTTTGAAGGGTGTAAGGTCTGTATCTTGAGTAATTTTTTTTTCTGCATGTGGATGTCCAATTGTCCCAGCACCATCAAAACTATCTTTGCTCCATTGTGTTGCCTTTGCTCTTTTGTGAAAAATCAGTTGGCTGTATTTTTGTGTTCTATTTCTGAGTTCTCTGGTCCTGTGCTATTGATCTATTTTTTTATTCTTTCACCAATACCACATGCTTGATTACTGTTGCTTTGTAGTAAGCCTTAGAGTCATGCCCTCCTTAGTGACTATCACTGTTATCCCATCCCCCCACCCACCACCCCTCCAGCAACCTTCAGTTTTTTTTCCTAGAGTTAAGGATCTCTCATGGTTTGTCTCCCTCTCTGATTTCTTCCTATTCTGTTTTCCTTCCATTCTCCTATAATCCTCTGCACTGTTTCTTATATTTATTTCACATATGAATGAAACCATATAATTCTTTTCTCTGACTTATTTTGCTCAGTATAATACTCTCTAGTTCCATCCACATCAATATAAATGGTAAGATTTCATTCTTTCTGAGGGCTGAGTAATATTCCATTGTATATAGGTACCACCTCTGCTTTGTCTATTCATCTGTCAGTGGACATCTGGGCTCTTTCCATAGTTTGGCTATTGTGAACATTTCTGCTATAAACACTGGGGTGCAGGTGTCCCTTAAAATCACTATGCTTTTATCTTTTGGATAAATACATAGTAGTGCAATTGCTGGGTCATAGGTACCTCTATTTTTAACTTCTTGAGGAAGTTTTCCTTTCCACAATTACTTTCCACAATTACTCTACCAGCTTGCATTCCCACCAACAGTGTAAGAGGGTACCCTTTCTCCACATCCTTGCTAATGTCTGTTGTTTCCTGGCTCATTAATTTTCACCATTCTGACTGGTGTGAAGTGATATCTCATTATGGTTTTGATTTGTATTTCCCTGATGCCAAGTGACATTCAGCATTTGGTCATGTGTCTGGTCGCCTTTTGTATGTCCTCTTTGGAGAAATGTTTGTCCATGTCTTCTGTCCATTTTTTGACTGGATTATTTGTTTTTTTGGGTTTTTGAGTTTAATAAGTTCTTTATAAATCTTTTGTAGAGGGATGCCTGGGTGATTCAGTGATTGAGCATCTGCCTTTGGTTCAGGGTGTGATCCCAGAGTCTTGGGACTGAGTCTCACATAGGGCTCCTAGGCATGGAGCCTGTTTCTCTCCCTCTTTCTCTGTGTCTCTCATGAATAAATAAATAAAAACTTTTGAAAATCTTTTGTAGTTATTTTATCAAGTTGAGGAAGTTCTCTATTTCCAGTTTACTGAAGGTGTTTATCATGAATGGATATCGGATTTTGTCAAATGTTTTTTCTGAATCTATTGATATGATTATGTGATTTTTCTTTTTTAGTCTGTTGATGTGATATATTACATAAATTTTATTTTGAATGTTGAACTAGCCTTGCATATTTGGTATAAAACTCATTTGATTGTGATGCATAACTTTTTTCAAACATTATTGGATTTGATTTGCTAATATTTTGCTAGAAATTTTTGCATCTATGATTATGAGAGATATTGCTGTGTATTTTCTTTTCTTCTAATGTCTTTGTCTACTTTTGGAATTATGATAATTCTGCCCTCATAGAATGAGTTAGGAAGTATTACCGCTGCTTCCAACTAAGCAAGAAACTTCTAAAAGTGACCTAGAGAAATGTTGTGATTTCATCCTCAAATATTTGGTAGAAGTCACCAATGAACCTACTTGGTGCTTTCTGATTTGAAAAGTCATTAATTATTGATTCAATTTCTTTAATAGATATTGGCCTATTCATATTGTCTATTTCTTCTTGTGTCAGTTTTGGCAGATAATGTCTTTCAAGAAAGTGGTCCTATTTATTTGAAGGTGTCCTTTTAATGTCCATGGGATCTGTAGTGATGTTCTTTCCTTCATTTCTGATTTTAGTAGTTTGTTTCCTTTCTCATTTTTTCTTAGTCTTACTAGATGCTTATCAATTTTATCAGTCTTTTCAATGAAACAGCTCTTGGTTTTATTGATTTTCCCTATTGACTTTCTGTTTTCAGTTTCATTGATTTCTGCTCTAATTTTATTTCTTCTGTTTGTTTTGGATTTAAATTTTCTTGTTCTTGTAGTTACCTAAAGTAGAAACTTAGATTATTAATTTTAGATCTTTTTTCTTTTCTAATGTATGCAATGTGTAATTTTCTGTCTAAGCACTACTTCCACTTTATCCCAAAAATTTTGAGAAGTTGTGTTTTTATTTTTATTTGTTCAAAATATTTAAAATTGTTTTTTTATATTTATCCCTTTGTCAGGTGTTATTTAGAAGTGTATTGTTTAACCACCAATTATTTTAGAGGTTTCCAGCTATCTTTCTGTCATTGATTTCTAGTTTAATTGTATTATGGTCTGAGAGCAAACATTGTATGATTCCTACTCTTTTAAATTTGTTAAAGTGTGTTTTATGGCACAGAATGTAGTCTCTTGGTGAATGTTACATGTCAACTTGAGAAGAATGTGTATTCCTATGTTGTTGGATAGTTTATAGAAGTCAGTGATATCCAGTTGATTGATAATGTTGAGTTCAATTATGTCCTTACTAACTTTCTGCCTATCTGTTTATTTCTAAT
Organism: Canis lupus dingo; assembly: GCF_003254725.2. Lineage (NCBI taxonomy): Eukaryota > Metazoa > Chordata > Mammalia > Carnivora > Canidae > Canis > Canis lupus. Next base: position 13,563,731 of record NC_064276.1, on the reverse strand, counting down.
AGAGAGGTGTTAAAAAGTCTCCAACTATAATGGTAATTCACCTATTTATGCTTACAGTTCTATCAGTTTTTACCTCATGTATTTTGATACTCTGTTGTTAATTATATACACTTTAAGGACTATATCTTATTGAAGAATGAACACCTTTTTTATTTTGTAATGTCCTTTGATAACTCGGATAGCTCTTTTTGGTCTGAAATCTGCTTTGTCTGAAATTTTTATGGCTACTCTTTCTTTCTTTTGATTAGTGTTAGCATAGTATACCTTTATCCATCCATTACTTTTAATCTATATGTGTCTTTATATTTAAAGTGATTTCCTGTAAACAACATGTACTTGAGTATTGTTTTTTGGATCTCTTCCAACAATCCCTGTCTTTTAACTTGGTTTATTTGGACTATTGGTGTTCAAAGTGACTATTGATGTAAATTAATATCTACTATATTTGTTACTATTTTCTATTTTTTGTCCTTGTTCTTTGATCTTATTTTTTATCTTCATGTCATTTTTCTTCTATTTGTAGTTTTAATTGAGTATTTTGGGGGATTCTATTTTCTATCTTTTCTAAGTACATCAGTTATACTTCTTAACTTTGTTTAGTCATTGCCCTGGAGTTTGCAATACTCATATACATCTGATCTAAGTCCACTTTCAAATAATATTATGCCTCTTTACTGGTAGTGCTGGTACTTATGATGACAAAGTAATCCTAATTCCTCCTTCCTGTCCCTTGTCATTGCAGTCATTCATTTCATTTATACATAAGCATATTATATATATATATATATATATATATATATAAAATCAAATACATTATTGACATTATTATTTTGAACAAACTGTTATATATTAGATCAATTAAGAAAAAGAAACATAAAAGTTTTTATTTTATACTTCTCTCTAAACAACTTCTTTTAACATTTCTTGTAAGACAGTTCTATTGGCAACAGATTCCCTCAGTTTTTGTTTGTCCAATAACATCTATCTCTCTCTCTCTCTTTTTTTTTTTTTTTTTGGAAGGATAATTTCACAGAGTATAGAATTCTAGGTTGGTGATTTTTTTTTAACCTCAACATTTTAAATATTTCTCTCCACTTTCTTTTTCCTTGCATTGTTTCTAAGAAGTCAGATGTAATACTAATGTCTTTCTCTATAACTAAGGTGTTTCTCCCCCTGCCTGGCTTCTTTCAGGATGTTTTCTTAATCTTTGATCTTCTGCATTTTAGATATGATATGCCTAAGTGAAGTTTTATTTTGTTTTGTTTGCTTTGCATTTATCCTGCTTGGTGTTCTATGAGCTTCCTGGATCTGTGATTTGGTGTATGATATTTATTTGTCATTATAGTTTCAAGTTTTACTTCTATTCCTTTTTCTCTTTTTCCTCCTTCTGATATTCCCATTACACATGCTATGCCTTTTGTAGTTGTCCTACAGTTGTTGGATATTATATTCTGGCTTTTTTAGTCTTTTTGTTGTTTGTTTTCTTTTCAATTTTGATGACTTCTATTGATATATACTCAAACTCAGAATCCTTTCCTCACTGATATCCAGTCTACTGATAAGCCCATCAAAAGCATTCTTCATTTCTGTTGCAGTGTTTGCAATCTCTAGAGTTTCTTTTTGATTCTGGCTTCAAATGTCTATCTCTCCATTTATGTTGCCCATTTATTCTTGCATGTCCACTTTATCCATTAGAGTTCTTTTTTAAAGATTTATATATTTATTTGTTTGTTTGTCTATTTACTTGAGAGAGAGAGAGAGAGAGACCACAGAGTGAGAGGGAGAAGCAGACTCCCCACTGAGCAGGAAGTCTAATGTGGGGCTCAATTCTAGGACCCTAAGATCATGACCTGAGATGAAGGCAGACATTTAACCAATTGAGACACCCAGGTGCCCCTCCATTAAAGTTCTTATTATATTAAATGTGGTTGTTTTAAACTCTCAGTCTGATAATTCCAATATGCTTTCTATATTTGAATCTAGTTCTAATGCTTGCTCTGTTCTTTCCAACATGTTTTGCCTTTTAGTGTACCTTGTAATTATGTCTTGCTCTCTAGACATGATATGCTGAGTAAAAGGGACTGCTCCAAATAGGCCTTTAGTAATGTGGTGGTAAGTTGTAGGGGAGGAACAGTGCTATGGCTAGGTCTCATTCTTTAGGTGGACTGTTTCTGAACCATGAACTTCACAAGTGCTTCTGAGGTCTCCCTCCCCCTTAGATGGGGTAGTATGGATAAACAGGGCTGAAGGTGACTATTTCTCTTCTCAAAGGTCTGTAGGCTCTAATAAAACCTTAGCAGTTTAAGCTCTGGTTAAATAGTTTCTCTTGAGGACTGACATTGTTAAGAAGAACAGAAAGCTCTGATGTATTTTTAAATGACTTCTTTCCCTTCCACTGCTGGTTAAGACTCCAGAGACAAAACTCATGAAAGTATGAAGTCTTCTCATCCCTCTATCTCCCATGATTAGATTTCTCTTGAGCGTTTGACTCTCGGAGCCTCCAGCAATTCATCAATTATATTTCAGATTTTTCAGATTTTTCTCCTGGTACACGGTCCCACTGAGGTTTTTGCTTTGATAAGTTGGGATTCTATCTCCTTTTCTGTCTCTCTAGTTTGGGGCAGTGGTTTGCTCTGTGACCTTACCTTTCTTAAGGATTTAAGAAGATCTGTTGATTTTTCAGTTTATTTAAGGCTTTCACTTGTTAGAATGGAGTGGCAATTTCTAAGTCCGTATGTGCCAGACCAGAAACCAGAAGTCAACAGTAGTACTTTAAATTCCAAATCTTTTCCAGCCATTTTTCTTATTCTGCATTTCAGGTTTTTTAAAGCAAGTCAACATTTTGCCCTTTGGAAGGGCAAATTAGTGGTTGAGTAGCATAGAAGAACCATAAACCATCAGAACTAGGAGTAACCTTAAATATCATTTAGTAGAACTACACTTGAGATACTTAAAACTCTTTTATAACATTCCTGACAAGCTGACACCAATTGCTTGCACATACTAGTGTATAGAACTCACCATCACCTATAACCAGTCTCTTGAATAAGCACAGTTCATGGAATATAGTCAAATAATTAATGCAGGTGGCTACTAGAAGCTGGAAAAGTTCAAGTAATGATTTCTCCCTCCAGAGTTTCTAGAAGGAAACTATTCTGTCAATACTTTGATTTTAGCTTTAATGAGTCTGATTTCAGACTTCTCACCTCCAGAATTCTAAAAGAATACATTTATGCTATTTTAAGCCACTAAGTTTGTGATTATTTTTTACAGCAGCAATAAGAAACTAATAGACCCTTCAAATAGTTGAGGAGCATTACAGCTTCTGGAGACCCTTGTTGAAGAAGTCATGTTGCTTCTGTTGAGGCTCCTGTTTAAAGATATTTAAGCAAAGAGGAGTGGCCCTTCCTGGTTCCCCAATATCATCCAACATAAATAAACATTCTAAAAATTGTTCCTTATTTTTGTTTTGTTGTTTATTTTTTGTTGTTTCTGTCTCTCTCTCTCTCTCTCTCTTTTTTTTTTTTTTTTTTTTTTGATGTGGGTTTTCCCAACTAAGGCCTACCAATTATATTTTATCAATATTTACTCTACTGGATTTTGGGGGCCTTCTCAAGCTCTAGGAAAATAAAAATAAAGGCAAACAAAAATACGATGACATCAGTACATGTTGATCCACTTCTGTAGCCAGCTCCAAAGTTCTTTTTAACTGAAACTTACTTCTTTTGTTCTAAGAAGTTCTGCAGGCTGCATTACTGCCTTCTGCTGAAGAGCTTTAAATAATCCCTGGTCCACACTATTTTTGGTATCCAGGACAATAGATTATTATAGGCAAAAGAGAAAATTCAGGGCAGCGCTCCAAAAATAGGCCTTCTCATTTTTGAAATGAATTATCTCCTACTTGGTCCCAGGGTATCTTGCAGAGACAAAAAAAAAAAAAAAAAAAAAAAAAAATTACCCAAGGGAGCAAAGCAAGGACCTTGATGGTATTTTGCAGTAGCAAGTTCGGGTTGATTCTATTTTGTTCATTCTTTAAGTTTGATCAATTTCCTGTGTTCATTTGCATAACTACATTTTACCACATTCCTCCAATAACTAGATACTCTGGCAATTTCATCTTAGCACTCTTAATATAGCTTTATTTTCTTAGCAAAGCACAGAATGCTAAGAAAATCTCAAGCAGCAGCATCTGTGCTCTCTGCCTTGCTATAGAAATTGTATTATTTGTGTTTTTAATAGATGTATGAATTTATATACATATTATTATATCATTTGCAAACAAAGATAAAGCAGCGATATAACAACTCCACAGTAAACCAGTGTTATGCTAAACACTTTTGTTGGTGTCTCTAATTATTCTATATATAGACAAATTACATTTCTTTCACTAATTTACCATCTCTCAGAAGAACAAAATCAATTGAATTCACATCAGCCTGCATTTATGGAGCACATACAGTACTACCAGATGACATGCTGGACACTGTTTACAAAAGTGGTATGCATCTGCTTCCCTTTAAGGATCCCACAGACAGGAACACATTCCAAATGTGAGGATACTATAAGTACATAGGCAAAGATGACACAGATGAGGAAGCAATCACTTCTCTTTGGGAGAGGTAAGGAGAAACTACAGTGAAGAAGTAATACTTGATCTGGGCCCAAGATTTTTGTTTTGAAGACTGTTTGTTTTGTTTTGTTTTACAAGGCTTGGAATGCCTTGTAATGGGGAAGTATATTTCAAAAGTAGCTAACAAAAGGAACAAAAGCAGTAGACTACACAAATGCTCAGGGTATTCAGGGGAAAGCATGTGGCTCAACAGGGACATAAGACACTGTCTACACAGCCCCTCAGGAATAAGTGCAAAAGTAAGCTAGTCAGAGGGTGCAAGGGAGCTTCTAGTTCACAATTATCCACTTCCTTGGCTCAACTGCATAGATAGCAAACAGGCAAAAACATCGGCTCTTCATCTTCATCTCTTCATCGGTATTTCATCTTCAGTCCAGTTCTCTGTTTCCATGTACAGTGAGGTGGAAAGGAGAGATGCAATAGATAGAAGAAACAAAATTGGGCTGGAAATAAGAAAACCTAAATGTAAATCTAAGTTACTGCCTACTAGTGATTGGACTTTCTGCTTTGACCTTCCCTGAGTTTTGTAGCAATATCTGTAGAATGAAAATAACTATCCTGCCTGCCTTATCAGGTGATTGTGCACATCAGTCATAAGGATGAGCTATCCATTCTGTAATCTCATTACATATTAGTTTCTTTGCATGCATCACCTCTAATTCTTAAAACAATCCTGTGAAGTGAGACTTATTAATCTCATTTTTCAAATGATGAAAGAGAAGTAAATAAGATTCTTTTCCATCTTTATTGAGACATAATTGAATATAACACTGTGTAAGTTTAAGGTGCACAATATGTTGATTAGATACATTTAGATTTTGCAAAAACAATTACCACCATAGTGTCAACTAATACCTCTGTCATGTCACATAACTACCATTTGTGTGTGTGTGGTAAGAGTATTTAAGATCTATTCTCTTAAATGCTCTGCATCACTTGCCATCAGGGAAATACAAATCAAAACCACAATGAGATACCACCTCACACCAGTGAGAATGGGGAAAATTAACAAGGCAGGAAACCACAAATGTTGGAGAGGATGCAGAGAAAAGGGAACCCTCTTACACTGTTGGTGGGAATGTGAACTGGTGCAGCCACTCTGGAAAACTGTGTGGAGGATCCTCAAAGAGTTAAAAATAGACCTAGCCTATGACCCAGCAATTGCACTGTTGGGGATTTACCCAAAGATACAGAAGCAGTGAAATGCCGGGACACTTGCACTCTGATGTTTCTAGCAACAATGTCCACAATAGCCAAACTGGAAGGAGCCTCAGTGTCCATCGAAAGATGAATGGATAAAGAAGATGTGGTTTATGTATACAATGGAATATTACTCAGCCATTAGAAATGACAAATACCCACCATTTGCTTCAACGTGGATGGAACTGGAGGGTATTATGCTGAGTGAAGTAAGTCAATCAGAGAAGGACAAACATTATATGTTGTGATTCATTTGGGGAATATAAATAATAGTGAAAGGGAATAGAAGGGAAGGGGGAAGAAGTGTGTGGGAAATATCAGAAAGGGAGACAGAACATAAAGACTCCTAACTCTGGGAAACGAACTAGGGGTGGTGGAAGGGGAGGAGGGCGGGGGGTGGGGGTGACTGGGTGACGGGCACTGAGGGGGTCACTTGACGGGATGAGCACTGGGTTTTATTCTGTATGTTGGCAAATTGAACACCAATAAAAAATAAATTTATATTTAAAAAAAAGCAATGCTATAACAATATTATTGACTGTATTCCCTATGCTGTACTTTCCATCCCCATGACTTATTTGTTTTATAACTGAAAGTTTGCCCCTCTCAATCCCCTTTACCTATTTTGCCCATCTCTCCCATTATCCTCTCCTCTAGCAACCACCAGTTTGTTCTCTTTAATTTTGAATATGTCCTGTTTTTGTTTGTTTTGTTTTTTAGATTCCATATATATAAGTCAAATCATATGGTATTTGTCTGTCTTTGTCTGACTTATTTACTTAGCATAATACCTCTAGGTCCACCCATGTTGTTGTAAATGGCAGGATTTCCTTCTCTTTTGTGGCTGAATAACATTCCATTCTTTATATACAACACATCTTGTGTATCCGTTCATTGACAGACATGTAGGTTGTTTCTATATCTTGGTTATTGTGAATAATGCTTCAGTGAACATGGGAAAGCAGATTATCTCCTCAATATCCTTTGGATATTATTTCCTTTAGTTGAATACCTTTTTTTTTTTTTTTTTTTAAGAGAAGCTGAGCTGTGTAATCACCTCCTTGGCCAGACTCAAGGCTGTGGCTGCCCCTGAACAACTCACACCTGGAAGCCACTGAGCATCGCTAGAGATGGAGTGGCCACTTGAGTCAAAGATGAGTTAGCATGGGAATGGGGAACTTGAGCATCTCTGACTCGGTCATCTGGCAGTCCTGCCCCCGGGTCCTGCTTTAGCTCTGAGAGGTTCCTGGCTGGTCCCCAAGGGCAAGGAACCAAAGGACGTGCCCTAGCTGTGGGGAGAAATGACCTGAGGCAGGGCAGCCATTCCCACATGGCTTATGTCGAGCTGCAGTACTGTCTGCACCAGGGTGTGGAATTTATGGGTCACCTTGTAGTTCTAGTTTTAATTTTTTGAGGAAACTCCATACTGTTTTCCATAGTGGCTCCACCAATTTACATTCCTACTGATAGTGCATAAGTGTTCCACTTTCTCTACATCCTTGCCAATACCAGTTATTTCTTGTCTTTTTGATAATAGCCACTTAACAGGTGTGAGGTGATATCTCATTGTGGTATGGATTTGCATTTCCCTAATGACTAGTGATATTGATCATCTTTTCATGTACCTGTTGGTCATTTGTATGTCTGTTTAGTTCCTCCTCCCGTTTTAAATTGGATTGTTTGAGTTTTTTATTGAGTTATGTGTTCCGTAGATATTATGAATATTGACTTTTTATCAGATATGTGACTTGCCTTCAGCTTTGTTATTTTTTTTTACTTTACTGAGGAATAAATATAACTGAAAAATATAACTATATGTGTTTAAAGCATACAACATGATAATTTGATATACATTGTAGAATGATTGCCAAGATCCAGATAATTCATAAATCCATCACCTCATGGTTAACATAATTAACTCTTTTTGTGTATGTGGTAAGAATGCTGAAGATCGCTTTCAAGTGTACAATACTGTATTATTAACTATAGTCACTATGCTGTACATTAGATCCTCAGAACATAGTCTTAAAACTGAAGATTTATACCCTGTGACCTATATAACCTCATTTCCCCTTCCTCCACCCCCTGGAAACCAACATTATATTCTGTTTCTATGAAATTGGATTTTTAAAAAAAGATTTAACATATGCCAATCAAAATTGCAATGGAATTTTTCACAGATAGAAAAAAAACTATCATAAAATTTGTATAAAACCACAGAAGACTCCAAATAGCCAAAGTAGTCCTTAGAAAGAACGACAAAGCTAGAGGCATCACACTATCTAGTTTCAAGCTTCGCCAAGGGCACTCGAGAAGAATGTGCATTCTACTGGTGTTTGAAGACGGTGTTCTGTAAATGTCTTTGTGATGGTCCAGAACGCTTCTTTGTTCTTAGTGGCTTCCAGTAGTTGAGGGATGCCAAGACACATCAATGTCCCAGAGGCTGAGATTGGTTAAACACTTAGATGCAAGCTGCTTGGAAGTTGACCCTTAGGCAGCAGCTGGGAAACTACTAGTTAGGCCTCTTCCATGTAGAAAATGGAAAGTGGGCATTTTTGCTCTAGGTTCAGGTATATAGCCATGGGGGAGAGGGTGTTTCTGGGCCTTTAAGAATTTTGCTATAGTTCTGTAGGACTGCTGAATGTAAGCCACACTGGCTGTCAGAACCAGGCAATCTTGGGGCTCATCCCTCAGATGGCAGTGATAAAAGCTGCTGTGCCAGACCTTTGTATAAACTCTTTCCAGAGAGAGGCTAGTGACTTGGATTAGGCAAGAGGAAAAGGGCAGAAAGGAATCTCCAAACTCTCTTGGTCCCCGGAGAGATTTCAAATTTTCTGTTAGTCCTAGACATATTTAAGTTGGAAGCCTGACCCTCAGGCAGCAGGTTTTGAGTATGCAAATAGATCTCTTTCTCTGAGAGCCAAACATTTTTGCCTGTTCTCTTTGCACTGAGCCCTGGAGGGATAGCCAAGTAAGAAAAGCTTCTTTGGTGGAAGGGGAGGTGGGCGGGGGGTGGGGGTGACTGGGTGGCGGGCACTGAGGTGGGCACTTGATGGGATGAGCACTGGGTGTTATTCTGTATGTTGACAAGTTGAACACCAATAAAAAATAAATTTATTAAAAAAAAAGAAAAGCTTCTTTGGTAGATGGAACAAGAGGGTATTATGCTAAATGAAAAAAAAAGTCAGTCAGAGAAAGACAAATACCATATGATTTCACTCATATGTGGAATTTAAGAAACAAAACAGATGAACATAGCGGAAGGAGAAGGAAAAATAACATAATATGAAAAGAGAGGGAGGCAAACCATAAAAGACATTTAACTCTAGGAAACAAGCTGAGGGTTGCTGGAGGGATGGTAGGAGGGAGGATGGGGTAACTAGATGATGGACATTAAGGAGGGCACTTGAAGTAATGAGCACTGGGTGTTGTATGCAACAAATGAATCACTAAATTGTACTTCTGAAACTAATAAGACAGCATATGTTAATTAAATTGAATTTAAACAAAATAAATTTTTATAAGCATTTCTTGAAAAAAAGAAATGTTTTCTACAATCCGGTGGGATTCTTGAATGGAAGTCCCATTGGCAGTGGGAGCAAGGCAGTCTAGGGACCTTTTCCTGGAGAGGAAGCTGCAAAAGCTAGGAGGCAAATGTGTGTACAAGCTCCTTCCAGGGAGAAACTAATGACTTGAAGTGGCCCATTTTGATGTGAATATTTTCTCATTCGCTTGAAGTGTAGGAGTCACTCAAGTTTCTGAATTTCTTACAAAAGGAATTGCTCCAGGTATAGTTGTACATTTGGAGGAGGAGGAGAGTTCAGGAACCTCCTATCTTACCATCTTTGAAGACCACCTTGACTCACAAGCTCTGTGAGGACTTGTAGGTGCAATCTGAAACTGGACCCCAGACACAGATGGCAGAGAGAGACTGAAGAAAGAGTCAGGCTGCTCCAGATTCACAGGTGACAGGTTTAATAAGCAAGAGAACTTACATATGAGGTTTGTCTTGGGAGGCCACAAGGTGAGTAGATATCAGCACCCACCAACCAGATCGTATGCAGAGGCCTTACTTGGGTTCAGTCACATATATCATCCAGAGAATTAGAGCACCATATCACTATCTCAAGGCTGTGTCCTCAGGGCAGCATGTGGGATGAGAGAAGGCAAGCAGAACCAATATTTCAAGGACAGGTGAAGGAGTGAAGAGCCTTCAGTTGCCAGGGTTTAGTTCATGGGGCAGCCAACACTCACATCCAATCAATGTCCTTCCCCAATACACCTCAAGAAGTAAATGAGATTAAATAATTTTTCTCAAGGCCACACATCCTAGAAAGTGATGAGGTTGAATCTGAATTTACTCAGATTCATTCCAAAGTTGATACCTATTTCTTCTTACTGATTATCAAGTGTTTTGTGTTTTGTGGAGGGAAGCAGGCTCCAAAGGTAGATTTCGTGATGATTGCCTAATTGATTACTGAAATTGTTCAGAGATCCTGCAAACACATTGAGAGTTTAAAATTGTCACATGAAATTATCAATAGAAAACAAAACTGTAATGTAGCCCAAAGTATTTTGTCATACTCTATCTACTCTGGGCTATAACCTTTCATATGAACTTTTCCTTTCTGCTTTATTCTCACCACATGTTAAGTGTGATTGAATGTGAGGAATGTAATCTAGATTACCTGGTGGGAATCCATAACATTGCTGAGAGTTCAAACGAGTTTGATAGTAAGTGCATGGCAACCTCTAACAGTGAGTGACCCAGTAAGGAAGTCATTTCCTTTTCAATTTTCTTTCAATGTATTTGGACTATATGAAAGAGGATAGCTTATTTTCATGCTGTTTTTCTTTAATATTTATATCACACTTGATAGTTTCTTTTTTTTAATCAAAATAAGGTTTGATTCAGGCTCAAATCTTTTACTAAGAAACTTTATCTAGCTAATGTATTTTTTCGTATAAGATAGCTCTGTTTTTGTTTATTTTCACAGCATTTTCTATTAAAGGCATCTAATTGTAGTTTTCTACTTATGGCAGCGGCATGTCATTCCTTTTATAATAACATTATTTGAACAAAATCAAAGTGAGTCACTTAAAGAAAATATTACATGAATAGTAGCTCACATGGTATTCAGATATGGTGAGAATTATCCAAGTGGTTCATAAATGACTGAAGTTTGTGAAATTGTGGTCTATTTCAACCCCCTCAATTTATAAATAACAATCTAAAGTGAAAGGCTAGCCATGAACAAAAAAATTGAACCAAACACTTATCTTCAGTCTTTGTTGTTTCCATTATACCAACCTTCCTCCCTAAGTTCTGAAGATTTTTTCCTGTTTCCCATTCTTTTCTAATATTTTCTTTAATATTGGCCAACTATTTCTTGTATTGATATTCAGATGACATGTTTCTATTGTATTCAATTCACAATGTTGGCAGGTACATCTTAAGTGGTTTATCAAGAAGCTTTTCCATCACTTAAACACATAAAGGTCTACATCCAACTGAAATCCACATGTTCATAGCTGAAGATATTTTTATTTTATTAGTAAATGATGTAAAAGCTTACAATATTAATTTTGTATATTGGCAGTTTAAAACAGACCTGATCCTTGATTTTAAGAAATTAAACTAAGTTGGGAAGATTGATTTTCAAGAGTGGTGAGGGATGCCTGGATGGCTCAGCAGTTGAGTGTCTGCCTTGGGCTCAGAGTGTAATCCCAGGTCTGGGGATGAGTCCCATATTGGGCTCTTGCAGGAAGCAGGTTCTCCCTCTGTCTATGTCTCTGCCTCTCTCTATGTGTCTCTCACGAATAAATAAATCTTCAAAAAAAGAAAAAAGTGATGATAGCCTGATATAAATGCTGTTAACATAAATGCGGCTCAGTTCAATTATTGTTTATTAAATACCAACTATTTGCTAGTCACTGTGCTGAACATTGAAGATACAGATATATTTTATATCCTAATAGCTATAATTTACTAGGCACATTTAATTTATTATGCCATATATATTTTACAACAGTCCTCTGAGATAAAAGACTGTTATCTCTATTTTATAGATGGAGAAACAGAGGTTCACAGAGTTTAGGTAACTCATCCAGTAGCATATAGCTACTAAGTACTGGGATCAGAGTTTTAATCTGATAGAGGCTAATTCTCACATTCTTATGTTACACTATTTTACCTTAGAGCCCCAAATTCTAGTAGCTTATAATTTAGCAAGTAGTTTCTGCAATAAAGAAGCTAACAAACTACTTGGAAGAAAAAAAACTTGAAATATAAAAGTGAAGAATAAAAATTTAGAATATTCCAAATGTCAGAGAATGTAATATCCATATACATAGCCAGTCAGTGTTTAAACTGCATTGAGGGTGAACACATTGGAAGAGTTCTCTTGCCTTAACTGGAAAGGAAGTCTAGGATTCAAAGAGGCAAAGATGATTTGGAAAGGTAGATAAATGGTAGATAGATGGAAATACGCAAAGGAATAGAAGCTTAGAAGAGAGAAGCCAGAGAATGGTAAACTATCTGATATAGTTAGAGCAGAGAGTATGCGTTTGATAAGCAGACAGAAAAGTGTAGAAAGATTGGCTAGGGCCAGGTCATGAAAAGCTTGCATGCCAGGCATTAGGCTTTATTCTAAAGGCAAAGGTTCCATTGAAGGGTCTTGAGCAGGAGAAATAAATGTGTAAGAATTGTGCTTTAAGAAAGTCATCTTTCAATAATGTAAAGGTTAAGTCAGGAGAGAGAGGACCTAGGAGGCTGTAGCCATGGATCTACAATAGCTTGATGATGATGAAGGCTTAGACTGAGTGGTAGCCATGCAACCAAAAGGATAGCTTTAACAGCTTAGTAACCACACAGAGACTGTACATCCAAGGTACCCTCCAGTTTCTGGATTTCTAGGTCTCCTCTTTAGAAAAACGCCATGATAAGGAGATTGAAATGGAGATGAATAGAATACAGCCTCACTGAGGCAAGGACACCAGAGTAAAGAAACTAAAAATATCTTAAGATGTATTTCTGGGCTAAGTGAGACACCAATGCAGGTGACACTAAAAGCACTTTAGGAAATTAGCAGCAAAGGCTGGTGAAAATCCTTGCAATTAGACAAACCCATATATATATATATGAACTACACTAAAAGGAATAGATATAAGGCAAACAATGATTGTTCTGTCATTTTCTGAAGGCCCTACTGAAATTAAGACTAAGGAAAAGCATTATTTCAGATCTTTGGAATTCTGTCCCAACAAGGTATAACCTGCAGTGTGTTTACTGCATATTCACATGGAAGTATTATATGATTTGAAATGATTGACTATTCTGACATGTAACTGCTGTGTAGAATTTTTAGTCATTTATATTTTGTTTGTCTTATTCTACGACTGTCCATTTATGAAGCATAATTAGAACCTAGTAAGCTATAAATAGGGCAGAGTTTACTTTCTGGCAAATTCTTTAATGTGACTGATTACCCTTGGCACAAAAACTGCAGTTTTGCATGAGCTTCTTAAATAAAAACTGCATAACGATCTTTCCATCTGTCGAAGTTGCATAATTAAAGGCATCGGCAGCGCATAGAATTAGCACTTTAGGTTTTGTTCATAGGTTTGGACAGCATCCATCATCATTTTGACAGATGGAATTGTTTTTTCTTTATTTCTCCATTTTTCTCTCGTTTCTATAGCTACATAAGTCCCTGTTGAGGGCCCTTTGGAAGATTAAGAAACATGGACCTGGGATAATTGACTGCAGGCAGGATTTGTTAGCTTGCTTTATTATTTACCAGCAGACGTAAGCTGAGACCATTAGAGAGGGGATCAATCTGCACTGTTATCCCCTTGACACAAGAGAAAGCTATTATAAGGGTACACAAGGATACCTGACATTCTTTAAGATGGAAAGAGGAAAAGGTTACTTCTTTGTTTCTTAGTGGCATTTTCTGAGCACTTGCTATATACTCCACTATTGGAGTTACTATAAGAATTACAGATGAGTCATCACTTTCACCTGCATAGTCTAGACCTCGTTTTCATTGTACAAGCTGTACCTGGGCAAGTTACTAATCCTTTCTGTGTCTGTTTCTTCATCTGTGAAATGGAATAAAAAATACCAGTCCCTTGGAACATTACTCAGCACTAAAAAGAAATGAGCTATCAAGCCATGGAAAGACATGGGGGAAACTGCAATGCATATTACTAAGTGAAAGAAGTCAATCTGAGAAGGCTACATACATACTGTATGATTCCAAATAATTCTGGAAAAGGCAAAACTAGAGACAACAAAAAGATCAGTGGATTCCTGGGGTTAGAGGGAGGGAGAAAAAAATAATAGCCAATATTACTGTTATAATGAGTGCCATGTCATAGGCACATTCCTCAACTGTTTTCTTATTTTAGATGAAGAAACTGAGACAAAGACAGCTAAAATTTTGCCCAAAGTCATACACTTAGTAACAGAAACCAAGATTGACTCTCTACTCAGAATAGTCTACCTAAATAAAAATAATGTGGCTAAGTAGTTGGCAGAGTGATTTACTTCTTGTCCAGACATAGGAGGATGTCCATAAGGAAAAGAGACTAGAAAATTAATAAATTCATTATTCAACTCAAGGTGAAAACACAGGCAATCCTCAAATCAGTAGAGGATTGTGTTCTAAAAATGTATTTGTAAATTAGCTGTTTGGCATTTTTTCATGAAATGATATGATGTCTGGGATTTGTTTCAAAATAATCAGGGTGTGGAGGATAAAATAATAATGGTCATGAGGTGATAATTGTTGAAGCTGGGTGATGGGTACATAAGAGTTTATAATACTATTCTCTCTATATTTGCATATGTTTTAAATTTTTCATAATAAAAAAGTTAAAAAGGAACTGATAAAAACCTAACAGTTTCATTATGGAGAAATACACAAACACATACATGGAAATTGATAGAATGGAACATTCTGCATAAAACTCCCAAGAACCTTTGTTGCATTGGCAAAAACTGACTTATACAATCTGTTTCAAATTGCAAGAATTCACTCAGATGACTATCATATTGTAATTGATTTGAGGAGTAAAATATTTTCTATAATTTCCCTTTTCATCACTAAGAATCCATAAATTTCTGGTAGATGCCACTATTAGACTGGGTTCTTCAGAGAAACAAAATAAACATTTTACTTATAAAATATTTATATAATATATAATATATAATAATACACAGATATGTAGATAGATACATATATACAGATATATACAAAGAAATTAATTACAAGGAATTGGCTTACACAGTGATGGAGGTTGAGAAGTCCAAGAATCATAGTTGGCAAGCTGGATTCTAGAGAGAGACAGTGGTGTCAATTCTAGTCCAAGTCCAAGTCTGAAGGCAGAAAACTGATGTTCCAGCTTGAAAAGAGGTAGTCAAAGACAGCAAATTTTCTCTTACTCTGTCTTTTCTTCTATCCAGGCCCTCAATGGATTGGATCATAGCCATCCACATTCTGGAGGGCCATCTGCTTTACTCATTCTACTAATTTAAATAATAATCTCAGCCACAAACAGCCTTACAGGCACACTGAGAATAATGTTTCAACCAAATATCTGGGCACCCCATGGCCTAGTCAAGTTGACACATAAAATTAATCATCACAGTGCTTAATAAATTAGAATACTTTCAGAGGTGAAAACAATAGGAAGAACCAGACAAACCAGCTACCCAATGAAACTCCAGATCCCTCAGTTAATCCATGATCACAAGGGATTTAATAGACCTGCTGATACCATGTTCATAGGCTCCATGTTAAAAACTCCTAAAGAGAAAGTTGTCTACTCACTTCACATCAGCTATATCTGAGATATCTCTATTGGTAGGTAGTTTTTGTTTTGCTTTTGTTTTAAAGATTTTATTTATTTATTCATGAGAGATACAGAGAGAGAGAGAGAGAGAGAGAGAGAGAGTCAGAGACACAGGCTGAGGAAAAAACAGGCTCCATGCAGGGAGCTGGAAGTGGGACTCAATTCTGGGTCTCCAGGATCACACTCTGGGCTGAAGGTGGTGCTAAACTGCTGAGCCACCAGGGCTGCCCAGTTTTCTTTACAATCACAACTGCTTCCTCTTTTTCCTCCTATCCTTCCTTTTCTTCCTTCCTTTCACCCTTCTTTTGATCCTTCCTTTCTTCCAGAAAAATTTATTGATCAAGAGCTGTGTATCAGGTATAGTGCTAGGTACTAGGAATATAGCAGTGAATTATAGACATGAATCGGTTTTACAATTTCTATGTAAAAGAGGTTTAGAAGTAAAAACTGATTGTAGTGAGGGCAGAAAACATGTTTTTGTTTTTGTTTTTGTTTTTGTTTGTGTTTTTAGAAAACCTGTTTTGAGACTTTTTTCACACTTGACTTAGCACTGATAAAATTCCAATGTTCCATGTCAAATAAATACAGAGAAATAATAGAGGGAGAATAACCACTTCCCCATCCTTTGATGCTACCACTAGTTTTATCCTTTACCCAAGATCTTAAAATCTATTAAGGAAGATAGACAATAAATGAATCAAGATATCATTGTCAATTGTGATAAATGCTATGAAAAAAATATAGTATGTTCAAAAGCTTAATTTAGATTGGGATTATTTTCCTTGGAGAAAGGGACATTTAAGCTGGGTCTTGAATGAGGCTATATTAGTTTTCTAGAGCTGCCACAATAAAATATCATAGACTGAGTGATTTAACCAATAAAAATTAATTTTCTCACAGCTCTGGATTCTAGAAGCCTATGATCAAGGTATCAGTAGATTTGGTTTCTCCTAAGGCCTTGCTCCTTGGCTTGCAAATGGCTGCCTCCTCGCTGTGTTGTCACATGGTCACTCTGTGATCTGTATCTTAACTTTCTCTTCTTAAAAGGACCCTAGTCATTGGATGGGCTCCTACCCATATGATTTCATTTTACCTTAACTACCTCTTTAAAGGCTCTGTTTCCAAATATAGTCACATTCTAGGTACTAGGAGTTAGGACTTCAAAATATGAGTTTTGGGAGGACACAATTCAGCCCATACCAGGGGCCATCCAGGAAAAAGGGGATGGAAATGGAACAGGAAAATATATTGTAGACTTGGTGATAAAGCATAAGGAAGCTCCCAACTTCTAACTGCTGATAATTTCTATTTTCTTTAGGATTTCTTAGGCAATGTAATCAGTAGAAAATGGCCATGACGGAAGGAGAGGGGGAGAGGTCAGAGAAGAAGAGAGAAGTTATGACCTGCTAGTTATTATGGATGGGTAATCAAGCTTATTAGAAGAACAGATTTCTGGACAGTGTCAAGGACACAGTTGAGGGAAATGAACAATGTAAGTCTGCCTGGGAATGTAGTTTTTCCCTGCCATCTACTTAGCTGCTTTGGTGAAGGCTCAGCAAAAATGAATGATGGGTTCTGTTAGGGTGGGGTTTTGTCAGGGAGATGTGATTGAAGAGGGACTAGTAGTGGTATTGGGCAACGGAATTCAAGCTAGATAATCATGGAGGTGAAGGAAGGTAAGGAATAATGGGTGTAAAGGAAGTAGAGAAATCAATGAGTTAGAAGTAGAAAATTATTTTAGTGATATCATATTTGCTAGGCTATTGGATACCTAGAAACACCTACTTTATTCACAGGCAATAAACTCTAATGGACCCTGGTGCCATCTCCAGTTATAGACCTGGACATATCTCCCCAGAAAGATGATGCCACTTCAAACCCCTTACTCCAGAGGCTGAAACGCATCCCCATTATTTTCCCAAATAGTATTTATAGGAAAATTTGAATCACTTTGCTATGTTGGTGGACACACCAATCACTCGTAGACCCAATTTCCTACCTCCACCCTCCTCTTTGTGCCCCATTGCCAATCAGATAAAATAGCAGCCAAAATCGCTCTGAAAGATGACCTTCAGTTACCATAGATTTGAGAAAGCAGAGGTTGGTGCTGAGAAAGCTTGTTCATGCTAAGTACAACTATAGATCTAAATGTCAAATGCTAACAGAAATTCACCAAGATCTACTTTTTAAAAATGACAGAATTCATTATTTTCAGAATTTCTGTTACTCATTATGTAAAGTTTCTGGCTTCTCTCTGCATTATAAAGTAAACAGATGTAAATTTTATTTTGCACGAGTATGTCAAGTAATGCTTTGTGACCAAACCAAACAGACTTGATTTAATGACTATAGGGATGGGTCTGGTCCCAGTTGCATTAATTGGCAAAATATTTATGATCCACAGTATCATAATATATGTGCAAATGTAAGTGGGACATTAGGTGACCCAGATACCATGACAGTGCCTTGTCTGAGATCAGATTAATTCCTCTAGATCCCATTTTTAAATATTATTTGCTGCTGAGGACAACTAGACAGAAATTCCAGGGAAAGGGCATTAAATAAAAAGCTGGGAAAACCCCCTCAAGGCTGTGTGCATAAAATCAGCACTTAGTAGCTCACCTTCAGACAAATATAGCAAAAGAATATCAATTTGTGGCTTGCCTACTATGTGTCAGGTCCTTTTACATCTATTATTCTCTTAATCTTAACAACACTGCAAGGTAAATGTTTGCTCATTAGAAAACTAAGCTCAGCCAGGATAACTGACTTGCCCAAAGTCATATGTCCAATAAATAGTAAGCCATCATTCCAACTTAGGTTTGTCTGATTCTTAATTATCCTCCCCCCCTACCTTTACCTGCTCCCACTGTATACTTTGAGAATACCCCTTTCATTGCTTTCTGTCTGCCCTATGATGAATTGCATCTCCTTGGAGGCTGCTAATATTCCTCATATCTGTTTTCACCTGGATAAAAATTTTGGAAAGGGCAAGAGATACATGTGTTATACATGTTCAAAACTACCCACTTGGCCCCCCATTGTCTCCCAGTAGGTAATACTCAATTCATTTATTTGGCTAATGATGCCTCCACCAGTTCCATTGCAAAAGAAAAAAAGAAAAAGGACTCAAGGAACTGACAGATTCACTAATAATTCTGAATATTAATTTATTTGAGTCCCATTTATTTTATTATAACAATAAATCCAAAATATTTGACTCATTGTGATCATTTTTAAATATCTAACAGTGAATAAGATAATATACATTAAACTGGAGTGTTTGTAGGAAAAGTAGTGAACAAAATTTAGTGATAGAGTAGCTAACATACAACCTCTGCTGGGTCTTATAAGGCCTTCCTACTAAAAGTATGGCAGCCTTGGAAGCTCATGTAAAATTCAGAAGCTCAGATCCCACCCAACATCTGAAAGAGAATATGCAATTTAACAAGATTCCTAACTTATTTGTACATGCATGAAAATTTAAGAAGTATTGTCACAATATATTTACTTTTAATAGCTAACAAACACATGAGTGTATGTGGAATCACTCTTGCTGGAGTACTTTTTGAAATAGTAGAAAAAGTAAGAGTTTAGGTGTTAGATTGGTGTCAACACTAGTTTTGTGACTTTGGGGAAGTTATTTAAATGTATTTAAGTCTGGGAGTCTTTATAAAGATAAGAAAAGATCAAATGGGGCAGAGTGACAATCAAGAAGAACACCAACACAAAAAGGCAACAAGAAGGAGAAATGGATTTTGATACAGGATCTGCTAGAATGAAGAATTGGAGAGCAAATTTTGAAGAATATTGTTTCACCTATTAGTGGAAATATATACCTATATAATTTTATTGACAATTAGGAACTGGGTGTTATAAATTTTGACTTTAGTTTTACTATGCTTATTACCTTTAAGCGGTATATATTTTGAATACATAGTCATATACTATAGGAAAGCAACAGAAATGGCAAAACAGAGGTGACTTAAGGTTAGACAATCAGTTTAATGGAAAAGTTCTTACAAGCAAAACAAAAAAAACTTACAAAAATACATCTGCATAATATATTTTTCACTATCACTCTTGTGATCAAATGAATTGAGGTTTTTTTTCTGTATACAAAGTCTGTAAGTTTTTAAAATCCAGTTTGCTAAGTTCTATTTATTTTTTAAGTAGGCTCCATAGCCTGTGTGGAGCCCAATTCAGGACTTGAACTCATGGCCCTGAGATCAAGACCTGAGCTGAAATCAAGATTCAGACACTTGACTGGCTGAGTCATCCAGGCACTCCTGGTTTGCTAAATTCTACTGATTTTTAAAGAATTTTACCAGGGACATTATCTTTTTCAGGCAGAAAAATGGTTTAGTCAAAACATCTCTAATTTCTTTGATTTATTGATATGATTCTAAAAACGAGGAAATGAAGCAGAGGTTCATTTATTTCAACATTGATTAGATAGAACAAAAGGTAAAAAATGATATTGGAGACAGTGTTCAAAAATTTCCCAGACAGATAATTTTTTCAAAATTCCCTTGCCAAAATATAGATGCTGCTAGTGTTTCTTTGAATGAGAGCACTGTGGCAAATATTATCAAGACTGTTTATTTTAAATGAGAAATCAAAACTCATATTAATAAATTATAAAATACTCTTCACACTATATCTGACATTGTCTTTGTTCACCTTTTAATAAGAATATTTTGCACAAATGCATTGCCTAGAGTTCCAGGCGTAGATATATAGAGGACTTGACAATAGCATGAAAAAAAAAGCCTTACTGCTATTTGATGTTTATTAGGACAAAATACAATAATATGCTATGTTTTGATGAAGTCTAATTGGGTCAGCCTAGATATTGGCATGGGAATTGTTGTTTTTCTGACCAATGAAATGAAATCTAATATATTTCAGCAGACCTGTGACAGTCTTGTGCGCAAAAATTTAAAAATAAAATTCCAGCACACAACACTGGTACCTACACACATAAAGAAAAACAACAAAACACCTTTATGTAACTTAAGGCATTTTGAGATTTTTTAAATGCTGCATTCTAATTTTAGCAAATCATCATACTTTCTGTACTCCACCCCCCCAAAAAAAATCTAGAACAGAAAAGTGATTTGAATAAAAATGTTATATCAAAAACTGGAGAAATAAGGGCACAATTTGTAGCACATATTTCAAAGAAAGTAAGATTATAGAAATCTAAAACAATGCATAATTCATGACAAATCTTGGCATATTTGAAATATCCTTGAATATTAATTGGATACCCAGATAGAAGAAGTTTCTATAAATTCTGTCTTATGATGAACCTATGGAAAGCTTTTTATATTTGTATAATGATTCCAAAGTGTCTTTGTGGGGGCACCTGGGTGGCTCAGTTGGTTAAGCACCTTTGGGGGATATTCTAATATAAAATATGTGCTTCTGTTTATGGATTGAATTATAAAGTTGGGAGTACCTCATAAAAAAGACTTCTGAATCACAGGCACATTTTTTTATCATTGAGAAAAGGGGAAAGGTTGTATCTCGATGATTGCAAAATTGTTTATACAAGACTTAAAATTGCCTTAACAACAAATGCCATCATTTATGATTCAATCATATTCACAACATAGATGCACTAGTCATATTGCCACACAAAATCTGTGGACCAAAAGTAATCTTGCTTAGAAGGCTACTCCAGTTTTCAAATGTCAATGTGCTCACTAAGTATTTTGAGATGGAATTGCACCATAGCCTATTAATACATCAAGTTTAAGCTCTACAGTCAAGTAGTAGTTAATGATCCAAATTATGCAAATGATGCACTGTAGCCAGAAAGTGCATTTGGCAATGGAAAAAAATTCAGAAGGGCAGGTATCTGGAAATATAACTTGTGCAGTGATTGACCATATATCTTTTGGTAATTATATTACAGGTCTGTTAACATCTAGGTAGCATATGTTGAGAAATGATTTAGATAAACGTGATTGGCAAACACAGAAGATTTAGACAGTTGTGTTGGCTTAAAATTGTATTGTCTAAGGCAGAAAAATTACTACTAATGCTTATTAGATATTGATTTATTTTTCCCTTACAATAATGAAGAAACCTCTGTTATAACAAATTGTTCCAGGTATTTATATAAACCGAAGTAAATCAAATTCTCCCCAAAATAAAATTTCTTAATATGAAGACTGAGATCAAACAGTCATCCTCTACATCATCACAGACATTGCCACATTTTTTTGTGATCCTGGCCATATCAGTTTTCCAGGGCTACTAAGTACCACAAACTGGTGGTACTTATAACAATAAGAGTAATGTTTTCTTTCTCAGGCTAGAAGTATGAAATGAAGGTGTCAGCAGGACCATGATCTCTCTGAAGGCACTAGGGGAGAATTTTTCTTTGATTCTTTTAGCTTCTGGTGATTGTGAATGCATCATTCCAATCTCTTTCTCTATCCTCATATGATCTCCTGTGTTTCTGAATTATATATTTTATAATTCAAAATTTAAAAATTATACATAGTTTATAATTTAGCAAAATTTGTTAATCTACATTGCTGTGATCAATCTTCAGAATATCCTGCACTATATGCCAAGTAAGTATAGTAGCTACTTTTTCTTTTTTGCAAGAAGAGACTGAGGCTTATAGACCTTAATTTGTCCAAATCTGCCCAACTGGTAAAAGCAAAGTTGGAACCAGACTGAGGTCAAAATATAAAATGCTGGATGGTATCCACTTACCATTTATAAATAATAACAAGAGGCATTACTGTATATTAGAGAATTTTACAGCTCATCATATAGAAATATGATTTAAAAATAAAGGGCAAGGGATCCCTGGGTGGCGCAGCGGTTTAGCGCCTGCCTTTAGCCCAGGGCGCGATCCTGGAGAGCAGGGATCGAATCCCACATCGGGCTCCTGGTGCATGGAGCCTGCTTCTCCCTCTGCCTATGTCTCCGCCTCTCTCTCTCTCTCTCTCTCTCTCTCTCAATGTGTGACTATCATAAATAAATAAAAAATTTAAAAAATAAAATAAAAAAAATAAAAATTAAAAAATAAAGGGCAATAGCTCACAAACCAAAACGTGTTCATTTATTTTTATAAATTTATTTTATTTTTAATTATTCATGACACTCTAGCAAACATTCTGTGGTATATTTTCCAAAAAACAGTAACACCTTAGTTGTGGCAAGAGGGTGTTATAGATTTTTCACTAAGGAAGAAAGTGAAGCTAGTTTTAATAGGAATTCATAGAATCATAGTTACATTGAATTTCAGTGTAAAAAATGATGAGAGGAATCTTAAGGCTCATCCCCTCTACAAGTATCTAGGAAGAAAATAATGGCAGTGAAGAATTTTTAAATGTGGGCATGGTGTAGTCATTCCCCTATAATTAATTTAAGTAATGATTGATATTTTATATACCATAAACTATAAAGAGTACTGAAAATATGCCAACTCTTAATGAACCATCATCTTATCTGATGAGGTAATAGGGATGGCAGTGGGTATAGTGAAGCAGTGGATAAGTCCAGATTCTATCCCATAATTGTGTGTGGTGTGTTTCAGTCTTTCAGACTTGTTTTTGGCACACTCACTTATGAAAAATGCTTTAGCAGATACATGATTTTTAGCCCCCTACAAAAAAGCTGTTGCCAATGCTGAAACCAACATTAGGAAACATTCAAAACTGAAACCAAGGTGATAAAGACATGAACTCAATATCCCCCATAAGGCAGGTGACAGATGAAAGCATACATTCATGGAACAAGCCTCTGCCTTACACAGTAAAAATAATGTCATGTTACTGACTCAATCATACGGGTGGAATGGAGAAGGGACTAGAAAGAAACAAAATTCTGGGAATATAAGTTGCTGCTCATAGACAAGCAGAGAACAATCTGATTAATTTAAAGAAAAAAGTTACATGTTTAAACGACAGTGGGTCTTTCAGCCATCTGCACGCACAAGTGGGAATATTTCTTCTCCCGATAATGAAGGATCTCAGTATGAACAAGTTAGCTACCTGGGGAATATGCATTTGTATCTTGTAACATGGATTCTTTTTCATTCTCTGAAAAACAACCAGAGAGTTGTTCTGTTATGAATAATTCATCATCTACTATAGTCTCTGAGGTCATTTTTGTCACTCATACAGACAGCCAATCATTCCCTCACATTGTGGTTGTGTGTCATTACCTGAATCCTCTCATTTCTCACTCCTGCTAAGGGCTTAAAGAAGATTTTATGCCCTCATTCCTCACATCTGCAAATCCCTTAGCATGACTTTTCTGTTGCTGTTTTCCTGTCCATAATCTATTTCCCCTTCTCTTAATAGCCTTGAGCATATCCCCCTCAACTTTTTGCACCTTTCCCTTTCTCAGAGGAAGTTGTTCTAGGAGTGGGAAAATGAAGCAGACCTGGGTTAGCCAATCACAGCCCTCAGAGCTCCAAGAAAAAGTGATTCTTCATAGAAGGGGACATGGCTGAAGTCAGGCCAAAGAGAGCTGGCTCAGGGACCTTTGCTAGAATTTGGGGGAATGAAAAGCTTTCTTTCTACTGGTCTTCCTAACCCAGTAGGGTATTGCTTTGGCTGCCAGTGCCATTCTCATGCCTGAAAATAAGCCCAGCTAGAGAAAAGTAGAGGCAAGAGATGAAGAGAGAAATATTTCTGAAGTTAATGTTTAAGCACCTGGATTCAGCTGTGCCTGGAAACGACATCTACCCTGGACTTTTCAGTTATTTTAAATAATAAATTCCCTTCATGCTTAATACTAATTAAGTCTGGTTTAATACTGTTTTCAGTTAAAAGATTTCAAGTACTCAAGCATTTAGGACCCAACATAATTAGCCTCAAGTTCCATAACTCTTTGTTCCAAAACTACATACTGTCTCTTTTCTCCAAAACTACATATTATCTGTCATTTCCTTTCCTCAGCTCCTGGTCGTACTATGCTCTCCCTATCAAAATCATACTGATCTGGGTGGAAAAGGGGAGGTATTATTTAGAAAGATAATTTATTATAAAGATAGTTCATGTTTGTCCTAAAAATATCAATTAGAATATAGTGTATGAAGCAAAAAGTACAAGATATCTGCTCATCTCCCTCCTCACTTTATCCTACTTCAACTTACCCTTATTAGACATTTTAAGTTCAAATACAAACGTGTGTATATCTGTGTATGTTTGGTGTTGAATAAAGGATACAAATTTAAAAGCACAAAAATGGCAATTAAATACAGGAGGTATATCCACACCTACTAGTGTCATAATACTACAAAATTTTAAAAATAGACACAAGTTTCATACTAATTGTCTGATTGTATGATCCTGCCTTAAGAATCACCACAAAGCAGCCTCTTCCATAAACCCTGTTTCACCTTTTAGTGAGAATTGGTAACATTTTGGTTCTCCTCACATGCAATTATTTACTTGTTTATTTACTTAAGTGTGTTTCACACTACAGATAGCTGCCTACTCCTATTTTACTCTTCTCTGGATAGTAAACACTTTGAAGGCAAAGAATGAGTTTGATTCATCTTTGTATTCCCAGGACTTAGTTCAGTGGTTAATTTATATTTTTGGGTGAATTAATGAGTGAGTGGATGATAAATAAGTGATAAGAGATCTCTTTGATAAGTATTCTCTTAAGTTGAATTTTAAAAATGGCTCTGCAGACATTCTCCTGTATTTTAATTTAAGCACATTCTTTCAGAGTTCCTCTTATACTAGCAGAAACCAGACAAGTGATGAGCAGGGCTTTTAGTTCCCATTATTTTGGGAGAGCAAGCACACATCGGAGTTTATCTCACTTTTCACTACAGAACAATGACAAGAAGGGCAGGGGGAGCAGTCAGCTAAGATGCAAATACAATATCCCCTGGAATTCTTGATTTGGACTTCAGTTAGTTAACTAGATCTTTTAACCTGTGCCCTGTGGTGCTCTAACACTGATCCTGTGTCCCAGCTAGTAAAGAGTTCTTGACTTGTCCTGGCACTAAATTTCTTCAACAAGTCTGGTCAAAGTACCTTCTAAGTATCCTTGGGTCAATCTGTTAAAAAGTTTCCTCATAAGATAGTGAAAAAAACATATGCTGCCCCATTTTTTCCTTCACTTCCAAATTTTTGGAAAATGCTCTTGAACAAAAATAAGAAAAAAGGAAAGATATGGTGCTCTTATTGTGCAAATGGAGCTTCAGGACAAAGCCATCCTCCCCCATCCACCTATAACCAGATTGTTAACCCAGAAAACTCTTCAAATAGATAATCTGGAGCCATTACTGTTTAAATGAAAGAGATATGGAATTCTAGAGTCTATTTATTTAGTAAGTGGTCAATAATAGCCAAAAGAAAGAATAGTTGCCACTGTTATTTTATTATATATGAATAATCAGAATTTAGAGCTGTTTCTTCCATCTCTGCTTTACTTTAATGGTTAATTCTATTTTTAGGACCTGGCCCCTCTTAGGCTATTCAGTTTATTCTAGTTAGTCATCCTATGTTCTGAAATATCACATGGATGAACACAAAAGTAACTAGTTACTTTTCTTAAGTAGTTAGATTAGCACAGAAAGAATCACTGTCCCATTCATTTTGTCATTTGGCTGAGTCTTTAGGAAATACAATGGTAAAATCAGCACCAAATGGCTAAAATTGTATTGTGTGTTTGCCCAGAGGCAATCGTCTTCTCAGTTGGCCAACAAGATACTGCCATGCTGCTTCATTTTCTAACCATGTTTGTATGGCATTGGAGCTAGCTCCATAATATCTAGCAAAGCATGGTACAGACAGTATAGCATCTGGAATATTTTCTTGTTTACCTAATAAGAAAGGGTCATTAACTTTGGATTGGAAAGATTGAAAAAACTTTTGAAAAATTCTTAACGCATGGTTCTATGTTTAATTCAGGAGGACTGACTCAATGTGGACATGAAGAAATGTATTACGTAATAAGAAACAACTAAACTCTCTGAATTTAATTAGAGAATGTTGGCCATTCTTCTCTAACAATTTGTTTCAGGGCATTTAAAGTCATCAGCCCTTTACTTTTAGTCTGACTCTAATAATTTTATAGACCCTTTGTCTCTTATCAGTTTAGCTGAGTATACTTAATCACCATCTGAGGCTCTGATGTTGGTGTGTATGACCTTCAGTCCCATTCCTAATCAGGCATATAATTCAATGACCCCAAGATCTCCAGTTGCGGAGCTGAGCACTCAATTTGCTTGATGTTGATTTCACTCCAATAATAACAGTGTTTCCAGCACACATAGCAAAACCAGCAATTAAACCTCAACTTTGGTTGCCTACTTGATTCCCAACTTCCATAAGGATAAGAGAATTCTCCCTTGCTTCTCCGAATTTGAGTTTTCCTTCTCAACCGAGTCCTATTGTTAGCTAGTTCCCTCTCTACAAACAAACTTCATGGAATTCAAGTATTTTCCTGGGTTGGGAGTAATGTCTGTGCTAGACAACGGTGGTCATTCCTCACCTTCCTATAGTCAAAAAATACAAAATAAATAAACCCCAGAAACCCTTATAAAATCTTCCCTGCTTGTTTTCTGGACCTATTCTTATTTGCTACTTACTAGTGACCATCCTTTGCCTGCCAATAGATTCCCATGCTTGTTATTTTAACCAATGCTGAAATATCTCTGTGGTGGTGACTCACTGTCTCTGACATCCTTTTGTTCTCTTGCATGAGCTTTACTTAGACATTGATGATTTCCATAGGGTGAAGAAGAGTAATAGTAATTCTTTATATATAGTTTATGGTGTATAGAATCCTTAAATATGGGTTACCTAGGTAACATAAATGAATGATTCAAGCTAGATAAGGAGTTGAAAACCAAAGTGCTGTGCAACTCTAGGGATCATCATTTACTGAGAATCCATTCTCCTTGATTCATGCAGAGTGGTGGTCCTGATAGGGACTCATATGCCACACATGATTGTTGCCAATTCACTTTTTCAAGAAACTCAGGAATATTTTTTTAACTCACAGTTTTTTAAATGTTGGCAATTTGTTCACAATGTTTCTAATACTGTGCTGGCAGAAAATGTGTCAATCAGCAGCATTTGGCCCATACTCTAGCAGTGTGTGAGTCAGTCCCTGAATGGTCTCTAGAACTGAAGATTGCTGGAGAGAAGGCAAATTATATTCTTCAAATCCACTCCTTTTGTCATGTTGGCAAATTGTAAACATTTTGTAATATTTTCTGATAATCTTCCTTGCATAAGATCTTTCTGTCTTGTATTTTTATAATCATCAACATTTTTGTTCAGAGGAAAATTTTACATTTCAATCAGTCACTCAATGTAGGTAGTTACCTTTAAAATTGCTCTATTAGGTTTATGCAGTATCATATCAACTGTCAGTATAGTTTAGTTGCCATATTTTGACAAAAACTGTGTATATGGATGTATTGTGATAGAATCACTAATGAATTTTGACTGGTTGAATTTGTTTCAATCTTGCTTCCTTAAGTCTGACAGTCTTATACATTTGTAAGAGTATGGATTACATGAACACTTGTAGAGAGAAGTAATACTGTACACTTTTATTAATACATATTATGTAGCATGAAAATTTAAACTTTGGATCTGATTGTGTTTCTTAAGGTCTAGTTTAAGACTCATAGTCTAACACTATCTTTATACTTGGGGCCCTAAAGTATTTTTTGATTTTTCTGCCAAAGTACTCCTAAATGCCATGGGTCTGGGGATTCAGCCCATAACTCTTCACCTCAAGCTTATAATACCTTTGCCATTTCATGTTTTATCTATAAAAATAATGTGAATTTTGCTTCTTAATCCATAAGATAATCATGTACAATCAGATAACCATAGACAAAATAGATTTACTGACAATTTAGGAATAACAGAGCTTAGGTATGAGATTTTTCCTGGGGAAAAAAGGATGTTCTCCTCTCTGTTATACTGAAAAGATTGCTAGAGCATGAAGTAGGGAGCCAGATAGTAAATGAAATAAAACACTGTCTCCTTTCAGCACTCAGAACTCAAAGCTGTCCTTAGATAGGGACACCTAACATGAATTAGGAGATTTCTCCTGGGAGTCAGTGGTGACAGATGCTTAATACAGTTTTCTGGTCACTAAATATATCTCAATATGCAGAACTTTATGAGGGGAGTCAAACTGAATAAGGATTAAAAAAATTTCCTAAAGAACCAATGAGCCCTTTTTGGTTTTGAAGTTCAAAATTATTTTTAAAAAATCTTTGTTGGATTAGTATAGTCCCAACACAGATCTGCTGGTTGGGAAACCTACCAAAGGCACTGTTATCCAAGGATAAGTTACCACGAGGAGAAAGGAAGGTAATTTGGGCCTAGACATTTTTGAGAAAGGGTTGGTTTCAGCACTACATTTGACTGAAGCTTGAAAGCTGGTCCAGATTTATCTGCCAGGCATGGAGTCATGTTTTGGGGAGCAATGGTGACCTTAGAAGCATAAACTAAGTAGCAGTAACCTTAGGAGCCAAGTGTGGGACACCATGGCACACCCTGTGCCAGCAAGGGTGTCACTGTGCCTGGTAAAGTACTGTGAGGGGATCCCTGGGTGGCTCAGTGGTTTAGCGCCTGCCTTCAGTCCAGGGTGTGATCCTGGGGTCCCAGGATCGAGTCCCACATTGGGCTCCTTGCATGAAGCCTGCTTCTTCCTCTGCCTGTGTTTCTACCTCTCTCTCTCTGTGTCTCTCCTGAATAAATAAATAAAATCTTAAAAAAAAAATATCTGTGAGATTAGGGTTCCATAGCAAGATGTATGGCAGTGTCCAAACCAATGGTTGCTAGCAGATTAATTGGACTTTCTATTTGTTTGTTTGTTTGTTTGGCATCTTTAGAAGGATCTAATTCCTATGGACAGAGTAGGCCCTGGAGTTCTTAAATGAGTCAGAGGAAGGATGTACAATATAAAAAATAAATTGAAAAACAGAGGAAGGATGTACAATATAAACAATAAACTTGAAAAACAGAAAGTGCGCTTATTTGTAAGGTGGATATGTATTTATGCTGTAAGTCAGTAAAGCAGATCACACCAGTTACTTGTGGAAGGCCTGTATAAACTCCAATTATGGGACACAAGCTGCCCATAAGCACATGCCAGTCTGGGACTGAGATGGAGCAGGCATGGATAGAAATCAAAGGTTTCTTTTACATAAGGCTAAAGGCCTTGGACTCTGTCAGAGAAGAACCTTGGAATGCTTGGAAGAATCAGTGTAGAAGAGAAGAGTAGTACACCTCTCCTGAATCCAGAGCAAGGGAGGCCATCCAGAGGAAACAAAGCATCTAGAGTGCCAGGTTGCAGAAGCAGTTGGTTCAGAGAGACAGAGAGCCCCTGCACTGAGCATCTGTGCTAAGGCTTGGCAACAGCAGCTGGACAGAGGTGGACAGGTTCTTAGAGATCCAACGTCCAGGGACATATTTGTGTTGTCCTCCATCCTCATGAAAGAATATCTGAGAGATCTGCATCAACTAGAAGGGTTGGAGCAGACACGACTCACCCTGTGAGTGTCAGTGAGCCCCCTCAGAATCCTTGAACATATCAAATGAACCAGTGGAACATCTTGATATAGTGGGGAGATGGAGATCTCAGAGTTGTCATACTCTAAGCTAATGAATATAGACAATGCAGTGATACATGCTTATTTAGTGTGAAATGTCTTTATCTAAAGAGTTTACTATTAAGGAACAGGAATTCAACTGAGTGATTTAAAAGCTCAAGTTGGCTTTCTTAAACAGTTCTGAGCTGAACATGATCCCACCCAGCAAATAGAAAGGAATTCTAAGGAGCTCTACAAAATGAAAGGTTTTTAAAGGCAGAGAGGGAATGGAGAGAAGGAAATTATTAGCAATGAATGCATTGTCTCAGGCAAGGTCACTCTCTTAAGGGGTATAGAAAGGGCCTATTTGTGGATTACTCACCTCCTACAATTGATCAGGCAATTTCAGTTTGGCTGATTAAAGGTCACATTTCTGGGGACTGAGATAGAAACTACAGTTAAGTATTAAGTCTTAGTTTGCTAACATGGGGCCTTAACATAAGTGACTCCATTTGGGGCCTATGGTATTCTTTTTTTAACAATTCCCCTCTTTTAATCAGACTCTCAGCTTAACTGAGAAATGTGATCTAAAGGTTTTAGTGCAACTCTCAGTGACTGTTCGGTAGTTCTCACAGCTTCTGTGAAGTTTTGTTGCTCCTTTGTGTGATATTAACAGGCCATGACTACAGGTTCATACCCTCTTCATTTCTTTTTTGATGTTCCAGTCTTAGGATGACCATTTACTTGGTGGTTAGCAGCCGTAGACATGCATTTAAAACTTTTGAGACAACATAGCATTCCAGGGAGAGTATTATGATTATTATAAGAAGGATAATTCACAATGTTCTGAGTACACTTCAGAGTCATGGTTCCCAACTTTGCCTGATGATTGATGGTGATAGATATAATGAAACTTCAAGTGGTTAGTAAGACCTTCATTAATGCTTGTCTGGTTTGTTCAGTGAAGTGGGTACCTCAATACTGGGAATTATGGAAGTTATATACCCCAAGTGGGGAACCATTTTTTAAAAGTTTCTTTGCACTGTTTGGGCATCAGCTTTGTGGGAGGGGCAGGCTTCAACCCATCTGGAAAACATACATACATATTGCCATACCAGGTGGCATTTGAATGAAAGCCAGCGGTAGTTATTCAGAGAGTCCTCAGGGAGGAGGTTTAGGGCCTTTGGGAACAAGAGTAGTTTCTCCAGGATTAGAGACCTGAGACAGGGCAGACATTGATGGTAAACTGTTTATCCATTTTTATGTGTTTCCTTACCACTATTTATTTATAATTTGAGTCACCTTAAATGTACCATGATAGGTGAAGGAATGTGAAAATCAAAAAATGGGGCTTGCCAGGAACAGGAAGAACTAAGTGACTATCTTGGCCTCATTTTGCTTCTCTGATTTTGGAATAGACTGTTGCCATGTTGCAAGGACATTGAGATAGCAAAAGTCTGGCAACAAGAGGTCTTTTTTTGTAGAAACAGAATGGATTTCATCCACATGTGCCACAACTTTTACAGGTTCTGTTGCTGTTGTCTTTACATGACAGTAAGCCAGGGTATTTCCCTGATACTAGGTTCAGTCTTTATAGTGTAAGCCTCAGTTTTGATGACAGAAGTTTCAGAAAATAAGAGAGTAGTAGTAAGAAGGTCATTTACTTGTCTATTGTGGATTAGGGTCTCAGTGGATTTAAGAAAACCCCTTTGTTTCCATAACATTCCAAAATTATGGATGGCCCCAAAAACATACCAGCTATCAGTACAAAATAGTATAATTTGCCCTTTTGATAACTGGCATGTTCTAATAAGGGCAAGGAACTATGCTCATTGTGCTGATTTAGGTTGTAGGAGATTTTCCTGCTCAAGGAGCTCATATTGGATGAGCTTGGAATCAGCCTGGAAATTCCCTTTTTCATTTTTACAGTGTGACCCATTAACAAACAAAATTAGATTAGGATTAGGCAAAATTATAAATCAGAATGTGGTGTCATGAAATGGGATGTCATGGGGCTCACCTTCATCACACAGGGGTGGTAATATGACAGGAATAAGAACATTGCATCGTTTAAGATGTAGATTATGTGATGAGAGCAGAAGGATCTCATAAGAAGTTAGTCTGCTTACAGAGAAATGTTGAGTAAATTCAGAATTAAGAAAACTTTGGACAGTGTGTGGAGTTTTCAAATAAATGTGAGTTTTTAAGGTTAGACCTGCTGAGGCTTTACAGCTGTGGCTATAGCCTTAAGGCAGGTCAGATATGCACAAGCAGCCAGATCTAGTTGTACACCATAATAGGCAACATGCTCATGTTTATTGCCGTGTCCTTGCATGAACATTCTCAGGGTTTTATTATCCTTTTCATGTACAAATAAGGTGAAGTGTTTTGAATAATTAGGTAGCCCTAGGGCAGGTAGCTTTTGTAGCTCTTGTTTTAGTCTTATAAAGGCCTGCTCATATTTATCTTCCCAAGGAAGAAACTTGGGGACTAAAATTTTAGTAAATTCACAAAAGTGGGGAAACAAATAGAGAAAAATTAGGAACCCATCGTCTGCACTAGCCAGTTACGTTTAGAAATCCATGAAGCTTTTACTTCATTGTGGGCCTAGGAGATTCCTGGATTAGTTTAATCCCTTTTGGAGATAGCTGGACTCCGTCCTCACTTAGATTATGACCTAGGTAGTGAACAGTGTCCAAAGATAATTATAATTCTTCTTCAGGTCTCTGGCCTTGGAGATGTTGTGGTTATAAGGCCATTAGTCTAGCGGTCCTTTGTGTATGATCTTGGTCCAAAGCCCTTACAAAATATTTGGCTATGGTCCCAACTTAAGTCAGGCTGGTGGCCTTTCATCCCATTTTCTGAATTTTTAATAACCCATTAATCTCAGGAGAGAATGCATTTATAGTAGGGCATTTAGAGCAGGAAGAATGATTCCAGAATGCTGCAGGAAGAGGACTTCCAAGTGAGCTTTAAAGTCAGCCAAAGAGTTATCCTTCATTTGTTTGCATATAGAATAATAGACTGATCCGCAGGGGCAGAAAAGACTCAAGTGGTTTGTAAAAAGACAGTTGCTATTTTGCAAACCCTTTCTGGTTGAGGGTCTTACTTATTTGGGGTTTTACTTGTTTTGCTACCTACATCCATTTTGGGGCCTCCCCAGGCCATACCAACTTGTGCACACAAGCTGATGAAGAGCCAACAGCCTGGGGTCATAGGCATTGATAATGACTGTAAATTCTTCAAGAAACTTTTGGGGGTTTTCTCTAGGCTTGGGAAATTCTTTAACTATAGTTCTATACTTGATCTTAGCCAGAAGGCTAAAAAGTGATAACTGTGGTTCTTAGTTTAGTCTTTTACTGAGGGGTGAAAGATACCTGAAGGGATTCATTGCAACCTTGCATAGTTTTATTTTAAAAGATAACTGTTTAGTAGTCTTCAGAGTAGAAAGGTGCAGATAAAGAGTTAGTAAAACATGAGTACTTAGGTAAAGAAGGATAGAGAGGAGCAGTAGGAGTCACGTCAGTCCTATTGTCTTTTGTTTTAGCTACCTCTTGTGTCTTTAATTTTTCATTAGCCTTCTGTAATGAGCCTTTTAATGAAGCCTTTTGGAAGCTTCTGCATACCAATTAAAATAGGTATCCCATTCTATTTGTTTAATTTGGGAACACTTACTTTCAAGTGCTCTTCTCAAATGAACAATTTTGTCTAATTGGAATATTCCCCATAATGGCTATTGTAATACTAGACTGTTTTCAGCAAAATTTGCCAATTTTATAGATATTCACAGCTTCCAAGATGATAGTTTTTAGACATAAATATGCAAGTGTGCTGGCAGGTAGTGTGGTTAACTTTTGAATTTAAGGATCCCATTAGCTTATATTTGGGTTTCTCAGAGCCAAGCTAAAACCTAAAGGGGATTTGCCTCTTGGTTGGGGATTGTACAACCAGTGTACCTTGTTGCATAGACATTTTCTTGAGGTTGGCAGGTAACCTGGTGTCGATCTAACACGTTCCATGACCAACTCATCCTAACATGGCAAACTTTGAGTTAGGTATGAGTGCTCTAATAGCTCTTAAGTGCTCAACTTGTGCCTATCAATTTTTGCAGCTCTTTGGCTTCTGAGATCCCCATTAGCAATAGTCTTTATTCACACAAAACAAGACAAACATGTGTACCTCAACATATCAGCAGTAACCAAAAGAAGTCACTGTGTACTGAAAGGCTGTGCATATCATATACAATCCCAGTGTGAACTAAACCAGCAAACTCCAGTAAATGGGGACTGTGGACTGGATCTGGGGAAAGGGATTCCAAACAACTGAGGCATTGTGGGTGGAACCAAATAGTAGGGACTTGGGTTCTAGCTGGAACTGTGTCAGCTCTAGCTCACCTACTAAGCTGTGGACTGGAAAGCCAATTAGATCAGGAGCTCAACACAGAGAAAATAAAACTTAAACTTACCAATGAAATTTTTAACAGGAAATTCCAGTTTGGCTGGTTAAAGGACACGTTTCTGGAGTAGTTGAAATGACAGGTTAGGTTTTTAAGTCTTGGTTTGCTTATATGAGAACCTTAACATAAGTGACTCCATTTTGTGCCTGTGATTTTCTTTTTAACACTAGTGAAATTGGCACTCCAGGAAGATACAGCCTGTAGTTTTAAGGAACCACTGTCATTTTGCTGTGAAACCTTAGGACCCAGATTGAAAAACATGCTTCAGTTACAAAGTTAATAGCCTGGATTTTAATTCCTTCTCTGTTCCCTAGCAGCTGCAGGGAATCTCATTTCTCTAAACTTTAATTTTCATCTATAAAATGGGAACCAAGACTGTTATCCTTTACATGCAATATGGCATATAAAGTTATGAGTGTAGTGACTATCAATATCATAACAAATAATTTTAGAATGTGAACTGCAATGGGTTATTTTTATCAACAGGTATAGCACATGACATGTATCAGAAATTTGAATCATTGAAATCTTGTACAATCAAAAAGTTATTCCCAGGGAACCTTTCTATAAAATCAGTTTGTGATAAAACATAAACAGCCTCTTTCTGGAAGCAGTTTGTGTTAGAGACAATCTGTAAAAATCATTGGCTACTGATCATTGCACAAGGTGAAGACTTGCTTTGACAGCTAGTCTCGTCCTAATGAGTGGGTAAGTGTATGAGAAATGCCATAGTGAGAATCTTCGTTCGTCTCTAGTGCTCTATCTCTTTCAGGCCAGAAGATGTTGTATGTCCTTGACTCTGCTCCTTCCTGTACTCTTACTTCTGAACTGTTAGTAAGGCTTTTCTTTTTTCTCTTTCCAAATGCCTCTCAGACCATCTACTGTCATTATTTCCTGCCTGGATCCCTCTCTTACCCTCTGGAGACACCCCCATGGCCACTTTATCCTCACTGTAAGATACGAAGCCAATTTTGCCATTGGACTACAGAGATTTAAACAGGCATAAGCCAAACAGTTTAATGTTTTATTCTCAGGTGAGTCTGCACTGATTCTAAATCCTAGAGGAATTGGAGGAACAAGCAGAAATTAAGGAACAAGCATGCAATAAAGGAAATAATATTGGACAAGACTTCCTCTCTCAAGCTCTCCAGGGCATAGAACCCAAACTCCAATGCCAGTCTCCATGACTGGGTCTCTACCCACTTGATAAGTTTTATTAAACTTAATTAAAAATAGAATAAAATAAAATGAAATCATGTCACTGTTGAGCAGTACGTTTATGCAATGTGTGCTATGCAAAGCACTTTACATACATTACTTCATTTAATTCTAACAACTCTAATGGACTAATTGTATTCTTACCCCTCTTGTAAGTTGGAAAAAAACTAAGACTAAATAAAATAGATGTCACTGGCCCAAAGTCTCACAACTACAAAAAGGCCAAGTCAGGATTTCAACCCATTAATTCAACAACAGAGCCCAACTCCAGGTGTTGCATCTTCTTCACTTAATTCCATTTTGAGTTTGTCCTCTCCTCACTTCATGTCCAGAACCCTGCAGACAGCCTGATAATTGAGGTCTTGGCTTTAGTTCTCTCCCCATTCTTAAGCTATGTGCCAACTGTCCCCAGAAATGCTATAATCTCTTGGCCTTCTGTGTGAGCACAGATCTATAAGGAAAGGGTTAAAATCAATACGGACACTTGAAGTTAACCTGTGCTTCATTCCTTTACAATCTTCAATATCAGACTTGGTTCAAGAGGACAAACAGAGCTGCTACAATACTCAGATACATTTTATAGAGAATGGACAAGGAACAAGTGACAATTTTAAAAAATAATAAATCATTTCCCCCCATAAAATATATTCTTTATTAGAAGATCATCTTTAACACTTTGATTCTTTCAGCTTTTTCTTGTGCAATTAATTTATACAATTTTACCAGCTGAAAGCACGGGTAGGCAAAGCATGCTGATGGCAGATTTTCCGTGGAGATGACACAACAGAATCTGAGATCCACCACAGCAGAAGGTTCAGAACCAACAATCGGTATTGCATTTTCAAGCTTATAAAAAAACATACAGCCTCAAACAGTGAGCAAACTGTTCTGACCTTTTCCCCATGGCCCATTAAGGGTATAGTCTTATTTTTAGTAGACAGTCCCAAAAGAAGCTTTTGAATAGAAGTAACTAAAGAATAGTCCTAGAGGAATTTGTAACTTTTCCTTTAATTAAAAAAATAAACTTTAATATAACCACATCAACATTTTCTAAATTACAGAAGATAAAAATATCACTTATAATTCTACTCCCTAATACAACTACTCTGAAATATCTTTATGTATTTCTTTTCATCATTTCATTATCTTTTTCCTGGTTGAAATAATAATGTCCATAAAGATGCAAGCAAGCAATTCATAGAAGAAGAAATATAAATGGGCATTAAGTATGCTTCACTGGTAATCAGGAAAATTGAAATTAAAACAATGAGGCATTATTCATTGGCAAAAATTCAAAAGATTAAAAATATTTGCTTCTGGATACAGGCACTGCTATATTCCATTTGTTGGAGTATATATTGGAAAAAGGTCATGGGGGAGAAATTTGGCAGTATTTATTAAAATTCTATTTTTGAGATATCATCCTACAGAAATATTTACATACATGCATGAAAATATATGTTTAACAATGCTCATTGAATCATTGTTTGTGGAGTTAAAAAAACAGATACCATCTAAATTTGTATCAGGAGAAGAATTGTTAAATAAATTATGTTGATACTGGCAAAAATAGATGTTTAAAAATATGACAATGCTAATAGTAGCAGTGTCAGTTATGGAAAAGATTTCCAACACATATTATTCACTAATAAAATCATGTTGTATAACAATAGATTTAATATATTCTCATTATTAAAAAATGACACATGGTAATGTATAGAAAGTAAAACGGGAAATGCATGAAAGTACTAACAATGATTACATTTAGAAACGAGTAAGATTAGAGAAGGTCATAAAGAGGTATTTTTTTGTAGTTTCTTAAAAATTTTTCATGATAATATATATGCATTTGAAGATTTATAATGCAATTATATACCTGTATTTGTTGTGTAATTTTTTAAATGTTGGAATGAAGAAATTATAATATTTGTATAATTTTAGATATCATCATGTTCACTCAACATTATACTCAAACATTTTCTCTGCTTTTAAAAACTGTTATTGTAGAGATGCTGAGTGGCTCAGCGGTTGAGCATCTGCCTTCAGCTCAGGATGTGATCCTGGAGACATGGAATCGAATCCCATATCGGGCTCCCTGAATGGAGCCTGCTTCCCTCTCTGCCTACGTCTCTGCCTCTCTCTCTGTGTGTGTTTCTCATGAATAAATAAATAAAATCTTTAAAAAAACTGTTATTTTA
The DNA here is from genome assembly GCF_003254725.2 of Canis lupus dingo. NCBI lineage: Eukaryota > Metazoa > Chordata > Mammalia > Carnivora > Canidae > Canis > Canis lupus. The sequence goes on along the minus strand of NC_064276.1, from coordinate 13,525,617 downwards.
ATAATGTAAAATATTCCATCCAGCAAATATGCTGCTTTATATAGTAATTCCCCTATTGCTGTACATTTACATTGTTATCAACTTTTTACTATAGATAATGTTGCAATATATATTTTTTCAGGTATAGAGTTTTTAATTTTCTTCATTTTGAAATACATTTCTATAGGTTAGAGGCTCAGGATGGGATTACTTGGTGGAAGGTTAAGAGTCCTATCCAATTAAAAATCCTCTTGAAACCAAAAGCAAGACCCTATTGCTCTTGACCCTACTGCCAAGATCTATTGCCAAAGAGTCTCCTCTACAAATAGCATATGTGCTGCCGAAGTAAGCACATGAAGTCTCCTTTACTAATAGCAAGGCTCTGTTTTATTCAGCCCTTTGTGCCTTTATATAAGTTATTTAATCTTAAATTATAAGTAATATTTCTATCATCTCAAATTTTGTGACTAAACCCAACTCCAACACAGTAAGGTGAAGCAGTGTGGCAGGAAGGTGGCTTGTTTTTTATCATAACTTGCCAACATGAAGACTCAGACATCAGTAACTACTTGCTATTCCAGAAAGCATTCTCTGGTTAGTGAGGACAGTATTATAGAAAATCTTTTCCCAGAAGGCAATGAAGCTGCTCAACAAGAGCAGCCTTTTGAGGAAGAAAAACGTGATGAAGATTGAGTAGTCCCAGGAAGGCTGTGCTTTGTTTTTGGAACAAGGTGTATCTTGAATCATATGAATTCAATCTCGGTGAAAACCAACTACATTCATGCAGCCAAAGACAAACATTTTCATCTGTTGTTGTTTTTATTTTCCCCTGAGTACCCGATTATGCAGTTTTCTACACAGAGATCCACTTAGGAATTCTTTTGCTGCTATCACCATCCATTCTCTCTTTCTGGGCCCTGAGCTGCCTTCTAAGAACAATATGTAGTTCTTCCTTGACTCTTCCAGAGAAGACCCCAGGGAAATTTAAAGAAATGTCTTAATTAAATCACTAGCAAAATAATGCTAGTAGAATTAGAAAGGGTATAAACCCACAAATATATAATAATTAATTATATAAAAGTCACTTATAGAGGCCCTCATCAAAAAGTGAAATTTATTTTCCCTCCCCTTGATATTGAGAATGACCTTTGTGACTGCCTAGATGAATAAATGTGACAGAAGTGAAATTGCATTATATCCAGAGCTATGTCCTAAAAAGCAGTATGGCCTTCTCTACTCCCCATTCCCACCTACACTTAGAACTCAGCCATCACATTGTAAGGAAGCATATCACTTTGGAGATACGGGAACACCCACCATTTGTGGGTGTTCCAACCTATACTAAGACCCCAGTCTCCACTTAGGTCTTAGTTAATAGCTAGCATCAACTACCACAGATGTGAGCAAGCAAGCCTCCACCTTGGTTGTCATCTGTGGGTGATGTTGCCTCCTCCCTCTCCCCAGGTAGGGGGCATTTGACAATTTTTGGTTGTTACAACTAGAGAGAGAGTACTATTGGCATCTAGTGGGTAGAGGACCAGAATACCACTAAACATTCTACAAATGCCACTCTCCTTCAACAAAGATATCCAACCTACAGTATTAATAATGCTAAAATAGAGATATCCTGCTTTAGAAGACTCCAGTCTTTGAGCCATGCCAGCTGATTCTAAGTGAAGCAGAGACAAGTTGTCCTTGCCAAACTCTGCCCAAATTGCACTTTCATGAGGTGATTTGTTTTGCAACAATGAGTAATTGGAATACCATCAAATAAGTGGAAGAACTGAGTCTTGTCCTCAGGTCTTTGTGACTCTGAAACTCAGGCACCTTCCTCAGCTATTTAGAAGGGACACAGCAACAAAAAAAGAATAACAGGCAGCTTTACTCAAAGTGTGGCTGAGACTTGAGCACAGAAGGAAAGGAAAGATGACTATTACCAAGAAGAGAGCAAAGAAGTATTTCTCATTGGGTAACTCTTCTTCATGTTCCTAATCTCAAGCTCAACACTAACTACTCTCTTCCATTGAAAAATTGGGAAAGGACTCCCAGTTCTGCTTCGTAAGTTCCTCATGAACATGTTTTTGAGGGTTTGTTTCTGTCTGTTGACACCAAATACTCCTCCAGTAACTTCTAAGAGACTCTAAAGAGGCCCAATTTTCTCCTAGTACACTGAAAAGATTAAGCTCTTCACAACTACATTTTCCCTAGAAAGAAATGATTGGTCAGAATCTTTTATCAAACTACATCACACTCTACTTTGTCCATAAAAATCCTTTAAATAATCAGCTGGTTTCCTTAGTACCTCATCACTTCAAAATGGGACAGCATCCCAGTAATTCCACTTCTACTATCTGTCTTGAGAAAACAATCTGAAATTTAGACAAAGATTTAGGAGCAAAACTATTCACTGCAAGATTATTTGCAAGAGTTAAAAGCTGGAGAAAAACATCTGTGAGGTCTGACAGGTAATAGTAACATAAATTTGTTGTGTAAATCTACAGCAAAATATCATATAACTATAAGTGAATCATTCTATTGTGAACCCTGTTTCTAATCTTTTTTTTTTTTAAGACTTATTTATTCTAGAGAGACACACAGAGAAAGGCAAAAACTTAGAGGGAGAAGCGGGCTCCTCGTGGGGGGCCCCAATGTGGGACTCCATCCCAGGACCCCAGGATCACACCCTGAGCTGAAGGCAGACGCTCAACCACTGAGTCACCCAGGGATCCCCCCTGCTTCTAATCTTACTTAGTATACCTTCCCTATGCAATTGTTCTACTCCATGGCTACTATGACCATTCCTGTTTCTCAAAACTAGATCTCACTTCCAAGTTCAAGCCCACATATTTAAGTTCCTACTGGACATTCTTCATTGATGGTGTTCAAAGCACATTCTCTCTCTACGAAATTTCCTATCTTACATTCTCTGTTGGACAGACTGACAACACCTCTACTTTCCTGCATTTTCCATATGCAGTTCATTCTAGACTATTTCATTCTATTAAGTCTCTCCTAAATTTCTGTTGAGTTAGTTTCAACTTTCTAACTCAATTGCCACTATTCTACTCTAGACTTCCATCATCTCTTAACTTGAATTCCTACAGTAGCTTCTGAATGGATCCAGCCTCATCGCTGGCCATTCTACTTCTCCAAATCTCTGAATTTTGTGGTCAAACCAGTTATACAATTTGCAGTTTTGTGATAGGCTATGTGCATACTTTTGGACTTTGCACATGTACTCTTTATCTCTAACTAAATCACTCTCTCATTCCTAATCCCAATTGTTACTAACTTGGCTATGCCTGCTTTTCTCTCCTTTCAATTTCTAGAAACTGCCAAGCTCTCTTACTTCTGGATAGTCTCTCATATGCTGTGCCTTGTTCATGGAATTCCTTCTCAACATGGATGGACACATTAACCTAGTGTGGTAGCTATGAAAATTGCCTCAGTGGCTCAGTCAGTTGGGCATCTAAATCTTGGTTTCAGCTTGGGTCATGATCTCGGGGTTGTGGGATTGAGCCCATGCTCAGTTTAGAGTCTGCTTGGGACTCTCTCTCCCTCACCCTCTGCCCTTCCTACCCCTGAAATAAATAAATATTTTCTTTAAAAAAAAAAGTGTCTCTCAGATCTCCTAGTAGGGAAAACAGATTGAACTGGTAGCCACAGTTTCTTGGCTCTCAATCCAGGACTGCCTTCATACCAAGGCCACACTTTCCACATCTGTTTCAAGTCACTGATGGGCCCATTTCCTGGGAGATATGACATTCCTTAAGGACTCCCCATCAGCCTTGCCAAACTATCTCAGAATTGTTATATTGTCTGTGACATTTCTTCTTTCCCTGTCTCCTTTAAATAAATCAGACCTACATTGTTATCTGATGACTCTCCTAATGTCCTCAAAATTCTTTCCTGTTAATCTACATAGGCATTCCCTTAGTAAGTATATGTATAATGAATGATCCCATCTTGGTATCTAATTCTTAGAGGACTAAGGCAAGTTGTACTGAGATTGGCCAGGAAAACAGATGGAGATTTGGGGACTAGTTCACTCACTACCTGATGGACATAGAGGTCAACATCCTTTTGGAAGGGGCATTCATTTTCATGGACAATCCCTGGCAAAAAATAACAGCTCAATTGATAAATATTTCAGTAGTGGTAGCCTGGTCAAATGACTTGGTGGCAAAGAATGCTATTGTAACAATTCCCTGGCTTTAAGGAATTTTCCTGGGACATGGACCATATCATTCTGGGAAAGATGACAGGAAATATGGCAGACTCACTGCTAGGAGGTCCTTAGACATCAGGAAAAAGTGACGGCCAGTGTCCAGTGACACAGAAATAACTGAGTTGTTCTGGCAGGTGACAGAGAAAGGAATAAACAGGCTGAAGGAAGTGAGCATGTTGCAGTAGATATGTTGTAAAAGACCAGAAGACTAATAACAAACTAAAGAAGGGTACTGAAGACACCAATCATCAAGGTCATTAGAAATTTGCCACTGACAGGGGCAGCAGCATCACAGTGTTAACTGTGTTCTGCAGGAAAATGCTAATGGTAGAAAAAATAGTCACAGTTTTGGGCACTTTAATAGCCATAATGGTAATGGTTCCCCAAGGTGATAGTGGCCAGGTGACCACAAGTAGCCAATTATTATTAATGACCAGAAGAATCATAGATTGCTGGTAATCAGTGGACACTTTTAATCTGGAAACTTAAATTTTCAGTACTGGGACATTTTCTTTCATATATTATTTGATAATGTATTCCTTTCTATATTATCTGTTCTCTTTTTCTGAAACATTAATTCAATGGTTTTTCTTCCTAGATTGATCCTTGAAAAATCTTTTTTCTGTACTTCCATATATGTTTTATTGTGTTGCACTTTTTAAAACTTTTCCTTAACTTTATCTTCCAATGCTTTTATCGATTTTTTGTTTTTCTGCTTCTTATTTTTTAGTTTCTAAGTGTTCTTTCTTGTTCTGGTTGTTCTTTTTATATATTATTTCATTATTTCATGAATGCAATATCTTCTTTTATCCTTCTAAGGATACAAATTATGGGTAGAGGTGAACCTTTTTTTTTTTTTTTGGTTTTTGTTCCCTCTGAAGGTTTTGTTTTCTGTTTGGTTTGGTCTATTTCCAGTTAGATGTTTTACTTAATTTTCCTGTAATCCTTAGTGTACCACGCATATTTAAGAGAAAGATTCCACAATATGGTCAGAGCTTTTCTAAGGGGAAGGAAGAGGAAAAAATAAGCTTTTCAATTGGTAAGCTTCGTTTTAGAGTGATCAGGGAGGAAGATAGCTTTTTAGATAGAAAAAGCCTAAATGTAACTAACATTGGGGCCCTTCTCAATTTCCCCAGAAAAGAATCCTCTTTTCTTCAGCCTGGGGTAGGTAAATGCCTGGTTATTGTTATGAAAAGGGTGTTGGAGAGGACCCATGATTCAGGATCAGACCTCCCTCGATCCTTCTGTTTTCAACCTTATGTTCCATCCACTGTGCCTGGACTTCATTTTATTTCATTCCTGTGCCACTCTCTGCAGGCACTTCAATTACAGCTTCCTTCCCTTGCTGAATTACTTTTTCTTCCTTCATTTGCTCTCTCTTTTCCAAAAATTTATCATGACTCATCTGCTTTTGTCTTCTTTCCTGATCCATTTATTTGTACTTGTAGTTCTATGCTTTTAAAAGATCCTTTTACTGATATTTTAGAAGGGTTTCTATAGGGAGAGAAGATAAATGCATCTGTTCAATCACACTCCCATCTTTTTCTTCCTGGTTTAAATGCTACTTTTATCATACACTAAAATTGGCATGTAATTGGCAATATTTTAAGGCATTCTAATCTATTCTGCTGTGCTATCTAATTATATAACAGTACCAGATTTCTAATTATCATGACTTTAAAATGTATTTTCATATCTGGCAGTATAATTCCTAATCATAATTCTTCTTTTTTAAAATTTCAAAAATTTTCTTGGCTCTTCTCACACTTTTTAGATTAACTTTAAAATCAAGTTGTAACAAATTTATAATTCAATTTGAGAAAATTGATTTTTTTTCTATTAGCGTCTCTACATTTAAGAACTTTGTATGAGTCCATTTATACAGTAAACTTTTATGTTTCTTTCATAATCAATACTGATAATTCCTAAATCTATTCTTAGATATTCAATGTTTGCATTTTATTTTGAAAAGAAACTTTTAAATTATATTTTCTAATGTATTTTTGCTGATACAAAAGAAGCTACTGATTTTTTTAAAAAATTCATTTCATAATTTGAAATTTTACAGGTTGCTACAGTTTTCTAATAGGTTTCTCCTGAGTCACTTAGGTTTTCTAGGTACATAGTCATATCATCTGGAAATAACAATAGTAGTTGTCTGACTTTTGAGAAGTATTTTTATTCATCTACCTGCATTATTACACTAGCTTCCATGTGAACTATATATACATAAATAATAAAAAGATCAAATGCCACTTTTATGACTTGGTAGCTATACAGCCACTTACTTGTTTCATTGCATTAGTTAATAGTGTGTTATTACAGTAATGTTGGCAATCTAACAATGACAGGATATCTCTCTAGAATTAATATTAATGGAAATGTGCTTAGAATGCCATCACTGTTAGTTTCTGCTTTAATCCTCTGGGTCCAGATTGCTTGGATTTGAATCAGTGGTGTGCTAGAGCCTGCTCAAACAGACTCATAAAAACAAATTGTGTACATCTCCTTCCAATTCCACTCACGGTGTTGATTTATTGGTAGCTTGAAATTGATCATGGTGGGAGTACTGCAGACACTACAGGTCAGGGACTTTTGGAGGGAGGGGTGGGGGAGCCGAGAGGAGAGCTGTTCCGTAAGCACTGCCAAATTATCAGCACACCACTAATTTGAATCTTTATTCGGTTGCTTACTAGGGAACTCTTTGCAAATTATCTATCTATATACCTCAATTTCCTCATCTGAGAGTGAGGAAAATACTAGCAACTCTCTCATAATTTGCTATGAAGAGTAAAGGGATTAAAACACCGTAAAGCATTTAAATAGTGTGAGATACTTTACAATCATTGTAATTTTTTTTTCTAATTTATGTATTTTTTTGTATCCTTATTATGCCCTTCTTTCAGGTGTCCTTAGTTATGTTTTTCTAACTTGCATTGAATACTTATTTCATTTACTTTAATTCTTTCTTATTTAATAATAGTTTTAAAGACTATTGGGGATCCCTGTGTGGCTCAGCAGTTTAGTGCCTGCCTTTGGGGCACGGTATGGTCCTGGAGTCCCAGGATGGAGTCCCACATCGGGCTCCTGGCATGGAGCCTGCTTCTCCCAATGCCTGTGTCTCTGCCTCTCTCTCTCTCTCTCCCCCTCTCTCTGTCTACCATGAATATATAAATAAAAAATCTTTAAAAAAAGACTTAATTTATCTCTGAATTCACTTTTATCACATTCTATATGTTATGTTTTTTCATTGTCATTTTATTTTATACAAACTTTGAGTTACAAATATTTTTCAGAGTAATATATGCACAGGGTTAAATAACAGAGTTCTGAAGGATCTATAAAGAAAATTAATCAACTTATGCCCTATTATCACCACTCAAAGGTCACTAACTAGGGATAGCAGTTTTAACCAATTTTGTTTTAATTCCTCTACTGATTATTTATCTCTAAGACCAATAAACTTCTATTTCAGGATTCATATAATTTAGATATTATCTACTGACTTCCTGTCTTAGTGGAAAAGGAGTTAACAAACTTCTGTCACTCTCTTTTCTCACCAGAATTATACCTTTGTTTTCAATGTCCACTTATAGGAACATTCTTAAAACACTACTTCTTTTCCCAATAACAATATACACAACTTTTAACTAATCTCTTTGTATTATAAGAACATTATCATTATCCCCCTTCTATTGCCTTTCCAAATCCCAAATGGTGTCAGCTTTACCTTAGCTTTTCCATTGTCATCTTTTATAATATTTTTATTCTCTTCTCTAATCTTTAATTTTCCCATGATCTGATTATAAGCTATTTATAAGATTCTAAAAATTGAAACTAATACATGGTAATGACATTCTAATGACTTGGTAAATTTTTCACCTAATTTTTAAAAAGATTTTATTTATTTATTTATGAGAGACACAGGCAGAGAGAGAAGAGGGCTCCATGTAGCGAGCCCTGACATGGAACTTGATCCAGGGTCTTTAGGATCACACCCTGGGCTGAAGGCAGTGCTAAGCCGCTGAGCCACCCGGGCTGCCCTATTCTTTTGAACAGTTTTGTCAGGTCACCTTTGACATTAAAGAATATTCTTGGGCCAAGTTCATATTTATTATTTTTGTTTACACTCTACCGAGTGACACAAGTCATGCCACAATTCAGATGCCTGCCTGTTTAGATTATGCCTTTCTTATATAGTTTTCTTTTGTTCGTTTTGCATTAACTAAATCTCTGCTTGCGTTTGTCTGTGTGCTTTTATCATACAAAGTGTTCACAAGCTCTCCATCACAGTTTATGTTCCAAGTTGTTTTGTTCCCTGCCTCACCCCCACCAGAGCCCTTAGCCCTAATATCTCTCCAATTTGGATTCAGAGGCCACAGATAGAACTGCAATTCACTGCATTGTTCCCTGACCTCACGTTTTAGTTCATTCCCTTATTTTTTTTTTAATTTTTATTTATTTATGATAGTCACAGAATGAGAGAGAGAGAGAGAGAGAGAGAGAGAGAGGCAGAGACGCAGGCAGAGGGAGAAGCAGGCTCCATGCACCGGGAGCCCGATGTGGGATTCGATCCCGGGTCTCCAGGATGGTGCCCTGGGCCAAAGGCAGGTGCCAAGCCGCTGCGCCACCCAGGGATCCCCATTCCCTTATTTCAACAGGATACATCCTCTTAAAAAATAAATCCTAAGAAAGACAATATTTGAGTCCTTGCATGTCATAAACTATTTTTATCCTATCCTCACACTTGATTGATAATATGACTAAGGAGAGTTTAGTATGAAAATTGCTTTTCCTCAGATACGTGAAGGCATTTGGTCCATGCATCTAGCATTTCTGAGAAATAGGACTCAGTTGGATTTTCATTCTTTTTTTATATATATAAGATGTTTTGTATTTATTTGACAGAGAGAGAGAACACAAGTAGGGGGAACAGCAGACAGAAGGAGAGGGAGGAGCAGACTCCCCACCAAGCAGGGAACCTGACCTGGGGCTCAGTCCTGGGACTCTGAAACCATGACCTGAGCCAAAGGCAGATGCTTAACAGACTAAACCACCCAGGTGCCCCAGGATTCTCATGCTTTTGTAGATTATTTTTTGTTCTCTTTGGAATTTTTAGGCACTTCTCTTTAATGCTTGATTTTCTAATACTTTACATGGATATGTCAAATTTGAATCTTTTATTCATTCATCTTGTCAACATCTGAATATTTTTCCTTCAGTTCTAGGGAATTATAATTTTATATTTATAATTTATTTATAATTTAATAACATTCTTTCCCAGCTCTTCTCTGTCATCTCTTTTTGGATTATCTAGTAATTATATATTGGACTCCTAGAACTGACCCTCTGTGTCTCTTGTCCTTTTCTATATATTTTCATGCTTGTCTTTTTATTATACATTCTGTTTAAGTTCTTTAACTTTATTTTTCAAATCTTACATTATTTTTTGAATGTAGTAATCATTTATTTAATTTTTGAGAGTTATCTTATTATTTGAATTTGCCTTTCCCATAGAAGACAGTTTTCATTTTATGCATGCATTATAATTATAAATTTTTCTGAAATCAATAATTGAAGTTTTCTTTTTGAAGTTCTTTTCTTTTTCCCTAATTTATTTCTGTTTTCTTTAGAGACAGTTTTTCCATTTTATTCTCATGGTTTTTCTATCATTCTACTGGCTTTCCTCAAATGTCTGGTGATCTTTGTGTTTTCATTTATATTTAATAACCTATAAATGTAATTTGGATTTTCTCATTGATACAAAAGTATTTGAATACTTTTCAGTTGAAAGAGTCCTTTCTGTTGGTGTTCTTTTTGTTTTGTCATATATAAACTCTTCTAACGAGGGGCACCTGGGTGGCTCAGTTGGTTAAGCGTAGGCCTTTGGCTCAGGTCATGATCCCTGAGTCCTGGGATTGAGCCCTGCATGGGGCTCTCTGCTCAGTGGGGAGCCTGCTTCTCCCTCTCCTCCTCACTCTTGCTTTCTCTCACTATCTCTATCTTTCTCTCTCAAATAAATAACAAATAAAATCTTTAAAAAAACTCTTCTAACTAAATTACTATGTTATTCTATTGAAATCAGGAGCTGTGACCTATGCAATTTTCAGTCTTGAAGATAAATTAGATGCAATTTGTGGCTTATGTGATCAATTTTTATAAATATTTCATGAATATTACACATACACATATGTATGAATATAGTTTTAATAATACCATATTCAAAATATTTCAATTTTATTTAATTTTTGTCACTTTGATCTGTCAGTGACTGAAAGGTTTCCACTAAATTCTCCCTCAACAACACTACTAACAATGTTTTTATTATCTATATATTCCATTTTTAATTGGTAAAATAATCATAATGAAAAATCAAAAGTAATATTTCAAAATCCATATACATACTATCCAGAGTGAACATAAAATATTTGTTATATTTGCTATTTCTTTAAAAAACAAAAATAATGTTTTATTTTGTTAGTTAACAGTAAATTAAATTTCATTTAAATGAAATAACATAACTAATATAAAGTTGAATTCCGTTTGATCCTCAGCCAAGCCCATTCTTCTTTCTCTTCAAAGATAACAAGAATTTGTTATATGTTCCTTCAATCTACATATCTACTTATGTACTACATAAATATGCAATATGCATAAATATCTATATAACATTTCTTTGTATTTTAAAAATTTATCTCATATTATACTTATGTTTCTGCAACTTTTTAAAAATTCAACATTATGTTTTAGAGACTGAGTTTATTCATCCATTTTTATTATTTTCAGTGATATTTTTCTTAGAATTGTCTTGCCAATTCTTGGGTTTCTCCATTTCTAGGTAAATTTCTGAATCAAATTTTTATTGTTGGAACTTCATGAAACTTAAAGATAAATAAGATGAAAATTGACATATTTGCAGGATTTAAAAATCCTACCTAGGATATGATACATTTCATTATTGATTTACAGTATTATAATTTAGGTGCACCACTTAGAAATATTACATACCTAGATTTTGTTTCTCTCAATTTCAAGAGTCTATATTTTAATTTATGAGTTAATTCTTTATGCATTTATTTAGATTGCATATACATTTGTGCTTGTTTCTACTGCACTCTTTTGTTTTCAATTTACTATATTTTTTTCTTTCCTCTATTTACTAAATAAATTTTATTAGTTCTTTTGTTCCCAAATAGTAGGGTGCCGTAAAATTACATCTGTAAATAGTTCCTTCAATAAATGTGTATAAATGGCACTTTCTTAGTTTTTGAAGAAATTCTGTCTTCACTCCTGAATACTTCTTTATCAGATAGGCATCTTCTGCACTTTGAAACTATTATTCCTTTGTCTTCAGCCATCTGCTGTTGTCTCCAAGAAACCCACTTGTTATTGGTCTACTTGTTGCTCTTTGGTAGACTTTTTTTTTTTTTTTCTGGTTGCTGTTAAGATTTTCTTTATAGCTTTGATATTCTGCAGTTTCACCACAATCAGCTGATGTGGAAATTTGGGGGTTTTTTGTTTGTTTTCTGGGTTTTTAAAAAAATTGTAAATTGAGGTAGTATTGGCATATAACATTGTATTAGTTTTAGGTATACAACCTAATAATTCAATATATGTATATATTACAAAATGATCATCACAAGAATTTTAGTTAACATTTACCATCATATATAATTACCTTTTTTCTTACGATGAGAACTTTTGAGATTTATTCCCAAAGCATCCTTCAAATATACAATATAGTATTGTTAACTATAGTTACCATGCTGTACAGTACCATGAGGACCACTGTCTTATAACTGGATATTTGGACCTTGATCAACTTCACCCATGTTGTTACTCTTCCTCCATGTACTGCTGGTACTAACCGTGTCTCTTCAATATTAAGGATCAAACCTTTCTTTGACATTATTTCTGAATATTGCTTCTTCCTCATTTTCTCCTTTTACAATTCTCATTAGTATATGTAAAACCATTTAGTCTTATCCACCATGGCTTTTAACTATACTTTGGTATTATCTGTTTCCCATATTCTCTTCTCAATAAGTCACCTTTGTCTAATTTTGTGCATGATCTCCACAAACAGAAATCTTTAATTTTAATATAACCAATTAATCACTCTTAATTAAGGGCTTAAAAAAAACAGTGGCTTGGTCTGGTGAATTTTTTTAAGAATTACTTTCCTGCTTGTCTCTCCTATCATCTTCTATCAATATTTTAGCTGTATATTTTACATTTAGATTTTTAATTGATCCAGCCTTATCCTCCATGTATGATATTGAGATATGTTTTCTAATTCTTCTTTGATTTACTGTCTACATATTAGACCTATTTTAATAATTTATAGTTTCTAGAATTTATTCATCCAGCAAAACTAAATCTTTATACCCATTTAACAACATTTTCCTTTTCTTCTAGCCCCCAGTAACCACCATGTTATTTTCTGCTTCTGAGAGTTTGACTATTTTAGATATATCATGTAAGGGAAATCATGTAGTGTTTGTCCTTCTGAGACTGGTTTATTTCACCTAGCATAATGTTCTCTAGGTTCATCTATGTTGTCACAAATGGAAAGATTTCCTTCTTTTTAAAGTATGAATAATATTCCTCTGTGTGTGTGTGTGTGTGTGTGTGTGTGTGTGTGTGTGTGTATACCACATTTTCTTTATTTACTCATCTGTCAATGAACATTTGAGTTGTTTAATGTCTTGGCTATTGTGAATAGTGCTACTTTGACCATGGCGGGTGCAGATATCTTTTTAAGATCCCTATTTGAATTCTTTTGGATATATAGTCGGAAGTGAAATTCCTAGATCATTTGGCAGTTATATTAATATTTTTTTAAGAATTTTTATTTATCTATTCAGGAGAGGCACAGAGAGAGAGAGGCAGAGACACAGGCAGAGGGAGAAGCAGGCTCCATGCAGGAGTCAGGTGTTGGACTTGACCCCAGGTCTCCAGGATCACACCCTGGGCTGAAGGCAACACTAAACCACTGGGCCACCGGAGCTGCCGTATATTAAAATTTTTTAAAGGAATTTCCACACTGTTTTCCATAATGGCTGCACCATTTTATATTCCCACTAACAGTGCATGAGAATTCTAATTTTCCTGCATCCTCACCAAGACTTGTTATCTTTTTGTTTTTTGGTAATAGCCATCCTAAAAGGTATGAGATGATTATCTCATTACAATTTTGATATGCATTTTTGTTGATTAGTGATGTTATTTTTCATTAAAATAAAGGAAATAACTAGTTTTTTTCTTTCCTACAAACCATCAGTTGAGATTTTCAACTTGAATAGTATAAAGTCATATGTAATTTCTAGAATTTGAATTACCTTCTTACCTATTTTATATACACTTTGACTTATAATTTTTCTGTTTTCTTTCTTTTATTTTTTTAAATTATTTATTTATTCATGAGAGACAGAGAGAGAGAGAAGCAGAGACATAGGCAGAGGGAGAAGCAGGCTCCATGCAGGGAGCTCAGTGTGGGACTCGATCTCAGAACTCTGGGATCCTGCCCTGAGCCAAAGGCAGATGCTCAACCACTGAGCAACCCAGGTGTCCCTGTTTTCTTTCTTTTAAACTAGATTTGTGAGAGAAATTGTTTTTATTCTTCTCTTTTGTTTTTGCTTTCCAAAGGTTTGAGTCTTAAGTTGACTTGTCAGTTTGAGTCTATTTCAATTTCAAACTTTTTTATAACTATGATTTATAGTTCTGTTTTATAATTCCTTTATTTCTTGTTATATCATTTTTATTTGTTTATTTTATGCTGGCTTGGTTTTGATTTTATGTAACATATTGAGTAGAATATTTGGCTGAAAATTTATTTCTTTCTCTAACTGTAAAAGTATTTAGAGGTAGGGATTCATCCCTGAATAAAGTTTAGCTCTAATATTTTTAAATATTACCTTCTCATTTCCATTACTTTTAAATAGTCTTTGGCCTTTGAATAAGATGAACATTTGAGCAAATGTGTCTAGATTTTCCACTCCTGAAAGTTTCTACTAACAGACCTATAGATCATAAAATTTATGAAAAACAAATATAACTGATAGAAATCTAGGATGAAAAAGAATTATTTACTGGAAATTTCAAGAAATACTTTAGATAGTGTATCAGCAAATTAAAGTAAAAAAAGCTGACTCTAACACATGACTGGTCTGATAAGGTTTGTGATTCAAAGGTAAATTGAAAATCCTATGAGAAAAAATGTAACAACCTGCTAGATGTTGCCTTTCAATTCTTCTGCTGGAGGTGAATGTTTGAATTCATTATTGGAAGCTAGAGCTTTCTGGCTTTGGAATCAACACTTTGGTGGACCCTCAGATTAATATGGACCTCTTTTGGAAAGGAGATGTTGAGAAAATGAAAAGCTAACTTCTACATTTATGGTGTACACTAAAGTGTTCAGTCAGCTCAGGTGGTGGCTCCAGTGTAGAGGTGGTTGGGGATATATATTCATTTTTTTCTTCTTTCTGACCTTGAGATAGACATGGAGGCATAGATTTAGAGTAGTAGGGACAGTAGTAATGATTTCACAATGTATACATACATTCAATCATCACATTGTACACATTATATAATATTTTTGTCAATTGTATCTCAATAAAGCTGGGGAAAAAATAAAGATGAAATAAAGAGGCAAGGACATAATTGGAAGGATTTCTAACCTTGGGAGGTAAGCTGGCCCATCCTAAATGAGACGTAACAGAGGCTAAGGAGTCACAAAGTAAATAATAACAACTACTATTTTTTAAAATATGCTAACCGATGTTCTAATTATTATCTCCTAAGTGCTACTGTAGCCAGTGATTCATAGAAATACTCAGATTTGCTACCATTTTGAATTTTTTGTTTAACTTATTTAACAAACATCATAAAGCACTTACTAAGTGTGAGGCACTGGGCTAAGCACTTTATAAACAATTCATATGCTTTTCATGATGGGAGTATTATTTTTCCAGCTTTAAAATTGAGAAAACAGACACAGCAAAATTAAGTAACTTGCCTAAGATCACAAACCAGTAAATGATAGAGACAAAATTTTAACCCAGTCTGGCTACAGAGGCTACACTTTTAAGCACTGCACTATGCTATATGTTAATTTTTTCACACAGTAACCTTTTTTGTTAAATACAAGAGTATTCATTGTACTTTTAGGATTTAAAAGAATGGAATGGGCATACACCTTGAGAAAAATATCAAGAGAAAGCTACACTGGCATGAACAAAACAACAGAGATGCCTAAGGACAAAATGGCAAGATAAATGGATTAGGAAGGCCAGAGTAGTGACCTATAAAGCACAAAGTGGTAAGTGATCATTGATATCAAGCTGTGAGAAATTCAAACACCAATAAATAGTAGTAAAGAATGCAATGAGGCTTCTAAGAGGCTTCTTAGAGTTATGTGGGTTGGCCTTGAACATTTTAGTTGCTAATTAAAGAACGAAGAAACATTTTTATTATATTTAGAATCACCTAAAAATCTTTTTAAAGGAAAAATAGAGAGAGATAACATCTGCAGAATCCTAAGGGGTAAATGACATGAATTAAAATTTATTCACTCCACTAGGCTATCATTGACAAATGAATATAAATGTAGGATAGTCTCAAAAAAAAAAATGTAGGATAGTCTCAAATACTCAGGGACTCATAAAACGTGTTTGAAAAATCCAAGACAATCCAGACATAATCCAGCTATCTTAAAGATGAATCAACAAGTTAACTCACAAAAGGTGGAGACACAGTAAGAAAGAGAAAACTGATAGGAAGTTCTGAATACTTAAACATACTTAAACATAGCCTTAAGTATGGCTACAAAACAATCATTACAATTCTTGTGTTTAAATTCTATAATATAAAAGTCATAATGTTTTCCATGTAATAGTATAGAATGAAATAAATATTTACGGATTAAAGAAATATGAAGAAAATGTCAATAAAAATGGGTTAAGGGAGGACTTAAGATGGGAAAATGGTGAGAGAGAGCTAATGTAAATGTGGGAATGTCTTTGACAGAAGAGTCCAACAAAAGATAAAATTTCATTTCTGAAGTTCATATATTGAAAAAATATACCTTAATCATGAAAGATACAAAAGCCATTTTAAGTGGAGGTTTCAGAAATGTAGATTGTATTTCTATTAAGGCAAATGTGTGCCAACTTTTAAAAATTGAGCATTGAAAAATTGATTCTAGAAGTCTTTTTAAAAATGCATTTATTTAAAGTCGTTTAAAAAAAAATAAAGTCGTTTAAAAATTTTTTAGAAAGGTATATCAAATACCCAGGAGACAGACTTATTTGAAGTGGGAAATATAATTTTATAGGTTTTTAAAAAAATTTTTTTGTTCTTGCATTATAAACTGAATTATAAAAAGGTGTTTGTAAGATCATTGTACATGGTTTGTAATACAAATAGTTTGAAATAACCTTCAAACTATTTGTGGCTAGGGCCAGGAGGTAAAATTAGTAGTTAGAATTGGAGGCTGGGGAAGAACTAGTGTATAGAACTAGGACTTGGTGTTAGATCTCAGAGATTAAATTCAGCATAAAGTGGAAGGAGTATCAAAGTGTTTCTAAGGTTTTTTTGTTTATAAAGTTGACTTATTTTTATACTTATATGTATCCTTACTACTGTTGGAAGATTTTTTTTTTCAAAAAGATGTATGTGCCCTTCCATTTATTGCAGCATTATTTACAATAGTTAAGATATAGAAGCAAACTTAGTGTTCATCAATAGTTGAATGGATGGGGAAGATGTAGTATATATGTACATGATGTACTATTACTTAAGCATAAAGAAAAATAAGATCTTGCAATTTGTGAAGACATGGATGGACCTAAAGGGTATTATGCTAAATGAAATAAATCAGAGAAAGACAAATACCATATGACTTCACTCTTATATGGAATCTAAAAAACAAAACAAATGAATAAACAAACACAACACAGAAACAGACCCATAAATACATAGAAAAAAGTAATGGTTGCTAGTGGTGAGGAGGGTAGGGTGATGGGCAAAATGAAGGGCTGTGAGAGGTACAGGTTTCCAATATAAAATGATTGTCACAAGATTAAAAGGTACGGCATAAGGAATATAGTCAATGATATTGTAGTAGAATTGTATGGTGACAGATGGTAGCTACCCTTGAACATAGCATAATGCATAAACTTGTGAAATCACTGCTATACCTGACACTAATATAACATTGTGTGCCAACCATATATAATTAAAGAAAGAAGACATTTCTGCTCCTTTCTCTCTTCTTCTGGAAGCCCTATGACATGAATGTTAGTCCATCTGATGTTCTCTTAAGCCGTGTTCATTTTAAATTCTTTTTACTACTCTGAGGGGTTGAATTTCACTGCCTTATCTTCTAGTTCATTTATTCTTTCTTCTGCTCCATACAGTCTTCTGTTGAATCCATCTAGCACATTTTTCAGTGCAATTATTGTATTCTTCTCTGACTTCTGTTTAGTACTTTCTTATATTTTCACTTTGTTAAAGCCTCACTGTGTTCATCTACCCTTCTCTCCAGTTTTGTGAGCATTTTTATGGCCATTACTTTAAACTATCAGTTAAATTGCTCATATCCATTTTATTAAAGTTTTTCCCCCGCATAAGGCTTTATCTCATTCTTGTATTAGAAACATATTCTGGGGACACCTGGGTAACTCAGCAGTTGAGCATCTGCCTTTGGCTTAGGGCATGATCCCGGAGTCCCAGGATCGAGTCCCACATCAGGCACTCTGAATGCAGCCTGCTTCTCCCTCTGCCTGTGTCTCTGCCTCCCTCTCTCTCTCTCTGTCTCTCATGAATAAATAAATAAAATCTTTTAAAAAAAGAAAAAGAAACATATTATGTTTCTTCAATTTGTTTAACTCTCTGTGTTGGTTTCTATACAGTAGATGTAACAACCACCTTTAGTTTGTGGGCTTCTATTATTTGATTGTCTTTCCTTTTCCTTAATTGGATTCTTATTCTCCTAGAGTTCATTATAAGTGGGGTTTTATTTTGTTTTTATATTCAAACCTTAACTCTACTTGAAAGCTGTGTTTATATGTTGTTTAATATTGGCATACACTTTTTCTTTCATATTGATAGTCATACCACCACCCAGTAAATTATCTACTTTTCACTGTTAACCAATGTTTAACAAATATTGAGTTTCCATGTATGTCTGGAGGTGTTATTTGGTTCCTTTATCAATACTAGATATTATTTTGGGTTGATGCACTTTATACCATATTCAGATATCTGATAATTCAGATCTCACCTCATCTTTATTTTTCATACTTCTTTGTTTTTAGGAATTGTATTCTTCCACGTGATATCTAAGACTACTTTTGATGTTTATTATCAGCTAGACTCTGCTTTATATCTTCTCTCTAGAACCCAGGTTGATGAAGCAGCCACTATCTTGAATGTTGGCTTCTCTGATGTGCAGCAGGAGGAGGAGGAGAGAGAAAAATGTTCCCCCAGCCATAGGCCCCAAGAAGGGTGAGAGGGACCTCCCACTGCCTTCTTGTCCAAAAGATATTACTGGTTATAAATTTGAGGTTGAATTTTTTTCTTTCAGCACTTTTTTTTTTAAAGATTTTATTTATTTGAGAAAGAGAGAGAGAAGAGAAAGAGAAAGCAGACGCAGGGTGAAGAGGCAAAGGGAGATGGCGAGGGAGCCACTGAGAAGGGAGCCTAATGGGAAGCTCAATTCCAGCACCCTGAGATCATGACCTGAGCTGATGGCAGACTTTTAAACAACTAAACCACCCAGACACCCCTCTTTCAGCACTTTACATATATCATACCATTGTGTTCTAGCTTGCAGGGTTTTTTAAGAAAAGTCTGCTATAATTCTTATTTTCATTCTGCTGTGTGTAATATATTGCTCTCACCCTCCCTTTGGCTACTTTCAAGATTTTTCTCTTTATCCTTGGATTTAGAAGTTTGATTATTATATGCCTAGATATAGGCAGGTATGTGAGTTTTGTTCATTTTGTATTTGTCCAGTTTATGGCTCTCTGAATTAATGGATCTCTGGGTCTTTCATTATTTTTGGAAAATTCTTGACTTTTATCTCCTTTGATATTTCTCCTATAATCCATTATCTCTCTTTTCCTCCTGAAATTAAAATTACACACATTTGAGACATTTTGATATTGTCCCATATCTTTTGATGCTATGTGTTGTTTTTAAGAAATTTTTACTTTATAATTTTTATTAGCCTATCTTCCAAGTACACTGATTATTTCTTTGGCTTAGTTGAGTCTTCCTGTTAAAGGCCTTCCTCATCTCTTGATTGCATTTTTATTTCTAGCATGACCACTTCACTCTTATACTTTCTGTTTCTCTGCTGAAATTCCCATCTGTTCCTAAATGCTGCTTACTTTTTACCCTAGATCCTTTAATATATTAACATATTTTAAATTTTCTATCTAGTAATTCCAACTTTGGGTCATGTCTAAGTCTGATTTCATTGATTCACTTACATCTTGACACTAGTTTCTTTTTTACCTTGCTTTTTTTGTGTAATATGATTTTTTTTATATTGTGTAGGAAAGTAGCATCTAAAATAAGTAATATTTATGCCTCTTCTGCTACTAGATGATTACTGTAAGTGGCTCAGTAAATCTTACCAAGTGTTGGCTTAGGATGGGGTTTTTGCTGCTAATAACTTTAATTCATCACCAATTTAAAATTTTCTAGCATTACCTTGTATTTAGGTTGCAGGCTAGATATTGTTAGTTTTTCTTAATAATTTTGTCTACCCTTATTCTGACTTTTGCTCTGTACCTGTACTTTGGAGGGGTCTCTCTGCATGCTCCAGCTTTGTTCCCAATAGGGACAGCTGTTACTTTGTACTTGGTTCTTGCCTATTGGTGGTTAGTGAAAAGAGTGTTATTTTCTTGTCTTAGGCCTGTCTTAAGCAGGCCTTGGATCCCTGGGTTTCTGAGATGTGACTTCTCCAGTGGTCTCACCCCACCTCCTCCACTGAAGTCAAATTCTTCTTTCTACATTCAGGAGGTCTTGTGTGGGAATGAGGTTCCTGCTCTCTCCCCAACAAAATAACTAATGATTTAGGACCAGGGAAGTTTCTTACCACTTCTATCCAAGATCATGGGCTTTCTTTTTTTTAGCTTTTACCATTTTCCCAGCTGCAGCAAATCTTTATCTATGCCCTAGTGGCAGCAAGATTTGCTTCCCTTCCCTGAAAAGCTCAAGGCTTTTGTTCTCTAGGTACATAGGACCTAAACAGTTTGTGTCTTTCCCACAAGGGAAAGGGAGGGCATTCTTTCTCTTAGGTCTTCACCGCCAACAGAGGTATTCTTTGGTTCCTTACTCAATATTTTTCATAAGTATCCCCACAGAGACATATTAGAAGATCCTGTGAGTTGGTACAAATATCCCCTTGTATCTGTGATCTCCAGGAGTTTTATATTCTCACACAAGCCCACACTGGGTCATTAGCAATACACTAAAAATCTTAGCTACGTTCTTCTTGCCTGCTTGAATGGTTCCTGGCATATCTTCCTCCTGTGCCCTGCCAAAGGAGAACCAGTGCCTCATTTCATTAGAGGCACCAGTTGTTCCTTAGGTTTCAGGCTGCTGGCTTGACCTAAAATGGTTTTCTAACCAGTTCAGAAGTTAGAATTTTATGGTTTATTTGTCTTTTCTTTGTGGTGGTTAATGTTGTTGTTGTTATTATTATAGTGGAAACAGTACTCTAGTTTTCTACGCCCAGGCAGAAGCAGAATATTTTCCTACTCTTCACTGTGGTTCTTTTGTTTTAATATTTTCTTGCTGTTGCCCTTATAATATCTTCCTTGATATTTGTACTATTTCCTTTCTTTTTTTAGTTTTATGTTTTAATAGATATCTTGTTTGATTCTTTTAGTGTACTTGTTCTTAATAGAGGTGTACTACCTTTAGGGAGGGCATTTTGAAAATTTGTTAAGATAGTTTTGTTTGTCCCAATGATTCAAAGGGACTAATGCTCTTTAATAGGTAGATAATATATACTCAATGCTAGATATCCTGCATCATGAAGGAAAGTTCCACATATTGAAGAATTTTCTCATGCCACACAATTTTAAACATCCCATTGGACATGTAAGTAAAAATAATAGCAATTTTAGAACCTATATTTATTTCATACAGAAACACAATTTTTTTTAAATGTTTATTTATTTATGATAGTCACAGAGAGAGAAAGAGAGAGAGGCAGAGACACAGGCAGAGGGAGAAGCAGGCTCCATGCACGGGAAGCCCGATGTGGGATTCGATCCCGGGTCTCCAGGATAGCGCCCTGGGCCAAAGGCAGGCACCAAACCCCTGCGCCACCCAGGGATCCCAGAAACACAATTTTAAAAATAACTTGTAGTAAAATAATTACTGAATTTCATAGAATACAACTACTTTTTTTCGTACTTGATCAAAATTCTGGTCACTATTTTGGAAATAACTTCTCTAGCGGCAGTGTTGCTTATAAAGTTTAAGCTACCAATGCAACATACCTGTCAGTCTACCTTTCTAGCTTTGACACTCAGTTATTCTATGGAAAGTTATGGACATCTAACTACTTTATTTATGTCTTCTAGTATTGTCATTCATGAGCATTTGTATATTGGAATAATTATTTGTTTTGTAAGCAACTGAGATTGTGGGATTGTTTTATACACAATATAACCCAGCAAAGCTAACACATACAACTTAATTCCCTAGTGTAATTTGTTTCTTAGAGGAAAGTTGTGAGTCAAGTCTCTATTAGTCCTGTTCCACTTATATTCTAATAGTACACTGTTGTTCATTCCTCATTTCCAGAACTGCTATAGGTATAACTTTGGTTTTTTAGTATTGACTGGATTGTTCCCACAGGAATGTATAGGGTGGGATATCTTATGCTACCTTTCCCACTTAATACAGAAAGTTTCCACATTCAATGGTAATAGTTACCTTGTTTCACAGTAATTCAATCCCAAATTCCTCTGTAAAAAATTCAAGACAAAGAGAAGGAAGGTAATAGAAAACTAAAATTTCCATTTCCCATTAACATAGGAAGGATAGAGATGGAAACAGGAGATAAAGAAAGACCCCTGTAAAGACAAAATTGGTACTTTATGAGGCTTCCCTAGTTTATTCATCATAAACCCATTTTTTAAATGTAGCTTGTTACTGAAAATAAAGCCCCATTCAGAGAAGCTGAAAGAAATTCACACGCTCTGGGGAGCCAGATGGTCTTTTATTCATAAAACTCTATCACTTCAGGATATTATAAAAGTTTTAAATAAATGAAGGCCATAAAATATACTGAATTTCAACCTGAAAGAAGATATTTTTTAAATGTCATTACATTAACTACTGTGCATAAGAGTCTATGAATATGGATAAGTTCTTTTGACTTTAAGCTGCTAGAAAGAGAATATTCGTTGTTTTTCTTGTTTAGAGTATTTTTATTTCTCTTTAGTGGCAAGGCAAAGGACAGGTAACTGTAATAGGTCAACTACAATTATGAAATAAAAGAATAAAAGTGATGGGTGAATTATTATTTTTAGGTATTTAACATCTTTTAGACATTTGTGTATGACATTTGACATGGTAATGGAATTCGCAGACTGTCTTAAAAGAAAAAAAGTGAAGTGAAAACTATAAGTAAGAAAGTAGAGAATGAGGGGTGGGGGAAAGGGAGGAAGGAAGGAGAGAAAAGAGAGGGTAAGAAAGAAAGGAGGGACACCTGGGTGACTCAGTGGCTGAGCATCTGCTTTTTTTTTTTTTTTTTTTATTCATCAGAGAGAGAGAAAGAGAGAGAGAGAGGCAGAGACACAGGCAGAGGGAGAAACAGGATCCAGGCAGGAAGCCCGACGTGGGACTCCATCCCAGGTCTCCAGGATCACACCCTGGGCTGAAGGCGGCGCTAAACCACTGAGCCACCCGGGCTGCCCTGAGCATCTGCTTTTGGCTTGGGTTGTGATTCCAGGTCCTGGGATTGAGTCCCACCCACACCAGGATCTCTGAAGGGAGCCTGTTTCTCCCTCTGCGTATATCTCTGCCTCTGTGTGTGTGTGTGTGTGTGTGTGTGTCTCATGAATAAATAAATAAAATCTTTAAAAAAAAAAAGAAGGAAAGAGAAGGGGAGGAAAAAGAGGAAAGGAGGTGGAAGGAGTAGTCAAGAAAAGTAAATAAGAAAGCAGGGCAGTTATTTGCCAAACAAGCTTATCCAAAGTCTCATGATAATTCCCATTATAAAGAGGTTGCTCCACAATGACCATAATAACCAAACTATGGAAAGAGCCCAGATGTCCATTGACAGATGAATGGATAAAGAAGATGTGGTCTATATTTACAATGGAATATTACTCAGCCATCAGAATACTTACCATTTAAATTGACGTGGATAGACCTGGAAGGAATTATGCTGAGGGAATAAGTCAATCAGAGAAACAATTATCATATGGTTTCACTCATATCAAGAATATAAGAAACAGCACAGAGGATCATAGGGGAAGGGAGGTAAAACTGAATGGGAAGTCATCAGAGAGAGAAAAAAAACCATGAAATGCTCTTAACTACAAATACAAACTAAGGGAGGAGAGGTGGATAGGAGGTTGACGTAATGGACATGAAGGAGGACATGTGATGTGATGAGCACTGGGTGTTATAGGCAACTGTTAAATTATTGAACTCTTCATCTGAAACTAATGATGTACTATATGTTGGCTAATTGAACTTAAATTTAAAAAAATGGGACACCTGGGTGGCTCAGTGATCGAGTGTCTGCATTTAGCTCAGGATGTGAACCCAGGGTCCTGGGATTGAGTCCCACATCAGGGTCTCCATAGGGAGCCTGCTTCTCCCTCTGCCTTTGTCTCTGCTTCTCTCTGTCTCTCATGAATAAATAAAATCTTTAAAAAAGTAAAAATAAATTAAAAAATAGGTTGCTCCAAAAGTATCTGAATGTTATTTTATTAAATGTTACTGTTACTTTTATAAATAATGCTAGTGTAAAAGAGAAGTCAGAACTCTTATGTAGTGATTAAAATGGCTTAAATAGAAACAGTATAAATTGAAAATGTATGCTACAATGCGTGACAATCATAACGTACAATCATCATGTGATGAAATCTTGGCTCTGAGTACCTTGAATTTTAAATTTTAATATGTATATTCATAGTTATACATAAAAGTTTATTTTGAATTTAATCATTGGTAAATCATGTCTTTTGTATTTTATTCTGTGCAAAGACTCAATTCTTAACTCAAGGAATACTGGAGTGTTTTCAATTAGATTCAAAATATAAAGGCATGATGTAAAGGCCTTTGGATGGAGATTGTTTGGAAAAAATGACAATGTACCTTCTTAGGCCATTTTCTCTGTTTAACTTCTGTCCCTCCAGCATCAGTCTCCCTAGCCTTCTTGCTTTTCTACACTTTGAGATCCAACTATTGGTCAGCACAATATGGGGGAAAGATCCAACTATTGGTCAGCACAATATGGGGGAAAGATAATTTGTCTTTTTAGATCATAGCTCTTCAGCATGAGTATAAATGCACTCAAGGAACTGAGATTAAAAAACCACACTTTTAGAAGCCTTATCTCCACATGAGTCTGATAGAGATTGTGAGATCCTAGATCTTGAGCCTGAGCCTAATGCCATAATAGAATGAGACTTTTTTTGGGTCATGGGAAGAGTTAGTGTATTTTGCATGTGGAGGAAACAAATAATTTATGACAATAGTGCAGACTGTGATAAAGATAAAGGTAAATTATTTGATATTCCTAACCATTGAGAGGCAGAAGGTTGGAGAGTACAGGGGTATCTTTAGCTACTTCCTTTGAATCTGGGCTGAACTGTGACTGCTTTGACCAATAGAATGTAGTGGAACTGATGCTATGTCACTTCCAGGAATAGCCTTTATGACACCTAAAACTTTCTTCTTCCTTTTTTGGGGATTCCTGGGCTACTCTGCAAGAGATCTGAGAACTCTGAAGGGACTGTGGTGTGAGGAAGTCCACACTAGCCATATGGACAGGCTGTGTCAAGAGTGAAAGAGAGATGCCTGGCCAACCCTCAGTAATTGAGTTCTTTGCTCCACAGAATCATGGTATATAATATTTTTAATTTGTTGATTAAAGCCATTAAATTTAGGGGTAGTTTGTTTTATAATAATAGATATTTGGTGAACCCTAGGTGAAAGCACCTTTTTTGCTTCTATGTTCTTCTGCCTTCTCCCTGCCTGGAATTTTGACACAAGACTTACAGATCTAAGAAAGCTTTGGAGATTATGAGACAAAAAACAAGCGAATACAAGCCTACCTATTAAAGATAGAAAGAGTTGGGTCCTTGTTTACACCCTTGGGCCACCCATACCAGTCAGCTCTAGACTGGCTCTCCTGGAGACAAATAAAGTCCTATCTGCGTAAGCCAATGTTATTTTGATGTTCTGTTACTTGCCACTGAATATATTCAAAGTTGATACAACTATCAACAAATATCTGTTGATTGGTTGACTGAATCCCTTGTTTCCCAGCCTTATCTTTTCTAAAAGTTTACCTACAACAAGATAGTCTCTTTGGGATTTATGGTTCATACCTAATGAGCACACTTGGTGCTTCTCTCAGAGATGCTCAACTGTGGTCAGTCTCCACCCATTATGTTTTTTTCAGCCTTTGTTAGAAAAGTGGAAGGGTTTTATTGTTGTTGCTGCTGTTGTTGCTAAGCAACCCTGAATCTTCAGTCTTAAGTGTGCGACTCTAAGTGTTGGGATCATTCTACATTAAAATGCCTTCTATTTTTGCCTTAATTTTAAGTTAAAATGAGATCCCTCTGAATGAGGCAGTCATTTAGCAAGTCAGAAATTCCTGTTGCCCCTAATCTCTGGCTTTTAAGCTCTTCTATTCAGTATGTTTTTTCTCTGCAAAGTATGAAAAAGAAATCATAGAGAACAAAATAAAGACCCATGATCATTTCTCCTAATTTTCAGACACTGATGTCTGTGATAAAGTATTTAGGGAAAAAAATGGCAATCACATCAGTCATACCAGAGAACACCTCAGGACTGACTTACTAAAATATGTCCCCTTCCCTACATTCAAATCCTAGGTGGGGGATGTTAGCCGAAAGAACTGTAAAAAATGTTGTGGTTTCTTTTGCCTAAAATTTAATCTCTTGTGGCATGAAGGAAGAAGGGGTTTTGAAGTGTGAGGGCAGGTAGAGCTGGCCAAGGATAGTATCAAACTTCTGGCTTTGTTTTTTAGTAGGTTTTTAGTAGATTGTATAATCCTGAGAAAGTCCTTTCAAATTCAGTTTCATCTTCTTCAGTGTCCATGATCAGGTGTCAGCATACTTGTTGAGTTGAATGAGGTAGTATGTATATAAATATATATATTTGTATTTGTATGTATACAAACATATATATATATATATATGTAATAACTAGATGAGAGAGAGAGAGAGAGAGAGAGACTCTAGAACCTGGCACATAGAGAAGAAATGATAATTGCTGACTCTGCTATAAAAGGAAGTGATGGAATTAAAACTTAGCCCTCATGGTTGCACTTTTTAAAAATGAGTTTGAGGAATTATCATAAATGAATTATTTGGTGCTTTAAAAACCAGTGTTCTGCCTTTAAAAATAGGATAAGACAATTACAAACCAAAGAGAAATAATGCTAAAACACTAAGGTGCCTATATTTGCTTCAGTTTACATCTCAAGTCTTCTAAAAGGAAGTATTGGAAGAAGTAAAACTATCTCTTTGGAAATATTGTAACAGGCAAAAGCTAAGAGTTGCCAAAAGTGGAGTTGAAAATAAATTAACTAAGTGGTAAAATGAAATAAAGCAGCAAACCAAAAATTATGTATGGTATTTCAACAAATAAAACATAAAGAATATCTAGTGAATCCTGATGGCTAAAGCGATTTAGAAACCATTGTGACTTCTTCAGTTTCTCTATTATATAGTCTCTGAATATGTGTACTATTTTATGAAAAGTAGCACATTGAGACACCTGGATGGCTCAGCAAGTGACTGTCTGCCTTCAGCTCAGGGCAAGATCTCAGGGCCCGGGGATGGAGTCTCCCATCAGGCTCCCTTTGAGGACCCTGTTTCTCCCTCTCATATTTGTGTCTCTACCTCTCTCTCTGTGTCTCTCATGAATAAATAAATAAATAAATAAAGTCTTTAAAAAAATAAAAAAGAAAAGTAGCACATCCTCTTGAACTGTACTTTTCCATGGAGTAAAGTCAACTGTAAATCATATATTTAGTAATATACTGCAGGAGACCCTCTAATAAGACTTTTTGTTCTACAACTTAATATTTATTTGGACCTGTTCATCCATATGATAAGCTAAAGATTTTCTATTTATTTCAGAGAAAATTCTACTTAGTTCACAGAAATTACCTTAACAAAGATAGCCTACTTCTGTTAAATGATCTCGTAAGACCTAATGATTTGCTTTAGAACCCAAGTCTACATCACAGATTCACAGTTGGAACATTTGCCTCTCATAATGACAAGTTCTGGTTATGTATGCCTTTTAGGAAAAGGAGACTTGAGGGGTGGAGAGAAGAGGAAATTTAATTTCTCATGTTTTCCAAGAGTAGAAAAATGAGCAACAAATAAGACACTTTCAAGATAATTATCTTTTTTCATTAAAGTGACTTTTTGAGAGATTATCTTTACAAATAACTGTTGGCAAAAAGCACAATAATATGCACATTTAGACATGAAGTGTATAAAATTCCTTTTGAAAGAAAGTTTTTTATATGAAAAGCCAGGGGGAAATGTACTTAAAATATGAGCGTTTACTGATTGATTCCTCCTTATTTTGCTGGGTTGAAAGGCTTTATGTAGTTACATTATTCAAATAAGTGATTTTTTTGTAATGGTATATCAGTTTAAATAAACAGGCTTCAAGAGAAGTCTTTTAGTGGAACAAGAACATCTTTGTGCCAGCGCCATTTGAAATCATTACAGTACACAATTACAGGAACTCAAAAATAACAAAACACCCTATAGCAACTCAATGAAAAAAACACCATAAAAATTAAACCACTACTTTTGGATACCTCATTTACATAACAGTTAAGGGAAAGAGAGCTAGCTTTTGCTCCTTTATAGAGATCTTCAAGCCTTCGAATGTCACTTAGAGAATAAAAAAGAAAATTTAAAAACAGAAAAAAGTAAACCCTTGTATTGAACAAATGTTCAGTCTGTTGTAGGTGAAGCTGAAAAATGAAACCATCCTCGATCTACCATTTAATGGCAGGTACAGTTTGCTCTTGCTTCGCCTGGGTAAGAGCAAGGGTAGCAAACAATTATTTACAGTTTTCTGTTTCCTGATCCTATCAAATCTCTAATTAAGAACAACAACAACAAAACAAATAATAAAGACTTCCTGGAGTGAAATTTTTCAAACCTTCAAACTATAGCTTAGCCTCAGCCTTTCCCATCTGCCAGGAATCTTTAAGGGTCAGCTATGGTGGGAGAGTGGAGATTTGGCCCCTGTCTCCTGAGCCACCCTTCGGCAATTGTCTTTCCGGGCCTGTGCTCCTTTCCAACTAAGCGTCAGCAACTCTTGCACCATGGATAACGGGCTGTTATCATGGGATGAACTGCTGTTATTGTCGCTCTAACTCAGTTTTAAAAAGTGTTTCAGGGCAGCGCCGGTGGCTCATCGGTTTAGCGCCGCCTTCAGCCCAGGGCCTGATCCTGGAGACCCAGGATCGAGTCCCACGTCGGGCTCCCTGCGTGGAGCCTGCTTCTCCCTCTGCCTGTGTCTGTGCCGCTCGCTTGCTCTGTCTCTCTCATAAATAAATAAATAAATAAATAAATAAATAAATAAATAAATAAATAAATCTTTTTCTTAAAAAAAGTGTTTCAAATGAGACTATGCCTAAGACTCACTCCCAATCAACTAACTCAGGATCTCTAGGGAGGGCTGTCAGCATGGCTAGGTTCTTAAAACTGCTCAGGTGTTTCCAGTGTGTACCCCGCATTGTTGAAGGACCACCTACAAGAACTAAATAGAGGGTTCACCAGAGTGTGCATGTGACAGGTGAATTTTGAAATTACAGGCCTGGTACAAGAATCCCAGATGTGCTTGGCACTTAGGATTTGGATTTAGGATTTGGTCCTTTTTGAAATCTGTTCACCAGTGCTTTGTGCAATATGTCCCTCTGCCCCCTTTATTCCATTTAATAGTACTGTTTTTCAGGGTGTAATTTTTGTCCAGAATAATCACTCAACAATGAAGACATACACACATGATCCTCATGGACAATAATTTTTTAAAAATAATACAGCTTGCATTCATATTCGAGAAGAGAGATGGTTTTCCTGAATTTGACAAAATCTGTGGAAGTTGTTCTACAAAAGGAGAGATCAGTATACATTATTATGCAGAGTTGCACAAATACCTTAAAAAAAAAAAAAAAAAAGGAATGAGGCACATTGTAGAGTCCTGCCAAACAACAGAATCATCCTGATGGCAACTCTGAATCACACACAAATAGAAGCTTTAAAAGTGAAGGGTTTTGTTTCATTCGGATGAGCCATACCCCCTCCAATCTCTGTAGGTAGTAAAAGAATGTTAACTATTTTAATTTCTTCTGTCCATAACCCTTCAGGACTAGAGGTGAACTGGATACTGCAATGCAAATTACTTTCTTTCTTTCTTTCTTTCTTTCTTTCTTTCTTTCTTTCTTTCTTTCTTTCTTCTTTCTTTCTTCTTTTTCACATTATTACTTTCTAATACAGATTATGGAAATCAATCTCAAATATCCACAAAATAGTAGAATACAAAGGGTGAAAAGAGGCAGCTTCTGACTATGTTCAGATCATAATCTGTTAGAGGCACCCTTTGCATTCATCAGGCCTTTGAGGAGGAAGTCAGCTACAGTACCTTTTGTTTGTTTGTTTGTTTGTTTTTTAAAGATTTTATTTATTCATGAGAGACACACAGAGAGGCAGATAGGCAGCGGGAGAAGCAGGCTCCATGTGGGGAGCCTGATATGGGACTGGACCCCAGGACCCCCAGGATCATGACTTGAGCCAAAGGCAGACACTCAACCATTGAGTCACCCAGGTTCCCCAGCTGTAGTACCTTTAACAAAAGAATCCACATGATATAATGAAGTGGGCTAATTTGCATAAGGCTTTTGAAGAGTTCATTTACAGTAACTGGCTAAAATTAACACAACTCTCGAAAGTTCACCTATTGCTTAAATGAACAAGTAAGATTGCTCATAGCAATAAATTGTACAAGATTTGTGGCTCTTCCAAACCTCACAACTAAATGTTTCTTCTCTAACAGATTTTTTTTAACTATGTAGTTAAATAGTTGAATACACAGAACTACTTCTTCCTTTGACTATGGAGAAAATAGAAACTGTGATCATGATAACAAAAAACAAGATGAATAGAAATTATATAAAACATTTACCACAATTATCTAGTCTCTATCTCTTCATTCATTGTACTTTCATGGTTCCTAGAATGTTCATATTTGTTATCTTTCCCTTCTTTATCTTACTACAAAGGACAATAAACAGCACAGTTCTGGAGTTTCAAAGAGTTCTTTTTTGTCAACAAGATTATTTGCTCTAAGGGTTTCTCATCAAATGCCATTATGATCTATAAGTCATTTAATTTTAACTGAGACTAATTTCAGTTTTGAGGCTTATGATTTTGACTCCAAAACAGATTATTGAATAGCAGCTAAGTAAAACAATGTATATAGAGTGACTGATGGCAAACATGAAATATTCCTCAGGAGGAAATTTAAAAATGTCTCCTGGGCAAGTATCTTTTGGACAATTTTGGTATTATTTTATAACAAAATAAGCAAAACAAAGTTAAACAAAAGAAATTCTCAGAGCTTTCCTTTTTTTTTTCTTTTATTTTTTTTAATTTATTTTTTATTGGTGTTCAATTTACTAGCATACAGAATAACCCCCAGTGCCCGTCACCCATTCACTCCCACCCCCCGCCCTTCTCCCCTTCTACCACCCCTAGTTCGTTTCCCAGAGTTAGCAGTCTTTACGTTCTGTCTCCCTTTCTGATATTTCCCACACATTTCTTCTCCCTTTCCATATATTCCCTTTCACTATTATTTATATTCCCCAAATGAATGAGAACATATAATATTTGTCCTTCTCCGACTGACTTACTTCACTCAGCATAATACCCTCCAGTTCCATCCACGTTGAAACAAATGGTGGGTATTTGTCATTTCTAATAGCTGAGTAATATTCCATTGTATACATAGACCACATCTTCTTTATCCATTCATCTTTCGATGGACACCGAGGCTCCTTCCACAGTTTGGCTATTGTGGACATTGCTGCTATAAACATCGGGGTGCAGGTGTCCTGGCGTTTCATTGCATCTGTATCTTTGGGGTAAATCCCCAACAGTGCAATTGCTGGGTCGTAGGGCAGGTCTATTTTTAACTCTTTGAGGAACCTCCACACAGTTTTCCAGAGTGGCTGCACCAGTTCACATTCCCACCAACAATGTAAAAGGGTTCCCTTTTCTCCGCATCCTCTCCAACATTTGTTGTTTCCTGCCTTGTTAATTTGCCCCATTCTCGCTGGTGTGAGGTGGTATCTCATTGTGGTTTTGATTTGTATTTCCCTGATGGCAAGTGATACAGAGCATTTTCTCATGTGCGTGTTGGCCATGTCTATGTCTTCCTCTGTGAGATTTCTGTTCATGTCTTTTGCCCATTTCATGATTGGATTGTTTGTTTCTTTGGTGTTGAGTTTAATAAGTTCTTTATAGATCTTGGAAACTAGCCCTTTATCTGATATGTCATTTGCAAATATCTTCTCCCATTCTGTAGGTTGTCTTTGAGTTTTGTTGACTGTATCCTTTGCTGTGCAAAAGCTTCTTATCTTGATGAAGTCCCAATAGTTCATTTTTGCTTTTGTTTCTTTTGCCTTCGTGGATGTATCTTGCAAGAAGTTACTATGGCCGAGTTCAAAAAGGGTGTTGCCTGTGTTCTTGTCTAGGATTTTGATGGAATCTTGTCTCACATTTAGATCTTTCATCCATTTTGAGTTTATCTTTGTGTATGGTGAAAGAGAGTGGTCTAGTTTCATTCTTCTGCATGTGGTTGTCCAATTTTCCCAGCACCATTTATTGAAGAGACTGTCTTTCTTCCAATGGATAGTCTTTCCTCCTTTATCGAATATTAGTTGACCATAAAGTTCAGGGTCCACTTCTGGGTTCTCTATTCTGTTCCATTGATCTATGTGTCTGTTTTTGTGCCAGTACCACACTGTCTTGATGACCACAGCTTTGTAGTACAACCTGAAATCTGGCATTGTGATGCCCCCAGATATGGTTTTCTTTTTTAAAATTCCCCTGGCTATTCGGGGTCTTTTCTGATTCCACACAAATCTTAAAATAATTTGTTCTAACTCTCTGAAGAAAGTCCATGGTATTTTGATAGGGATTGCATTAAACGTGTATATTGCCCTGGGTAACATTGACATTTTCACAATATTAATTCTGCCAATCCATGAGCATGGAATATTTTTCCATCTCTTTGTGTCCTCCTCAATTTCTTTCAGAAGTGTTCTATAGTTTTGAGGGTATAGATCCTTTACATCTTTGGTTAGGTTTATTCCTAGGTATCTTATTCTTTTGGGTGCAATTGTAAATGGGATTGACTCCTTAATTTCTCTTTCTTCAGCCTCATTGTTAGTATATAGAAATGCCACTGATTTCTGGGCATTGATTTTGTATCCTGCAACGCTACCAAATTGCTGTATGAGTTCTAGCAATCTTGGGGTGGAGACTTTTGGGTTTACTATGTAGAGTATCATATCATCGGCGAAGAGGGAGAGTTTGACTTCTTCTTTGCCAATTTGAATGCCTTTAATGTCTTTTTGTTGTCTGATTGCTGAGGCTAGGACTTCCAGTACTATGTTGAACAGCAGTGGTGAGAGTGGACATCCCTGTCTTGTTCCTGATCTTAGGGGAAAGGCTCCCAGTGCTTCCCCATTGAGAATGATATTTGCTGTGGGCTTTTCATAGATGGCTTTTAAGATGTCAAGGAATGTTCCCTCTATCCCTACACTCTGAAGAGTTTTGATCAGGAATGGATGCTGTATTTTGTCAAATGCTTTCTCTACATCTAATGAGAGGATCATATGGTTCTTGGTTTTTCTCTTGCTGATATGATGAATCACATTGATTGTTTTACGGGTGTTGAACCAGCCTTGTGTCCCGGGGAAAAATCCTACTTGGTCATGGTGAATAATTATCTTAATGTACTGTTGGATCCTATTGGCTAGTATCTTGTTGAGAATTTTTGCATCCATGTTCATCAGGGATATCGGTCTGTAATTCTCCTTTTTGGTGGGGTCTTTGTCTGGTTTTGGAATTAAGGTGATGCTGGCCTCATAGAACGAATTTGGAAGTACTCCATCTCTTTCTATCTTTCCAAACAGCTTTAGGAGAATAGGTATGGTTTCTTCTTTAAACGTTTGATAAAATTCCCCTGGGTCTCAGAGCTTTCCATGTGGTTATGTGCACTATGAATCTTTGAGAGAAAAGGATAGTACACAGCCCTCCTCAACCTTACCTGATTAAAAATACCTATTTTTTTTTTCTTAGAGAATCTTCCTTGATTAGTTTACTGAATAGCAAACATAAAGAAATCATGGATTATATTGCTGTTCAAATGTGGTCCAATGACCAGCAGAATGGGCATGACCTTCCATATTAGAAAGGCTGAACTCAGGTACCACCCAGACCTACTGAACTAGCTAGCATCTGCAAGATTCCCAGGATGATGATACTTTGCATACCCAAGTTTGAGAACCCTTGAGTTAGAGGATCATTCTGGGTCCAGGCTGAAAAATACTGATGTTTAGTTAAGCATACTGCATAGTCATCTTTCTGCAATGTAAATAAAGGGGATCAGAATATGCCACCCTAAAATATACCACTTTAACATAAGATTATTTTTAGCTGAAAGCTAAAGAGTAGGGCATAGGGGATCCCCGTGTGGCTCAGTGGTTTAGTG
Organism: Canis lupus dingo; assembly: GCF_003254725.2. Classification (NCBI taxonomy): domain Eukaryota; kingdom Metazoa; phylum Chordata; class Mammalia; order Carnivora; family Canidae; genus Canis; species Canis lupus. The sequence continues at coordinate 13,491,365 of NC_064276.1, read as the reverse complement.
CCTGCCTTTGGCCCAGAGTCCTGGGATCAAGTCCCATATCAGGCTCCCTGAATAGAGCCTGCTTCTCCCTCTGCCTGTCTCTCTCTCTCTCTCTCTCTCTCTCTCTGTGTCTCTCATGAATAAATAAAATCTTAAAAAAAAAAGAGTAAGGCATAAATTTTCCTTTGAAGAAAGTGTCCATCTCCCATACTAGATAGAGAAGAGACACTCTTTTATCATCTAAAATGAGGAGTTGACAGCAAGATGAGTTTGCATAAACAGACCTTACTAAAATAGCCCTTATTTTTCATTAGTTCCCCCATATATTTCTTAGTCATTTCCCCATAATTTATTGTCCCTTGATGCCCCAAACCCTATTGTTTTTGTTAAAAGGGAATATAACTATTTTTTACTATTTTTACCAACTATTATTTTTACTATTTTTAACTATTTGAGTTTTACTTCTCTGTGAACTCCTGTGCACATGAATATTAGCAAAAATTGTATGCTTTCTCTCCTATTAATCTGCCTATTGTTAGTTTAATTTGCATGCCCCCAGTTACTGTTGAACGTAAGAGAGTAGAAGAATTTTTCCTACCCAACATAAATAGGAATTGTTTTGCACAAACATATCCCAAGCACCCAAAACAGTATCTGTGGAACATCACAGGTATTCAAGAAATGTCTGTAGATGTAATGGCTTATTATTCTATCCACTTGATTAATTATGCATTATATGCTCCTCATAGTATTAATATTAATTAATATTAATGGAACATTATCTAGATTTGATGCCTCAAGGAGTTGGACATAGATTTAAGAAGATATGGTAGTCTTTCCAGGAGGCATCACTACAGAATAACTTTCAGCCTCCCAGAAAGACAAATTTATTGCATAATTAAATATTTTTTTAAAACCAGCTATGGGAAAATAATAAACATATACCTTATAGGTCATGAAAGTGAGATTTCCTGCAGTGTTTTGTCATTCTAATACCTAGAATGACTATATTTCAGCATCTTTTCTCCAAGTTCTTCAAGATCAATTTTTTTTTTTTTTTTTTTTTTTTACTCTATGAGGTTGTCTTTCTGAAATAATTTCTTTGGTGTATGACCTTCACTCTGGACCTTTTTTTTCCTCCCTTCTTTGATCCTCAGGATCGCATTCCTATAGATTGAAAGCCTTAAACTGCCACATAATTTCTAACACTAATGTGATTTGCAGTTAAGCTCCCGATCTCTATAAATTGAGACAATGTATTTAACTCCTATTAAAAGTAATTATGGAACAGATTTGAAGTGGAATTATAAAATATAGACACGTTTTCTGATTTGATAATGTGGAGCTTTCATATCTAAAAATACTATAAAAACATAATTCAGGATGAATGTGTAGTTAATGAAATCAAGGGCATCTTCATCTAATGACAAACGTATTACTGCTTATATAGAGTTTGAGACATAATGAAAAATCTCATTTCCTCTACTAAAACCACAAAGTAGGTCCCCTTATAATATTAATACAGTCTTAAACTTCCATAACAAATCCAATCCTTCACCTCTGGCCTTGCATTTTCTTCTTTTTCTGCCTCTTCTGGCTAATCCCTCCATACCACTGGACTGCTTGACATTCCTCAGCATTTCAATCCTGTGGACCTATGCTCAAGCTATTTCCTGGAATATTCTCCCCAGTCTTCTCTCTGCTCATTTCTCTGCCTATATTCCTATAAGTGAATTCACACAAAGTACAGACCCTTCAGAGCATAGCCCAACTAGTAGCTCTGCAAAGACTTCCCTAACTTCTTAGGCTGAACTCCACTGTACTGGATATTGTTTTCCTCACAGATAATATTATTCTATTTGAGAATATCTTGGCTCCATATCTCTCTACATATGCCCAATTAGGACTTGCTAGGATTATAATCTGCTCAGGGATGGATGTCATACTTTTTATCTGCAAATTCCTGGTACCTAGCATCACAGACTCATTCGTTCATCCAACAAGCATTCTAAAGAACTTTAAAAGAATGACAGACCAGTGAATAAATGAATAATTTGACCCAAAAAGTATGTAAACAATGCAACTCTTTCAAGCAAGTCATATCCAGATCCAATTTAGTATATGGTTCCTTTCTTCATTCAGTCTTCAAACACTTTACATAATACTGTTATTTTATAAGAATAACCACAATTTATCAAGCATCCACCATTAAGCAAGTACTATGTGAGATTCTTTGATACAGAGAGACAAGTATCTTTTTTGGAAGTACTTATGACCTTCTCAAATTAAAAAAAAATAATTTCCTTGGCAGTTTGTCTTTCAAGAAATTGGTCCATTTTATCTAAATTGTTGAATTTATAGGCTTAAGTATTCCTACTTGAGCAGATGTTTGTGCATGTTCATGTTCTTAGCAGATTCATTCACAATTGTCAAAAGTGAAATAAGTTAGACACAAAAGGTCAAATACTATATGATTCCATTTTTATGAGGTAGCTAGTGTAGTCTAATAAAGACAGAAAATAGAATGAAGGGGCTTGGAGGGTAGGGGAAATGGGGAATTATTATTTATTGGATATAGCGCTTCAGTTTGGAAAGAAGAAAGTGTTCTGGAAATTGATGCTGATGATTGCACAACATAAATATATTTAATGCCACTGAAATATATATGTAAAGAAGATAAAAATGGTAAATTTTATGTATATTTTATCGTAATAAAAATTCCTCATGGATTAAAGTAAAAATATAACAAACTAAAACAAAAATACTGGAAAAAATATGGAATATTTTTAAGTTTGAACCACAAAAGACACAATAAATAAAGTTAAAAGATTGTAGAAAGGAATAAGATACATTCTATATAAAGAATTCCTTCCAAACAATAAGAGAAAGTAAATAAACCAAATAGAAAATGGACAAATGATCTGAACAGACAATTCAGAGCATACATCTCAAAACAGAAGAACAGATATAAAACTAATTCCACATTGGTTAAGTATTAAACGCAACAAACTATAAAATTTAGCAGAAAATAAAGCACATTTTGGAAAAGCTTGCTACACAAGACTCCAAATACAGAAACTATGAAGGAAAACAAATAGGTTTAAATATCCCAAAATTTTAAACCCATTTAGAAAAGTAATGTAAAAATATGACAGATCAGTATAGAAATCATATAAAGAACACCTACCAATTAATTATAAAAGAAAACAAATAGAAGAAAGGCAAGAATTTGAAAACTTCACAGAGCAATAAAAATAACAAACATGAAAAGATAACTTTATAAATAATAAGGGAAATGCATTTTAAAATAATGGATAATGGATAATTTTTATCCATTATATTTGTAAAAATTTAAAAGAAATAATATTCAGAGTTGGCAAGTTCCTCAACAAGGTGCTGGAAATATAAATTGGTACAAAATTTTTGAAGGGCAATCATAAGTTTATCAACATTTAAAATTGGCATATCCTATGATCTAACAATTATTTATAAGAATTCATTGATATATATAAAAGATGCTTACTACATTACTATAATACATATTATACAATATGATTGTATAATAAACTATTGAAAATCAAACAACCATCAATACAGAAGTTCTTAAATAATCAGTTGTTAATACTATGGAATACCATGCAACAGTTAAAAATAATGAATTAAATATATATGTACTATCACAGAAATCTCATAGATCGGTTGGTTAGTAAGTAAAAAAATTGCAGAAAAACAACTATAGTATGATCCTACTCCTGTAACAAAAAATTACAATAAAATTACAGAAAAGCTATATTTGATTTGTTTCTGAGCAGTAATAAAAAGAGGCTTTTTTTCCAGATGTGATTTTTTTTCCAAGAATGTATTCAAATATTGTACACATATTTTATTTTTAGAATATATGGAATGCAAACGCTTGTATATTTTTAGAAGTAAAATTTTAAAAAGGAAAACAGAAGACTCAGAGGCTTTGAAATTCAGAGGTTCTAAAAGCTCATGCATTTCAGAATCAAGAAAGGCCTGAGTAAAGACTCCAGTAAAACCCTGTAGTGGAGGGTCTGGCCATAGTCTTTTCTCACCTCAAAATAGGAGATGCTTCCAGGGGTTTTGTGGACTTCTACTTCCTGTTCTTTTCTCTTTCTTTCCCTGGTTGTCCCCAGTGCACTGGTCAAGAATGAGATAGTCCTGGGAAGAGATTAATCCATAGCAATGAAAATCTCCCACAATTCCTCCTGATCCAAATTTTTGCCCAGTCTTCACCGAGCTCTAGTTATTTTGTGTTGGAGCCCAGTGGTTCTTAACATGGCAACCCCACTATTAGTAGCCATACCATACCATGAAGGAGAGCCCAGCAGCCTGAGACAGACATCCCTGTTTCTCACCATATAGAAAAAGCAAGTGGTCGTTAGTGCCTTCAAGGAGCCACTGAGTTGTATGTATACTTTTTTAAGGCTAATCATCTGTTTAGTAAGTTTTCCTGCCAATGCCTCTTTATCAGGAACAATAAAGGTGAGGTATCATTTAGTTAAGAAGGGTAGTTCTGTTTATCAGGAACAAGGAACTGTGGCTCAGAAACTGTGCAAAAGCATGTATATGCATTGCTTAAGCTAGCTCCCTAAGTTAGATATGAGATAGACACATATCTTCATTTTACAGGTGAGTAAACAGTAACTTAAAGATATTGAGTAATTGTCCATGTTCACTTGGTTAGTGAGTTGTAGAGTTAAGAATTAACCCCAGATTCAAACCCAATCAGTTCAATCCCTGACCCTGTAGACTTAACTACCCCCTAAGGCTTAATATGGGCTTGATAAGAAAACACCATTACTCCCCAAAATGCAACATATGGCTTACAACCTTTTAATGCAAGCTGTTTGCTTACTTCTGAGGATATTTTCATGACTAGAGTTACATGAAATAGCAGAATCGTGCCCAACAGTATGAGTGGACTTGACTGATTTCATTCTTTTTTATGTATATATTGGTTTTATTTATTTGAGAGAGAAAGAGAGTGCACATGAGTTGGGGGGAAGGCCAGAGGAAGAGAGGGGGGGAATCCTTAAGCAGACTCCTCACAGAGCCCAACTCAGAGTTCCATTCCAGGACCCTGCGATCATGACCTGAATCAAAATCAAGAGTCAGTCGCTTGACCGACTTGAGTCACCCAGGCACCCATTGACTGATTCCATTCTTAAAAAATCTGACAGCAAGACCACGTCATCTTTACCATTTTACAGGTAACACCAGCCAGCAACAGGTTTAATTAAAATCAACTCAGTGAATATCTATTCAGGATTCGTTATGCTGGAAAACTTCCCTCTCATATCCTTCAAGAGAATAAATTCTTCCCTAAGGAGACCTAGGAAAGCCTGTGTCAAGAAATGGGCTTCAAGGTTTATTCAGATTTTATTTATTCATGAGAGACACAGAGAGAGAGAGAGAGGCAGAGACACAGGCAGAGAGAGAAGCGGGCTCCATGCAGGGAGCCCGACGTGGGACTTGATCCCAGATCTGCAGGATCAGGCCCTGGGCAGAAGGCCGCATTAAACCACTGAGCCACCCGGGCTGCCCAGCCTCCTTTGCAGCTGTTCCAGGCTGGAGATCTGAGAGAAGCAAAGAAGTGCTTTCACTGAGGCCCAGTGCAAGAGAATTTACATCTGGTGCCCAGATATTTTCTCCCTATACCCCTAACCACAAAAAAAAACAAGAATTTAATGAGAAGAAGAAGCTGTAATAAGTGAGAGAAGCCTCCAAATTTTAGTGACTTAATACTTTTACTTCAGAACCCATAAACAACTCCTACCATCTGGCCTCACTTTATTTTTTTATCACACCGGAGGGAATCTCAGCCTACTACAGGATTTTAAAAAAAAATTAAAAAACAGAATCAAATTCCTCCTTTCTCCCTAACCCTCACTTCCAGCACTAAGCACAGAGTTTTGCAAAGCAAATTTTTGCTATTATTCTTACAGAGAAAGAATTCTGGCATGGATGAAAAAGAACTCAAGAGTAAGACAAGCACAAAAGGTGTTTTGTTTCTTTCAAATCAGTGTAATTTATACAGCTGTGTATAAGAGCAAAGCTGTTTGAGAGAAGCAGATGTGAGTAGGGACTTTTGGGTTTTGGCACCATGTCTCTCAAAGCTGTTCTCTCTCTATACTTTAGTGTCTCTATTCAAACAACTAGGAAAAAATAAACAGAATAAAGAGAACCCTGAATAAAAAGAACTGGATTAATTAAACAATAAGGACAGTTACTCTGTATTCTTTTCAGAAGCTACTCACTCAACTTCTGGGACCCTGGGTGGCTCAGCGGTTAAGCATCTGCCTTCCGCTTAGGGTTTGATCCAGGGGCCCTGGGATCGAGTTCTGCATCTGGCTTCCTGCATGGAGCCTGCTTCTCCCTCTGCCTATGTCTTTGCCCCTCTCCCTCTGTGTCTCTCATGAATAAATAAATAAAATCTTTTTTTAAAAAAAAAAGAAGCTACTTAACTTTAACAATATCTTTTAACATAAATGAGTAGTATACAAGTTATATGTTTAAAGAAAGCAAGTTGCCTCAAGTTTTATAAAGTTCATCTCTTTGTTCATGACTCTGACACAGATTGGAATTTTCAGACAGGGTCAACTCTTACCCAGAGATGAATTTGACACGTACTTTCATACTCTAGAGAAGAAGAAAAGCAGATGAAAGAGTTGAATGAATGAATAAATTAAAAATGTCTTTCCATCTTTATTGCTTATGTTCAAATTAAATGACATTTGACAATACAGTTTTAATTTGTGAGCCAAAGCTCATTTTGCTTTCTTCTATATTATCAATGTATCTTTTTATTTACCCCAAACCAATTCAACCATGTATCAAGAAAGTAGCCCTATTGATTCGCCAGCTCTCTATGCCTTAATATCTGTAAAGAGGGCCTACCTGGTATGGGAGCTTAAAAAATAGCTAACACCCATTGAGTACTGTGTATGGGCCAGGCAGACAGACAGTAAAAAGCAGTCTGTATATATTACTTCATTTAATCCCCACAATAGCCCAACTAAAGTTTTTATTATAATTGTTGTTATTATTTATTATTTACAAATGAGGAATCTGAGCTTCAAAAATGTTGAGTTTCCACAGCCACTCAGTGGCAGTGTCAGAGTTTGAGAGCCCAAGTCTGCTTTTGGAAACTGCTCTTAATTATCATATATTGTAATATATATATATTCAATATATATATATTCAATATGTTATATATATTGAAAGAGCATTGGCTTTGGAGATATCCAGACCTAGGGCCAAATCCCAGCTTAATCATTTACTAGTTGTGTGACATTAGGAAAATGGCTTCCCCACTCTGAGGCTCAAATTACTCAGCTGTAAATATAACAACAAAACATTTCAAAGGATTATTGAGAGGTTTAGAAACAATTTAACATACTCTCTGATTCATAAAGGATTCTAAATATACTGAGCTATTGTTTTAGTTGTTATTAATAATATTAAAGAGCCCAATAATAGTAAAGACCCCGTTCCATTCCAGTAGCTTGCTGACAATTTGGAACATATGATCCCAGGCTTCTCTCTCACTTCTATTCTTTAAAAGTCTGTGAATTTTTAAAGAACATTCTGATAATAAATAGGTCAAATTACCTTTCTACCTTTTCAAAAGAAAAAAATTCCATTGAGGACATTCCCTCTTTCATTCCTAAGGGCTATTATAAAAGCTGCCATATCAGCAGAGATTGTGTTATTCTAGAATGTTTTCTCCTAGAACTTTGTGGAATGCACTATTCTCTTAGAATTTCATTTCCCTTCCCTTTTGAGAGCACAAAGGCAATAGCATAGTGTCAGCCACTGCAGAGCTGCAGAATGTTTTTTTTTTTAATTTCTATTTCATACGTGAAAATTAAATTTAATTATTCCTCAACATGTCAAAGGCACTCATCAAGTTAGGCTGGTTTATGCTGAGCAGAAACTGTGAATAAGATTTAATTTGGAAACACTTGTTTCCGAAAATCTTCATGAACTCTGAGAAAGAATTACTATTTGTGGCAATACATTGGGGAACCTACTGTGCTGACTAAGAAATGCCATTTGAGGTGGAGAAGCTGTGAAATGCACTGCCCCTATTAATTCTACCACATAGTACATCTTTCACTGAAAAGCTATGCACTATAAAGCTTTGTCCCTAGGAACCAGCCCCCAGAAGTCATGATTGCATTAAAGGAGGCAGTAGGGACTTATGAAACATATCAACCTTATCAAATTTGATAGAATCCTTTCAAAAGAAAGAAAGATTGCTGACAGGCAAAAATGTGGTCATTGTGCATGTTTGAGCTGTTTTGAAAATGTTGCATACAATACTGGAAGAAATAGTCCCGCTGGAGAGGACTATTCACAGAGGAGGTACTCTTGGAACATAAAGCCAAGTGGCCAGTCAAGGAGCTCAGAAGGCAATGTGGTATCCTGGCGGTTATTACAGACTGTCCTATCCAACCTATTGTGGGTGGACTGAATGAAACAAACCTGTCCTGAAAATCTCCCTATAGGCAGAGCAGGACTGAAGACAGCTGGAGTGACTTCTTATAAGATCAGGCCAAATGAGGCTTATTTTATTGCTCCCTTATGTGTTCATGCAAGGAAATAATCTGTCATCCAGTCTTAAATCTTTTTTAAGGAAGATGCTATTGTAGAACTGATAATATAAAAAAGAATTTCCTGTGTAAATTTAAAAAAATAATAGTAAGTTTTTTTGAGCCTAAGTAATTTAAATGGACCAAAAAAATTGAAACTGAGAAAAGAAAGAAAAGGCATATGGGAACAGGAAATATGCCAGTAGTTGAACTTACACAGACTTTGCTGTTGGGTGGCTTTGAATCTAATTCTTAGGTCTACTATTTACTATCTATCTGAGTAAGTTGATTATCCACTATAAGCTATAGTTTCCTCATCTGTAAAATGAGGAAATGGTATTGTTGGATGGTCATGAGGATTAAATAAGATAAAATATGTTAATTTCTCATAGATAAGAGGTCAATAAATGGCAGCTCTCATGTTTCTTGGTTTGGTTATTGCTCTGTTCAGAATGAATGGAAGCGGTGAGGAAGCAGTATATAGAAATGATTTTAATGAAGACAAATGTGATTCTGATGGGACAGGCAGGGCATGTCAGGGAGAAGAGAATTTGACATCAGTTTCAAACACAAAAAATTCCAGGTGCACATAGGACCAAAGAGCTGGAACACATATGTCTTTAGTCTTTGAGATGAAAGTTATCATCAGGGTTAGCTAAAGCAGATCCTTAATCAGTCAAATACTTTTAACAAGCAGAAGAACTACAATGCATTTATGCCATTCCCTAATACATATTTGAAAAACATGGAGGAATTGTACAGTAATCAGGGTTCTTCAGAAAAAAAGTCATGGAACCTGAGAAGTCCCATGATCAGACATCTGCAGTATAGACCCAAGAGGGCTCATGGTATAGTTTGAGTCTGAGTCTAAGATTCTGAAAACCAGGTGAATCAATGGTTCAAGTTCTAGTCCAAGTCTGAGATCTGAGAACTGGAGTGCCAATGGTGTAAATTCCAGTGTAAGTATGAAGACCTGTGAACCAGGAGCATCAGTGATCTGAAGGCAGGAGGAGACTGATGCCCTTCCCAACTCAGTCAAGTAGAGAGAAAATTTTCCCTTTCCTCCACAGTTTGTTTAGTCCTCAGTGGATTAAATGATGGCTGTCCACACTGGGGAGGGCAATCTACTTTACTCAGTATACCGATTCAAATGCTATTCTCTTCCAGAAACACCCTCACAGATATATGCAGAAATAATGTTTAACCAAATATCTGGGCACCTGTGACTCAGTCAAGATGACACAAAAAATTAACATTTTCAGATTGTGTATAGAATCCAGGGGAGTTGTGGGCACCTGGGTGGCTCATTCTGTTAAGTATCTGACTCTTGATATCGGCCCAGGTCATGATCTCAGGGCCATGAGATCAAGCTTTGCAATGGGCTCCACGCTCAGCATGAAATCTGCTTCAGATTCTTTCCCTCTCCTTCTGCCCCTCCTCCCCACGCTCACTTGCTCTCACACACACTCTCTCTCTTTCAAATAAAAATAAAAATAAATAATAAATAAATAAATAAATAAATAAATAAATAAATAAATAAATAAATTTTAGAGAAGAATCCAGGGGAATTATGACTGGTGACAAGGTTAGAGCAGTCCACATTTCATGAAAAGATCCCAGGAAAAGGGAATTTGACTTTTATAATATGGTTGTAGTAATAGGTACTAACAATAACATTTTTTTTATAGTTATGGAGAATCCTTCGTATAAGTTCACTTCTTCCCACAGGCAAAATTTCGTTAACATCCAATATCTTAGATATGCAGCCCTGTGAGGCAAGTAAGACCAATCATATTATCCTTAACTTACACATGAAGAAAAAGCTAGGAGAGGTAAGACGGTATGCACAAGCTCATCCAGCTTTAGGAAACACAAAACACAAAACAGAATAAAAGTCCATCTGACTCAGCCCAGCATACTCAACACCACACCACACTGCCTATTATTATTCCTAGATTTTTAAAATTAATAAATTCTAAAACAAAAAGTTCTTTTCCAATGACCTCCATCTATCATAAAACAAATTCTCAAATAACAATTTAAAAATATCCTGTTTATTCCAAAGGTTGCCTTTGGGCCATCAGTTACTTTGGTGCAATCCCACCAACAGCCCTCGATGCCTGTCTAATGAGAATAGAATTTCCCATAAACAATGTGCAAAAGTCTTGATACCTAAAGTAATTACATGCCATGTCAATCACTATCTTTTACTTCTTGCCACTGCTTCTCCCACTTCAATGCACAACTTTGCAGGGACAGAAAATAGTCAGCCATATTATTAGACTTTGAAAATAAAATTATAAAGTGCCAAAAGGAAGTGACAGGTTATGAATAGGTATCATTTATTCATATCTCAGTACAATATCTACAGACTCTAGGAATTCTGATAGCAATTTCTTAAGACCATTTATTGACAACAGCATTTAGATTTGTGGGGTTTGTGTTCCTGACTGCTGAAATGTAGCAGGGAGATTAAGAACAAATGGACACACACACACGTACACACACACAATTATAATTAGTTTTGGCATCTACCATATCCTCCCTATAAAGAAACAATAGCAGTTGATTACAAATACAGATATAGGTAGTAGCGAGGTTATTTTTGTTCAGAAAAGTTCATGCTGGTGAAATGACATTTAGTTAAAAATCTGGCTACTTTGTACTTTATATTTAGAAGATAAATGTTTCATATACATTTAATATTTACTATTTTAATTCATTTTCTATCTTCTACAGCTTTTAAGTTGGACCATTTTATCAACTTCAGTGAAAATAAAAAGCAAAAACAGTATTTACTTTTTTCTTTGTCTCTCCTTCTTGCTGTATCATCTTAGACAATAATGGTGCCAAAATTTTTCAGTATTATTACTTATTGACTTCTCTGCCTATCTATGTGCCTTCTTAAATGTTTATATAATTTCATACATATGTTACAGAGTCTAAATTCACATGGCAGACCTGATAGGGACTTTAGAGACTATCTGATTGAGCTTTGGCCCATGCCCCCTCATTTTATAAAGTAAACTAAGGCTCAAAGAGTCAAGTGACTTTCCCAAGATTACGTAGCTAGCCAGTCAGAATTGGCACAAGAATTTAGCTTTTAATCCAAGGATTTTTCCACTTTATTCATATAAATAAATGTAGATGTTAGTACTTTTCATTAATTAACATTTATCAATAAATACAAAAGGCCATGATTCTTTCCTCAATGTAAATTGGAAATGTTCCTCTTAGGTGTAATAACTTTTCCTGCATATTACCCAGCAATTGACCACTGATGTGATGTGCAAAGGCTGAATTTTACCCATATTTACAACACTTAGGCAATCTGTCTCTTCATTTTGAGGTGGTTTGGTGGGAACTGTATTACTAGGCTATTTGTCCTCTGGCTAGACCATAATTTGACCTTTTGCTTTGAAAATTATATAGGAAGAGTGATCATGCTCTTTACCCTCTCCCACATATCATGCAAGCAATCTGTAGATATAATCACAGACTTCCAAAGCCCTCTTTGATAGCCTAAACAATCTTGACCCCTGGAAGTGATACAACTTGTGTGGTAAAAAGGATGAACACAGGTCTCCATAAGAAAAACTAGGACAGTGACAGAAAAAGTTGCTGGCGAGTAGGGAGGGGAGGTGGGCCTCTCATGCTTTTAATGGGGCAGAAATGATGTGTCCATGTGTTATTCAATAATAATTCTTTTTACTTTGTGAGATATAGGATGAGTTTCTGATTTATTTTCACATATACATGTATATGTGTGTACGAGTATAACAACAGTAAGCAAGCAGGATTCCTAAACAAAGAGGTTTTGTAGAGGTCTGTGGGTACTACTCCAAACCCTCCCTCATTGCAGATAGGCAGTCTTCCTTTTTGGAAGGGTATATGGCCTGGCAGTACTTTGTTTCAGAGCAATCAATCATGGCCTCAATCTGTCTATTCATCTTCTTGTGACAAGAAAAAAACCACGTAGGAGCTCTTAAGCCCCATGGAGAAGTTCTTTTTCATCAGTCTTCTATAGTAAAAAAGTAATAACACATGTCCATTTAGTGCTTGTACAAATTCAAGCTTACATTTTTCTTCTGATCAAACATAGTTCTGGTGTTGTTTACCATTCTTTTTCTCAAGGTTTTTCCCCTGTTCATGTTTTACTCAATTATTGCCTAATGGGCTCTAGGCACTTTTCTAGGCATATTAAGATGAAGAAATATTTTACCTGTCTTCAAGTAGCTCATTGTCTTTTAAGAGTGAGAGGTTGGTAAACAAATATTTGTCTTTATATTCCTAGTGTAAATAGTCCAAACCCCAAAAGGCCTACAGCTTCAGCCCCTTTCATGTTATTCTGTGTTATGTTTCCTGTCCGGTCCACTGAGGTGTTTATCTTGCTTGAAAGCAATTATGTCTTCTAACTGTTCTCTGAAGGAATAATCTATTATGATGTGTGTTTGGAGCAGTGCAAGGTTTCTCAGCTTAAATTTAAAACTCAAAGTGATTGGAATAAGAAGTCCTCAAATTTGCTATGGTCATAAGTACTTTATAAAATGTGGGATTAGCTGTTAATTGAAAATTAAAAACAAAACAAGCCTCTTGGTTCTAAAAATATTTTATGAAGAAAATTATTTTAAACTCTTTATTAAAATAATTTCATAAAATAATAGTGTAAGGAGTCCCTGGTGCCCATCACTCACTATAATTACAACCAGTTTGCTATCCTTGTTTCATCTTTTTTTTTTTCCTTTTTTCTTCTTGTTTTTGTTTCTTTAGTGGAAAATACTAGAGCATTTTAAGGCAATCCACAGCATTATATCATTTCTCCCATAAAAACTTGATACCTTAATAGAAAGGTTTTTCTTTCTTTTTTTTTTTAAGATTTATTTATTTGAGCGAGAAAGAGAGAGAGAGAACATGGAAGGGGAGGGGTAGAGAGAAAGAGTCTTAGACTCTGCACTAAGCGCCCCAGACCTGGGGTTAAATCTCATCACTCTGAGGTCACTACTTGAGCCAAAACCAAGTCAGACACCTAATGAATTGAACCACCCAGGTGCCCCTAGAAAGATTTTTCTTAAAATACACACATACGAAATAACATCAACACACCCAATACAATTAACAATCATTTCCTGATATCCTTCAATACCTTGTCTGTTTAATTTTCCCCAACTGTGTCAAATATTGTCTGTTTACACTTGATAGGACCACACCTAACAACTGGTAGATTGTTCTAAGTCTCTTTTAATGTGTATCCATATACTCTGCACCCCCTCCTCTTAATATCATTTAATTTGGAAAAAAACTGTGGAATTTATTATTTTTAATGTATTTTATTTTACTTTTGAGAGAGAGAGCTTCTATGGGAGTGAGAGTGGGGGAAGGGGCAGAGAGAGAGAGAGAGAATCTTAAGCAGGCTCCACACTGGGTGGAGTCCAACATGGGGCTTGATCTCAGGACTCTGAGACCATGATCTGAGCTGAAATCAAGAGTCAGGTGCCCAACAGACTGAGCCACCCAGACACCCCAAAACTGTAGAATTTCTTACATTCTGAATTTGGCTTATTGTATCTTTGCAGTGTAAATTAGCATATGCTATTCCGTCTCCCTTTTTTTCCCCCCCTTAAGACTAGTACTTATATCTGCAGGCTTAATTAGATCAAGTCCTTTTCCCAGGGATAGCATATAGGGGATGCTGTGTAGTTTCAATTGCTTTACAACATGTGGCACATAATATCTATTTGGTTTACATTTGGTAACATTAAGATTAATTACAGGGCTCAGGTGGTGTCTATTCAGATCCATTCATTATAATTTTCCATTAATCATTCACCTAATGGTCTCGACACTGTTGATTGTAACCTAGATTTGTTATTTCATTAGATATTACAAAATGGTTATTTTCTAATTCTGACATTTGTCTTGCATTTATTAGCTGTGATTCTTTTATTAAAGAATAATTTTCCTTCACCAGCCATTTGGTGCCCTGAAATACAGGAAAGATAGAATAAATGCTTGATCCTCTACCTTTAGTTATATATTTTCAGAATAATGAGTTTGTGCCCTATTTTGCTTTTCTCTTGGGTCTCTATCCAGTTTAAAGTATCACAATATTATTTTTCATTTTCATTTAGCAATTCTTTATCTTACATGATTCCTTTTCTGTGACCTCTTAGTCTGATTTCAAAAAGGTAAATTCTGTTAAGTCAAATCTTCTTGAGCCCATAAGTCATGAATTTCCTAAAAATTCTTATGCTTTGTATAAGTCAGTAAGGAAAAGAAGCCAAGGGACACTTGTGTGGTTCAGTGGTTGAGTGTCTGCCTTCGGCACAGAGAGTGATCCCACGATACTAGAGTCAAGTCCTGCATCAGGCTCCCCCCAAGGAGCTGCTTCTCCCTCTGCCTGTGTCTCTGCCTCTCTCTCTGTGTCTCTCATGAATAAATAAATTTTTTAAATAATTTTTTTAATCTTTTAAAAAAAGGAAAAGAAGTCATGCTAGTGTTTCCAATCACTGGAAATGTAATCTAGGACATTGGTTATAAAAGTGATGGGAGGTCTAAAGAAATACAAAGGGGAAGATATTCATAACAGCAAGAGCTCCTACCCATGTAGGCTGAAGGACAAAAGGAAAGTGATGGTATGCAGTGTCCAAAATAATGTTATCCGTAAGGCCACTGGAGCACCTGCATCTGACATTGGATCCACTGCTATTACCACCACTGCGGGAAGCCTAGAACCCACTTTGCCACTTACACTGCAGTAACTCAGAAGACTGTTGTCACTGTTGCTGTTGGAACCAGAGTACTTTAGCAATATGCTGATGGGGATGATACAGCAATCCCTTCTGCCACTGCTGCTGGACTGAATTGTCTCAGAGGAACCACAAGTCTGCATTTACTCTGTGCAGCTGTCATTGCCAGAGGAGCTACCAAAATACTTAAATAGGAAGAGAAATGGCTTCTCTTCCTCCTGCCTCTTAGTCTAGTCTCCTACTGTGCTTTGCATTGATACAACCTAATCAGAAGATCCACCCTGGCAAGGGCGTCTGTGAAATGTAGTCTTTGGTCTTCTATCTTCCTGCAATGTACAGCAAAGCATGACAGTGCAGAAATTAGGCTGATAGCAGATGGACAAATGACCACACAGGCTTCTTTTAGTAAATCCATTATTGCCGAGGGAGCCAGCTCCTCCAACCATTCACTAATACATGGTGCTACAGATTTAAAAAAAAAGAAAAGAAAGAAAGAAAGAAAGAAAAGGTCCTTTGATTTTCCTTGCTTAGTTTTCCATAAATAAGAAATTTTATGTCTGTCCATTGTGATCTTATAGTTAAATGAGAGTTAAACTTAATTCAGAAATTACAGAGAAGGCTTTAGTTTCAAGGAAGTGGCATAAAATTTAAAAATATATGAGTATTGACATTAGACCAATTTTGAGATCAAACTATCTGGGCAACCAAAAGAAACCAAAGCCATGGCCTTTAGTGGTATTTTCAGATCTATAAAACATCATAGATAAGATCTGTAAGGAAAGACTTCCATCATACTGTATCTCTGCTAGGTGATAGTTTGTATCTGGATCCAGGCTGAGGCCTTTCCAGGTCATGAGTATACTCTTACTACATCCGATCTGTAAACATGAGTGGAAGCCAAAGAGATACCCTCAAGTTTCTTATACTGTCTTTGTATCTAGATGCAGGTCATAAAACCTTTGTATCTTATATAAAGGTGTCATGTGAGTGGGCTTAACCGTTTCTACTTAGTTACCTGAAACAACACCATGGATCTCCCATCTGTTTCCCTTCATCTAATCAATGTTTTACCTTATAAACATTTTTTACCAAATGTCTGGTAAATAGATGATACTTAGCTTTGGTTTCCAAGGCTGCTAAAAAGTGTCCCCACTTGTATACTTTCTTTATTAGCTTTTTAAACAGGAATTTAAAAGGAGATGCTTGGGATCTGTATTTATAAAATAACCCTGCTGAAAAATATACCTGTCCTATAATTATTAATTCAGCACTTGTCCTTACATGCTTCATTAGTTATAAACAACTATAAAATTTATTTTAAATATTTCTAACTATATGATATATTAGTTTTTGTTTTAGAAATTTTATGTAATAAATTAATACAATAAATTTATTTAATAAATTTCATTTATTTATTGAGAAGGCAATATTTTCATATGGTTAAAAATACAAAATATACATACGGTAAATAGTGAAAAGCCTCCTTCTCATCTTTGTCCTTCAGCCATTCAGTTCCTTTTCCCAGATTTAGCTTTTGTGTATTTTCCCAAATATATTTTATGCATAATAGTATACCATATATCCTGTTTTAACAATATATATTGGAATCACTTCATATCAGTACATAAATAAATGTTAATTCTCCAATACATAGGATATATTCCTAGACGTGGAATTATTGGATTAAAGGTTATACCTTTTATAATTCTAATGGGTGTATTGCCAAATCATCCTCCAAAGGACAATTTACACTCACATCATCAATGTATAAGAGTGTCTGTTTTCTCACATTCTCACCATCACAACGTGTTAAGCTTTTGATCTTTGCCAGGTGAAAAAACTGTCATATCAGCACAATAAGAGAAATTCTCTTACTATAAATGAAGATAAGAATTTCTGGGCTTTGTTTTATGTTCCATTGATCTCTATCTATTCCTATGCCTCGTGATGTAAGTATAATTACTTTAGAATATATGTACTATCTGGTAAAACTATCTCTCCCTTGTTAATCTTTAGTGCATTAAAGTTTTCAGGATCTCAAGAGGTTTTGAAACTGCAGATCTAGGCCATCTTTTATATGTTATTTAACAGGAAAGGCATTGGATGAGTCACAGTCCATGCAAGCATGGAGTCAGTATCCAATGTCCAGGCTTTTTTTTTTTTTTTTTTTTTTTTTCTGGATGCAGAGAGAATCCCAATAAACTGGTGATTTAAGATGGTGACTTTTGTGATCATCGTAATTTAAGAAACTTGGAGAATGTAAAATAAGGGTTGCTATATAAATTTGTTCTCCATTCTGCCTCGAACTAAAGCAAGAAATGAAGGAATTACTATTTTGGAGAGTCAGGTAGAAAAGACTCTCCTCTAAAGAAGATCTAAAGAAAAATAGATCTAGCATTGGATCTACAACAAGGCACCAAGATCTTGAATCAACACTACACTTATGAAAATGGAGCCAGAGTCAAGTTACCTACCTACTACATTTTATACCTATTTGGGTAATCTTCAATCATCTTTCCTAGTTTGAATATGTTCATGATTCAGCTTCAACTCTGATTTATTAAGTTGTTACTGTCTGCTCTGGAAGAAAAGCAATATAGAGACACTCTTAAAATCCTTATAAAATCCTAGGGTAAACTGCCTCAGTGAAAATCCTGTTCTGTTTCTTGCTAGCTGTGGAACTTAAGTAGGGTGCATTAACTCTGTGCAGTCCTCTTCTCTTACCCCATTATCCCTATCTGTAAGATGTAAATAATAGTCCTGCTTCATAAGGTTGTCTTGAAAACTAAATGAGTTTATATGCTGGCACTTAGCACAGTGTATGTCCCAAATTAGACACTAAATAAAGCTACCATTAACTATAATGATGATCATCATATAATTTATTTTAACAGCTATGTGATGAAATTTATTTTTGTTTTCACTTTACAGAAACCAAGGTTTTATGTCTTTCCCAATTTCCATAGCTAGGCTGTTACTAGAAGGGTGAGATTCAAGCTCTGTTTTGAGTACATTCCAAAAAAAAAACAACTGTTTGTGGCTTTAAATCCTAAAATTATGTTTTCTAAATCTAATACTGACCAATGTAGAGATCTTCCAACTCTTCTTGTGCCTCTTCTATTGATTACTTCTCCAGGCAAAATTGATTGACTTCACTGTCCCAAAATCCTTTGTCACATTTAAAACTGACCTGTATTTCCTTCCCTCAGTACTTTATTATATGTCCTAAGTCACTCTCTCTAAACAATGAAACATAATACCACTAGTTATAATTGTATCCTAAAATATCTGGTCAATTTTGAGGCAAAGCCCTGAGGCTTTTCACTAAGGTCTTCAATATTCTTTTCTTTGTTCACACTCCTTAATAAAGTAATGAAAATGAAATTGCCTCTAGATTTTGGAGTTTTAACACCAGAAAGACTGTCTTTGTCAACCTTGTATTCCTTGCTATACCCACAACAAATAAATCTTCCCCTTTTATAGATGAGGATATTCAGCATCAAAAATGGCTAATTTGGGATCCCTGGGTGGCGCAGCGGTTTGGCACCTGCCTTTGGCCCGGGGCGCGATCCTGGAGACCCGGGATGGAATTCCACGTCGGGCTCCCGGTGCATGGAGCCTGCTTCTCCCTCTGCCTGTGTCTCTGCCTCTCTCTCTCTCTCTGTGTGTGACTATCATAAATAAATAAAAATTAAAAAAAAAATAAAAAATAAAAAAAAATGGCTAATTTTTCTAAGCTCTTGTCTAAAGTGGTGTTGAGATAAGCCCTGTAAAGTGTACCCAGTGGAATTCACAATTTGGATTGTAGACCTAGAAAATGCTGGGCCGCATGTAATGATGCTTTCTGAAATAGTTCAAAAAGCTGACGTAGTAGCTCAGTGCCATATTAAGCATAAGTAGATGATCTGGCCTCTGAGTTCCATGTGAAATGATAGATAGAGGAGCATATGGTTAAATGATCAGTTTTCTTAGGGTTTATGTTTTAGGATGTTTTGCAGTTCTCTCTCTCTCTCTCTTTCATCTTTTTATCAGTCCATGCCATCAAACTTCTGGGGAAAATAGGCTAAGACTAATTAGTTTCCACTGACTATTTCAACATCACAGGACACCACTGGAAGATTTATAAAATCTTAGAGGAAATAGAACAAAAGAAGTAAGAGATACAAACTCAACTCAAACTTGTCAGATAACTGGGAACTTACTGGCTCACATAATTAGAAGTCTACAACAGAGCAGAATAAGTATCAATATCTGGACTAGGTACCACTTTTCCAGTAAACCCAGCAAAAGTCTCAAGATTCACTCTATTGAACCAAGTTTATTCACATATCTATCCTTGAATCACTGGTCCCAAAGAAGGGAATATATAGTTTTGCCAGGTCTTGGAGTTGAAGTCACGTTTCCACCCTACCCCACTCCATGCCCAAAACTAAGTGAACAGAGAATAAAGAAGGGGTATTTTCTCTGGGGTAATGAAAGTGGCATTACCAGAAGAGGAAAGGGATGCCAGGCAAGCAAAAACATATGTTTACCACACATGATCAAAAATGTGATGAAGCCTATTCCATTATTTCATTCATTCATTCAAACTTTAAAAGAATAAGAAATATGAAGTCTGCCCTCAAGGAAATCATAGCCTTTTAAAATAATCCTATCAATACATTATTGTGATAGATTCCATTAAATGTACACAAAATAAGCAATAAAAATACATACTAGGTGAATCAATTATATTCACAGATGCCTTGGCTATGATTTTGTTATTAAATTTCACATTTATGTCCACCAGTAAAATGTTAGTACACATAAGTATAGAGAAAACTGAAAAAGACCTCACTCATAATTTCACTAAAGAGACTAGCCTTACGTTAAATGTGTCTAAATCTAATATGGAATTAACAGCTGAGGTAGTGTTTTTTCATGATCTGCCATTGCTTGATGCTTCTAGAAAAGAGTAAGCTGACAGCATCCACACAGAGGATTTGTTAACTTCATACACTGCAATTTACTTTTTGATGTACAATGCCACAACCACTATTAAATTTTATATTATGGCAGGTATTTATTAGATAAGGAACTGCTCTCTTTAAAAAAATGTCTTTCACTTTTCCACCACTTGGATAATGCTGCAGTTTAATTGAAAATTAGTCTAGTCAATCTGCTGTAGGCTCCTGAGAAATAATTTGTGTGAATAACTACCACCAGGAGCATCCCCAAGGAAAAGCTTTCATCAGGGCTCAGAACACTTTCTGATGATTCTAGTAATTACCTTTCTTTGAGTTACTGGCTCACCAGTATGATTGTCATAAAGTGCTTTGCTGATTTTCTTTCATGCCTCTTGCTTTTATAGATCCCACAACAGAAGGAGAAAACTGGTGAGGACGTGAGTGTTTATTAAGTACTGCTTTCCATGCAGTGTTTATTGAACTGTTTATAAAACAAACCCAAAAAATATTCTAGAATATATTCAGAGATGGTCCCAATTCATACTTCTATGTCTCCAAAGCAATTTTCTGTTTTCCTGTGATATGATTGTAACACGTAATGATTCCAGGAAATAAGGGACGTCTGGATGGCTCAGCAATTGAGATTCTGCCTTTGGCCAAGGTATGATCCCAGGGTCCTGGATGGAGTCCCACATCAGGATCCTCCCAGGGAGCCTGCTTCTCCCTCTGCCTATGACTCTGCCTCTCTCTGTGTGTCCTGAATAAATGAATGAAAGAATGAATGAATGAATAAAAATCTTTTAAAAAAAAAAAGATTCCAGGAAACGTAACTATTGCCATGTGTCCTAAACATATCTTAGTAAAACAAATGTTATTTAGTTTAATTGCCCCTGGAAACAGAGCCAGAAATAAGAACCAGAGTTCCAGTAGTTTATTTAGGATCTAATCCTAAGAATCAGGAATGAAGGAATAGTGAGAGTGAAGTAAAGAAGAGAAAAAGTCAATGTAAGTATATTCTATCACTATTGGGAGCATTAGGATCTCAATTTTACTGGGATTGTGATACATATATAAAATACTTTCCAGATTTCTCCATCCAAAGAACAGGAAGCTGGGAGACTTACCCACTAGCTTCTGTTCAATACTATACTGAATAAAAGTGGGGAGAATGGGCATCCTTGTCTTATTCCTGATCCTAGAAGGAAAACTTTCAGCCTTACATCATGGAGTATGATGTTAGCTGTGGGTTTGTCATATATAGCCTTTATTAGGTTGAGTGATATTCCCACTAAAACCACTTTTTTGAGTTTTTATCATAAACAGATGTTGAATTTTGTCAAATGCTTTTTCTGCATCTATTGAATTGATCATATGATTTTACCCTTCAATTTGTTAATATGGTATATATCACATTGATTGATTTGCATAAGTTGAACCAACCTTGCATGCTTGGAATAAATCCTACTTGATCGTTGTGTATGATCTTTTAAATTTATTATTCAATTTGGTTTGCTTTATTTTGCTGAGAAATTTTGCATCTATGCTCATCAGGGATATTGGCGTATGATTTTTTTTTCTTGTGGCATCCTTCTCTGGTATGGATGTCAGAGTAATGCTGGCTTCATAAAATGAGTTTGAAATTCAAAGTTCTCTGTTCTTCTATTTTTTCCTCTGTTTTGAGAATTATTGGTATTAATTGTTCTTTTAGTGTTTGATAGAATTCACCTGTGAAGTAATCTGGTCCTAAACTTTTGTTTGTTGAGATATTTTTGATTATTGATTCTATCTCCTTACTGTTAATCTGTTCGAATTTTCTATTTTTTCATGATTCAGTCTGGTAGGTTGTATGTTTCTAGGAATTTATCCATTTTTCTAGATTGCCCATTTTGTTGACATATAATTATTCATACTAATCTTTTATGATCCTTTGTATTTCTGTATCAGTTTTAATATCTCTTCTTTCATTTCTTATCTATTGGAGTCCTCATTTCTCTTGTGTTGTTGTTGTTTTTAATCCATTCAGCCATGCTTCCAAATTGTCATGTAATTGGGATCACAGAGATGTAATTTCTCCAGACTGACTTCTCTCATTCAGTAATAAGCAATTGAGCTCGCTCTGTGATTCTTTGTAGCTTGATAGCTCATTTATTTTTATCATTAAATAAGATTCCATTATATATATATACCACAATGTACGTTTATTCATTCACTTATTGAAGGACATCTTGGTTGTTTCTGGTTTGGGGCAATTATAAATAAAACTGCTAAAATATTTATGTACAGAGTTTTGGGTGCACATGTGTTTAACTTATTTCAGCAAATACCTACAAGTGCAATTGTTGGATCATATAGTAAACTTATGCTTTACCTTTGTATGAAACTGCCAAACTGTCTTCCTAAGTGCTATACCACTTTCCATCACCTCCAACAATGAATGAGAGCTCCTGTTGTTTCATATCCTTCCCAATATTTGGTGTTGTCATTGTTTTGGATTTGGAGGTGATATCCCGTTATTGTTTCAATTTAAAATTTACTGATCACATGTGATGTTGAGTAGCTTTTTGTATGCTTATTTATGTCTCCTCTCTTTTTTACTCTTGATTAGATTAACTGAGATTTATTATTTTGTTCATCTTTTCAAAGAAGGAACTTTTGATTTCTTTGATTTCTGGTTTTGGAATTCATTGACTTCTCACTTTTTTTCCTTATCTACTTCCTTTCACTTAAACTGCTCTAGTTTCCTTGGGTGGAAACTTATTCATTATAGACCTTTTTTTCTTTTTTAGTATAATTATTCAATGCCATAAATTTCCCCGTAAGCATTGCTTTTGCTGTATTCTACAAATTTTAATAATTAGTTTAAAATATTTTTAAGGGGATCCCTTAAAATATGAGGGTGGCTCAGTGGCTGAGCACCTGCCTTCGGCCCAGGATGTGATCCTGGAGACCAGGGATCGAGTCCAGCATCGGGCTCCCTGCATGGAGCCTGCTTCTCCCTCTGCCTGTGTCTCTGCCTCTCTCTCTCTCTCTGTCTTTCATGAATAAAAAACACAAACACAAAAACAAAAACAAAAACAAAAAACCCTTTAAAAAAATAAATGAACTGAACTGCAATAGTTCTAGGCTGATATAAACTCTTTAAAAAAAAAGAAAAATATTTTTAAAATTTCTTTTGTGACTTCTTTCATCAACTTGTTATTTAGAAATTTATTGTTTACTCTTCCACTATTATGGGATTTTTCCACTATTTTTCTGTGCACCATGCTCTGAGAGCATACTTTGACTCCTATTTTAAATACGTTAAGATGTGTTTTATCATCCAGAATGTAGTTTATCTTAGTGAATGTTTCTGTGTGAGTTTGAGAAGAATGTGTTCTGCTGATGTTGTATGAAGTCTTCTATATATGTCAATTTGATCTAATTGATTGATACTGTTTAGTTTAACTGTATTCTTACTGCTTTTCTGACTGAAAGATCTGTCAATTACTGAGAGAGAGGTGTTAAAATCTTTACAATAGTGGATTTGTCTATTTCTCTTTGCAGTTCTATTGTTTTTTGCCTCATGTATTTTGATACTGTGTTGTTTGGTGCATGCATATACATTAAAGGCTTTGATATCTTCTTATAGATTTGACCCCTTTATTCATTATGCAATTCCCCTCTTTATCTGATAATTTTTCTATTCTGAGGTCTGCTTTGTCTGAAAATAACTATTCCAGCTTTCATTTATTAGTGTTAAATGGTATATATTTCTCCATTCCTTTACTTATTAATCCATCTACATATTTATATCTACAGTGAGCTTCTTGTAGTAAACAAATGGTTGAGTATTTTTAATCTGTTTTTAACAATTTCTGTCTTTAAGTTTTTAACAATTTCTACCTTTTAATTGGTATATTCACATTTTAAGTAGTTATTGTTATAGTTGGATTAATATCTGTCATATTTGTAACTCTTTTCTATTCTTTTCACTCTTGTTTGTTTCTTGTTTTCCCCTCTTTGCCCTCTTCGCTTTTATTTGAACATTTTAATTCCATTTTCTCTCCTCTTTTTAGCATGTCAATTATATTGTATTAAAAATTTTTAGAGGTTACCCTAGAGTTTGCAATATACATTTACAGGTAACCTAATTCTATTTTCAAGTAACGCTATACTACTTCACAGATAGTGCAGGTACCTTATAATAAGGTATTTCAAACTCTTCCCTCCTATCCCTTGTAACATTACTATCATTTATTTCAACCATCTGTATGCTATAATCACCCAAAACAGTTGCTATCATTGCTTTGAATAAATAATAATCTATTAGACTAAGAATCATAAAGGTGTATGTCAATTATACAACAACAATAAAAAAGAATTAGAAAAATAAAACATTTTGCTTCACTTATTTCTTCTGATATTTTTCCTTTCTTTATGTAGTTCTGAGTTTCTGACCTATATCATTTTGTTTTTCTCTGAAGAACTCTTAATAAATCTTGTAGGATAGGAGTAATGGTGAATCTTTCAGCTTTTGTTTGTCAGAGAAAGTCTTTTATTTCTCCTTCACATTTGAATGATGATTTCACTGATACAATTTTTAAAAATTTTATATTGCTATTTTTTAAAAAAACTTTAATATATCACTTTACTCCCATTTTCTTTGCATGGTTCTTGACTAGAAGTCTGTCATTCTTATATTTGTTCCATAGGTAAAATGTTATTTTTTCCCCCCTCTGGCTTCTTTCAAGATTTTCTCTTTGCTTTTGGTTTCTGAAGTTTGAATATGATATGTATGGATGTAGTTATTTTCTGGTATTAATCTTATTTGATATTCCATGAGCTTCCTGGAATCTATGGTTTGGTATCTATCATTAATTTTTAAAAATGTATAGCCATTGTTATTTTAAACTTTTCTTCTATTCCTTTCTTTCCTCTCTTTGCCATATTCCCAGTATATCTAAATTACCCCTTTTCCAATTGTCCCATAGTTCTTGGATATTATGTTTCTTTTTTAAAAATTATTCTTTTCTCTTTGTATTTCAGTTTGGAATATTTCTACTGACATATCTTCAAGGTCACATATTCTTTCCTTGGCAGTGTCCAGTCTCTTAATGAGCCCATTAAAGGGATTTTTAAATTTTTTAATAATTTTTCTAGCATTTACTTTTGATTAATTCTAGAGTTTCCAACTCTTTGCTTACATTATTAATCTGTTCTTATATGTTACCTACTTCTTTTTTCCCTTGGAGTCTTTGTATATTAACTATAGTTATTTGAAATTCCCTACTTAATAATTTCAAAATCTGTGCCTTATCTGAGTCTGTTTCTGATGTTTGCTCTTCATTTCAGAATGTACTTTTCCTCATTTTTTAACACACCTGATAAATTTTTGGCAGAAGCTAGACATGCTATATTGGGTTATGGGTGCAAATAATTTGGCTTTTGGTGAGATTTTATGATAATCTGCCTCCTAGGAGATAGGCTGTATTTATTTGATGTTTGCTATAACTGTAGCTGCCATAGGCTTCAGTTTCCTCTAGTTATCATATGTTTGTTTTGTTTTTATTCTCCCTTGCCTTTACGTTTAAGTAAGGTCTTCTTAAATTGAGTCTATGTCTTCTGGTTCTCTTAGTTATAATCTACTGATATAATACTGGAGTCCTGTTGATGTGATAGTAAGGTTTTATGTAGGAAACATTTTCTATAATCTTATGATGAAATCTCATTTTTCTAGTAGGCCTAAGTCCCTAGGCTTTGGTCATGCTTCTTTTTTTTTTTTTTTTTTCTCTCCTTTCTCCTTTACCAGTAATAGGAAGGCTAGAGGGAGCTGGATGTGGCCAAGTACCCCATCTTTAGGTCAGATAAGACTCTGGTAATATAGTTTCCCTTAAAGGGTAGGCTTTTGTTATAGAGAAGCTCTGGGAATATTTCAACATGGTTACTTTTTCTCTCCCCCTCCTCTAAACACAGAAGGGATTTTTTCTCTCCTCTTCAAGGCAAGAATCTGGTGAGATTGCTGGAGGTAAAACCGATGAACATGTGGCGGGTGGGGGGGGGTCTCTCTAATACTAGGCCCCTAGGAGTTGTTAACTTTCAAGCTAATCCATACCCAGTCTCCAGAAATTTATCAAAATTATCATGTGAGTGTTCCTACCCATCTGCCTCAGATAAACTGATTTCAGCTGTGATTCTCTGTATTCATCAGCCTTTTTCAGATTTGAGTGTGGCAATTTACTCTGTAACTTCAGTTCTTTGATGGATCTAAGAAAAGTGATTGCTTTTCAGCTTCTTCAGTGTTTTTCTTGTTGTGAGCATGGGAGTGACAACTTCCAAGCTCTTTACATGTCAGAGCTCAAAAAACATACTTTAACACCTTTATTGAATTATATTTCATATATTATAAAATTCACCTATTTCAACTGTACATGGTTTTTAGCAATTTGACTGAGTGGTGCAACCATCACTGTAAGTCAGTTTTAAAGTATATTCATTTCCCAAGTTGGGGAATATACTCTTGATAACTCTAACCCCCTCATAGAAATCTTCCCACATGTCCAGACCTTTGCTGATATTCTCCAAAGTTTTATTCTATCTGATAAAATACTATCTGCTGGAACTCTCCTTTCTCTCAGTTTTGTTTACTCTGATATTAAATTTGGAGTTAGACGATTCTCTGTTACCACTTACTATCTTTATCATCTTGGCAATTTACTTAAACTTTGGAGAATTTCCTGAGGAAAGACAGCAGATATTATTTATCCTGGTATTTGCTGCAACTAGCAAAATAGTGGGCACATAGGTGATGATCAATAAATATTTGTGAAGGTTTGAATCTGGAATTGTTTTGTTCATGAAATAGTGAAATTGGACAAGATTAGGAGGTGTGTTCATGGATCCATGTATACAGTTTTTAAGGATATAGGAATGTCCTGATACTGTATAAAAAATTGGGGGGAATAGCCTTCATGAGATTTTCAAAGGATTTAAGGCCCAAAGGAGTGAAGAGCAATGGATTACATAATATTCAGCTGAAACATTCTGTTGGTCAATATATACTGTATTTTTTGTTCCTGAGGATTTTTGTAACCCAGATATTATATAACTGAGAGCCTTTTGGCATTAGGCTCTAGTTATTAATAAGATTTCCTATAATACCACACACCTGAATTTGTACAAGCACTGGTAAAAGGTAGATTCTACATTCTAAGATGATAACACTAGTTTGCTTGAATCTAAAACTTGGTATCCCACTGCCTCTAGCACACCATAAATAGTGAAGTTGAAGGACTTAAGGGAAAATAAATGACAAGTTCTGCAAATCAGACTCTGGTTTAACTTATCCAAATAGCTGCATGTATGGAAGAGGTAAAAATGAGAGTTTCAGTTTGCCTAGTCAGACCCAAGAGCCAGGCTCCAGTTAGACCTGTTTATCAGTTCAAAGCAGGAAACAGAAAATAGAACAAAGGTTCATCTCTTAAAACACCACCATGAGTTAGGTGACAACTTTTCATTTCTTACAAGGCAAGCAGGTAATTTAGCAAAGAAGAGGGTGGACAGAAGAGGCAGGTCTGCTGTGGAGAGAAGCTGCTGAAAATTTCCCTCCTTCCTATCCTGGACATTGGAACTTACTTTGATTGATAGACTGTCGTTCATCACTCAAGCATGATTTTGCCTTGAACATAACTTGAATTTGATGAATGCTTTGTTGTTCCAATAAATGCTTTATCGTTCTTGCCGTACATAACCTTTCCTCAGGCCAACTTCTGTAGCATTTCCACATCTCCTCACTCAGCCATGAAGTCATTGCTAACAGACTCTTGACAGATTGGATTTATGCTTAATCAAAAACTTTTACTCACTCATGCCAAATACATACACACACATATGTATGTATACATATATACAAAATTATATGCATATACACACACACACACATATATATATTACTATTGGGTAGTCAATAAATATTTATCAAATTAATGAACAAATGAATAAATAAATCATTGCTGGCTTAAAGCATTTAGCTTAATGGAGTGACTAACACTTCATCGTGCATTATATCTATTTACATCATTTTTCCTCCTTGCCCCAAACCACACATAGTAAGATACAGAGCAGTAGGAGCATAGGATAGGGACAGATATTTAGGGTTATAAGACATCAAGATCATAAGAAGAAATTTTCATTGCCTGAACCCTGAGATACCAGGAACCATAATGAAGTATTATCTCCTAGCTTGTGATGATAGTCTGGTAAAACAGATAGAGCATGATTATATTTTTTTTCAGAGAAGTTAAAATCAAATGAAAGTAACAAACTTGTCCAAAGTCATAAAGCCAGTAAGTGATAAAGCCAAGACATGAATCCAGTGCAAATTCCAGTTTGGCACACAGCTAGCCTTCATTTTATGCAGGGCCTATTCAGACTGAATCTAGGGCTTCATCCACAGAATTGTCCAAGTTGGTCCACAGAAATAAAGCAAAGGAGAGATGTTTTCTAGTTTCTGGCTGCATTGGAGGCTACCTCTGAGGACTGAGCTGAGATACGGTAGATACCAAAGACTTCTGACTCATGAATTTTATGCTAAAGAGTCTTGCAAATCACCTGGGAGTTTAGTCACACTAAGAAAACCACTTGGCTGCTGAACCCACAACTGCTCCTCATTTTCATTTGACATTCTTAATTAAGACTGATTTGCTAGTAGTTTGTAGGGGGTACGTTCTGAAATGAACTTAATCATAAATGG
Source organism: Canis lupus dingo (assembly GCF_003254725.2). Lineage (NCBI taxonomy): Eukaryota > Metazoa > Chordata > Mammalia > Carnivora > Canidae > Canis > Canis lupus. Next base: position 13,462,348 of record NC_064276.1, on the reverse strand, counting down.
ATAAGTCATTAGTACTCTAGGAGAGCTTTCTACCAATCTGTATGGCTGGTAGAAGGACCAGGATACAGAACAGAGTTGGTGGGAACTTCATCCCCAGAAAAATGTTATTTTCCTTGATAAATCAGGATCAAAAGCCTTAGCCAATATTTACCAAACCACAAAGTCACTCGTGACATGTGTTTAAGATGTAAATCCCAGATAGCCCTCCCTAAAGATTCTAACTGCATAATTCTTTGATGTAGATCAGAGAAAATCTGTTTTTAAAAAGCACTGCAGTTGATACTGATGTAGGTACTTGAGCTTCACTTGACAATAACAGGCCAAATCTATAAGAAGAGAAGTCAGTGTTCATCTAAATAACAGAAATTTGTAAATAATATAGAATTACATTCAACAGAGATCATATAGATATAATCATATTAATATTTGTAAACCTCTAAGGTTTCATGGGCCCACAAGTCATGAAACATGAAACAAAAGCAGTCAACTTTTTGCCTGGAAAACTGGGGGAAGAAACTAAGCTTTCCCTTTTGACAATAGTTCTACAACTTGACTTCCACAGTTCTTTACAATTCAATTAATAAAATACTTTTTTTTAAAGGCCATGACCACAATTTTGTTTTATTCCAATGGATAACCAAACTTGTTCACCAAGTTCACTAAAAGCATACATACTATTCTTTCAGTGGCAGCTAAAGAAATCAATACAAGATGTGTATGTAGTCAGGACTCCTCCTTCCCGGATACCAGCAGAGGTTACTTTTAAAGCCAGGTCTTCCCAGAGTTGGGTAAGCAACGAACAGGCTTTTTCCATGCCGCCAGCACACTGCGACATGAAGGAGAGCTGCATGTTTTAAGTCAGAGATGGACAAACTCTTTCTGTAAAGGGACAAACAGTCCGTGTTGCAAGGATTCAAGTCCGCTATTGGAGAACAAAAGCAGCCACAGAAACGACATGAACGAATGCACATGTCTGGGTTCTAATAAAACTTACTGGACACTGACATGTGAACTTCATGAAACTTTCACATGTCACAAATATTTTTCTTTTGACTTTATTAAAAAAACATAAACACCATTCTTTGCTTGCGCACTGTACAAAAAGTGGGTTTTTCTGGCCTATGGTCCATAGTTTGTCAACTCCATGTTGTAAAGCTCCTTTGAAGTTTCTCTTGCAAGCTCTGGGCAAGTGAGGTCTACAAATCTTGTTGAACTTTATGAACCTGTTAAGTCAGCTTCAGGTTTAATATGCCCATCAGTTTTGAAGAATCCCATGTTTAAATGTGTATGTTCCTGGTGACAAATCCTGGGTTAAGTCCCAGGTGTCAAGAATCTGAGAAGACTGGTTCTAGGATCTACTTAGGGTTTTAAGATCGTTTGAAACAAGATCAGCTTCCAACAAACCAGCTTCCCTGGGCAAAGGCTTCAGGTGTTCTTCTGTGACGCTAGAATCAAAACTCTCATGGTCCTAAAATCCTTCAGGAAGATTCTGAAAGCATAGATTGAAACTGGACAAGGTAAAGGTTGTGGCTGGTTCTGTTCTTTGGTGCTTTTTTCTGCACATGACCTGAAATGCCAACAGACTTGAGACATCTTTGTTTTCATATTGCAACTGCTCTCTCCATCCCAGAACACTTCTCCACAGCATTCTTTCAAGTCTTCAGGACTGGAAAGGCTGGGGGTGGAGTGGGGGAAGGACTAGTAATTCCGTAAGAGTAAGGTACAAAGGATCTGGAGTGTTTTCGTCCTTTCTTTTCAGCTTGGAATCCTTAAAAAGGGCTATGTTTTCTATGGTTGGGTCGTAGGAGTCAACAAATTGGCCTTCAACAACCTGAATCGTCAATGAGCATTTCCCCACAGACCGGTAGCCCAGGATCGCGATCTTCCAGGACTTGAACTGCGGCATCTTGGTGGCCTCCTCAGCCCCGGGCCAACCACATCAACCACGGCAGCGGCCGCGCCATGGCATAAAGTACTTTTTTAGCATCTACTACATGCTGGTACCCAGATCTCTGCAGGAGAGAGAGAGAGAGAGAGAGAGAGAGAGAGAGAACTGGCTAATTAACTAGATAATTCATCACAAATTACTTTTGTGATAATTGTGGCAATTGTTTTTCAATTTTTTATTTGCAATGTACTCTTTTTATAAACCATATATATTATGGGGCCACCTACCTACAGGTATTCATAAACCCTATACCACTGCCAGAAGTGGTCTCTGAGGACTTCTTATAGGGCTTTAGATAGTATGAAACATACTATCAAGAAGGGAGAGAACAGGAAAACAACAAAGAGAAGTAATGAAAGTACACAATAAGTCAATAGAAATAAATCCAAATATATTAATGACATTAAATATAAGTAGACTAGTTTCTGCTTCTATCCAAGATGAAGTAAGAGAAGGAAAAGGTTTACTTTATTCACTTTAAACACTAGAAAATCAGAAAAAATACATGAAACTGTGGTTTTCAGGCATTGGACACAAGACTATGATCCCAAGAAGAGGAAAACATTCACTATTGCACCAGATTACTGTCTAGAGACAATTTTCATGCTGCATGTTTCACAAAGAAAGGGAAACCCAAACAGAGCCCTTTGGTCCTGCTGAGCTGGGGAGGCAGACATTGAAGTTTGGAGAGGCCAGAGTGGCTAAAATTTGTAGTAAAGAGAATTATAAATAAGAGAGCTAGAGAGAAGAGAGAGAGAGAGAGAGCTCCAGAGATCTGCTGAGTCTTTGGTTGAGTCTTGAAATGCATATATGTGAGAGGGAAAGAGAGTGTTTTAAGAGGATCCCTAAGATGCAGAAATTTGGCAGGATGTTAGAAAGAGTTGCAAAATTGTCATGGAATCCTACTTCTGAAAGATGCTATATACATCCACATGTCCACAGCTACACTTTTTATAGTGGAAAAACACTGAAAAATATGTCTAGATATTAGGTAATAGTTGTATAAGCTGTGTTGTATAAAATAGATGACAATCTGGGGTCTTTGAACCCAAAGAATCCATGAACTCTGTTGCTGTAAATTTTGAGGACAAATGTATTTTGGGGATATTCAGTGGTTCTCAATCCTATACATATTAGAATCATCTGGGGGGATTATTTTTTTTTAGTACCGATGATATGGCCCCACTCCTGATTAAGCAAATCTGAATTTCTGAGGATGTGATCATCTTTCTCAAGCCCCTGTGTTACTCTGGAGCACACTGAGGGATGAGACTCACCAGAACAGAAGCACCATCACTTAAATCAAACTCTCAAGGGTTTTTCATTTAAAATAAAATAATTACTTTTATAGATAAAAATAGTATGAAATCATTTAAAAAGGCTTATTACAAAGATTATAACAACATGGTCAAATACTTATAATGTTGAAAAAAGTGCAATGCTAAATTGTATGTATACTGTGATTATTATAACTACCTGAAGCACACATATAAAAGTAGAAGTACTGAAAGAGGGCACCTGGGTGGTCCAGTTGGTTAAGTATGTGCCTTCGGCTCAGTCATGATCCCAGGGTCCTGGAACCGAGTCCCACATCAGGTTCCTTGCTCAGCAGGGAGTCTGCTTCTTCCTCTGGCTATGCCCCTCCCCCTGCTTTTGCTCTTTTTCTGTCAAATAAATAAATAAAATCTTTTTTAAGAAAGTATGACAAAAGATTGCCAAGTGTAGTTTTAGTAACTCACGAATATTTTCTTTCTTTATTTTCCAAATTTTTGGGTTAATATTAAGGGGGGGTGTCTTTGAAGGACACCCAGCAAATGGTGAGTAAGGAGACCCTAATGGATTGCCCTCTTGTGGAGCCCTACAGTATCCTTAACTTCCTGACATTCCCTTTCAGACTCAATATGCCACTGAGTCATTGAATGGTGCTGTCTTGTTAATAAAACTAAAAATGAGATGGCCTAACTTAAGGGTTTCCCTATAGGATGTCTACTTCTAACCTCTGCTCTTTGCCATGACTTTTAGTCTTTCAGATTTTCCAAGTCAGAAGTTCCAGATTCAACATTTTTTTGGAATCACTATTATAGAATAGCTATTTTTCTTCCCTGAAGAGACCTAAATTAAAAGATGAACATTTGGGATCCTAAACTCTTTTCCCACAGAATGTGGAAAATCTCCTTGCGTGGAAGCTAGAAAATAGCTGATGCTAACCATAGAAAGGCACAAAGCATGCAACTTTTAACTACTGCAAGACTAATAGACTGATTATAACCTCTTTCCTGCTGGGCCCTAAGAACCTGCAGGCATTCTTTTTCAGAAGTTAGATAATAGCCCCTGTTGTTCCTTCTTTTAATTTCATAAAATAGCAAATCCCTATAGTCCCTAGTGATTTAGCCAAGAAAGCAATTATAGGAGATTGCTGGATCCAACTGCTTTTCCCCAATAGATTTGAAGATGAGAATGTGTATGTTCATTATTTCATTCTTCCAAAAAGTCAATCAAACTGCTTTGTAAGTCATTGCATACTTCCTGCAGGCTCCTTCCAGAATTCTGGTTGGGAAGCTTCTTAAAACAGCTAGTCCTATTATATTAGGTCTCCTTTGGTTGCAAATGGCAGAAACCCCTCCAACTACCTTATGGATAAACAAAAAAATGATGGTAGGCACTACTTAATAGCTTACATAACAAAAAAGTCTAGAAGCAAGTTAGATGCAAGATGTCATGAAACATCTCTTTCATTATCTCAGCTATACTTTCCTCTATGTTAACTTTATTCACCACAGGCTCCCTCTAAGTGAAGGCAGAGATGGCTGTTCCTACCTAACTCCAGGCTCATGTTGTGCTTGCATGTGAACAAAAGGAAAGAGGTCCTCTCTCTCCCAGCATCTGCATGGGGACTCTGTAAAAAGTCTGGCCCTACTTAGAGCACACACAGTCTGTATGTAGGGCAACTTCAACAGATACCCCAATAATTGGCCAACCTAGATTAGATGCCTATTAATACAAATCAAGGATGTGTAGTTGATGGTCTCACCAGTGGAGGGAACACTTTATCTCCACCATAATGTATATCTAAAACAAGACTTATACGTTTAAAATTATCAAGAGCAAAGGAGAAAGAGAATTTTGGTTGAAAAAAATAATTTTAATAACTTGTCACTAACTGATAGAGATAATACAATCAAGAAAAAGACTTAGAAAAATATAAAGGGCATTAAAAACTGAGACTAAATAATCACATTATTGGCTTTCAATTCTCTTTATACTTTACATTCCTCTTTGAGTACCTATTTTATGATGGTTTGCAAAATCACCATGCCTTTAGAATTTTTTGTTTCTTCTCAAAGCATATATATTTATGATATACATATATTTATTAAACCAGCAACACAAACATAACACTAAATAAAAATAAAGAAAATATCTGTCCATAATCTTAACCTCACAAGGAAAACCCTTAATTCAAACGGAAACTTGTGCTTTATTCTTATTTCTCTTCAGTCTTTGTCAAGGCATATTATTATAGTCTAATAAAAATTTACATAAAATTTCACATTCCTGTTTTAAACGCAATGTATCACAAAGATTTCCATGTTGCTACATAACCTTTATAATCATAATTATAATGCCTGCATAATATTTATTGATTAAATATTCACTACTTCACTTAACCAGTTACTAATGCTAAATATGAAGTTATTTTTCATTTTTAAGATAAGTACATTGCAATACACATATTTCATTCATGAAGCTTTGTATTCTTTTTAAACTTTTTCCTTAAATTCCAAGAAATTGAATTGTTGCGTTAAAGTATGAACAAATTTGATGATGTGATTCTTGCTCCATATTGCTGTGCTGATTTTCAAAATGATTCTGATTTACTTGAAATATAGATATACCATTTTATGATAACTACACCAACATTGGATATTATAAAACTTTACCATAATCCCTGGCTCCCTAAACCAAAGTAATACTTCCTGATCCCCTTTGTCACTTTCTATCCCCATATTCTGCTTGACTTGATTTTATCCACTACCCTTTTCACTAGCATAGACGATATTTGCACTTTGATTTTAGCTCTCCTGTCATGCTGTCAATATAAACATATGCTTGATTAAGTCAGAATTTTACCTGTTTCGTTCATGCTGTATCACTATTATCTACAAGAGTCCATGGAACATAGTAGTATATCAATAATGTTTTCCCTGAACTTGTTTTTTCTTTATAGAGGTATAATATACCCAAGTAGAATGTGCAGATCATAAACGTACAGTTCAATGAGTTTTGATAAATGTAATCACCATGTAACCAATAGCCTACTAAGATCTAGAATATTTCCATTACCTTAGTTCTTAGTGCTTACTTCCGGTCATTACCCATTCCACATTGAAAACCACTGTTTTTATTTCTATCCCCATAGATCAGTTTTAACTCTCTTAAACTTTATATAATTGGAATTACACTGTATGCACTTCTCTACATTCACTCAATATGTTTTTGAAATGTATCCATATTTTTGTGTGCATCAGAAGTCCATTCTTTATTTGTTAAAGAGTTTTATTCTCTTGTACGAATAATTACAAATTTCTTTTGATGGACATTTTGGTGATCTTCAGTTTTTTGCACTAATGAATAAAGCTATAAACATTCTTGTACATATCTTTTGGTGTTAGGTAAAAAACATGTGAATGAAGTTATTAGGTAGATGTTTATTAAAAAGAACTACCAATCATCTTCCAAAGTGATTGTGCCATTTTATACTTCTACCAGTAATGTCAAGTGTTCTATTTGTCATAGAATATGACAAGTTTGCAATGATGCTACTAAGCATTTTAATTTTAGTTATTTTGGTGGTTATGTAGTGGTATCTCATTGTGGTCTTAATTTGCATTTCACCAATGACAGTTACATTTACATTCTTATTGTCCATTCAATATGTTCTTTTGTGAAGTGTCTTTTACATAGTTGTCCATTATTTTTAAAGGGTTGCCATCTTTATTGATTTTTTTAATATTATGGAGATTTGTTCTTTGTTGTACACATGTATTGCAAATATTTTCTTGCAACCTGTGCCTTACTTCATCTTCTTACTAATATCTCTTAATGAACAGAACTTTTAAATTTTGATGAAGACTAATTGATCAATTTTCTTTTGCCCTGCCTAAGAAATCTGCCTGTTGTTTTTGCTTTTTTTTTTTTTTTTTTAAGATTTTACTCATTTATTCATGAGAGACACAGAGAGAGAGAGTGAGGCAGAGACACAGGCAAAGGGAGAAGCAGGCTCCACACAGGAAGCCTGATGTGGGACACAATCTGGGACTCCAGGATCACGCCCTGGGCCAAAGGCAGGCGCTAAACTGCTGAGCCACCCAGGCGTCCCAAAAATCTGTCTGTTGTAATACGGAAATATTCTTTCATGTTTTATTCCATAAGCTTTATACTTTAGCTGTCACAGATCTATGAGTCATCTCAGATTATTTTTATACATAGTTTGAGATAAGAATGGAGGCTTATTTTTCTTTCCATACTTTATTCCAGGATGTCTTACATTTTGGATCAGAAAATACCTTTTTGGGGGAAGCTGTTCTATTCATTGTATGATATCTAGCAGCATTCCTGGCCTCTACCAATTAAATACCAGTAGTGCCCCTACTCAATTGTGGCAATCAAAAATGTTTCCAGATATTACCAAATGTCTCCTACCCCCCTCCATCCACCAGGAGTTGGTGGGGCATGGCCTCAGGTTGAGAACCACTGATTAATATAATTATTCCTGGCACCTTTTTCAAAATTCAATTATTGTATACACGTGTTTTTTCTTCCTGGACTATTTGCTATTCATATGACCTACTAATTATCCTTTTTGGGGGAAGCTGTTCTATTCATTGTATGATATCTAGCAGCATTCCTGGCCTCTACCAATTAAATACCAGTAGTGCCCCTACTCAATTGTGGCAATCAAAAATGTTTCCAGATATTACCAAATGTCTCCTACCCCCCTCCATCCACCAGGAGTTGGTGGGGCATGGCCTCAGGTTGAGAACCACTGATTAATATAATTATTCCTGGCACCTTTTTCAAAATTCAATTATTGTATACACGTGTTTTTTTTTCCTGGACTATTTGCTATTCATATGACCTACTAATTATCCTAGTACTGCAGTTTTTATTATTTTAAAATCAGGTAGCGTAAAGTGCTTCAACTCAATTCTTCCTTTTCAAGATTTTTTTTACATTTAACAAGATTGAATTCTGAAATCTTCCCCAAAAGTATTGTTCTAGTAGTTGTTTTATAGATTTCTTAGGATTTCCTACAAATGCAGTGATGTCATTGGCAACTAAAGATACATTTACTTCTTCCTTTCCGATCTCCATGACATTTACTTTTTTAAAATTTTTATTTAAATTCCAGTTAGTTAACATACAGTGTAATATTAGTTTCTGGTGTACAGTTTAATGATTCAACACTTCCACACAACACCTGGTGTTCATCCAACAAGTGCCCTCCTTAATCCTCACCACCTATTTAACCCATGCCCCTACTTACTTCTCTTCTGGTAACCATCAGTTTGTCCTCTATAATTAAAACTCAGTTTCTTGGTTTGCCTCTCTGTCTCTTTTTTTTCTCTATTTTCATTTGTTTTGTTTCTCAAATTCCACATGCAAGTGAATACAATATTCATCTTTCTCTGACTGACCTATTTACTTAGTCTAATACTCTCTAGCTCCATCCATGTCAGTGTAAATGGCAAAATTTCATCCTTTTTTATGGCTAAGTAATATTCTATTGTACATATACCATATTCAATGGCAAAACGACAGTCTCTTCAACAAATGGGGTTGGGAAACTTGGATAGCTACATGCAAAAGAATGAAACTGGACCACTCTTTTACACCATACACAAAAATAAATTCAAAACAGATCAAAGACTTAAATGTGAGACATGGGCACCAGTGTATTTCATTCTTTTCTGTAAATTCCAGTTCCAATATTATGTTATTTTTTTCAATCTGAAAAAAAAAAACTGTTAACATTTTTTTGTAGCACAAAACTTCTAGCCAAATATTCTTTCACTTTTTATGGTAGATAGTTTTCTGGTTAGCATTCTGTTGTAGTTGTTTAGTTACTTTGAAGATATCATGCTCTTGTTTTTGGCCTCCATTGTTTCTGGTAAGAAACGAGTCACCATTCTCATCATTGTTCCCATACATGCTTGTGTTCTTTTACTTTTAGCTGCAGAATTTTTTATCTTTGATTTACAGCAGTTTGACAATTATTACCTAGTATGGCTTTCTTTGTATTTATCTTACTTAGATTCACTGAACTTCCTGGATCCATAGGTTGAATTTTTTGACAAATTTAGGAAATTAGGGGCCATTATTTCTTAAAATATATTTTGCTCATTCTCCATCTCTTCTCCCATTGAGTCTCCTATAACAATATGTTAGATCACTTGATATTGTCCCGTGAGTTACTGGGTCTCTGTACATTTTTTACAATCTTTTTATTTTTTAATCTGCTTTGGTTTTGATAATTTCTATTGATTTATGCTTTGTTAGGATGAGTCTATTTGGGTTTTATTTCCAATCCAAGTGCATGGCACTTACTTACTCCAAAGTGTGTTTTTCTCCTAAAGTGTGCTCTAATGGATTTCCACTATATTTTTTAGGTAGGCAGTAATTTCTCTCCAATTTGGATGGTTTGACCTCCATCTTCCAGCACTCTGTGGCCTCTCTTACATCAGTTTGCATCTCAACCCTTTGCACAAATTGTAGTGTACTGCTCCCTTGAGTTTTACCTTGAGGAGTCAAGAGCAGCCCTAATTCAAACACATGAGCAAAACCCACATATACACCCTAAACCCACCTCTCTGCCACACAACTTCCAGCTATTTATGCAGCCCTAATCTATGATCACTGTCTCATAAGAGGAAGACCTCTAGTTTCTATTTGGGTTCATTCATAAAAATGCCTTAGGGCAAAAAGTTGGAATTAACATAGAGCTCATCACATGTGTTTCTCTTCTCTCAAGAATCACTGTTCTGTATTGCTTGTTTATCTGTTCCTGAAAACAGTTACCTCATTAATTTTGCCCAGTTTATAGTTGTTTATGTCAAGAGGGTAAGTCCAAAATGAATTATCTTAGTCATGGCTGATATGAAAGTCTATTGCATCTTAGCCTTTTGGCTGAGACTAAGTGTGGTATCTGTTCTTATCAGTGCAGTGAAGTTTGAAAAAATAAATGAATGAATGAATCTTGGCAGAAACAGGAACTTTTCAAAAAAAAAGTATTCTTTACATATCTTTATCCTCCTGGCAACCTCTTACACAAATTCTCTACCTATCATGTGTCCCTTTTACTAGAAAAAATGTGTTAGATTCAAATCCCCATTAACATATTGGGATATTTGCATTTTCAAAACTTATCCTTTTTTTTTTTTTTTTGAAAGAGAGAGCTAGAGCACACACATGGTGGGGAGGGGCAGAGGGCGAGGGGTAGAGAGAATTTTAGGTAGGCTTCATGTCCCAGTGTGGAGCCTGGCACAGGGCTCCATCTCATGACCCTGAGATCATGACCTGAGCCAAAATCAAGAGTTCGATGCTTAACTGACTGAGCCACCCAGGTGCCCCCCAAAACTTATCCTTTAAAGTAAAGCCTGAATAGAAAAACAATGAAGTCAGTGGAGCCAAGGAGGTTCTTTGTTTTTCTTTTCAGAGTAGGTTCTTTGAAATGATAATTTAAAAAATTGCTACACTATAGCTACATTGACTAAGATAAAAAAAATCTATGTGGCCTAGCCTAATAATGAACTATTCCATTAGTAATTAATGATCTTTGCTTTATTCATGTCATCTGCATTACAACCTGAATTCCTTCAAAGGAATACTACTCCTGTTTCTATAAAAAACGTGCTGCTAAAATATATTACATATCACTAATACCTGGAAGTCTCTTCATGGTTAACAATGTGAAATATCATTCTTGATGTTCACAAAAAGTAGAAAAGCCTTAGAAAAATTTAAAAACCCAAATATTTGAACTTTCATGCAATTCCATTAGCTGATAAAAAAAATTAATGGACAAAGAACATTTCTTTTGATCCTTAAAATTGCCCCCTTTCAATTTTGCCATATACTTTGCCTACAGTAAATTCATTCCTGCTCAAATAAATACATACCACCTTGGCACTGCACTTAGTCAAATACATACTTACTGCCTTGATACTACACTTATAGCACAAAATAACAAGTCTATGCAGCTAACAATCTTTCTAATCTCATCACTTTTTTCTTCAGATCATGGAATTTTCATTTTGTACATAATTGTCCATGTTCCTTTCTCCTTATTCTTGCTCATAACTAATGGAGAGGATGGGAAGAGTGGCTAGAAATTAAACAATGCTTATGTTTCATGAGAACCTTGTCACCATGGATACCATGTGTTATGATGCCTCCTCAGTTTGCATCCACATACTGTATTCAAACAATCAGGAGAGAGAATGAGGAATTTGAAAGATTTTCCTTCTAGTTCTCTACATTTTACTAACTAGCTATGAGACCATAGGTAGTTTCATTTAATATCTTTGATGCCTTAGTATCATCATCTGGAAATTGATGAGGTTAGACTAAAGGATTTTAGTATCTAATATTTACTGAGCATTTTCTATGTCCTGGTTATTATGCCAGGAATTTTATATGTTTTATGTTATTTAATCTTTACTATAATAACTCTATGAGACTATTTTTCAAGGTTTTCCAAAGAAAAACAACCAATAGAATATATATAGATATCACAAGGGGAGATTTAGTATGAGAATTTGTTCTTGTGATTATGGAGGCCAAGAAGTCCCATAATATACCATCTACAAGCTAGAAAAACAGGAAAGCTGGTGGCATAATTCAGTATGAGGCAAAAGGCCTGGGAACTGGGGAGGGAGAGTGGCTGCTAGTGTAAGTCCCAGAATTCACAGGCCCAAGAACCAGGAGTTCCAATGTCTAAGGGCAGGAGAATATGGATATCCCAAATCAATAATAGAATGAATTAGGCTTTTCTCCCCCTTTTTGTTCTATTCAGGCCTTCAGTGGATTGGATGATGCCCACTTGTATCAGAGAGGATAATCTGCTTTACTCATTCAATTGTTAATCTTATCCAGAAATACTTTCACAGGTATACTCAGAAATAATGAACAGTTATCTGGACATTCCTTAGTCTAGTCAAGTGACATATAAAGTTAACCATCACTGAGGAAGATATTATTATTATCATCTCATGACATCCTTGATTATTAAGTTTCAGCATCATTAAAGTTCTCTTCTCACTGGTAAAGAGTCAATATTAGACTTAAATCTATCTGACTCTTGGGCTCAGGCTAGTGACCACCATAATCTCAAGCAAAACATATTCCTAAACATTTTTCTTTAAAATTTTAAATTTAACATCCAGTTAGGGCAAAGCTTCCATGAAAACTAGAAAGTCTTATTGCTCCTCCTTCTGCTGAGCATAATTCAGGCTTATACTATGTTTGCACATCGTCTGTTAAAATCATTTCCCAAGCAGAAACTTTGTCTAACACAACATTCCGTCTAGAGGTTCACACATTGCTGGCACTCAGTAACTGTTCATAACAATATGAATGGCATCTGTTTAGTAAAAGGAACTTTGCCATTAATATTTCTTTGCTATTAGTTCAAATACATATTTAGCAATCCTAACTGTTGAAGATATTCTAATCTTAATATATTAAAGGTGATTTATATTAATATTAGCCCATGATAGCCCCAGTTTTGCATAATCTAGTTTTATATAGGCTGCACTCCTAGTAAATATACCTGGCCAAGATCTATTCCAGTGTATTCGTTCATTCATTCATTCATTCAGTCAGTCAGTCAGTCAGTCATTCAGTCAGTCTGTGACTGTTTAGTATTTAGTGAATATTTAGGCATATTATTTGTCATTTTGCTAAGTGCTAGACAAATAAAGATAATTTCAGCTTTAAGAATGTGTCATCGAATGCACTGGAGTTTGATATATGCAATTACAATTTGACATAATAAGTACTACTAATAAGTGGGGTTACTACTACTCCAGAGGGGGCATCTTAACTAGGATTAGGGACCAGAGAAGTCATCCTACACAAGGTAATAATATCCCCAGTGAAACTTGGAATGTTCTCATAAATTAGCCAGGTGAAGAGCAGATGGAAGAGGATTCCAGAAGGAAGAATTTTTTCAAAGAGCCAAAGATTAGGGAAAGAGAAAGACATTATTCTCAAAACTGAATATAGGTCAAAATGGTCCAAAAGGAAAGTGGTAAGAAATGAGATTGGAAGGCAGGCAGGTATCAGCCTTATAAGCCTTATAAGCCTACATAACCTTATCAGCCTTATTAGCTCCATGTTAAGCCAGAGTCTTTACCTGAAGGCACCTGAAAATATTTAAGTAGTGAAGTGAGATGATTAGATTTACATCTTGGAAAGGTCACTTTGCCTTGAAGGGAGCAAATTACAAGAGGCAAGGACGGACTGAAGGAGATCAACTGGGGGCCTTCTTAAAATGATGGTATCCTTAATTATAGTAAAGGCACTGGATGAATGGAAGTCAATTGAGATAAAATTGACAGGGCATGGTAAATCGTTGGGAAGAAATAGGAATCAAAGACATGCTTGTGTTTGGGGCCTGAAAAATTAGATGAATCGTAGTTCTATTCATTGGGATAGGGAACATGGAAGGAAAAGCTGCTTTGGAGTTCAGAAAAACTGATTTATTTCATTTTACTTGAATCCACAGAGATAGTGTTGTGGTGATGGTGGTGGTGATGGTGGTGGTTGTCTGGAATATTTTATGGGGCTATTTAAATTCTGATGTAGCCCTAATCTGTACCATGAAATAGTACCTGTGAACCAGAGTAAATTCAGTTTTATCTTTCTCTATCAATTCAGTAAATTACTGGAAAGATTATTTAAAAATGGAGATTATTAATCCTGTACAGTATTGATTCTTGAAGAAGGTGATGGTAGAGCATATCTCATTGGCTGGACCAGAACCTGTGGGGAAAGTACTTTCCTGAACCAGTAAAATTATACAATCTTATATGGTAGCCTGAACACATACACTACAATACTAGTTCTATGTGAAATTACTGAGCAAGAGACGCTGAAAGATTGCAAGCCAATCTCAGCTGATGCAGAATTTCTGAAAAAGCTGATATAGTATTTCTGAAAAAGGTAGCTGCTTCCTTCAAAATGAATACGAGGCCAGGTGATGTAGAAAGTTAAACTGAATGTCCCAAACCTATAGCTTTCATTGTCCACTGCTGTACAATTTCTCCAAAGGCTGGACCCATTCACTGAGTGAAACAACTGGAAAAGCTGTCCACCAAATTGCCTAAGAAAAACTAAGATCGTCCCCAAATTTGTCCCCAAATATTCTACACTCCTCAGCTGACTACATTTCTTACCTACTCTATTCAATTACTTTACCTCTTTAGCACCTGCAGACATCGATGTGTTTATGTTGGTGACTCACCATAGAAGGGCTCAATAATTTTAGCCTGGGTGTTTTTCAGGGAAGGTGTTAAAACCATAACCATAACATTGAACTATCTGATGAAATCCTTCAAAATAAATTAACTGCAGGTATCTTAATGAGTTGATGTAATGGAGGATATCTGCCAAGAAGGAAGGCTTTGGCTTGGAACCAATGATCTTAGTTCCATCCTTCTGATGATAATAGGTAATATGTCTGTTTGCCTCTTGTTTATTAAGGCCACTACTAATTTATGGCAATAAAATCATGCTCCCAATTTAAAAGAGAAATCTTATGTCTTTGAATTCTATAGTGGAGCAGCAAAAATGGTTTAAATTCATTAAGCTGAAAATTAAAAGAGAACAATGCAATGTCCAAGGGCATTCCTGTTTATGCTTTTCTGCCTTGTCATCCTTAAATGACTACTTTATCCTATTGAATTCTCAAGGTTGTATTATAAACAATGTGAAGAACACCTTTGTAATTGTCTCCCTAGATTAAATTTCTAAAAGTGGGATTATACCCTGGGTCGAGTAATTTATTCAATTTACAGTTTGATGCATAAACCAAATCACTTAAAGAAAGAACTATTCATGTAACTCCTATCAATAAAACATGAGAGTGAGTCTTTCCTTACACCTTCATTAATAATGGATTTTATCTATATTTTTAATCTTTACTAATCCAAAATCCAAAATATGTTTCATCATTTATTATTTTCACTTACTGATTATTAATGCAATTAAATATAGATTCATGTTTCTTGGCCACTTATATTTCTTCTATTAATCAATTTTGAATGACCATTGTCTATTTTATACCAGGGCTTTTGATTTTCTTTTCTCATTGTAGATCTGTTTTTCTCCTAATTTGCAAATTTTTAATGTTTGTAACATAAATATTTGTCTCATATTAACGCATTGCCTACTATTTTTCTCTCTTTTTGTCTAATATACTTTTGGCATATATATAATATAAATTTCTGCAACAAACTCTAAAGTTATTCAAACTTTTTCCTCTCAAATAAGTCTTTAGTATATTTTTACCCTCATTATCCTAGTATTAATATAGTTAACTAGATTATTTTGTTCCCTTTTAAAATGCCCACATAAAATATATTTCTTACATTTTGTTGTTGCTATTCCAAGGTGTGTTGCCAATTTCTGACCTGACTATAAGTCCTTGCACCCTACTCCTCTTCAGGTTTAATTTTAGTAGGTTTTTATGCAAGAATCAATGAGTAGTAAGCTTCTAGAACTTCCTGTGTTTGAAAACAATTATTTATTTCACCCTTACTTTGGAAGGATATTTTAATTAGGTATAGAATTCTAGCTTAACAGTTATTTTCCTAGCTCTTTGAAGATATTCTTCCTTTGTCTTCTGCCAGTTGTTACTTCTGAGAAATTGTTTTTTAAAAAGATTTTAATTATTTATTCATGAGAGACACAGAGAGAGGCAGAGACACAGGCAGAGGGAAAAATAGGCTCCCAAGTTGTGGAACTTGAACCTAGAACCCCGGGATCTTGACCTGAGCCAAAGGCAGACTCTCAAGTACTGAGCCACCGCCCCTTTAATGAGAATTTTACTGCTAATCTGCTTCTTTCTGGTTCTCTTGATCTTTAATTTTCCGAAGTTTCACCTTAATTTCCATGTTAAGTGTTTGGACAGTGTTATGGGTTGAAATGTATCCCCTAAGAAAGATATACTGAAGTCCTAACCCTAGTACCTCAAAATGTGACTTTATTTGGAAACAGGGTCCTCACATGGTTAATTAAGTTAGATTGAGGTCATTGGGATGGACCTTAATTAAATATGACTGGTGTCTTTATAAATAAGGGAAAATTTGGACATAGAGACAGACATACATGGAAGAGAGAGATACAAAGAGAATGCCATGTGAAAATCAGTGCTGAGTTTGAGGTGATATGTCTACAAGTCAAGGAAGACAAAAATTGCCAGCAAATCACCAGAAAATAAGAGAGAGGCAAGGAAAAAAATTCTTCCTCAGAGCCTTCAGAAAGAATCATGCTACTAACATCCTGATTTTGGACCTCTAGCCTCTGGAACTAATTTTAAGCCACTTAGTCTTTACCACTATGTAACAGTAGCCCTAGGAAACTAATATAGTGGATATTCTCAAATGAGGTTCATGTATTTCTTTTATTTAAGAATATTCTTAATTATTGTATCTTTGAATGTTTCTTTTCTACTATTCTTTCTATACTCCTTTCTGGATTATTATGAAATTTATATTGGAATAACTCAATTGATACTCCATATTTTTAAATTTTTCTATGAGTTTTAGTTGAATTCCTATGCTGTATTCCAATTTGCTAATTCTCCCTTTAAGTTTTTCTAATTTACAGTTTACCCAAATATTAACTTTCCTTATTTTATTCCAATATTTTCATTTCTCATTTTCAGGAATACCTGCAAGTTAAATAACCTAAAGTTAACCAGAAGGTAATTCACTCTTCCATTTTTAATTTATTGATTTTCTTAGTGTGTATGAATTTTTACTTTGAACTTTTGCATCCTGTGGGAATTTGTTTTTTCCTCTGTGCCCATACCTCCTTGCCTACCTGTTTTATAGTTGTCTTAAACTCCACTTTATCTTAGTGTCCTGATGATATAGTCAATGAGCAAGTGAGTAAATTGGCCCAAGTCCTAGCTTTGAATCTGTGTCTACTTACTTTTGTCTCTCAGTATGCACAATCTGTAATCCAGGAAATTGTTGGTCACAGATTTTTACAACTTCCTTTCATGGGTGATGAAGCTTTATTTAACATGGTCAATTTTAAAAGCAGTAAGCCTGGCCCTAGTCTCCTACTTTACATGGGCCACATTTAATCTCTGTACTCTATCTTAGCCTTGCTTAATTTTGTTCCAAATTTCAGTAGAAAAAATGGAGTAAACTTATATTAGTTTTTTTTTTTTCTTGCATTTTCATAGGCATAGGTAAGTTTTTAGTTCAGCCATGTCTTTTTAATTTTCACTTTAGAGTTTATCATTGCTATATATTTAGGGTGGCATGTGAGGACTCAAACGAAATCACAAACCTATCTTGAAGAGAACCCCTGATTACTTTCTAACTTTAAACCTTTATGAGTCATCCTATTTAACTACTGCTAACCCTGTTTCCAGAGCCAAACTCTGTTGGCCTGGAACTCTGTTGGCCTTGAACTATTCCTAGGCTATAAACAAGTTAGATTTAAATAAGTTTTGACAAAATCAGGCTAAGATAGGCCCTATTTCTTTTTTTTCCAGGTTGATAAATACACATATACCAGCACTAGATGCAATGTAAACAAAAAGATAGATAATGATTTTTCCTCAATCCTGAGTGCTGAACTGGGATTGTTTTCCTTCCATGATGCTGAGTCAAGGTTCTTGGTCCTTACCACCTCAGCATTATGGAAAAGAAATACAAAAAGAGACACATCCACTTGCAATGATCTTTTAACTCATTACACAAGGACACTCCCCACAGCAAGTTGAGGCAACATGTTCCTGTAGAATCTGACCAACTAAGAGCAATTCTTTGAACTGGAGTAAAAGAAATGATAAAGAGAAGCCTTAAACTCCTTCCTTGAAAACTACAATGTTCATTTTCCTCAAAACCTTTTATTGATGTTCCATATCCTCTGACTCTAATGAAGTTAGAAGTCTGAGACTATACTGACTTTTTCCTTTTGGTGAATGTCCTACTTTTCTCAGTCTGGCTGAAGAACTCTTTATTTATCATTGAACTACACTAAGATTCTATTCCTTATTTACCTGGTTATGGTTTATATATTCCCTTAGACTTTGAACAGAAAACCTAGTGTACAAGTCCACACCTTTTAACTAGTCATTCAGTTACAAGGGGCTGTATGAAGAGTAAGCTGGAGAACTGGTAGCCAAAATTCAAGTGGGCTGTATCTGCCTACTTCTTTGAAAATTTGAGGATTTTGCTCTGAGAGTTTTCCATAGTTTCTAAGGAAAGAGTACCTAGTGTTTAGCTGTTCCCCGGCTTTGGTCTCCCTCATCAATCTTTTATAGATTTCAGTAAGTAGCACAAATCTCCCATCACTACCACTACTACCACCACCAAGTATTACTTACAGACTCTCTTTAGGCTTAATCTCACCTTCAGTCATGCACCAGACTACTGTTAAAAAACCAACTAGGGAGGTTAAATGATAGCATAATGTGATTTTTCTATCAGACCTGCTCCTATCCTATTTTGTAGAGGAAGGATGAGTCTCAAATGAACCACTTCCTTTTTTTCCTCCCACGGTTCCCTTTCTTCACTTGAACTTCTTCACTCACTTACTGATCTAAACCTTAGTATCCTCATTTGTTTTTATCCAAATGTATAACAAGCTTATCAAATCTGGTGAGCTTGTAACATAATTTTGTGGTCATGTCTCTAGTTTCCTAAAATTTTATCTCTATTTTTGTATTCATTTCTATAAACTTTAGGCAAATGTATAAATTATGCAAATATGGCCTGACTTTACACTGTTTCCCAAATACCTATCAATACATTGGGTTTTAATTTAGCAATTTATAACAAAAAGTAGGAACTAGTAAGTAACCAGCTAAAGAACAGGAAAAGTATAAAGAGTGGTCAAAGACATGAAGAAAAGCTGCTACAAGTTTGATTTGGCTAAAACATAGATTATATCTAAGGGAGCCATGTTTGCTTCTTAAATTCTTATCAGAAAGTATCAGATAAGAATTATAAACAATAATACTATAATAAATGTTATTCATCCTTATATTATCATTGGACTATGCATTTGACAAAGTAAAACCCATTTTGTGGAATAAAAAAGAGCAAAGGAGTAAGATTCATAGGATATTGTTTTTTTTTCTTTATTTTTTTTTTAAACTAGAAACAACTTGTTCTGTGTCTTAGGCCCTTAACATCTCTGGGATTCCTTTATTGTAGTTCAAATTGGAGAGTGAAATTCTTCTCTTTAGGATTACTCCATGCTGCATTTATATATGCACAAATTGTAGAAAGATGACTTCTCTTTAGGTGAAGTTGCCTGCCTATGAAGATATGTTCAATCTCTGCGTAGCCACTGTCTTCAGAGTTTCAGTGTCCATGATATCACATTCAACAATCACAAGAAAATAATTGGAAAAACTTAATTGAACATATTCAAAACTCTTCAAGCAGAACCTAGAAGAAAAGATTTCAGAATTATACCCAGATAAAATGTTTATCTTTTTATAAATTTCTGTTTGAATGGATTTTGAAGCAAAACTGTATTTTATTTAAAAAATAGTCAAGTTAGTCATGATTAATATTGTTTTGGGAATAATTCATTATAATATAGTTTACATTCAAAAGCGCTTTCTGAAAAATCTTAACGACCCTTTCAAATTGTTTTCACCTACTTCTGAAGTAAAGGACATTTTACATAAGCACAAAGTTGAAAAGATTAAAATATAAACAACTGTGGTTATTAATAGGAAGTCAGGTGGCATTGATTAAAAGAAAACAGTAAAAATTCTCATTTGGAAGTAGTTTCACAATTATATCCTATGGATTAATTTAGTCTGGAAACTACCATATAAGAGTAATGCAAATTTAGCTGAGCTTTATAATTATGGACTATTTAAGGTGAAAAATTATCAGCCTAATTACATTATTCTATGCACAGAGCCTATGGTTAGATATTCTTGCATTTGAATTTCTCTGCCATCACATACCATTGCTATATACTTACTATCTTTCAAGCAGTGGAGTTTTTTTTTAATCTTTTTTTAATTTTTTTTTTATTTATTTATGATAGTCACAGAGAGAGAGAGAGAGAGAGAGAGAGGCAGAGACATAGGCAGAGGGAGAAGCAGGCTCCATGCACCAGGAGCCCGATGTGGGATTCGATCCCAGGTCTCCAGGATTGTGCCCTGGGCCAAAGGCAGGCGCCAAACCGCTGCGCCACCCAGGGATCCCCAAGCAGTGGAGTTTAAAAGAGGGAAATAGCCATATTATTTTACACTTTGCTCTATTTTTCAATGCCCTGTGTATAATGAATACTCAATAAGTATTGATCAATAATGTCTTATTGAACATTCAGATTAAAATGAATGTTTCATTGTTAATAATGTTTCTCTGAGCACAATGCAGTAACTAGGATCATCCTGACATAACTTCAAATGAATTATAAACTGGACAAGTTTGGGCAATTGGTTTACATTACCACTTATCATTTTCACTTATCATTTTTATATTCTGAAGTCTCCTTAGATGAGAATAGATCAGGCCTTTGAAGAGTTGTTATTTTCTTGGCTATCTCATAAGTCACTTATGCAATACAGAAGTGAAAATATTTTCAGGTTTTTAGATAATAACACTAACCAGACAAATGATTTTGAATAGCAGAGAGAATAAACTTCTTCCTATTTTGCCCTTTTTCTGTAAGACATTACCCTTTGTAATAGTGTGCACTGGTTAGTTCTCAAAATCAGTTGTGAATAAGAATAATCTAGGAATGTTGAAAAATATTCAGTTCCTGAATCTAACTCAAAGAAATTCTAATTAAATAGGAAATAATGATGGCTGCTGTGACCATTTCATAGCACTATGGGGTAGCATATATGAAAGATTTCTTTTTATTTTGAAATATTCTTCATGGAGCTTCAAGTATTATTACAATTATTAATACCCAAGAAACAATATAGGAAAAGATTCTCTTAAAAACATTTTTTCTAGGGATGCCTGGGTGGCTTAGCAGTTGAGCAGCTGCCTTAGGCTCAGAGCATGACCCCAGGGTCCTAGGATCGAGTCCTGCAGCAGGCTCCCTGTGAGAAGCCTGCTTCTCCCTCTGCCTGTGTCTCTGCTTCTCTCTATCTGTCTTTCATTAATAAATAAATAAAATCTTGAAGAAAAAAACACTTTTTTGGTATATGTTCATTATAAAGAAAATTTGGAAAATAATGGAAAGTATAAATTGGGATCTAAAATTTGCCTATATCCTATGGGGAAGTAACAACCATTAACTTTCTTCCCTCTTTGGAGCTTTTAAATTGTAGCATATAAGCACACACAATATTGCAATAATTATATGTATTTAAATAAGAAAATTTTCTGTGTAACTAGATTTCAGCTCCCAGATCAAGAAAGTGTAAGAATCCTCCCCATCTCATGTCCCCTTTCTCACAACCTTCCACCAAAGATAAATATCATTATCTCTGCTAATGCCCAAAACAAATTTTGTCTGCTTCTGATTTATATGTAACCTCTTCTTTCACTTATATAGACATTTTTGAAATTTATTCATACTATTCTGTATATTCATTTATTTTCATAACTTTGAATACACAGTTTGGGACAATTACAAATAGTCCATTATGAATATTTTTGTACATGTTTTGTGGCGAATATATATCTACATTGATGTTAAATATTTACTTAGGAATGGAATTGCTGGGTGATAAGGTGTGTATAGAATATGTATATGTTCAGTTTAGTAGACACCGCCGATTAGTTTTTCAAAGTAGTTGTACCAATTTACATTCTTCCTAGCAGAGTATGAACTTTTAGTTGCTTTGGTATTTTCTTTCTTTTCATTTCAGCCATTTTGGTTGATGAAGTACTGTCATATTGTGGTTTTCATTTATATTTTCCTGATGATTAATTAAGTTGAGCTTGTGACTATCATTGACATTTTGGTATATTTCTTTTTAGTCTTTTCTTCTATGTGTCCATATATGTGCATATGATATTTTAAAATTGGGATTATATTACATATTTAACTATTACATAGTTGAATATAAAATTACATCATGAGAATTCTCCATGTCCATAAGTATCCTTCAGAAATATTATTTTTAGAATATTGTTCTGACCCATCTCATTAAAAATAACTAAATGACATTTATTTTTCTGTCTGGCTTATTTCACTTACTATAGTACCCTCTAGGTCCACTCATGTTATTGCAAATGGCAGAATTTTCTTCTTTTTTATGGCTCAATGATTTTTTTATTTTTATATACTACATCTTCTTTATCTTTCATTTGTGATGAACACTAAGGTTGTTTCCATGCCTTGGCTGTTGTAAATAATGCTTCAGTGAACATAGGGGTGCACATATTTCTTCAAATTAGTGTTTTTGTTTTCTTCAGATAAATATGGCGAAAATAAATATTTTAACCCAGAAGTGAAAATTCTGGATCATATGGTAGTTCTATTTTTAATGTTTTGAAGAACTTCCATACTTTTTTCTATAGTGACTGTACCAACTTCTATTCTTGCCAACAGTATGAGGGTTCCCTTTTTTCCACAGCCAATATAAAAATTTTATATGTATAATATGAAAAATAAACAAAATAACATAGAAACAGACTCATAGACACAGGAAATTAACTATTGGTTACCAAAGAGGAAAGTGTTTGGGAGGCAGGAAAATAGGTGACAGGGATTAAGAGGCACAAACTTAGTTATAAAATAAGTCACGAGGATGTAGAGTGCAGCATAAGGAACATAATTTGTATGGTGACAGACAGTAACTGGATTTATCATGGGGATCATATAAAAATGTCTAATCACTATGACTTACACCTGAAGCTAATAGGATATTGTATGTCAATTATACTTCAGTTAAAAAAATTAACTGATCCTTTAATATCTGGATAAAAATAGAGAAAACAAATATTCGAGAAAACAATAACTGAAGTTTAAACTGAATAAGCAATTTCACTAGGTTAGTTTCTAGGTCTCTCTTATTTAAGTCATGGACATTAAGTTGATTAAATTGTGATTATTTTACCACATGATGAGAAGCAATGGAGTGGATCTGTAGGAACAGTAGTGGTAAAGTCAAATCAGGATGATGACATATTCCCTAGCTATGTAATCAATGGGAATTATTGAATATGAAAACAGTTTGTGCTACGTAAGACAAAGCATCATGATAATTTAGGAACTATTATTATAATTTTTGCACAGCATCTTGTAAATATGAGGCTGTCAATAAATATTTGCTCAAAGTCAAAACTACAGGTGGCCACTCCACAAGTAAATGCTATTTTATGATGTTCTATAGTTGCAATTTCAAAATTCCAGGTTACATACAGATGCTATAGAGAAATTTAGTATTGATCATAAATTGCCCCATTAGAAGAGACAAAAGATTCCAAGAATTTTTTAGATAATTAGCTAGAAGTTATGCTTAACTTGTAAATATCCATCCAACAAATGGTAGTCCATTACTGTATATGCCACCGTAGAACTGATTTAGTGAACTTGTTCACTCTTATGCTAATATTCATGATGTTAATAATGATGATGATTTTGTATTATATAATCATTATCTTAATTGATCTCCATGATAACTCTGTTAGGCTGGTAGGTCTTGTCTGTCATTTTACAGATGAGGACACTGAGGATATAGAGTCTAAGAGCGCTGGTCATCATCACATGACTAATAAATGGCAGTGAAGATATAAATCTAGGTCATCTGACTCCAATCTGTTTATATCTGGTTCCCTGCTCCATTTTCCTCAATAGCAGGAAGTTTGTTCAAAATATCTAGATATTTATTCCAGATCTCCATTTTACTTTGACTGTCTAAACCTAGTTTAGGACTGGTAAAACAAATCTGTTTAGAATTTATTTTCATAAAAAATGTTTTTCATAATAATAGCAATCAGAAGTTTCTTAATCCTGTACTATATAATAGGGGTACATGGGTGGCTCAGTTGGTTAAGTGACTGACTCTTGGTTTTGGCTCAGGTCATGATCTCAGGGTTGTGTCATCAAGCCCTGCGTGGGATTCTGTGCTCAGCTTGGGGTTCTCCTCCTCTCTCTCTCTCCCTCCCCTTCTGTTCCTTCTCCTGCTCACCTGCACACACCCTCTCTCTCTAAAATTAAAAATAAATACATAAATAAAAGACTGGACCACAGTATGAAATAACTCTTACTTACCTGTCAACTCTCAGCTCTGATAGGACTTTATTTATAAGGCCTTGCCACAGGATATTGCTACATATGATAAAAGATAAAATGCAAAATATTGCTTCTGAGTATATGGTTAATTCCTCCTTCCTCTTATGCTCTGAGGCCTTTCTTCTATGAATTCAATCTTTAGCTGTTCACTACTGTACCTGACATATTTTAGATGCTCAATATATATTTAATACACAAATAATTAGACCGTAAGAGCTACTTTGAGCAGTGTAATCCATTCCAGGATTGGACAAGAGATAGGCAGGCATACTGGAGAAAGAAGGCAGGAAATAAATAAACTTTGTTTTTGCTGAAGTTCTACCTCAGGCTAATGTTTGGCAAAGACACTCCCACAGGCTTCATATAAATCTTCTTGAACTCTGGTTACCTGTTTGCCATTTCCCACCCAAAGTAGGTTTGAACTACAAACATTAGTTTAGATCCCTGAGTACCAAAGACAATAGATAGGAAACAATTTTTTGGAGTTGGCACTGATGATGTTTGCCAGATTTAGCACACAAAAATGTGGGATATCCAATTAATTTGAATTTCAGATGAACAATGAATACATTTTAGTATAAACATGTCCCCTACTTAGATCCTGTATTTTATCTGGCAACTCTAAAACAGAGCCATCAATTGAGTTTGGTAATGGTAAGTATTTTACTAAATGTATTAATGTACCATTTTTCTCTAAGAAAGATTCATACCAGCTTAATGTAAAAAGCACAAGATATATTAGTAAATTAGAAATAGAAAACTAGGAATGAGTAAAATCTATAATTAATAAAATTAAGCTTTAAATTTCCCCCTAAACCTTCTGAAACAATTCAATGATTCATGATAAATCACATGTCTTGCAATTAAAAAGGTCATTTCTTAGAATGAAAAAATCATTATTATCATAAAGAAGAACTGTGGTATAATGGAGTGTATTTCTAGAACTGTGTTATAATAGATTGTTTGGATTCAAGTCCTTAAGTAAGTCTCCGAACCTCAGTTCAGAATTTATAAAATGAGATTAGCCCATTCTAGTCATCTAGCTATAGCTATGTAACAAATTACTGTATAACTTAGTGGCTTTGACAACCATTTTGTTATAGTTTGTGGTCCCTGGATCAGGAAATTCCATAGATCTTAGCTGGATAATCTGTGTGCTCAATGCAGCCTTGACTGAGATCATTCAGTAGTAATCCGCTTGGGTATAGGCTGTTCTGAGTATTCAAAATGCCTTCACTCACATATTTGTGCCTTAGTAGGATTATGTGGAAGGCCAGGCTCACCTAGGTCTACGGCTCAAGGTACGTACATTTGGTCACTCCAGTAAGAACAGTCTCAAAGTAGTAGCAGCTCAGGGCTCTTAGAAGAATTGTTCAAAGACCAAAAAAAAAAAAAAAAAAAAAAGGATATTGCCAATCTTTTAGGTCTGGGCCCAGAAATGGACACAGTGCTACTCTTTCATATTCAACCGGTTACAACAGTTACAGGACCAATCCAGATTCAAGAAGAGGAGACACAGACCCACCTTTCCATAGGAGGAATGTTTAAAAATTGTGGCGATCTTTAATCTGCCACTCTGACTCTTTACCAGTTCATGGGAAGATAGAATAAGATGATATATCCACAAGTACAAATAATATAAATGGTCTATTAGGATCTCGGGTACCAATCCTTTAAAAATCTCTTTTAACTATGGCTTCAACCTAATCCCTGCTACAGATAATTCCTTAAGTCAGGGAAAAGATATAAATGTTCTATGTAAATCAAATGCTTGGAACCCTCACAGGTACTCCTTTGAAAAACACAAGAACACTGGATGTTAAAAGCAGCTGATAAATTAGATAGTATCAGCTGTGTCTGAATGGTAAACCCCGCCGTCTTAGACCATTGGCCCAATAACAATCATCTTGGTTTACTCAGCCAGTGATTCACATGCCTAATTTATATTAATAATAGTTCCCAAGATTGGAAAGACACTCAATACTTTAGGAAGAGACAATACTATAATTTTTTTAAGTAGCTGGTTCATAAAAGAAAAGAAATTATTTTCTTTTTTAAAATTTAATGATTTTGTGTTTATTCATTAATAGAAGAAAACTTCCATTAAAACTTCACTTCACATAATGAGTTGTTAGCTTAAAGAATATGAACTCAGAATTGATTCTGTAACATGTTTCTTCCAGAATGCTGGGGATACAATTCCCAGCTCCATTCAACAATTAACACCAGAATTTGAGAACAACCAAAAGCTCCACCCATTTTCTTATTCCCCAAAATAGTTCTGCTGTTATCTTCATGGGTTATTAATCACTTTCTTGAGCTAAAGAGTGCTTTTGAGATGCCTTTGTTAAAATATGCATTTAAGCATTTTAGTTGCTAACATAGGACTTTAATGCTGGAGAGGACTCCAGTGTCTTCTATCCTTATCTATAGCCAAGGGAACACAAGTCCAGGGAGGTTAAATGATCTGCATTAGTTCATAGAGCTTTGAGTTATAGGGGCAGAACATGATATAACAAATTTATATCTATAAAATATTTGAAAGGCCACAAATCTGTTATGTTTATTTTATGCCATTTAATCCTCTTTTTTATTAAAGATTTTAAAATTTATTTGAAAGAGTGAGAGACAGCGTTTACTCAAGTGGAGTGGGTGCCAAAGAAAGTCTTTAATCAGACTCCCTACTGAGTGTGTAGCCCAGATGGGGCTCAATTCCATGACCCATGAGATTATGACCTGAGCCAAAAAAAGAGTTGAACACTCAATTGACTAAACCACCCAAACACCCATAAGGAAACTCTAAAAGTCAAAGCACCTGAAAACAGGTCAGGGGATCTTTCCACTACACATGTGTCCAACATCTGGGCCCTAAGAAAATAGGACATGGGACAGGTATATTTCACTTTGCAGGATTGGAAGTGGTAGAGGGTCCATAATCCAGACAGGCTGGTCTAGGAAGGCAGGCTGGATGGGTTATCGGAGTGAGAAAGAGGTAAGGAGTACAAACTGAAGCAAGAGATCCCAAAGGAAAACAGCTGTTGCCCAAATATTTTTAGGGGTTAATCTGAATAGCTTCTTTTTCCCTGAGTTCCTTTAATGGCATTAAAGGGCACCTGGCCTCATATGATCATATCTGAAGAAAAAGGACTTGCTGAATACAAGCTGCTTAGCCTTTTCTCCTTTTCTTTAATTGCTTTTGCTGAATTGTCAATAAATTCCCAAGTGTTTGAGCTAAGCAACGATGGAATAATTTCCATTTCTGCTTCTCTCAGCATGAAAGAAGGCAATCTCTTTCCAATCCAAGGAACTTGGTTAGCAAACATTAAGAAGCACCAGTTTCTCCGGTCCTTTTTACTTGTTTAAAAAGAAAAATCATAAAATATGATTTTTGTTTGTTTCTTTTGCAGCAGGAAGGATTTGCCCCCAAGCTTCTGAGATGTTATTTTCAGGCTTGTTCTGCCTGTCAATATCTGAAGAACACTTTAGAGCCATAAGATAGCTTTTGGGTGCATGAGGAGAAAATGAACATCAAAAAGTTCCTCAAGGGAGACACTGCTGCCACTATGGAACCTGAGAATATGGCTTACATCTTTTATTGATGTCAAAAGACCCTCAATTGTGGATCTTTCATCAAAAATTCCAGTAGTTGCATTTCTAATTAAAGATCCTGGAGCTATTTTGCAGTATCTGAATTTAGATGATGATGATGATGATGATGATGATGATTGATGATGATGCTGAAGATAGATAGATAGATAGATAGATAGATAGATAGATAGATAGATGATAGATAGTGATAAAGAGACAGAAAGACAGAGATGGGAGAAATAGAGACAGAGACAGAGAGAATAATTTAGATAAATATTAAAGTAGATAAATTCTATCAAGTGTTTTATGAAAATCCAATTATAAGACAGAATATCTGAGGGTAAATACTGGTTCTACTGTGATGAGAAGATAAGGAAATAATGGTCCCATTGACCCCAAATGTTTCTTGGTAATGGAAGACATAAAGTGACAAGATTGACATGGACAGTAACATTAACCTCAAGAGATATTATTGTACTAGAAATTTCAGATACTCTCAGGAAGGCTTTTTTCAAAATTAAAATATTTAATTGTTTTTATTATAAATTATTTTATAATTTTGTCTTCAAATGTGAGATAATTTAAAAAGTAGACCAAAAGAGCTCCCATCCATCTCCACATCTTCTGCACACCATCCCTGCAATACACACCCTCCCCATAAACCCAAGTCTAGAGGTATCTACGGTTAACAGTTTTAACATAGCCTTCTGGACTTGTATTTGCAGATAAACATTTTAAATTAATGTATTAATACTTTAAATAATGTTCTATAATAACACTCTTAATCACTAGTATATCATGACCATCTTTCCACTATAATACATAATAAAATTATCTCATATTTTGTAATGATTACACAAAAATTCATTTTCTGAAGTCCATTTTCACCAAGACCCTGCTAAATTTAGATGTTTTCCAAATGTTTTCTATTTGAACGACTGCTATAACAGATATCCTTGAATGTATATAATGATACATTTTAATGAATTTATCCTTAAATTCTTGTAATGAAATTTTGGGCCAAAATGTTTGCACATTTTGTGAGGTAATACATTTTATTAGATGGCCTTCCAGAAGATTGTAACATTGCTTGCTCCCACTAAGACCTGTGAACATTCCTGCAAAGATTTTTGTGCTTCCAATGCTTCTTTGCAAGAGATTGTCTCTTCCATTCAGGGACTATTGAGAAAGTGATGATTTCTCCAGAAGCCAAAGAATCAATGGATAAGACATCATGAGACTCTAAGACAAGGCTAAAATTCCAATAGTGGCTGGATGGCTTTCTTCAAATCTGGTGCCAGATAAGACATTTGTTTAAAAAGTTCATATTCCCATGTTTTATTGAGGGCTGTACAAGTCCCCCAGCAACTACTTTATGGGATGTATTTGAGTTTTCTTTTTTTTTTCCCTCCATACAGAATGCACTTATAATAGGTGAAGTACTGGGCAGGAAGTTGTGGTACATGGAGCTTTGCCACCAGGAGCATATGAACTATATAGTAGGGGAATTGATTTGTCAAGGCAAATCACACAGATCAGGCTAGACATTGCTATTTAAAGTCAGGCAAACACAACTGTTGCAGCTATTGGTTTTGTTATGTGGGCTATGAGGGGCAGAAATACTGGTTTGTATCAGCAAAAATCAAACTTGGATGAGACAATGAGAAGAACACACTCCAAAGCAAGCAGAGCAAGAGGTCAGGTGGAGAAAGTGCTTCACAGAGTAGTTCAGGCTTTGAGTACTGCTCCAGATAAATATAACTTAGACTTAGTTGAAGGCCCTCTGAATTGTAATCTATTCAACAAAGATATCAATATACACACATAATGCAAATACACATTATAGGTATACATATGTGTGTGTGTGTGTCTGTGTGTGTGTATCCGTGTGTCTGGGTATATATCTGTGTGTGTCTATACATATGTATATTTAAGGTTATAGCAGTAATCAGACAAAATCTTTGCCCTTATGGAACTAGTAGTTCAGTTAAAGGGGACTAAAGATTCTGATCACCAATTTCAATATGTGCGTGTGTGTCTGTTATGGGGAGATTTTCCCCCATGCTACCAACAATTTTTTAACACTAGCAGGGTGTCCTACCATTCAGTTAAATTCTGACACTATCTCCCGAGAGATAGCACCAGATTCCAAAGGTTAACAACTCAGTCCCACAAAACTGCCCTTTGCTTCAAGTGCCAATCACAAGTCCAAATTGTCACCCATCCCTCTGATCAACAGGTTATATATGAGAGGTTCCAACAACCCGTTTCTTGGATTTGATTCATTTGCTAGAATGACTCACAGAATGCAGAGAAAGGTTTTACTTACTAGATTAATAGTTTATTAGAAAAAGATATAACTAAGGCACAGCCAGGTGTAAGAAATACATAGGACAAGGTGTGGGAAAGGGAGACAGAGCTTCCTGGCTCTTTCCTAGGGTACTTTCCTCAAACCTCCACATGTTCATCAACCTGGAAGCTCTCTTAACCCTGTCCTTTGTTTTACCATGGAGGCTTCACTACATAGACATGATTAATTAAATCATTGGCCTTTGAAGTTTGGGTGATTAAACTCCACCACCTCCAGCCCCTCTTCTTTACCCTGAGTGGGGGGTTCGGGAACAGGAGGTGTCTGAAAGTTCCAACATTTGTTATGATTTTTATAATAAATTATAAAATATTAAAATCCAGGTAAACAAGGCACCTGTAAGTACACTTGGGAAGTCTCTGAAAGAGGAATATAAGTACAAACAGGACTTCCTGCTAATCAAGTGATACAAAGAACCTCCACTGCTTGCTAAAGATGGGAAGTCCTGAAGGCTGGAGAACTTGGGGACAGTTGAGAAATGGTCTGGATCTCCATACCACACAGTTTTAATAGTACCTGTAAATATTTATGTTCCTTCCTTATAGAAAATACAATTTCAAGATATCCTTCCTCATGTTAAATGCCTAGAATTTATGTTTGTCAGCTAGAGATTCTGGCTCCTACCTTCTCACTCACAATGCCACAATGCCATACTGAGACACAGTATGAACTCAGATCCAAAAGAAAGAGAGGATTCTAACAAGTGCTTATTTATGAACTCTTTCCTAAGAACCCATGTCATAAACATAAGTTCTAATCATGATAAATCCATGCAAAAAAACCCCACTCTTCTCATACCCCTTATACAAATGTTGTTTAACTTCTTCTTCCACCTGAAGTCACTGGAAGTGGAATTCTGAGACCTTACTTATTTCTCTTCCTTTTTTACTTTACTGGAAAAGCTTCATGGCAAAAACTCATTTTACAAAATTCAGAGAATATGGAAATACATTGTAAAACTCAACATAAATTCACAGTATCACAGAGAAGACACTAACATTTCAGGGGCATTTAATTACAGTACAGAAATCAAAACTACACACCCCCACATACACGCATTTCTCATTATCTTCATTTTTCTGAGTATAATCTGCTTCTCAAAAACTGTGGGGTAGCAAATTTTTAATTAACAGAAGCCATATATCATTACTTTAAATTTTAAAAAAAGTTCTCAGCCCATCAAAACCTTCCACATAATTTCTCTAAATATCATTAAAATACTCTTAAACACAAATGTAACAACCCACCAAGAATTTCTGCATAATATACTGCCTATAAGACAACAATGGCCTAATTATTAAACTCTTAATGAACTCATTAGTAGGTATTTACATGCAGTCCACATAGAATCTATAATTAGCAAATACAAATTACATTTTTCTTTTATACCTCAGGAAATATGTAATGTAACATAATAAAATAATTAATTAGATAATAAAAATAACATTTAAATTGGACCTGAGCTTTTAGTGCCTCACAGAAGCTATCATTGGCAGTACTGAATGCCTAGACTGCAGGCGGAGAGAAGGAAAATGATAGTGATAACACATAGCCTATTTACACTCCTGTAGGGAGCAGGTGCAATGAGCCTGCAGCGCTCTGATCATCCTCTTGCCCAGACTCAAGGGCAGCTGAAGAGTCTTCTCTAAACAGTGTTTGTAAATTCCTTACAGTTTTGTTTTTAATTTAGGTAATGAGTTTGGATAGTGAATTAGTAGTCAGTTTTTGTTTACAAGTGATTTTTTTATAAGTGATTACAACGAATGTTCATATAGTGAAAGTCAGATAGCAAGGAATTATATGCATATACACATTTATGTATACATATATATGCATATGTGTACACAAACACACTCCACATTTATATATACACTCTGCTATATATGTATTATGACACATAACCACTTTTTTCACTAGTATTTACTAAAACATTTTCTATGCCATTAGTTTCCAAATCACTTTTTTAAAAAGACTTATTTATTTATTCATGAGAGACGCAAAAAGAGAGAGAGAGACAGAGATACAGGCAGAGGGAGAATTGTATTTTCTATAAGGAAGTCCCGCAGGAGCCTGATGCGGGACTCAATCCGTGATCCCAGGATCACCCCCACAGCCAAAGGCAGACGCCCAACCGCTGAGCCACCCAGGCGTCCCAAATCACATTTTTTAATGATGAATAGTGTTCCATCATATCCAAATTAATAAATTACCATCTTCCTACTGTTGGCCATTTAAATTTTTTCTAATTTTCCATTATTATAAACAATGCTTCATTTATAAATCACTGTGTAAATTTGTGATTAATTTTAAATTCTTAGAAGTGGAAATATTAAGTCTCCAGTTACAAACATTTTTGGAGCTCTTGATCCATATCACCAAACCATTCTCCAGGAAAGTTATGCTAATGACAGAACTGTAATGCAATGTAAGAATGTTTCCATTTCAAACACCTCTCCAATACTGAGCATTTTCTTAAAAAACAAAACAAAACAAAACAAAAACTGCATTGCCAATATAAGTGATAATAATGCTCCTGTACTTAAGTAACCATTTTTTATTACTATTTTTCTAACTTTTTTATTTGTTGATCATTTATATTTATTGACCATTTATACTTTTTTATTTTATAAATTTTTTATTCATGTTTTGCCCGGGCTCTTATTGGATTATTTACTTTTAAAATTTATTCATAAAAGTATTTGTACATTAAGCATAATGTTATCTTTTCAAAGTCTGAGAAATTCCAAAGCTCAAGCTATATTCTTATTTACCAAATTAAATCAACACCTTTAGGAGTACTTACTGGCATAAAATGAGCCTCATCAATTCATTACAGCACAGAATCTATGGAGTTTCCCATCTACCCTATATCCACCGCAAAAGCTTTTCAGCTTTACATTGGGGAGGGAGCCATATCTTCAAAGCTGGTCTGGGTTTCCCTAGGCCTGTCCTGATTTTCAAGAAGGTTCAATAAGTTGGTCAAGTAGTTCTTACACTCCTTTTCCTGAAGCAGTCAAGCCCTTTGATTTCAATCATTTGAGCTGGTCAGAGAGGGTTGGCCAGGGCTGAGACCTGGATCAGGTTAGTCCCTTAATTTGTCTAGGCCTCATTTTCTCCATCTGTAAAATCAAGTGCATGATGCAAGTGATTATTAGCATCCCTTTCAACTCTACCTTTCTGTGGGTCTTAATTTATCTAATACTGCATGTGTCTGAAAACGACATCTCATTAGAGGATTTATGACTCCATTTCTTTTGAATGCCCAATTCTTTATTTTGTTAAATGGATAAAACTTATATTTTCTTTTCTCGATTAACATTGACATGTTTTTTGCATATTTACTCACTGAGAATTCATTGCATCAGATGTGGCTCAGTCAACTGAGTGTCTGACTCTTGGTTGCAGTTCAGGTGATGATCTCAGAGTTGTGAGATCAGGCCAGTGTCAGGCCCCTTACTCAGCAAGGAGTCCACTTGAGGATTCTCTCTCTCTCTCTCTCTCTCTCTCTCTCTCTCTCTGACCCTATCCCCCCTTGCATGTGCACACTCTATCCTAAAAAAAAAAAAAATGATTGTATCACTTTGGAAAATTCAAGGCATATTATTAATGAAAAGATGAACATCTATTTATTCAACAAACATTTATTAAGCACTCACAGATTACAAGGCACTGTACTCTGTGAGTACAGTGAGGAAACTGCCGTGAGGAAACAACAATGGGTAAGAACAATCTCTATCTACAAGGACCCTATCGCCTGGTGAAAGAGGCAAATTTGTTATCAAATAATTATACTCTTGTAAAATAACACTGATGACATTCACATAAAACTAGTATGCAGTCACAAACAAGGAATGCGGGAGTAAAGGAAAACTTTACAGTAGAGCTGATACTTGAACAAAGGCCTGAAACAATATATGGATTCCCTAGTACATCAAGGAGAAGAAAGAAGCAAGAGAGCTACAAATGGAGGGAACAGCATGCATAGAGGTGTGGAAGTATAATCCAGTATGGTATATTCTGTGGACAGCAAAGAGCTGGATAAATCTGAATTATACCTAGGGACTTGTGGAAAAAGAAACTTAGATGGAAAAAATAGTGAAGAGCTTTACTTGTGCTAAAAATAATGTGGATTTTGTCTTCTTGTTAATGAAGAAAGTTGAAGGATTGTTTTAAAATTTACATTCAGGGTGCCTGGGTGTTTCAGTGGGTTAGTCAGTCTACCCTTTTTTAAAAGATTTTATTTATTTATTCATGAGAGACACAGAGAAAAGAAAGAGGCAGAGACACAGGCAGAGGGAGAAGCAGGCTCCATGCAGGGAGCCTGACATGGGGCTTTATCCTGGGTCTCCAGGATCAGGCCCTGGGCTGAAGGCAGCACTAAACCGCTGAGCCCCCGGGCTGCCCCAGCAGTCTACTCTTGATTTCAGCTCAGGTCATGATCTCAGGGTCGGGCTTTGCACTACGTATGGAGCCTGCTTAAAATTCTCTCCTTCTCCCTCTGCCCCTGCCCACTCCTGTGCTCTCTCCCTCTAAAAACATAAAATAATTTACATTTATTTTTATTTTTTTTATTTTAATTCCAGGATGCATACAGTGTTATATTAGTTTTAGGTGTACAATATAGTGATTCAACAATTCTATACATAACTCAGTGCTCATCAAGAGAAGTATACTCTTAATGCTCTTCATGTATTTCACCCACCTCATCTCTGGTCATTGTTTTTTCCCTATAGTGAAGAGTCTGGGTTTTGTTTTGTTTTTTAAAGATTTATTTATGTCTCTTAGAGGGAGTTGGTGGGCAAAAGGAGAGTGAGAGAGAATCTCAAGCCGACTTCACACTGAGCAGAGTTGAGGCTTGATATCAGGAGCCTGAGATCATGATCTGAGCTTGGACACAACCGACTGAGCCACCCTGGTGCCCCAAGAGTCTGTTTTTTGATCTGTGTCTTTTTTTTCCTTTGTCCATTTTTTTTTCTTAAAATACACATGTGAGTGAAATCATATGGTATTTGTTTTTCTCTGACTGACTTATTTTGTTAACATTATACCATCTAGGTCCATCCACGTTGTTGCAAATGGCAAGATTTCATTCCTTTTTATGGGTAAATAATATTCTATTGTATAAATATACCACATTTCTTTATCCATTCATCTATTGAGACCCTTGAGCTGCTTCCATATTTTGGATATTGTAAATAATGTTGGAATAAACATAAAAGTGCATAGATCCTCTGTATTCTTTAGGTGAATACCAAGTAATTCAATTCCTGGATCATAGGGGTAATTCTAATTTCAAACTTTTTAAGGAAGCTTCATAGAATTTTCCACAGTGGCTGCACCAGTTTGCATTCCTACAAACAGTGCACAAGTGTTCCTTTCTCTCCATATCCTCACCAATACTTATCGTTTCTTGGTTTTTTTATTTTAGCCATTCTGACAGGTGTAAAGTGATATCTCATTATGTTTTTGATTTTCATTTCACTGATGACAAGTGATGTTGAACATCTTTTCATGTCTGTTGACCATTTGTATGTTTTCTTTAGAAATATGTCTATTCATAGCTTCTGCCCATTTTTAATTGAATTATTTCTTATTTTTCGATGTTGAGTTGCATAATTTCTCTGTATATTTTATGTACTAACCATCTATCAGATATGTCATGGGCAAATATCTTTTACCATTCAGTATGCTGTCTCTTTGCTTTCTTGATTATTTCTTTTGTTGTGCAGAACCTGCTTATTTTGATCAAGTCCCAGTAATTTATTTTTGCTTTTGTTTCCCTTGCCTCAGGAAACATATCTAGAAAAATGTTGCTATGGTTGATGTCAGAGAAATTACTGCCTGTGCTCTCCTCTAGGATTTTTATGGTTTGAGGTCTCACATTTAGGTCCTTAATCCATTTTGAGTTTATCTTTGTGTAGGGTATAAGATAATGGTCCAGTTTCAATCTTTTCATGTAGCTGTCCAGCTTTCCCAATACCATTTGTTGAAGACTATCTTTTTCCCATTGGATATTCTTACCTGCTTTGATGAAGATGAATTGACCATGTAATTGTGATTTATTTCTGGACTTTCTGTTCTGTTCCATTGATCCATGTTTCTATTTTTGTGCCAGTACCATACTATTTTTATTACTACAGCTTTGTAGTATACTTTGATCTTTGGAATTACGATACCTCCAGCTTTGTTTTTCTTTTTCAAAATTGCTTTGGCTATTCAAGGTCTTTTGTGTTTCCATACAAATTTAAGGGTTGTTTTCTCTAGTTCTGTTAAAAATCCTGTTAATATTTTGATACGGATTACATTAAACCTGTAGATTGCTTTGGATAGTAGGGACATTTTAACAATGTCTGTTCTTCCATTCCATTTGTTTGTGTCATCCTCAGTTTTCTCATCAGTGTTTTGTAGTTTTCACAATACAAATCTTTCACCTCCTTGGTTAAATATATTCCTGGGTTTTAAGATTATTTCTGATATAATTGTAAATGGGATTGCCTTCTTAATTTCTCTTTCAGCTGCTTCATTATTAGTATATAGAATGCAATAGATTTCTGTATATTTATTTTGTATCCTATGACCTTACTGAATTGATTTATCAGTTCTAGCAATTTTTTTTGGTGGAGTCTTCAGGGTTTTCTATATGTAGTATCATGTCATCTGCAAATAGTGAACATTTTACTTCTTCCTTATCAATTTTCTTTCTTTTTGTTGTCTGATTGCTATGGCTAGGGCTTCCAGTAGTATGTTGAATAAAAGTGGTAAGAGTGGACATCCTTGCCTTGTTCCTGACCTTAGAGGAAAAGCTCTCAGTGTTTCACCATTGGGTATGATGTTAGCTGTGGGATTTTCACATATGGCTTTTATTATGTTGAGATATGTTTACTCTAAACCTACTTTGTTAAAGGTTTTTATCATGAATGGATGTTGTACTTTGTCAAATGCTTTTTCTTCATCTATTGAAATGATTATATGGTTTTTATTCTTTCTTTTATTAATGTGGTGTATTATGTTGATTGATTCATGAATAATGAATCACCCTTGCATCCCAGGAATAAATCCCACTTGATCATGTTGAATGCTTTTTTTTTTAATGTATTGTTGGATTAAGTTTGCTAATATTTTGTTAAGGATTTTCACACTTATGTTTTTCAGAGATATTGGCCTAGAATTCTTTTTTTGTAGTCTCTTTATCTGGTTTTGAAGTCAGGGTGATACTGGTCTCATTGAATGAATTTGGAAGCTTTTCATCATTTATATTTTGGAAAAATTTGAAAATAATAAGTATTGACTCTTCTTTAAATGTTTGGTAGAAGTCACATGTGAAGCTGTCTAGTCCTGGAATTTTGTTTGTTGGAAGATTTTTTTTTAAAGATCTTATTTATTTGGAGAGAGAATCCACTCAAGCAGGAGGAGGGGTGGAGGGAGAAGGAGACAGAGAATCTCAACTAGACTCCACACCAAGCACTGAACCTGATGCAGGGCTCACTTTCCAGACCCTGAGATCATGACCTGAACCAAAATCAAGCGTCAGATGCTTAACCAGCTAAGCCACCCAGGTGCTCCTGCTGGAGCTTTGCGTTGTTTTCTGTTTGTTTGTTTGGTTGGTTGGTTGTTTTTTTTAAAGATTTTATTTTATTTATTCATGAGAGACACAGAGAAAGAGAGGCAGAGACACAGGCAGAGGGAGAAGCAGGCTCCATGCAGGGAGCCTGACCCGGGACTGGATCCCAGATCTCCAGGATCACACCCTGGGCTGAAGGTGGCGCTAAACTGCTGAGCCACCAGGGCTGCTCAAGAGCTTTTTGATTACAGATTCAATTCCATTGCTGATAATTGGTCTGTTCAAATTTTCTATTTCTTTTTGATTCAGTTTTGAACAGTTATATATTTATAGGAATTTATTCATTTCTTTTAGGTTGTCCAATTTGTTGGCATATAATTTTTCATAATATTTTCTTACAAGCCTTTGTATTTCTGTGGTTTCAGTTGTTACTTCTCCTCTTTCATTCTTTCATTTCTGATTTTGTTTATGTGAGCTCTCTCTCTCTCTCTGATAAGTCTGGCTTATCAATTTTGTTGATTTTTTCAAAGAACCAGTTCCTGGTTTCATTAATGTGATATATATATATATATATATATATATATATATATATATATGTTTTTATTTCACTTATTTCTGCTCAAATTTTTATAATTTCCTTTCTTCTACTAGTTTTGGGTTTTATTCTTCTAACTCTTTTAGGTGTAAGATAGGTTGTTCATTTGAGATTCTTCTTGTTCCATGAGGCAGGCCTGTATTGCTATTAACTTCCTTTTGAGAATAGCTTTTGCTGCATCCCAAAGATTTTAGACATTGTGTTTTCATTTTTATTTGTCTCCATGTATTTTTTATTTCCTCTTTGATTTCTTTGTTGACTTATTCATTGTTTAGTAGCATATTCTTTAACCTCCATGCATTTGTGCTCTTTCTGGATTTTTTTTTTCTTGTGGTCAACTTCTAGTTTCATAGCATTGTAGTCAGAAAAGATGCATGGTATGACTTCAATCTTTTTTAATTTGTTGAAACTTATTTTGTGGCCTAATATGTGGTGTATTTTGGAGACTATTCTATTTGCAGTTGAAATGAATGTGCATTCTATTTTAAGATAGAATGTTCTGAATTTATCTATTAATCAATATGGTCCAGTGTGTCATTCAAAGCCACTCTTTCCTTTTCATTTTCTGTTTGAATGATCTGTCCATTGATGTAAGTGGGGTGATAAAGTTCCTTACTTTTAGTTTATTACTATTAATTACTTCTTTTATGTTTGTTATTAGCTGCTTTAAGTTTTTGAGTGTTCTTAAGTTGGGTGCATGAATTTTTACAATTGTCATATCTTCTTATTGAATTGTTCTCTTTATTATTATATAGTGTCTTTTTTTTTGTCTCTTGTTACAGTCTTTGTTTTAAGGTCTATTTTGTCTGATACAACTATTACCAGTTAGCTTTCTTTCAAGTTCCATTTGCATAGTAAATACTTTTCCATCCCTTCACTTTCAATCTGCATGTATTGAATAGTTCTTTAGGACTGAAAATGAGTGTCTTGTAGGCAGCATATAGATAGGTCTTGTTTTTTTATCCATTCCATCACCCTATGGCTTTTGACTGCAGCATTTAATCCATTTTACATTCAAATTAATTATTGATAGATATATATTTATTTCCATTTGTTACTTATTTTTCTTGCTTTGTAATCTTTCTTTGTTCTTTTCTGTTCTTGACCTCTTCTTTCACAATTAGTTGGCTTTCATTAGTGATATATTTTCGAAGTGATATATTTTCTCTTTATTTTTTACATATCTGCCTCTGGTTTCTGATATTTGGTTACCATTAGTTTGTATATGACATCTTCTGCATATAGCAGTCTATATTATATTATGTTAATGATCTCTTAAG
Organism: Canis lupus dingo; assembly: GCF_003254725.2. Taxonomy (NCBI): domain Eukaryota; kingdom Metazoa; phylum Chordata; class Mammalia; order Carnivora; family Canidae; genus Canis; species Canis lupus. The sequence goes on along the minus strand of NC_064276.1, from coordinate 13,422,538 downwards.
TTTGAACCCATTCTTTACTCCTCTCCCTCCCACAGTGCATGTTTTAGGTATATGATATCATACATTACATCTTTTTATTTTGTGAGTCTTTTGACTGATTTTTACAGATATACTTATTTTCACTGCTTTTGTGCTGCCTAGTTTTCTTACTCTTATGGCTATTCCTTTCCACTCAGATTCCCCTTTAACATATCTTGTAAGTCTGGTTCACTGGTTATGAATTCCTTTAACTTTTATTTGTCTGGGAAACCCTTTATCAGTCCTTCTATTCCGAATGATAGCCTTGCTGGATAGAGTATTCTTGGCTGCATATTTTTTTCCTTTCAGCACTTTGAATACATAGTGGCACTCCCTTTTGGCCTGCAAGGCTTCTGCTAAAAAATCAGCTGATAACTTTATGGCATTTCCCTTGTATGTAACAGTTTTCTTTTCTCTTGCTGCTTTTAAAATTCTCTCTTGGTCACTACTTTTTACCATTTTAACTACTATGTAGTTTGGTGTGGATCTCTTTGGATTGGTTCTGTTGGGAGCTTTATATGCTTTCTGGATCTGGATATCTGTTTCCCTCCCCAAATTAGTGTGTTTCAACTCCATGCTGTTTCCTAGAGGTGGCTGTGTATTTAGGATGGGAGGTGGAGGAGGGAAATAGCACCTACCAGCTTTTTTTCCTTGAGGTGTCTCCTGAGATCTCTGTCCCTCTGGCACGTGCTCTAAGATCAGTAAATAATTCTCCCTCCCATATACCCCAGGCTTTTTCAAACTGCTGCTTCTATGCTGCCTCCTGTTGGGTTGTTTGTTGTGCTGTTAAGAGTGAGAACTCAGTTTCCTTTCACCCTCCTGTTTCTCCCAAAGCCAACCAAGCCTGATTTTTTTAATTCCAGGTTTTAAGTCTTACTGGTTATAAGAACCTACCGTATTCAGCCCCTCTGATTTTCAAAGCCAAATGATATGGAGATTGGTCTTACCCATTTGGGCTTCCTGGCATGAAGGCTTGTTTCTCGTCTCTCACTGCACCCTCTGCATCTCTCTCTTCTGTGAATAGTTCTGCAGTTCCATTTAGCTACAGACTGCATCTCTGCCCTTCCTACCCCTTTTGATGTAGTGTCTTCTCCACATTTAGCTGTGGAGCTTGTTCTGCCAGTCTTTGGGTTGTTTTCTGTGTTATTTACACTGATATGAGTATTTATCTAGTTGTATCCATGGACAAGGTGAACTTAGGGTCCTCCTACACTGCCATCTGCAATTTACATTTATTTTTAAATGTTGACTTTCATTATTTTATAGAGAATTATAATGAGGGAGAGGATGTGTAAAAATTTAGGAGCTCTTAGTCCAGAAGGTATATAATAAGAGTCTAAACTAAGGCACTCTAAGTATATAATATCCTAGTGATCCTAGTGATTCATTCCTTATGGAATTAAAAAATAGTCTCTGCCATCCTGTCACAAAATACCATAGGCTTTAATAAATACCAAGACTATTTTATTTTTAAAAAATTATAATTTTACAAGCATTTATCTGCAGGTATTATGTATCACATCAAAGTCTTATTTCTTCTTTCAAAATAGCCTTAAAATTTCATTTTCCCCCATAGAACTGTCTGTTGTAATAGTAGGTAAATGGGAATTGGGTAATCTAAGAAAGGAGAATTATGTGAACCAGGATTAGAACCATGGATTTCCCTTAGAAGTTATTCTACATTTCTTATAGATTATATCACCCCTCTACTCATGCTCACTCACTTGCTCTCTCAAATAAGTAAATAAAATCGCTTTAAAAAAAAAAAAGAATTTTGTATTATAAGGAATTCCCAGCATAGGGATGTGTTCAAGTGGAGGATCAATAAAGGTTTTATGAGGGTAATGGAATTTGAAACCAAACTTGAAAGAAGAATGAGCTTTCATTCCAAAGGAGTAAAGGAAAGAGTATGAGTATAACTTGGACTGTTTGGATGTTAATATAATATTATAGTTATTACAAAGTTAGGACATATACAGAACTGAAAAATGACAGGGACCAGTTTGTGGAAGATGATTGTATTAATAAGTATTCTTTTGGTTGCAAGTGACAGAAAATTCAACTTAACCAGAAAAGAGAATCTATTAACTGAAATAACTAAAATTGAGAAGTAAGCTAGCTTTAAGTATAGTTTATTTAGTGGCTCAAATTTTGTCCCCGGGAGCCTGACTAGACTTTCTCCTTGATGTTGATTTTCTTTCCAGTTTTAGAGTGCTAGATGCTGGCAGCTTCAAGCTTACATCATTAGTGCACCTGGTCTAGAAGAAGAATGAGTCTGCTCCCAAATAGTCCTGGGACCGAATTCATTTGCCCTGGTTGGCTGACTTGGGTCATATGCCCATCCCTAACTGTGACTATGGGGATTAAATGCACTGTTGGCTCAGCCGGGGTCATATGTATGACCCCCAAAGCCTGGTGGTAAAATGTTTCCCACCACACAAATGGGCAAAAATGGGGAAGAAATGCTCCCTCAAAGAAAGACAGTGCTCCCTGACACTAGAAAAACTGGCTCTGAGTGGCAACTATGTTCCATGACTATGAATAAAAAGCTAATGTTTATATATATTGGTAGGCAATAAGAAAGCACTAAGATTTTTGAACTGGGCAATAATATGATCAATGCTTGTCTTTATGAAATTGATCTGGCTGCAATGATTATGATTACCTGGCATGGAGATGAGTGAAAGTGATAAAACTAGCTTTGAGATTGGTAACAGATTAAAAGAGTTTGTGCTAGGATGGTGGAGATAAGAATAGTAAGGAGGAGTCAAAAGCAAGAGACATTTCTGTTTGCAAACATATTTTCACCAAGACTAAGAAAGTCTAGAAGGTACATTTAATATTAAAAGCAATATTGGATTGCTGAAAGAACATTGTCATAAAGAAAAAATATATATAAATTATTTTAGTGTAATTTCTTAAACTGGTTTAATAGGAGGCCTAACTCTGAAGCCTTCAGCTTGTTTATTCATTTAGAAGAACATTGCTGCCATCTTCTAGTCACCGGAGTCCATGTACTTTTCTTCAGTCATAATTCCCCTGACAACTAGGGTCTGCTGTGTGGGCTTCCAAAATTCTTTCTAGATCTAATGCCCTGAACTCCAGTTAATCCCATTCAGTGTGCCAAAGACACAAAAAGGGCAAGTGGGCAAACTTTAACAAAATGTTCCTCCATCTGATTGAGCAATAAAAACCAATTAGTCATTTTAATTTGGGTCTACAGTTTTTTTACTTTTGTTCTCTCCTACACCATCTTTGAGCAGAAGGGTTTAAATTGTATGGATTATAAAAGAATGGTTGAATCACCACCAAAAGACTATTATTAATGATTTTTTTTAATCTACAACGTACTGACATCATCATTATTACTCAGCTTTTTAAAGAGATTTAATAAATCCTGAATTTTCAATAACCATTTAAAATGCAGGAGGATTCATTTGTTAATAAAATTTAACTTGATCAATACAAAATATATTTTGCCTCTGCTCAACTCTTTAGTTTAATTATAATAATTAAAACTGAAAGCAGTATTAGCACATTTCTTGCTGTAAGAAAACTGTGTTGTGACTTTACATCACATCCTCTGGCCACTCAAAATACAGTAAGATTATCTTATAAATAGAAGGGAATATGCATTGCGCTTTTCTCTTGGTACAGATGTTGCTCATGTGCTATCATTGCAAAAGGCAAGAGCTAGCTTTGCCACATATTTACATGAATAAATAAACCATCTAGGCAACAGTTGTTGCTCAAATTTGATGGTAATACAAAGCTCTTCAAGATCTTGTTAAAATGTGGATTCTAAAAATAAAAAAATAAAATAAATAAAATAAAAATAAAATAAAATGTGGATTCTGATTCAGTAAGTCATGGATGGGACCTGAGAGTCAGCATTTCTAATAAGCTCCCAGGACACTGATGCTGCTGGTCAGTAGACCACACTTTGATTATGGAGGGTCTTTACACTTAAAATGAGAAATATTTTCTGAAACCAATATCTGGTATTAAATCATGCCCATTTTAGGTTGCAAAACAACAATGTGAAAGGAATGAGCTATGGATTATCTTACTTTTCCTCAGATGCAATGTATGCCTTAATAATATGAATTATTTTGAGTTTACCTGGGCAATCATAATCCAGCCACTTATAAGTCAGACTGTTGCTGATGGTCATATTACTGCCAATGAATTGTGTACCTGTGTGCAGGTCTGGTTAGAAAAGATTCATTAATAGCCAGTCCTTGCACGGTGTATACAGAGACTTTTCTTTTGCTTCCCCTATAATAGAAGTAATTGTTTGAGTTTGACACATATTACCAATTCATCTTCAAAGTTGTTTTTCTCATGATTCCAATCCGTAATATGAAAACTAGAAAATACTGTGAAGGGTCAAATAAAGCATTTAGATGTTTGGCAGAGTTTTCCATTTTTATTCTAGTATCAGAGAAGCAGACACATAGCTCTTGCCACTTGCCTTTGTTCCAAAAGAACCACACCTTTTCCAAACTACTGCATCTCTGATTTGTTTGCCTTATGCCAGTTTACCTTAATGATTTCCTGGGGAGAACAGAAATCACACAAAGAGATGCTTTCTCACCATTACTGAAGTTAGATAATAGAGAAAGTTATGCACATTTTCTCCTTTTAAGCTCTTTTAAAAACAACCTATTTGCAATTTTCAAAAGAGATTTCTACAAATATATTATGGTTCAGCCTTTTGTTATGTGTATCATAAAATCCTTAGGGTTCACCAGAATACAGTTCATACCTGTTTTATCCTATGGATTTTTCTACTCGTCTATCTATTTGCACATGAAAAGTTTCTTTTCGCAACAAAACACCATATTACTTGAGCTAAAATGCTAGATTTGGATGGCAGTTTTTGGTCTAGCCAAATGAGAAGTATAAATTGCTAGATGGTTCTGTGAATCAAAAGTATCTTAAGATACTGACATTTGAATTAATAGTCAGCCAAATGTGTTTTGCTCACAAAGCTTTTATTTATAGGCTTTGAAGGAAGTATTTGTGCTATAGAAAGGATTAAAGTTCAAAACTGAAGGGGAAATGTTTGACTAGAAGAGGTTAGATATAAACTTTTAAATAGGGGAAATGGGAAATTGTGGAATCTCTGTAAAGGTTTGTTTGTTTGTTTGTTTGTTTATTCAAAGTCTAGATAAATTTATCTTTCTAGGGTGGTCAAATGTACTCCTGTCCAGAAGCTGGACTATGGGTTCAATGAAGATAGAGACCACACTTGTATTATTCAACAACGTATTTCAGCACTTGGCACAGCACTCCCATGCACTAAGTTCTTAATAAATAAAGATGAAGACAGGGGTGTCTTCACAGATGCACTTTCATTCCTGGGATTTTCTGAATGTAGGGAGCAACTAAATGAGTTACTTAAGTTTTAAAAATGATAAATTGAATTTTATCTTCAGCTCTAGATAGTGGCCATGCTGGTCCAAATGCTTTTATGGTTGATGGCTCCTTGAATCTGCCATTAGATAATGGTAAGCTTATTATGGATTGGAAAAGTTCGGCCCCACTGTTGCTTCATAGAATTCTAGCACTTTCAAATCAAACAGTAGAATTTCCCCCAAGATTTTCATACCAATATTCTAGCATTTCACAATAAACATTCCCCCTCTTTTAAATTTGTACAGCTTGACATCTCAGGAAATGATCACTCATCTTTTCTGGACTGGAAAAAAGTCTGTGTATATACTCATATATGGTGATTTATAATTTATAACTCCCTTTGCATGCATTCAGTCCTCAGCAGACCTGTGCAGTAGGCTGAGCAGATATTTGCCTTACTTCAAAACTGAGAAAATAGAAAATTAGTAGACTTGTTCAAAAGATCAGTGAGGTAGTAAGATGGAATTACCACTTCTGCCTGCTGACTCCTATTCCAGTTCTCTGCCTTATAAAGGACAATAAAACAAAAATGGGTGGTACCTTACAGTTTTTCTATGAACATATCTCAATTTTCAGGATAAAACAATGAATTTATTATGCAAGGTTTGGATGTGGAGAAGCTGAAATCTAAAGAGGGCAAAGGAAAATTTCCAAGGTTAACTACTGGTGAAATCTAATAGGAATCCATATCTCCTGCCTTTATAAGTCTTACTCATTTTGTGGTTGGTTGGTTGGATGGTCAGTCCATTGTTTTAGGACCACGGATGTACTGAATTAGATTAATCATTTCTTTGAGTCATTTCACCCTTTCCTTACCAGTCCATGCATAGTTCTGTTTTATTTAGTCATATAGCAATTTTTATAGAGTAATAATACATATCCTCAGATCACCAGCCAACCTAATAGCTAAGCCATTGACAATTAACCTTCATGTAAAATGCTTCCCCATCTCTTTCCCCGCCTCTCTTCACCCAATATTACCAACATTCTGGATACTATATTCATTCTCCTACTGCTTTCCTTATTATATTGTTATATATGATAGATATTTATGTTCCTAGGGAGTTGATATACTTTTTTAACTTTTTGAAATGTATATCATGCTATACGCACTATTGGGGGGGCGGATTGTATCATGCTGTATATACCTTGGAGGGCATGTTGTAGTGAAATGGAGATCTTATTACCAACAAAGCTATGTAATCATATACATTTATGCCAGCACATGGTGTGTGTATATGTATACCCATTTATAATGTGAAGACTATGGAACTATCCAGTCTCTATTTTTTTTTAAGATTTTATTTATTTATTCATGAAAGACACGGAGAGAGAGAGAAGCAGAGACACAGGCAGAGGGAGAAGCAGGCTCCATGCAGGGAGCCGGATGTGGGACTCGATCCCGGGACTCCAGGATCGCGCCCTGGGCCAAAGGCAGGCGCTAAACCGCTGCGCCACCCAGGGATCCCCCTATCCAGTCTCTTTACCTTGGGACATATCTAAATGCACTCTACCTATATATTCTATAGTAACGACCTATTCATTGAACAAATATTTTTAGAGGACCCACCCTGGGGCAGGAGGTACAATATTATTCTGATACATCCGTGCGAAATCAGATACACTCCTCTCCCCAAATATCCCTGGGCTCATGGGAATAACGTTGCCTATATAGAGACAGACAATAAATAAAATATGTAAAACATACAGGATGTTAGGTGATGTTAAGTGCCAGGGAGAAAAATCATGGAAGGCCTGGGGTTTGGGGATTTTAAATGCAATGCTCAGCAATGAATGGAGGGTGGGGTGAGTGGGGCGTCTTTGTTCACGGAATGGCACGGAGGTAACTTGTGAGAACTGAATCCGAAGTCAACTCTTCGGAAGCCCCCACGCTCAGCCTATTACGCCTGCAGGATGCCAGGCTCAGGCGGTACCGACGGCCCCCGGAGAGACCGAGCGTCTTCCTCCCACTTTCCTCGCCTCCGACCGTCCGCCGCCGGCACCTCCGTGGCGGTGGCGGCCGCGGCCGCACCTGCACGCCCTGCGCGACCACCTCCGCGGGCCCTTGGCCGCCGCGGGCGCGCCCCGCCTCCGGGCCGCTCCCGGGTCCGCCGGGGACGCGCGCGCGCGCCCGGCCCGCGGCCTCTCGGCAGGGACGCGGCCGGGAGGGCGGCGCGCGCCCGGCTCGGCGGCTGCGGCGGCGGCTGGTGTGGGCGCTCACGTCAGGGTTGGGAGGAGGAGGGGGTTAGCGACGAAGATAGTGAGGGAGGCATGAGGCAGCCCGTCGGGAAGCGAGAAAGAGTTGGGTGGAGAAGCAGTGAGTTGTAGAGGCGCCCGGCGGAGCAGGACCTGCGCCTCGGGTGAGCGTGGCCGCCGGGGCTCCTCGGCTCCTCCGCGCGCTCCCCCGTGTCCGCTTTCAGCACCGCGAGCGGAGAACAGTTCCCGGCAGCCCGCAGAGCGGCGGGGCTGCCCCGAGCCTCCCCGCCCCGGCCCTGGGGCACGCCTGACCACAGCGTGCACGCCGCCTGCTCGCCTCCGTTGGTGTGCAAGGACACACGGGGAAAGCATCCGGCGGCCTCAGGGAGCCCTGAAGAAGCCCAAGCAGAATGTACCAGGGACACATGCAGGTAAGACACTGCCTTCGAACTGGCAAGAAGTCCTGGGGGCTAATTTAAGAGCAAGGTGGTTCACTAAGTTACTGTGGTCAAGCGCTTGCCTTCGCACAATTCAACAAGTGAAGTGGTGCAACATGACCATGACATTTCTGTCCGGTGCCATGGCTACAACTAGACAGGTTTGTGAGGGTGGGAGAAGGGGGGCGGGGAGACCTCGGAACTTCCACGGGGAAAGTTTGTTTTCTGTGCATTCCCCGAGCCTGTTTCTTTAAACAAGATCAAGGGATCCAAACAGAGGAAACCTGGAGATGACTCTGTTTCCGTTGTAATCCTATTGATGCATCTCGGCATGTATGTCAGCTGAAGGGCAAACAATAATTGGAAAGACAAAGCTTTGCTTCAATCATCTGCAAAGGTTTCTTGACAGTTAGAATACTTTACCTATTTTGTATTATTTTCTAAAGTGATTTTTTTTTTTTAATGGTCTGTGCTGTATTTTCCCTCTTCAGATAGTGGGACATTGTCACCTATCCCTAAAGTCACAGGATGACTTGGGAGGTTGAATTTCAAACATATGTCCAAGAGGCTCTAATGTTTTTCAGGGGAGGTGCTGCCTCTGGTTATTAATGCTCCTCTGAGCTAAGCCTCTGCTTCTCTCAGATGCGCTCTACTCTCCTGGGAAAAATTATTTTAACCTTGACTCCAGTTCTCATTCACATGGTTGGTTCTTCCTTATAAAAGCAGGTGTACGCTTTGGGGGAAAAAAACAAAATACTAACTCAGCTTCCTAAAGTGTGAACTGAGCTTTTTTTTTTTTTTTTTTTTTTTGCTGTTCCTAAATGCTGTAGTCATCAGGTTTGATGTTGGAGCTTCCTTTCCATCCCAAAGATGATCAAATATAGTCATCATATGTGGTGTCTTCACACTAGTGTGTAACGTGTGAATATTGACAATTTTGCTTCTATGTCATTGGAGCAATTGAAAATAGATAAATATGTTATTGCATTTACGACTTAGTATTACCAAATATTTATTTTCTAAATCTGTGAGGAAATTCTTTTAGACTATAATTTACTTTTATATAAAATGGTATTAATCAATTTCATAAGTTTTGTAAGATTTCTGAATCAGAAATAAGTACTATCAGAATTCCAAAAGCATTTCCCATATTACTGACACCATCCTGTTTGAAAATTATTAATGGACCTCTATAACAGTTGATGGATAATAATTAGTCACTAAGGTATATTTCTAGATATATATAATAGATGTGGTCTGCATGTTTCTTATTAAAACTACATTAATTGGAAAGTTTAGCAACAAAGAAGTATTCAAACAATGACTGTTGGAAAAATTAACAAAGGATTATAACTAGAATTTTATGTTTCCATTTGCACCGAAGAATGATGCTTATGATTTTATATATTCTCTATTTATTGTCCCTAAACAGTTTCTTTACAGGCTTAAAATAGGAAGGTTTTACTGAATAGAGTCAATCTTCAGAATATTGCTCATTCACACAAAATTCATAATCAATTTACAAAAACTTTCTACATTATTTTTTTGTTTAAAATATGTTTTTGTGAATGAAGAATTAAAGCAACAATCTAATAAATTCAGGCACCCCAAAACAATTTTAACCTAATTTTCTGAATGTTTCAAGGAAGGATATTATTAAAACTTGATCATCTAGAATAATGTCTGAGGGTTTCATTTTATCGTGAGAGAATAAACAAAACTAAGATTCTGCATATACTTCCAACTTTAATGTTTTTTGCTTGTGCACTTCTATAACGGCAAATATGATGGCTTGCAGTAAAACTCACAAATCTTTGCTGCCAAGCTTAACTTGAAAATGTTACTAAGTAAAGACTGTGATCAATATGCTTGTCAACATTTCAGAGCACAATACTTTTTTTTTTCCTATTTACTATTGACCATTAATGTCAAACATAAAACTTCTAAGGCTTTAATAGTTCAGTAACTATAAAATGATATGATCATCTCAGTGGGATTTCCTCTCCCCCAGAAATAATGCCTGTTATAGCCTGATTTATAATATAGTTATTTGCTTGCATTTGAAAAGCCCAGTCTCTTTCCCAAAGAATAGAATTTAGCCTATAGACAAAATCTCCATTATGCTGATATGTTTAGATTAAATAAAGAATCCTTCCTTATCAGAGATAACATCGTCCTCCTGTGTGCACCTAACTGCAATCATGAAGGAGAAGATATATAGCCCAAACATTCCACAATATTTGTTATTAAAAATCTGAATACATATTTGGTAAAGTGGACCAGGGCCGAGCAGATTTGTTAACACTTCTGCCAACTTGAGAGTTCATTTGATACACTGGTGTTACTTGGCTGATACCTTAAAATGAGAGAGAAACAAGATATTTGCAGTCATTTGCTATGCCTTTTAATTCTTCTCTTTTCTGTATCCAAGAGATTCTAAAATAAAATGTTTTGTAAATCGGCAGTCTGGAGTGGGGAAGATGTTCACAAGAAGCCTTAAAAAATAGGCTAATTTAAACTCCTGTAGTGCCTTTGTTTTTACAACATAATGATTTTGTAAATAAAGTCTATTAAGCTAGACTTTACATCTAGCTAATTCATCAGTTTACCATAGAACCTGAATTCACTGTAGAAGCCACAGACTTTCTAAAACACACTCTGCTAGTTCATTTGAAAATTTGACATCCATTACATATAGAGCAGAGCAGAGCAGCCTAGATTTCTTGGTTTTGTAGTAAATGCCACAGGTATATTTCTTAGGAGCAGGGCCCCAGAGCTGTGCTGTTTTTCAACTGCCTCACTACTTATTTCCGAGGGGAATTTATCACCCAAGCAACTTAAGCAAAGGTTGTTTCTTTAGTGACTGTTTTAGATTTACTTTTTTTCTTCCCTTTTGACCAAGGGGGCCAATGGCGATTAAATATAGTTTAGATTCAGTTCACACCAAACTCTCTATTCCTATCAGATAACCCGTAGTCTTAATCCCTTTAATACCTCTGTATGCTCTGCACTGCAATGCTTGTTTGTACATGTGCATGTGAATTAACAATGCTAATTAGAGCAAAATAATTACGTGTCTCTGAATATTTCCTTAGCCAAATTTTTTTTTCCTGGGATAGTATAAATATAGAGCAATGTGATTTCAATTTTGAACTAAGATTTGTTTATTTTTAATGAAGCATCCTCAGTAATGCTTTTTGTTATAAAAGAAAGTTATTTCAGAAAGCAATCAAACAAAATATCTACTTGTATTTTTAACTGATCTCCGTTATGGGCATTCAAAATGAGACTTAAAATTTATTTAAGCTGGCTGAGGAAACATTCTACACTCTCTGGCTTCAAAAGATATTAACTTAAGAAAATGTAAGTGACAAAAATTGTGAGATTATTAACAGCTCTAAAAGTAGACATTTTATTTGTCTTCCCCCAAAGGCATTTTGTGTTTGTCTTTATTTATGACTTTACTTAGCTTTAAAAAAAAAATCATCATGAAGGGAAGCAGCTTGAGTAACATGAATTATGTTAAAACATTAGATCTGGCCACTGGGAATTCATTTAGGTTCACTGGAAACAACGAATATAAGAAGCCAATCCAAGATAAGATTATAAAATGTTGTTTCAACATCTATAACAGCAGTTTGTCATAACTGAAGCCCTTAAACAAAACTTTAAAATAAGTAATATTTGTCATGGGTATTTCCACTTCTCTAAGAGATCCATTTTCTTCTTGATGCCACCATTTTCTATCCTGTGTCATTTCCTTTATCAACCTTTTGCTAACAAAGATACAATTAATACTAGGACACTACATACATACACACACACACACACACACACACACACACCTTGCAGTGGTATTTGCATTTTCAGGGGAGTGTCTTCAAAGATTAGTTTTGGTAGAGGAGATGTTTTAAGGAGAATGTGGTAATGCTGGCCTGAGGCTGGAGTTTGTTGTTTTGGTCAGGTGTAGCTGCTGTGTTCTCCACTACTCCCATTTCAAATGGCACCTGCCCCTCCTCCTCAAAGTCTTATTATGAATGATAATCAGCATTAATGCTCATTTACTGAATGAATTTATTTTCCGAAATGGTACTAACTAGAACCCTCCTGAAGGAAATTCATGTACAGTGGAGCTGGTGCTCAAAATTATGACACAAGCTCGAGCAAGATTTTGAAATGCCTTCTGATATATTTACAAGCAAATCATGCTTGATATGAGAGTAATACTGAGCTCCTAACACTTAAAAATTATAATACTTATGGTATAATATTGCAGAATATTTAATTAACCTGAAAATATCATTCCCCAGACATACAGGCCAATAGTTTATATAATATACTTACTGCAAGAAACACAACATGTTCCTCCTAGAATTTGTTTATGATCTATAAACATTCTTCCTAAACACACGTGTTTTAAAGAAAAAATTCCAGCATATGAATGTTTTGAGTATAAGACATTTTTAAAGTAAGGATTAAGAAAAGGTTAGAACAGAACTTGTTAATTTTAAAGTCCTGAATCTCTAGTATTACAACTGCCAACCTAGGAAACATTAAGATGTGATGTATAATGTAGTCAAAACATCTGGCAGTCTGCTTTTTTACACTTTTCATTGAGATCACATGTTGCCAACACAAGCATAAGCTAGAGCTGTTTAAAGGTTTTCTTTTTTTTAAGATTTTACTTATTTATTCATGAGAGACACAGGGGTGAGGGGGGCAGAGACACAGGCAGAGGGAGAAGCAGGCTCCATGCAGGGAGCCTGATGTGGGACTCGATTCTGGGTCTCCAGGATCAGGCCCTGGGCTGAAGGCGGCTCTAAACCACTGAGCCACCCAGCCTACCCTGTTTAAAGGTTTTATATTCTAGAATTAACTTCTTGATACTTATAGAATAGCTAGTATGCATTTCCTGCAGTAAAAGTAAAGGTCAGCCCCAGCCTAATGTTTCATTATTAAGAGACTTAAATCTAATCTGAGTGTTTGGACACATCTAGGGGAATTGAGGTTGCCAAGTTTCCGAATATGTATCACCTTTTTATAATTCAGAATTTATTTACTATATAGCACATAACCCATGCATCAGGGACCAAGACCACTAGAGCCCTATGAATTAGGGGTTACATTTCTCTTAATGACCTTCATCTCCATCTCACCCACTTCTACCCCTCCTCACCTATGCCATCACTTTATTTGGGAAACCAAATGGAAAACTTCTTTCTTCATTCCATTAATAAATATTTTTATATCTTATATATTAGCATATTACACAGAGTATTTACAGGAAGATAGTTTATTCTATTGGTTAAATATCCATATCACTGCTGATTGTTCAGAGCTAAGAGTATAATACAACACACTGCCAATGTTGTCTTATTATGTCCTTTTTGACTGATATTTATTAGTACCAATGTACTACTTATCCTATTAAAATTCTATTAGATAAATGACCATTATTATTCTTCATGTGAGATTTTACTAAACTGATCATTCCTATGTATATTTTTTAGACAATCACTGTTAGAAATTGCACAGATGACAAATAATGAGCTCATTTATGTAGGAAGAGGCTACTTATCCACCATTTCATGCAACAGAAACACAGAGAACCCTGCCAGCAGCTCTGAAATGGGGCCTGAGCCAGGTGGGAAAGTTTGCATTGACGGTACATACAGAACTCCCCCAAACTCCTGCTTATGCATTGATACCTTTAAAAAAAAAAATCCAAAAACAAAAACAAAACAGAAAAACCCTACAAGTGGGACTTGGTATAGTGAAAACTTTTTTTTTTCCAAATAGACTGCCAGATGGTGACCTATAAGCCATAAAGATTCCAAGAGACGATTGGTGTTGTGATGCCAGAAATTTATCCAGCAAGCCCAAAATTCCCATTCCCACACACCCTCTTAAAAATTATATAGTTTTTAAAGCAACTGGTATGATAGAATAATTCATACGAGTAATGATTGAAGGAACTGGGGATGTTTAGCTTGGAAAGTAAAGACTCAAAGACACCACAATGACTTTCTGTAAATGTTTGAAGGGTTACTATGGAGGAAGAGGCTACAATTGTTCTGTATATCCTTAAGGGTTAAAACTGGTGTGGCATCCGGGTCAGATAAAAATTTCCTCAAGGCAATAATAATAAAAAGACCCTGGAGACATTCGCCAGTTCCCACTGAGTAAGATGCCTATTTGGAGTTAGATATAAACCTAGAGGGAAGGGGGAGCTGAAGGTGGGCACAGTGTCCCTTGCACACACAGGCCTCTAGAGTTCCTAGACCGTCATGCCTGTGAACAAATCCAATACAAAGCACCATGAGATGGTACATGTGTTTGTGTATGTATGTCTGTCTGTCCTACCAAAAATGGTTGCAGTCAACTGAATGAAGTAAGGACCTAAAATAAGCAAAATTCATCATGTCCTAGGGGAATATTTCCTGGTTACCTAGAAGTAGAAAGAGCCATGCCAGTACCATCATGCAGAGTGATCAAAAATAGTGAAAGGTCAGAAAATCTGGAATCTCTTTAAGGAAATGAGAAACAGGAAAACATTTAAACATCATGAGAAGGTGAAGCTGATAGAATTGCAAAACATATTTTTACCTCTTTTCACATGATTGTTAATTGTAACACAAATGCTTATACTGAATGGTATCCTTTGGTCATGTCAGGATGTAACATCTGATTGGGCAGGTGATTATGTGCACACGAAACACCTGGGAGCTTGTTAGAAAGGTAGAATCTCGGGTCCCACCCCAGACCTACTAAATCAGCAACTGGATTTCTCAAGATACCCAGAGATTTATGTGTACATTAACATTTGAGAAATAATGGTGTGAAAGCATCTACATGGGGAATAAGGCCTGATCTGTTGCACTGAAACCCTAGCAAAAAGTTTGATTCTTGGGTGTCTCTGAGGTCACAGAGACATGATGATATCCCTGACAGAGGGGCTGGTAAGAGCAGCTATCACACGTGTGTTTGAATAAAGTTTCTTCCTTCTATCCGTACCAAAGCCTCCACCCAGCTGGTTGTAGTTTTTCTGTCTGGAGAAAACACAAAAAACCTATTATATCCCTCTTAAATAAACAAGTATTTAGAGAATTATCATGTCTTCATCTCATTAAATCTTTTCTTCTTCAAGATAAACAGCCCAGTTCCCTCAATCATTTTTCATAATGACATTTTTGATGTTTTAATGCCTCCGTGAAAGTATGGCCCTCTGAGCAAGACACACTGCTCAAGATGGGATCTGACCAATGTCAAGCACTGTGAGACTATTTATCTTTTAAGAAAGACATCTATTCAGACAGCCTAAGACTGCTTTAGCCTCTCTAGACTATAAATTGTTCTCTAAATTGTTCTGATGTTTCTTTTCTCTGAATAACTTGGGAGTTATCTCACAGTTGCTAAACTTTATAACAGAATAATCTTGGATCCAAATGTGCTCATTAGAATATTCTAGATTAACAGTTCCCTATGTCTCCAACAATTACACTAATGTTCAGTTTTGAGGCCATAGAATCCTGAGTTTGAAAGACTCTTGAAAGTGCTTTGTTCAACCATCTAATTTAACAGATGAGGAAATTAAAGTTCAGAAAAATAAGAGATTTGCTCAAAAAGTCCCACATAGGTTAGTTAGCAGAGCTAGCACTGGAATGAAACCTGCCTTACCTCAGGGTGCTATTTCTACTATACTATTATTCTTTATTTTGATATTTATTGCAAACAAAAATCTAAGTGAAAAGTAAGCATTATAATAAACTGCTAGATATTCCTAAATATCTAGGTGTTTGGCGTTTAGTCACAAAAAATGATATTTTACTGCTTTTCAATTTTATTTATTTATTTTTTTAAAGATTTTATTTATTTATTCATGATAGAGAAAGAGAGAGAGAGAGAAAGGCAGAGACACAGGCAGAGGGAGCAGCAGACTCCATGCCGGGAGCCCGACACAGGACTCGATCCTGGGATCGCGCCCTGGGCCAAAGGCAGGCCCTAAACCACTGGGCCACCCAGGGATCCCCCTGCTTTTCAATTTTAGAATAACTATTTGATTTTATATATTCAGTTTGGAAATCATTTGGCTGGCAGTGCAAGAAGGTCTGGTCTGTACGTGTGTTTTAAAAGTGGAATGAGGCACCATGAAAAGTTGTTTCATTTCTTTTCCTAAGAGCGTTCCCCACTGTCTCTCCTTGGACTGGCTAGATTGAGCATCTGAGTGAACCGGTTTGATAGGTTTTTGGAACTAGCTCCCCAAATATACAAGTAAATCAACTCCCAGGTTTCTTTGCTGTAAGCAATGGGAACCAACTCTGGCTTACTTAAGTAGAAAGGGGACTTATTAAATGTATATTTGGACAATTAATGAACATAAGAGGAATGATGAAAATAGAAAAATCACCATTATGCCATCATCATAGTAAAAATTGATTCAAGCAAAAATGATAAATGGATGCCAAATCTGAGGAAAGAGGCAGTTTGAGGAGAAACAGGGTATTTATAAAACATCAAAATATCAACCATCTTGGGCTGCCTGGGTGGCTCAGTTAGTTGAGCATCTGACTCTTGATTTGGGCTCAGGTCGTGATCTTGGGGTGGTGAGACTGAACCCCACATTGGGCCCTGCACTGAGCATGGAGCCTGCTTAGGATTCTCTCTCCCTCTCCCTCCGCTCCTCTCCCCCACCATGTGCTCTCTCTCTCAAAATAAATAAATAAAATATTGTAAAAAACATATATTAACCATCTAAATTATAAGAGAAAAAAATAATAACTTTTCAATGGAGAAATTGGACAACACCCTAATTAAGTCATCAAGATCAACATCACCAATATAGTAACCATCTGCATGCCCATCTCTGGATGTGATGTCCTGAGAAGGACACAACATCACTCATGTAATATTACTGCTGAGAATGTACAATTTAAATCTAATCAGAAGAAAATCTCAGATAAACCCAAATGAGGGATAAAGTAAACAGATTATGTTTTTGAAAGTGTCAATGTCTTGAAAAACAAAGGAAAACTGAGATTTTACACAATAAGAGAAGACTTAACAGATAGGACAATGAAATGCAACATATGATCCTGGATTGGATCTTGGACTGAGAAAGAAAATTGTTGTAGAGCACACTGTTGGCATAATTAAAACTTGAATGTAGACTGGGAAACTAGATTAACATTAATGTTATGTTTCCTGAATTTGATAACTAAACTATGGCTATGTAAGAGAATACCCTTGTTTATAGGACATATATGATGCAGTATGAAGGGGAAAAGGGGCATAGTGATTCTCAAGTGATTTGGAATAATGAAAATAATGCTATGTATAATATAATTACATATATAGAGAGAAAATGAGTGAGCGTGAGAGGGAAGACAGAGAGAAACAGAGACAGAAAGAGAGAGAGGAAGGAAAATACATCAAAATGTTAAAAATTGGTAAACTTGAAAGGGCATTATGGGAGTCCATTGTTCTATACATGGAATTTTTCTGTAGGCTAGATATTTTTTTCAAAATTAAAAGTTTTTAACAATGTTTCTTTTTAAAAAAAGTACATTGGGGCACTCACAGATTTCTAGAAGTAGGCTTGAGATGGAGAGACCAGGTAACAGGTAGGGCACAGGCTCAGTCAAACCTCAAGCTAGGCTAGTGCAGACCGCACTGCTATCTTCACAGAAAAGAAACATGAGAGCTTGCACCCTTATACCCCAGACTTGAGCACTGGTTCAGCTGCTCACCACTGCTGCTGCTGCCATGGAAACCTCATGTTGGAGCTTCAGCTGCTCCCTTACCCACTGCCAGGATGAATTCTCCACCATGACTGCTTCTGCATGCCCCCAAATCCCAATTCAAAGTGGGGACAGGTGTGGCTGGTTGGTGGCGCTGAATCCCTCTATTTGCAAGAGAGTTTGGGAAGGTGCATATCAGCTTACCACCAAGATTCAAAAAATGAGCAGTTTTCCAACTTCAGAGTATAGATTTGGGAAAGTTTAAAAAAAAAAAAAAGCGGGGATCCCTGGGTGGCGCAGCGGTTTGGCGCCTGCCTTTGGCCCAGGGCGCGATCCTGGAGACCCGGGATCAAGTCCCACGTCAGGCTCCCGGTGCGTGGAGCCTGCTTCTCCCTCTGCCTGTGTCTCTGCCTCTCTCTCTCTCTCTGTGTGACTATCATAAATAAATAAATAAATAAATAAATAAATAAATAAATAAATAAATAAATAAATAATTTTTTTAAAAAAAATTAAAAAAAAAAAAAGCCAATGCCCACTATAACATGTTATAGATATTGCTTGAAAGTAAAATAGACACCTCTCTAGACTTGACTAAAGTCCAGTCTGCCTTCAGGGCAAATAGGTAAAAGAAAATAATTTTCTTTAAGCCTTTATTTGGTACAGCCTGCTATTACATGCAGGACTATAGGAGAATATAGTAAAGCTAGAGTATATTGGTTTATTAAATCATGCAGCAAAGAAGAGCAGAATGATCCCTCCATCATTCATCAATGTCCATCTACTACTCACTCTCATTCTTTTTGAAAAATTGGTAAGAGCTCTGAAGAATTTAGTAATTAATCAGGGAATTTAAATATATATCATGTACTTTAGTGATAAGAACTTTTTTCCTCCATATGCAGGAATTTAATGTGGAAAACTGGGCACATTGGTGTTTCATATTCATCCAAAGGATGATTATAATAAAAATGCCCTGTGCATTTGAGTCTTTTTCTTAAAGACTCTATTTACTTATTCATGAGACAAAGAGAGAGAGGCAGAGATACAGGTAGAGGGACAAGCAGGCTTCTCACAGGAAGCCTGATGTGGGACTCAATCCCAGGACCCTGGGATCACACCCTGAGCCAAAGGCAGCCACTAAGCCCACATCAGCCCACTGAGACCCGCAGGCATCCCTAAGTCTTTAATACTGATATGCTGTCTATTATGTCTTTAGGAAGATATATGTAAGACAAAAAGAAAGTGTTCTTAAGCTTGAGGCAAGATTAAATTAAAATAGAAGCTTCAAGACATAAAGGTCTTTGGAGTTCACATAGCATAACTTTGTCATTTCACACTGAGGAAACTGAGGACTAGGTCTTGATGGAATTAATTGCCACTCCTCAAAAGGAAGAGGCTGCAAAAACATACTGGTTAAGAGCTTGCACTCCAGGATCAGACAGACATTTGAACTTTTCAAATCCAGGCTTCCCTACATATAATCTATGTGATCTCACTCTAATAATGTACCCTCTCTAAACTTCACTTTCCTCACCTGTGACATGAGGACAATAAATGTGCTCGTGCTTTGTAATGACTTTGTAAGGATTAGCTCTTTTGTTTTTATGGAGCTGGCAAAGTGTTTTATATGCCATAGGCCGTAGCAATGCCTATTATAATTGGTTGTCTAAAGTGGTGACAGATGCTTGATTTTCTTATTCTCTCATGGCTCTGCATTTTTTTCATTTCCCCATTTCAAATTCTTGCCTTCTGTATGCTGAATATTTACTGATCCTTTAATCAGTAAATATTACTATAATATTTAATATTTACTGATCCAGTGAGTGCTGCTCTATGCCCCCACCAGCATTCTCCCATTTATCCCACACAATGCAGAATTAGGGATTTCCTCCTAAAAGTTTTGTTAGGACCTTAAGTACATCACTAATATCAATAATTAACATTTAGCTTTAATTACTCATTTCTGTCAATCTCTTCAACTAGTAAGTCTATTTGTGGCTGACTATATCCAATATGTCTTTGTATCCTTGGAGACTACTAGTGCTAGGTGTATATTATTAATGTAATATTTCCTGAATGAATGAATGAATGAATTGGTGAATGAATGAATGGATGAGAGAATGAATGAATAAAATACTGAGAAGAGTCCCTTTGTCCTGAATAAGGACTTCAAATGCAATTGGGATGGTCTCCCCGATTCTAAGACACAGAATCTTGTCTATTCCCATGATTTTCAGGAACGAATGCATATCAAGTAAAGTTTCCACATACTTGAAAGGGAATCAATTACAGGGAAACCTTATAAACCTTATAATTAGATTGCCACTGTAATTAACCAACACTCTGCTGTCAAAGCAGTCTAGGCAGTTTAATGGGTTCAAACTCTTTAAAGCCTGAGGACATTCTGAAGTTGCAGATTTAGAAATAAAATAGATTCTCCTAATGGCTTCTAAGTGTATCTCTAAGTGGCCAAGGTCATTTGGAATTAGAATCCATATCTCTAAGTTCTAGACACCTCTTCACCACCTCAGCTAGTTGTCAACAGTGATTTTGATCATAGTGCTGACACAAACACCCATGAGACATGCTGAGATGCAAACCATCATAGTTAAAATTGCCCTAGGAGTCCATCATTTGCTTACACCCAGTTGTAAGGGTTGCTTATACATCCAGAACTGACCTCCCCAGTTAGACACACACACACACACACACACACACACACACACATTATTTCAAGGATCTAAGGCAGTAGATACACTCACAATAGCCATCCAAGGGACATATCCACTTTGTAAGCCTGTCAGAATATGGAGATCTACTTATGTCTCCTGCAGTTATTCTGATATGGGAGCCTGACAGATAGAGGAGTACCTTCCTCTCAGGTACAGGGTAAAAAGATTCAAATATCACATGTCAAAGCTTTCTCCAAAGAGAGGAAATAACTATACCAGTGATATGTGCCACTTCTGATCAAATTATAAAGAGATCTTCTCTGGGGGGCCAAATACATGGACTCTCCTTTTCCCTGGAGGACACAATCTGACACTCAGGTACACAATTTAGCAAGTGAAGTTAGAAGGTTGGATTTCAGACCGGACTTGTGCCCCCTCACCCAGACATCCTTGTATAACCAATATGTACAACCATATATATGACTCTGAAGGGAATTTCCTCTACTAACATTCTAGTCTATCAATGTGTGTCTATGTGTATGAAGGTGTATGATGAAAGGTGAAGAAATGAGCTTTATTTTATCAAAGATAACTCAAACACAGATTGGATGTGAGTTTGCTAAAGCCTTATGGAAGATGTTTGGCTTAAAGGATTACTGGCTTTCCTTCCAGCTCTAGGATTCTATTTTTATCAGGTCCTTAATTAGTGATACAATACATCTCTGACTATTTGGTCAGGGCGGATTTCCCCAGTTCACTAATAACCATATCTTGGAAAATAAATTAAAAAGCTTTGCTAGCATCAAGATACTTCTTATTTCTTTTGATGTTGAAGATCAACCTCCCCTAATTCTTCAAGGGTTATGCTGCTTGGGATAATCTTACTATAACTCTTCCCCTATCCCTATTCTGCAAATGACAAGAGAGATTTTTCTACAAAGCTATCCCCAATATGGCAAATCTTGCAGCTATGGAAGAATACTGATTATCTCTGCTACAATGGTCATGGTTTTGTGAGAGTCTCATAAAAGTTAATCTTCAGAATACTTTAGTGAAGTTGGCAAAGGTTAAATATTTTATCTTCATCATACTGACAGAGAGAATACAGCTGACAGGGTTTGACTGCCTCACCCAAACTCCCGCATCAAATCAGTTAGGGGGGGGAAATCTGGGTTTTCTTGGTTTTTTACATTATTGCTTGAGCCCACATAGCAAATTCAGGCCACGTCTCCACATTAGTACCTCACCTACGGCAAACCGACTCAACTAACAGGAGACAAAAAGGATTTTGCAAGTTTTCTGGAACATTTCATGGCCTTGGAGAGTAGAAATCTCTGATGCATTCTTTCTATCATTTACACAGGACAGGTGCTAACTCTATAAAGCTTTATCAGTTCTTTGAACTCAGCATCTGGGTATATTAATTTAGTACCTTGAGAGTACCTTTGTGTGTGATGAGGTACACACTGTTGGTGGAATAGGGGCAGCTGTGAAACATCCATATTTTGTGCAGACAGCCTTCTTAGAATCAGAAATACCCAACAGGCAAGAAAAATAGTGAGGCTGTTGGATTAACCAGAGCTCAGAAGCCCAGTGTAGAGTCACTATGTGTTGCATATGTAGAAGTAGATTCTTGGGTTGTATGTATAAACTCAACCAAAATATTCTCCCCCAAATCTGTTACCTACCTAAATATTTTACTTTTATGTTTTATTTTATACTTTGCTATTATAAAAAATTCAAAAATAGTATGGTGGTGAACCAAATGTTTTTTGTTTTACTCTAATGCTTTAGCCCCTATTAAACCCATTTTTTAAATACCTGACTTTAGTATTGAAAAATTAGCCACTGTTTATTTGAAGGAGTTCTCTTAATTTCCTCTGCTCTTAGAGACCCTTTTTTTCAGGGAAAGAGCAAATACCTACCTTGTTGAAAGAGAATTTCTGAATAGCAAGATCAAGATAAATTTGGAGGAAATATGCATAGATCTTACTAATCTCAATTGATATTAAAATATCTACTTAAAATGGAGTCATTGGTCCCTGATTTCTTAAAATTGATTTTGAACTTTCCATTACTTTAAGAGCAGAAGGTCAAAAATTAACATCATAAAAATCAGAATGTGATAGTATTGACCAATTAACTCGATGTAAAATTAAATGTACCAAAATAAAAGTCATGTTTTCTTTCATAGTTGACTTCAGGAATCAACTCCCAACACATTCATGTGATTATGTCCTGGTTTCAGAATCAATGATAAGAGAATTTAAATGTTCTGTGTTTTATCAAGGAAGCATTAACTAATGTTCTATTTTAAGAGTTAAAGTACAGTCTTCTGTACTTCCTAAGTCACTCCTACTCTGCCCTATCTCTCTATCCTCACAGCTACCATCTTATTTTTTTTTAATTTTTATTTATTTATGATAGTCACAGAGAGAGAGTGAGAGAGAGAGAGAGAGAGAGGCAGAGACACAGGCAGAGGGAGAAGCAGGCTCCATGCCGGGAACCCGAAGTGGGATTCAATCCCAGGTCTCCAGGATCGCGCCCTGGGCCAAAGGCAGGCGCTAAACCGCTGCGCCACCCAGGGATCCCCTCACAGCTACCAACTTAGATCACTTTATCACTTTTACCTAAAGAGTCACCGTGCAACCCATCAACTAGTCCTTTTGCTACCAGGGTCATATGTATCCTCCCACTGTCTTTGCTACAGCACTGATTTGATTGGATCACTCTTCTATTTAAAGTCCTTTTAAAGTGCGCCACCATCTCAAACAGTGTTTTTCCAAATGCAATCTTCTCTAGAACCGCTATCTACAATACTTATTTCAAATCCAGATTCCTGGCCCTGCTGCAGCCCTCCACGAAAGTAAAGCCTGGAATTTTCACTTTAACACTCTGCAAGTGAATTTAGTGCATATTGAAGTGCAAAAATACCGGCCTCCAGAATAAGATACAACTTGTAGGGCCTACTTTACAACTTTCCCATAAGCACTCGGGACCCTAGCCTTGCTAAATTTCGGTGCTTCCCCAACTACACCTGTGCTTCCATGTCTCTGGCCTTTTCTAATGATATTCTCTCTCACCAAAACACTCACCATCTATCTCACTGGCTTAGTTAATCCCCCTTCATACTTCAGAACTCAGATCAAGGGTTATTTCCTACAATGAGTCTTCCCTGAGTTACCAGGGCTGGCATAGATACACTCCTCAGTGTTCTCCTATACCACGTCCCTGTGCAGACCACATCCCTCTGAGACTTCTGTCTCACTTCTCCTCATCTCATTCTCTGCTGAGTTCCCTTGGCTGTGTCTTCTTCATCTTTCCAACCTTGGTGTCTAGCACAGAGCGTTTTTATGGTGAGCAAGCAATGCCTGAATAATATATTGAGTTTGATTTAAAGTTCTGGAGATTCTCATAAACCATCAAAGACCAGTATAGACTGAACAACTTATGTGAGAACTTTGAAGATGGACATAAATTAAATTATGAAAATGGACAATAGTCATACATTATATTATTGTACTTTGCTCTATTGCACTTCATAGGTACTGTGTTGTTTACAAATTGAAGGTTTGTGGCAACCCTGCATTGACCAAGTCCATCAGCACCATTTTTCCAAGAGCATTTGTTCACTTCATGTCTCTGTGTTACATTTTGACAATTCTAACAATCTTTATTAGTATATTTGTCATGGTGATTTGTGATCAGTGATCTTTGGTGTTACTATTGTAATTGTTTGGGGGCACCACGAACCATGCTTATGTAAGACGAACCATGCTTATGTAAGACGGTGAACTTATCAATAAATGTTATTTGTGTTCTGACTACTCCACCAACTGGCCATTCCCCTGTCTCTCTCCCTTTCCTTGTTCCTCTGTATTCCCCGAAAAACAGCAATATTGAAATTAGGCCAATTAGTCACCCTATGATGACCTTAAGGTGTTCAAGTAAAAGGAAGAGTCGTATGTCTCTCACTTTAAATCAAAAGCTAGAAATGATTAAACTTAGTAAGGCAGGTACGTCAAAAGCTGAGGTAGCAGTTAGCCAAGTTGTGAATGCAAAGAAAAAGTCTTTGGAGGGAAATTAAAAGTGCTACTCCAAGTGAACACATGAACGATAAGAAAGCAAAACAGCCTTTTTGCTGATATAGATCAAGTTTGAGTGGTCTGGTCTGTTTTGAAGATCAAAACAGCTATAATAGGATGCCTGGGTGGCTCAGCAGTTTAGCACCTGCCTTTGGCCCAGGGTGTGATCCTGAAGTCCTGGGATCAAGTCCCACATTGGGCTCCCTGCATGGAGCCTGCTTCTCTCTCTGCCTGTGTCTCTGCCTCTCTCTGTGTGTGTCTCTCATGAATAAATAAATAAAATCTTAAAAAACAAAACATCTATAACATTCCCTTAAGTCAAGGCCTAATTGAGAGCAAGGTCTTAACTCTTCTCAATTCCATGAAGGCTGAGAGAGGCAAAGAAGAAAATGTCAAAGTTATCAGAGATTGGTTTCTGAGGTTTAAGGAAAGAAGCCAAGTCCGTAACATAGAAATGCAAGATAAAACAGCAAGTACTGATGGAGAAGCTGCAGCAAGTTATCCATAAGATCTAGCTAGGATAATTAATGAGAGAGGCTTCACTAAAGAGTTAATTTTCATTGTAGATAAAATAGCCTTCTACTGGAAGAAGATGCTATCTAGGACTTTCATAGCTAGAGAGAAGTCAATGCCTGACCTCAAAGCTTCAAAAGACAGGCTGACTCTCTTATTAGGGGCCAGTACAGCTGGTGACTTTAAGTTGAAGCCAATATTCATTGACCATTCCAGAATCCTATGGCCCTTTTGAATTATGATAAATCTACTCTGCCTCTGCTCTATAAATGGAACAACAAAGCCTGGATGACAGCATATTTGTTTACATCATAGATTACTGAATATTTTAAGTCCACTATTGAGATCTACTACTCAGAAAAAAAGATTCTTTTCAAAATATTACTGCTCATTAAAACTGCTCCTAGTCACCCAAGAGCTCTGATGAAGATTTACTATGAAATTAATGTTATTTTTGTTTCTGCAAACACAACATCCATTCTGCAGCCCATGGGTCAAGGAGTACTATTGAAGGAGTACATTTCATAAGGCTCTAGCTACCATAGATAGTGATTCCTCTGATGGATCTGGGCAAAGTAAACTGAAAACTTTCTGGAAAAGATTCACCACTCTAGATACCTTTAAGAACATTTGTGATTCATGGGAAGAGCTCAAAATATCAACATTAACAGAGTTTGGAAGAAGTGGATTCCAACCCTCATGGATGACTTTGAGGGGTTCAGTGGAGGAAGTAACTACAGATGAAGTGGAAACAGCAAGAGAACTAGAATTAGAAGTGAAAGCTGAAGATGTGACTGAATTGCTACCATCTCATGATAAAACTAACAGATGATGAGTTGCTTCTTATGGATGAACAAAGAAAGAGGTTTCTTGAAATAGAAACTACCCCTGGTAAAGATGTTGTATAGACTGTTACAATGATAACAAAGGGTTTACATATACTTGGTTAATAAAGCAGCAGCAGGGTTTCAGAGAATTGACTCCTAATTTTGAAAGAAGTTTTACTGTAAAAATGCTGTTAAATAGCATTGCTTGCTACAGAGGAATTGTTCGCAAAAAAGTCAATTAATCCTGAGTAATGCATTCAGATTCCTGTCTGATAAATGAAAAATGATGGGGCATTTGTGAGAAACCAAGGAAAGAATATGAACCAGCAGGCAAAAAATTGGATCCCAGGCCTCTTTTAACCTAACTACTATCAGATATGGGGAATACCTCTGATTCTCTGGGAGTTCCAGTTTTCTGATCCACAAAATAACTAAACAGAATCTTAATCTTTCCCTCAGTACTATAATTTTATTATTCTAAACCAAAATTTATTAAATTAGCATTTTGAGATATGCTGTAAAACAATTTCAATAAATTATAGGTAAATTTATCAAATATTTATGATATATATATGATCTTAGGGAGAAAAAGTATTGATCTAACTTACCATAGCATTAAACCAATATTATATTTACTTTTTTTCTACTTAGTTGTAATATTTTGTCATGTGGGTTTAAATTTTTCAGTTATTTATCAATTATTTATTATTAATTTATCAGTTAATTGCAAGTTTCACTTATTATATGAAATGATAATCATCTGTTATTTATCTCCATGAATTATATTATTATAGTATTGTAGGTGAAATGAATGTCGTAGCATTATTTGAGAAGATGACCTTCACATTTTTCTATGGTTTTCATAGACATGGGAAAAATTTTTGAGTGAGCCATTCAAGGTATAATATTTCCTACCTGTGTGACCTTGGACAAATTTCTTAATGTCTCCAAGCATCTCAAAATAGAAAATTGAAGCATGCAATAAGTCATACAAAAGCCTGATTGATTTCTGACTCTTGACAATAAGAACACAGATTTGTTGTCAAATTTTAATACTGGATTCTCTGCTTAAGACATACCCTTATATTATGGAGGTTGAAAAAGGGTTGCTCACAGTATTTAATTAATACAGAGTGTCTCATTAAAACAATACTAGCACTTCCCCTTTTTAAAAATTCTTCAATAAGATTATCATAATGGAAATAAACCCTCAAACTAATTAATGGAATAAGTTGGCTGTAGTAAGAAGTATTTCTATGTCCTTTCATTCCTCTGATTTCCTCAGTGAACCCCAAAGAAATGTAGATATGGGTATGCTGCTCATCTGCTACAGTGCAGATCTTTTATAAACTGTCTTTGGTATACCCATTTAGAGAGAATTTGAGAAGCAAGTATGATTATAAATAGAAATGGGAAACGAGACCCTAAAGCTATGTTTCTACCTTAAATCACTGAAATTGCCTTTTTGAAAATTTAAAATAAGATGACCTTGTAAGTCAAAAGTAGAGACCAGAAACTAAAACTCTAGCCAGAGCCAGGAGCAACCTTTTATAGGAAGCTAGCAAATGTAATATCTCAGGGCAGTGAACGCTTTTGATTAACATTGATTTTATTAGAGAACTAAAAAAAAAAAAAAAAAGCTGATCAAATGGGAAGAATACTTACAATCACACAGAGAGTTCAAATTCTTGATTTTATTCCCAGCTATGATTATATATGGCTTTAAATAGCCTGTTTGAACCATTCCATTGCCCTATCCTTAGCTTGTTTAATGCTACCCTGCTTAGTAATGGAAAAGATTATTTGTCACTTCTTCTCTCTCACTTCCCACCCCTATACACACAATTAAAACAGACATTAATATATAGAACTAAAAGAAATGTTTTCTACATATTGACCATCTTTACATGAATGTAAAATGTAATTGGTTGCACTGATCTCTGTGGCTCCAAAATGCCTTTAATAGACCAGTCCAGAAATCCCAGCCTTCTGTTCTGGATCACGATGCAGCACTCCCAATAACTTGAACTAAATCTGCAAGAATCTCTGTGAGCCATCCCAGAGGCAGGGGGAGCCCTTTGAGAAGCATAGCAACTGGATGTCACCAAACAGGACAGGCAGGCATGGATGACAGGCTTGTTGGGAACTGTCTAAATGTTGCACCTCAAGCCTTCTGTGAATTGGTGTCTGCTTTTCAAGGCAGCAGTGAATAAGGTCTCCAGGCCAACAGAAGTTCTGCTCCTCCTCCTCCCTAAAAACAGACCAGAGAAAAGACATATTTGGAAATAAAATAACTGCACAGTCACAAATATTTGCATTGCTTTTAACCAGAACTTTTCACTAAAAAAGAAAAAAAATCATGTTCTGATTTATATCATAGTTTACGTCTATGATAGCACAGTCAAGTCAGAAGGACAAGTCATATCACTAACAGGTACAGATTGTTAGTTACTTGGCATTTCTGGCAACAGTCCTCCCAATGCTATATTCAGCCTTATTTCTTTTTCAGTATGCTTAAATGAGCTTTGCACTGGCTAAACTGGTTCCAGCCCATTCAATATAATAAGCTTAACTGGGATGCTTGGGTGGCTCAGTGGTTGAGCATTTGCCTTCTGCTCAGGGTGTGATCCTGGGATCCTGGATCGAGTCCCGCATGGGGCTCCTTGCATGGAGCTGCTTCTCCCTCTGCCTGTGTCTCTGCCTCTCTCTTTCTCTTTCTCTCTCTCTCTCTGTTTTCTCTCATAAATAAATAAATAAATAAATAAATAAATAAATAAATAATCTTTTTAAAATAAAATAATAAGGTTAACAGACCTACCAAATGATGGAAAAATTGAAAGTATAAAACCAGTCATAACAACAATTAATATGTATTTTTTATTCAAACAAGGTCTGTGATATATAGGTGCAAAATCAGAACAGTACCTTTGGAGGGAAAAGACATTCTCATGTAATATATATGTTCCATACAGCACCTGACACACAATACAACCATAATAAATATAAATCACTGAAATCCAATTTATTTTCTGGCTACACTCCCAGGAAAGCTTATCTGATTTCCAAACTGTGGGTGCTAAAATAAAATCTGAGAAACACAGAGCAGAATAAGAAATAGATCTCTTGTGCATATCTGATATCCACCCAATCTGAGTCCTCATTCTTCATCTTACTTCTTCCTTATTTTGAATAGTGATCCCCTTCTCTGTACCTAACTCATCTCAAAAAGGTGAATACCCAAGTCATGGTAATAAAAGTAAATGCCCATTCATCATTCATTTATTAACAAATATTTTTAAGCATCTTCTCTTTTTATAAAAACAAAGCTTTAGGGGCACCTGGGTGGTTCAGTCAGTTAAGCTTCTGCCTTTGGCTCAGGTCATGATCCCAGGATTTGGGGATCAAGGACCTTCCCCTCTCCTTCTCCCCCTCATTAGGCTCCCTGCTCAGCAGGAGTCTGCTTCTTCCTCTACCTCTGCCCCTCCCCACCTCATGCACGTGCTCTCTCTCTCTCTCTCAAATAAATAAATCTTTTAAAAAGAAAAGAAAGATTTATGGTAAGCTCTCTCATTAGGGAATATACAATTTATCTGAAAAGACATGGAAAACTGAGATACTAAGATCTGATTTAAATGAAATAAGAAAACCAAGAATTTTCACAAGACAATATAATTAAATGTGAAGTATGCGAAAAATAACCATTTAAAAATATGGCTCAGTTGCACAAGACTTATAAAAGTAGTACACTCAGTTTGAGAGTAAATTAATAAACAATATATATAGTATATCGAATTAAGTATCAACAAAGTTCCCCCCATCATATAGAATTGTTTTTTTTTTTTTAATTCCTCTATTGAAAATGGCAGCTTTTCACATAGTTCAAACTAACCACAGGTTCAAAATATATTTTAGGAATGTATAAAGGGAGAGAAACCTGTGAAGGCATCCTGGGGCTTGAATAGGTAATCCATATATTCTTTTTTTCAGCATTATTTCATATCCTAGATGTTATGTGAGGAAAAATATCCCTTTCCCAAAAGAGCAGAAAGAAAATCATGAAAGATATTTCTGTCTGGTGATAGGTAAACATTTAAGTTTGGTAAATGCCATTTCAAGCTATTCATAAATCAAAAATACAGTGGTATAGCGGTTCTCCTGATTTCTTTCATAATAAAAACTTAGACTCAAATCTGTAAACAGACATTTTTTTCCTTTTATTATGACACAGCAATTTAGCCACTAGAGAGAACCTTTTAATAGATTAACCCAGTATAAAATTTCAGTGTGAAAATATAGCTTCATATACAAGTATAACATGTTAATGAACATATTCACTCTTTACGATAAAAAATTTTAGTAGTAATCTTTTAAGTTAAATATTTGACTTAATGAATCAGCAATGCTCTATTCTTCAGGATTCCCATTGATTTAAGTGTATTGATTAGCAAAGCAAGCAACCCAGACAATAAATGCAAAATTATTTACATTATAAAAATGTTCAGCTATTGATGCAAATAAGTCAGCTAAAGTATAAATAGCAACATTAAGAAAAATGCCATAAGACTACAAATAGTATTTACATTCTAAAAGTGATAGAAATTTATCAGCAATCTTTTGAGTTCTTGGAAGCTTACCATCATTTACCTTGAAGGTGAAGGTCAAGGCCAGGTGCTTACTAACAATACATCACTTCCAGAACTAGCCTGGATCTGGCTGGGCTGGTAGTATACATCTACTTCTTTCAAGAGAAAAACCAGCAAGAATTTTTTCTATCTTGTTCATCCTAGGACTGATAACCCAAGCAGATATATTCAAGGGCAAATTAAACAATGAAATTAAAGGTCCCTTGAAAGGTTGGTACCTTCAAGTCTCATCTATTTTAAATTAGAAATTCCTTAAACATAGCAGCAGGACTCTTAAACATTCACATATAGAGAGAAGTAAATATAGTTTTAAAAAATATTTCATAGCACTGAGCTGACATTTAGTTAATAGGATGTTAACTTAAACATTAGAGATAGCAGCAAGGATTTATAGGAAACTTTGAATGCTATTATCTAATAATAATCCATCAAAGTCATTCTTCTCCATGGTATGACCTGTCACATTTTCCTGGGGATAAGATTGAGATATCAATAAAATGAAGGATAGAATTAAGGACAAAAATATGGGATATTTCATGTTCCATTATTGGTGGCGGTGTTAACAGCATTTACCTCTTGCTTTGTATGGAAAGAAATGTTTTTTCCTCAATGTACTCATGCCCATTTGTTGTTGTCTAAGTCACTATTAGCCATTATTTTTCTATCTTTATAAATTTAAGCCCAAATACTTCCATTATATTTTTCTATAATTTCATGATTGATTATTCATTCCACGTTTACTCTTTTATTTATACATTATGCATTGATTGAGTGCCTACCATGTGTCAAGACAAAAGTCCAGACAATTCATTTCAGAACTCTCTCATCATTACCTCCCATTTTTCTAACTTGGGTCCTCTCTACAATTTTGTTTCCTCAGCTGTACAGTGAGGAGATTAACATACAGAATGGTCTGAGGGCCCCTCAAACTCTGAAATTCTGGTTCAATACCATAAGGCATCAGAGATATTGCTTTGTTTTGGTTTATAACAATATGGATTATGATCACTTTAAGAACATCTCCCTATGTGAGACAATTATGGATGCTTGCTTATATGGTGAATGACACTCCTTCTTCTGTTAAACTGAGAACTGATAGTACATAACATTACATTAGAATTTTAATTTAAAAAAAAAACTCCTACATTGGAGATAAGTTTTTGTAAATTATAATTAAATTCCAATAGCTCATTCTCTAACTTGACAGAGGTGGAATTTGGGCCCAGAAAATCTGTCTCCAGGGCACCCTGAGTGGCTCAGCAGTTTAGCGCCACCTTCCGTCCAGGACGTGATCCTGGAGACCCGGTATCAAGTCCCACGTCGGGCTCCCTGCATGGAGCCTGCTTCTCCCTCTGCCTGTGTCTCTGCCTCTCTCTCTATCTCTAATAAATAAATAAATAAAATCTTTAAAAAAAAGAAAATAAAAAAAGAAAATCTGTCTCCAGGGCTTACCCAATTGTGTACACTATTATTAAACAAGCATGTTTGAAGCACTCACCAGAGTAGTAGCAATATAGGATACAAAGATAAATGAGGTATAGTCCTGTCCTCAAGGGGTTTACAAAGCCATCTCATCTTTCAGCAAAGCATTTCTCCAAAGCTCTGATAAGAAGGAATACAGAGCCCTTTCTGCCTGGAATCCCTACAGCACTTCATTCATTCCTTTCTCACAACACTTGTACAAGTGGGTTGTTGTTATTTGCATTCACCTCTCATATCCCTTGCTTAAAAGAAATGTATCTTATTTGCAATAATACTCCATGTTGGTGCTGAAAAAAACAATTTTAAAATAATGGAAATAATACGCTGATGTTTATATGTGGCAAGCATCTTATGGTAAGTATAATGTAAGGATGAAATAAGAGCCTTTGGTTGGAAAAGTGGCAATTGCAAGATCAAAATCACCATAATAATCCTAGTTCAGATTTCAGGGTGATGGAGTTTTTTTTCTACCAGAAGAAAAAGAATCTAATGGAAAGATATTTGGCTTATTTTTTCAGTAAGTACTTTTAAAATAGAGAACACTTTTTATTATGCATTTTTAAGACTCTCTGTATGTGATTTAAGAGTTTAGCCAGGCTACTCTCTGTGTTTTATTTTGTGTGTGTGTATGTGCGTGTGTGTGTGTGTGTGTGTGTGTGTGTGTGTTTAACAAGTTCCCAGATGTAAATTTCTGACTTGCTTTCTGGAAGCTGTAACCTCTTAGCTTGTTTAAAATTTTAATTTTTTTAAAAATGTATTTATTCATGAGAAACACATGATCGAGGCAGGGACACTCTATCCCAGGACTATGGGATCATGACCTGAGCCAAAGGCAGGGACACAGGCAGAGGGAGAAGCAGGCTCCTCACAGAAAGCCCGATGTGGGACCTGATCCCAGGACTCCAGGATCATGCCCTGGGCCGAAGGCAGACGCTCAACCACTGAGGCACCCAGGTGTCCCTAAAGTTCTAATGAAAGTACCAGCTCTGAGTGCCTGTAATTTGGGAATGTCATGTCTCCTTTCTTGGCCTTTCCTTGGCACTCAAGTCATGTACATTGCACATTGTCCCTTAATTGAAGCACAGATTTCAGAAGGATGGTTCCTTTTTCAACTACCAGTTTCCTAAGAGAGACCTGCTGACATGTCACAGAAAACATAATACACATTTTATTAATTTTCGTGCTGCTCTCAGACTCTTCAAGGACACAAGCTGGGGTGCATCATGATATTTCCAATTCAACGGTGCTAAGATTTCTAATGTCATCAGTCCACACCAGCAGTTCAGGCAGGTCACGATGGAATATGATACACAGATGTGCTAAAGAAGTTCAAACAAAACTTAAAAGGCAATTACAAAATTAAGATTTGATTTTTGTAATCATAAAAGTCTTACATACTCATTGTAGAAAATGTGGATAATAAGGATAGAAATAAATGCAAAATCATCCACAATACAATAGTTATTAACTTTTTAGTCATTTATTCATTAATTTTTTAGTCATTTTACTCATTTTTTAGCCATTTTACTCATTTAGTCATTTTCCTGGACTATTCTTTCTATAAGTAGAGGTGAATATACTCAAGAAACCCTGAAATACCAATTATATTTTATACCTGGTATATGAATAATATACCAATATACAGATAACTTTTTATCTGGTATATGAATAATAATCATAATAGCCATATTGTATAGGATATACCACACATTCTACTAAATATGTAACATACATTATTGAACTTAATTCTCTCTGGAAATGAAGTTCTTTGTGGTTCCAAACCATGGGTTAGGATGCCAGTTAAAGTCAAGACAAATGGTCTCAGTTACAAGTGATCCAAAATTATGGAAACTAAGTATTTTAAAAAAGATTTTATTTATTTATTCATGAGAGACACAGACATAGGCAGAGGGAGAAGCAGGCTCCCTATGGGGAGCTCAATGTGGGACTCGATCCCAGGACTCTGGGATCATGACCTGAGCCAAAGGCAGACGCTCAACCACTGAGCCACCCAGGTACCCCAGAAAATAAACATTAAGATGATAAAGAAGATAAGACATGGATCTAAGAATTTCGTTGTAATAAAAGTAAGAATTTTAAATATAGTAAAACTTAACCTTATCTATTGTGATCCAAAAAAAAATATTTGAGTTACTGAGACCTAATCAGAAGGTGAGAAAAATTAAATACTGAGAATGTTAAACACACACCTGCATGCACACACATAGAAATTTCCACTAATATGTGCTGTGTTAACCTTTAACATTAGCATTTTAGCATTAAATTAGCATTTAAATTACTAAATGTGTTATAAGCAGTACAATGTTGTACATTTTCCTAATTAGAAACCAATCATTTATAGTTTTTTATTTGTGTAAAGTAATTCATGCATGTTTAATTATATAACAATAAATCCTAACTTATTCAAGAGAACAAAATTGATCATTTTTCCCCAAACGAAAACAATCTACAAAAAAAGTACTGCTATGAAAACTACAGAAAGTTCAACTGAGAACTGTTTGCAATCTCTTACTGAAGATTGCTGAATAATTAAAAAAATTGTTATTGTAACATAATTGTGAGTATAATTCTATTCCTCTTAGCTCATGGAATGAATTCTTGATTTTTCAGTATAATTCTGAGATATATTTTAAAATTAACTGCATCCCAAAAAATAGTTTAATCATATAAAGTCAGGAAATATTTACTAAAATAAAAACATTTTAAAAAGATTATCATAGGTAATTTAATTTATTCTTCATATGTATATTATATATTTAATATTCAAGAATTTATCATTTTCTTGCATTATATTTCATAAAATAAGGACTATTAACTTTTTTATTTCCTCCTTATTGTTGAAATCTTTTGTCTATTATGTTATACCCTTGCCTTATTAAAGTATTTTAAACATAAAATTAAACACAATTTCACCCTTTTTTTGTAGAGCCTGTACCAGTGTCAACATTTTATACACCAATTCAGCTTGTTGAATGCTATGAGCTTATAACCTTTCTAAGGAAGATACAGGGCTTAAATCACACTGACTTCCAGACAAACCTACCAGTTTGGGTTGTCACTTTCCTTTTGTATATTGACTTATCTATTTTAAATTAAATCTCTGTTAGTTTGTTGTGATAGAGATGGTGGGAAAGGGGGATCATTTGCCTCTTTCTCATAAAAAGATTATACAGAAATGTTCAATTGAATATTGTTTTATGCCTCTGTTCAAGCAGTTGTAAGTGGATCATAGTTGATAGATGCTAGCATTAAAATATGAATAAAGCAAAATATTTATCTGTTATCATAACATTTACAAATAGATTAATTTAGGAATCCCTTTTCTTCCATGCTCATCTTGGAGTAGTTTTTAAAAGTCTAGTTACAGACTGTATCACTACTCTGTGAGGAGCTATTTACCAAACCTGGAGCAAATGGGATTACCATGAAGGTGATGAACATAAAACCATTAAGGATTAAGTTATTTTAGGCTCCATTATTCCCTTTCACTCCATGTGAGATGATAAGAAGAGAAAATAGAATTAAGAGGGCAGGTTTGTATTATTTCTATAAGTATTCCAGCTGCCAAGTTAGATACTGAATTTTATGACTTCTTAGGCAGTACTAAGAAGCCATACCCATCATTCTTGCCATCCAAAGTTCAGTGCCTGGTTGCTTTGTGCCTTTGAAAAACTCTTACTCTTTTCAGTCTTCTAGAGCTTAAAAAATAGCCCTTTTTTTTTTTAATAGCCCTTTAAATGTGTTTTGGTGCTATCTCTTTGAAAAGGATGAAAAGAGAAGAACGAAGAAAAGAATGAAAGAAAGACTGAGGGATCCCTCACTAAATTCAACCTTATCATTCAGTCAGGAAGAGTAGAAGACCATATTAGCAAACTATATTTCATTTGCATTCAAAACCTAACATTCAAAAAAAAAACCTAACATTCTACTTCCTTTAAATTTGCTTAGGCAAATTATCACACAGACCTACTCAATAGTGCTGTTTATAATTTTCTATAATGGCAAAATATGGGAGAAGGTCACATTATCAAAATGCTTGGCAACTTCTGAATTATTAAGTATCTTAGTGACCATAGTCACATCCATTTCCCCAGTCATCTTTTCAGGAGAGGATGCTACTGTTTTCTTACAATATAGCTTACACTGCCCTTTTTGGTAATTAGTGTAATTTGACTCATTTTAAGATAATGAAGCCACCTGCTCTGAATAGCTAAATCACCATTAATGCTGAAAAGCTTTTCTCTCATCAACAAAAAGATCTAAAGCAAGTCCTAATCCAACTTTTCTTTTGAAGCTTCATTTCCCAGAGGATTTTTAGAATCATCATGATTTGGATGTCAGTAATACACTATAATTGACAACTAACATTTTTTTTTAGGTGAAGATCACCAAGGAAATTTTTCAAGGTGTATTCATTTCATTAGCTCACAGAGTATTGATGGGAGGGAAAAGAAGATGCAGTCTTTTACAGTATCAGGCCCTGTGTGAGGAATTGTCATTTTTGTATCTCATTTAAATGGCACATTTTGCCCAAGACGACAGAAGCTAATCAGTGGAGAATCTTGTATTGAACACAGGTCTCCTATTGACCAGCACCTTTTCCACTAACCCCTTACCAATTATCTTTTAATATTTATGCCATTTCATATGGGAGATTAAAAATGAGAAATTTTTTAAATACTTCAATGAACTACACCAAATTAATAGCAGTTAATGCCACAAAATGTACAAGAAAAGTCAGTTGGCGATGGTGAAAAGAGAAAAGATAAAAAGAGAGGACATTATTCAAGTTTTTAAATGAAATGACAGTTTTATACAGATAAAAGTATAAGTAAGACCGGTCCTAAGTGAGGAAGAAGTTAGCTGAAGAATGTCAGTTTTACCCATATTTTCATTTCATTTGCCTTAAATGTAAGTAAAGTAGGAGAAACATTAGTTGTTGAGTCATTTGATAAGCCACACCTATAATTTATTTTGCCTCTTTAGACTAATTCTTGTCTTTTCTCAGTGGAAAATTCATATAGAAAGTCAACTAAAGTTTCTCAACATCAGCACTATTAACATTTGCGGCTGGATAATTCTTTGTTGTCAGGGGCCGCCTTGTGTATTCCAAGATGTTTAGCAGCATCCCTCTTGTCCACCC
Organism: Canis lupus dingo; assembly: GCF_003254725.2. Classification (NCBI taxonomy): domain Eukaryota; kingdom Metazoa; phylum Chordata; class Mammalia; order Carnivora; family Canidae; genus Canis; species Canis lupus. The sequence goes on along the minus strand of NC_064276.1, from coordinate 13,385,343 downwards.
ACTAGATGCCAGTAGCACCCTCCCAGTTCTCACCATCAAACATATCTCTAGGCGTTACCAAATGTATCCGGGGCAGGGGGCAAAAATCACTCCCTGTGGAGTACCACTGGAGTAAACAAATATTTATTGAGCACTTACTATGTAAGCCCAAGGCATACAGGAATGACCTAAACAAAGACTCTTATTACATTATAGTGAGGGATACAGGACAAAAAGACTTAACTATATAATGCAGTGACAAGTGCTAAAAAGAAAAATAAGGCATAAAAAGTGATGTGGATGGCATTTAGATCAGCCTTCTTCAAGGAGGTGTCTTGAGCAGAGACCTGAAGTGAGATGTCAATATCTGGGGGGACATTGTTTCGGTTGGATAGAACAACAAATGTAGGGGCCCTGAGATAGGACCTATTTATAATGTCTAAGAATAGCAAAGGGCCAGTTGTTGCTACAGTCGAGTGAGTAATGTAAAAAGAGGTAAAGGGTAAAGTCAGAGAGGCAGTCAAGGGTCAGATCATACAAATTTCTAGATCAGCACTGCCCAGTAAAACTGGCCCCCACAATAGGAATATTCCATATATGGTATTACCCCAAACAGTAGCCACTGACCACATGTGGCCACCGAGCACTTAAAATAACTGAGGATGATAATAATTAATAATAATAATGATAAATTTTATTTAATTTTAATAGATCAAAGTGTACATGGACACATACGGTGAGCTACTGTATTGAACAGTGCAAGTCTACACCCTGAGGACTTCGGATTTTATTTTAAATATGACAGAAAACTACCAAAAGATTTTAAGCAGAGGAAAGACATGATCTCCTTAACTTTAAGAAGACAGTAAAAGTAATAGAATTCAATATATTTCTCTCCATTTTAGAAGATCAGATCTAAATCTAGTGAGAATTTCAACTAAATAACTGGTGCAGGGTCCTTGAGATCTTCTACTTCCCTGGTCCTCTTTTTTTTTTTTTTTTTTTTTTTTTTTTTTTTCCTTTTTTTTTCCCTGGTCCTCTTAATTGGCTTTCCTTGTTTGTTTTTTTGTTTTTTGTTTTGTTTTGTTTTAATTAGTGTTTGCTTGCTTGATTTTGTGAAACTGTTTCAAATCCTTTTTGGAGTAAGGATGAATACAATCTAAGTAAGTAAATGGAAAATAAATAGTAGAAGGTGGGCATAATTCCATTAATTAATGATTGCTTTAAAAATAAGCTATTGTGCTTTATGAGGATATATAACAAGCTACTACCAAGTATTGAAAGATACAAAAATAGTTACAGAATGTGATCTGGAAACAACCTCCTATATGTACACATTGTAGCTGCTCGTTATTTTTTTAGTAAATGAATCCATAGGGAAATGCTGTCTATCCACAGACTGTTTCATTTCTTATGACCAAAATATGGAGAAGGGACCCTAGTATCTAAAGGTCAAATTCTGATTAATGGAAAAAAATAATTTTTAAAACTGGGAATTTTCTTAGCCAATTAGAAATAGCAATGATAAGTAAAATTATCATTTACCCATCAACGCTGTGTTTATACACAATGAAATGAAGTTACATTCCTGCAATTATTTGATTAATCTGAAGTATGCAAACAAACTAATCAAAACATTCCATTCTAAAAATCAGCTTTTGAGCTAAGTAAAAAGCCAGAGAATGGAACCAAAAGTCTGGTCGTTAGTAAATGTGATTTGAGTGTTCATTCTCACTTTCTGTATTTTTCCCAGTGGTCCTCACTCCATCTTGCCCTAACTTTGGTACTTAAAAAAAAAAAAAAAAAAAAAAAAAAGGTATGTTTATCTTTCACAGGTTTAGGACACCCTTTTGACCTTGTATGTTTCTTTTTTTTTTAAGATTTTATTTATTTATTCATAAGAGACAGAGAGAGGCAGAGACATAGGCAGAGGGAGAAGTAGGCTCCACGCAGGGAGCCCGATGTGGGACCCAATCCCAGGACCCTGGGATCGATGCACTGAGCCAAAGGTAGATGCTCAACCACTGAGCCACCCAGGCATCCCGACCTTGTATGTTTCTTTCCTACTGCAGGGGTTGGATTAATGTACCCTTGAAACAAAAATAATTAATAAATAAGGAAGGAAGTGGTGAAGAGAATATAAGACCTTGATATGAGTGGAAATTAGGTTACTGAAGTAATTAAAAATGTCATAGACTGCCATTAATGGAAGGATTAACAATTAAAGCAGAGAGGTTTTGTTAATTACTCAAGGTTGAAGCACAGAACAACCTGAGAGCAATGAATCCATTAATGAGTATCACTTCAAGAGAAAACTGGGTAGATTTGTGTGTCACTTGATTGAAGTTGTATTGAGTAAGTTTGAATTAATAACAATAGCAGGAAACTTCTCAAAGATAAACATGATTAAGATGGATGCCTGTATGCCTAGATATTGCATGTCTAATACATCACATTTGTAAAAATCTCAATTTTGAATAGATAAGAAAGGAAAGCATACCTGTGCTAAGAGCAAATTAAGACTCATCAATTCATTTACACTTATTTATTTTCAATTTTATTTTTCTGTTCTAAGAAGTAGTAGTTCAATGTATAATAATTTGTTAGAATTTCACCATTCTCAATGTATATTTTTAATATATAATTTCTCTTCCAATAAGAAAGATTATACCTCCTATTTTATATTGTGAAAAAAAGTTACTGTCTTATGCTTAAACATTAACATAATAAGAAAAATATGTTCAAGAGCTAAGTTTTATTTTATTTTAATGAAATTTTGCCATTTTCTTTTTTCTTTTTTTTAAAGATTTTATTTATTCATGAGAGACACACAGAAAGAAAGGCAGAGGGCAGGCTCCATGCAGGAAGCCCAACGTGGGACTTGATCCCAGGTCTCCAGGATCACGCCCTGGGCTGAAGGCGGTGCTAAACCGCTGAGCCACCCGGCCTGCCCTAAATTTTATTTTAAAAATATTTTTTAAAAGCTTTTGGCAGAGGCGCCTGGGTGGCTCCACTCGTTAAGCATCAGACTCTTCATTTTGGATCAGGTCATGATTTCAGTGCTAGGCATAGAGCCTGTTTAAGATTCTTGCTTTTTCTCCCCCTCTCTGCCCTTCTCTTCCTCTCTCCCTCTATTCCTCTCCAGGAAAAAAAAAAAAAAAAAAAAAAGCTTTTGGCAGATTTCATAGAGTTACTTTAATGTATTCTAGATCCTGCATTTACAAAAATGTTAAGCAAATTTTCACTAGTCAGATTTATATAAAATTCCTAAGTTTTAAGTAATTTTAGTCTGTATTTAACATTTCTTTTATTCAAATTCTCATAGAGTGATTCATATCAAGGTCAACTAGATATTCTGCTTTGTCAAAGTCAGTGATGTTCAAACTTGAGTTCATCTGGAGTGCTTTTGAAATCACAACTCCTGGGGCCCCATCCTAGGGATTTGTCTTCAGCAAATCTATCTATCTTGGGTAGAGCCTAGGAATGTCCTTTTTAACAAAAATCTGGGTGGTTCTAATGTAGCAAGATTTTGAACCTCTGCAAAAAATCAAATACATAGCTCAGTATCAAGTTTCCATTTTGTTTTGCTTGGTATGCATTTGGGGGCCATTATAGAACTGATAGCATTTTTATTCATATTGATATACCCAATATGAATGGGTTTTGAATGTTATTTCAATATTTTGCAAACCAAATAAAGTTCCCTTTAGCTTGACAAAAAAGTTTTATGTGCAGTTTGAGTCTCCTTTCTATCTTATTTCCAAATTTTACCAAAAGGTAACTATACAGCAAATATTCTTAATAACTAAAAAATGAATTTGGCTTGCCTATTATGAATATAAAACTGTGAAGATATAATCTAAAATACTTTTGCTAAATTTGGCCATCTATATTGCTAGCTATATCATCAAATTTGAGAACCGTAGAAATCTACTGGTAACATGTTCAGGATTTAATTTTCCAGCCAAGCTTTTTTATTCAGTTTAAAAGCAAAAAATAAATTATAGGATGACTTTTCTAAACTCTTAACTATTCAAATAACATGCTTTCAAATTGGAAAGACTATTTCAAATAGTACTCTCTCTTCATAACTTAAATTGCCAAAGAAGGGAAAAATATATAAGATTCTCTGTATAGATTAGTCAAGGGAGATATTTATGGGGATAAAAGCAGTGGTCAATAGTACTTACTAGAGCTTACCACACATGCCTCATTTTTAAATTCAAATCATATTTGCCTTTTGTTCTTAGAAACCTTTACATTAAATTCACATTTCCTTATAAAATATGTAAGATTATCTTCCAAATAGAAAAACAGTTGTATTATAACTAAACTTAAATCAAAGATCTGAGGCCCCTGGAGCTTTTAGATATGAAAAGTTTTTCTTTTTATTAAAGTTTGTATTTTTATTAAACCTTTCAAATAATAAAGATGTGAAAAAATATTTTTCCAGTTTACATAAGTTTGGGCACTTTATTTAAATGATTAAAATATCAATATGTAAATTTGATCAAATAATTATACCTTGGTTCACTGCAGGTTGGTATTAAAATGTATGGGAGTTTAGGTTTGTTTTTTTAATTTGTTTTTATTTTTTGTTTTTACTGCACAGTCTGAGCCCACAGAAAGAAGTCCTTTAAGAAAGCCAGTATACTCCTTAATCAGTAACACATAAGCATGGGGTATAGTACAGATTGTTCTAATAATGGGTTAAGACACAGATGTTTTCTGTGTTTCGCATGGTAGAATAGAGTGAGCTCCTTTGGAGACAGTTTTCTGAATCAACTTGTTTACAGAGCTGCTAAGATTTCTGGCTTTATTTAGAAAAGTCTCAATAGGGTATTTGAAGCCAAGCCCCACAGTCTCACCTGAATTGTGTCAGTTTACATCGCTGTTAATAACTCAGAATAGATTAGATTTATATCACTCTTTTCTGTGTTTGAAAAGGGAAACTCTTTGGTCTCATCTATCATAGTTTCCTAGCTTGTGAAATGAATGAGGATTTATCTAAAAATAATATTTAGGATCCCCTCCAGATTTATAAGATAACTTCGATCTCTCTCGGACTTTCTGTATCACTATTGCAATTGTTACCTGATTTAGCAAGATTATAGACTAGTAAAATTTTTCTGGAAGGAAGAGTTTCATTATGTTTGCTGTTATCTGACTCTTCTCTTATAAAATACTTTGTTAGGTGGTCTCCCCACGATTCTAGGAGATCTGACTTTTCAGCAGTTGAAACTGAAGTAAATATATTTTCTGATGAAAAAATTAAGAATATGCACCAAAGAAGGATTATATTGATAGACAGATATAGTTTTGGAAAATTATTTGCAACACAGTTGACAAAGGGTTAGTAGCTACTCTGTGCAAAATGTTCTCACAAATTGCCAATAAACAGACCAACAACCCAATTAAAAAACTGGGGAAAGAATGTAAGTGGGACTTCTCTAGGGGAGAAATTCCAAATGGGCAACAAACCTGAAAAGATGTCCAAATGAACTGATAGAGAAATGCAATGAAAGATACCACTTTACATCCACCAATTCCAGGGGGGAAAATGTTAAAGCAATACCTATTTTAAAATTAAAAGCATGTATACTTCTTTATTCAGCAATCCCACTCCTAGGATTCTGTCCCACAAAACAAAAACAACCAGACTTAAGAAAAAATGCACAAGGATGCTAATTACAGCATTGCTCAGAATTGGGGGAGAAAGGAAACCAAGTGAATGCCCAATAAAAAAAAAGATTGAAAAAATCATGGGGCATCCATGCCTAGAATAACATGCAAACATTAAAAAGAATGAAATAGAGCTATGAAGGTTGATCTGGATAATTGTTTATGTAAGAGGAAAACAAGATACAAAAAAAGGAGTATTTTATACTATTCATAAAACAATGACAATCCTGACTAATTGTATGTGTGTAATATATATATATACACACACACATGATAGATGTATTTAGCTACAAATATGTATTTGACTATGACTGTGGTTAAAATAGAGAAAATACATATTACATTAATGGTTCATGAAACAAATAGAGTGATATGAATATATTGGGAAGCAGGAGTAGACAAGGTAAAAAACCAAAACAAAGACCAGACTGTAAAAATAATACATATGATTTGAACCCATTAAAGCATTTATGCCTGATTTTTAGCATTTATATATATAATATATAATATAAGCTTAAAATATTTAATTTAAAATGATTAAAACATTGTTTTGAAATAAAATTCACACATTATTGCTTGAAAGCATAATAAAAAATAAATGTAACTAATGTTATTTATCAATCATCATCCAAGGGTTGTACACATAGGTTTAGCTACAAGGACATGGTTTAAAGCCTTATTTTATGAACAAATGACAACAACAAAATTTAGTAAAAACCTGAAGGGTCCACCACTAGTGCTAAACTATGTAACACTGCCCAGCCATTGAAAATGATATTGTGGGGCACCCGGGTGGCTCAGTGGTTTAGCGTCACCTTTAGCCCAGGACCTGATTCTGGAGACCCCCGGATACAGTCCCACATAGGGCTCCATGCATGGAGCCTGCTTCTCCCTCTGCCTGTGTCTCTGCCTCTCTCTCTCTCTCTCTCTCTCTCTCTGTGTGTCTCATAAATAAATAAATAAAATCTTAAAAAAAAAAAGAAAATGAAATTGTGAAAATACACATATTTACAGGAAGGAAGCTCATTAATATATTAAATTAAAAAGCAAGTTACAAAATTATATATATATACTATGATTCTTTTTTATCACTTAAGTATCTATCAAAAACTAAATGGAAAAATGGACAAAATCAGAAATAATTGATAAGTTGGATTTCATTAAAATTAAGAACTTCTACTCCACAAAAGATAGTCAAGAGACTTAGAAGAAACAACAGATTAGGAGAAAATGTTTGCAAAACACATCTGATAAAGGTCTGTTATCCAAAGATACAAAGAACTCTGAAAAGTCAACAATAAGAAAACAATTTGACTGAAAAATGGACCCTAATATAGAAATTAAACAAATGAGTTTACATTTCAGCTTTAAAACTGACTAGCCGAGTGAGGTCATGGAAATGGACCTAGTACTTTTATATTTCAGTTTTCTCATTAATAAAGGATAATAAAAGTCCAACGAGTTTGTTAAAATTCAATGAAATAATGTAACTAAAATACTGAGCAGAGTTTCTGGGACAAGGTAGGCACTCGGTAAATTATTGGTACTAACAATCAACAGTTTAGATATGATCATAATGTCACTATGACAGAACATGATGAGAAATAGAAACTAATGGAATAAAAAATAGTTTAATGTTATTTTAAAATGTAGGGAATCTACTGAAGTAAGATAGGGCCCAAGATCTTTTCTCTATTGAAAATGATCCATAATAGTATCTACATGATATTTCTAAATGCTGTTGCCAAAAAAACATTCTTTTATAAGCATAGACACATGGACTGCTGGAACTGGAAGACATTAGAAATAATCTCACCTCATCTGGTCATTTTACATAGAAGAAAGCTGAGGTTCAAGTGCATTAAGTACCTCGCACAAGGTCAAATGGTATGACTGGCAGTGACAACACTATGGGTGATGGGTTTTAAGGAGTGCACTTTTATGTAAGTGTTGAATCACTAAATTATATACCTGAAACTAATATCACACTGTATGTTAACTCACTGGACTTTAAATAAAAAGTTTTAAAAAACAACAAAGATATCTCTTAATGATATGCTGGACATATTTGTATCAGGTGTTAGTGACCATATAAGCAATTTTTGTTTCTCATTAACTTTGCTTTGTACATTTAGATCATAAAAGAAAAATCAAGATATCCTGATTTTTAGCAACAAAGCACTATCCAATGCACCTACGTATAATTTTTAACTTAATGAAGCCATACTTAATACTATAATTTAATAAATGTTCTCCATGTGAATGTTGGGAAATACATGGTAAGAAGTTGGTCAGAAAGTGGCAAAACAAAATGTAATATTTTGGATATTATAAAGTATTATAATATCCAAAAACAAAAACATACTCTTAACTTCAAGGGACCTCTATAATGATACATGAGTCATATTTTTATCATTTGAGTTGAAATGTACCTGTGAAAAACAGCTAAGTTTGGTTATTTTATGGCGATCTGTTAGGTGACCACTTTTATTTTTTACAAATAACATCATGGAATGATTCTATCTGGTTTACTGGAAAAGTCACTATTCCCCATAAATCATTTATATGATCTAAATTTTTTTAATTTTATACATTTAGCTCTATTCTACAAATGGCTAACAGATAGATGAAAAAATGTGCAATATCACTCGACATTGGGGAAATACAAATCAAAACCACAGTGAGATACCATCTCACACCAGTCAGAATGGCTAAAGTTAACAAGCCAGGAAACAACAGATGTTGGCGAGGATGCAGAGAAAAGGAAACCCTTGTACACTGTTGGTAGGAATGCAAGCTGGTGTGGCCATTCTGGAAAAATGTGTGGAGGTTCCTCAAAAAGTTAAAAATAGAACGACCCTACATCCAGCAATTGCAATACTGGGTATTTACCCGAAAGATACATATGTAATGAAACAATGGGACACCTGCACCCCAATGTTTATAGCAGCAATGTCCACAAGAGCCACACTGTGGAAAGAGCCCAGCCCAGATGTCCACTGACGGATGGATAAAGAAGAGGTGAGATACACACACACACACACACACACACACACACTAGGCTATTACTCAACCATCGAAAAAAAATGAGATCTTGCCATTTGCAATGACATGGATAAAACTAGAGAGTATTATGCTAAGTGAAATAAGTCAGAAAAAGACAATTATCATATGATCTCACTAATATGTGGAATTTACAAAACAAAACAGAGGATCATGGGGAAAAGAAGAAAAAATAAGACAAAATCAGAGAGGGAAACAAACCATAAGAGACTCTTAAGCATAGGAAACAAACTGAGGGTTGCTGGAGGGGAGGGGAGTGGGGGGATAGGGTAACTGGGTGATGGACGTTAAGGAGAACACATGATGTAATGAGCACTGGGTATTATATAAGACTGATGAATCATTCACCTCTATGTATGAAATTAATAATATATTATATGTTAATTAATTGAATTTAAATAAAAATTAAAAATAAAAAGTTTAATAAAAAAAGAAGAAATTCTATTCAAAGCAGCAAATGATTAGTATAGAATGTCCCATTTAAGGAGTTATCATGCCCTCCTATTAGATTGTGGTGATTATTTATGTACCTCTATAAAGTATCTACTTTTTCCATGATTTGCTAAGGAATACATTCATGACGCCAGACCCAATATACTGAGTTTTTGTGCTAAGATAACTACCTAAAAATTGTGTTTATATGAAGATCCTTGAGTAATTATTCATAGCAAGATGCCATCTTGTTAGAATAGTGGCATAGTGGGAATTAAAAGTTCAAAGTATTTTAAATTTTTGTGATATGAGGGACACCTCGTTTGTAGACTGTATGATGGCTTGAGGAAAAATGGTAGCTGTGGTACCACTCTGCTTCCATTTAATATTTAAATTGGAAACAATATCTAGATAATCATGGCTACTTCAAATTCAGTTTGCCAGAGCCCAGTTGCTCAGATGTCTAGTAAGTGGTTCATTCACATAGTTTAAAATGAAGAAATCTGAAAATACTGCTTATCCCTCTGTGGACTAAGCTGGTCTAGGGTATATTGGTCTGTCCAAATATTCTGTGGTGTGTAATTAAGGCCAACTCTTTCACTCTATCATAATGTTTGGGGTTTTTTTAGGAAAGGAAAAAAGTCGAGGAAAACCCATTGGCCCTCAATGAAAACCACTAAGTTTTAAAATTAGCAAAGGCAAGTCTTTGAAAACTGGCCACAGTTCTTCAAATAGGAAAACATCTAAGAATCATTTTAGTCCCAAGAAATCTTGGCTGCCCCATATCTGAATCTTGAATCCATAAACTTGCCTATTCATTGTCCCAATGGTTTTTCCTGATGATATCTACCTCCCTGTGTGCTCTCTGGAATGTTTTCCTGACACACAATCAGGTTTTGTTTGGCAGTCTACCTAAGTTTCACCCCAATATTCTGTTCTGCCAATCTGATTTTGCTTTACCCCAATCATGCCTACAACGATGATTATACTTGACCACACCTTATGGAGCAACAGATGAGGGAAATCTTTAACTGCATAGCCCCAGATTTAGAAATTTATGTCAAAAAGGATTTCAGTGTTATCAGTTTGTACTTTGTTCGACTGCTGTAATACTGAGAGCAGCTGCCTACAGACTCAGGCTAATGGGCCATGATCTCCCTTTTTCCCAGGGCTTCACCTCTCCACTGCACACATTAATAAATCTGCCCTATGTAATTCCAATTTTTTAATACAATAGACTCTTGGATTTCGTGGAGTCTACAGGCTGATCTAGATTGCCCTAAATTCAATCATTTATTACATTAGTCAGAAATGCAATTATTCTGAGTGTAAATCACTGCTTAGTTAGGGACACTGGCCTTACCTATGTAGTTTTCAACCTTTAACTGCACATTGGAATCACCTGAGGAGTTCACTTAAGTGATTACCTTTTTTAAGAAATACTGATACCCAAGCCAACTCTAGACCAAGTGTATCAGAATCTTTGGTAGTGGGATCTAGGCATTTGTGGTAGATTGAAACCCTGGCTCTTCCTTGGGGAAGCCACTTAATTTCTCTTTCTCTCAATTTTTTCATCTGTGCTATGGAGGTAATAAAGTTCTCATATGGTTATAGGGAGAACTAGATGTATATATGTATACATTCAACTCTTGTATATATATATGTGTGTATATATATATATATATTCAACACTTAGTATGGCTTGGCCCATCATAAATAATAAAAGTTATTATTATTATTTCAAAGGGTTATTATGAGAACAAAATGATTAAAAGAGTCCAATAAGTATTAAATAGATGAATAAAAAATTGTTAAAACTAATGTGCAAATGCAAAAGATTTGCAATATTTTATATTGCATGTGGTGTATAGGTCTGAATCGTACAGAAATTTAACATGTATTTTTAATTTTACATTGCTGCAATGTCAAGCACAACATATGTGCTTAATTTGAATTTTAAAATTTATTTGGTTGCACTTTAAAAGATTATAACCACCAGAAATAATTCTATAATGGTACTGAAAAATCTCTGGACAATACAGTGGAATGGGAAATTTTGGGAAATAGTTTTATCTAGACAGTAATATTGTGGAGGTTAGGGTACTGGCCTAATTCATTTCTGTGCCTCCTGAGTGTTGTACAGTGACTGGGACATACTAGGAACTTGATAAAAGAAAAAATTGGGAGGCGAGAGCAAAAGAGATAAACCTCTCTTAGTTGAATTTATGAACTCAGAGAAAATACAAAGGGGTATGTTCTTAAAGACATATATTATCTATTTTTTATTAATTTTGATTTTGAACACTTAACCTTTCTGTGTGATTCAATTGTTTCATCTTTAATATTAATATGAGCATAGAAATTAGTATAATTGTTCAACATTATTTTAAAAATTCAGATACTTTTAAAAAGTTTAAATTTTATAATAGTGGAGAAGAGAACAGAGAACTGGAAGGTGGGCTAGTTTAGATTAATTCCTTTGGTTTCATCTATACAACAGTACTACTTAAGCTGGGGTGGGGGGAATGCCAATCCTTATCAATCAAATAGTTAACTTTTAATATTCACTGAGTGCCTGCTCTGGGTCAGAAACTGTAGTCAGTGCTGGTTGGACAAATTTAGGTAAGTATGAGCTATGGCCCCTGGTCCATATAGTGGATAGAGCCAGGCAACAGTTCTGTTCCATGGCCTCAAATTTATCCGTACCACTGAGTTCTGCTGGTTTCCTTGGAGCCCTGTGCAAAAATAATGTCAGTGAATTCAGCCAATTCCAAGACCAATGCCAGAAAAAGCATTCCAAGTCCAACTTCCATTCTTCATGACATGACATGTCTTTTAAAGTTTTATTTTGAAAATGGTATTTATATGGATTTTTCAGTAAAGAATCTTCCAAAATAGCACAAAGAATATACATCCAAGTTTGTTACTATATAAACACCAACTTGACAAACCATGGCAGTTTTATTCCTCTTGCTGATATCTTCATTCAGGCTTGTTACCTGTGATTAGGCTCCTAAACACAATAATGTCTCCACTTTTCACTTCCTTCAGTGAATTCTATACGTTGTGGCCTGATTAGTTTTTCTGAGCAGGTGTTTACACATACACATAAAGACAATTGAGCACCAACGTATTCCTTCTTGAAACACATATTTTCGCATCCAGTTTCAACTACTTCTATTTATTTCTTTAGAATGGATACTTAAGCTTGTCACAGCCCTTTCCATTGGTTGGGAAATATTGATTTTGACAGAAATGAAGGAACTGTGCATAGCAGCTTGTAGAAGGCATTAAATCATCTTCCATATTTGAATTAATGTTATATTTTATAGGCTTAGCTTCTTTCTTTAATTAACAATTGTCCTTTCTTAATCACTATTACTAACTGACTTCCCAATAGTTTGTAAAGAAATCTTAGAATTAATATTAAAGATCATCTGGTACAAACCCCTACTTTGAAAATGGAAACACAACTCAAGTTGAGATAGCCAGCCCTCTAGTTGAGAGCTGAGATAACCAGCCCTTTAGGGGAAAAAAAAGTGGTAAAAACAAGTCTAAGACCCAAATGTTGACATTTCTTCTCAAAGTACTTTTCAAATCCATCATCTGTAGTTGTTCTTTCTCTGTATCCTTAATATTTTGCACCATCCCTGAAACATACTATAAAAAATCCAGTTTGTGTTAAAAGTAGATTTAACAAAGAGATGAATTTGAAAAGAGTTAGCAATGAAGGCTCACTGCTGGGGTTCTGCTCCAGTTACTTGACAGCAGCACCTGAGTATGGTTTAGTCAGGTTTTTGTAAGGGAGGGGGGTTGGTCAAGCCAGAACTCTTCATGTTGCTTGGTTTTAGGTTCACAGGAAAGCTCACCGTCAAGGGGATGTTTTGATGTATCCATGAACTGCAGCTAAGCCATTCAGGGTCTTCTTAAAATAAAGCTCTGCTGGGTTTTCTCAGTACAGCCTTCTAAAAGTTGACACAGCAAGAATTGCTTCTCACCAGGTTCTATTTTTAAATCCCGGTCAAAAAAATATTTTTTTAACTTCAAGATTGAGTTTCTGAGACATCTTTGGTGAGTCTTACCATCTTGCTAGAAAGATTGCTTAGTGTTAATACACTGTCAACTCAACCTGTTAGAAGAGGGAAGGAAGGAAAGGAGGGAGGGAGAAAGGAAGAGGGCAAGAGGAAGAGGGGAGGGGAAGAGGAGGCAGAGGAAGAGGGGAAGAAGAAAGGAAGGAGGGAGAGAAAGATAACAGCTAGTAATAGCCAATATTTATTGAGTGTATTAAATGTGTCAAGCACTATTCTCAGCACTTTATATCTATTAATTAATTTTTTTCCCTCGATAACTCAAGGAGATAGGTTCTGTTATTATTCTCAAATGAGAAAACTTGGGCATAGAAAAGTTACATAACTTGCTCAAAGCTATTCAGCTAGTACATGGTAGAGCTGGCTTTAACCCAAGCAGTCTGACCTGAGAGACTGACCTCTTACCTCTTCACTATATGTCTTTGAGTTGGATGTTTGTCTAAAAAAAGCACTAAAGGGCTGTCGGCTTTCCTTAAATTTTTGCTTTTTCTACTTAATCAAACATGCATTTTTGCATTATTGTCATCCCAACTGTCAGTCACATGGAAATATGCTGGAGGCAAGGGGCTGAGCTGAAAAGAATCCAACCTTTTGGATTGGTCAGAAAAATCTTATGTTCTTATTGTGCTCTGCTACTTATAAGTTGTATGACTTTGGATATGACCCTGAAAAAAAAGAGTTCTGAGGCTTTAGGATTTTCCATTTCCTTATTTGAAAAGCAAGAAAAATATAAACAAACGCATGGTATTATGAGAATTAAATGAGATAACATATGTAAAATCTTCATTCTGATGAATAACAAACCATTCTCCCCGAGTAAATTTACTATAACAAATTGAAATTCTTAATGAGTCATTATCATTTTATTATTGTTGCATGAAGTCGTACTTATACAGAAAAAAGATATGAGATAGTTCCTAGGAATGCCAGCTGTTATGATCATTGTTCTTATTTGGTATCAATATGGGCATGTACTATGCTGGATTCAATGTGCAAAGACAGATAAATTAATACATTAATATTTCTCTGCTAATGAACTGCTTTTTCCAGAATTTCTTACCTCCCTTAACTGCCAGAATCTGGCTCATCTTGTATGTCCATACCCAGCCAAATCTTACCAGCATTGACCCTGAACATCAGCTAGTTGAAGAGCTCTGCAGGAGCCACCAGGAAGTCTGACTCATGCTTTCATATTGTGGGACTTCTTTTTAACCCTTTAGTGCTGAATCTTCCAGCATCTGCAAGTAGGGCTCAGAAGTAGGTTGCCTTGTATACGATCAAAATGGGACTGAAGTGGGACAGAAAGGCCCCAGAGAGACACTAATCAAGATCTAGGTGGATCATCCAAATGGTACATCTTTCTGAAGGAGGTAGGTGGAGAGGGCCTCCAGGTCTGAAACCAATAGGACCAAAACTAGGAAAATAGAGAAAATGGGATTTAAAGCTGAGGTTGGATGATCTTGCCTGAATTCTCAAGGCTTATTATGTGGCTCCAGCAGCCTGAGATGGGGATAGGGAAGCAGCCATTGAAGGGGATGATGTTCAGCCACCACTCAATGCTGGTTTGGACCAGGCCTGGTAAACAGAAAAGGGATATACTGACCTCTGTGGTCACCTCTAAATTTGAATGCCAGGTTGAGGTATAGGTCAACAGCATATATAGAATAACTCCTGGTTTCTGATTTGGAAACTGTTCTGTTGTTGTTCAGGTGTTGCAATTGTTCTAGAGCTTTTTTGTATGTCGTTCATCTATTTCTGTCTTATTGACTGAGCCCCTTCATATCTGACTTAAGAGTTGGGTGAGACCCAAGCTATTCTGGCCTTGTGCAGAGTTATGCTGCTATGCTAAGTAGAAAAATAATAATAACAGGATCTAATATATACAAAGCACTATTCCACATGCTTTGGTTGGGAGAAATCAAGATCTTTGACCAAATTCAAAATATCCAGCCCTTGTTTCTATTTTACAAGAGATGAAATGCATAGCCCATGCTGATGATAACCAAAAGACTTTTTTCCATCCAAAGATGGAACATAGAAACATAGGTCAACAGACCTGAATTTGATTTTGTGTTCTAGCATTTTCTAGATAGATAAAGCACTTTTTGTCTCTTATTTTCCATTTCCTCAACTTTAAAAAGGAGAATAATACCTACCTTCATGGAATGACCAAAGAAAATTAAAGGCTACAAGCCATGTATAAGTATTTGTGATCCTAAAACCATAATCATTAAATATAATTCAGACATATACTAAGCAACACACATTGAAATTTGTCCTAAGACTAATTGGATAATTCCTGTTATGGAATTTTCCATCAGAATCGAAAAGAGATAAATTGGCTTTGTTTATCATTCAGAGAGAGAAATAAGATAAAAACTAATTTTCCAAGGGCAAAGTGCTCTACCACCTGAGAACAAATTTATAGTCTTTCTAATATAACACTGGTTTTCAAACTTTTGTCTCAGAGACCCTCTATAGTCTCAAAAAATAGTAAGGACCTCAAAGTTTTCACCTTGATTCATGCTAAGGTGCTAATGGTTTAGCCACTGCTGCTGTTGCACAATCAATACAAATATCCACCCAGCAAAAAGATAAATCATGGCTTAGTACTATTAGAAAATAGTTTTGACTTCACAGATGGCCTGAAGGAATCTTGGAAGCCACTGGGGTTCTATGGACAATACTTAATGTGCTATTTTCTCTTGTGTGAAATGCATTCTTTGTTATAATGGTTTCCAGGATTTCTTAAACTTTCTTAACAAAAACTGTTAATATGAGGTGGATTTGGATGTGTAAGGTAGATATGGGTTTGTATTAACATTCACAATAAACATATTGTTGCGTAAAAAGAGTAGTTTAGTATTTGTATGATAAAATGATAAAATGATAAAAATACATATGTATGTATATATGAACATATAGTTATACATACAATTATATATGTATATGTGTATAAACTTTTTGGGGGGAATGGCATCAACTAGAGAGATTAAGAGGAGTTAGCAGTAATGGCAGTAATTAATCTTTTTTTTTTTTTTTTTGCCAGAGAGCAAAAGTATTTCATTAAATACTGAGCACCAATGATGTGATAGGAATACTTCTGTACTTTAAAAATATTTTTAAAGCATTTCTTATAAGAAGAAATTGCTTTTATAATTTTAAAAAGCTTTTTCCATTTGGGGCACCATACTATCCATTGAAATATAGCTGCTCCTTACTAACCTTTGCTGCTTCTTTCTTTAAAACTCCCGCATTCACCTACCTGGAATAGTCTTACAAGAGTGCAAGAGCTGTGGGGCTTTTTTTAAGAGTGCAGGAGTTTTTATTAAAGACTCTTTATTAAAGTCTGTATCTGCTTCCAAAGATGTATTTAAAGTAACTGAGCATCAGTCATTCTTCCATCTCTCAGTAATGTATTATCAACCTATTATTCACTTTGAGGCACTAATCCAAGATTGCAAGAGTCTTCAAAGGCACCTTACTTAAGAGTGCTCTCAATCAAGTTGATATGAGTGAGCTTCGTGTTCTTCATCACTGAAATTTCTCTGCTTTGTGTTGTTTAAGAAGCCTTTCTTACTGTTTCTTTAAAATTTTGCAATGATCTCCATAATAGAAGCACCTAAGATTTGAGATTTGATTCCTGAAAGGAAAGAAAAGAAAAAATGCAAAGATTAAAATTGGAAGAAGACTCTCACTAGTCCTCTATACTCACTGGAATGCCATAGTCTTGTAGAGAGAAGTTCATTCTGTAGTTCTGAGGTTTGCTTGCAGGTTACTGAATATCTTCCATATTGTTCACATAACATGTAATTATTTTTCAGTAGTAAAACAAAAGAATGTTTCATTAAGGAGCAAGAATCCTCAAACTTAGAGCAAGAAAATAAATGTTGTGGTTGATTCTGCTTTACCTTACCTTACTCTAGCTTTCCCCTATAATAAAGTTTTATCCTCTGACAAGTTAAAAACAAGTGAAATGCAATGGAAGCAACTGTTTGGTTTTTTAAAACCAAGCTCTAAATATGTCATTTCAAAAATAAATAAATAAATAAATAAATAAATAAATAAATAAATAAATAAGTCATTTCAATCCTTTCACAATTATATTAAGTTTGATGATATCCCAAACACACTTGATTAAGTATACATCTTTTCAATATTTTATTATTCCCTGGGCAGTTCAGTTCTTAGGTTTGCATCAAGATGTCAAAAATCACAATAGGTCCTTTTAGATGTTCTGCAGCACTGAACAATTTCACATTGTATTTTTTTTAACAGACTCTCTTTGTTTTTGTCCAATAACAAGAAACAAGAAGAAAAGTTTACATCTTGCTCTAGGACTTTGCAGAGTGCAAAAATACATATCCTTTGCTAAGTGTAAAATGTTTTTCTATCTCAAAGTATATTATATCTGTCTCTAGCTATCAGTTCATCTCTATGTCTCTCAAAAACTTTTTTTGTTTCGCTGAATTTTTCCTAAAATAACCTTTCAATATGACCAAGTTACAGGAGTGCCTAGAGTATAGGCCCATTTGCTGCTCATTTAATTCCTGACTACAGTAAATATGGACGCTTTTATTACCTACAGTAGCTAGTATTGAGGAAGTAATCTCATGACATAAAGTGTAACCAGGATGGACTTCCTAAAGTACAGATTTGATAATGTTACTCTCCTGCTTAAAACCCTGCAATGGCTGCACATTGCCCTTAACATAATGATGTGATTTTTAAGATTCTTCCTTCCTCTCCAGCCTCATCTGGCATCACTCCCTCAAGCCTCAAATCTCCGCTAGCCTCTTCTCAGATGTTAAAAGGCCCTGCCACCTCTTTGGTCTTGCCTCTTCTGTACTTCCCTCCTCATCACTCTTTTGCGTGCCTATTTCCCAAGCCCACCCATATAAACCAGCCCTCTGTTCCACTGGGATGGCTTCTACTCATCATTTGGATAACAGTGTTTTGTAAACTACAAAATACACAAAATGTTTAAGGCACGAGAATAAAATTAACAGACTTCATACTCATGCTACGGAAAAATAGAACCATAATCAAGAAGCTTCCTATATCCCTTATCTGATCACCAAATAAGAGAGTTTTTTTTTTAATAAGAGAGTTTTTATAATTATTCTTTTTTGAAGACCATTTCTTTCCTATCAGCTAATAAAGGCATATAGAATTTCCTATAAGAATCACCAGACTGCCAAGATATCATGTGTATTCAAATGCATTTGTGCTTATTTTTTCCAGTAATGGAAATAAAGTAATATAAAATTTGGTGAAAATGCCAGAAGTAATCAACTACCCATTACTTGTTTTGTAATAGTAACACAACTGTATTGACCAAATCTGGCATCCCTCATGCTAAAAGGATGACCATGCATCAATGTGAAGCAGCCATTGTTCTGAACTAATATAATTTTGCCTAAACAAACTCAAGTACCTGAAGGTCCAACATTGCCACATAATCTACTTTGCATCTTCCCAAATTAATTTTGCCTTCATGATCCAAATATATAATTTCTAGGCACTAAACCTCTTTTTACTTGAGCCAAAGATTCACAGAATATTTGAGTTCAGGTTTTTGGTCAAAATGCTTTATATAAATGAAATTTTTTAAACTTTGCCTTTAGTTATAAGCCATTGAATTTCCCCCCAATAAGTAGTAACACTTTCTGTATCAACCAAGGTGCTAGTTGTTGTTTGTCATAAAGTAGTGTATGCAATTGGCTATGTCCTCTAGACTCTGCTGTTTTAGTCTTTTCACTTTTCATGTCCAGTGGATAAACGAGCTGTGGCCCCAGATCTTTCTTGTCCCTATGACTTAGGAGAGCTCCCTCAACAAGTAGTTACCCAGAATCTTTTATTCATGAAGAAGATGGATAGGAGCCCCAGACATGCCCACCCTCTAGGGATTGCCATGTATTATTTGTAATGTTGTCATCAGTGAATTTGTAAGCCACTGGAGAAAAGAAATGACTTAAAGAAGCTATAGGGAGATTGATTGAGAAGTGATGAGAACTGCGGTGTGGATTTGTTTCCTAAGGTTATTAAGGCCATGTGGGGAAGCCCAGAGGTGAGAGTAATGGCTGTGCCTCCAGGAAATGTTGTCATTTTTAGGAACAGAAGGGATTTATTCTAAACTGTCATGTCTGTCATGTCTGTGTGTAGCTCCAGATGGGGAAAAAAAATCCTCAAAATTCATGTGAGCCATAACAGCTGGTTATAAGTCAATCAGTCACATAGATGTAGCTTAATGGTAAACAGTTTTAACTTTTTGCATTGATTATTATAGCCAAAGCACAAATATTGAGCTGACTCTTCATAGAAACAAAATTCCATAAACAAATTTTTCTTGAGCATGTGTCAAAGTATCAAAACAATGTGCAAGTTTAGGGAATGTATGACAGTAGAGGCATAATATGGTTGGGGGGACAGAATGCTTATAGAAGCATCCAGGGTTTTTTATTTCCTTATTTTTATTAAAATTAAAAGTTTGCTATTTTCTTTAAGGCCATAAAATCATCATGCTCAGATCAGTTGTTATAAAAAGAAGTCAGTGGCAGGTGTATGCCAGGTGTGCTGACTACCAGTGAGAGAAAAGAAGCCACTGGAGGGTCCAGTGATGAGTACAGCTGTGTTTGAGATTGGCTAACCCGGTTCCATCCCCCTCTGCTAGGACCAACACACATAAAAATTGGAAATCATGTCAATGGAGATCAGAAGTGGAACATCGAGTAATAGTTTTAGTTTTAAATAATTTCCTTTTTTCTTGGCAAAGATATAGAATACATAGTTTACCCTTTTATTACTTTTTTGGGGGGGTGGAGAGAGGTGAAGGAGGTAAACTTTTTAAATGATGGTAGTGTTCACTTGCCATTCCAGGACCCAAATTAATCCAGTTCTCTCGAGTTCCTTACCTATTTTATACCGGCAACCACTCCAGTCCTGCTGTTTAAGTGATGACAAGTAAAAATGTCTACTGGGATTGCTTGTTAGTTTCACCTTGATTTGGAAATAGCACCAAGACTACATAATGCCAAGAAATCTTAAAACATGTCATTTTTCAATCATTGTCTTCAGTGGACAGAAAACAATTTTTATATGTCAGTCATTGCATACTACATACCACTACATATAACACCTTTAAAAGCCAAATCTAGAGAAAATGAAAAATTTTTTGTAGAGACAAGAATCTTCCAAATGAAAGAAACTGACTCAGAATTTTCCTGGGAAGGACATCATGTTTTGTTTGTTTTTTTCTTTGAATGTGGTTTTGTCTGGCTTGGGGACTGAGGGAGGGTTTAAGAAGAGTTTACTTATTGTC
Source organism: Canis lupus dingo (assembly GCF_003254725.2). Taxonomy (NCBI): domain Eukaryota; kingdom Metazoa; phylum Chordata; class Mammalia; order Carnivora; family Canidae; genus Canis; species Canis lupus. Next base: position 13,364,778 of record NC_064276.1, on the reverse strand, counting down.
CTCAAAGTAATGTGGAACATTGCTGATTCTGCCATAACTGAAATTTCACGTTTAATTTTTGTTTTCTGCACAAGAGCAGAAATCTCAATAAGCCACCCAAGAACAGATGTACTCTTTCTGAGAATGCATTAGCCTTCCTAGCCCTGTTGAGGCTTGCTACTTTTGTTGCATGTTCCAGAGGTGAATACTCAGTATGTAGCCCAGAGTAAGAACTTGTTTGCAGGAAACACTGATGATCAAAGGATATGAAATTGAGGATGTGATGATTAATATCAACTGGAACTGCCTATCACACCATGGATTTGTTCCTTCAAAAAGCTGAGTTGTTTGATCACTTGCTTTTGACAGACTATTAAAACCCCAGCCCTTTGATCAGAAATCCTCCTCCTTAAACCTGGTGATAGGACCTATCACTAGAACTTCATGCTAGAAACGCAGTTCACTGATTTGCTTTTCAAATGACACCAAAACTTTGCTGCAGGGGAACAACAAATCCTGAACTTTTAGTGTTCTTATTTTGGAAGCTTACTGAACCAGTGGTTTTGCTTTTCTGAGTTTTAAAAGTAAACTAAATTAAAGAAACCTTGGTGGAAAGACGGTATAGAAATGTGATAGCATGTACTATACTTTTAAAATGTATCACAGCAGATAGATGCCAAAAAGCAAGTGTAATAAAATGTTAGTGGTAGAATGTAGGTAGGAAGCATGCAGGTACTCTGTGAAATTCCTTTAGCCTTGCTCTATATTTGGAACTTTTCACAATAATATATTGCAAAGATATATAAAAGAAGGTACATATCTGATTTTGTATACTTAAGAATATGTGGTTGCACAATGATATAAAATAGACTAGCTCCAATGATTATTTATGTTGAATTCTCATCCTTGGAAAACTTTGAGAATAGAAAACAATTTTAAGAAGCTTTATAAACTCTTCGGGTTATTTTCTACAGACAATAAACCACACTAAAGGCAGGAAAGCCGGTAAGAAGGCACTTTGAGGCTATAGTGAAAGTATGTTGTGTGTCACTGCCATCTTATTATCAACTAGTAAGTGACTAAAATGTCTAGTTTGCCAAGTAGATTTCACTTAAAATTTTAAAAATCACTAAATATTTGGACATACATATATAACTTAAAATATGGCCTAAAATGCATCAACATATTTGTTGTCCTTGTATTTCTTTTTTCGCCCAGCAATATACCTTTAGAACTGAGTTTGATTGTCATAGGCAATGTTTGCCCAAACCTGACCCAAAGCTAAAAATTGTATCCTATGGCTCTTTTATTTTACTATATGTATGTTTTACCCTACTGCAACACTGTTTTACCTTATGTGTTTCACCATACCAGGCTAGGGGTGGAGCAGGGGGACACAACTGTAAACCTCTTTTAAAAAGACAAAAATAGGGGTACCTGGGTGGCATAGTTGGTTAAGCTTCTGCCTTCAGCTTGGGTCATGATCCCAGGGTCCTGGGATGGAGCTCCATGTGGGGCTCCCTGCTGAGCAGGGAGCCTGCTTTCCCCTTTGCTGCTCCCCCTGCTTGTGCTCTCTCTGTCTCTCTCTCTCAAATAGATAAATAAAATATTTTAAAAAGGAAAAAAATAGTTCTTGAAAAATGCCAGACTTAACAAGCCCCTCTGCAAATGATTCTCTGTGATGATGACATTTTTCCTTCAGAAAGTTGATTTCATATATATATATATATATAATGAAAGATCTAAAAATTATCCTTTTGATTGTGAAAGTCTGTCCTGGTTTATGTCCTAAGCAGAAGTAAACTCTTTTGACAGGCCTTTGGGAAGAAACATCTTCCTTCTCCCTCATTTCCTGTTTTCTCTTTTCATTGTTTCTTTGGCTCCCACAACAGTGGTGTTTGTGGCTATGCTGACACTGTGGATCTTTAAAGAACAGAGGGGATATGGGACCCAAATGATGTCAAAGAATTGAAAAGATTAATATTATAAAAGAGAGTCAAGAGGAAAGAGGCATATTAAATGCAATAAACAAAACATTCACTTCACCATAGTACCACACTAACCCCAAGGGACATAAGCAATAACTGTAGCATGAATCTCCATATTTTTTTTAAAAAAAACAAGCTTTTATCCCTCTAGAAACATAATAGAGGAAGGGTAAAGCCCTGACCCAGTCGTTTTACTGCAAAGTAGACTTTCAAAGTCTTTGGCAATTTTATGAATCTCTCAATCACACTTTGTTTACTTACTTTCTTATTATGAAAGAAATTCATTCTTATTTCAAAGAGTACTCCCAAGTATAAAGAGAACAGATAGATTATGCATAACTCCATTTCTCAGAGAAAAGGACTTTCAATATTTGGTATGTATCCTCACAGATTTTTCTTCTATAAATGTATATCATATCATTGTAAATTTCCAAAGAGAAGCATGCAGTTTTTCCCCAAAAGGCCTTTGTTCTCACTTTCTTGCCTCATGATTTCTAGCCCCTCATTTTCTGGCATCTACAGTTTTACTTTCTTCACTAGTCGCCTCTTGAACTATAAGTGTACTCAGTACCTTTATACAAGGGAGAGGGAAACTACAATTTTCCCAGTATTTCCCTCCTCTCATTTGTGTCATTCCATTCCCTCTTCCCTCCCACTATTTTTTTAAACTGTGGGAGAATCTTTAGCACACGATTTACTGTCTTGATATGTTTTTCCCTTTTTGTCTTTTCATTCAAGCTTGTGTAAGCAAAAATAAGTCCTTTCTCATCTCTTTGCTCCCTTACTACCAGTGTCGCCACTAAGTCATTCTGATTTTGGTTCCAGGAAGTCAGGTCCTTGATGGCTGCCAGGATGCCCAACACAAGGGAAGTGTGCAGGGTACACCCTTACTTGAACTTTCATCAGCATTTGACAATGTCTAGAGTTCTTTTGCCTTTGACTGCATCCTTCTGGTTCTCCTCTTACATGTCCAACCATTCCTATTTGGCCTCCTTCACTGGGTTCTTTTCTTTGGCCCATTCTTTAAACATAATTTTTCTCCAGGACTCTGGCCTTAGTCCTTATCTCTTCTGTTTTCTTTTTTAATGAGCTCATCCACTCTTGTGATTTTAGTTATCCCCAGAAATCCATACGACCTGCCCTTATCTCTCTTCTGAGCTATAGACCCATATACCCGAATGACCGACTGAATCTTTCCAATGATATCACAAACTCAGCACATACCTTTTCAGCACATCATCTCTTTTCCCAATCCTCCTCCCTCTCACTGAGCCCCTATTCAGTTTGTCGCAACACCATTTAATAGCTGTAATAGTGTAAATAACAGCTGAGACATTTTTTTAAATAATGCAAACTTGACCACTGAAAGAAGTAATATTTGCATTCATCTTGACATCTGTAGTCAATCACAAATTGCTCTGAGGGCTAATTCATACTATTACCTCTAAAGACAGATGGCTAGAGAATCTGGTAATTCAAAGTCCATTGGTGACTGTGAATACAATTACGGTAAATTGCAACCTGGTTGTAATTGTCTTAAAAGTGAAGAGAAAGGAAGGAGCTGTTGCTAGTGAATGTGGACCACTCTTTCAAGTTTGACAGTGAAGAGATAAGAGATTAAATGAATGCCTTTAGGGAAAAGGAGATGTGAGGAAGTAATCTTTTAGAAGAATGGAAACTGAGCAATTGGCAGGCTGTGGGAAGAAGGTGGAGAAGAAGGGATGGAAGACAGGGAAGATAGGAAGATAGGAATTGAACACTGACAACCACAAAAAAGAGAGTAGGGAGATCTTTGTTTCTTTTGTCTCTGTTATATATTTTTCATGTAACATTTGCTTTCCTAAATTCAGGTGTACTATTTATCATTAAATAAATAATAGTAAAAAAATATTTTAAAAATATTTGTATTGAATTTTTAAAGTTTTTATTTAAATTCCAGTTAATTAACATACAGTGTAATAATGTTAGTTTCAGGTGTACAATTTAGTGATTCAGCACGTCTGTACAACACCTGGTACTTATCACAGGTGCGCTCCTTAATCCTCATCATCTATTTAACCCATCCCCCTGCTATCCTTCCCCTCTGGTAACTGTCAGTTTGTTTTCTCTAGTTTTGTTTGCCTCTCTCTCTCTTTTTTCCCCCCATGCTCATTTGTTTTGTTTCTTAAATCCCACATATGAGTGAAATAATACGGTATTTGTCTTTCTCTGACTTACTTTGCTTAGCAAATTTCTGTCTAGCTCCATCCACATGGTTGCAAATGGCAAGATTTCCTTCGTTTTATGGATGGATAATATTCCACTACATATATATATATGTCCATATGTGTATATCTATATGTCTATATGTGTATATATATATACATACATAAATGTATATACATATATCACATCTGTTATCCATTCATCAGTTGATAGAAATTTGGTTTCTTTCCATAATTTAGCTATTCTTGATAATGCTACTATAAACATCAGGGTGCATGTATCCCTTTGAATCAGTATTTTTAGATCTTTTGGGTAAATACCCAGTAGTGTTATTGCTGGATCATAGGGTAGCTCTAATTTTAACTTTTTGAGGAACTCCATACTGTTTTCCACAGTGGTTATGCCAGTTTGAATTTTTATATGTAATCTTTAACCTTTATATTTATTTGCATTATTATTCTGTTGTCAGGCAAAAATTGCAGTTGAAACTAATTCATGCAATTAACTAAATAATGTGTTTCTTAACCTTTTTAAAATCTCCTTCATCTATTCCACTCCTAAATATGAAGAATCCTTTTAATTTGACCCATATACAACTAGTGTCTTTCAGTTAAAACTCTTTTTAAGCTCCTATTCTAAAATGAACATAGGGAGCTTCATTTTTCAGGTCCCTATCCCATCAGATTTTGTTGTTCTGTCTTGTTTTGTTGTTACTTATTTGCAAAATTTTCTTACATAGTGCATTCTCAATCTGTGGTCATGTATTGTTTTTCCTATACAGCTTCTAAGTTTTATGGTTTACTTAATTCAAGTGAGTAAGCCCATCTCTCTGTTCTATTTTTGTGGAGGAGAGAATGAAGGGGTGGGAGGCAGGAAGGAAATAAGGTTAAGGAGAGATGGTGGAATGTCTGCAGAGAGGAAAGGTTACCACTTAGACTCAATATTCTAAAGAAAACTATAGATCTGAATCAATGGTATTTTAAAAGCACTAAGAAATAACTAAATAGTTTTCTTTGCAGTTACTCAGAAAGGATTCAGAATGGTGTGGGGAAGATGGGAGATGCTGCATTTGGGGGTTGACATTGGACACTTCTGAGCTGAAAGCTTCTTGTAAAGAGTGAGGCATTTTTGGCGAAATGACTGTTTTCTTTCTTTCTTTCCTCACATCTCCCACCTTCAAGTCCTCACCATTTTAACTCCGCTACACTGATGCTCTCTTCTCAGCTGCACATAGGTGAGCAGTGCCCAGAATCGACCCGCAGCAGACAGCTTGCTAAGGCTGAGGTGGAGAGGGCCCGACCTTACTGCCTCAGTTGAAATCCTCAGCTCCAGTGTGTGCCAGGGGAGGTGGGAGGGGCACAGGAAGTGACTACCCTCTGGCTTCTCCTCCCACAGAAGCCCTGCCTCCTTAACGCTTGGACAGTGAAGAGGTTAGCTTTCTTTCTCCTTCTGGTTCAGTCCTTTGCCTAAAGTGAAAGACCACGCAGAAGCTATGGAGTTGCTTTTTGTGCTTGACAAAAGTGCATAGATAGAAGACAGGGATTCCTGGCTGGGAGGAGGGAGGAGAGCTGAAGATCCCTGCCTGGGCTGGCTGATCTAAGCAGTCAAAGTGGGAAGCTGAGTGCTTGAAAGAGGATTATGCTCGCACTAGAAATAAGCAGTAAGTGAGCGAATAACCATTATGGTTTAGAAAAGGATTAATCCCCCTGGGGCTATGGGGTGAGCTAGAAAATATCGCTTAATTCTAGAGTAAAATTGTAAGGCTTCTGACTCTGTGTACAGTTGGGTGCTGCTTGGAGACTGGGGCTTAAATACAAAATCAGAGCTCTAAATGCCTCCTCCCACTCTTGGAAAATGCCAACTTCTACTTAGAGTTGTGGATATAATCTTCTTCCCTGACCTAGCCTCTTCCCATTAAAATATACTCCTAACTCAGATAAGGAGTTGGGATTAAATTGGAGAGGTGGGATTTGGTGGTGGTCGAATTGCAGTCTTGAATTATGTTTGGTGAATGCCGACATTGTTATATCATTTAGCAGTGATTTGCTCATCACAAGAAATTCTGGGGTGAGGCATTAAAAGGGAAAAATTGAGAGCTTTTATGATAAAGAGGCTGAATAGTCTATATGCGTAGGATGAAATATAAAAATGTATATAATTAATAATAGATGGAGTGTTTTAAAAAGCATTAACTAGAACAGTAGTTGGGGAACCTAGAAGTGCTAGGATAAAAATTAGTTAGAAAGGAAGAAATTTTAGTTTCAATGATTTTTTTGTGCTAGCCAAAAATTTCACAATGTTTACAAAGTCGAGACTATGATTCAGGGATACTTTGATTATTGTCATACATTATAAATACTCTTGCTGGGCAAGATCTGTGGTTCTTTGGTCAGCAAGTTCTGGCAATGAAACCACTGCCACTGGTGCAAAGAATTCTGGGATGTCTGACAGTGAAATGGATGGAAGGACCCACATTCCATCTCTACTTAATGTCCTTTTGTCCAGAAACCGGGTCATGCAAATGAGCTACTTGGTACGTATACAGATCAATATTCGGAAAGACATTTTTAAATGTTTTGTGTTAGGGGGTCTCTGGACAATATCTCATGGCAACCAGTAGACTAAGAGGATACAAAAACAAAGTAATAGGGAGGAAGTCAGCTTGATTGAAACCAACCCCATTCTTTTTGTTTTCCATCAATCGCGAAATGGAACCTCAAATGAGGAGAAGAAGAATAATGGATAGAAATACTGTGGCCATCTGTTCTATTCTAAGTGGCTAAATTCATTAATATATGAATGAGAATTCAGATTTTATTTGTGCATCCTAATACTTGAAGATTCAGAAATCTCTTTATTACAGGAAAAAAACCCCACAAAAATAGGAGGTATATTTCTTAGGAAGGAAGGGAAAGAAAACATAAGAATTGTGTCCCATAGGTTAAAGAAGATTTACATCATCTTTGCTGAAGGATATAGTTCTACCCTTAATGAGATGGGGATCCTAATATGGCACAATAGATGCAAATAAATATTTTTAGTTCCCTTAATTCTGATTGATGGAATTAAAGCAAGCATTGTTTCTTGTTTTTTCTTTTTAAAATAATAATCTTGGATCATAGCTAACTATGTAGTGAATTTTATTTTCCCTTTCTTACTGGTCCTCTACAGAGGTACTATGATTTCTGAAATCATGAAGAAGGAATCTATCATTTCTGGTATTGCTATCAGCCAGTGTATTGGGAGAAAGAAAAAAAAAAGACTCAGACGTATTATCTTTCTCCTATAGCACAACACTGAAATGGTTAAAATGATCTATGACCTTTTCTAACTTTACAACTTTTGCTGTGGGGAAGGTAGATGGAGATTGGTCATGGGGGAAAAAGACAAAATGCCAATAAAGTGCATTTTTAAAAAATGGTCTGTATTCTTTCAACTTTTCAAACTACCCAAGTTTGAAAATTATTTTACTCATCTTTTAAAAATTATTTGAGTTGGTTTTTCCAGTGTTAGTTTTCATCAGATTTATAAGCAAATGCTGAAAATCTGAAGACTCGTTATCTGAGTTGTATAATGCTTGTCTTATTCTTTAAGATATAAAAGATATTAAAATAAACATTTAATAGTTGATATCTTAAAGCAGACCATAATTACTAAATGCAATTTCAGTCCTTAAGAAAAATGGGCTCGGACTCTTAAGGGAATTGTATATCTATCTCAAAATTTTAAAGAATGTGTTTTGAAATTACAAAATTGAAAAAGGCATAGCAATATTCAGAAAAGGATTAAAGGTATAATTTGAATGAGAGAGGCTAAGGAGAAATACTTGATGAGTTAATTATAAGCCTGCAGTTTAACAACAAAACATTTGCTGTTGTCCATGAGAGACTGACGTAAAGAATGATGTATTATGACTAGTGAACAAGGCTAAAACTTTTATCTTTAAAAATTATTAAGTGGGAGTTAACCTTATTAATGGAAAGAAACTAAATGATCATTTAAAATTATTCTTTCACAAGAAAAGTAAAGAAAAAGGATATGGAAAACTAAGCAGTGATGAAGACCTCGAAATAATTGTTGATCAAAAGCAGGTAAGTGAATGCTTACATACATTTTCTACTGTTGTACTGTAGATCTTTGACAACTGAAGCCCTTTGACTGTTCAGCCTGCCTTGGTGGCTGTATTAGCCTGTCAGGCAGAGGTCTGCATAACAAGATAGATTTTGAGAGCTGCTAAGCCTCTCTATATGATCCCTCTGATCCACCGACTTCTGCATGATGTCAACATGCATGTTCTGTGTGTAGGAACAATGAAAATAAAACAGAACAAGATAAGAGAACTTTTGGGAAATCACATGCCCTGGTAAAAACTGAATCAATACAACAATGATAATTTGGTTGGGGAAAAAAATGTAAACAAGAATCAGTATGTTATTTGGAAAGTGAGAAAGCTAACATTAGTGTAAAACAATGAGTATACTTTAAGGGGAAGGGAGTAAAAGACTAAAAAAACTGAGAAACTGAAAACATATATGCCCAATTTACTTTATCAGAATATCTGCAGTAAATGTAGACATTATTTTAAAAATATAAAAAGAAGAAGCTACTTAATGTTCTTCAATACTGCCTGTAATTTGAGAAGCATCTAGCTTGGATTTTATATGGGCCCATAAGGTGAAATGAAAACTGCTTAATAGACCATAAACAATGATATCAGGTAATGGAAAGTATCCAGCTAATGCCACTGAATTGGCATTGGCCCTTAACGTCTTTGTTAATTATCAAGGAGACAGGATAACTGCACATCTATTTAATGTGTAAGTGGCACTGATTCTGAAGATGATGTAAGCTCAGATGGAGACTGAGAAATAATTCAAAGGAGTCTGCGTAGATAAAGAGGTTAGAAAGAAAACAGTCAGCAAGTTACAGAAAGACAAGTTGAATTTAGACAATGTCCTAATCGTGCAGTTTGTTTTGCATCATGACAATTGCATTAAAGGAGCCATTGTGTATATTTCTGAAAAAACAAAAAATGACCATCAGAAGAGAGCAATCAGAAGTAGCTGAGTTGGAGACTTGCTTCCTAAGTCTGAATAACTGAGGTAACTGAAGTAGTCTTCTGGGGGGGGGGGGAAACTCATCAAACAAAGCATCACCCCAGAGGTGCAGAATGGGATGATCTTATAGTATTCTCTCAAACTGCCTTTGAATTCTTTTTTTCTTGCCTTATCTTCACTCTCCTGCTCCTGAGTAAATTGGTAAGTGAGGAATTTGGACCTGTATGCCAGATTAATTACTTGGGGCACATGATCTCCATCTCTCACAGAGCCTATACCTAGATCTACTGGCATTCTCAGTGAAGGACAGGACCCATCCGGTGAATGAACCTGTAAAATACAATTGAGTATATTATGGGAATACACATACCTATCCATTTATCTATTAAAATGAAAAGTAAAGATTTTTAAAATTTCTTCCTTAATCATGTAGACGTTAAATGTTTACTCTTTGTAGTACTTTCTTAGTATCATCCTACCCACAAGGGCTGCTTTTTTCCCCCTAAAGCTTTTTGTTTGTTTGTTTGTTTGTTTGTTTTAACTAACTTTGGGGATTCAGAAAACCATAAAAGTATACATTGAGCTCTTTGGAATGAAAAGCCCAAAGGAGTCATTGTTTTGTTTTTTTTTTCTTTTTCATGGTAGCTTTCACAGCATTTATGTTGTTGTCTTTAAATGCATTTTATTAACTGTTAAGAGAACCAACTTTCCTTCTGTTTCAGAAAATAATGCTTTTCTTACCTGGCTCAAAGGAGGGAGGATTTGACTTGCCCAGTCATCGTTTGCCTCTATAGTTAATTACGTTTCCCCAGTGCCACTGTACCAGTTGGCACCAGTTGGCAGTGACCCAGCTTTGCTGAGTCATTCATGTCAAAACACGTTTTAAAAGACAAGTCATTATGAATATGAGTTGGCTTTCATGTTTGCTGTTGGCAGTAAGACTAGTCCTTCCTTTGGGGGAAGGTTTACTTGGTGGTGATGTGAGCAAATCCTGGGTTGAAACAATGACAATGCTGATACCTCGAAGTAAGATGTTTAGAAAAACACACTAATTAGTCCTGATGATACTACAAAAAATTCTTTCTACACTTAAGAGATCATCATTCAAAGTGTATATGTTTTTGTTTAATATGGCTTCCTTTCATAGATATTACGTATTTGGGGAGGAATCTTTATGTTCAGTTTATTCTTTCTATATCTTTTTAGAAACATGGTAGATATGTTAGTCAATCTTCATATAATTGTAAATAGCTTTTTCAGTAAGTGCTGCCGAAAGAAAATCTAGAGAAGATAAATAAAATAGTTGGAGTGCTGTGCTGGTCAGAAGTCTACTAATCTCATTAAATCTGTCATTCAGAAGCTGTCACTCTACAAATGCTGTGCAAGCTATATGCCGTTTTATCAAGTCGTGTGATTTGTGAGACTTGTACTTCCACAGAAAATTCACAATTTTGCCTAGATAAGCAAATTAATAACAGAAGCTGCACAGAGTATGTGTATTTTGTTCTCCTTGGCCAGCTCCATTCAAGGGGGTAAAAAGTGATTTCTATGTTATTTCTACATGAGAAAAAGTGATTTTGGAAGTGTATAAGGTTTTATTCTTAAAAGGCAACATGCGTTTCTATGCCAAATGTTATTGGCAAAATTTACTTGAAATTCATATGAAAATGTTCTAGAAAATTCATAGATTAATGCTAATGTCTTAAAGTAACAGGTGCCATGTATAATCACACATATACACACATATATATAGTCAGTTAAATATAGATGTATAACATTGACTTTTGAGTCCATATTTTCAACCAGAAATCCCTAGAGTTTTTAAACTTCAAGCATAGGAAAGCTACCAAAGGAAACATATTACATTAAAATCTTAATGCCTCTAAACTTCAGCCATTTGACATAAAACATATTTCATTGTTTATGTAATATGTTATATAATTATACAGTTATATATAATTATAATAAATATGTAATGAATAAATTATGTATTTGGCTTTATAGAATAAATATTAGAAATTTTAAAAATATATTTCAGATCATTTTTATTATTCACTAAAATTTTCTTTCCTGATTGGAGGAGGGTGGATATTGTTTAGGAATAGATTTCATGTACAAATTAACTTCCTTTTTTTAAAAAAAGATTTATCTATCTATTCATGAGAGACACAGAGAGAGAGACAGAGACATAGGCAGAGGGAGAAGCAGGCTCCCCACAGGGACCCGATGTGGAACTCGATCCCAGATCCCGGGATCATGCCCCTGGTGGAAGGCAGACGCCCAATCGCTGAGCCACCCAGGCGTCCCTCAAATTAACTTCCTTTTGAAGTTACTAATATTTTAGGGATGAGAATGGGGCATTAGATGGTCAAATACCTTGAGTAAGGAATTAAAAACATAACCCACTTTAAATAATAAATTCATTCTATTCTGAATTATTATTTTTAATTAGAATAGAGTCAACTTAATTCAAGGTTTATGATATGCGGGACCAAGATGACTTTTCTTCTAAAATGTTTTCAAATTCCAAGTTAACTTAAGGTCTGTAACAAAGGGTTACATAAAATTATGAAATATTATAATTAAATGAAGTATGCAATCACAGGTTAACAGTATGTCATAGATCCAGTTGGTTATAGGACTCAGAGTTGCAGCTGTATATCTTTCAGTGCAGTAAGGTGGGCCAGTTGTCAAATGTCAAATGTCAGCCAGTTACAAAGGGAACAAGTGTACAGAGATTAGAGCAGTGATATTCAAATCCTAGCAGCCTCAGAATCCCCTGGAGGGCTTGTTAGAACATAGGTTTAGGGGCACAAAGGGGGGCTACTCCCAGAGTTTCCGACTTTGTAGGTCAGGGGTAGGGCCCAAGAATTTGCACTTCTAAGTCCTCAGTTCCCACTGCTGATCCCAGACTATACTTTGAGAACCACTGGGTCAACGGAAACAGTAGTTCTAAAGGGAAGTAGTTCTAAAGGGAAAAAAATATACATGACTTGTGATAAATTCGACATTCTTCAACTGAGCATTAGCTGGAAATCTAAAAACTAGAATACTAGAATTCATAGACATCCAACAAAATGATGCTGAAAACAAGAAAATCACAGCCATTTATACCCAGAGATGCCTTTTAAGACTCAAATTTGCAGTCGGACTAAATTCTATTCAATAGCCTTGTGATCTTAAATTGGTATGAGTTATTTCTTTTTGTAAAGTAATATTCTGCTCTTAACCATCTCCTAGAGTTTCTTGGAGAAGATAAAATCTGTAAAAGTGCTTTTTTTAAAAAAAGATTTTATTTATTTATTCATGAGAGACAGAGAGAGAGAGAAGCAGAGGGAGAAGCAGGCTCCATGCAAGGAGTCCAATATGGGACTCGATCCCATGACTCCAGGATTATACTCTGGGCCGAAGGAGTGTGATCCTTCGCTAAACCACTGAGCCACCCAGGGATCCCCTAAAAGTGCTTTATAAACTATAAGTCATTATAGCATTTTAATTAGCTAGTCATAACCACTGTTTTAGTCTGCTTCACTCACCATATGTACTATCATAGGCTGGATGGCTTAAACAACAGACATTTCTTTTTTTTTTTCTTTTTTTTTTTTTTTTAACAACAGACATTTCTCACAATTCTGAAGATTGGGAAGTCCAAGATCAAAGCGCTGGTATGGCCAGTTTCTGGTGAAAACTTTCTTCTGGGCTTGTAGAGAGCCATCTCTCACTGTGTTCTCACATAGCAAGGAGAAAGCGCTTCAGAGTCTCTTCCTCTTATTAGGGCCCTACCCTTACTGGCTCATGTAACCTCTACCACCTTCTCTAGGCCCTGTCTCCAAATACAGTCACATTGGGGGTTAGGGCTTCAATATATGAATTTGTGGGGAACAGACACAAACATTCAGTTTATAATACCCCCACAGGTCCAATTTAGCACAGAGGAATATTGAGATCTAGAAAGGTGAATCAAGTTGCCCTGAGTCCTGGTTAGGTACAAAAAGAGCACTTGAAGCCAGCCTTCCCTCCTGAAGTTCAGTTCAAAACTCTTTTTATCACTCCGCATAGCTCCCTACAGTTTCCCATTACTGGTATTCTCATACATGGGTCTTAAGAAGCTGTTTTGCTCCAGTGTTAACCATATACTGGAAGTATCATAATTGGACAATATTTTTTTATCAAATCCCTACAGAGATAACACTTCTTAACTGTTTATTTCCCTCTTGGCCCCTATAGTTCTGTTAGGAGAGGAATGCTCTTCGAAGTAAATATATACAGAATTAGAGTTAAAAGGTTATTAACATCCAGTCACTCTTCCTTTCCCTACAAATCTTCCCCAGGGAGGAGGCATGAAAAGCACCATGGAGAGAAACAGCATATACCTTTCTTAGCCCAAAACCTTTCTGAGAGTGTCCTTTTAAATTTATAGAAGCCTGAGCAGAAATCAACAGAAACTAGAATTTCTGTGATTTTTTTCCCTAAGGAAAAAGAGGAAACAAAGTACAGCCACCTCCTTGTGTTTTTTTTTTCTTTTCTTTTTTTAAAGATATTATTTATTTATTCATGAGAGACACAGAGAGAGAAACAGAGACATGAGCAGAGGGAGAAGCAGGCTCCCTGCAGAAAGCCTGATGCAGGGACTGGATCCCAGGACCCCGGGATTAAGCCCTGAGCCAAAGGTAGACACTCAATCACTGAGCCCTCCCCACCACCCCCACCCCCAAGGCATCCCTTCTTGTGTTTTCAATAACACGGAAGCATTTCACTAGGATTGCTGTTCTATCCTACTGGTCATTGTGGGAATGAATCCTAAAGAGGAAAATACAGGTCATCATAAAATAAAAATGAAAGAATGAGAAAAATGAGTGGGAAAGGATACCCAATTTCCCTCTGTTATTAACAGATAGTGTGGTTATATCACTATCTAAGCAGCTGATATGAGTCTTGGACCCATAAATGGTAAAGGGATGGGAATGATATGTGTCACTGCCTTGTACTCAGCACCATCTGGCCAGTGCTTTCTTTGCCATATCAATATGGTGACTTAAATTTAAATATAATTCCGATCCTATTTACTTCTGAGGAGATTTATAAGTCATGAGACCCTGTCTCTTGGTGTCATGTGTAACTCCCTCCTGGCGTACCTTCTTGGGAATCAGTAGTGGTCACTAAGAACAGAAAGCCCTCTAGCATTGCAACAAAGAGACCATCTGGTCAACCTGTAGATTCTGAAGCAGGATCCTCCGAGACACTGAAAGGACAAAGCACATTTGCACTTGTGGTTGCCCTACTCCTCTCAGAGCAGACATAGGCTCATTAGCGTTTTCCTTTGGAGAGACTGATAGATGAAAAATGGCTCAGTGAAAATAAGACATATTTCTTTGTGATGAGAGGAACTGAAGCTATTCACATTTGCTATTTGACATCTGCAGTGTGTAGTAAACAAAGATTCACGACTGTAGTACAATCAGTGCCATCTTGTCTTCAAGACTATTTATCTTCATAAACCTCGTACGAGGAAGGGGAAGAGTGTTTCACTAGGTCAAATAGAAAAGTTACTGGAATAAAGGCATGATCACCCTGTGTTTCATTGCTAAATACTTCCCATTTTTGTCAAGAAATATAAAAATAGTTCTGAGTTACTGGTCATTTGGCAGAGATGGGGGAAGCAAAATAACCCAAAATATCTTTATCTTTTCCTTGCAAACTCACAACAGTGAGTTTACTTTTGTTTATTTATCTGCATGCATTTCAATCCAGTGTACCAGTTCCTCTCAACATCACCCCTGACTCTATGAAAAAAAGGGTAGACCGATTCTCTTAATTTCAGAGTCTTCTGACATGTTACTGAGATCTGAAAGTAGAAGGCCAGAAGATGTAGACAATCACTGTTTACAGCAAGATACAGAGACAAGCAAGAGAGGCCATCAGCCTAGTTTCTGGTCTCAGCTTTGCCACTTACAATGCGGAAGGCATTAGTGAGCAATTTACATTCTTCGAGTTGCCATTTCTTCATCTCAAAGGAAATAACACCATCTGGCTCATGTCTGTTGTGAAGTTCAAATGGGGATGCCCCTCTGGAGAACCCTGTGTCCAGCTCAGTCTCCTTTGGTCAGGACTGAGTCTAGCATGCAGGGCCACCACTGCCTTGTCTCATGTTCTTTCCACCAGCAGCTCATGCTTCCTGGATGCCCAGCTGTTGTTGCATCACAACGTTTTCACTTCGTTTATTCCTGCTGCTTTACTAGTATTCTGCATGCCTTCTGTAAGATGCTGTCAGGTACTCTAGTGCATTTTCAGTGGTGCTGGCTTCTCTGTCACTGCAAGGGTTGGACATGGGATATAACAAAGTCCTTACACAGTGGTAAGAGCAAGGTTTTCACAGTCAAGAATCTGAATTAAATCTGAATAAAAACAGGTATAGTCACATTATAGTTTTAGTATCTTGGGAAAATGAGCCAGTTCTCTGAACCTGATATTTCCTTCTTATTCTGAACTTTTGCCACCTTCTCTTGCCCCCTTTTCTTGCATCTCAGTGAGTAAACCAGTAACCAGCATTGGTGAAAAGCCAGCACCAGCTTCCTTCTTCTGGTCCATCTTCTCCAGGTTTCTAAACAGTTGTGAAACTCACAGGGGTTGGTTAAAAACCATAATCAAGAGAGAGACCATGAATTACCCCCTTAAATTAAACAAATATGTATGCATCACATATCGTTATTTTAAAGTATTAATGTCCATTTACGTGTGACATGAAATTAAAAAATGGACTTTCAGGTTGAAAAAATATAGATGTTAAGTTATTTCCAAATAACCCATTTCTTTTCTTTTGAATCTAATGGGGAAAACTGCTGGCAGCATGTTTAGTCAGTGAGAAAATAAATGCAAAATTGAAATGACATGAGCTGACATGCTGACTATAAAAATGATGTGATATATGAATATGGTAATATTTAAAAGCAGACTCAGACGTTTGGAATACAACTTGAAAAGAAAGCATTCAGCCTTTCACTGTGGGTGATTTGTTGTGCTTTTACTGGCTTGTTTCTGGTTTTGTTTTGGTTTTTTGATGGTGTTCTTGTTGTTGTTTTGAGTATATTCATCTGACCAATATGAGAACTGCAGATATCAGTGCCGTTAGGAACTTTAGATAATTGAATCCTGTGGCTTTCAAACTGTGCTCTGTGGGACCTGTTCCAGACATGGTGAATTAGGGGGTGGGGGAGAGCTATCTATGATGAGGTGCCGCCCCTTAAAGAGCAAGTCAGCCACTAGGTGTACAGACAGACTTTGTTCAATGAAAGGATGTTGCTGCTAAGAAATCTAATTTCACTGGTCTAGTGCCATCATAATAAGTTAAATGAGTTTCAGAGAAGGGAGGTAGCTTGACTCCTCCAGGTTAAACTATGTATATTAACCAGGTTAATTTATACATAAGAAATACTAGAAGTCAGGTCTGCAGCCTCTGGTCTTGGGTTCATTCCTCTATTCCTATAACTGCATTCCTAAATTAAGCTGCTTATCCTTTCTTCTATATTCCCTCCTGCTGATCAGCTAAATATATCAAGCAATCCAGAAAAATCACTTGAGGGAGGTGTGTATTTCAAGTACACAACTTAATCTATTAAATTTGTCTGATAGATTTTTGTGAAAGGATATTTATATGAGAAACTTCCTACTTCATGAAGAGGTTCTCACAACTCTGTAATAAGTTCCTACTAGTATATATCAGCATGCTGGTATTAAAGATTTTAAAAGTAGAATTCGTATCTCCTAAGACACTCCTAATAAGATTAGCAAAATGTCGGGGCATCTGGATGGCTCAGTGGTTGAGCATCTGCCTTTAGCTCAGGTGGTGATCCTGGGGCCCTGGGATCGAGTCCTATATCAGGTTCCCCGCATGGAGCCTGCTTCCCCCTCTGCCTATGTCTCTGCCTCTCTCTCTGTGTCTCTCATGAATAAATAAATAATTTTTTTAAAAAAATTAGCAAAATGAATCCTTCATGCTGAAGCAGTCAGTTTCTACAGCTCTTGTCAGGTCTTCTCCACTTGGATGAGTTTATCATCTCTCTCTCAGCAGGCTGTGAGACTGCTGACCATGTCCACGGTTCTACACTCAGCTCTGCAGTCCATCCGTTCTAAGATGTGCTGCCAGTGGTTTTGGCCTAACGAACCCTGCAGGTGAACTCACTGATTACAGGTTGGGTCAGCGGCTGTCTGTCACAAGGGCTTTGAAAACCCATTGTGGGTGGAAACACTTGTACTGAAAAGATTTATGTTACATATTCAAAATCTGATAAATAAAGGTAACCAAGGAACAGATAGACCATACAAAAACCTTTTTTTCTTATTTCAATAACTTAAAACAGCAGAAAGAGTGAAGAGCTAAACTTCTTCTCTTCCTCCTTCTGACTTTGGACCCAAATGCCTGTGCTTTGCCAAGGCTCCGACCTTGTCGTTGCTGTGGTTGTGCTTTCATTTCTCTCCATCCAGGCCTGGCTGTACCCTGTTGTTTCCTTTCTGCTTAACCCCCCTCTCTGATCCCCGCCTCTGGAATGTGTCTTTTATTCTGACACTGCATAGATAAGCTTTGACAGAAATGCAGTTCTTGCAAACCTGCTTTTTTTTTTTTTTAATGCTCCACTGCTTCTTCTCTTTCTCCAAAACAACTCTGCAGTTCTGTCATTTCCATTTAAAGTCATTAATTTTTCACATGGTCCCCCCCCCCAATCATAGTGAGTGCCACTTCCTTCCTATCTCGTGATCCAGAAAAAACACATGCATACACAAATGACCATTCAATACAATTGTTATTTATTCCTCACCATAGTAAATTTTTTTGGCCAAATGATCTCATTCTTGAATTATATGAATAAGTGACTTATAAAAGAAATGGTGAGAGAATGTACCATCTCGGCTTTGTGCTGGATGTTCTGAATAGAAAAAAACATTCATTCATTACTTTTTTCTAACGAAATTATCTCATTTGTATAATTTGTGAATAATTAATGAATTCTTATTGTAGAAAAACACTAAGCATGGAAATCGTTTTCTTCCACTCAAAGGTTGTCCAAGTATCACTTCCCTAGACTCTCAGCTTCTATATTTAAATTTTAAATGTGCCCCCAAAATTGATGCATTAGTTTTTGTGAACTATGGGGGTTGCTTTTGAAAAAAAATTACTGAGTGATGGTGCATCAGTAGATGGATTTTTTTAAATCAAGTTGTTTAGTATGGAATAATACAAATTGAAGCCCATGAACAGGCTTACTCTTCAGTTTTATGCTAACGACGGAAAATCTTGGAAACTCTGCCTTTATAAAAAAGGAAACAATGTATTTTTCACTAAATGAATGAGCAGTCTTATCCTTCCATCCAAACTCAACAGCATTTGATTTAAAATCTCCTTGTGGGTCTATGAACCACAGTAGCCATACAAGACCTGTCCCATAGACTCCAATGCTATTTGGCTTAGTCCAACCCACTGGTGGTCGGCACCCAAGACTGGGAAAAATAGATGCTTCTCACTGTCTCCCAAATAATTAATGCAAACCCTTCAGTTGAACTTCCAGGCCATGTGTGGCCCAGCCTCTGACTCCCCTGATATCCTCATTCAGTGCCACCCCCACTCCATGCTCCCTTCCTGCTGAACACCCTGAAGTACCCCAAATATGTAATGTTCTTCCTCCTTTTTTGCCTTTGCCCTGTATATGTGTATATGTATCTATTCTGTATCACAAATCTTCTGATATATGCCACAGGAGTGAAAAGGTGTAGATTGGAGGCAAGGAGGTCTCCTCATAGTTCCAATTGAGGCTTTCCCCTTTTCAAATCCAAATGCTAAGAGAGGTGAGAGAGAAAGCACAAGTGTCTCTTGGCTCTGTAGACGACTTCTTAAGCCCTATAAATGTGGGGGGGAAATGAAAAGGGAAAAAAAGAAACGAAAAACAAAAGTAAAGCTTATTCCTGTAGAGAAGAGGGAGCAAATGGAGAAATGGAAAACCTCAATCTTTTGTTTATAGAAATTTGATATCCAAACAATTTTGCTATGTATTTTCTGGGGCTTTGTTATAGGGAGAAATGTTTAATCGTATTTACTACACTTATACCTTTTGTGGTTCTAAAAAATTGGGAGCTTGATTCCACCCCTCTTCCCCAAGTCTTTACCCCATGTGATATGCAGGGGAACTGAGCAGAATCAGCTCAGGGGATGTTGGCGACATTTCACTTTCAGTATTCGTGGGAGACAACTAAACAGGGAATCTTATGTTTAAAAATTGGTTCTAAGTTAAACTATATGAACAAAATTAAATTGCCTTTTATTTTTCTCTATTATGAGGTAATTTAATAAAACAACTTCTCGAAGAAGATACATGGGATGTTGCTTTACAATATATCTAAACTTTGGTGGAAATGATCTAACCTTTAAGTTCACTCATTTATTTTCCAGAAACTTCCTGGCAGCATATTTCTAGCTAGATGTTTGCCAGATGCTGGGACATGGAGGTGACATAAACATACCCCTGGCCCTTGAGAAGCCAGCAGTATAGTGCAGACCTTCTGTCAGTAGGCATTTATGGTGTCAGTGCTGTAGCAGAGCTGGGACTGAGTACTTCCAGGGAGTACTTGGGACTCTCAGGACTCTAAGATGTGCATTATTTCCACAGTCATGGTCCTGAAAGAGTTACAGAGTCTTCCTAGCATTCAGTATATTCCCAGGAGAGGAATTGGGATTTAGGAACAATGGCCAAAGATGTTTTCTGGAGCCCAGCGACTCAAAGAGAGGTTCACGGATGAGCAGCATCAGCATCACCTGGAGCTTGTTAAAAATGTATACTCTGAGTCCCAGACTGAATCAGCGTCTCTGCGAGTGGGACCCAGAAATCTGTTTTAACAAGCTTTCCAGGAGATTTCTATGCACACAATAGTTTGAGAAGCACTGTTTTGGATTATTCAGATTGTGGGGTCATGCAAGGATCAATTGCAATTTTAGTAAAGACATTAAATTTTCATTCCCTAGCCCTACAAAAGAAAGGGAGCTAAGATGAGTATCTTAAGTCCTTTAGTGAATGTCCCTAACATGTTAAATATTCCCTTCTAGCCTCATTTATTAAAGTGAACCTACACAGTAATTAATCCCAGGTTGACCCGTGTTGTCATGAAAAGGAAATATAAATGATGGAGACCAAGAGGTAGATCTTAATAACCTAATCTTTGTCTTAAGTATTTCTAATCTTAGACCACTTTTGTTAAAAGATTAATAATAACAAACACTTATGTAGCATTAACTATGTACTACATACACCCTGTTGTAAATGCTTTGTATACATTAACTCATTTAATCCTTGCAACAACTCCATGATGTAGGTAACTGTTATCCTCACTTCAAAATGCACACTAAGGCATAGGGCGTTTTACACCGGTCCACTGCATTGCGCAACCTCAAGGAGATATGCTGTGTGTGGCATATGCAGCCCTAGGTCCAAGGAGTCCACAGTTAGGAGGTTATCTTTCCATTATGCTTCCTTGACTTAATAGGGAGACAATGGATAGATAGATGATAGATGATAGATAGATAGATGATAGATAGATAGATAGTTGATAGATTAGTAACAACACTATCTTGTCTGTGCTGGGAGAAGTAATGTAACATGGTAGAATGTGAAAAGACTTTCTGTTTGTAAAGGAAAGATGTATATGATAAAGAAAAGCATAAATAAATTAAGATGGGTAAATTGGAAAAGAAATATTCTCCCTTCAAAAAAAGCATTCTTGTGAATATATGTGTGTGTGTGTGTGTGCAAGTGAGAGAGACAAAGAGAAAGAGCATCTGCGAGTATATAGCCATAAACACACATAGCCAAAAGCAAACTTATGAAAAGGGCCAGTGCCTAGTCCTAGAAGAACCCACCTCTGAGGCCAATGGGACACCGCCTTGTGCTGAGCACTAGGGCCCAGTGGCCACACGGTCTTGGAAAAGAACCAGTGAAAGGCACATATTGCATTCAGGTCGCTACATGTGTTTCAAGTCCTGCCATCTGAAGTGCTTCTCATGATAAGTTAAATCCTTGTTTTGTGTCTAGAAATACCTCTGTGCTCACCACATTTGAAAAATTCCATCCCTGGAACAAAACCAGAAAGTTCGTTACTTTAGCATTTGTCGAATGATTGTGTTTCGGGAGTAGATTGCTGTGCTCTGAAAATGTCACTCCGACACTGCCCTACGGGGGCTGCCCTTTCTCAGGCCGAAGGCCCTGCCGAACTGCTCGGTGGAGCTAGTGTATCCCAGGTTGCTGGCGGATCTCCATTTCTGTGCACGCCCATTTGGAAAAGTGGTCTGAGGATCAATACCCCACCACCTCTTTGGACTTTCACCGGAAACACCTCTGCCCCTCTGAGCTCTTTGTGACCCCTGCATCCTCCCAAAAGCAGGGTTCCAGCCTTCCTCCAGGAACCTATCTGAGTGCTGGAGGGCTGAGTCACCCATGGGACCTCTTCTGCTTACTGTGCTTATCACGAGAATGCAAAACCCTCCTAGGAAACTTTGGACAAAATAGAAAGTATCACTCATGCTCCCAAGGACTCTCTCATTTTTGCATGGTCACAAGCATAATTTTCATTTTTTGCAGAGTTGCAGTCAGTATGCATTCTGTTTTATATTTGTTTCTTTATGTAACATTAAGCCACACTCACTTTTCCACGTTGATATTCAGCTTTTATAAGTGTCATTTTAGTGGCTGCCTTATATTGACTCAAGGTGATCCTTAGGCATTTTTTTTCCATGACTTTCCTTGCCTTGTGCAGTAATCATCCAGAGCATTCCTTTCTTCTTTCAGAATGCAGGTTATCAAAGAGGAAAGGAAGAGATTGCAAGAAAATCGTGTACATTACTATGATTAGGCATTTACTGATTTACCATGAATTATGCATGATGTTTGTGGGAATTTGCAGTGTCAAATTACTGCACCTTTAAATCACTGGAGATGCCACCATGCATGTTGCACTGCTCTCATAAAACCACAGGTTTAAATCACGACTTACATGGCAGTTATATGGGATTCGACTTCCTGAGGCTGACCACAGCCGAATCACAAACATGGATTTGCATAAATTTGGTTTGCATGAATTTTTAAGTTTGCTGAGAAGGGAAATTGACTAAATATTATTAGAGCCACAAATAACTTGGGATTGAAGTCTAAGCAACTTATATGAAAGGGGTACCACTAACTGGGTTATAGAATTAAGCCTTATGACTTCTTATTGAAAGGCAATGATAAAAATAAATAATTATGAATGCACTTTAAAATATACGGTCTTTTTGTAAGCATTCTAAATTTAAAAATCTTCGCTAGGGTCCTAAGATGCAAAACTCTACAGATGCAAGGGGTGCAGGAAGTTATTGAGTCCATTAGCAGAGCTAAAATACAAGTGAGGATTCTAAGATTCAAGATCCTGGCTCTGCTGATGACTTTCTATTTGACCTTGAACAAATCTCTAAGTCTTTACTTCCCTATCAGCAAAGTGATAACATTCTCCTATCTCTCAAGAATTCTGGAAGAATTTCTTAAAGAAAACTTAAAAAATAAAAAAAAAATAAAAAAAAAAAAAAAAAAAAAAAAAAAAAAAAAAAAAAAAGAAAACTTAAAAAATAATCATCTGAGCCACTCAAGAGGATTACTTCCTGTGAATAAATCCAAGGCTGTATCATCTATAAGGAAGCCACTCAGAAATGCCCTGGGGTTATGAATCGACCTGTGTTAAAGAGCAATTTAAAAATGAAATTCCCTGTAGAAAAATGAACACATCCATGATTATTACTTTTAGATCAGTAATGCTTGGCGAGAGAGGCAATGTGGCTGAATTTTATGAATTTACAAATGATAGAATTATATTGCATTTCCTTTTGAGTGATCTTTTGGTAATTTTCTCGCTAATCACAATGAGAGAAAAGGGGGTAAATTTTCATATTTATGTCTTTCAACTGTCTTGAAAAGATTTATGTTATAAATAGATAGTTCCAAGGAAATAACACTAATACTGATTTTTTTTAATAAACAAATTTTTTTTTCCTGGAAAAGCAAAATTTATGCTAAGGCTTCTAAACTTTATTTAGTAGTCCAGAAATAATATAGTCAAAGTAAAAACAACATATACTATCTGTCCCCTAGGACTAGGAAAGGATGATTTTTAAACCCTCAGCCTTCTTTAAAAAAAAAAAAATGAAAAGCATGTAGAATTCATTATAAATCTTTAGCAGAAAAGTCACTTTATGTCTCTCAAAACACAGAGAAACCAAATTAGCTTCAGCAAGGTGCCAGAGAAAGAGCTTCGTCTCACAAAGTAAGTTGGCATTAAGAACTGCCCTGTATAGCTTTGAAGGGAATTGGGCCATTTATCAATAAATCTGTCTTCAGAACAATCAGAATGATTATTTTAGGGTGCACTAGTACAATAGATCAGTAACCATGAGTGAGTTCTTAATTCTTTTCCTCATTCAGAAATCTACTTCTGACATCACAAATGAGGCCTGCAATCAGCTTCCACAGAACATCCAGCCTATCAGAATGAAGGGGAAAAATCCTAAGGAACATATATAAGTTTAAAATTCATAGTAAGGGTACAGAGAAATTTAGGTAAATCAGTTTGTGCAGAGGTCATTTTAAACACATGTGTAAGCATAGTAGATGACATTGTTGGAATTGATTGGATTACACTTTAGACCCCAACAGTCTAATTTAGTTACGTTATGCCAAGAGTGATGGAAAGGGTGAGAATAAAGGGAATTAACGTTGTCCAGCACCTACTATGTGCTAGACAACAACCTGACAGATATTTTTATTATTATGCCAGTTTTTCAGAATGGGAAAAGAAAATCCAAAGCTCAGAAGGATTGAGAAACCTGAAGAGTGACATAACTAGGAAAGCAGCAAAAATGGAATTGAAATAAACTCTGCCTCCAAAGCCCATGTTCTTCCTGCCAACTACCTTTTTATAAGCCATCAAAAAAATTAAGCAGTACCACACTTTGTTAAAGACACATTCCTCAATTATTATATATTACCTAGTACCGTTGGGAGTTTAAATAAAAGAGCCTTCAAAAAAAAAAGTCCCAGAGAGCAAAGAGAAAGGTGGGGCTGGGTTAGGGTCAAAGCAAAGCCCCCACCGGTCACCTGCTGGGGAATTGCCAGTCCCTTTCTAGAGATTCTTTGGAAGAAGTTGAGTGCTGGCTGAATAATGGAAGTAGGTAGGCAGAGGCTTCTCCTGAAACATAAGAAACAAATAAAAATGAAAAATGTAGAGTCCTGTTTCCTAGTTTGCACATAACTATGTCTATATTTCATTCATAATTGGCCCAAAGACAAATTGTACTAGAAAAAAAGGCTCATTTCACTAGGCTTTTCTTCATTCTGAGCATAAAATTTCTTTATTCATGGCAGATTTTTTCTTCACTAAATTTTAATTCCTGAGATTAGTTCTTAAAGATCTTAAATTAGTAAATCTATCCAAGGCAGATACAAAAGAACAAAAAGAAATCGCTTTGAAACTTAAAAGCAGCAAAAGGTTCCCAGTAGCAGGTGAAGTCACCCTTACATCCCTTCTGGGATATAGATAGAACTAAAGTTGGGAAACACAAGAGTTAAAATTTTTTGTGATTTTTACAGAAGACTAAAAGTAGACAAAAAGGCTTACCTAAACAAAATATTTCACCCTTGGAGATACTTTGAGTCTCTTGCCCACCTTTGGTTTCACTATTCATTAGTTGCCAAACATTTGCTTTCCCACTGTATTCATGTTGGTTGACCATGACTCCCCTTCCAGCTCTTCTACTTGCCTCATGATTTGCTGCATGTTGAACTTTTGAATTCTTCACAGGGAGCCCATCTTCCTTCCCTTTTGGTAGAATGGATTTCCTAACATCATTCCACCATTTCCATCCTGAGTCATGGTGAGAACCTCGTAGCTCACAGACTCTCCAACACCATGGATGGGTCATTTTTTTTCAAGGTCAATTCTTTTTATTTTTTACTTTTTTTTTAATTCAAATTCAATTTGCCAACATAGTATAACACCCAGTGCTCATCCCATCAAGTGAAGATGGTTCATTTTGAGACATTCCTGACAGCACTATAGAAGTCAACTTAAAGACATTTATAAATGAGATAGCCTTTTTGCATCTCAAAACAAAGCAAAATGGAATTTTTAAATGTTAACTAAGTCAAGAATTTTTATTAACAATGCAACCCTCCTTGATCACCCCAGCATACAAATACATTGGATAGCATCAACAGCAGAATCTTTAAGTAAAAATAACTGTGCACAGTTTAAGCCACTTTATTTCATTGCTTTTAATTTCACCACCACCACCATCAGCATCAGCATCATCAGCATCACAAATTATTGAACACCCACTTGTGGCATAAACATCGTCCCTGCTCTTGGGAATTATATATTCTATGTATATTTACGAAATTCATGCCTAAACAAGGTGGATTTTAAAAGACATGTTTATTTCTCTCCATGTTAATAGAACTCTGGAGTAATGCTATTCAGGGCTGATATGGAAGTACCTCAAAGTCATAGGGATGCAGGCTTCTTCTAGCTCTCTTCTCCAATATAACTCATGTTCCAAAACGGCTGCTAAATCCCCAATCTATCATCTCTGAGTTCCAGAAAACAGGAATAAAAGAAAGGCAATGGAATATCTCCTTTTTCTACCCTCTTCCTTTTCTTTTATCCGCCTCTCTTTTAAGGAGACTTCCCAGAATTTCATAGAGTCCTTTTGCTTATATTTCTTTGCCCAGAACTTAGTCATATGGTCACATACCCTCTGGAGAGGGTAGCTCCTGGGGGATATAGAGTCACTTATCCCACATGGCAATATGTCTACCTAAAAAGCATGTTACTAAGGAAGAAAGATATCAGGGTAGAAAACTAGCAGTCTCCACCATTATTGCCATTCCAAAACTATCAAAAAATTCACCTCTCAAGTCAACGATAAGGAAAAACAAGCACAGCATCACACATTTTTCAGATTTGTGTCAGCAATTTTATCTTACAGAATCACAAAACTTGATATTGTGTAGTTAAGCGCGTGGGAGGAGCAGGAAGAAATTTTCAGGGAATATGCAAAGTATGTGTCGTAAGGGTCGTCAGCATTTAGCTGCACAAATGTGCAGAGACTCACTTATGCATATTCTAAACTAAGGAAAGGCCACCAGTAGTCGGATCCCATGGATAATAATGTGGCACTAATAATGCTAGTGCCATCTGATACTCTTGGCCGTTGGGCATCACACATGTGCCTCCAGCACACGTTTTGCTCTGAGCCACTTCTCATGTGTCTCCATTTGGGAAGCTCACCAATCCCATGTCGGCCTTTCCTCACTTATCACTCACCTCACTGGGAGTTCTTCTGTCTCCCCTGCACTAATATTTCATTTACTTTACCCCCTTGGGACATACGATGTCAGTGAGGGGCAGTTGCCATGATTTTTACTTTTGTTTCCTACATATTTTCATGCATATTTTTTCTTTTTATCTTTTTTAAGATTTTATTTTTTTATTCATGAGATACACAGAGAGAGGCAGAGACATAGGCAGAGGGAGAAACAGGCTCCCCGCAGGGAGCCCAGTGCAGAACTCAATCCCAGGACCCTGGGATCACACCCAGAGCTGAAGGCAGACACTCAACCACTGAGCCACCCAGGTGACCTTCATACATATTTTCAACGAGATTCTCGGTGACCCAACAGCCAAGTCCATTCTTTGCTCCTCCATTAGCCCATGGTGCTCACTGCCATTTGTATATAACTCGGTCTTGGGGTGATGCTACTAGAACAAGCGACATCTGTGCGAAGATAAGAAGGAGGCCACCCTCATTGCCCAGCAGGTTTGACTGGGAGGTGTACAGAGACCCCAGCAGCACAGGGCAGCAGGATGGGAGTAAAAGCTGACCTGAGCATAGAGAAGCTGCCAGTGCGATGCCAAGTGTCACTAACGGAGAAAGTTTAGGTGGCAGTGGGATCTCAGGCCTTGCACTGTGCCTCAGTCACAGGTTCGCCATCTGGTGGGCTTGGTCCATTTACAGCCGACCTTCAGCAAAGGCTGATGGTGTGGGGAAGGAAGCTGTCCAGTGGGAGGTGGGGGGTTAGGGTCTCGGGCCAGATGAAGACAGAACCCCAGAGCAAGTGAAGGTGAACCCCAGTGGTACAAATTAGGCCAGCACTGCCAGGCCTCATGAGTCACTGTACCTCATTCAGCTTTGTGTTTCCAGCACCCAACACTCTCCTGCTCACAGGAGGTTTTTTTGTTTTGTTTTGTTTTGTTTCCCACAGGAGGTTTTTAATAAACGCTCATTGTTCCTCTAGACCCCTTGTCCCTGACCACAACCTGCTGGTGGCTCTACCTCCCAGTGGAATAAGGCCACCCATTCCTTCCACCTTGGAGAACTCAGTCGGTCTTGCCTTGCACAAGGAAGGTAGCATGCGATGGTGGGGTGAGTGCACAGATACAGCACTCACGTACTGTATCTGTGCTTAAGAGCAGGACATGATACTTCTTCCTATTGTAGACAGCAGTCCAACATTAATACAAGCCAATTTTATGTGCAGCTCTACCAGATGTGTTCTATAAAAGTAAACACTTCCCGGGCTCTAAATGCAAAAGATAGCAGTTGGTTGGCCTTTCATGTTTTAAAGAAGAGAAATAAGTTCTGGGAGTTCCATATTAGACAATACTGCATACTTCACTTAAAATCATGTTGACAGTATCAACATCAGTTAATACTGATGTGGGAAAAAATGCAACATGTTAAGCAAAACACAAAAGCAAGACAGCAATTTGGAGAGATGCAACTGTTAAAACATAATTAGCAAAAAAGACTCTAATGAAATATTCTAAAATATTAACTTTGATTATCTCTAGATGCTGGAATAAGTGATTTTTTAAACTCCTTATCTGTTCTTTTCAGTTCTGTATCTTACAACTCATTCATTCTTCCAAGAGTAATTTTTAAAAATAAAATACTACAAAACTGACTAAAGGTAAAAAATATATATATTAAGAATAATGGGAAACACCTATACGATTAAACAGACCAGAAATAATTCCGTTCCAAACACCAGCTGCAGAGAGAGCCATGTGTCTCGTGTAAATAGATGCGACACAATGGAATTACAACTGGGATCTGCTTGCTATTGGTGTGGCCTTTACTTAAATATTATTAAAGTCTCTCCCATGAATGTAGATATACTGATTGCTGGTGTTTAAAACCAGCATCAGCAAAAATGGTCTGAAAAACTTCTTAGTTGACAGTTTATATAATCATGTTAAAAGCACATTTAACAATGAGCGTTAATAGCTTTAGCGGCTTCAGATTAATAAGTGAGTCCTGTGCTTCTGTCTCAGAGAGAACATCTGAGGTAGGCATTCCTTGTGTCTATCTGGTACATTGGTTTTTCCGCAGGGATGGGAGATTAAGGAGAAGCGAAGAAACACAGCCTGCATTTACCCAGTTTTCAAAGTGATAGTATCATCTATAATTTGCCAGGACTGAATGGGTCCTCCTGCGGAGAGGACGGTTCCCTGAGCCCTAATTCTCTCCCCGGCCCCACAGACCGAACTGTGTTTCTCCCGTGCTGCGTTCCTGTTTGTCTCCTCATTCATCTTCTCTGGTGAGATGACAACTCTGTCAGTACCCGTTTCCAAATTCTAATTTTCCCCTTTGTAATTTTTCACCTTGCTGACCACAGGCAAACAGGAGAGAGAAGCTGAGCTGTTTTTGGCAGATGCTTTAGATAAAGACCAAATACAAGCTAAAATCCTGCAGGAAGGAAGACAATTTGCTAAGGAAGGATTGCATCAGGAGTCTGGCTGCCACTTCTTTTGTGAGGTTTGATCACATAATAGCTTTAGGAGGTGTCTGTGCCTCAAATCCAATGACCGTAATGTGAAAATGTGGACTGCACCTCCAGCTCTCCTGTTTTGAAATAGAAGTCCATAAAATTTATAGTTACAAAAAGTCAAACACATTTTTATTTCTTCCCAGATGTTCATGCTTTCTAATTAAGAAGAAACATCCCATTAGTAACAATGTTCTAAATAATAGTCCTGAGTCCTCTTTTTACCATTCACTTTTCTCCTTTTCAAAATAACTTTTAATTATAATATGTAAAATATGGTTATTATTAACAATTTGGAAACTACAAAGAATACTATTTCCTTCATATCAGTGCTATCCTTATAGTGTTTCTGCTTTGCTTGGAGAATCAAGCTATTATAACAGAGTAAGCCTTTCAAACATACCTGGGTTTTAACCAGAACTCTGCCACATTCTAGCTGTGGTTACAGACAATTTCTTAACCTCCTTAATACTCTTTTCTTTGGCTATAAATAAGGATAGTTATAGCTGACTCTTGTGGTTGGCCTGAGAATTCGAAATAAAGATACTTGGCACGTAGTAAATGGTCAATTAATGGCAACTATCATAATTATTACTACCTTTTAAGTTTAAGAGTTTAAATTTAAACTTTTTTATAGTATTTTTTAATGCTTCATAATTGCAATCCTGCTTCTGATAGAGGAATATGCCTAGTGTGTGGAACTGAGAAAGACCACAACCAATTTCTCAGATGAGTACACTTTCCCAATGCTTCCATAAGGGATTTGTCACATCCGCCCTGCTCATTAGTTTGTGAGAATCACTGTTCAAAAGAAAATTACCCAGGGAAGGGAGACCATGTCTGATATATTGTGAAATTCTGCACAGCCAGTAACTGTTCCATGCATGCCCACTGCTACTGACATTGGCCCTTGGAGTTATTAATCATACACGTCAGGTATTGCTCATTGATCCCCTCTTTCTGTCAGTGCAAAAATCCCTGCATATCATACCTTTCTTTTATAGCATTTGGAGGTAGGATCAAGCAGGAAAGCTTGAACCCGCAAAACTGCCTCCACTCACTGAAGGCTTTCTAGTGCTGTAGCTGGGTGCTACAGCTGGGTGCTGTAACTGGGTGCTGTAGCTGGGTGCTATAGCCAGGTGCTGTAACCAGGTGCTGTAGCTGGGTGCTGGAACCGGGTGCTGGAACCAGGTGCTGTGGCTGGGTGCTGGAACCAGGTGCTGTAGCTGGGGGCTATTGTTGGGTGCTGTAACTGGGTGCAGTGTAACAGTGTAACCACTGAGGAAACTGATTCACAGAAGCTGGTCCCTTAACGTGTATCGTCCAGCCAGGAGGAGCCTGGATTCAAGTTCAGATCATTCACATTTCAAAGCCTTTCCTCTTTGCACTCACCAGAGGTCACCAGAATCAGAGAGTGAGGGTGGGAGAAGACCACAGGAAAGACTGAGACTGAATGTAAGCAAGTGGGGAGAGGGAAGGTCCGTGGCCAACCAGCGAATGAGCACCCCAATGAGAATGTTCAGATACAACGTTTTCAACATTGTAGGTTCACAAGACACATCCAAGTATACACTGAATTTGGCAACCTGTACACCACAAGCTTTCAAGCTTTTTTTTTTTTCTTTTCCAATTTTGGAAACTACCAAAGTCCTGCATTTCCACTCTGCAACCCCATAGGAGAGACAGGGAACATACTGGGTAGATCTTGAGTGGAATAGCTGGGATGAATGAGTGCACACAGAGGGAGTAGTGTTCTGCTCTGAACTGTTTAACAGCCTTCCCATCAGAGCTGCCCAGCAGAAGAACTGGCTGCTCTGGAGAACAGGGCATTGAGCTAAAGAAGTACCACAGCACTCCCAAGGATAGGTTTCTTCCCATGGATGGAAGGGACACTTCCCTTAAACATTTACTGAGCCTCCCAGTATGTGCTGTACACTGTGCTGGGAGCTGTCGAGATGCAGAACCCTCATGGAGGCTGCAATCCTAGCTAACCCACCAGCCTGCTAAGTGTATATACCCTATTTCTTTCACATGTATTGTAACCTTAAGAAGCAGGTGCCATTAAACCCCAATTAGAAGATTAGAATACTGAGACAGAGAGGTTGAGAAAGTTGTTCAAGGACACAAGATGGGAAGTGACAGAGAGAGGACTTTCACTGGGATTAAAAGTCTGTGTTCTCAATGACCGTGCCAAATACCCTCTCCCTCAGTGGGGATACCAGCTTGGAATTCTGAGTCATCACTCAGGAAATCTGCCCCCACCCTGGTGTCCTGGTGCTCAAACTGCAGCCCATTTCACACTGTCTAAACCATATCAAGAAAAGCAACCTAAGAATCCCCATCCACCAGCCCCTTCCTAGTAACTGGAGATGTGATGCCAGGACTGCAGTTAACTTGGCTCCATCTAGTCAGATCACGAGTTGCAGATTATCTGAAATTTCTTGTTCTCCTATGTCTAAAGCAGACAGTAAGACAGGAGATCTTCTGAGTGCAAGCACAGCACAGTTTCTTTCATTTCAAATGTGACTTTGAGGTCAACATTACAACAAAATAGCAAAAAAATGAACATATCAAAAGATGATCTTGCTTGAAAAGGATACAGGAAACTTCAGAGATCTGAGTTTAAGTCTTGATGCTGCCATTTACTACTCTTGTAATCTTGCATTTCGCTTCATTTCACTGAGTCTCTGTTTCTTCATGGAAATGAGGCTGCAGATTGTTGTGGGGAAACACTTGGTATGTCATAGGTGCTCAATTAAATGTATGTGTTCCTTCCTTGGACAATGCTAGCAAAACTGCTTAAAGTACCTTAAAAGTGGGCATAAATTAAAATCTTATAGACTTACAAAAATTGGTTTACAAATTCAATATGGTAGAAAGGGTGATATGGTCATTTTAAGGAACATAATTAGTTTTGTAAAAAATGTTTATGGAAGGGCACCTGGGAGGCTCAGTTGGTTAAGTGTCTACCTTGGGCTCAAGTCATGATCCCGGGGGTCCTGGGATTGAGCCTGTGTCAGGCTGCCCGCTCAGCAGGGAGTCTGCTTCTCCTTCTCTCTCTGTTCCTCCCCCACCCCACCTTCACCCTCATCCCCACCCCCGCTTACTCTCTCTCTTTCAAATAAATAAATAAGATATCTTTATTAAAATGTTTATTGAGCTGGATGAAGAAAGGGAAAGGGAAACTGATATTTATTAAGCTCCTGGTTATACATGCCAGGCCATGCTAGACCTTTCCAGACAGTTCCTTATTTAATCCTCACAACAGCAATGTGTGAGAGGCAGTTTTAGCTTGATTTTCACAAATGATGAACCATAAGACTGAGAGGTTAAGAAAACTGCCTGAGTATCCAAGACTGGATTTGAACAGAAGTTCCGAGACAACTGCCTGAGCTCTTCTAGCAGGGACCAGAGTCTTGACTCCTGTTGAACAAAAGTTTCTTTTTAGGAGGCTGACTGAGTATAAACCTTTCATATTCCATGCATCTCTGAAGCCAGCAATCTCTGATTTAATAGCTGCTCTTCCAACAGAAACTCCTGTGGGCACATGTTTCAATAATTCCTTATGTGTTCTCTCTACTCTATAAGATTTGGAATAACTTCTGATGAAAGACATTGACACAATGGTCTGGTTTTTTGTTTGGAACAGTAGCCTGTGCATTCATAAATGGTTCTGATTATAACTTCAGTGGCTATAAGTTTACAAACTGTTTCCATCATTATAATGTCTTTGGAAAGATATATTCTTCTGGCAAGTTTTTGAAAGAGCCCCATGAAAATTAAGCATCTCTTGCTCCAAATATTTGAATTACCCAGCTCTACCAGGAAACTTTATTTGGTCCTGTTTCCTTCTGCTCTGCCCAGGGATTTTGAAGAGTTGACATAGAAAGGAAAAAGGAGATAGAGTGGAATTAGTAGAGTCAAGCATTGTGTTGAGAATTGTGACTGAGCCCTTCAAGAGACCTTTGTCTGACTTAGGCATCTAAGAATTCAAGTCTTGTTTTCCTTTCTCATATATAATGACAGCAGTGAGGCACAGATGTCACATGCTTTGCATGCACCACCTCATCTGTCTTTTTGTGATTCTTTATGTGGCAAAAGAAACTTTCCTCACAGAATTCAGATTGCATTCTTCCCAGAGAATTAGTTTCCAGTGAGCAGGAACTGAGTTTCCATATCTAAATGCTATAGCAAAGAATTTGACTAATTAAACATGAGTTTCTGTTCTCCTCACAATAATTTACTGCAGGCTAATTGTTACACATTTAAATACTTTGAATAAATGAATTAAAAGCCAGCTTTCATCTTTGTTCATCCAATATATTAGATGATTTCATTTTAGGAAATGAGGAAGTAGATGTAATTCATTTTGCATCAGATGAGCAATTCATTTACGCAAGGAAGAAGTATTGGTTTAAAGGTTGCTAAAAGATGGGATGATTTGTTTCCTCCCTGCCAAGGTGACCACTGGGCATATAGTGAGTGCTCATGCTGATAGTGAAGATAACCTAATATGAAGATATTGCTTTAAATCCAGGGCAACCTTTATGTACCATTAATAGAAAACTAAGCATGGTTCTAAAAGAAAATATAGTAAAAAAAAAAAAAAATCAACCCTTGTATAGTGCTTCAATTTTGCAAATGTGTTGGCATATATCATTTGATTATTGCACAACAACCCTGGATATCAGTATTATTAGTATCCCCACTTGCCCAATGAGAAAACCGAAGTTCAAATGACATTTGTGCATTGCTCAAAGAAGGACATACAACTTGTAAGTGGTAGAGTTAGAACTGGAACCCAGGCCGCCTGAGGCCAAAATATTATGCTCTTTCCACTGTATCTTCTATAATTAACATTAAGGGACAGAATGGGGAGAGAAGAAGAGGTCAGCCTGAAAGCTATGCCCCTTGGTTGTTTTAGGTCCATCACCAGAGGCAGCCTGGCTCTAGGGGCTAAGTCAGGTGTGGTATCTGGAAGGCTGAGAGGTGAGCCTTGTCCCTGCATATCATCTTCCATGTGTGCACTCTGAAGAAGGTAGGAACTTGGGAAAAGACCACCCATCTCATGGGTCTGGGTCTGGGCAGGGAGGGAGAACCTGGAGGTAGCTGAGGACCAGTAGATTCAAAAAGGAGGAGATTGCATTGCTCTCAAAGGGGCTTTGGGCACGCTAAGAGGGAGTGGTCAGAAACTCCAGCCTAGCCAGATGATCGCTCATGATCCTCAGAGTGCTGCTCTTGTTCTGGCCACTATAGCCACACCTCTCTCCCAAACAGCCCCAAGAAGTGTGCTGCATAGGGAGTGGCCTTCCTCAGATTCCACATACAAAGTGCTCTTAAACAGTCAAAAGATCAGAAGTATTGGCCACAGAAAGGAATGCTCAAAGGAAATATGTGGCCCTTGCTTGCTTGGAGTGATACAGAAAAGGCTGTCACAGTTATTTTCAGTCTGGCAGCCACTTCCTGGAAGGATTCCATGGAGTATTAGAAGTATTTATGGCAACAGTTTGTTGTAAAAAGGCAGAGCAAACCTTAGATGTGCATCCTCTTCTACCTATCAACCTTCTTTTTGAAATAACTGATTAATGATCTTGTTACTTTCATAGGGAGAGATGTCCCATTCCTACAGCTAGTGTAAATGATATCAAAAAAAATTTGGGTTTTGTTTCCTTTTTTTAGTTTTGTAGCTACCCTGCTTTCCCTCTTTCTTACTAGATTAATTAGTGTTGTGGCAAGCGCTTAAGTTTTGGCACTCGCAGACCAGGGTTCAAATCTCAGCTATGCTACTTACTATTGAGCCGATAACTTCTCTGATCATCAGTTACTTCATCTGTAATATGGGGGATATGCTACCAACCTGAGAGGATTGTTGCGAGAATTATGTGAGGATGGCATGTTAAGTGTTTGCCATGATGTTATATTCAGAGAAACAAGCCAGACACAAAAGGACAAATAGTATATGTTTCCATATATATGAAGAACCTAGAGTGGTCCAATTCATAGAGACAGAAAAACGGATGGTCGGTCACCAGAGGCTAAGGGAGTGAGCAATGGGGAGTTCGTGTTTCATGGGAACAAACATTCAGTTTGGGAAGATGGAAAAGTTGCGGATGTGGATAATGCTGATGGTTGCAAAACAATGTGAATGTAATTAATGCCACTGAACTGTCACTTAAAAATGGCTACACAGAAAAAAAAATGGCTAAACGGGTATGTTTTGTGTTATGTATATTTTACCTTAATGAAATAAGTAATTTTTTTAATGTTTGCAACAGTACTTGCAAACAATGAGGTAATAAATGATACTTCTCATCTTCTATCCTACCATTTGCATACATCTATCATAGGCCAGGTTTCACACTGTATTTTAACCACTATGTCTGTTGCTACTGTTATACTTCAATTTCCCTGCATATAAAGGACCATTGACTATATCTTATTCATCTTTCCTGCCTCCACAGTGTCTGGCACATAGTAAACTCTCATTAAAGGATTTGGGGAAAGAGAGAAAGTTGCTAAATGCCCTTCCCTCCTATCTTTTACATCTTAAAACCACTAAACACAGTAGTGGGTCACTTATTTCTCCCTGGTGCTAGAAGATCATTATTTGGACTAAAATGATGAGCTCACACTACTGTACAAATGTATTAGATTCTTTAATCTTTAATAAATGAGGGAGAAATTTCTCTAAATTGGGTCTCTGTGGATTGAGTCCATGTTGTTCTTTGGGAGTTATATCTTGCTCTAAAAAATACAGGCAGAACAAAAATGGATCTTAAGTTTGCTGTTCCTTTAAAGGAAAATGAATACTAAATAGAGTTCATCTTACCTGCATGTAACTGGAGCCCCACATGGTCCAATCTATGTGCAGGGTCATTTCAAAGAAACAATGGTGGCTTCAGAGAATACGGTATGCAGATCATTACTGAAGTTTCCTGACAAGCACCAATGATTGAGGGGTCCCACAGCACTTCACAGAAGCCCCCCAAAAGGCTTCTGTGCATCTCTTTCCCTCCCATTAAACTTTCCCACTAGCAGGAGCTGCTAACATCAATCCCCCTCTTCTGTCTCTCTCTCTCCCTCCTGCCTTCTCTCCCTGCCTATCTCCTCCATACTTTGTTCTCATTTGTCTCTGCTCATCCGTGCCTAAAGTCTAGGCTCCTCAGACTTGACCATCCCCTCTATGGCAGTCCCTTGGAAACATTGTCAGGTCCCCTGCTCTCACTAGAACCCAGCATGGGCTCCATCCCCCTCCCTGGAATTTGGTGAATAATTTTAAAATTCTGCCCTTTGTGAAAAGCTGAAGAGTCCCAGTGCCAAGCATTTCTGGGCTGCACTGCTGGAGAACTAATTGGGCTATGATCATACCATTCTCATTTTCTTTTTTTATCCACCCTCATTTTATAGGATGATAAATTGATAATAAATTATATAAATTCATTTTTTCTCTGAGTAAGTGCTTTCCAGCTTTTTCAGCTGTGCACCATCAGACCCCGCTATTCTCAGCTGCTCTCCAAGGAGACTCAGCTGGCCACAGACCTTCCTGTGCCCCAAAGCTATCTGGTCACTCAGCAGAGATCAGGGCAGCCCTGGCCTAGCTGTAATCTCTTCATGGCTCATGAGCATGTTAGTTGGGTTGCTGGACTCTGGGTGATGAAAAAGAGTTTAAGAACATGATGTGTCAACTCATTGGACCTCTC
Source organism: Canis lupus dingo (assembly GCF_003254725.2). Classification (NCBI taxonomy): domain Eukaryota; kingdom Metazoa; phylum Chordata; class Mammalia; order Carnivora; family Canidae; genus Canis; species Canis lupus. Next base: position 13,327,960 of record NC_064276.1, on the reverse strand, counting down.
TGTGCTTGTATAAATGAAGGGCTTGAGTTGTATGTCCCAAGGTCTACTCCAGGCTTAAAAGTCTATGTGTCCATAGTTAACTCAGAAAGTTGTGTGCATTAGAACCTAATCCCCAGCCTTCACCTTCTTCAAATTTCCTTTGAAGTTGTCATTTCCCCAAACCTAAAAATTTTATTTACTTTCATCTGAATCCATGAGAATATCTTGCTTTAGTTTAAAGCTTCAAGGATGACCATCAATACAGATTACTGGGCCCTGCCCTCAGAGTTTTTGATTCTTTAGAGATTTTGCATTGCTAACAAATTCTCCAGTGATGTGAGTGCTTCTGGTCTAGGAACCACACTTTGAGAAACACTGCACTGAGAATTTCAGGAAGCCTTTACTGACAATTTTCACTAAGAGGTATTAATCCTGTTTTTCAGGCATGATCACTTCTGGTTTTGCTTTGTTCTTTTAAGAATATTTACCTCAAAGGATGCCTACTCAATCAAAAATTATTTTCCTAGAGCCTCCACCCTCATAAAAAGGAGGCCACATAGGGAACTTCATTTTAGGACAAAGAAACTGAGGTGTAATTCTTAGGTGCAGTGAATTTCTCAGAGGAACTCAAATGGTATCATGTCATGGAGCAGAATTCAAATAGCACAAAGCAACAATTTCCCTAGTTCATGAGCCATTCACTAGACCAGGCCATCCATTTAGGGCTCATGTCTTAGGATCTCCATGAATAAAACACTTCTGACAATTGCTGCGTCAGAACTTACTTGCTAATGCAATACATGACTGTACATTGAACTACAGAGGAGATTTAAGACCAGGGTCTAATGGCTTAGGATAGCCCAGCATTGGTCTCACAATCTGCAGGAAATAGCAGTTGCAGGTCCCAAAGCATTTACAAGATGCAGTGTGTGCTGCAAATGAGTTTCAGAAATGGAACAATGTCTCCTATAAATCTGAAATTCTAAGAAAGGAATTTGAGCTTTTAGCCTGCCCCTGTATGACTTCCTTGAGGCTTGTCTACCTGGAAAGCTCCTTTCTGCACTTAAAGTATTTGCCTTTTCATTTTATTTTCCCCCTAAATCCTTATTTTCTGTAGATATGTTAATGAACCTTAAAATGCCAATCTCAATGGATGCAGTTTTATTAAACACACTGTTTCCTTTACCCACCAAAGTGTTAAATGATGGTTTAGAGGTTTGAATTTATCATGCTGATCTAATTATGCTAGACAGCTCTTGTTGAATCTCCAGAGTAACCGATTTGAAGGCCTTTTGTGCAGAGGCACAATTTTGAAGGGATTGACAGGGTAAGTATCTTCTAACTTCTCATCCATCCAAGTTAGGGATAAGCAGGGTACCTTCTCTAGCATCTATGCTCCCTGGCATCTAATGGGAAATAGGGTGCTCAGCTAGCCCACATTTTAATAGGTGAAAGGAGAGATTTCTTCCCTGAATGTCATGTGCAATTTCATCTCCATGAAGCTTTACTTAAGAGGGTTTATTGCCATTTTTTAAAAGATTTCATTTATTTATTCATGAGAGACACAGACATAGGCAGAGAGAGAAGCAGGCTTCCTGCAGGGAGCCCGATGTGAGACTCAATGCTGGGACCCTGGGATCATGACCTGAGCCAAAGGCAGACACTCAACCACTCACCCACTGAGCCACCCAAGCATCCTGGTTCATTGCCATTTTTATACTCACCTCTGCAGACTTTATCCAAAGACTTTTGCCTCTTCAGAATCAATCTTCGTGATGTTAAGTCTTCTGATACCATAATTATGTGGTAGTGGTGACAATAATAATGTTGAAGCTGGTAGAGGGATGGGAGGCAGTGATGGCAATGGTAGTGGCAGAGGTAGTGGGAGCAGTGGAAGTGTAGATGCAGGTGGAAGCGATACAAGTGGTAGAGGTAGTAGAGGTGGGGGTGGAGGAGATAGAGGAGGAGGAGGCAGTCAGGTGGAGGTGCTGGCAGAGACGGTGATGGAGGTGGTAGAGGTGTTGGTGCTGGTGCTATTGCTCTGTTTGGATATGGTCAAGGGGAACCAAGCAATCCTAGAACTGGTGGATCTCACTCTGGTTTTCAGATGAAGAAACTGAAGCCCAGAGAGGAGACAGCACTATCATTTCACACAAGAGAAGTCTTACCTTCTTCCCTCCTTCCTAGTTCAAATGCATGAAATCTGGCGGCTGTTGGATGGCCCTGAGAAATGATACTAACACCCTTGAACTGAGATTCCAAAATAAGCAGATCCTTAGACCCAGGAAGCAGAAACACTAAGGACTCCCTGCTTCTCCCAAGACAAAGAGCTAGCCTGATTTCCACCTCATCTGGTTATATCTGTCTATATTCACTGCAAAGACAACCCCAAAGCCTAGGCTCTGTGCAGCTGAGACTTGCAGCTAAAACTGGTGAACATATTGGGCTTTCCTGGAGAAAATAAAATTGAGGCGATTGTTAAAAGATGGTTACATAAAAGGAAGCCGGAGTTGAAAGATTCTAAGTGTGCTTGCAGGCAAAACTGAGGACTTAACAAATGCTATTTGACTTTTTTTTAAATAAGCATTCTCTTTTAGAATAGTTTTAGATTTACAAAAAACTAGTAAGATACAAAAAGAGTCCCCATATACCCTGCATTCACTTTCCTCTATTTTTAACATCTTCGTTTCTATGGTACATTTGTCACAACTAATGAAACATTGGTTCTTTGGTACATTGCTATTAACTAGACTCCATATTTTATTTGGATTTTACTAGTGTTTCCCTAAAAATAAAACAACATGGGTTTTTTACTCTTGCAACATGGTAAACACCATCACACCAGTAGCTGGAAGATCCTGAGGGTAGCATCTACTTGTATGCATTTGTTTGTATTTCTTTTAGCACCTAGTATTTACTAGGGGCACAATAAGCATGTGTTGGCTGAACAATTACAATGACTGTAATATCCCACTGCTTCCATTTTAATACACAATAATGCACACAGTCCGGTGATCGTTCCATATACCTGGAGTTTGAGTAACTAAGGAAATTCATGCTGTCATGCAAGCTGTCCAGTGTACTCAAAACTTTTATTTTCAGAAAGCCCAACCCAAGGCATATCTCAGTGCTGAAGACAGTGCCTGTAGCCATGGGGTAAGGCTTTCGAGGCAATCTCAGAGACAGCACAAGAGAGAAAGGTTAATAGGTCAAGGATCCCATAAATCACTGCTCATCCTGATCCTGATCCTGGGTGACTAGACTCCAGAAAGGTACATGACACTCTGTCCCTTCTCCTGTCAAGGCACCTATACATAAATCTGCCCAGCCCTCTAGCAAAGGCCTCATTTTTTAGTAGTCAAACTTCCTTTGCAAATTGAAGGTTTTCCTCAAAGTTAACAGAGCAAAATGGGGTTACCTAGAAGGGACAAAAAGGGGAAATCATTAGATCCAAAGCCTAAATTAGAAACTAAAAGTAATTCCTTTTGACTCAATAATAGCTCACATTTCCTAAATGTTAAACACTGTACCAAGAGGTTTACTAACTCACTTTATCCTCAAGAACCCAAGATGTAGGTTCTCTTAACACAGACAAAAACATCCTCTCCTTCTTACTCCACGTGTTCAAATGGATAGATGAGTCCCATCTGAAGTGTATTAGCATCTTTCGTAACGAAAGATGAAATACCTTGCCAATGTGTACACCTTATTCCAAAACCCAGAAAATAATAGCAGTAGAAAAATATGAGCATTCACATACTATTTGGCCCAGCCTTACCACCCTCACCACCCAATTCCCATCCCTCCATCCCTCTCATTCTCTCATTCTCTCCCCCTCTCTCTCTCGTACATATACATGCACAGATGCACACACAGGTGCACATATGGTAGAAGATGAGCTACCACTATAGCTTTCAAAACAATTTGTTCTGTCTGTTTTAAACTTTAATAGGGGAAGATTCCATAGGTTAACTTTTTTAAAAAAAGATGATGTATTTCCTTTTATGAAAGTAATATATGGTCATGGTAGAAATACAAACAGGTTTAAAGAAAATAAAAATGACTGTAAGCATATCTCAAAGATAACCATTACTACTATTTTGTTGCAGTTCCTCCAAATCATTTTTCTGTGTATATATGGTTTACCTTAATTTGAAATCACACTGCATATATACCTTGATTCTGCTTTTTCTCACACATTATACATTATCATCTTCCTGTGTTATAAATTCTTCAAAATATCATTTTTTGAGGGACAGTAGTACATTTACTATTGTAATTTAGGGCTCATGTAAGTCTTTTTACTTCAATAGCACCCCCCCTCCCCAGGTCTCCTGCTTCCACACATACTACCCACACACACAATGCTTCTTAAAAAATAATTTTTGTATAATAAAATCAGAAAGGACTTTTAAGAAGCTTGATGTCTCTTCTGGGTTTGATTCACAGCCAGATTACTTCTGCCAAAATCTGGTACTTTGCTAATCGGAATGCTTTAAAATTGACATCTGACAATTTGTAATGTGGGGAACATACAAACATAATGACTCTTTAACTTAGAAGGTTGTACAATAAAATAATGTTTTTAAAAGTACATTAATTCAGTCAATACTAGTTTCTGAACCAAGTATCAGTTTTGCTCCCTTTTGTGTACTCAGCAAAAACCCACATAAGCACCGAAGTAAATGATTGATGGGATACAGATCAATATTAGATACGTAATACTATTTTTTAGTTAAATAATTTGTTATTTGTTCCATGTGTGTCAATGAGAATAGAGTGGAGACAATACAGACTTTGAAATCAGATGTAACTGAATCAAATTCCAGATCTACTATTCAGTAATTTCATTTTTACTAGGCAAGTTGTTTACCTCTGACATTGAGAGAACTCATCCACCAAATGAGCCCATCTCATTGTGTCATTGGTGCTAATGACAAATGAGACACTTTGTGTGAAGGTTCTCAACAGTGCATGATAGATAATGGAGGCTTCATAATTGCTCATTCTCACTGCCCTTCCTTCCCCCTAAATAGCCTGGCTTATCTAACAGACATTTAGCTTAATTGCGGTTCAGTACACACAACTTTTCTAATCTTCCTCATATATGTGTGTGTGCGTGTGTGTATGTCTATGTATATATATAGAGAGAGAGATAGATAGATGTGTATATATAGAGATCCTGCCATATACACTTGCACAGAAATGTGCTATATGTAAATGCAAATTTTACTCAATGCAAATACATATAGGATAACTTCCAGAGTAGCAGCTATTCATGTGCACACATCGTATGCCACCTGGCTCAATCTGGAGAGGGTTGGTGCAGACTGGATGTGAAAGCAAGCTGGCCAGGGCATCTGCTATGCTCATCAATTGCCAGGCTGGATTTGGCAGATCTATCTAGCTGGTCAGGGAGGATATTCCCTTCTTTTATGTCTCATTAGGTCCTTCTGAATACTGGAACAAACTTCCCAGATAGAGAAGTGCTCTTCCTCCATCAGGCATGTCCAAATAGGCCACAATTCAAACGCTCCAGTGTCAGAAAATATAGGGAACAGACTGCAATCTACAGGAATGCTACTCAAGGTTATCCATCAGCACCACCTGGAAGTTTGTTAGAAATGCAAATCCATGGGTTCCCTGCAGATTTACTGAATCAGAGTCTCTGGGGATAGGGCTCTTCAGGGACTCTGATGCTCACAAAAGTTTAATATGAAGTAGAACTACATTCATTCAACGAATGTTTATTTCTAAGCATCTGCCACTCTCCTGCTCGCTCACTTGACACCAGAACACAGGCCTCCTTTCTGTACCTTGAAATAGGAAGAAGAAAAGTAAAGACTTGAACATAATGAATTAGAAATGTTAAAACTCTACCAGTGTTTTATCAACATTTCTTATTCCAAATTTCAGGCTATTCTCCAATTTCAGTTAAAAACTCATTTGAAGTGCTTGCTTTTCAGTATAGACATTTCACTGGTGTTCAAATTAGTCTTCTAAAAAGAAGGGATTGTGCATTGCTCTACTGCCTCCAGTCACTTAATCGCGGACCAGCTCCCTAAAATGCCAGTGTTAGCAGCATTGGCTGGTGTGGTGGGTGACAGCTCCCACATGGAAGGCACATGTGCACATAGCAGTTATGCAGCAGATGGCCACAAGCATTTGCATGACCCGCTGTAGATTTCCTGGTAACAAGAGTCACTGGTTACATGAGCAGAGAGAGCACACATGGTCCAGAAAAACCATCACTGCTGGAAACAATGCAAGATATATGCGGATAAAAGTCTGGGGTCATGAATTGTGTCATCAAAAGTGTCAATATAAAACAAGGACATAAATGGAGCTTAAGTTAACTTTTATTTTTCCAATTTGGAATAAGAATTAAATCAAATTATATTTGAAACCCTATCACTCATGACTTTTGAAATGTCTTAAATGTCTTTACCTATCATAAAGCAGAATTTGGCAAAACCAGAACATATTCAACTCCATTTCATTGAGAATACAAAGATAGATCTTTTGTTTCTGGGTTTTTTTTTCCTTCTGATTATAAAATTTATACTTGTTCATGTATAAAATTCATGGAAACATAAAGAGCAAATAAAAATAGCTGCTCAACTTCACCATCCTGAGGTAACCCCTTTCAAAGTATTGAAAATTATCCTTACACATGCCTCCCTGTAAACACACACACACAATTTTACATAAATATGGTCATAATTTACTTGAGATTTTGAACATAATTTTCCTCTCTTCCTTATTATGCCCTTGAGTTCTTTAGATCTTGGTAAATATAAGTATGATTTATATTTTTAACAACTACATAGAATCTTGTTTTATGGGTTAGCTTAATGTATGTAACTAATCCCAATTCATAGACTTTGGCAATTTTCAGTTTTCTATAATTCTAAATGATATTGGGATAAACATTCTTGTATATGGACATCTTTGTACTTTTCAGATTATATCATTAGCATAAATAACTCAAAGAAAAATTACTGATAGAAGAGTCTTGGCTTAAAAATTTGATTCCATCAACAAACTGCCCTCCAAAAAGACTATGTTAATTTCCATCCCGTTGACAATGTATGAATTTTATTTCCCTATACTCCAGCCAAAAGAGTGTCAGTCTTTTTAATCTTTGCCAAACTGATAGACAAAAATTGACATCTCATTTTTATTTCTATTTCTTTCATTACAAGTGAAGTTAAAGAAAATCGAGTTTAAGATACATGTGAACTTAACTGAATATTTCAGAACCCCTCTGATTAGCTTTTGAGTTCATTGGACATGCTGTATCTAAGGAATTTTTCATTTATAAGCTTGGAAACAATACTTCTTTGAACTTCTTTGGGGGAAAAACACATAGCAAGTTTCTCTTAGAAGAAACAGATAAGATTGATTTAAATACATCAGAGCATACGGCTTCAGGCGTCTCGTCATTTTCTAAGATATTTTTAATCTTGAAAAAAGTATTTGGGGAAAAGTCATCCTTTTCAATGTGATTCTATCATTATAAATCATTGTCAGTCATGATTTCAAACCCAGACTGAAAAAAAAATTGAGAAGAAGTCTAGGTTCTCTTCTATGTTTACCATCAACCAGCTCAGTGACCTCAATAAAATTGACTTCACCTCTATAGGCCTCAGTTTCCTCCTCCAAAGAATGAAGGGGGTCAAACAGATGTCCCTTAATGTCTTTACAGCCTAAGATGTGGTAATGACCTACATTCTAAGGCAAGTAGCTTTGTCAGGCCCTTTATTGACAATTGCCCAATCCTAGCACTAATTTACTTCTACCCCTCTATAAGGAACATGACGGAAGATATTGAGGTTAAATCTTGATAAAATGCAAATGATCTATTTTTATTGTGGTAACATTAACCTAGATAATTCAGAGAAATACACCTTTTATTTTTGCATGGGAATGTGTGTGCATTTGTGTCGTGTGTGTGTGTGTGTGTGTGTGTGGTCAGTCATTCACTTCTCAAACATTCCTTGAACTTACACTGTAAGCTAATTCTAGACCACTAGAATGAACAAAACAAAAGAATTTCCTTCCTCAAGAAGCTGAGCATCTAGTGAGGAAGTGGACAGATAAGCAAGCAGGTATTGTCTGAAAGAAATTGTGAAGTTATGTTTAAATAATACCATTTCTTTCTCAAACATCACATTTTTATGAGATGGTAGATTTCCACAAGAACTCATCACTCTCTCTTGAAACCAAGGGCTGTTGCTAGATGCAAACATGTGCCTGTCCTTCATGTATACTTACAGAGTCTATATCAAAATTCTACTCTGAAATATTAGATTTAGCCCTTAGAAATTACCAATACTTATGGCTGCCTGGGTGGCACAGTCAGCTAAGCGTCTGCCTTCAGCTCAGGGTCCTTGGATGGAGCCCTTCTGGGGCTCTCTGCTCAGCAGGGAGCCTGCTTCTCCCTCTGCCCACTCCCACTCATGCTCTCTCTCTCTATCTCTCTATCTCGCTTTCTCTCAAACAAATAAATAAATTTGTTTAAAGATTTTATTTATTTATTCATGAGAGACACAGAGAGAGAGAGAAAGAAAGAGAAAGAAGCAGACTTCATGCAGGAAGCCCCATGTGGGATTCAATCCCAGGACTCCAGGATCATGCCCTGGGCCAAAGGCAGGTGCTAAATCGCTGAGCCACCTGAGGATCCCATAAATATATATTTTTAAATAGAAATTACCAATACTTAATAGCTTTCACCTCACACACAAACACACAAAAAAGGGCAATTTTATGAGGTTCAACTTAATATAAACTAGAATGTGAACTGAAAATAAATGCAAAATTCCTTATATTTAACTTGACCTTTAAAAAATAAATAAATAAATTTAGAATGAAGAATCAACCCTTGGATTGTCCCACATTTAGATTTAAGCATTTTGAGGATTTTTCCACCACAAAATTTTCATCCTTGATCCTTTCACAGAGCCAGAGCTGACTGATCTGCTGCCCCCTGCTGTCAAGTGGGGAAGCAACCTGATTTTAACTGTTTAGGAGACAAGAGCTATTAAAAAAAAAAAAAAAAATTCAAAATTTCTTAACACGTCACTCAGGATTATCCCTCGTTTCAAATAATCCTTGCCACTGCTTTTCTCCATTATAAGATTATTAAGACTTGATGGGTTAAGTCATTATCATGTGATCCCTACTAGCATGACATAGTTCCCTTTGGGATATGACCTAGAGTCAGAAAAAAAGGTAGAATTACAGTTGGACTCAATAAGTCACCCTAATGACAGGGACAACTGCTTACAGATTTCAGTCATCAGGCTAAAGAGGCTGTAGTGAAAGGTAATAGAATAAAGGGGCTTCAAGCCTGGATCTTGGTGATTTTGCTGGAGTGAGTTTGCATTTAATTACCTTCCACAAAAACTGGGGTTTGTGCTCTGCTGGTTTTGTTCTCTGTGTGATGAACCTGAATGAGTGTATAAGCCAATTCCAGTCCTTTGCCCTCAAATCTTCTCTGTAACAGCGAAAGGGACTGCTGGGTTTTTATAAGAATCACTGAGCTTTAGATTTAACACAGAAAAAACTGTGTGTTCCTGGTGGTAACTGATGGTTGCTTGTGGGAAATGACGGAAGCGCTTAAATTCAATCCAGAATCAGCTGGAAAATTGAGCTTGTAACTCAGATACATAAGTGTGTAAATGCCATCCCTTCCCCACCCACCATTTGTTCTTGGTTGGTTTTGAGGGCAGCTCTGCACACTGTTTCTGAAGCCCGGGTCCAGAGGCTGTGTGTCCCTGTGAGGTCCTCACCCTGCCTCATTCTCCCATTTGCTGGAGACCCTTCCCTCTCCAGGGGACAGTGAGCCTTGGACAAACCAAGGGCCCAGAGGGAGGGGTTCGGGTGTTCCCAATTGGGCCACGGGCTGAAAGCTTTGAGAATGACTGTTCTGAATTATAGTTGTAGTTCAATTTGGCAAGTATTGGTGAACTTCTCTCCATAATTCAGTAGGCCTTGGTGATACAAGATCAAATAAGTCACATCTAAAGGCTCACAATCTAGTTCTCTGTAAATGCATGGAGGTTGGTTTTCCTCAGCTATTAGTAAAGTGAAGGAAATTGTTAGCTGACACTTTTCCCTTCCATCCAAACTGTCCACTGTTGTGCCAGCTGCATGAGCATTTGCTGCACTCTACATCGATTTCTCACAAGATGAAGACCAAAATCTTTAACTTAGCTCATAAAGTTTGGCCCAGAGCCACACAGACATTTTTTGCTGAAGGGCCAGTTTCATTTTGTTCTGTTTTCTAATGTCCATTCTGTTGTGGATCAACACTTTTATAAATGGGAGAAAGGCTAGTTACTCAGATAAATGAAACAAAAACAAAAAGTCATACAAAATGCAAGCCCAGCTGTTTTATTAGTAGATTTAACACACATAAAAGTACTTCGTGAAATTTCTATGAAAATGTCTAATAGGGTGCTGTCAATTTCCATACTGGTCAGAAGGTTCATGGGTCTGCCCAGCCCTCTCTGACTAACACAGTGTGGCCCTTCCTCTCCCTGTCATTCTACGGGCAGCCACAATGACCTGCTTCCCCTTCTAAGAGGTCCCACTCTCCGAGCACTGGCAGGGCTGTCCCCTCTCCCCAGCCCCTCTGTGCCTAATTCACTAGAACCACCCTTCAGATCTCAAGTCACATGTCTCTGCCTATCCTAATATCCTCAACCTGGTAAAGGCCCATGTTCTGTGGGGACTCATTGTACCACACACCTCCCTTATCCCACTCTGCACCATTGGGAAAAATATGACTCCCCCACTAAGCTGTAGCTATCATCCATCTTGTTCACCAGTGATCCTAATGCCTTGCACAATGGCTGGGACATGCTACATGTTCAATAAGTTCAATTAATAGATAATTAAAATATAACTTAAATTAATATCATTCAAATCCTCATTTTACAATAAGAAAACTGAACTACAGAGTTTGCCCCAAATTTCCAAAGATATGTACATTTATTTAATTGTATTATACAGATATAACTTAAAAACTAAATAGATCTGCCAACTTCTACACCACTGCTTTTTTATGACACTTACTAAAATGAGACATTACACAGACATTATGAAAGCTGTTTTGGATGATGGCATTTCTAGGAATTGAAGCTCAGCTTTCAATATTAACCCATTTCCAAAACTATCCAACTATGCACATAAAACCCACCTATTCATTCCACAGATATTTGCTGAACACCTGCCATGTGCACTACTCTAAGTGCTATCGATGTAGCAGCAAATGAGAAAGCACAGGCTCTGCTGAACAGAGTCTCAGTCTAGTGGGAGAGACAGCAGCAAACACTTAGAAAAATACCTATGATTGGTAATAAGTCCTATGAAGAGAACAAGTGTGAGATAAAAGATAAGGAATGATGGAGGCATTACTTTTTATGATGTGATTAGGGGGCCATGCTGAGGAGATGACACTTGAGTTGAGATCCAAACATGAAAGGGAGCCACAAAGGTGGAAGGCAAAAGGGACAGCAACCACAAAGCCACGGGGGCGGTGGGGGGGGGGGGGCGGGACCCAATCTAGTTCTGTTCCAGGACCAGAACTGGGCACAACCGGGCACAGTGAATGAGCAGGAAAAGGTCTACCTCGAGGTTTTAACAGTAAATGGGGTTCAGTTGTGGTTGACAGGGGCTGAAGGTGGTGTCGTGATCGGATTTGCCTTTTCAAAATATCACTCTGATTTTTAAGGAGAATGCTATGGAGAGTGGAGGGGAGGTGGTATCAGTGAGGAGCAGTCCAGATGAAAGATGAGAACAGGGTGCCATTGATGATGCTTTTGGGAAGAGGTCATAGTCAAGATTTATTCTTAAGATAGAGTTGAGACAACCTGCTGACGAATTGGATGTTGGTGATGAAAAAAAAGAGAAGATTCAGAATTATGGCTAGGTTTTTGACTTGAGCAATTGAGTGAGGACTAGTGCCCCAAACACACGTTAGAACACTTGAGAGGGGTCTTTGGAAGGCAGGGATTGGCTTGAAGTCAAGAGTAAAGTTGTGTGCTCAGTAAGTAATACACACACACAATACACCATAGAGAGAAAACAGGTTTCAGTATGAACCATCAGAAACCTCATGATGCTGACATTTTCTTCAGTAACTGCATCTGTGCTTATACTTCATGCTGTAATTTAATTATTCTGTAAGAAGATTGAGACAGAATTAGAATAATAAAAACAAGTAACTGAAAATATTAACACTCATAAATATTGGTATAGTTTTTTGTTTGTACTAATATCAAGATAATTTTTCTAAATTTACAGTGAGTTAGAATATTGCTCCTGGGAAATATGTGGCACTATGTTCAAGGATATTTATTATAGCAATGATCTGAACAGCAAAAAAAAAAACAAAGAAAAAGGAAATAATCTAAATAGTCATTAATAAGATACTGGATAAATAAACTAAGGTATACCCTAACAACTGAATATTATATAGATATAATAAAAATGAAGCAATTCTCTGTGTATTGGTATAGAAAAACCTTCAAGATGTAATAGGTGGTAAAAGCAAAGTACAGAATAATTGGTATAGCACATTACCTCTTGTCATTAAAAGGGTGGGAAAATGCAAATATGTGTAATATCTGTGTTTGCTCGTATAAGCATAAAGAAACTTTGCAAAAATACATAAGCGACTCCTCACAGTGGTTATGTACAGATGGAGCACTATGGATGGATGAAGTAGAGAAAGAAGGCATGGGGGTGGGAGGAAGATTATCCACTGGATACCTTTTTAATTCTTTTTCTTTTTGAGACATGTAACCTCTATCAAAAAAATTAAATCAACAAAAAAAAATATAATATCAGGCCGAGTTGGAATGGCCAGTATTATTATTGAAAACACACTGTTGACAATGAAAATTTTGTAAAGCCAGGCACTTCCTCTGGCCCCTGAGCGTCTTCCCCCAGGAAGGGAAAGATGAATTTTTAATGTGAACTCTTCCACCTACTGGACTTTCCAAGCCTACTCTCTCAGATTTGCACATAGCTTTCCACCCTGAGTTTTAAAAGAACCGGAATGTCTGGCCTCTGAGATGAAAGTGATAAGTAAGTCATTTTATTGTGCTTGCTTGAATGCTTTCTTCTTACTCTGCCAAGTTCAGTGCTTTACAGCCCTTCTTCTTTCATTCATTTATTCAACAAATATTGAGTGAGCACCTTTTGTGTGCTGTGTACTGCACTGAATCCTAAAATACAATGATTAATCTAATTTTTTATTGATTTTCTTAATATATTTAAACTATAAAGTTGCAAGGAAATACCATCCTCTATGAAGCTGCAGATATTTCCATGGTCCTAAGAGATTAAGTCACTGACCTGAAATCACACAGTACTTAACAAAAGCAGGATATGCATCTGCCAGTTGGGTCTCAGAAGCAAAATCCATTCGATTCCATTTCTTTTCTAGGTGATAATATGGATCAAATTTGACTTTGGGGGAAGGTTGGATAGTGTGTCTCTTTTCTTACAGTGCTTGTCTACTGTGGTAAGAGTATGAAATGCATTATTTATTTCAACTTGTGCTTATGTTTGAAAACATTCATTCATGCATTCATTCATTCCAAACATGTGGAGCCCATCCCAGGGGCTAGGCAGGATGGTAGGAGCTGAGGGAGGTATGAGGGTGACTCAGATTTAAGTCCTCTCTCAAGAAGGTATTCTAGTTGGTGAGTAACGGTATGCTCATACAAAACCCTAATACACAGCAGAAGCAATCAGTGCCTTAGGAGAATTTCAAAGAAAGGGTTCTTAAGAGATATCAGCTGAGTAGGCAAGGCAACAAGAAAGACCTCATCCCAGAGCTCCAGGCAGAAGTCACCCTGATATGGTCTGGGTCAAACTGACCCCAGATGAAACTGAAGCCTGTGAAAACCTCCTACTCTACTCCTACTCTTTACCAATGCTTCCAGTGGAGGATACCTCTTGATTATGCATCTGAGCTTGGAGTTTTTTCTGTGTCTTTGAAATACATTGAAAGCTCTGATGATAGTTTTGACATTCACTGCCTACTTGTCACCGGATTAGAAATAAATATAGCACACGTTGTCCTGTAGGTAAGCGAAATCAATAACCCATTAGTCCAATACCATAGATGAAAAACAGCTAAAACTCCATAAAAATAACTGCCAATGCTTCTTCAACGCTACACTTACCTTACTTTACAAGCATTGCTTCTTTTAATCCTCATATCAAACCTAAAAGTTTAGACACTAGTATTACTGTGTCTAACATTCCTACCAATATTTCTACTATGAAGAGATGAAGGCTTAAAGAGGTTGCTATCTATAGTCACACAGCAAAGATAGAGAGCTAGGAGTTGCATCCAGATCTGTCTGATTCCAAACCCATTATCTTAACCATTATGCTAGTGGTTTTCAAACTTCAGCATGCATCAGAATCACTCAGAGGGCTTGTTAAAACACAGTGTGATGCCTTCATCCTTAGAGTTTCTGATTCAGTGGGTTGAAAATAGGGCCCCAAAATTTCCATTTCTACCAAATTCCCAGGTGATGCTACTGATGCTCATGTATGTGGCACATGTTGAGAACACTGCAATCTGCTACACTTGTCCCAATGATAGTTTTCCTAGTGTTCTTTGGAGGAACTTGAACCCAATTGCATTGGATAAATGCTTATGCCAGTTGTCCCTTCATTGGGATAATCAAGAATTCACTTGAAGTCTTTGAATAGACTGACTCACAGAGAATGTAAAGCAAATAATCAATATATTAAATTTCCTAATTAAGTAATTCATTACCTATGAAATGAATATGAAATCCTTTTTCATTAAGGAAAAGGTTGGTGTTTCTGCATGAATTATGAAGATTTTTAAATTAGTCAAATAGCATTCTAATAACCAGCTTATAATAGTTTCAGTGAGTATTCTGTCCTTCAAACAGGGCTATGAGGGATCCCTGGGTGGCGCAGCGGTTTGGCGCCTGCCTTTGGCCCAGGGCGGGATCCTGGAGATCCAGGATCGAATCCCACGTCGGGCTCCCGGTGCATGGAGCCTGCTTCTCCCTCTGCCTGTGTCTCTGCCTCTCTCTCTCTCACTGTGTGCCTATCATGAATAAATAAAAATTAAAAAAAAAAAACAAAACAAAACAAACAGGGCTATGATAGGAGAAGTCAAAGCAGGGAAGCTCTCAACAAACACCACATGATTTTATTTATATGTGAAATTTAAGAAATAAAGCAAAAGAATATAGAAAAAAGAGACCAAAAACAGATTCTTAACTAGAGAGAACAAACTGGTGGGTACCAGAGGGGAACTAGATGGGAGGCCAGGGGAAATCAGTGAAGAAGATTAAGAGTGCACTTAGTGTGTTGAGCACTAAAGTAATGTATAGAATTGTCCAAGGTTATATTATACACTTGAAACTAATATAAGACTCTATGACAATTATACTGGAATTTAAAAATAAATTTAAGGGGTGCATCGGTGTCTCAGTCGGTTGAGCATCTGACTCTTGATTTCAGCTCAGGTCATGATCTCAGCACAGAATATTGAGTCCAGCATTGGGCTCAGACTCAGCGCGAGTCTGAGATTCTCTCTCTCTCTCTCTCTCTCTCTCTCTGTGTGTGTGTGTGTGTGTGTGTGTGTGTCCCTTCCCCTGCTCATTTTCCCCTTCTCTCTCAAATAAATAAATATATAAAATTCTTTTTAGAATAAAATAATTTTTTAAAAAAGGCAGGGAAGCTCTCCAATTCTAAAGGTGGTCCTGGGTAATCAAGAAAAGGAGATATTTTCCTGGCACATCTAAATAAAGAAAAATGTATTTGTCTTACATCTTGCCATTGCCTCTTCCCATGATACCCCGTGCTTCTCCTCGATAGCACTTATCACACTTGAAAATGTTTGTGTAATGTCACTCAGCACTTCCAAATTGTAAGAATCACATCTGTCTTGTTTACCAGTCTCTCCCCAGCTTGTCACAGTTCCTGGCAATATTTGTTGACTGGCTGACTTACTGCTTTCTAATCCATAATCTTACAGGCAACAAATAATAACCACAGCAGTTACAACCCTACCTAGCCATCTCCAGAGAGAACTTTATACAGAATATACTATAAATATTTGTATATTGTAGGGAGTAGAGGAAGAAGAATTATGTGAATGCTCCATAAAACAGAAACGATGTGCTTTTGTTTGCCCATTCCTGAGCCTTTTCCTGAAGCACTTCTCTGAGATGATTTCTTCCTGTTAAATGATTTCTGGGCTGGAATATAAAGAAAACACATTGCTTGTGGAAAGCTACAGTTTAATGAGGCAAAAATTAAAAACATCCTGTGAACTCAATCCAGCTGTGTGGATATCTCCTGCCAAAAGGTGTGGGAGTTAGAGCAATACAGGATGTGCATGAATGTGAATGAGAATGGATGTCTAGAGTCCCAGATGGATTGCAAGCTATATCAGGAGAAACCAGTGACTGTGTTCTCATTGTCATGCTCCAGATGACACAGTAGCAGTCCCTGCCCTTGTATACCAAGGGAGAGGATGTTGACGGAGTTATTTCTCTCAGATTCTTGGATCACATACGTCTCTCTTCACTCTCATTGTGATTGTGATGTTACATAGTGGGTTGCAAAGTACTAGAAGAATCAATCATAAAGACTGAGAAGATGGATATGAAAAACTTTGGAGGGACTCCAAGCAAATGATTAAACAGAATACATTTGTAGTTTAGTTCAAATATGAGTTGCCAGCACCAGAGAGATAAGCACCATCTGTGCAAACTGAGACCTTCAGTAAAAGTCTTCATCCTGCTAGTCTTTTAAGCTCATGTTCGAGTGACTTGATGATTTTTATTGGGTTATGCTCCAGTGTGATGCTATTGGCCAGTGTAGAATGACACAGTAAGAAACAGCTTAATAGAATTCATTCATTGGGGACACCTGGGTGGCTCAGTGGTTGAGCATCTGCCTTTGGCTCAGGTCATGATCCTGGGGAGTCCTGGGATCTAGTCCTGCATTGGGCTCCCTGCACGGAGCCTGCTTCTCCCTCTGCCTGTGTCTCTGCCTTTCTCTGTGTGTCTATCATGAATAAATAAATAAAACATTTGAAAATAAAAGAATGCATTCATTGTCATGTTTCCCTTAAAGATATTTTTTAGGACAGTATCATAATATTATCCAGTAACCTCTCTTAAGACAGAATTCCCCAGGAAGGAAGAAATTTCTTTTTAGAAGAGCTATGCATGTCTAGAGCAATTGATTTGTTTCCTGTCTTAAAGAAACTAGGAATAGTATAACTGATTAGGATTCAATGTTCCTAGTTAGCAATAAATATCTTAGGAAAATGGAACTCATGGTATCCATTTTAATACTAGACCTACTTTTGGCTTTATATTATGCTACTATTGTTTCTCCTTGAGTCTATACACGTCTATTATGTGTTTTCTTTCTCTATTTTATTATTTTTGAAAGCTAATAATCCATATATGTAACCAAGTGCAAATAAGTTCTTTCAAAAATACTTCTTGAGCATCTATTAAATATAAAGAATTCTCCTAGGTAATGAGGATTCTACAGAAAACAAAACTGATGTAGTTCCTATCTATACAGATGGAACTAACGTTTGTGAAAACATGAAAAGTTTATTGAGGCATGTCTAAAAAATAGATATACATTCTCTCAGTGATCTTGGGCAAATTAACCTCTTTGAGGCTATCTTCTTTTTATTAAGCTTGGGCGGAATAGAACTTTCATTTTTGTAGGGATTAAATTAGATCAAACATGTATTGTGTGCCTGTCATATAATAGGTTCTCCATTAATGCCTTTCCCTTTTCCATATTAAAACTATGATAGGTTTTATTTAAATGCTTCTGGTTTAACTAACTCTGCTTCAGAAAAATGAATGTTTCAGATTCTTTCTCAAAGCCAAGGGGAATGAATGGATGCTGAAACACAAGTTTCATTTTATTCAAGACCCAACCTAAGTCAAAATAAAGTTAAGAAGGTAAAGGGAGGCTTGAGTTTCCCTCTAAAAAAGAAAAGGATTAAGAAAGAAGACACCATCTGAAGGAGAAAGAGCTGGTTCTGATTAGGAGAGACGCCAGATAGACACTATAGAGCTTCCACCCAGATCAGAAGTTGAGGGCTCTCTCTTTCCTATCCATTATATTTTGCCTCCATGGAGTAAATTTGGAGAGCAGGGAACCCAGAGGCAGTTCCTTTTTTGTTTTTTCCCCCTTAAGGGCATTTTGTCAGGTCCTTCTCTAGGCAGCTAAGAAAGGTAAGTGTTTCTAACACTTTGCTATATTAAGGAAGTTACACTTAACTATTGTAAGGAAGTTATTTGTTGTTTGATTCTTTTTTCTTTTTTCATTTCAAAGATAGTTGGGTGAAAGCCCTGCTGAGCTTACCTTATCATTCATCATAGAAATGTGCACGGACGTCCCGTGAACCCATGCTCAAGGCACAGCCACTACTCAGCTACTCAGCCTATTCTGTTTCCAGACAAATTACTCAAAGGAAATAAGCGTTCTCCTAAATGCTGACCCTGTAACTTCCCACATATAAAAAGCATGGAGCCTAAGTTCCATCAAGAGTGACTTAAGGGTGCCTGTGAAAGATCCCCATAATCACTCACCAAAGCAGGACACCTATCTCCTAACAAGGAGCAGTTCTGTCTGGGACAGCTTTTCCCAAGCCTAAAAATTATTTCCATTTAGCTCGTCCTTTTGAAGTACCTAGAGGAAGGCAGCTTGCTCTAATCTCGAGATCTTCAGTTTCACAGTTAAACAAACCCAGATTATATCACACAACTTCTACTTTAACCCTCAGCATTATTAAAGGAAGTATTAGGACCTACTTTGCTGGAGTGTTTTAGGGATTCCATTTGATCTCTGACATAAAGAATTCGGCAGAGTGTCTTGTTACTTCCCTGACCTTGCCTTTCCTTTTGTGCTGGTAACTGGGGTGTACACAAAAGACAATCCAGGATTTATAGATGTGAAGCCACAAGCACACAGAATGAGATGGTACTTGATCTGTGGAATGTGCTTCCAAACCCACACTGGTCTTGAGCTGGCCTGAAATATAAAGTACATTACAGAATTCAAAAGGGCTTGAAGTCTCTGAAAAAAATTCTCGAATGTTTTCATTCCGTAGGATCCCTTTTCTTCTCTACTCTCTATAGATAAGTCTCATCAGTACATACAAATATACACCAATTGTCACAGTGCTTATATCATTTAAAAATGGTGGTATCTTTTGCTTTGTGCAAGAGAAGAGAGAGATAAGAGAGTAAGGAACAAGGAAGGAAGAAAAAGGAAACTAATGTCTATCAATTGCCCACAGTGTTCACTCCCTTTACTGAGACCTTTCACACAGTTCTGTAAAGTGGGTATAATTATTCCTATTTTCACAGATGAGAACAGAAAAATTCAGAAAGGCAACTTTACTGAAAGTTGCACCCTTATAAGTGGGAATGCTGGCATTTAAATGTAGACTTTATACCTCTCTGTCCAGAGGGAGGTAAAAAGGGAGTTCACTAATGATCCACTTCTATGGCGTTGAAAAAGCTGGTGCACTGTGGTGTCTTTGGGGCTTTTCACATGAAGGTATCCAGTGCAATACAGAAGAAAGAGTGTGCACTTGGGTGTTGACTATGCCTGTGCCCAAACCCTGGATCTCATCATACTCCAGCTGTGTAACATGTATATCCACACATAGCTACTTGCAATTGACTCCTTTTGTTCAAGAAGGACATAAAGTGCAATGGAAATTATGGAGTATCACTGAGCAGAATCCAGTGGTAGTTGGTAGGCATGGCTAAGAAAATGGGCAGACCCCTGTGGCAGACAGGCTTGACTTCTGATTGCAGCTCTAGTAGACAATGAAACATAGTCAAAACACAGATTCTGGGCTCTTGTCCCAGCTCTGATACTTATTAGCTCTTCCCACTGTCTCTCTGTCTCAGTTTCTTCACTTGCAAGAACTTATAATGAAAGTATGCACCCCAACGAGTTGTTGTGACTGTTAAAATACATACACAGTATTCAGCACCATACCTGGTACATTTTAGATGCTCAATAAGTGATTACTGCTCCTTACTACCACTGCTCTTACCAGGTACCTGTCTTTGGGCAAGTCATTCTCTCTGTTCTTCAAGTACTTCTATAAAATGAGGCTATAATCATATCCACTTCAAAGAAGTGTTTATGACAATTCACTTGGAAACTTTGTAGCTTGCTTAATACCATTTTGGTAGTTATTTTTATTAACTAGATGCTCCGATGTTCATTTCTTCTTTGGACCATGACACTCTTCAGTTAAGTTTATAGTTCTGAGTAATTTCCTCAGAGGTAGAAATTGCTGTGTTCATTGTTACATGTCAAGTAAAGAACTGTTTTATTCTTGGTGGATTCAAAATGAAGAGCACGTCTAATGCACACAGCCATCTTCTTTGGGGGTGACTCTATGGCACTCACCCTGTGCCCCTTCATTCTCTTTTGTTCAGGAAATTGTTTAACTCCCAAAGTCAGAAAACGCTCCCTGCCTTCCTCCAAACAGAACACATAGCCACTGTGTCTCCACATAAAACATCACTGCAATTTTCAACTTTTTCCTGTAATCTTCCAAAATTGAGTGACTTCTCCACATGTCTCTCAGCATTAAGTTAATTTGTGTTAGTTTCAAAATCACTGAACATGAATGTACTGGTTCTTCCTTAAGACATCTTTGATTAAAGTAAAAATTTCTTCTCCTTTGTTTTATTTAACCTCTCTGCCAGCTAGCTCTCCCTAAATCTTAGGGTTGAGATAAGATTGACTCAAAGTACTCTTACACTGTGAAATTCAGCAACTCTCCATCCCAGCACCATTTCACAAGATTTCTTCAAATTTGGAGGATACTGAATTCTCTGGCTCTGAGCTCCTGCTTCCATTTTATCAGAGTTGGATTTGTGGATTTTAAAAAACTCATTCAGCAAATATTTAAGCAATCACTCTGTATCAGTCACTATTCTGGGGTCTTCATAAATGGCACTGAGCAAAACATACAAAGTCACTCCTCTGTTTTCTCTCCTTCCACACCTTGTCATATGAATGTGGAATTTGGCTCTTCCTCAATTATAAGCCAAAAGGCTGTATTTCACAGAAGATGTTTGTATTTCCAGCAGACATCACTGAGGTTTGGTGATGTAAGTGGAAGGGGAGGGAGGTTGAGTAAAGGGAAAATTTATTTTAATTATGCAGGGATTTTTTATAAGTTTATTTATTTTTTCTTTTAGCATTCTCTACACTCACAACCCCAAGATCAAGAGTCACATGCCCTTCCAACTAAGCCAGCCAGGCACTGCTAATTATGCAGTTTTTTAAGCCTTTTTTGGCTTAAAAAACTCTCCTTTCTCCCTCTTCCAAATTGCTACTAAATTTTAATCCAAAGTAAATGCGGTTTCCACCACCCCCACAAATGGCTTTGCAGAAAATATGAAAAGTTCATGGGTGAGCCATAAACTCATAGTAACCTTTACCTTGGCGACTAAAATAAGATCAAAAGGCTTTAAACTATCCCTCCTAAGAATTCCATTAAATTCCTAGCCAGGAGCCGTTCCTAGTCTGCCTGGGATATTGATGGAATAGTTTGGGAAGGAGGGGCTTGAAAGAAACCTCAAGAAATCTTAGATAGGACTATATATCATCTATCCATCCATTCATGCCTTTATTCATTCAAGCTTTCACTCAACACACCTGTACTAACTAGACACTGCAACACAAAACAGAATATGAGACTCAGTGTCCAACTTCAAGGACATCACAGTCTAGACTTCAGCAAAGAAGAATGGTGATTGAGCTGGATATAGAAGAATACATGGGGATCCCTGGGTGGCGCAGCGGTTTGGCGCCTGCCTTTGGCTCAGGGCGTGATCCTGGAGACCCAAGATCGAATCCCACATCGGGCTCCCGGTGCATGGAGCCTGCTTCTCCCTCTGCCTATGTCTCTGCTTCTCTCTCTGTGACTATCATAAATAAATAAAAAAAAAAAAAAAAACTTTAGAAGAATACATGGAATTCAACAGGTAGAGATGAGGAGATGGGAATTCCAAATGAAGGAAACAGTTTCACCAGAAACTTATATCCATACATCCTTCACTAACACAGTGAGTGATGCAAAAGAGCTAGTGAATGAGGAACTGTAGGAGAAGGAGTGATGGAAGAGGACCCTGTAGACCTAATCAGAAATACAAGCAAAGAGCCCCTTCCCTCAAGAACGCCAGGCGGTTCTTAGTGTTGGATTGTCTTCTGTGGAAGTTTATGCCCAGAGGAAGACTGACATTCTAAAAGCCATGTTTGCACTTAATGAGACATCAACTTTCTGAAACTCAGGTTAATCAAAGGAAAGATCTAGTCTGTGTATTTTTCTGTAAACCCTTGCTCTTGCCTGTGTGTATAATATGGAGAGAAACCTTATATAAAAGATCCTAGAGTCCTGGGGCACGTGGGTGGTTCAGTTGGTTAAGCGTCTGCCTTTGGCTCAGGTCATGATCTCAGGGTACTAGGACTGAGCCCTGCATCAGGCTCCCTGCTCAGTGGGGAGCTTGCTTCTCCCTCTCCCTCCACCTGCTGCTCCCCTTGCTTGTCAGATAAATAAATAAAATCTTACAAAAAAAAAATCCCAGAGTCCTGAAGTACATAATAATTCCATTGTTCATTTGGAGAAGAGGGAAGAGATAAAAATATTAGTAAGGTGCCATATGATTTTGCAATAAAACTAAAAAGGTTCACAGAATTTAAACCGAAAACAGATGAGTAAAATTCTACGGCACTAATTAAGAAAGACCTAAATGGACAATAAGTTCCATAATGGATAAATTCAAGATAAATTATTATGAAAACTGGCACCACTTTCTTTTATTGTGACATAGTTTGTGACATAGTCTGTGTCATTATTGTAACTGAAATCGCTACAATATTAAAATATCCAAAGACAAGAAATACATTTCTATTTCCAATTAATTCTTCTCTAAGACAATGAGCATTTTTTTAATGAGGGGGAAAATGCAAACAACTTCATTTTCACTTTGCAAAGAAAAGGTCAGAGTACCTCTAAAGCCTACTGAAATAATTGTTTTTTAAGTTGTTGGAAAGGTCAGGCAGAAAAAAATATTTCTGGAATTTATAAATCTTGCTGACATTAACAGAAAGTTCTACAACAGAGTACATTGTATTTTTCCTGAAATTTAAAGTGTCTTAAGACACATTTGCAATGAGGTCTTTACAAACATTTACTGTAGATGGAAATAACACTAGAAAATGAATCTCACTTTTTTATACTGTTGAATTAAATTGTCCATGATACAGGTATGGATATAGAAGCAAATATGAATAGATATACAATATAGATATTTAAGTGTGATAGAATATATATATATCTAAGAGCAACTAAGATCTGTGGTGAACTAAGGGGAAAAACAGGAAGTCAGGTTTTAAAATAAGTGATCTTCTTGATAGTAACATTTGAGGAAAGCGTGTTTAAGTACAAGAAACTAAAAAGAAGTCTCTGTTTTTAGTCTAGTGAAATGCCACAATGTTTCAATTAACCAGGACACTCAAGGCCGTTTGAGTGTCCTTCAATTAATTGAAAATTTTCAAGTCAAGATTGACTAAATGAGAAAAAAAAAAAAAAACTTTTTTAAAGTGGCAGTGTTTTTAAAATGTATTACAGCTTCTTTCTAGATCACTAAGTACAAAGCACTATAGTTAACTCTTTCTTTGAAGCATAGGGATAATACAGGCCTCAGGGCTATTACTTGGTGCATCTTTCCTGATTGAAGTCAGTCCCCAGATTATCAGAGATGGGCTGACTAGAGAGTGACTGTGAGACATAACATGGATCTTCAGAATACTTCAAATGAGTTTATTTGCTTATACATTAATTTTTATTCTAAAAATGAAATTTCTTGGAAAAAATTGAGAAAGCTGGTTAATTAGATTTTTGTTTTACTGTACCTGAACAGATTAATTGGCTAGAAGGAAATAATGTGGTATTGTTAATGTGTGAAGGGAGAGTAATTATAAATTTTCAGACAAGTTGATTTTGATAGGTGTTAAAGACATTGGGACTGTTCTTCAAGTCAGTGTTTATAGGAATAGCTAAAGTAGAGAATCTAAGACTCTTATACTTTCTGGGAACCTTTTAAAAGCTTAATAAAATTTGTCATATGTTGAAATGGGAACAACTAGGATCTTCAAGTTAAAGAAATTAACTTTTTTCTGTATAAATAACACCAACCTACAGTTGGTATTAATTTCAGTCTGTCTAATGAACTATCTGTATCATGTAGTTGCTTTTATCTTTGAACCTAAAAGATCATAATGCATTATTTAGCAGGATGAAATGAGTTTAGGCCAAAGCTCTTTTAAATGTTAATTTAATCTATTTTGATATATATCTGAGAGTTTGAAGGAAGAAAATGTAGAGGATAGCAGAGAATCTATTTTTAGGAGATTTGGGAAACTTCATAGGCAATTTAAAATTAGCATTTTCAAATTTCTCTTCTGCCTATTTATAGTGATTTGGGACACAAATTATGGACATATTTCCAGTATAGGAGACACACACAATCTGCCTGAAGCCGAGTGTAAAAATGACCTAACACCTCCGTGAGCTAAATGGTCCACCAAACTATTCTAGTTCTACAGAATGAGAAACAAGATATGAAGATGATTTATAATTCATCAGACAAACCAGTGAATTAACTAGTAGAAATATATGCTTTTTTGGAACTGCTGGAAATGTTTCCATAATCTCAAGGTCCTCCATGTTGAACCCTCTTTAGACATTAAAACTTGACAGTCATCTTTGTTATTGATTATATAACTTTGGTTGAATACATTTCCTAATATGGCTCTCTATTCAACTCTAGAGCACATAAAACACTCAGTGAGTTAATTAGCAATATAATGGGACCTTGGAGTTTTGCAATTGCTGTTTGAATGGACCCGATCTAGACTTGCCTTGGATTTCTATTGTTAGGGGGAGTTCATTAACTTTTTCATTTCATTACAGTGTGGCATTATCCAATTACTCTCAAAATAACAAATGGTTCTTCAGGTACTATAGACACCCAGATACATATGGAAAATAATTTCCTTAACTAATGAGAATTGTGAGAGTCTACTGAATGCTCACTTATACATATAACCCCGTTTGATCATCCAAAAGAATCTGCAAAGTTAGTGAAGCAGTTATTAGTACCATTCTCACTTTCAAACTAGGGCAAATGAACTTCTGTGCTTTAGGTCACACAAAAATGGAAGGTGTTGTTTCTGGATCTCAATTCCTGGGTTCCCAACTTCAGGTCCCATGTCTGTCAACACAGATCCCAACTAACTAGTCTCAGTAACCATGTGTATAGAAAGCCATGTTGCTACACACTGTAGGGTTAGAGTATCCTTTGGCAACTTGGAGTTGATAAATAGGCAAATGGAGTAATACCTGGGAAAAGGTAGGAACTTGAACCATTTCCTTCCCTTTCTGGTTTATAAGTTGAAGGAGAACCTCCAATAAAGGTTATATTTACTATAGAGAGTGGGACATCAGTCTAGACACAATGCAGACATTGGCTTCAAAACCACTAGAATACTGACTAGCTGAATGGCCCACCTGGTTGTTCTCCTGGCCTAGACCCTCATGTTCATGGTTGTCAATACACGGTGGAGGAGAGAATTAAAAGGTGGTTTTTTTCTTTTTTTTAATAAGCTCTTAAATGGTAGTTTCAAGAGCAAATTTCATACATCTATTGACATTTATAACCATGTCCCACATTTGGAATTAATCAGGACTGTGATTTTAGCCAGAAAATTTGACAGAAGAGTAAAATGAACTGGTACATCACCTGCATAATAACAGAAATGTGAGTTACAGGTTTCTGGTGATTAGAAAGATGAAAACTGGCTTTATTTAAAATATTCAGGCACTCCAGGAATCCTCAGTCCTTTAAAGTCCGCTATGGATATCATCCCAAGCTGACATCTTCATCCAGAATAGTCTAGGCTATCTCTGACAGCCAGAGACAAGCTGTAAGTTCTTTTTTTTTTTTAATATTTTATTTATTTATTCATGAGAGACACAGAGAGGCAGAGACACAGGCAGAGGGAGAAGCAGGCTCCATGCAGGGAGCCTGATGTGGGACTCGATCCTGGAACTCCAGGATCACACCCTCGGCCAAAGGCAGGCGCTAAACCGCTGAACCACCCAGGGATCCTAAGCTGTAAATTCTGCCCCAAAATAAACTACAGATATATTATTAGCAAAAGCTTTTAAAAAACAAAAAACTACCTGTGATCCATGATTACTTCTTTTCAATTGTTCTATATTTATGTACATATCAATTATTTTAATTGGCATACATATTAACTAATTGGAGTTTCTAAAATGTATATAATTTAATAAGTTTTTGGTTGGGAATAAATAAGTTCCTTGGAGCATTTAGAGTTTGAAATTAAAAAAAAAAAATGGTTTCATCAGGAAATTCTTTTCAAGAAGCTCCAAACTATAATCTGAGCTCATGTGGCTAAAACCTCAATTCAGTTTGAGAAGGCACAGCTCCTGCTGGCACAGGCTGACCACTCCAGGCACATTCTTCATTTGAATTTCTTTTAAGCAATTTTCCCTGACAAATAGGTCATGGTCCCTGACAGGACACTGCCATAGTGGCCAATCGTGGCCACCTGGGTTCAGAATTTCGAGTTTTCAATATCTAGAAGTCCTTTTGATCAGATTAGAAGTAACAAAAGGAATTGGCTGAGAAGGGTTTATAATAACCTTGTTACGTACTGAATTGTCTTTGGGTATATCTATATAGTTTACTGAGGTATCAAAATAACACCACTTTGTGATCTTTCATAAGTACTTGTTTTAGTTACCCTCGTAGTTTACTAGGCCTTCCATAACAAGTACCACAGGCTGGGCGGTTTAAACAACACAAATTTATTTTCTCACAGTTCTAGGGACTAGAGGTCTGAGATGACAGTGTTGGCAGAGCTGGCTTCATCTGAAGCCTCTCTCCTTGTTTCTAGATGGCTATCTTCTGTCTATGTCTTCACATGGTCTTCCCTCTGTGTCCTAATCTCCTCTTTTTAAGAGAATACCATTCATATTAGATTAGAGTCCACCCTAATGCCTCATTTTAGCTTAATACCTCTAATAAAAACCTAAATAGAGAGATATTGAGATGGGCCTTCAGCATATGAATGGGGGGGAGGGGTGGCAGGATACAACTCAGTCCATAGCAGTCATTCATCCCAACTCTTTAGAAACTGGTTTCTTATTATCCACTGGTTGCTAGTTTCAGCTTCCCTGTTTTGCTTTCTGATCCTTGATTTCTGTGCCTTCTTAGCCATTTTTGGTTTAGGTCATCCCAACCCAGGTCTTGGCTTGGTGACTGCAGAGATTCAGACTTAATTTGCTTGTGGATAAGAACTTTTATCCCTACTGTGACTGTTCTCTGCCTCTGTTGCTATTATTAAAGTCTGTTTACTCTTTACCCATCATTTTTCAGCTGTTTGCCCCTATTATGTTCTCTGTGGCTTCTAAACTCAAATTCATTACAGTGTTTTTTATATTTGCTGAGAAACAACCCAAATGTCCATCAATAATAGAATAGGTAAATTGTGGTATATTCAGATGATGGAATGTGGCACAGTGGTGAGCATGTCATAACTACTTACTCCATGGATGAGTCACACAAACATAGTATTGCATCTTTTGCCACCTACCTCATAAGGACAATTAGGCCATGGAGTTCATGAGCTCAGTAATAATAGTCCATAGTTAATTGATATTTATTGAATACTAACCATGTAATGGACATCATGCAAGTGCTTTTATGAATACTTTTTTTTTAAGATTTTATTTATTTACTTGAGAGAAAGCAAGAGCAAGAAAGGGAGAGAAAGAGAGCACAGAGGAAGAGAGAGAAGCAGACTCCCTGCTGAGCAGAGAGCCCAATGTGGGGCTCCATCCCAGGACCCTGAGATCATGACCCGAGACAAGGGCAGACACTTAGCCGACTGAGCACCCAGATGCTCTTCTTTAATTCTCACAAATTTGTGAAGTAGGTAGTTTTTTTATCCTATTTTCAGAAAGTAAAAATGAAGGCTTAGAGAGAATAATTTATAAAAGAGAGCTGTAGGATTAAAACTCCTATCTTCTGACTCCAGTCCTGGTATCGGTCCCCACAAGCCTACTGGTTATCCCTCCTTCTCTTCCACTGACCCTGGAGGCTGCACTGGGTCCATTAGCTGTTAATTGCCTTGACCACAGCTGGCCACACACTCGCCGGAGTTCACAACTCTGGGTTCTCTCCACATTTTTCCTAATTCTTGTCCACACAGTGAGAGAGACTCTTCATTCCCTTTCAGGAAAGGGGAATCCTTTGGGAGGAGCCAACCCACACATTGCCTATGACTCCCAGAGGGCTGTCTAGATAAGCAGAGCTGCCACAGTCAGATCCAGAATTATAGAGTAGGAACTCCCAAAGCCTCAGCTGCCCTCTTAGAGCTGTTTCAGGGAAGTCAGGCAGATGGAGTACCTCATCTGAGACTTTCTTGGCTAGAATTGACCTAGTTTCTATAATTTACTTTTCTTAAGTTACATCAACAAAACTGGGGCATTTGGTGACTGAGGCACAAGCTGGTAAAAACACTGCACCTGCCAGAAAACGAGGAAAGCCGCAAAGACAGCTGCTAATCCTCAAGCTCCAAGGCCACCATTCCTGTTCCTAAATTAGTAATAGAATATTCTGGAAACATTAATAAAGGGGATGAATTCCAGTTCACTAGCTAATAATCTTCCCCTAGAATGAGAACAGATGCAGTATAATAGTACCTTGGGACATCTGGATAAATTTGCTGTCTCAAATTCGATAATTTGGGAACGATATACTTATTATGTGGTCTTTCCATTTATTTTAAGAAGTTGGTGGGAAGTTGGGGGTACATCTAATCCCTGATAAGTAAGTTTCACAGAAACCATTTCATGGTCTTAACCACATAGTTACCTATAGGAATTCTTATCCATTGTCTTTAGTTTGGAAAATTTTCCAATCTTAGAAAATGTAGGAAAGACAGGAATGATAAAGAAACCAAATTGTTGTGCATGGTTCCTCCAAAGTTTCATTACTACCACCTTCAACATTCAACATTCTAAGATCTTGTATACTACACCGACTTGCCTACTTATATACACTTAGAAACCAGACCTCAAGACCTCACCTAATTCCTCCCAGAAAGAGGCCTGGTTTCAACTTCCCTACCCCTAAAGCACCACTGATTCAGACTAGTCTAAGCAACTCCCCATACTGGGGATGAATGCTTATCATAACACTTCACTTTCTTTTGAGTGTTGGGACATCCATTTGGGCAAGTAAGATTCAAGCCGCCGGAGTACTTGTATTTGGGGAGACATTTTCCGAAAAGAAAATAATAACAAAGTAATCTTTAGAACTTTGTGTTTCTAGTTGTTTTCCTTCTTTTTAAAAATAACCCCAGAAAAGTACCTCGTTTTGGCAAAACATCTGACATATTTAAAAGGAACTGAAAATAGCCATTGTAACGTTTAATTAAGATTACATTTTCGGAGAAGGACAAACATTATATGTTCTCATTCATTTGGGGAATATAAATAATAGTGAAAGGGAATATAAGGGAAGGGGGAAGAAATGTGTGGGAAATATCAGAAAGGGAGACAGAACGTAAAGACTGCTAACTCTGGGAAATGAACTAGGGGTGTTGGAAGGGGAGGAGGGCGGGGGGTGGGAGTGAATGGGTGACGGGCACTGGGGGTTATTCTGTATGTTAGTAAATTGAACACCAATAAAAAAAAAGATTACATTTTCATTTATGTATTCCACACAATCATTAAAAGCCTCTCAAATATAAATATATTTATAAAAATATTACTTTAACAAATTTGGGATTTATCAGACAAAAAACCCACTTCATTCTACATTTACTTCATAATTATCAAATTTGTATTATTTATGTCTTCCTCAATATAAGGCTAAGCAAGTTCAAAAGAAAACATTTTTTTTAAAGCCAGACCACTGTAAGAAGCAAAAAGTTGCTTGTAGGTGCATAATAGAGAAGCTCAATATTGACATAAAATAGGTTCTAAGTAATTTAGAGCCACATCGATCAGAATAAATCTGACAGTAAACTTCACTAATTCATAACTACTTATAGATGAATGAGAACTGGGTGCGTTACCTTGACCATTTGTCAAGAAAGCTTGCTAAGCTCACAAGGTAAATAAGCCTCAGGGGCGCAGTGAGAGTGAGACGAGAGAATATTTAACCTTCTCAACAGAGCAAACAAATGGCAAATTGTGGACAAATGGGTCTCATTAATTAAAAAGAAGTCTTATCTGTCCTTCAAAGCAAATTTTAAGCATCTTTACTTGGCAATACTTTATTAATGTTAATGAATTTTTATTTAGATGCTTGAAACTATGTATTTAAATATGTTTAAGATTTTTTATCTTATTTAGAATTCACTTCCTGCCAACATCAACCATATTATGTGATTTCAGTATCTTAAACAATTTGAAAAAGGTATCAAATACTTGTTTTTATTAAGCAAACTTGAGTGTCCACTGCTATACCTAATCATGCAAAATGGTTCAAAAGAAATAAGCATAATCTCTGCCACTCAAGGCAGTTTCATTGATGAGACACAATCAAAAACATTCTGTTAAATAAGGATTCTAACCAGGTCCCTGGGAGGAGCTTAATTTTCATACACAACACAGGAATTTGGAGTACCAGGCAGTTCTGTTCCTTGCTTGAGGAACCGAAATTGGGGGAAAAATGGCCAGGAATACTTTGGAACCAGCTGGTGTGTCTGGTCATTGAAGGCTGGGTTTTTTTTTTTGTTTTTGTTTTTTAATAAAAGTAGACACACAAGTTGACTCAGCTTCCTCAGAAGTACTCCTAGATGGTCAGGAACACACCCTGAGGTAGGAGAGAATGAAGTGTTTAGCCTTGTTGTCTGGTGGAGAGATTACATTTTCAGTCACATCAATTTTACATGCCAATGTTTTCTGCCTCAGGCCTAAATGTTTCAGGTTTTCTGAGTGTGTTTCAAGAACTACTGAGATAAAAGCTACTGATTGGGCATCCAGTAAGATTCATAAGTACTGTTAGGGGAGACTCCCTGAATCCTAACAAAAATAGCGAGAACAGTAGCAGTAGCAAAGGGTGGGAACAATCAGGATGGAAGTGCTGTTGGGAGTGGCACAAGCAGCCACTGCCAAAAACCCAGAGATGAGAGAGAGCAGCTGCAGGAACAGGACTGCAGCCCTGGGGACGCCACACTGAATGTTGAGAACCACAACCCAGGATCAATGTAGATATTAGGTGCTGTGCGCACGGTACATAGGGCCCAAGATACTTTTAAGGACCCGTTTTAATCTCTCTTAAAAACAGAACCCCCGAAATGATTGTTATAATAACGAAACTATAATAATAAATCCAGTCTGAATTCTCTTTACCCTTATACCAGCACAGTCACAAGATACAATTTTTAACTTTTTTATGGAGAAAGGAGACCATGAAGCAAAAGTGCTAGGGCCTGTGAAAGTCATCGTATCTCCCTGCACCAACCACTCAGGCCAAAGGAAATGAATGTGCATGTGGTAGGCTGGGAATCCTGGTGGCTTTTGTGGGTAGAGGTTTAGAGTTAAAGACTGTGGAGATTGTTATCCATGACTTTCTCCCACCCATCCCACCCATCCCCCCCACCCACCCACCCCAACCCCCCTGTCTCCCATCCCTCCCTCATGCAGAGTCTGGAAGTTGCCAGCTAACCCGTCACACACACCAGGGGTACAACAGTAGACGGTAGAATGAAAACTTCCTAGAGTTCCTAGGATAGATGAGTGGAGAAGACTTCACCTGTCATCAAGGAAAAACAAGGCTGGGGAAGAAAAACAGAATAGTGAGGAAGAAGGATATGGAGGTTCAATTGGAAGCCCTCTTTTTAAATGCGCTGCGTCATTATTTTTAAAAAGAGAGGCAGTTTCTTCACCGCAACTTGACTTTCCTTGGTAAGGAATCAGAAATCACATTATTTCTACCTACAAACAGATCCCTGAACCAGTAGTGAATTCATCATGATTTGTGAAATTCCACATATGAATCTCTAGTTAAGAAGAGAGAATTCTGTGCATGCTTCCTAAATTGTATCTAAATCAGTACTTCCTTCTGTATGATTAGAATCAAGGACGAGGCCAGTATGCCCAGATTTAGTTCTATTAGTACCACTTTTAACATTTACAGAACATTCTGTTGGAGGAGGGGAATAGGGATGAGTTGACTGTAACTGTGATCGAATCAGCATGATCTGGACCTTCCTCTATGCTGGAAGAAAGCTATAGGAACGCACAAAATGAGAAAGGACACAACATGGTAGGCAGGCATCCCCAGAGTTCAGAGGACACTGGGAAGCATTTCTCTCTGACATTCTCCCATGTTGGGAGTTTGAAGACAGCATGACACTTACCATGACATTTACCTTTCCAAGTAAAAGAAGGTTGTCCTGGCTCTGCACATGCGAGACGAGACAGCCATCAGAAATTAGCCTTTTTGTGGCCAGTTTCCTGCAGGTGCATATAAGTCCAGAGTCCAGAATTTATGGGATTTTTCAGCTACATGCAAAACTGAATATATTTCAATTTCAAACAATATTGCTAAAATAATATCAGTGGCAGGTATTTGCTCGCATATATGTATAGAAAGGAAATATATATAGTACATTCATACTTATAAAGTTGATGGTAGTTTGCCTATTCTTAAGACATTCATCCTTAAAAACTGTTTAATCTCCAATATTATAAATATGAAACATTGGGGAAATGCATGAAAATGTCAGGGTTGTTATTTTTATTTTTTATGCCTGTTTTTTCTCAATTTTTGGCAACAGCATGTTTTAATTTTTATAATTAGTGCTAGGGCCTGTGAAAGTCAAAAGGAAGTCTATTTTTTAAATTCATATGTTAAATAATTTGGGGTTAGCAGAGATGTGTAGTATTGCAGACTTTTACTTTTCCCCTAATTTGCTATTTTTCCATTTCTTCTTTTGAACATCTCTAATGAAAATACTCTGGATTATTGTCAATAGATTAAGAATAATAAAAATGATTTTTAAATTGCAATCTCCATAGTAGTAGTAGTAATAAAATTTGTA
Organism: Canis lupus dingo; assembly: GCF_003254725.2. Taxonomy (NCBI): domain Eukaryota; kingdom Metazoa; phylum Chordata; class Mammalia; order Carnivora; family Canidae; genus Canis; species Canis lupus. The sequence goes on along the minus strand of NC_064276.1, from coordinate 13,294,738 downwards.
ACTAGAAAATTACTTATGAATGGGCCATGTAACTGTGGAATTTCATGCACCCAAAATTAATCTCAGGAAAAATCCTAGTAAAGATGTCATTTTTTTTTAAGTTTTATTTATTTATTCATGAGAGACACAGAGAGAGGCAGAGATACAGGCAGGGGAAGAAGCAGGCTCCATGCAGGGAGCCCAATGTGGGACTTGATCCCAGGACCCCAATGATCACGACCTGAGCCAAAGGCAGACCCTCAACCACTGACCCACCCAGGCGTCCCATAAAGATGTCATTTAATAGCAGAGTTAACATTTAATAAGGATTAGAGTGATGCTATGGCTTACAAACCTAATAAGACCTACAGAATAAAAAGACATATATATACACAAAATCTATAGGTTAGTGTTCCATGAGGATAAAAGAAACAAAAACATTTTGGTTGCAATATGCTCATGAGTGAAATTATGGTTGGTCAATTCTTCTTGACCATTGCACACTGAAGAAAATACCTGTCAAAAATGTTTACTTAGATCCAAACTCTGTGATTATACTGAGAAGTGGCTGCTTCTCAAAACTCAAGTGATGTAAACAACCTGCATTTATGGCCAGCAGTGAGAGGGCTATGGGAGAAGAGAAGCAGACTGGCTGGCAGGCTGCTCGGCCACATACTAGCTTCGAAGCCTTGGCTAAATCACACCATCTCTGAGCCTCACTATCTATCTAGCAAAGATCTTTTGTATCCCACAGAGCTTTCATGCGATCATATAAATAAAAATAGATAACACACCTAGCTGAGGGCCTAGCACATGCAGTGTCTCCAAGTAACTTAGTCTCCCTCCCTATGAGACCGGCCTGCAGCCAATACCTCCTCATCCAAAGACAGCTGGTAGCTTCACAGCCTGTGTATCCAGCCTGAGAAGATCCTGTGACTTTAGTTCTTTGTCCTCTGTTGTTTATATACTATATTAACAGAAAGAAGTGAGCCAACACTGGGCTTCCTTAATAAATGTTAATGTCACTAGCTATGCTATCTGCATTTCATTCATTTATGCCTGGTCTTATAATAGAAGTTTATAAAAAAGATTATTCTCAAGAACTATTATTTGTTAGAACGACTATCATTTTATGTATTTCACTGGTGGGGAAGCAAAATGATAAAAGAAACAAAGAAATATTGAAGAATTTCCTACAGCAAATCACCACGAAAAAGAGAAATTTCTCCATATGGTGATGTTTTCGAAACAAGTCAAAACCCTCTGAAGAAATTCAGTAAGGAAGTGGGAAAAGGTGATTTTGAAGTATTATTTGAAAAGAAATAGGCTGAAATAAATGACTGGAGGGTGTCCCAATGTGATAATCAACTTGCAAGATTTCTCTGTTCTTTTCTGTCGTTGCTAAGAATTACATAGAAGCATACAGGCTTAATGTAATCTAAATCCACTTATATGCTTGAGTGTGTATTTCATTATTGCTGTCTCCATGTTATTTTAGATAATAGATTAATACTGAGTTTTCAGCATGGTTATATTTAGAAAATTGAGTTTGAAGTCTGGATAATTATGCATATAGAGTTGTTACAATGCTTTAAGCCACTGACTTAAAAAAAAAAAAAAACTTGTATAGGTGTGTTACTGTCATCCCTGCAGAGCTGCTGATAAGCAAAGTTGTACAGTTCCGTGAATTGCCAAATCAATTATCAGCCAGATTCTGAATTCTAGAAGTGTTACCCCCCAAGATAAATGGACAAGTCAGAAATAACACAGCTTGATTTTTAAAATACCAGGTGGAGGTGGCAATATGGCCGAAGGGAAATCTTGCTTTGATATATGAATGTATTCACTTGATTTGGCAGTGGTATTAGACACTCTATCTGGAACCATGGAGATGTCATTGTGGCAGACTTTCCCATTCTGTTCTCGGACTGTAGCACACTTGTAAAAACAGTGAGGCTCGTGGGGTAATAACTCAAAAGCCAAAAGGCTATAAGGAAAAAAAGTTGCTAGCAGGCACTAACATGGGTGTCATGACTCTTTTCAGGTAGTAGGTGTAACCTTGAAGAAAAAGTGGCACTGTCTTCAAAAAAGTGACCTGACCCTGGCTTTGGTGGGTTTTTCTGCAAGAAATAAAAAGCACCGCATGTGTTTATTATACACCCTTTCTAGCTGACCACTGCTTTGTTCTAGAGTTCAGCATGAAAGGACTAATTTTTTGTTTTGTTTTGTTTTTTGTTTTAGTGAAATGGCATGTCCGTTGCTAATTCTAGCTATAATAGTTGCACATGTGAAAAATATCTATATGTAGTTTATGATTGGTAGCATTTCAAATAAATGGTATATTGAAATATTGACCTGAAATTTTTTGAGATGCTTATCAATTGACATTTTTTTCTTAGCCCAAGAACAGATTCTGAATTATTATTATTATTATTTTAAAATTATACCTTGTAACATTAGATTTGTTCTTTTAAATATATTAGGAATTTAAATATAAGCATGCCACTTTATTTATTGCTATATTAGTAGAACTTCTTGGAGCATGGAAAGAATTCTTCACAAATGATTTTGCTCTTTTAAAAAAATAAGCTGCAAAGATATTTGTTAAACTATATTTAGTCTGTAAATGAGTGTAGCTTTTAAGGCTATATCACTTTATAGTATGTAATGTTTCATCCAAATAATCTTTATATTTTGAAAAAATGTTAAATAGCTTAATAGTGCCACAATACATATTTTCCCAGAATTCAGAATTGTACACATCTCTGTTTTAGGAAGTTCAAATTGCTTCATAAAGAAAAAACCTGGTATTGTTATGCACCCCAATTTGTTATGCAGTAAATCATTGTTTCTTATTTATTTTTCCAGAAGTCAGTTATTTTAAGAATTGTGGCCATATGTACTTTTCAGAATACATATGGAAATTACTGTGTTATATGGACTAAATAATATCTCAGTAGTTGATATTCCATCGTGAGATGACACATTATCGTTCAGTAATGCTAGTTCTGTTAAGTCAAAACAAACCAAAGAAACCTTCAGATTGTAAAGAGCTTCACACATTTTAAAATTTAGTTAACTACAGAGAAAGTGTTTCTTTGTTTTCATTAATAAAAGCTGCCACTCATTACATTTTAGAAAGGTAATGCCTGAGAAAATAGTTTTGCTTCCTAGAGGAAACCTACCTTCTAAATACTTAAAGCCCTGTGCAAGCGCAAGATCATAATGTAACTCCATCCTTTTTTGCTGCATGGAAACCATCAAGATTTATCAACCTCTGGAGTTAATATTGTCCCTAGCACTTAATTCCCTTCTAAATAACAAACCCCCATATGTCCATTTTTGTATCTTTGCCTATGACATCACTATATGCTTCATTTGTATCTTAAGTAGATTTACAATACAGATACTCATGTGTGATCTTAGTATAAATTATTTTTTCTAGGGAGGCTTTGCCCAGAGACCTGAGAAAATGGACGTTTTTGTTTTTAAAATGTTTAAAGATTATTTAATTTTTACATAGTATAAGATATTTCTAATTGGGTTGGGAAGATGATATTTTGTTTTGTTTTTTCCATTATGCCATATCTACTCACAAAAACTTAATAATCTGGTAAACTAAAAAGACAGAAAGCCAGCATACCCCTTCACAGTACAAAATTATGCTTGTCTGAGACAAAAAATGTGGAGATATATATTCAGTGCTTCAATTATTAATCATCCTTTATTTACATCTAAATTTATGGAATTTTCCAATTAAAAGACATTTCTAAAATTATATTAAAATTCTTTGGTCTCAAAAACATTGAGAGTTGAAATTTTTTTTCACCAAGGTCATACCATCTCCACAAAATACACAAGCTGGGTGAATTTCTGTGATGTTAGGCCACTGAAGAATTTTTAGAGATTTTATGACACTTTTACTGTTTTTATGCCCATTCCACTCAAAAATGACAGGCTCCAGGGACTACCCAGCAAAATCCCTCAGCGCAAGTCAGACACTGATCCTGATCCCTATCTCAGACTCCTCACTATCATTCAAAATACTTAAGGATGTTATAGGAACAATTAGTAAATGAATAGGCAATCCCTAGTGTTTTCAAATCGATACTATAAAAATTATGTTCATGTCATGTAAATTGCCTTAAAATATATGATACATATAAAATACTATGTTAAAATTAAATATAGCATGTCAGCTGTAAAGGTGAAAAAGTAGCTAACTAAAACTTCACAAATAATCTTTTTTCAGATTTTGTGTGTTTTCTCCTCAGCCAAAAGCCTCAAGATTCACTTGCAGCAGCCTACCTCTTCATTTATGTTGGATTGCTCTTTAAACATTAGAATATCTTGTAATAATAAATTAAAGATTTCTCCTGACACAAGTCATTGTTGATTTCACTGTTATAGGGAAAAGGCTCTAGGGCGGCAGATAAGGCTGTTGCCATGGTGATGAAGGAGATACCGAGGGAGGAGTCTGCTGAAGAAAAGCCCCTCCTTACTATGACATCACAGGTGGGCAGACCCATAGGGTTCCTGTAGGAAGCTGACATATGTTAATATATCAGACATTGTGATTTTTAACTAGAAAAAAAAACATTAACTTGAACCAATTTTTAAAAACACAGTTTCAATGAAACAATTATACAATATAAAATGAAAACCAAAATTGCTAAAAAAGTTAATTACATCATTTAGTTATTTGTGGATATTACTTTTCATTACTGAACTTTAGTTTTTTTTAAAAAATGTATATGCAAGTAAACCATGTTACTTCTTTTTAAAGGAAACTTGTTAACAACTTTGGGAAAGAATTAACAATTAAGCTAATGGTACATTTGAACAATAACAACCAAAAAAAAAAAAATCAAATTCCTGTGAATAAATACAAGTTCTATTGAATACATATGTCAGTTTACCAGTAGAATATCTAAATTTTCTTAAATGTTAAATATATTTATGTTGTGACTATATGCATACTACATATATGTCTATACATATTTATGTGGATAACTAATTTACAGGAATGAGCCAGAAGTCCCTGTCCCCATGCAGAAAATGGCATCTGTGACCCTTCTTATACTTAGTGACCTTGACAACAAAAATATCATCTCTATTATAAGCGCATGAGAGCCATTTTCAGCATTTATTATAACAAGTATAGAAAAAAGTTTGCATTTGTATGCAAAGACACGCTGAGACTGTGAATCCTGTATGTCCTCAGGGACTTTTGAAACACCCTGTAAAATCCACATAAATATGTATAATATCCTCATCACCACTCTGTGGAACTATCAGTTTTAAATTCTTAAATGAAAAATTTTTTACTTGCATTTATCTTACAATTTAGATTAAATTGTTATCTTAAACATTTCTTTTTCTCTGTAATGCAATAGTAAATGCAGTGATTCAGTTCCAATTATATGAACATGCCTAGAATTAGAAACATGTCCATTTACAGTCCTCATGAAAGACATTTATATCAAAAGCTAAATTATGGCAACTTATTTTTAGAACATCATCAGATCACATCCCCAGCTGCTGCCAACATGTGTGGTTTTATTTTACTCTAAACACTGTTGTAAGTAATGAAAATCATAACAACATACAACAATCAAAATTGAATAATAAAAAAGTTATCAAAGATTCCTAGGACTTTGGGATAAATTTTATATTGTGAGTTTTTTATCCATGAAAAAGAGATGCTTCTTCCCAATTACACATAGTACTAGTTAGAAAGAAATTTGCTTTATATTTATCAAGGTCTCTATTCTTTGCAGAGTAAAATTTACAGAGTAAAACATATGCAGTTTTACACTGATCTCCTGCCCTTTGTAGAATCCATGTCCAAAATAGCTCACAGTTCCTCAGGTAAATACTATGGAAAGTGAGAACTAGTTGGGAGTTCTTGGCTAATGACAGCCATATTCATCAGGAGATAACACCTATCCAGATTTGCAATTGGCACAGTGGTGCTATAACATATCATTCAGAACATCAAAGTCAGAACAGCCTCCAGTACCCAAAATTCTTTTCCATAAACCATGCAGTGCTATATGCTTTCCAGTAATCCCTTTCAAAGGTCCAAAATTTCCATCATTCTAAGCTTGAATTTAAAATTTAATGCAAAATAATATTATTTTTAATTTAGAAAAGAAATTGTGATTATTACCATTTTTTCATATTCAGAACATTTGTGTGTAGCAAGCTCCTTTAACCCCTGTCTAATGTTGCATTAACTGTTTTTGAGATACTAGTTACAATTTTACTGCATGAAGATTATGTAATGCTTTCTTTGATGCATCATATTCTTGTTGCATACTGGCTAGTTTATGAATCAGCAAACGGAATTCTGATTCATAAAATGTAATGCACCTGTTGTGTTGATAACTTTATGGAATTAATTCAGTGACAGCTGTGATACAATTATTTCTCAGTCAAATGCAGCTTTATTAGTTGACATACTTTTTCCACTATATACAAGTGGCTTCTTCCCTGCTATGCACCAGTGGCGTGCACAAGCCAAAAAGCAGCAGAATGATCTGAAAAAGTGAGTACTTTTCATAGCAACCATAGCATCCAATCTGTGTACCATACCACATTCCTACTTGTTATCCTGTGTGAGTGTACTAGTGTCTTGAAATATGTTTGTCCCAGCATCTCCTGTAAAGCCCCTTATGACATACTGCTCCTACTGAATACATTGACTCATCTTCATCACTGGTATGTCCATGCCAGCTGCACTCATTCATAGATTCCAGATATGTCCAAAGCTCATTGCTGTTCCCTCAATAATGTCCTTAAGACAATCATAACTGATTAAACACAAAATAAGTTCTTGAAACACTAACTTGCCCCCAACTTATTTAATAAATGTTCAGTCAGCAGGTTGTAAGTGTAGACTAGTTTATATTGAAGCATTGTTTGTATTATGTGATCATTACAATCACTTTTAAAGGGATTTAGCCAAGCATACTCCAGTGAAGTCATTTATAGTACAGTGAACAAAACAAACTACAACAGAAGAGTTGGCCAAGTGACCTGAACTTAGAAATTGCTGGGCCTCTGAAAGTTGCTTTCTGTTTAAATTAATTATTAATTCTGTATTAGCAAACAATATGTCAGACACTTCATAAAAGCTCAGGTTCATGCTGCCCTACACTAACACTTTTAAATCAAGTGGTATGTAAACAAGTGTGCATTGATGAAAGGTCTGAAGGAAAACTAGGATGTCCTCAAGTCTTTGAGGGAAAATGTTTCTCTAGGCCTGTGCTGTCCAATACAGGAGCCACTTGCCACACATGGCTATCGAGTGTTTTGTGGATCCCCACAATTGAGATATACTCAAAGTATAAAATACACACCCAATTTTGAAGATTTAGCCCCAAGGAAAGTAATAAACTATTGCATTAATAATGTTTATATTGATTACATGTTGAAATGATAGTTTTGGGATACATTACACAAAATAAAATACATTCTTAAAGTTATTTTTCAACTGTTTCTTTTCAATTTTTTATAAGTGGCTACTAAAATATTTTCAATTAACAGGTTCTCATGGTGTTTCTATCGCATGGCACTCCTCTAGACTGTAATAGTATAAGTTAATCCAATTTGAGGATAGAAGGAACAACTATGTGCCAAAAGATTACTTATATCATACAAAAAATTATTATTCTTTGTGAGAATGAAATTATGTTAGCAAATATTTTTTCTCATAAGGAACTATTAAAAGTTTCCATTTTAACTACATCCCCTGGTACTTTTTTTTAGAAAGATATATCCCACTCATTTTGAGCTATAGAGTACAATATCTCAAAACTATGTATTTTAGTCTTCTTGCTAGGGGAATTCTTTTTTTTTTTTCCCACAAACTCAGCCTTTGTGTATCTATCCATACCCACTCCTTATTACCTGGATATTGATATTTTTTGTGTGTCTGATAAACATGAAAAGAATAATGCCCTTGATTGGAAAAACATTGTCAAGGCTACTAAATATACCAGCTTGAAACAATTGCTTTATGTTTCCCTGCCTGCATCAATGACAGTACTGCCCAGGCTGCAAACAGTAATATCAGTTCATTTTCCCATGAATAGATTCACATTTTTTAAGTCTAACTATTCTGTCAAGAAAATATTTATAGCCGGTTGACATTTAGATCAAGTCAAAGAGTTGAAAGTGATTATGTGGCTGTCTTTTACAAGAAGACTCCCTGGGACCCGTATGTAGGACGTGGGGTGGAGGGAGGGGGCAGAACAGAACTATTAGTACTATTACTAGCTCACAAGAAATTAATTCTGTCAGGTGTCAGAGTTACTACGACAAAACTCTCAAAGTTTGAATACTTAAAGGAGGCATGCTAGTTAGTTAGTTAATTAGTTAGTTGTCTCGTCTTTTCAATGGATTGAGTCAGTTAACTTCGTTTTGACAGCATCACTATTTTGATGGGCATCACACAATTTTCTAAACTTACATAAGATTAATAAAGCCATAAATAAGTAGTTCAATTACAAAATTATGAATGAAAACCTACTTAAAATGGCACATACTTTGAATCAACAATGTTATAAATAATAAAGGAATTTTCAAATGCATAAAATACATCTATTAAAATTATATTTATGTTTTTATATAGAAAAAGCAATCTTAATTTTTTCTATTATTTAAGTGAGGTAAGAGACCTGGTATATTATTACAAATTTTTTAAGCCAAAGTTCATCTCTGAAATACTGTCAACTGTTTTTAAGCTTACTAGCTTCAGTGTTTTAACTTTTAAAATTACTCTTTAAGTACTAAAATGTTTAAAAATAAACACAGAAAAAAAAAAGAAAAAAAAAGAAAAGAAAATAAACACAGAATATTTTACTTTAAACTAAAATAACAGTTTGAGATCTTCAACTTTAAGTGCAAAAGAATGGGACAATGGATTATTAATTATCATTTACCGACCTTGTTTTCATCCTGGAAAATGCATTTTGGTTTGGAGTTAATTCTTAGTGATGGAAGTTATCACAAATCTTTAGCTCTGTATTTTTTCATGAAACACCTAAGCAATACATTGTTTCAAGTTAAATAAACTTAGATTTAAGTCACAAAACAAACTATATAAACATACACTGGAGTTAAGTAACAGGCAGTCTTTTTTTTTTTCAGGCAGTCTTCAAAAGCAAAATACTTTCATCTTAGTTAAATAGTCCCCTGTAGCTTAAATTATGTAATAATTTATTTTTTTAACACTACAATTAGAGAAATTCAAGTTGAACTAAGGCAAATGTATTTTTAGAGAATGTTTTAAAACAGATAAAAATTTCTTCAAATTGAATGTTATTATCTGGATTCTGCTCAATACTTAAGCACAGTATTAACATAAAATAAGAACCAATTTGGTCCTGTGGTGGCTAATATTAGCCACATTAACTGGCGGGTCTAAGTCATGTACATAAATTGAAGGCATTTGCCTGAATATTTTATTCACAACCTATGTTTACAAGGAAAGTGTAAAGGTTCAATAATCTGTTGAATTCTGGGTGACCAGGAAACTCCTTTATGCAAGTGCTCAACTGTCTCCTACTCCTGTGATTTTCTTTGATTTCCATGCCTACTGACCATGTAAGGGTTTTCCCTCAAAGTCTTCAAATTTGGATATCTGATTTAAAATCCCTGAGTGAGGTGGTAATGTTGTCCTGAAGTGTCACTGGCCTCCCATTTGCTTTGGCCCATTTCCTTCTTCCAAGAATGGTGTGGGGCAGGCCTATGCCCTTATTTTTCTCATGAGGCATTAGCCCTTTGCATTTTTGACCGTTTGGAAGAAGCCTTGCATTTGGAAATGAACCTTTAGGTAACTCTAGGTTTCCAAACTTTTAAATGTGAAGCTTAGGGAAAATGGACTTAGATGTGGTTTAAAGCCTGCCAGGAAATCGGTTAACATTTCTGAGAACCACCGCTTCCCTGTGAGTTGATCAAACTCAATACGAAATTGAGGATACTCATATAATCATTATTTTGTACATTCCACCATTCAGTTTGACTATAAATCAGTTAATATTTATTAAACTGTTGCTATGAGATCCAAAAGTTAATTGAATAAGATCCCTACCCTCAAAGAAGTCATAGTCTAGTAGGGGAAAAACAGGTGAAACTAAAGTATAAAACTGGGTAAACATGGGAACATGGAGATACTGTAAGAAGGCACTCACTGCCTACCCAGTGTTGAAGAAGGTTCCCAGACAATGTGCCAATAGAATGAGGTCCTGAAAGAGGAGTAAGAATCTGTCACCATTAGAAAGGTTTTGAAATGATTTAAATATTGAGAAGAGGAACAAAGGAGGATAAGAAATGAAAATTTGAAATGTAAACAAAGTGAGGAGACAAAGGCCCTAAAAACTAATGAAATGGGTCATGTTAACTCAGTTATGATAAACTAATTGATCCAAATTGCAATCACTCTAACTTAATTATTTTAAAAAGTTGAAATATTTGGACTCAACTTTTATTATTTTTATAACATCAATATACTCTGTACCCAAAGGATGAAATGAGGTAAGTTCATAATAAAGCATTTTCAAACTGAAGGAAGTAATTCTAAGAGAAAGTCAATATGTCATCCTACCACTGAATGAGAATAAATTGCATACAATTTGGAAGCAAAGCTGAGGGGAACTCTTTGGGGGATTCAGTTCAGTTTGCAACTTTCTTTTATTGACCTAAAAGATTTACTTATTCTCAAGTCACCATAGGACTTTTGTTTGAAAGTGAGGAAGGGGCCATGTGAAAAGCTATTCTTATCTATACAAATCCAAATAAAATGGGACTTAGTATGGCTAAAATAATGATTCCCCGATTCATCCAACTGAAGACACAGTTCAAAATTGGGCTGTTTGAGATAGATATTTTTATATCCTCTGCAAAGTCAATGTTTCTACAAAGTTTCTACAAAGTCACCGTTCCATTTGGTAGGCATTTATTGATCCCCTCTTATATGAAAACATTCTATTCGAAGTTGTGAAGGATATAAGTATGAGTAAGACATAGCCTCTGACCTCAGAGCTTCTAAGAAAAGATTTCATGATATTTTTTGTTTCATCTTACATATCTCCATCAAAACCAAAGAACTTTCAGTTCCCAAATTACCTTTCCATGGTATCTGAAGTCTGGCCCTTCATCTCCTTCACCTCAGAGACCTGCTACCATCCCTACTCCAACTCCAGCATTTCCCAACTGTCAAACCGTGCTCCACACTTTGAAAAACACGGATTCAGAAAGTATTTTGTTATTTCCTCTTTGATTTGTATCTATGTAAGAGAGCCACTGGAACAGCTCAGTTATGGGAATTGGGCAGACCTAACAACTCCATCAGTCTGGGTGTGACGTGTGCTCAGAAACTAGACAGTAGGTGTGGAAGAGACTCAAGCTTTACGAGGCAGAGGAAAAGCCATGCCTCAGTCCTGGGCTCCCGCGAATCTCTGAATAACCTTCTCTTTGGTATTTTTTTTCTTCCTGTGCTGAGAAAACCTGAGAATGCTACAGATGTTTTCTCCAGAAAATAAGTCTAAAATTTCATGAAGAGAGAGAGAGGCTCCCAAAAAATCCTTTTACCTTTGATAAACAGACCTGCCTAAAAGGACAAGGCCTTTTCCTTTGTTTTTCCATTTAGATGTCTATGTCGACAAAGGCCTTTCTAGAAATCTTTTATCAAATTCAGACTACATATTTTTAGCGTTTACAGCTGTATCTATAGAGATCTAACACCTTACTCTTCTAAAACTAGAGTTCATTTAGGCCCATTCCACACATCTACTCACAGAGCTGTGATATAGGAATAAATTACTAGTCCCTGTTTTTACAAGGTAATTTAATTATATCCAAAATGAAGAACCAAATAAAGAAGATAAACTTCATTTTTATTTTATGTGTCTCACAAAATACAACCTTACAAATATGTATTTAAAAATCTAGAGATTTTTAGGCACATCTTTTTCTTAGAACAAGTAGAAAATTAGATGGCTATGCCCATTTTAAGAAAGGCCAATATAAAAACTCCTTAAAAACTGACAGCGTTAATTTTGGGATTAACCACTTGCATGGTATATTTCTTCCCTTAACCATGGAAACAGAGCTTAAGAAAGTCTGTATTCTAAGAGATGCAAAATAACTGAAAGTAAATAATTGGCTGCTATTGATAATTAGAGACCAACTAAAAATCAAACTGAAAGACTTATGAAATTAGAGAACAATACAACTGAATTGATAGAAGTCTGTGTTTTTACATATAGATTTTCAGGAATATATCTACCGGATACCTATATAATTAACATAACTATTTTCCCCTCTCCCAAAATAATGCTTGTCGTGCACCACAAAAGCATCCCAATGAAATGTCAGGAAGGATATGTGCCCATTGATGACTTGAGCTTTTTAAGAAAAACAGAGGAGAACAATTATCCATACACATACAGCTCTGTGTGTGTACACTTTTCACATAATGCGGACCGCCCACCCTAACCAGAATGTGTCACCTCAAAGTCTGAGGCCACTATTCCAAGTCTCAGTAATGTTTGATCCACGCGAAGAGCAGGTGATTCGAGAGGTGTCATTTTCTACATGTTGAAATTTGGAGAATAGTTCTAAAATCGTTCTAGGAGAAAAAAAAAAAGGCTTAAGCTTTCAAAACTGAAGTTGGCTGCAGCGAAAATATGTTGACAGTGCTAAAAGGCTCATTCCCCATCCCTTGGTATTTTTTTTCTTTCTTGCCCTTACCCATTTATTTATTTATTTATTTATTTGTTTGTTTGTTTATTGGTAGGCTTGCTATTCTCATTTTGTTGCAAGGCTGCATTGTAATTCATCCAATTCTGCAGTTTAACAAAGCCCTTTGATACCTGTGTTCGTTTTTCCTCAGCTGGTGAATGAGCAGCAAGAAAGCAGACCTCTCTTGAGTCCCTCCATCGATGACTTTCTCTGTGAAACCAAATCGGAGGCGATAGCAAGGCCAGTAACGTCCAACACAGCCGGTAATGCTTTCATTTTAACGGATCCTCAAGTAGAGCTAATGGTCACTACAGGGAAATGCGTATTTTCTTTCTGTAACACATCTTAAGTAGAGAGTAATGTTTGCAACCAAATGAAAGTTTAGGACATATACTATTCCACATAAACTAATAAATCACTTTGTATTCTAAAAGAAACTGCAATGTATTTGACCCAGCCAACTTTGCTGAACCTTAGCATACCACTATTAGCAATGCATCCTTCCTCTTTGCATCTTAAGTCACGACACAAGGAAATCTTTCTAACAAAAGCCTCTATTTCAGAGCGAGGTTTTTTTTTAAAGTTCTGGCTGGTAATATTTTGTATGACAAAAGTACAGTAAAATAAAATTGTAGCTAAGCCCTTCAAGTGGATTGAAATGACAAAATTAAAAGCCCTAGAGATTTGAAATGTTATAGAGCCAGTTTCATTTTTCTGCCATGGAAATCTGGTACTTGTTTCCTCTTACGACAACTTATGTGAACGTTCTTCTGGAATTGAATCTACCCAACCAGTGAACTGTCATCCGTATAGGCACATACATATAGGCACTACTAAATATTCATCCAATGAGTGGATGCAGGATGCTGCTGCTATGATTCACACCTCCCCTAGTCTCCTCTGCATTTTCCAGTTCTCACTGCTAAAACGAAGTCATTTAATCAGGGCTTACCCTGAGGGAGCTACGTAAGATCTGACACAAATGCTACTTTTCACCTTTTGTATCAGAGGCGGCCTTTCTGCATTGATTTTATTCAATCTGTGTTCACATTCAAAGGCATGTTGTTCAAATAAGGATGAAAAAAATGATGTTCAGAGTCAAAGAACAAAGACTATGTTGGATTGCAGGAGAAAGCTTATGGAGAAAGGAGCGAACAATTATGTACTGTCTTGTTCAGTTCATTCCATTTCCCCATCATCAGCTTGCTGTTGCCTGCTATATTTCATTATGCTTTTAAGTAAGGGAAGAAAATTGCAGGGGAAGGAAATTGTGATTTTTCTTAAATGCTAAAAATTACAACAGCAAAAGTAAGTAACACAAGATAGAGGCACTTAATGTAGGAGTGTAGTCTACAGTCTCTGGGGTCAAACTTGGCAATGTCAGACCCCAGCTGTGCCACTTAGAGGCTCTTGTCCTTGGGCAAGTTGCTTAACTAAGTCTGTTTCCTCATCTACAATAGTAACATCTATATCTCATAGGTTGCTTGGGAAGGTGAAAGAAGCAATCTATGTAAACCCTTACTTAGCATCATGTAAGCTCCAACAGATGTTACCGTTACTGTTAGATATCAGGTTAGAAAAATAGTATACCCAATACTTTCTTTTTCAGATGCATTGACTTTCTATCACACCAAAGCAATCATTTTCTATATTCAGCTATCACTTTGAGGAATCAAGAAAATAAAATTGTATTTGGTACATTTAAGCAGGAAATTAAACTAGTTCAGATCCTACCAGATCAGATCTATCCTCCTTATCTTTGAAACTGGAGCCTACCCCTCGGAAACTGGAGAGCTACCCTCAGAAAAATACAAAGGAGACTTGTGTCTCTAATTTCAGGAAAATCCATGAGAATTCAAAGCACTGAGAAGTTCCCACTCTTCAAAAGAAAAAAAAAAAAGCTGCAAAGCATAGAATTCTCAAGTCTTGATTCCAGTACCTTCTCCCCTTTCCATCTTCCACTGAGGCTAAAACTGAGTCACTTGGGAAGGGCCCACCAGATACAGCAACATAACATTTGGTTTTCAAAAGCCACTTTTCATCTTGACTTTTCTAACATATGAAAAGAGACTTACAAAATATTGGAGGAAAAAAACTCAAAAGAATATGTAATTTCATATTATTGCAATCCTACAGTATTGCCTTTCTGTAGGCTTTCATGACAAATGCCACAAACTGAGTGGATTAAACAACAGAATTTTATTGTCTAACAATTCTGGGAGATGGAAGGCCAAAAATAAGGTGTCGGCTGGGCCCTCTTCTCTCTGAAGGTGCTCAGGAAGAAACTGTCCTAGGCCTCTCGCCTAGTTTCTGGTAGTTCCTTGGCTTGTGACAGCATGACTGCAATCTTCACATGACATTCTCCCTGTGTGCATGTCTTCCTGTGTTTGTGTCTGTCTCTGCATTTAAAGTTCTCATTTTTATAAGGACACATACCATATTGGATTAGGTGCCTCCTCCAATGTGACTCATCTTAACAAATTCTATTTCCAAATAAGTCACATTCCGTAGTACTGGGGGTAAAGACTCCAATATATAGCTTTTGGGGGGAAACACAGTTCATTCCGCAACACCCTCCAAAGCAGGTGTTCAAGAAAAATGGTATTTTGAGACTGTGAAGTTTTCTTTCCTTGTCCTCAGCACTCAGTGCGTCTGGTTCACACAGATTTTTATCCTGAAAGAAGACTATTGTTTGGTAGTGTTTTTTAATCTTAAAAGTGTATCTCAGGGCAGAGACTGTATATTTTTTAATACCTAAGAAATACACTTTTTTAAAGATTTTATATATTTATTCATGAGAGACACAGAGAGAGAATGAGGCAGAGACATAGGCAGAGGGAGAAGCAGGCTCCATGCAAGGAGCCCAATGTGAGACTTGATCCTGGGACTCGGGATCATGCCCTGAGCAGAAGGCAGACGCTCAACCACTGTGCCACCCAGGCATCCCAAGAAATACACTTTTCAAAAAATATTAAAGAACCCACTATTTAGCATCTCAATATGCAACATTTTTATATGTTTTTAAGCAAGAAAGATTTTAGCATACAAACACCTTAGAAGGAATTCTAAATCTGGTCTTGGAATTTTATAACTAAGATTTCGGGGCAAAAGATACAGTTATCATTTTCTGTCCAAATTTTTAATTAAAAAATAGTAATTTTAAATATAACATTGTCATTTTATAAAATAGTATGAAATTACAATTGAGAGAAATCAAGACAGTCATTGAAGTTTAAGTGTCTGTTACATCCCAGGTATTATGAATATCTTTACATTCACAGAATGTATATTAAACAATCTTGGAGTAAAATACAGAATAAAACCTGCTTCAAGTTTGTACCAAATCAATGAAGAAGAAATTTGAAGAATCTTGTGTTAAGAGAGGCATTTATACTTGGCATTTTCTTCTAATGAAAAAATAAAGCTAGTGTATCACCACCATCATAACATTCACTTAAATGTTTAAGGAGTATCCTTATTATATAAACTGCAAGGAATACAACATAGGTAATATTTATCTCTTCCAAATGGCATTCAGGTGATAGGGTTTTTTCCTCTACTAACCTTAAAAGAACATATCAATCCCCTGCCTTATAGAAGTTCTAAATTATAATCTTTTTCTTAAGTACTTAATATCTTTTTTATTTTCTACTTGTTTCTACTTTAGGATTAACTTTTTGTCATCCAATAGTGACAATATCAAGCTGATCAAATACAGATGTTTTTAGTTTCTTTGCCATTGACACCTTAATTATTTTTTAATTTATCTGCAATCTAGATGATAGCTAATTGCTTGGCCCTCTCAAACTGTATCCCTAGATGGTAGGTAGGCTAAGATCATTGCTAATATCCTTGATTTTAAAATGGCAAATAAATATATATTATCACAGGTGCCTGTATCAAACGCTTGGAATGTAACTAGACAAGGATGTTTTAAGATCATGATTACATTATAGGACAACTGAAATTTCCAATAATGACTTCTTAGTCTATAATCTCCCCCAAAAAATCTAACATATGTCAAAGTACAATAAAGATTCTTTCCTAAAGACCAAGAAAAAAAAAAAAAACAAGAAAAACAGGAGGTCTTTGGTTTGCCTTGATAAATCTGCATGATCTAAAAGAATTTTATCCCTCAACTGAGCCATTAGGTGGAGAGTTATTATAGAAGAAACATTTTTCATGGTTTAAAAAATTTTTTTCACTCCTTAATATAGGACCTTTACACCTCTATAAGAGACCCATATATGGAAGGGAAAAGCTATCCTTAACAAAGTTCACACTCCTGTCACAGCCACTAATTAAGTATTTTAATTGCAAAATCAGTGTAATATTTGCAAAATACGTCTTTTTGAAGCCCAAGTAGTACTGGGGGTAAAGTACTGCGTCTTGAGAGAACTTAGAAATTTGGGAAGTAGCTTTAATTACATATTCCAATAAAATAATAAAAAATTCATTGAATTATGTAAATCCAATGTATCTATCTGGCATCACTGACAAAATCCTTCCTAAGGGACTTTGCTTTGTAGCCTTTATTATATTAAAGAATACCATGGTTCTAGAATGCCAGGGTAGCTTATGAAACAGAACAGAGATTCTATCAGCTCCTTGTGGCACATTCTGTGACTGCACAGTCAGGACTGTCCCCTGATCTGCCTCTCTGACCACATCATATAGATGTATTCCTTAAAAAAAAATTCACTAAAAATCTGAGGTTCATTATACTGTGGTGGTGTAAATAGCATTGTGCTTACCATCAAAGCATCAAATCAGAGCTTCATGATAGGTGCAATTTTTTTCTGTTTTAAGCAGCCTCACCTCCCACAGTCCAAGTAATCTAGCATTCATAAACATCTTCAGCGCCCCGTAGGAGCCTTCTAGTTCAATAGGTTATGATCCTCAATCAGGTGTCCTTGAGATAAATGGAAACAAATACTTAAAAGCATCTTACAGCCTCCATTTCAGGAAATTCTACCCAATGAACTTAGGTGATCAAAAAAAAAAAAAATTCCGAGATTATCAGTTAATTTAAATTATGCCTTGGACTGCCAGATAACTGGGAGCTAAGCAAAAACTAACCAAACCCATATCAATGAAGTCAGCACATTGCCTCCAGGTTCAGATAAAGTCTGAGGAGGAGTGGTGACAAACACATGCTTAGGAGTGACAGAGCCTGTATTTGCATCCTTGCATGGACACCGACCTATGAACTGTGTTAGTTTCCTATTGCTGCTATAACAAATTACCACAAGTTAAGTGGCTTAAAATAACACAAATTTATTATCCTACAATTCTGGAAGTCAACAGTCATAAAAATCAAGGTGTCAGCAAACCCAATTCCTTCTGGAGGCTCTAAAGGAGAATTTGTCTCCCTGCCTTGTCCAGCTTCTGGAAGCACCTAGAATTCCTTGGCTTGTGGCCTCTTCCTCCATTTCCAAAGCCAGCAACATATTATCTTCAAGTCTGTCACTCTGTCTCTCTCTATCTTTCTCTGTCTCTCACAAACACACACACACATACACACACATTTTCACATCCATTATAAGAGGTGACTATCTTGATTTAAATACACAGATTCTGGAACCCAAGCTTTCATGTGTCTAAGAGAATCTTTAAAATTGGGTTAAGAAAATCAGCAGAGCAAATATCCCCTTCCATGCCAAGATATGCTCTCCTTGAAGTCCATATGGAACACTGAGGCCCTTTATTTCTAAGTCTTAACTGAAGTGCATATGTGTGCAACACACGCGTGCATGTGCGCGTGCATGCACACGTGCACACACACACACAAACACACACTTGCTAAAATGCAATTTGTCTTCCTCCAGAAAGTAAAAGGCTGCACCCATCCTTCTATGCTTTTGAAATTGTAATCCCCAGGGACTCTCTCAGCTTCAAAGCTTACCATTCACCCCAAGCCACCCTCTTCATCAACTGGGTAACAAATAGAGCTTTTTGTGTGTGCCAAGCATTTATTTCACAATTGCTGGGCAAAGAACAAAGGAACAGAGAGCTCAGAACCAACACAGGAAGTGCCCAGGCTAGTTTGGAGAGGGAAAGACTTGCAGAGCCAAGTTGGATATTGCAATTCACTCTTTTAGTAATTCATTTGTTCTGAATGGTGAGAAGCAGATATAGAATTAAATTAATATTCACCAGTTATTTTTCCATAACAAATGTACTTCGTATATATGAATAGACAAGTCCTGTATAATTTGCTTCTAAAAGAAGTATAGGAACAAGTAACTAATTCCTAATTGTTTGTACAATTAGTAAAAAGACATATATGGTGTTCCAGAGACTTACCATTTCCTTCCTTCTCTTACAAGGGAATTTTGGTGGGCCTAGAATCTCTGCCAACTTAACAGTGGCCTGGAAATTTCTGCTTAAACATTCAAAGAATATGAAATGTGTTGTTACATCTTAGCCTATTTTGGCTGCTTGCCATGCTTAAATGCAAGCCAGGCAGCTCAGCTCTCAAAGCCACTTCTTTCCCTCCCATTTGAGGTGCTTGCTGGCCTATCTCAGAGCATCTTAGCATAGGGAATTGGCTCCCATCTCCTCAGGAAGGCTCAGATGAGATAAGCTGATGCTTGCAGGCCATTTTCTGATAAATGTACCTCATAGCATCCTCTGTAGACCGATATCTTTGTCTCGGTCTGTTTTATTCCCAGCAGTGTTTCTCTTTTCTGTCAATGTACGGATGTGCTTCCTGCCCAAAATAGAAAAAAAGCAGGGAGACTAGGAGGGGTTCAACAAAAAAGAAAGAAAAGCATCACAAAGTGGCCACCAGAGAAGGGAAATCACAGTTACTGAATACCTATTGTATGCCTGGCACTTTACACATTCAGTATACAAATTAGATAAATTCATCTTGAGGCTTAATCTGCATTTTTCAGAGGACGAAACAAACTCAGCAAAGTCAAGAAACTTACTCGGAGCCACACAGCTAAGCAGCTAGAGCCTGGTCTTTCCACTTCACCATTAACATCCACCCCTGTGATTGAAATCAGGCAAAGGAGACTATTTAGAATACAGCTTGACACATAATCTTAAAGATCCTATAGGGGTGGTTAGCTCATGAGGACAGTATGGTACTAGAGAAATCCAGGATGTGAAGTCCACTGAGCCGTGACTGTGCCTTGAGTGCAAGGGGGAAGCACGTCGAAGAGTGTTAAGATACCAGCAAAAATCCATTCCTTACCAAGAGGGTGATCCGAGAGGTCAAAGAGGAGAAGTGGCACATGCAGCCTCTGTTGTAGACGGTGCAAGAGAGGATTAACAGGATTTCTCTGTCACTTTGTTGGCGTTCCTACACTATCTGGGTGAAGAGATCCCAGGCCAGGAAGCCACCAGGCCAGTCCAGAAGCCTGCATTTCAGGTGTGTGAACCAGGGGAGTGGCAGGGCTGGAGGGGACCTCCCTTAACTGGAACTTTCCATTTCTCAAGATGAACTAGTCAAACCCTGGTGACTTGCATGGTAAGAGAAAGAAGGAGGAAGAATTACAAAACTTGCCTTTTTCATTCTTATTTGCCTACTCTGCATCTGAACAAATTATTATTTCTGCCTTCATTAGTGTATTTAATGCAATGTAATCAACCTGCTAGGAAGTGAAAGTGTAGCCATTTTATGGTTCGTTACATGGAAATTTAAATTTGCATATTAAGCAGCAAAGGCATTAACATGTGTATCTACTCATCAGCTATGGATTGTGAGATACTTCTCTAGTGTGAGCCCAAACAGCAAGCTGTTTTCTGATTGAACTGCTTAATTAAATAAGCAATGATTAACAACATTCCTTTATATCCTGTATACTTTAGTATACACAACGTTTGAAATTTAAAATACAAAGACATTAGAAACTTTTGCAAATCTTCCTCATAACTGTTTTGCAAACATGTCTCTGAATATGATACACTCTTCTCTGGGAAAACTGCACTGTAAAATACACTTCTCTATAAATAAGGCAAAGCAATAAAGTAAGTGGTACCTGAATTTAGATTGAATTTTATTATTTTAATTTTATTTAAACTTTCATCACTGGTGAGGCTGCTCTAAGTCCCATCTTGTGGGTTTGTACTGTGTCAAATAAAGGAGAACATGTAGCAAACTTCTCAGTCTAAATACAGGCCATCTTTATAAATCAATAGGGAGCTAGCTTGATTTGATACTTCTAACCTACACTACAACCACAAAATCCTTCTGCAGCCAACTAAAACCTATTTTTAAAAAATAATTTCAGAGCAGTGAGTGAGCTTATCTTAACCTTTTCTGTCTCTGATAGTACTGACCACAGGTTTGGATCTCCTTGACCTGAGTGAACCTGTCTCTCAAACCCAAACCAAAGCCAAGAAGTTGGAGGCCTCATCGAAAACTTCGTCCCTCAAGAAAAAGGCTGATGGATCTGATCTCATCAGTGCAGATGCTGAACAGAGAGGCCAGCCTGTCCGAGGCCCAGAGACATCATCCTTAGATTTAGGTAAGGTAATAGCATGTGTCTGCTGCTGCTGGCCCTTGCCTTAACACAAGGAAGTTCCACAAATGATATTAAGACCATGTGGCAAAGGAGTAGAAAAGATTGATTCCATGAAGGAATATGGGCAGCACACACTTCTTTTGTGCTTGAATTAAACAGTATTGGGGGGTGGGGGGAATCCCTGGATGGCTTAGCAGTTTAGCACCTGCTCTCAGCCCAGAGTGTGATCCTGGAGTCCCGGGATGGAGTCCCGCATCAGGCTCCCCGCATGGAGCCTGCTTCTCCCTCTGCCTGTGTCTCTGCCTCTCTCTCTCTCTTTGTGTCTCTCATGAATGAATAAATAAAATCTAAAAAAAAAAAAAAGTATTTGGGGAGTTCAATTTTGCATAACTGATGTGGATTCATTCATTTATTTATTCAACCTGCATGTATTGAGTTCTTGATAGATGGCAGGTACCATATGAGACATTGGAATTACAAGTAAGAATGAGACATGAATCTTGCACTCTAGGAGCATTTAGTCTAGAGTGAGAGATAGCCAGTAGAGTGAGAGAGAACAGCTTTAACACAAGGTCTATGAATAGCCAGCCAGAACATGTAACATGCATGGGGATGTATCTGATATAATAACAACAGCTACCAATTATTGATGGCTTATCATGTCCAGGACTATGCTACATGATTTACATGCATTAGTCCATTAATTCACTGTAACTCAGAAATAAGAAAGGACCCATGTTTTCAAATTTAAATAACTTGAATCTTAAGTAACTAACATCTCAGTTAGTATGAGAAAGACCTGGAATTTGAACCTAGTTCTGATTAACTTCAAAACCCATACTTTTATCTACTATATATCTTCCTGAGAAAGGAGAGCTTAATTCCATCTCATGGAACTAGTCAAATTATAGTCTCCTTTCTCAGGAGAAAGAAAGTGACAGTTACTTCAGACAGCCAAGAATAACATGTCTCCTTTCCCCTGCCATGTCCCTCTCTGAGGCCTGTCTCTTTGGAGGAAAGCTTTAGGATTTTTCAGTTGTACTGATGGATAATGAAATTTACACACTTATATAAGGATATATTATTCAATGTACTACAACGTAACACAATAAACTATAAAATGAAGCTTTCATTTCTCTGCTTTTGAGAAAATGTCATATGAAGAAGTCATAAAAATAGTTTAAAAATTTTGGAGGACACTGACTACAAACCTATCTTTTTATAAATTAAAAACCTGGAGCTCAGAGCTGTTTAAGTGATTTACTTACAGTCACACACCTGTTAATGAGAACAAACCTAGCCAAGTTCTTAAGAATTAAAACACAGGGAGAAAATGGTTCTAGCACTCTCTTGACTTTCTCCATTGCTTCCCTTCTTTCTATTCCCATTATTCATTCCCTCAATTGATGAAAAATTAAGCCATTTTACAAAAGCTGTGAAAAGTGTTCCAGTTCCTTCCTATCTTCTTTTAACAGTGAGGTTCATCTCTTTTCATAGAATTTCTTTCTAGAAACATGCCAGACTGCCTCAAAGCCACCTCTTCAGCTGGAGGCAGACGGGATAGTACTCTACACATTCATTCTCATGGGATTCCATGGATTTATACACAGAACTCAGAATGCACATAGCTCTTGAAGTAAATTCAGATATAACAAACTCGATTGTGTTTAACTAAAACCAAATCAATTTCTCTTAATAGGTCTCATTTTTATTTAGCCGAACATGTTTTAACTAATTTTCATGCAATCTTAAAAAGTTGGTCTTGGGCTTAGGAGCATCAGTTGAGTGAAGTTCACTTGTATAAGACTTCTTAATCTTAAATTCTCTACTTCTCTCTGTACTTCGTGAAATCCACTGTCCCTCTTACCCCATTCCTATCTCCTTCATAGACATTCAAACACAACTGGAAAAATGGGATGATGTTAAGTTTCATGGAGATCGAAATAGCAAGGGGCATCCAATGGCAGAGAGAAAATCATGCTCATCTAGAACTGGATCAAAAGAACTCTTATGGTAAGATATTTTAACATCACAAAATAGCTAAAGGTGTATCAGCTGTATGGGTATTTCTCCTGTGTACTGAAATAGCTAATGAGTTCAGTCAATCCAAATATCTGGTGCCATGTTCAACCCTCGGTATCAGTGTTAATTGTTGTGGCTTCTAAAACTAAGTATCTCACCTAAATTATCAAAAATTCAGCCAAAAATGATTTTGGTAGGTTCATAATTCAGGATCCAATATTTGTTGATAATTTTTTGATTGTATAATTGAGTTGATCCATAAAAATAGGTTTATACATATATGTACATATGTGTGCATATTCAATATGTTACATAAAAGGTAGTTAAAGTAAATGTTTCTCAAACTGAGTGTTGTTGGAAGGGAAGATGGTAGAGGGATGGGGTAACTGGGTGATGGACATTAAGGAGGGCACGTGATATAATGAGTACTGGGGGTTATATAAGACTGATGAATCACTGACCTCTACCTCTGAAACCAATAATATATATTAATTAATTGAATTTAAATAAAATTAAATATATGTATAAACAATAAAAAAAGAAAAAAGTACCTGGTAACAGGTACCTTTCCTGACTATCTTAATCATCACTGTCAGATAATGTACTAATTAACAATAATCTGTGGGTGCCCATGAGAAAAATTGGCTACCTGAATTTTACCATGCTTTTAAAGCTTCCTAAAGGGCAGCATGCCTCAGTCTCCTGTTGCCCCTATTTATTATGACATTTCAAGTTCTATATAAAGATCAAATCACACTTGGGACACTTTGTGAGGTACTCCCCTCCCCAAAACACAATACTTTTAATAAAGCAAATCTGTTTGTAACAAAACTAGATGCATTTATTTACTGTTTGTACATAATTGAACAGAATTCTAAATCAATCGGAGACAATTACACCTAGCACACTGCAGCCACTTAAATTTCAAAAGTGGTCGTTATAATAAAATTATATAGAAAATATCTTTTTCATCGAAATTCTGATGAGAGCTTTGTTATCATGGCTCTCAGTGATCCAGATTAACTAGGTTTCTTGACTGGTTTTCTAGCTGAATTTGTTTCTTGATGTACATTGATCTCCTTTATTCAACCCCTATAGGTCCTCAGAGCACAGATCTCAACCAGAACTAAGTGGTGGGAAAAGCGCCCTGAACTCTGAGTCAGCTTCTGAGTTGGAATTAGTGCCTCCAGCACAGGTAACAACAACAACAAAAAAAAAAAAAAAAGAAAGAAAGAAAGAAAGAAAAAAAGATTCTTTTATAAACCCACCTCTTTTTTTTTTCTTTTTCTTTTTAACTTAGAGAAAGATTGAGAGAAAGTGTGTAGGATGGGGGAGGTGTAGAGGGAGAGAGAGAATCCCAAGCAGGCTCCACACCCAATGTGGAGCCTAAATGGGGGCTCAGCCTCACAACCTCAAGATCATGACCTGAGCCAAAATTGAGTTGGATGCCCAACCAACTGAGCCACACAGGTTCCCCAAACCCACTTTTTTAAAAAGATTTTATTTATTTATTTATTTATTTATTTATGAGAGACAGAGAGAGAGAGAGAGAGAGAGAGAGAGAGAGAAAGGCAGAGACACAGGCAGAGGGAGAAGCAGGCTCCATACAGGGAGCCCGACGTGGGACTCGATCCTGGGTCTCCAGGATCAGGCCCTAGGCTGAAGGCGGCGCTAAACGGCTGAGCCACCCAGGCTGCCCCAAACCCACTTTTTCTACTAGATAATTTATATCATAAATATTTTATTTAAATTTTCACAAAAAGTTCAAAGTATTTTTTTCTATATTCTGTATTTCATATGTTTTCTCATTCAGTAATCTATCTCAATGCTTGAGATAACTGATGATAATATACATATATCATATGTATATATTGAATTATATGTATATTTGGCTGAACATGTCTTAATGAATTCACTATATATTTAGCACTTTTTCTTTTTTCTACCATTACCTTTCCATCATTTTGTTTGTTGGTTTTTTTTAAAGATTTTATTTATTTATTCATGAAAAACACACACATAGAGAGAGAGAGAGAGAGAGAGAGAGGCAGAGACACAGGCAGAGGGAGAAGCAGGCTCTGTGCAGTGAACCTGATGTGGGAATCGATCCCGCGACTCCAGGATCACGCCCTGGACGGAAGGCAGGCACTAAACCACTGAGCCACCCAGGGATCCCTCCATCATTCTGCAATACAAAATCTCTTCTACTCCAGTATTAACAATATTTCTACAATAGAACACCAAGAAGAGGAACTTACATATTGAGCATTCATTCACATGTATGCCCCATGGACCCAAGTACTTACATATCAGGATCCTGACTGTCACATTAAAATAAATTTTATGTTGAGGAATAAATAATTATAGTATTAGAGTAATGATAATACTAAGAGCTACCATTTGTGAGAATTAGAGACTTTGTACTTTTCATATATGATGTCTAATACTCAAATAATCCTGTGAATTACTATTAGCCTCATTTTTTAAAAAGATTTCATTTATTTGAGAGGAAGAGAGAGAGCACAAGCAGGGAAAAGGGCAGAGGTAAAGCAGACTCCTGGCTGAGCAAGGAGCCTGATGCCAGGCTGGACCCCAGGATCCTGGGATCATGACCTGAGCCAAATGCAGATGCTTAACTGACTGAGCCATCCAGGCGCCCCTTATAGCCTCATTTTAAGAATCCTTTAAAGAGTCTCAGTATAGTCAAATTTTTCTTCAGGGGCACCCAGCTAATCACTGGTGGAACTATGGTATGTACCAGACCTGTCCATCCCATGATCCTCAACTCCAGTGTAATTTGTTTGTCTATAACTAATTATCTCCTTTGGGTAAGACTGCCAAGAAGGCCAAAGTCAGTCTCAATCTTTTTATTTGCTCAAACACTTTATAAGGGTGTAGCCTTGATCTAAAATGACAAAGATCTCTTAAGAAATGTGTCCACATTTATGCAGTCTACAATCAAGTTGAAAATAAGTGAGATGAAGTGAGCAAGAGAAATTTTCTTTTTTTTTTTTTTGAGAAATTTTCTTGAGTATACTAGATCAGAAATTAAAACTAAGAGGAAATATTTTATCTGAGGTGAAGAGACAATTATGATAATAGCAAATATCACTGAATGCTATGATAGCCTTCTAATATATGTAAGCTCGTTTGATCCTGACAAATGGCTATGTGAGATAAGTTTATTTATTACCCTTATTTTATGACAGGAAAGTAAGGCACAGTGAGATTAAGAAAATGGTCTATGCACCCAGAGCTAGTAAGTGGCATAAAGAAAGAGGACACAGCCAGATGGGAAATGCTGAGGAAACAGAAGACCTCTGGAAACCTTTCCAGGCCACTAAAAGAACTGCCCCCTCTCCCCATTTCTGACATTCGCTGGAGAGGGGTGGACATTACTGCTCCCAAGAATCTGCTGGAAAACAAGTCAGCTCACTTGCAGAACAAATAACCCTGGGAGGCTTAATGAATTGTAAATGTAGCATGAAAATGTATTTTCATCCTCTGTGTTCATTCTAAATGTATCTTTTTTAAAATTGATAATATTTATTAGAGAAACATTTCTTGTTAAGTGCATTAGAGATTTAGATTCAGCTAAAGTAATTGGTACAGTTTCATAACCTGGATCCTTGGAACAATTTAATATAGCAATAGAACATTTGTTTCTGCAGCAAGGGGAGATTTGGCGCAGGTGGGCTGTTCTACACAACGCTTTAGGGGCAGAGGATCAGCTGGGGTCCCTGGTTGCCATGGAGACCCACAATGCATTTATCTTATTATTCCAATGACTGCTACTCTCCTGCTGGTTGTCTGATTTCATCCCACCACATTGTCCTTCCACTTGCCCACTGGTGTGCCTTTAAGCAAGCACAATGTGCTTTGGAAAATTTGTGTGAGCTTCCCAATTTTGTCCTCCAAAACATAGTTTGAAATGCACTGTGACAGTTCTCGGTCTAGATAAAATGTGAATCCCTTAGAAAGTTACCAATTATTTGTAAAGAATTTATCTCTGAATTTGCTTTTTTAAAAATACTACATGTTGGGGCCCCTGAGTGTTTGGTTGGTTAAGCCTCTGACTCTTGGTTTTGGCTCAGGTTGTTATCTCAGGGTCATGGGATTGAGCCCCCTGTCCCACTCCACACTCAATGCAGAGTCTGCTTGAGATTCTTTAACCACCCCCCTCTGCTCCTCCCCATGCTCACACACTCTCTCTCTAAAATAAATAAATAAATATTTTTAAATGCATGTTTATCAATATTTGTCTAAACTAAGAAAATTCATAATCTCCTAATTGTAAATCCAGTTTACGGTTAAATTAAGACAATCTAATGAATTGGGGATTTAATCATCTAAAATACTAAATCATTCAAATGAAACAGGAAGAGAATAGACTAATTGTAATAAAATAAAGGTTTTTACTGCTAGAAGCATACTACCTTTAAATGTATGATTTCTCTAGGTGGATAAGATGATGAAGGTGGTTAAAATTTTTAACTTAAAACTGGCTTGCAAACTATTCAAGTAAACAATTTCAGCTTACCAAAACTTGTTACTGCTCCACTGTCACACAGATGGCTCATGGAAAAATCAAGGAAATGTCTTCTCTCTCTCGAGCCAACATAAACCATCTTAGGTTCAACAGACAAGGAGCTATATGCAAGCCTTTTTCAAAATCACATTTTTAAAAAAAATTTATATTTCAGGATCACAAAGAAAATGGAGAATTCCTATGTTAGCTTATATTCTTTTCAAGATCGAGAAAAGGAAAAATGTAGTCTAGTCCCTTTCAAATAGTGTTTTGAATACACTAATCAGACTGGCAAGAGATTATAATAAATTATATAATCTCTCTGTATTTAAGAATAAAGTTTCTTGACCCATACACAACTGAGTAATTAGTATTTCCTGGAGTTAATTGTTTAAAGTATTCATACAATCTGAAAAGTTAGAAAACATTTGAAGAGTTGAAGAACAACACAAGTGATGTAAAATTGGCATTTTCTAATTAATGGGTTGAGACAGTGGCTAGGCAAAAGAAAATTAATCCGACTTTTGCTGGAAAGTGATGGTTAAGTAGTTCTTTGCCAACTCTGGACACTGGAAAGATAGCTCCAAGACAGGTTCTTGCCAACCTAAGATGGACCTAATAAGAAGGTGCAAGAACCAGGCTCTCCAGTACTTAATCATAATCATGCTACTCTTTGATTTTGCTGACTTTGGCAAAGCAAGTGCTTAGTTCCATATTGTCATAATTCCATCAAGTTGGCAGTATCCCAAATCAGAACAATTGAAACTTTAAGATACAAGTGCAGATATGTATATTCAAATAATTCATATATTAGAAATTCTTACAATAATCTTGGGAATTAATATCCCCATCTTACATGAGAAATTCATCTTAGAGAGAAGTAGCAAAGGGGCAGAAGAGCCATTACTCAAATCACACCCATCAGCTTCTAAAGCTTTTGTTCTAACCACATACCACTTCATATCAGCTTCATCAAGCTTATTCACCCGAGAGAACTCACAAACCATCTATTTCCCTTCTCATTGCAAACCCTGATTATTACTTACATTTCTAGGATTAGTATGAGCTAAGTGATTTTAAAGAATATTCATCACTTTCTTCCAGAAACTTTGTAATATAAATTAGGATTGTCGTCAGATCTGAGACCATACAGAATTTTGTGCCTCCCCTCCCCAATGCCTTCTGAACCTTCTTACTGTTCAAAATACTGACAGTTTGCATTCCATTCCATTTCAGTTCTGCAAATGTGATTGAGTGTCTACAATCCACAAGCCATAAGTGAGGCTCGGGAAAGGTTAGAAAGAAGAATTCAATTATAAGGAGTATCAAGACCTTTATGTCTATTAGAAACAATTAGACAGTACACTTTATAAACACAGTTTTGCTTGTTGGAAGACAGTACAGGAGCCACATCAACATCCCTTGTCCCCTCCTGACCTTACACAGTGAGCTACCAATGAGGAAAGAAGCAAGCAAAGATGGAAGGAAGGAGCAAAGAAAAGGCAGAAGGGCAAGAACAGTAGGAAGGCAAGAAGGAAAGAAATCTGAACGATCACTTTCAGCATAGTAGGAAATCTGCACATAGTAGGTACTCAACAAACACTTGCTGAAGTGGAAAAATAAGAGAATACTAACAAAAAGGAGAAAAAACAACACTTGTGAAATTTAACAATTTGAAAGTAGTGGCTATTTAATGGATAACTGAAAGGCAGATAAAAATAAAATATATAAAAATATGAAAATGACAAAATTTTATTCTTTTATCATTTTTAAAGGCAATTTCAAAAATAATTTTTGGTTATGCATGATAATAGACTGTCCATCTTTTGTCAAAATAAGCACTGATTTGCTTTGACATTCTACAACATAGAATTTCATAGTAGGATGGAGACGGGAACCATATGCTCCCACCTTGCACAAAGCTCTAGGAATTTGCTCTTTGACACATATGGTACAACTTTTTTTGTGTACCTTCAACAATAAGAAAAAAAAAATCATGACCGTTCAATGAGGAATGAATTTATCTGTTCTATGTAAGAATCCAATCAATCTTCATTAACCACTAAACAAAAGTGCTCTAAATTATCTAAAGATAATTTTTAAATGAATTTCTAAAGTCACACCTGATAAGCGCTAACTGGAAAGATGATGACAAAAGTCGACTTTTCTAGCACTTGCTGTGTACTGAGCATTTTGTGTGTATGTTTACATGAGTTATTGTAGCCGATTCTTATACAGTCTCTGTAAATTAATATACACTTTGCAGATAAGAATACTGGGGATTAAAGAGATTAAGCAGTTTTTCCAAGGTCACCAGTTGCTATGAAATCCAAACAGGATTTGGCCCCAGCAGTCTGACTCCAAAGATTATGCTTTTAATTATTATGTTACACTGTTACCCAAGGTCTGCTAGTTGTTATATTTTTCATTTCTACTGCTAAGCAGCTCCCTTTTCCCCATCAATCTCTTTTGAAAAGATACTGAGCTTTTTAAACAGGTGTTTGGGTGGGAAATCTCTAGCAGTAACATAAAGGCAGTTGTATAGGGGTTATGAATGGCTGACATAGAGGTTAGCCAACAGATTTATTGTGCTAGGACAACCACAGCCACAAACACAGTAATTTTCAAATCATAACTTGGATCACAATCATAATTTTGAACAAAGAGAATAAAACAATATTCTTAAAGAGTTATTTAATTCTTATCTTTTGCCTGGTGCTTACCATTCAGAACAATCAACAGCTGAGGGAACAAAATGCTTTCTTCTTTAGAGAATGTTAATACCTGAAAATCCAATTAGCTTAAACCAATTAAAATGGCTGTTTTTAAAGCCCAGGCACTTCCAGGAGGTGGCTGTACTGTGGAGCATTTTTCAAAATCATGTGATGTAACAAAGAGATGCCTACATCGGGGACATTTGTGAACTCCAGAGTTCCACTTGCATACACATAATGTCAGCATGTGAAGTTCTGATAGTGAGGTCCCTCCGTCAGCAGTATCAGCATCACCTGGGAACTTGTTTGAAATGCAGATTCTGGGCCCCCCACTCCCACACTTACAGCTGCTAAAGCAGAAACCCCGGTGGTAGTGGGGCCCAACAATCTGTTTGGATAAGACTTCCAAATGATTCTGATGCCGGCTCAAGCCCGAGAACTACTAATACAGCCACGGTGATAGCAAAACAGCCTCAACTCAAATTTATGGCTGTAATTGTCTTGTTTACCATTCCTCTAGTTACATATTAAGCAGTATTTGCAGTTTGCCAGTATTGCGTATAGATGTTCTCCTTTATTCCAGTCTTTGCTTATAATGAAATTAGATGCTGGAAAAAATAAATAAATAAACAAGTCATGGTTGAAAGGAAGGCTGCTCTTCACTATGTGTTACAGTCTGTACTTCATCCTCAATCCTAAACCAGCACATCTGATGCGCTACTAAATTGCTGAAAAGTTTCCAAGTCTTTTCAGTTGCATAATACTCTGGCCTTGGAAACTGCCTTTGTTTACATTCAGCGTTTTCCTATATTTTATAACATTTCTCTTAGTTTCCTTGGACAAAATAAATGGCTGTAAAGTGTGAGGTAGGCAACACTTGTCTTAGTAATAACTTCAGGCCTTTCTAGCAACGTGGGAAATAGCACTTACCTAAATAGTAATTTTACTACCAAAGTAAAAGTTCATTTGCATAGTAAGATTCTATTTGCACTTGCTATTTTAAGTGACAATGAGAGCATGAACTGTAAGTCTAGAACCCTGAGAGTGATTTTGCCTCTTTTTCCTGATATATGATGCCCTTTGCATCCTGTGATTCATAATCCATTTGGGTCATGAAACATTGATGAAGGGAAGCCGGTGACAGTAATGGAGTTCTGTTAGGTCAGGCTTCACAGGAGAGACAGATCATATTTCACTGGTGAAAAGTGCCTCTAATAAAAGGAGGTGACTTGGGACAAAAATATTAGTGCTTTCTCTCTCTTCTCATGCCATTCATGGGTCATTTATGACATTATTATACAAAAGCTCAGTTTATTTCTTACCATGTGTCCACATTTTAAAAATTTGTTTATTTTATTAATGAAGGAACCAGCAGGAAGACAAAAGAGCTAGTTCCAAAGTAAAGGAACAGAGGGCGCCTGGGTGGCTCAGTTGGTTAAATGTCTGCCTTTGGCTCAAGTCATGATCCCAAGGTCCTCAGATAGAGCCCACATCCAGCTTCCTGCTCGTCGGGGGGCCTGCTTCTCCCTCTCCCTCTGCCTGCCACTCCCCATGCTTGTGTTCTCTTTCCCAATCTGTGTCAAAAAAATAATTAAAATCTTTAAAAATAAAAAAATAAAGGAGCAGATTTATGGACGTGGTTGGGAAAGAAATGCCAAAATAAGTTTGCCAAATTTGATACAAGGTTGGTTAATTTCCACAAGACAATAAGATCATAACCCCTTTGGGGTAACCTCTCCACCAGGCTATAACATCCTAAAAACATCAGTTTTGTGAAAGGTTATAAATCATCTGCACCTTTTCTTTTTTAAAGATTTTATTATTTATTTATTTGTTTGTTTGTTTGTTTATGAGAGAGAGAGAAAGCGTGAGCAGGGAGGAGGGGCACAGGGAGAAGGAGACACAGACTTTCTGGTGAGCAGGATGGATAGTGGCCCCCAAGAAAGCTATGTCCATACCCTAATATCAGGAACCTGTCATAATCAATCTCGCTTATATTTTTAGAGCTCTCTTTCCCCAGCCCCATCCTATTTATCTGGGTTGAGAGAAAGTAGTAGCTTTCATGGGGCCCAGAGAATAAGAGAAGGTGCTTGTTCATGGTGGCCATTGAGCCTGGCCCACCTCAGAGTGAGGCAGTGATGCCTATGCAGGCCCGGACGGGTCCTTATTACCCTCTTCCTCTTCTCCTCTTCTGACCACAGACACGACTCCAGAGGCCTTACCCTTGTGCTGCTAACAAGCCTAGCTCTTTACTAGGCAGCCCACAAAGTCCCCCGGCAGCCATTCCTCATCCCCAGAACTAGGACAGTAGGGCTTTGCTAACACGGACCTCTGCTACTCCAAGCACAGGATAAAAAACAAGTCCCATCTCAATTCCCTAGAAACTCTCCTTAGCCTCTTGGATTGACTAGGAAACCTTGACTGAGAACACAGAGCTACCTTCTGGGAGTAGGGAAGTGAAATAGCTCTAATTAATCAATTCATATATTCCCCAATAGCATTTTTTCAACAAGTATTTATTGACTATGGAGCAGCTACTGTTTCGAGGAGATACTGGGGATACAGCAGTGAATACATCAAGGAAGAGAAAATATAAATTAATGTTTCAATAAATTAACCTTCCTTGTTCATTAATGCAAAATATAGTCTAAGATTATTATTTATGTTCAGAAGTGTTCATAGCAACTATTTCATTATTACTTTCAGCCCACAGTATTCTTGAGGGCTTCTTAGTTGACTCCTTCAACCATGCATGAAACTCTGAAAGAGAGCTTTTCTAGATTTTGCATCTTCCCAAAATGGTCAGTGAACCACAGCCTCTGATAAGAGGCAGTATAGTGCAGTGGTTATGACCATGGCCCAGAAGCATCAGCCCTACCACTTCATAGCTGTGTGATGTTCGGCGAGTTAATTAGCTCTCTGTGCCTCAATGTCACGGATTCAATAATAATACCTACTTCACAGGTTGTTGAAAAGACAAAGTGAATTATAGTATCTAAAGGACTTGAAGCAGCATCTGACATGTAATGAGCCCTGGTATTACTACTGTGTAATAATAAGGGGGGGGGAGGGTGGTTCCTCTTGAGGACCAGTGATGGTAGAGAAAAAATGAAAAGCAACTGTACTGTATAAGATGGTAAGTGCTTAGTGAAGGCCAAAGTTTTGCTCTAGAACAGTGGTTTTCAAACATGGATGCTTTTCAAAATCACCAAAAGAACCTTTCAAACATTTAATGGCCAGGTCCTACCCCCAGATTCTTTGGTCTAGGGTGGGACCCAGGCCTGTTCACATAATTCCCATAGAAGTAGAGGTTGAGCATCCCTGGAGGAGAGGAACCAGATACATGGATAAAAGTTGATAAAAGGGAGGAGGGAGGCTTGACTCCACGAACCTCCCTCCTCCTGATCCTCAAGCATCTACCTGCCTTATCAGTGCAATCCCTTATTCTGCAGTCTGTAGACATTCTTAGAGCACATACTACTTCTCAGGCCCTTGGCTAAGTACAAGCAGAACAAAAGTTAGAGACAAAATCCTACCTTCACGGATCACGTAGTGTAGCAGAAAGATAGACAAGAAAATAAGCAATCACATGGAGAAAAATCACAAATACCATGACTGCTCATGGAGAGAGGTCTGAACCAATTATAGTACATACTTACTGGGAAATCCCTGGGCAAGAA
This sequence comes from Canis lupus dingo, assembly GCF_003254725.2. NCBI lineage: Eukaryota > Metazoa > Chordata > Mammalia > Carnivora > Canidae > Canis > Canis lupus. The sequence goes on along the minus strand of NC_064276.1, from coordinate 13,260,588 downwards.
TGAGGTGGATCCATAAATACTAAATGTGGAACTCTCCAAGATATATTGTTGAATGGAGAAAAGTAAGCTACAGAATAGCATACCATTTATGTTTCGAAAATTCTCGAAACACATTACTATCTCAGGTACATGAATATATATGCAACTGAAAAGGAGAAATTCTACAGGTATACCTCTTATTTTCCATGATTATTTTTTTCAAGAAGAATGTATTTCATTTTTGTGAGCTTAAAAATGAATAACAATTTTAAAATTCCAGCAGACTCTTTGTGGGGCCAGTCTTCTGGAATATATGCATTTAGCTAAGTTAAGATGTATATCATGTTGCCTGTTAATTGTGACAAACCAGTCGGCATTATCAAACATGATTTTATCTAAGTAACTAATATTTAGCTGTGCAATGTCCCAAGGAAACAGGACATGAGGGAAGGCAAAGGAAAGAGAACTCAAGCATGAGGATCTGCTGTGTATGTAAGGAGAGGGTCTAGCAGCCACCTTCCGTCTCTGCAGCTTGCAGTTTTAACTGAGGTGAACTGGAAGCTTGAATATCAGTTCCTAGGTCTAGGCTTCTAATGGAGAGTCTCCATCTTAGCTGCATATTAGAATCCCCTGGGGAGACTTACTAAAATAGCAATGCCTGGAATCATGACTAATTAAAGTAAGATCCTTGGAAGGCTGGGCCTGGGCTTTGCTTTTAACATGATCAGAGCTGAGACTCACTCTTAAAAGAATCATGCGTACATGTTCACACAATTTTGGCACCATCCCAGTTTGGGCAACATCATGCTTGCGAAGTACTCCAAAAATAACATCCTTTGCAGATGCTTCTTAAACTCGAGGGAAATATGAGAAAAGGAAAAATATTTGTATTTTTTGTATTCAGTGATTCCAAAACTATAACACCATGTGTTTGGTTTATTTCAGGCTCGACTGACCAAAGAACAGCGCTGGGGAAGTGCATTACTTTCTAGAAACCATTCCTTGGAAGAAGAATTTGAAAGGGCAAAAGCAGCAGTGGAGGTAACTTTTTTTTTTTTTAATTGTTTTTCTGTTTCATGTTTCTGGAAGTGGAATTCAAAAACTGAAACTTCAGCAGGATACATATGAAATGAGTCTCACTTTATAGACATGAAATAACCATGATAATGATTGTTAGAATGAGATTTGTTACCAGAGAAATTTTGACTTGCCACCAGAGGTGATTAATAGATGTCAATTCCTAAACCAATTCTGTGATAGATTAGCAATCTATCTGGAGCCCTGGTCAGAAAGATCTGAGTCTCATCTGGGTTCTATGATGAACCCATGCTACACATTTGCTATGCCTCTGTGAGGTCAAGGTTCACATGCCTGAAACACAGAAGATCGTGCTGTTTCTGAAATACACATTTTCTTGAGTGGGATAAAAAGCATGGCTGAGATAGTCTAGCCAATGGATAGTTGAGCCATAAATTTTTACTGTTAAGGGGGTTCAAAACAATGACAATGTTGAGGGCAGCCTGGGTGGCTTAGTGGTTTAGCATGGCCTTCAGCCCAGGGCCTGATCCTGGAGACTCGGGACGGAGTCCTGCGTCGGGCTCCTTGCATGGAGCCTGCTTCCCTTCTGCCTGTGTCTCTGCCTCTCTCTCTGTGTCTCTCATGAATAAATAAAATCTTTTAAAAAAATGACAATGTTGATAGAGCAAATGAAGTACCTAATTTGCACATTAATTACCTTATTTAGCCTTCTAATAAGATTCCTTTCTGGTTGGAATCACAAAGAGTGCATCACAGACACCATCTATGATACTCCTCAAAGCTTTGTTAGATTGCTATTTAAGAGTGGAGTTTTTCACCAAACCCAAGTATGAACTTGTTAGGACCTCCATTTCTATTACTGGAAATTGAAAGTATTCCTGTGATATGGTTCATTTATGCGATTGTCTTGCCACTAGGATTTGGATAAAATTATTATACTATGAGCAGTCTTTCAGTAGCCCCATACTTAAAATGCAATTAAATCACACTTGCAGTTTCATATTAAAACGGTTCTTTATATTCTAGGAAATAATTCTGTCTTAATGTTATATCATCATTCAGCAATCCAGTAGGAGAACGACTTTATCTCATCACAGTACAATCCACCCAAATTTCTTCTTTTAATTTTATCCTTTTTTAGTTTAAAAAAAATTAATGCATTAGTGTTCTTGAATGTGATAAACTGATATATTTGATTGAGACCAGCTGAGTTCAACTTATTCAACTACATGGAGCCTGTAACTGAATTTATCTCAAATGTAGATTTTTCCAGACTTAAGAGCTAATTTAAATTCATCTTTCGAACTCCTACTATGCGTAGCACACTAAATTATCACTAAATAGAAAGTGATTTACTTGAGTAAGTAAAGACACTAGATTTCATCTGGTCCCAGAAACACAATGGGTTCAGTCTCAGAGGACGTAATTACTAAGTTAATGTATCAACAAGGAAGAAAATATTCACTTATCTATCTGTGTGTGTTTGTGTGTCTATACATATATTCACAAAACCATTTAATCTTAGTTTTGGTGGAAGCCTTAGAAGTCATCTATCCCAACCAGGCATATAAAATAAAATTTGTTTTCTTTTCAAACATACTTGGTAAATTATTTATTCAAACATATCCTGTTTCTACTTGAATATTTCAAATTAGTGGCAACTTCTTTTCAAGAAAACCTGCTTCCAATTTGGACAGTCCTAACTATTAAAAAGCTCTTCCCTGTGTTATGCTGAAATTGGCCTATGAGCAACTTCCAGTTTTCCTTAGTCTTGGCTTTGCTCTCTCTAGAACAAGGCAGAATTAGTTTAATCCCTTCTTTCCATGATTCCCACATGATCCCATGAAGCCTTGTCTTCTGCTGGCGTCTCGTTGTCTCTCCTGGGAATTGAGAGACTGATTTGTTATTCCAACTCATCACTAATAGCTAACTGACAACATACATTTCATTAACCAACATAGGCTTCAGTTTCCACACTTTTATGGTCCTTTCCCGCTTAGAATCCTTGGAGGCTGTAAGTTACTTCAAGTAGTCATTCATTCAACAAACAGCACTGGCTGGCTACGTGCACTGACTGCTGAACCAGGTACTTAGAGACAAAGAAATGAGCCAACCCCGACCAGCTGTCTCATAGCCTAGGCCAGAGAACCAGCTTGGAAAAATCACTTGCTCCATCTACTTTAGTTTCTTCACCTGTAAGATGAGGGCTTGGATTTCTAATATACTAAAATCCTATACATCTATGGCTTCAAGTGAAATGAATATTTAGTACAGAATTCTCAGCAAACCAGAAATCTGTAAACAAAATGGCTCCTCTGGAAGCCTGGAACTGAGAAGCTTCCTTAGGGAATGGAGGATGTTGCTGACCAGAAGGTATGAACAGATGTGGAGGAAAAAGAGGATAGAGGGGAGTATTTCACTAAGCTGATGGGAAATCAGACCTACAAAACTGAACATGTATGCAGACTCTTTACTTCCCAACATTGTTCTTATCCAAGGGTAAAGTCTAATTCACAGTAGAAGGTATGATGAAATGCATCCAAGAATACATGCTATTGACCCAGCCACTTCTTACAATTTATAATCATAAAAGTTTACAATATTTTTTTTAAATAGGGAGAATTTGGAAACAGCCTAATTGTCCCATAACAGAGAATTAGCTAAATTGTATCTCTTAGTAAAATGCTGTGTAACCATTAAAAACTACATTATGAAAAATATTTAAGAACATGTAAAAATGCCTGGTGATGACTGGAATAATAATGTATTTACTGATAGTTTTACAATATGTTCCCGACTTTGTAAAAATGATAATGGCATAGTACCTAACATGTTAAAAGTACATACAGTATGCAAGTCAGGAGCTTTATATGGATGATCTTATTTAATCCTCATAGTAGTCCTATGAAGAAGATAACACTACTATTCTCATTTTGCAGATGAGGAAACTGAGGGTTAGTTATGTGCCATTTTATAAACAATTAAGATCAATTGAAAAATGAGTAACACTCAGTTAGCAAGTTTCAAAGCCATGATTTTCACCCAGACTCCAAAGCCCGTGTTCTGAATCATTGCACTATGTAAGCATAAAGAAAATCTGTGCCCAAATGTTGATGGTGGTTCTATCAGGTACTGGCTTTGGAGTAGTCTTATTTCTTCCACTAGCTTATCTGTATTTTCCAAATGTTCCATCATAAACATGTATTATGTTGGTAATCAACCAAAAAGTGATGTTATAGACACTGTAGTGGGATATAGGATTCTTAAAAGAACTCAAAGTTCCTCATTCTTCATTTCAAAACAAGTAAAGAGTGGTGCTGCAGATTGGCCTCATTAGAGACGGTTCTCAACACTAGTGAGACCCAGATGAAAATCAGGCCTGGAGCATGGTGAGGTTTTCCAAAGTCTCTCTCTTATAGTTTTATATCATCTGATTCCAGTATCCCTTCTGTTTCACATTTTATTCCATTTTTAAGTCCTATTTTTTGGTCATCGTCCTGCCTCTTGACCTGACACCTGGTCCCCCTTCCAGCTCCTTCTGTTCCTCAGACCCCCGTGAGCCCCAGGGGCCCTGAGATTCTCTCTCTTCTTCTCACATGACAACCTCGTTGCTCACCATCCCTGCTCTGTCTTCTGCAGGGACACACTTCCCCCAGATCTTCATGCAGCAGGTTCTTCTTGTCATCTAAATTTTAGCTTGAGTACCAATGCCTCAGGAAGCTGAACCTGACCACACAGCACCTAGGGTTTTTTCATCCTTATATTTATCACTAGGTCTTTTCTTGTTTGTTTTTGTCTGTTTGTTGCTTGTCTTTTTACTTTAAAGTGTACTCCATAAAAAAAGAGGCCTTGTCTCTTATTAACCACTGTACCTCAATACCTAGAACAATATCTGGTACCTAGTAAGTATTCAGTAAATATTTGTTGAATTAATGGATGCCTGGCTGATTATTAATCACCTAATGTGGACACACTTCCATCTGTTGCATAATATAAAGCACTATATCACCTCCTAATATAGTTTAGTATTTACATTTTCATGGTTGATGGAAACAGTTCTGTCTGTACCATCCAGATTTCTGCCCAGGACTCTGCTGAAATGTCCTCTGTGGTTGTCTTGGTCTCATCAATCAGTGAGATGTGTTTATAACAATGCAAGTAGCACCAACCAGTCCTTGCCACAGTAATATTGGGCATGTTTTGTATTTTACACGGTATGAACTAATTTTTACTTATATTACACAATACCTGACAATATACAATTCAACTAAGGTTTGAGCTAAAATACAGTCTCTTCTACTCTCTAGTAGACAGCTAATGCCACATGCACATTTATTGTATATCTTAAGTGACCTGGGAACCTGTTTATGTGCAAAAGCTTAAGTTGAACTGTTCGATCTACTGAGGCTTTGTAAGGGGGAGGCTTTACCTCTATATCTTATATTTTATTGAAAAATAACCAAAAATTTCATCCCTGCTCAAAGTATTGTAATTTTAGGACTAAAGAACCAAATATTCCCATTCTAGGCTTAAAAAGAAAATCTTCCCTGAACAAGAAGAGAGAGGAGCTTACTCTATGCTTCCTTTTGGATTTTCTTTCTAGCCAGCGTCCTAAACACTGTCAGCTACAGCGGTCCCTAGGAAGGATGCACAAGGAATCTCAGAAGTGAGAAGCAGGGAAGAAACCCTGGGAGTTCAATGAGGCCTGAAGCTGCCTCCCAGGAACAGAGGTCCCTAGAGAGAACTGTGTTGCATCTGTGGAGGAGAGACAAGGTCACATGGGCAGTCAGTACACCTGCAACCACACATGAAAAATACATCCTTATTACTGTTAGCAAGGAAAGACGGGCTAGCATCTGGTAATGTTGCATTTAGCTAGTTTGTCTGTCTACGTGCCTCAGCCTTCAAATTAACTGGATGTAGCAACAAATTCATCAGATATGGTTAAGCTCCTTTTATGGGGTGGGTGCTAGGAATAGAAAATTGAATCTAACAACCTCTGCCCTTAAAGAGCTAGAAGAATCACAGGTATATGCACACCACTCAGGGCATCATACAGGTATAGCTTATCATGTGATATAGTTACCATGGGTTTACACAGCCATCTCCGCACTAGACTTTGACCTCTTCACGTGTAGGACCCGGAACCATGCTGCATCCTTCTTTATGCTCTCAGCAACCTTTCAGAGAGTCTGAAAGGCCATGCAGAGCAAGGCCTCACAAATGTTTGCTGGATAAATAAATAAAGTAGTAATTAATTCCTTAAATGCATCTATTCCTCGAAGCATCTCGTCTTTAATGGTTGCTTAAGAAATATCACAAACTTACTGACTAACAGAAAATGAACTTGTGTCCCTGGAATCAAAGTCACATTTCCCTTGGCTTCAATACTATTATAATGCTTGTTGTGTGCATTTTAATCAATGTTTTCACAGCTCTACTTTTACCCTGAGGGAGTTCTTCTTCTGAACAAATTTTGAAAAAGAATAATGAAATATGTGAATGAGGAAAAATGAAGATGCATGAACAAAGGGAAGTACAGTGGTCAAAAGCAAGAAAAAGAATAGGAAGTATAACTTCAAATCCTTTTGGCTAATTGAGTCTATTAAATTGTACTAAAACTGTTAAACTCTAGAGCTCTGATTTCTCCCCACACCCCTATTCTCTTCCCATTGAGCCTCACTCGTGATATTGCTTATGGTAACTAAAATGTCCACAAATTCTTTGATATTCTCTTCAAAATATGGAGCTTAGTTCTCTTGAGTGTGGGCTGGGCTTAGTGATTCTCTTTCAATAAATAGAATAAAGTGGAGGGCACCTGGGGGGTACAGTCAGCTGAGCATCCAACTCTCGGTTTCAGCTCAGGTCATGATCTCAGAGTCGTGAAATCAAACCTTGATCTGGCTCCACACTCCAATCTGCTTAGGTTTCTCTCTCTCTCTCCCTCTGCCCCTTCTTCCTGTATACTCTCTCTCTTTCTCTCTCTCTCTCTAAAATAAATAAATAAATCTTTTTAAAAAATAAATAAATAGAATAAAGGGGATCCATGGTGTGTGACTTTAAAGATTAGTTCATAAAAGGTACTGTGGCCTCCTCCTTGCTCTCTCTCTTGCCTCACTTGCTCTGGAGGAAATCTGGCTGCCATGTCATGAGAACCTTTAGCATGTGAGAAACCAAGCATTCTACCAACAGCCAGAGAGACCCCAAGGCATCCTGTCAACAGCCACGTGTGTGAGCCGTCTTGTAAGTGAATCCCCCCAAGCCCCATTAAGCCCTAAAATGACTGAAGCCCCAGCCAGCAGCTTAATTCCAACATCAGGAGACACCCCAAGTAAGAATCACCCAGCTAAGCTACTCCAAATTCCTGACCCTCAGAAACTGTATGACATAGTAAATGTTTGTTTTCTTTTTAAGTTGCTATGTGTTGGGGTAATTAGCTAAGCAGATAGATGATTATGGGATTGTTCTACTCCTCCAAGCCCCATAGCAGAGAGAAAGGGTATTCACTCATTCCTCCTAGAATGTAGTCTTTCAAGCTACTCCCTCGCATTTCTACCAGTCCTCAATTTATCTTCTCAGATCCCCAAAGGAGTATAAACAAAGACCTTTTAATGACAATCCATGTTCCTTAGGGCATATTCATCCTTCTCCAAGGATCTGGCCAGGGTCTCCCCCTTTCTTCTTCATAGTGTATTAGACCTTCCTTTATGAGAGGCCCCATTTTTCCATTTCTATGTCCTATCACAAAGGACACAGCCCTCAAGGTAACTTCTCTTTAGGCTTCAGGCTAACTTTCCTTCCAGCAGTGCCTTCTCTGGGAAATCACAGGCAAATTAGTAATTACTTTTGAGAACGTGGATAGTTAAAGACTTTAATGCCAAATAGTATTCCTTATTCTAGAAGCATGTGTGACCTTCTTTATCTCTCTGCTGAGTTTAACTAGGAGATGCCACATTCAAAACAACTCTAGAGCTAAATCCAGTCCTAGTGATGTAAGCTAAAAAGTTCTTTCCGTAGAAATTTTGTTTTTACCTGAAATTATTCTGTGCGCATGTACCATAGATCTGATAGGCACCTCAGAAATAGTAAATGATTAAAGGAAATTGGAGACCATTCTTGAACTGTTTTTATTAATATAAGATTATGTAAAACACTCTGACTTGGGTGCTCTCATACCATGAGGGGTATCAGCCTCTAACACCCCCTCATATCTCCTTCTGCTTTGTATGACAGTGTCACCTCTTTGAAATACATAGAGGAAGGCAGTCTGGGTGGCTCAGTGGTTTAGCGCCACCTTCAGCCCAGGGCCTGATCCTGGAGACCTGGGATGGAGTCCCACGTCAGGCTCCCTGCATGGAGCCTGCTTCTCCCTCTGCCTGTGTCTCTGCCTCTCTCTGTGTGTGTCTTTCATTAATAAATAAATAAAATATTTTTAAAAATGAAGTATATAGAGTAGATTAATGGATTCAACACTACTTAAATCATTCTGTCTTAAGCGAAAATCTTTTGAAAGTATCTGAAAGCATTGTTTGGGCAATACTGTTTGGGCAAAAATTGCCCAAAAATACTATTTGGGCAGTATTGAAGGAATCTTGAGAGTAACTGCCAGGATACAGATTTCCTAAAGCTTACAATGTCATGTTCACTAACAGGCTTCCCATGTCAAAATGTAGATAGGTTACATAAAGATTAGATGTGTTCTGCAAACTTGGGATACTGTGCATTGGGAAACTGGCAAAAGTTCCTTTTTTCTTATACTGATTCAATTTCCTTTCAATTTAAACAAATAAAAGTTGATTTCCAAAACAATTTGAAGCATAGATAAGAATTATTGTAGAGTGACTTGGTGATAAGAGAGTGAAACCCTCATGGGTGATATGGATAAAAGTATAAAGAGGTGCAAGACGGTCTTAAATTTATGGGTAAATGAGCTATTTAAAGGAAAAGGGTTATTTAGAGTCTGCCTCTAACTTTTTAAAGTCAGTGCTATGGATACTTACCATATTCTTTCAATGTCCCTTATATCCACTGTGTAAATACAAAACTAATAAAATCTTTGACTTCATGTATTCTAATGAAACCTCAGTTATCCACTGATTGATCTTCTAGACCATATTTGTAGACAAGCTGCAGGCCAGAAAGTAGCTTAAACAAATTCCCTGAACTTCAAATCAGAGAAATATAGGATCTGCATTCTGGACATGATCTCATCCACATTTGCTGAGCAAATCAGTTCAGAAGAAAGTGAACATGAAAAGATATAAACTCCATCTGAACCAGCCTTCAGCAGCCTTCTGTGCTCTGTGCACTAACAAGACCTGAACAATAATTTTATCCCTTCCTCTTCAAAGAAATTCTCTAAAGATTAATGGGACTGTAGTGAGAGTAATTTATTTTTATTTTATTATTTTTTTTTTTTTTTAGTGAGAGTAATTTAAACTATTTGTTGGAAGGCTCTGTACCCAAGAATCATATGTTAAACTTACATGAAAAAGGTGGGGTAGCATAATAGTGTATGTGGGAAAAGTCTCAAATTGGACATGGGTCCTGGTTCTAACCATGCCAACATCTTACCATTAAGGCCTCAGCTTTCTCATCAGCAAATGAGAGGATTGAATTGATATTGAGTTTTATGTATTTGATCTATGAGATTAAGTGGAAAATGGATGAGCATTTTAATAATTGTGCATTTATCTTAAAATATATTAGAAAAATATAACTAGAACTTCAAAGTGATGATTTCATGAACATACTTTAGGCAAGGCTAGAGTAGATTTTGCCTATTTAAGTACAAGAGCTGTATCAGTTACAAAATATATTAAGTAAACAATGGTAAAAGACAGAAATGACAAATTTCAGTTATGATCAAATGACTCAAGTTTAAGAAATACTAGGATTGGAATGCCTGAGTGGCCCAGCAGTTGAGCGTCTGCCTTCAGCTCAAGGTGTGATCCCAGGATCCGGGATCGAGTCCCACATCGGGCTCCCTGCATGGAGCCTGCTTCTCTGCCTATGTTTCTGCCTTTCTCTCTCTCTGTAACTCTCATGAATAAATAAAAAAAATCTTAAAAAAAAAAAAAACTAGGATTGATAATTGTGAGGTCCAATACTAGGTAGGGTAATGCTAACAGCTGTAAAATATTCCCCAAAATACAATTGTTCAAACAAAATAATTTATTTCTTCTGTTAAAAATTGAAGTGCCATCCTAACAGGAAGATTTGTTGCATGCCATCATTCAGAGACCCAGGTTCCTTGCAACTTGTTTCTCCCCAGTTCCATAGAGTGTTATCCTCACCTGCATGGTCAAAGCCAAGTTGCAAGTGTGTTCTTGCTCCACCCTCCACCAGGGGAATGAGATTTGAAGGAGGCTCCAAAAAGCTCCAGCCCATATCTCATCCACTCACATCCCATTCGCAGGAGCTTAGTCAGACACATTACTTCACTACCACTACCCCTTCCTCAAACTGCAAGGGAGGCTAGGAAATGGCCACAGTGCTATCAGCACAGAAGACAGTTAGCAGTCTCTGCCACAGGTACATTCCAGTTCTGATATTTGTAGGAAAATTAGACTCTCCTTCTTCTCTCTCACTGTCTCTCTGCTTTTGTCTCTCTCTATTTATCTCCCTCCCGTCCTCCCTCCCTTTTTCTTCTGGATTTCTTTTACTTTTAGGAGCAGTCGTTAAATAACTTTCTAAGAACTTTATTACTATAAGAAGAATAATTCTATTTCTCTGGTTTATTCAAAACCCCATCTCTTGAATAAAAATGCTGCCCCATATAAGCCAATCATCGGTATTCTATAAAATGTCCTGTAATGTTGAATATTATTATTCCCAGTTGATTGAAAAGGAATGAAAATAATATCTGTAAGTTAAAGTCTTATTTTTGTCAAATAATGGAAATCAAAGATTAAAATAGTTCTAGTCTTTAGTTCTATATTTAAATCAGGAGAGCTATCTGCCCATTTTGGTTTTGAAAGACTTTTTATAAAATCAAATCAAAATACTGATTGATGAGATACATCTCTTTTCTGATGACACTTAAGCTGTGCATTGGTTTAATAAGTAGAACATCACACACAACCATACAGAATTCAGGGGAGAATCAGTGAACTCACTGTAAGCAAAGTGGTATCTTGAATTTCCTTTATTCATAAAGCATATGATATATCATATAATGCGGGATGCATAGTTGATGTTCAGTAAACAAATACTTCCTATTGATTAAGAAAGCAGTCCTTTGCCATGAAGATAGCCAGTTCTATCTCTTCTCTCTAAATGATCAATCATCAGTCTCTTAGATCTTGTCTTAGTCATGGTTCTCCAAAGAAACAGAATCAGCAGGGTATGTAAGGATAAAGAGAGAGAGTGATTTGTTATAAAGAATTGGCTTACATGGTTATTGAGGCTGAGAAGTCCCACAGTCTGCTACCTGTAAGCTGGAGACCCAGGAAATCTGGTGATGTAGTTCCAGTCCAAATCCAAAGACCTAGCGACCAGAAAAGCTAATGGTGTAAGTCCTGTCTGAGAACAGGAGAAGACCAATGTCCCAGCTCATTCAGACAAGCAAAGGGGAGAAATTTCCCCTTCCTCTGCCTTTTTGTTCTATTCAGCTCCTCGATGGATTAGATAATCCACATAAAAGACAGCCATCTGCCTTACTTAGTCTTCTAATTCAAAATGCTAATCTCATCTAGAACCACCCTCATAGACACACCCAGAAATAATGTTTAACCAAGTATTTTGGCACCCCAAGACCAAGTCAAGTTGACACATAAGACAGAGCATCACAGATCTTAATGATGGTCCCAGAGGTCTCCAGTCTTCTCTGGAACCTCCGTTACTGTCCTACGAGACATGTCACAGGCCATGTTAGAGTTTGTACCTCTACCTGGATTTCAAAGGGCCCACTTCATCCCTCTGGAGAAGGATGCTAAGGAACTTGCCCAAGTACACAATGCTGGTTACTGGCAGGCAGAACTAGAACCCACGTTTACATATTCCCTTGGACCTATTGTTTTCCCTGCCCTTGAAGCTATTGAGAGAAGGAGGAAATTCTTAATTCAGATAGTAAACAATATTAAAAAATAATTGAACTTGAAATTTGTTTGGGGATGTATTTTTTTCCTTACATCAGATTTCTTTTATTAATATGTTGACTTTAATTTATATGAAAACTACTTTTTATTCTTTGAAATCCATACCAGGCCCTGACAAGAGCAGCCACCCTTAACAGACGAAGGGGGCTGGAGGCATGGACACAGTGAGTAAAAGGCAAAGAGGTGTTAAAACATAGCTGGTATTAGAGGTGTTTACACATACATGAGCCACATCCAAATAATTAGAGATGAATTTGATTTCCTGTGAAATGCTGAAGTATATGATGAAATCTGTGAGTAAGAGGCTTACAGGGAACTCTTACTTACTTGGTATCCAAAGAGTAAAAAATGGATAAATAAATAATCCTAAGTCAAGCCCTGAATCAGAATTTTATGACTCTTAAACACTAGTTGCTTCCTATATCAAAAGCTTGGTTAGGGTGCCTGGATGGCTCAGTCAGTTAAGCGTCTGCCTTTGGTTCAGGTCATGATCCCAGGGTCCTGGGATGGAGCCCCACATTAGGCTCATTGCTCAGCATGGAGTCTACTTCTCCCTCTACCCCTCCCTCTGCTCATGCTTGTGCTCACTCTTTCTCAAATAAATAAATAAAATCTTTAAAAAAAAAATGCTTGGATAGTCATAGAAAAGGGATGAGTGGTCAAATATTCTGTTTCTGTGTTCTCCACAGTTCCAAAGTGGAAATGCAGACATAAACAATATAGACTGACTACTGGTTCTTTTTTTTTTTTTTTTTTTTAAGATTTACTTATTCATTCAGAGAGAGCGAGAGAGAGGCAGAGACACAGGCAGAGAGAGAAGCAGGCTCCATGCAGGAAGCCCGATGTGAGACTCGATCCCGGGTCTCCAGGATCACACCCCAGGCTGCAGGCAGCGCTAAACCGCTGCACCACCGGGGCTGCCCCTGACTACTGGTTCTGACGATAGAAGGGAAATAGATAGCTCATTCAATCCTTAAACCTAAATGTGACAAAGGATTTCATTTTCACCAAGTAAGTAAAACCAATCTGAATATGTTTCCCCCAGTTAAACCTAGGTGCGTTTCTGTGATAGGAACAGGTTGCTTATTGAAGCCATTTATGCAGCCCCAAAAGTAAAGAACACACTTGAGAAGATAGGAAGTTAGCCACTTCCTTTTCAAAATCATTTCTTAAAACTCATTTGGTCTTCAAAGGGCAGTCTTCCTTTTTAAATCAACCATTTTTTAATACTAAAGCATTTATTCACTACCGATAGTGAACAGACATTAGATTGTGAGCATCAGATTTCAAAAATACTTCATACATTGGGTTTTAGATTTAACTGGCCAGATGACAATAATACAGTATGGTCTTCAAAATTAGAATTATACTTTTTATTTAAGAAGTTTGATCCACTAAATCACAGTGATTCTTTTGGTCAATAATAAGGATACACCCCATTCAAAATAATGTTTTTGCATCCTTCATGTTGTCTGGAATATACACAAACACATGCAAATGCACACACGCCACTATAAACTTAGGTGGAGTTCTGACTTATTCAGGCAAGGACCCCACACATAATGGAATTGAAGTGGCCACATAAGCAGAAACAGATGCAGCTTCTAAGCCTGGCTTCCTCTAGCCCCAGAGCCCCTTACATGGGGTGCAGCTGGCGGTGACACTAACTCCGCAAAGGCAGTCTTCTTACACTTGGGCTTTGCATCATTACTCAAGAAGTTCAGGTCTGTCCTGAACCCATTCGGTTCTCGCCCTAGATGCAGTGTCAGGAAAGATGGGGACCCATGCTGTGTGTCCATGAGGGAGGGGCAAAGATATGGCTCAGTATCCCCAAACACAATCTGTACCTCTAATTCTGGGCTTTCCAGTAAGCCTACTGTAATTCTCATAAACATAATCCTTTTACCAAAATTTAAAAGCATATATGAATTTTGAGAAAATAACAGAAGGAAATGCAAAGGTATCAATGGTGATCAATAATTTATCTCTGGATGGTAAGATTGAGAGATTCATTGGCAATTTAAATGTTTCTTCAAGTTATCTATCATGATAATGTGTTGATCTTATAAACAAAATAAGATTGTTCGTTTTTGTACCAGATCAGAGTCAAGAACATTTGGCTGTAATTCTCCTCTGCCACTGGCTGTCCTGGCAGGCTTGGAAAAGTCCCTTCTCCTCTCTGGGCCTCAATTGTTACTTTTTTAACATGAGACCATTACATTAGATCCACGGTACCCCAATTTGGCTGCCCTTTGGAACTACCTGGGAAGCTTCCAAAATTCCTGATGCCTGTGTTCCACCCCTAGAGACAGTGATTTCCTTGGCTCCAGCCCTGGCCTTCGCTTTTTGAAAAGATCCCCAGATGACTCCATGAAGACAAGTTTGGGAATCTCTGGATCCCAAGATTTCTAAGGCTTTCTCCTCCTAAGATGATCTCCAAGTCTCTGACTGTCCACTTTTGCCTAGGGCTATCCCTGAGTATTCGTTCCATTTTTAGCAATTGCTAAGGAAGAAAATTCCAAAACTTCCCTAGGTAACCCATTTTGACGTCTTGCAATAGTGTCAATCAGAATATATTTCCCTTGTGTCTAATCTAAATTCCTGCTATAGCAATTTAAGCCATGATGGGAAGAGAGAACATCTAGTTATGGTTGGATTTGTTGAACTTACATCACCAGCTTCGATCACTTGCACTGCTAACTAAATTCTCTCATTATCAAATCTTTATCTAATGAGCTCCTTGTCAAGGTTCTAATAGCAAGAGGAAAAGCAAGTTTATTTACTGCTATTTTCCCAGACCATATTTTCCAGTTTCTGCCAAAATCATTTCTAGATCTGTTTTGCTGTGACATTCTCATGACACTCTTGGTATATTTTCAATCTTTTAATGTTTTTTTTTTAACCTGGGAATAGTAATTTCAAAGAGAATATACCAATAAGATTGAAGCATTTTTTTTTTAAAGATAGGCTGTCATCTTCCTCCATACCTACTGAATCTATATCTGTCTTTTCAGTTTTTTCTGGCCTCTATCTCTCTTTTATCATCTTAATTGGCCACTGAATCATATAACTTATTATATCTTTACATTTTATTTTAGTATATTTTATTATTGGTTGAATATTCCTTTAATGTTATTTAGCCTTCTTTCCAGATTTTCTCTATCACTCCTCAGTGGTTTTCTCCCCCTTATTAGTGCTCATTGAAGTTAACACATTTCAACAAAACTAATTACAAGGGCTATGTCACTAGGCACATTCTGGGCAAATGCTCAAGGTTCAACGAAAATGGCTAAAAATACTGTGCCATTTACAAAATAATTCTGCCCCATGCTGAAAAAATATGGTTTAACACTCAGTTGTACCAGGATTCAAGAAGGATGAATGACACGAGCATGAGCCTTCTTTGTAAATTTTTTAAAAGTAGGTTCCTGTTTTAGCTCTTAACACTAGCTCCAAAGCTAACTTTGTTCTTTATATATTTATGACCATTCAATGTGAACCTCCCTTGCCTCTTGCTCTGCCCATTCATTTGCAAATGAAACTAGAAATAGTTCCCTGTCCTGGTTACAGAGTCCTGATGAAATCTGTACTGCGTGGAGGGGCTTGATTCCACATCAAGCTGTGTCACATCTGTGTTTTAGCAGCAGCAGGCAAGATGCAGCAGCTCTGAAAAGTTGACAGTGCGTAATATTGCCCCGTCGTTAAACATGAGATTGAGCAGCATTGCCATCCAGTGAATTTTTCTAATTCATTGGACTACTTCATGATTTTTACAGGATCTTTAAAGTATCTTCAAAAGAACAGGAGCATTTTACATAAATCCACTTAATAATGCTGAGTACTAAAGAACCTTTACGATAGGACTTTAACCACGCTATATGCTTTTTATCTCCTCTACACCAGTAATATCTAAATTGTTTTTGTGGTGAAATGGTGATGTTTCTAAAGCCTTGTCAAAGGAGGTTTCTCTCATATAAAATATAGCTGTGATATGTACAGAACAGAAGACGTCTGTTTCAGTAAAATAATCACAAGCTCTGAGCAGGCTGTGCCACCTTGTTCTGTGGATTTGATAAGCTAACCATAAACCTGCCTGTGGATACTGAGGGGAATACATAAGCAAGGGAGAGCAACTTAAAGTTACTTAGGAGGTTGAATTGATCCTAGCAAATCGAATCACACATTCATTTATTTGTTTAAAATACATGACTTTATTTATTTCTTTAAAAAGTGACTATTATTGTCAGACCCTATGTTAGGCACAGAGATATCAAAATGTGAGATACTATCCCTGCCCTCAATTTGCTCAAATATCTGGTAGAAGATAAAAATAGCTAAGAATCCTAAAGAACGTAATAAGTACTATAATACAAGTAAGCCACTGTCCTCTGAGGGTATACAGAAGGGAGACTTACCTTGCATGGCAGGAACAGAGGAGGTTTGCCAAAAGCAGGCAAACCACTCACAGTTGGAATAGGGAGTGGGAGCAGAGGGAAGAAAACATGCAATGCACAAAGACATGGATGAGTGTCTGGTGTACTGAAATCCTGCAGGTGTCTCTGGGTTTGCTTAGAACGTAAGTGGGATGGAGGAGTGACGGGAGATGAAATGAAGAGGCATGCAGAGGAGAGCCAGAGCCAGATCAATCATTCATGCTTTTCTTTAGCAGAGTTGTATGGAATGTGTTCTGTGTGTATAAAGCGATGCATTATACTAGCTAGATCCACTTTTCTCCTGGCTGACAAGGCCCTAAGTTCCCAGTCTCCTTTGCTGGCTTATCTACTTGTATCTTCCTTCTGAGAAGTACAGAGCCCAGGACACAGCCCTTGATCCTTCTCTCTTCTCCATCTACATTTTCTCGTTTGCCGTCTCTTTCTGTCCATGGATTGAAATACCACCTATAACCTGATGGCTCTCATCAGATTTTTTAGCCTTGACCTCTCGCCAGAGATACAAAATGGAATATCTAATTACCTACTGATACTACACTTGGGTTCCAGTATCTACTGTATACTTAACATGTCTTCATTTCCCATCCCAAACCAGTCCCTATCCCAGTGCAGAAATCGCACCACAATCTGTCCAGACAGAAATCCTGGAAACTGTTCTTCCTTTCCCTATCACCTCACAGCCAAGTCAGCAGGAGGTCTTGTTGAAGCAACCTCCAGACTAAAGGAATCACTTCTATTATCTCTCCTATTCAAATCTTCCTTTACAACAACAGCATCTCTGGCCCAAACTATGGTCACAGACTCCTCCTACCTTGTCTCCCAGCTTCTAGTCTTGCTCTCCTAGAGAACTCCATAGTCTCTACCCAGGGGGGTACATCTGACCCTCTTACTTCCCAGCATATTGGCGGTTAGAACCTGCCAAAATAAAATGAGATGCAAAGGCCCATGG
The DNA here is from genome assembly GCF_003254725.2 of Canis lupus dingo. NCBI lineage: Eukaryota > Metazoa > Chordata > Mammalia > Carnivora > Canidae > Canis > Canis lupus. Next base: position 13,243,072 of record NC_064276.1, on the reverse strand, counting down.
ACATGAATCAGCCCCTTCTATCATTCCCTCTCATCCCTCCTCCCCACACCATCGGACATTCCAGCCACAGTGACTTTTCTGTCCCTTCATCCCTCCAAACTCATTTCCATCCCCATATTCTCTGCCTACAATGCTTGTACCCAGACTGTTTACATCTTAGCTCATATGTTACCCCCTTTGAGAAGTCTAACTTCAGCATCTTTTCTAAGTCTTCCATATTGTCCTATGTAACCATTTCTCTAAATGCTAATAACTACCATAAATTATATTATTTATTTATTTATTTATGCTTTTTCTATTAGTATATCCCTTCACCAGACTGGAAGCTGCATGAGTAAAGACTTTGTCTTGTTTACTGTTGTATCTCCACTCCCTAGAATGGTGCACAGATACATAATCACAAACTATGATTGCATATGAAGGGAAAGTATAGCAATAATATGAGTTTATTATAGAATTCAACCTTCTATTTAATGCACCCAGAAAGTACTATTTATTGTCTTCAGTATAAGACATTAGCACAATAGCATAATTTGATAGTCTAGCATTCATTTGTTTATTTCTGCCCTATTTTCTTTAGGAAAACTTGATCAGTGGCAATGTTTATGACCTTGCAAAAGCTTGACTGAGGGCATATCTCACTTTTTAATGTAATTTTTAGATGATGAACACGGCCAGTATTGTTTGTCACCATTTGAAAAATAGGATGCTGAATTACAGTATATTCTAAGAAAAAAATTACTAAAGCCTAGGAACAATTAAGTCTTTATGATTAATTTATGTTGATTGCTTTTTAATTTATACCTGACTTTCTAAATGAATTTGAATAATCTTCTTGAAACTGGAATTTTTCCTGAGTCAAATATTTATGTTTCCTTACCTCAAGGCAAAAGGGAAAGGAAAATCAGTAGCATTACATCATAATATATCATCTACCAGAATGAATTCCCAACTCTTCTACCAGAAACAGTAGGTTTTCTCTTCTCAAAGGAGAAAGCCTCTTCTTCAACAAGATTATCAGATTTTAGATTTGCTGAATAGTTTAGAGGCTATGGTCTCCATAACAACCAATATTAACAGCCTGTGTTAGAAACTTTTTTTCTCCTTAAAAGCCTGTCATTAGCTACATCAGAACACTGAGGGAGGAAACTAACATTTTTAAAATATATATAAAGTATTTTCTTCTTAGTGAAAAGAATCGATGCATTAAATTATTTATTTTCCAAATCCTTTATTCTGAAATACCTTTATTTGCTGTTATCCTACCATGCTATTAAGCATCTATTATTTGTCAAACTTGTATTAAGTTTTGCACATATGCTATCTCACTTAATCTTCAAAATGATCCTGAGTTAAATAGTAACAATCAGTTGCAGATGAATAAATTACCCAAAAGCACACAATAATACATTAGCAAGTAGCAACAGTCAAGCTTCAAACTCAAGCCTTGAAGCACCAAGGACAGTGATTTTCTGTATAAAATGTTGCCTTCTTCAGAAATTTTAAGCAAAATTTCCCAAGTTTATTTTTTTTTTAATTTTCTTTAATTTTTATTTATGATAGTCACACACACAGAGAGAGAGAGAGGCAGAGACATAGGCAGAGGGAGAAGCAGACTCCATGCACCAGGAGCCCGATGTGGGATTCAATCCCGGGTCTCCAGGATCGCGCCCCGGGCCAAAGGCAGGCGCTAAACCGCTGCGCCACCCAGGGATCCCAATTTCCCAAGTTTAATAACAGAACTGTAACTAGAATGTAAATACTTAATTTCCAGGGGAATTTACACACCTTATCAGAAGCAAATGAATTTATGGTTTCAAGAAAAGGGATTGTTAACACTTTTTCAAGAAAAGCTATAGCAAAGATCTCCATTATTCTTTAATACAGTTGAAGTTGGATTCATGTGTCTTAAAAAATATATCAATATGTAGAGGCAGCCCTGGTGCCAGCTTCCAAATTAAATTAAATTTAAGGGAAATTTAATTTTCTGAATTCTGAATTTTATTTCTCTGTTGTTAACCTGCCCTTAATTCTCCTGACTATTGTGGAAATAATCAAAGAAGCAAAACACAGGTAGAAAAAAAGTCATGGTCAGTACTAGACTGTAGAAATGAGTGCCACGAAAATGCCAGGAACTTTGAAGAATTTTTAAAAATATTTTAAATGTATTCTTGAAAGAAAACACATATTGTGTTTATTAACAATCTGAGTCTAAAAACTCGACTTTTCAGCAAACATTGGGCAAAGTAGAAGTGGAAAGGAATAAAATCAGCAATACATCTCTCACCTTGAATAAAGAAATTAAATTAATATTCATTGTTGAATCAGTAGAGAAAAGATCAAAATTGTTTTTAATTGAATGATGACTACTAATATGGTAAAAATTAATGTAATACTTTTGAGGTGATAAAGGACAAAATGAGAAAAAAGCTTACCAATATGGCAGATGATGAGGGGAAAGAAGAAAAGTAGTCCTCTTATGTCAATTTGCACAATAAATGTAAATGAGCTAAATTCTTCTATTAGAAAATAAACTCTCACAGTCTCAAAAATAAAATATAATTGTTTTCAAAAGAAATACAAACAAAATTATACAAAAAAATTCATAATATGGAGATGGGCAAAGCTGTAGTAGACACATTACCAGATAAAGTAGAATACAAACCAAAAAAGATTAAAGGGAATATAAATGACAGATAATATTGATTAAAGGTAAATTTTATGTTGACAATATAATAGAAAATACAAAGTGTTAGAAGTACAGTGTAAGTTCTGCAATATGATAGAATAGATACCTTCTGGCACTTCTATAAATATTTACTGTCAACATACAAATACAAATATTAAATATTAAAATCATCTTTTTAGGAGGATCTCTGGGTGGCTCAGCAGTTTAGCGCCTGCCTTTGGCTCAGGGCATGATCCTGGGGTCCTGGGATCAAGTCCCACATAAGGATCCCCATATGGAGTATGCTTCTCCCTCTGCCTGTGTCTCTTCCTTTCTCTCTGTCTGTCTGTCTCTCTCTCTCATGAATGAATGAATGAATGAATAAATAAATTAATTAATTAATTAATAAAATTGTCTTTTTAAATGTGAGTTAGCTTGAAAGAGAGCAAATCTTTAGAATTCAAAACTATGAGGTAAGAACACAAATTCAAAGTATAAACAAACACTAACACTAGCAGCTATCTTAAATTATCTGCTAATCCCTTTTACCTGAAGTTGTGGATTTTAAATCACATGGTTATAATAGACAAAATATTGAGCCCGAAAAAAGTGGAGAGTAATGTCTTTAAAAGAGGGCCACATTTCAATGAAGAGGGGGGAATGTGTACAAGTTATTAATAATAGATAAAGATGCATTAATAGACCAGAAACTTTGAACAATTCTACAAAAATATAGAGTAGTCAGGATAGTCTAAGAGAATTTGGAACAATGAGAATTCTTCATACAAGTCAGGCTATAATTCATACAACCTGCTTGTACTAAAAATATCAAGCCGAGAATTCAATTTAAAGCATACCCCCATGATAGTACCTACACTGCCTGCCAAACACACACACACACAATCACACACATGCATTCATAAACACACACATACATAAATACATACACACATATTCTCCCTAAAGGAACACTTCTTAAACCAAGCCTCAATATATCTTCACAGATGTATTCCAAAAATTTAGAAGTTCGAAATCAAATACCTCAAAACACTTAAGAAAGGAAATCATGAGTGAAAGTCAGCAGAAACAACAAACAGAAAGACCAGACCTCAAAGACTTGAGAAGTATCAGGCATAGAATATAAAAAAATGTTTAATATATTTAAATAAATAAAAGAGAGAATTGGAAGCAAGAGTAAAAGATAGGCAACCCAAATAGTCCTATGTCCATTAAATAAATTGAATCATTAAAGGTCTTCCTATCAGCCTCTCTCTACCAGGACCACATATGTTGGGGGAAAAATGTTAGTTTCATTAGTTGTCTCTGTGGCAAAGAATTGTTTTAAAATGATAATACTCACTGCCAGGGCAGAATGCTTGTACAATATTTCTGAAAGGCAATTTCACAGTACGTATCAAAAGCTTCAAAATGTTTGTGCCTTTTGACTCAGCAATCCTTAATAATCCTAAATAATTGCTCATGTGCAATAAAGATGTATGCCCAAGGGTATTTGGTGCAAATTTTTACAATAGCAATAATAAGAGAAGGTAAAATGTATTAAGAGAAATCTACATTAATGGGATACTGCAGGACCATTAAAATGATGTGCTATGAATTTAATGACATATAAATATGTTCATAATAAAAGGCTACACATAAAAAAAAAATAAAAAAATAAAAGGCTACACAACCACATGTACAGTAACGTTTCTTTCACAAGTAAATAATAAAATAATTATAATTGCTAACACTTACTGAGCATGGTATTATGTTCCAGCTACTCTGTTAAGTATTTTATAAGTATTATGAAATCAACTCCTCACAAATATCCTTTGAGGGGTGCCTGGGTGGCTTAGTTGGTTAAGCATCCAACTCTTGATCTCCACTCAGGTCTTGTGAGTTCAGGGTTGTGAGTTCAAGCCCCACATTGGGCTCCATGTTGAGCATGGAGCCTACTTTAAAAAAGCAAAACAAAACAAAACAAAAAATACTATCCTTTGAAGTAAATGCTTTAACTTCTTTTTGTAGATGAGTAAACCGGAACTCTGAGAAGGAAGTAACTGACCTGACACTCAGTTCATGAGCAATTGTTTTTATATGTAAATATATACAAGGAAAGCCCAAGACAAGTATACCAAAGTACTGCCAGTTTTTATATCTAAATAGTAAATTTAATACAATTATTTTTCTTTTAATTCATCCATTTTTTAATTGTCTATAAGGAAGATATTTTTTAATTTTTAAAGTATTTTATTAAAAAATATCAATTCAAATGTAAATATCTAAATGAAACAAAGGCCTTGTCCCCTCAAATTTTGAATGAGTTTAGGACATCTCTAAAAATATGTTCCTAACATTCACTTAAGTCTACTTTAAAAGATTTAGGTGAGCTCTAATTTAAATCTGTTTTAATCTTTCTATTCCTTGCCATCTGGACAGCTATCGGGCTCTGGAGAGTTCACCATATGAAAACAGAGCATGTTTATAGTTTATTGTCATTAAATACTTAGTTAAGGGATCCCTGGGTGGCACAGTGGTTTGGCGTCTGCCTTTGGCCCAGGGCACGATCCTGGAGACCCGGGATCGAATCCCACGTCGGGCTCCCAGTGCATTGAGCCTGCTTCTCCCTCTGCCTGTGTCTCTGCCTCTCTCTCTCTCTCTCTCTCTGTGACTATCATAAATAAATAAAAATTAAATAAATAAATAAATAAATAAATAAATAAATAAATAAATACTTAGTTAAAATGTGAGACTACAATTGTCTCTGAAAACAACCTTTTAATTATTCAGATGTCATGACAGCATAGCTTAGATGTAACAATTGACCTTTACATTGCTCTTGAGTCAGCAGTGTCCTCAGATTCTAAATATCCTTTTAAAAAATAAATCACAAGCTCTGGCTCCAAGGGGTAATAAAAAAAGTTTCTAATGCAGTTTTGTCCTCATAGAACTTAAACAGAATTGTTTGTGCTTGGCTAGTTAAGAGCACCTATTATACTAACTGATAGATCGTGTCACATCTCTTTGGACATTTAAGTCATAGAAGACAAGTGTTTTTATAAAAAAAATAATAACATCCCCTGATTCTAATGTAACTCCTCACAGTTTACAGAAAAATTTACCAAACATTTGGAAATATAAAAAAAGGTTATTTGATACGGCTGAGTTAACATTCTTAGGGAGTGATGGTACCAGGACCAGAATTCACGTAGTCTTCTGGTCCAGTATAGTACCTTAAAAATTTCCTTCCAAGAGACTTGAACTACTTGAGGTCAAGAACTGTCTTTCTCAGATTCATAGTCTAGGAACATAATGCAAACATAGAGTCTAGGTTTTAATCTACGTTGAATTGATTTGAGCTACAGAACCTATTCTCTGCCTGTTTTCCTATAGATAGATTTTTCGGTCATTTTAAGAACCAAAATTGCCCCCCAAAAAAGTATATTCTTGCATTCAACTTCTAAGAAATCTTTTCAAATGAGGCATAGTTCTCTGAACATGAACGATAAAAGGACACAGTCCATTGGACACCTACCCAGTTCTTTTTGGACTAACCTCATAGTAGCGTGAAAAAGCACTTACTGGAATCAAGACTTATGTTTCAAATATCAGTTCTGTGTATGAGCCATTCTCCTTGGATGAGTTATTTAATTGCTGTGACACCAGCTTCATCATCATAAAAATGGAAATAATGCACACAAGCTCATTTGAGAAATTAGATGACATAGAATGCAAGAAACAGTACATCCTAGCAAGCTCAGAAATCATTCACCCACAAGTATTTGTTATGCACATATCACATATCAGGCATTAGGTCTCTTGGTTCTTGTTTCATTTAATGGCAGAACTTGACAGAGTTAAAGTAAAAGAAAATTTCATATTATCTTTTGCCCATTGAAAACCCATTTGTGGGCTAGTTTTATCCTAGCTTATGACTGAAATCATGGGTTGGTCCTTTGTATTTCATTTCCTGTGGCTGTCGTAACAAAGTACCAAAAACTGGGTGGCTTAAAACAACAGAAATTTATCATCTCAGTTCTGGAGGCTAGAAGTCTGAAGTCAATCTGTTGCCAGGGCCATGGTCCTTCCAAAGCTTCTGGGGGGAAGGAATGGGGGGACCATTCCTTGCATCCTCCAGTTTCTGGTAGCCCTAGGCATTCCTTGGTTTGTGGTTGGCATAACTCTAGTCTCCGCCAGAGTCCTCACATGGCTGTCTTCCCTTCGTGTCTGGGTCTTCCTAGGGCCTTCTCCACCCTCTGTGCCCCCTGTGTCCAAGTTTCCTTCTTAAAAGGACACCAGTCACATTGAAATGCGACCCACCATAAGAACCTCATCTGAACTTGATTCCATCTGCAAAGACACTATCTTCAAATAAGAGCACAATCAAATAAGATACCAGAGGTTATGGTGTCACCATATCTTTGGGGAAAATAAAATTTAACCTGTACCTTTTCCAGTCACTCTAAGATAATAAGTCCTCCAGACACTTTCAGCCCCCAAAGCAGTATTATTTCCATAATTAAGATATGTATGAGATATACAGTATAAGATATACAGTTCTCTAAAATAATTACACAATTCCTTCCATCTTCACAATTTAGAGCTTCTCACCTCCCCAAGCTAGGAGGCCTGATCCAGTAGGCCTGATCCTGTGAGGTTGGGAGGATATCAAGTAGACCTTCTGCCTTGTGGCTCCACTTCTACTCAGTCTGCTCACTAGTCACACCTTCGGAGCCCTCCAGGGTAGGACCAGAGCAGTGAGGCATAGGGGAAGGAACCCAGCCCTAGGTGACAGGTACAATCATAGCCTGGCATAAGCACTCCCTGTGCTCAAGGGGGTGTGCAAATGAGTATATTCTTTCATGCTGTGCTTTTTGTGGGTCTCTTGGAGATCCCTTCTGGAAATATCCAATTTCAGTTCCAGTGAGAAGGTCACTAATCTTCACCATTCTACAAAGTCCTCTTGAGTAGAGTTCAAGGTAACTCTAGGTTGGTTCACCCCTTGGTGGCTCAAACCTGGTCATGAGAAACACATCCTTGACCATTCACTGCCTAGAAATGCTCTCCTCTGCCCCCTTCAATGTTAACTCTTTAATAAAGGGTATGGGCAAAATGTTGGAAATATATATACATGTACACTATTATTATTTTTCTCATTTGTTTTTATTGAAGTTTGATTTGCCAACATATAGTATAACACCCAGCGCTCATCCCATCAAGTGCCCTCCTCAGTGCGCATCACCCAGTCACCCATTCCCCTACCCACCTCCCCTTCTACTATCCTTTGTTTGTTTCCCAGAATTAGGAGTCTCATGGTTTGTCATCCTCTCTAATTTTTCCCACTCACTTCCCCTCCTTTTCCCTATAATCCCTTTCACTATTTCCTATATTCCTCATATGAGTGAAACCATATGATGATTATCCTTCTCTGATTGACTGACTTCACTCAGCATAATACCCTCTAGTTCCAACCATGTTGAAGCAAATTCGTCCTATCTGATGGCTGAGTACTATTCCATTCTTTACATAGTCCACATCTTCCTTATCCATTCATCTGCCGAAGGACACCGAGGCTCCTTCCACAGTTTGGCTATTGTGGACATTGCTGCTGTGAACATTGGGGTGCAGGTGTCCCGGCGTTTCACTGCATCTGTAACTTTGGGGTAAATCCCCAGCAGTGCAATTGCTGGGTCATAGGGGAGCTCTATTTTTAGCTATTTGAAGAACCTCCACACAGTTTTCCAGAGTGGCTGCACCAGTTCACATTCCCACCAACAGTGCAAAAGGGTTCCCCTTTCTCCACATCCTCTCCAACATTTGTAGTTTCCTGTCTTGTTAATTTTCGCCATTCTCATGGTGTGAGGTGGCATCTCATTGTGGTTTTGATTTGTATCTCCCTGATGGCAAGTGACGTGGAGCATTTCCCCATGTGCTTGTTGCCCATGTGTATGTCTTCCTTGGAGAAATTTCTGATTTCTGTTCGTGTCTTCTGCCCATTTCATGATGGGATTTTTTGTTTCTTGGCTGTTGCATTTAATAAGTTCTTTATAGATCTTGGATACTAGCCCTTTATCTGATATGTCATTTGCAAATATCTTCTCCCATTCTGTAGGTTGTCTTTTAGTTTTGCTGACTATTTCTTTTGCTGTGCAGAAACTTTTATCCTGATTAAGTGCCAATAGTTCATTTTTGCTGTTGTTTCCCTTGCCTTCATAGATATATCTTGCAAGAAGTTGCTGTGGCCAAGTTCAGAAAGGGTGTTGCCTGTGTTCTCCTCTAGGATTTTGATGGATTCTTGTCTCACATTTAGATCTTTCATCCATTTTGAGTGTATCTGTGTGTCTGCTATAAGAGAATGGTCCAGTTTCATTTTTCTGCCCATAGCTGTCCAATTTTCCCAATACCATTTATTGAATAGACTGTGCTTTGTCCAGTGGATATTCTTTCCTGCTTTGTCAAAGATGAGTTCACCATAGATTTGAGGGCCCATTTCTGGATTCTCTATTCTGTTCCTTTGATCTATGTCTTTGTTTTTGTGCCAGTACCACACTGTCTTGATAATCACAGCTTTCAATACAGCATTGTGATGCCCTGGGCTCTGGTTTTCTTTTTCAATATTCCCCTGGCTATTTGGGGTCTTTTCTGATTCCACACAAACCTTAAGATGATTTGTTCCAACTCTCCGAAGAAAGTCCATGGTATTTTGATAGGGATTGCATTAAACGTGTAAATTGCCATGGGTAGCATAGACATTTTTGTAATATTTATTCTTCCAATCCATGAGCATGGAATGTTTTTCCATCTCTATGTCTTCTTCAGTTTCTTTCAGAAGTATTCTGTAGCTTTTAGGGTATAGATCCTTTACCTTTTTGGTTAGGTTTATTCCTAGGTATCTTATGGTTTTGGGTGCAGTTGTAAATAGGATTGACTCCTTAATTTCTCTTTCTTCAGTCTCATTTTCAGGGTAGAGAAATGCCACAGATTTCTGTGCATTCATTTTGCATCCTGCCACACAGCTGAATTGCTGTATGAGTTCTAGCATCTTGGGGTAAAGTCTTTTGGGTTTTCTATGAACAGTATCATGTCATCTGCGAAGAAGGAGAGTTTGAATTCTTCTTTGCTAATTTGAATGCCTTTTATTTCTTTTTGTTGTCTAATTGCTGAGGCTAGGACTTCTAGCACTGTTCTGACTAACAGTGGTAAGAGTGGCCATCCCTGGCGTGTTTCTGATCTTAGGGGAAAGGCTGTCAGTTTTTCGAAATTGAGAATGATATTCGCTGTGGGCTTTTCAAAAATGGCTTTCACAATATTGAGGAATGCTCCCTCTATCCTGCACTTTGAGGAGTTTTGATCAGGAATGGATGCTGTATTTTGTCAGATACTTTCTCTGCATCTATTGAGAGGATCATACGGTTCTTGTTTTTTCTCTTGTTGATGTGATCTATCACGTTGATTGTTTTATGAGTGCTGAACCAGCCTTGCATCCCTGGGATGAATCCCACTTGGTCATGGTGAATAATCTTCTTAATGTACTATTGGATCCTATTGGCTAGTATCTTCGTGAGAATTTTTGCATTTGTGTTCAACAGGGATATTGGTCTATAATTCTCCTTTTTTGTGGGATCCTTGTCTGGTTTTGGAATCAAGGTAATGCTGGCCTCATAGAACAAGTTTGGAAGTATTCTGTCTCTTTTTATCCTTTGGAACAGCTTTAGTAGAATAGGTATTATTTCTTCTTAAAACGTCTGATAGAATTCCCCTGGGAAGCCCTCTGGCCCTCTGTCTTGGGAGGTGTTGGATGACTGCCTCAATTTCCTTGCTGGTTATTGGTCTGTTCAGGTTTCCTATTTTTTCCTGTTCCAGTTTTGGTAATTTGTGATTTTCCAGAAATGCATCCATTTCTTCTAGATTGCCTAATTTGTTGACATATAGATGCTGATAATACGTTTTTCAAATGGTTTGTACTTCCTTGGTATTGGTTGTGATCTCTCCTCTTTCATTCATGATTTTAATAATTTGAGTCTTTTCTCTTTTCTTTTTAATAGGGCTGGCTAATGGTTTATGTATCTTATTAATTCTTTCAAAGAATGAACTCCTAGTTTTGTTGATCTGTTCTACAGTTCTTCTGGTCTCTATTTCATTAGTTCTGATTGAATCTTTATTATTTCTCTTCTTGTGCTTGGTGTAGATTTTACTTGCTATTCTTTCTCCAATTCCTTTAGGTGTGAGGTTAGCTTGTGATTTGAGTTTTTTCCATTTTTTTGAGAGAGGCTTGTATTGCAATGTATTTCCCTCTCAGGACCATTTTTGCTGTATCTCAAAGATTTTGAATAGTTGTATCTTCATTTTCATTAGTTTCCATGAGTCTTTTTAATTCTTCTCTAATTTCCTGGTTGACCCATTCATCTTTTAGCAGGATACACTTTAACCTCCACGTGTTTGAGATTCTTCCAAATTTCTTCTTGTGACTGAGTTCTAGTTTCAAAGCATTGTGGTTTGAAAATATGCAGGGGACAATCCCAATCTTTTGGTATCAGTTGATACCTGATTTGTGACCCAGAATGTGGTCTATTCTGGAGAAAGTTCCATGTGCACTTGAGAAGAGAGAAGAGTGTGTATTCAGTTGCATTCAGATGGAAAGTTGTGTGTGTGTGTGTGTGTGTATATATATATATATATATATATATATATATATATATATATAAAATCTTTTTGGCCCAGTGTATCATTTAAGGCCCTTGTTTCTTTGGTGATGTTCTGCTTAGAAGATCTGTCATTTGCAGAAAATGCTGTGTTGAAGTCTCCTACTATTAGTGTATTATTATCTAAGCATGTCTTTACTTTAGTTATTAATTCATTGATATACTTGACAGCTCCCACATTAAGGGCATAAATATTCATGATTGTTAGGTCTTCTTGTTGGATAGACCCTTTAAGTATGACATACTGCCCCCTCTCTTACTACAGTCTTTGGAATAAACTTTGATTTATCTGATATGAGGATTGCAGTCCCAGCTTTCTTTTGAGGACCATTTGAATGATAAACGGTTCTCCATCCCTTCATTTTCAGGCTGGAGGTGTCCTTGGGTCTAAAATGAGTCTCTTGTAGACAGCAAATTAATGAGTCCTGCTTTTTTATCCAATCTGCTGGTACCCTGCGTCTTTTGATGGGATCATTTAGCCCATTCATGTTCAGAGTAACTGTTGAAAGATGTGAATTCAGTGTCACATATTACCTATTTAGTCCCTGTTTTTTGTGGCTTATTTCTTTGGGCTTCCTCTTTCTTTTACGGGGTCCCCCTTAATATTTCTTGCAGAACCGGTTCGGTGGTCACATATTCTTTCAATTTCTGCCTATCCTGAAAGCTCTTTATTTCTCCTTCTATTCTGAATGACAGCCTTGCAGGATAAAGTATTCTTGGCTGCATGTTCTTCTCATATACAACCCTGTATATATCATGCCAGCCGTTTCTGGCCTGCCAGGTCTCTGTGGAGAGGTCTGCTGTTAATCTGATATTTTCCCCACATAAGTTAAGAATCTCTTGTCTCACGCTGCTTTAAGAATTTTCTCTTTATCTTTGAAATGTGCAAGTTTCATTATTAAGTATCGAGATGTTGAATGGCTTTTATTGATTGAGGGTGGGGGGGGGTTCTATATCTGTTGATTCTGAATGCCTGTTTCCTTCCCCAGATTTGGGAAGTTCTCAGCTATGATTTGTTCAAATATATTTATAGGTCTCTCCCTGTCTCAGCCTCTTCTGGAACCCCAATCACACGTAAATTCTTCCTTCTCAGGCTATTATTTATTTCCCTAATCCTTTCCTCGTGGGCTCGTTTTTCTCTTTTTTCCTCAGCTTCCTTCCTTACCATCAACTTGTCTTCTATGTCATTCACTCTCTCCTCCACCTCATTAATCTTAGCAATTAGGACATCCAGTTTGGATTGCATCTCATTTAATCTGTTTTTAATTTCAGCCCGATTAGATCTCAATTCTTCAGTAATGAAGTCTCTAGAGTCCCTTATGCTTTTTTCCAGAGCTACCAGTAGCTTTATAATTGTACTTCTGAATTGAATTTCTGACATCGTGTCAATCCAAATTCTGTAACTCTGTGGCAGACAGTATTGTTTCTGGTTCTTTTATGGTGAGTTCTTCCTTCTAGTCATTTTGTCCAGTGCAGAGTGGCTGTATGAGCGGTCTGAGTCAAAAATATCAACCATGACCTAAGTAAAATACACCTTAGATGATTCTGAAGAGGTCAGAGACCAGAAAATAAAAGAAAAAGAAGAACAGAACAAAATAAAAGGACCACTAAAGTGAAGAACAAATTTTAAAACAAAGTAGTAAAAATAAAAACCCAAATACCAAAAACAAAGAAGAAAAAGGAAAAAAAAAGTAACGAAAAGAGAAAAAGAGAAAAGGGGGGGGATGGTGGTGGTGAGAAAGTGGTAGTGGAGAGAGAACGTAGTCTACCTGAGGGGTCCTAAAGAGTGATCCTCTTGGTCCTGAGTATATTTTGTTCTGTATGTTAGAATGCTCAATCCCAAATTTGTATAATCCAGCAATACTTATAGAAAGCCCCAACAACGACCACCAAAACATAAACAAGATAAAAGATGGGGGCAGAATGGGAATGAAGAGAGAATATAATCTCACAGAATGAGCCAGCCCGGTATTCCACTTGACTCTGGGTGTATGCTGTTTTAGAAGGTATTAACTTCCATCATTGTAAAACAAAGCGAGGCAGAAAAAAACAAAAACCCATATCTTGTATATCTACCAAAATTAAATTGAATACGTTGAAGGGAATCCAGAAGTGAAAAATAAATCTAAGACATGAAATTGTAGAAATATGAAAGTCAAAAAAGCAAAAAACTTAAAAATGAGCTGGTAAAATATTGTATGTAGTTTAAGATGGGGAAAGAGAAAAAATATTGGGAATTTTTAGTGTGATATAAAAACGAATCGTAATGGAGAAAGGAAAAAAAAAGACCCTCTATATACTATTTTCCCTCAGTCCTGGAGCTTTCCAGAACTGCTTGGTCAAGAACTTGCTCTTCCCCTGCTCTTCCAGCTGTTCTTCTGGAGGAAGGGCCTGCTGCGCTGATTCTCAGGTGTGTGTGCCTGGGGGAGATTCTCCCCCCCCCCCCAGGTGCTGGGCTCAGTATGAGCTGTTTACCCCCTGAGGCCTTTGTTCCCTGGCGGCCCCGCCCCTCCCAGGCATGAGGTGAAACAAGGAGGAAAAGCAACAATGGCAGCGCCAGCTCTCCAGCTCTGGAGTCAGCTCCCTGCAGTAACTAACCAGGCTCCCAGTCCACACTAGCCTAGATGCTCCTGGGGAAGCGCGGATGCACTGCTCTGCGCAGCTTGGGGGTATCCAGAGGCAGGAGAGTTCTCTCTGTCCTGTGCGTTCCCCACTTCTGCCTGTCCCAGGGAGAATGCAGGATCACTGGCTGTGTCCACTTGGGCGCCCTAGGATCTGGAGCCCTGTGCCACTGGACCCAAGCTCCCAGGGGCCGCTTCTTTTGAAGGGAACAGGGCACAGCCACCTCCGTCCAGAGCTGGCCCACCTAACCAACTGGCTTCTCCCAAATGCCCCAGAGGGCTGCGGCACTCCAGCCCTTTACCAAAATTGGCCCGGGGTTTGCAGTGAACTTCCCCTGGGTGTACCTCCTCTTATAAGTGACTCTGGGAATCTGGAGGCTTCACTGCTGCTCCTGTGATTCTGCCCGATTTCCTTCCTGAGCACTTTTCGGTCCAGGAAAACTCTGGCGCAAATTTTTAAAGTTCCCACTTCTCCAGGGCTGGGTTTTCCTGTCCCGGAGGCTCTCGCTGCTCAGCTTTAGCCCAGCTCCTTTCAGTGCCCCTCCCCCACTTTATTCTTTTTTATTTTTTTCCTCACCTTCCTACCTTGTTAGAAGTGAAAGCTTTTCTCTCCAGCTGCTCTCTCTTTACATCTCAGGTTGAATTCATAGGTGTTCAGGATATTCTGAAGGTTATCTAGGTAAGTTGGTGGGGCCAGGTGAGTTGAAGACCCTACTCTTACACCTTCTTGCCCCCTCCCCCCATGTATACCATTCTTTTAACAAATGCTATATATGTAGTCAGGCACCTATTGTTCATTCTTTTTTTCTTTCATTTTTTCCTTTTTTTTTTTTTTTTGAAACTGCAGCTAACACTTAAACTGAAAGACTCCCATTTTAACATTCCACTGTAGTTGTCTTCATTCTTGATAGAAGAGAAGCTGAGAGCAGGATCAATGACCTTGTATTTTTAAACAAAATGAACTTGGTTTGTCTCAGAAAATTAAGTGACAGGAGACAAGCAGAAGGGCTCTGTTCTGCTCTTTCCTCCTACCAAGATAATATTTGCCAAGCAACAACATTCATTGATCCTTAAAGCTAGGGATAGGTTAGAGCTGCACAGTGAGGCAAGGGAAACAAGGCTGCATTAATGAAAAGGGTATAAGAGCAGGAATTAGGAGGTGTGGACCTGGGTCTGCTTTAGTTATTAACTATCTAGTGACCTTGGAAAATTCGCTTAGAAGGTCAAATAAGTTAATGCACTTGAAAGCTCTTTAAAAGTTATGCATATTCAAGAGATCCCTTGGTGGCTCAGCGGTTTAGCACCTGCCTTCAGCACAGGGTGTGATCCTGGAGTCCCGGGATCCAGTCCCACATCAGGCTCCCTACATGGAGCCTGCTTCTCTCTCTGCCTGTGTCTCTGCCTCTCTCTGTCTCTGTATCTCTCATTAATAAATAAAATTTTTAAAATAAAAAATAAAAATAAAAATAAAAAAATAAAAAATAAATAAATAAATAAAATCTTTAAAATAAATAAAAGTTATGCATATTCAAGGTGACAATATTTTTGCTCTTGTAAGAAGCAGTGCAGTTTTGTCACTAAATCCTCTTACTTCTTCACTTGAAAAATCTCTGGTTCATTCTTTTCCCTCTATTTTTGTTGCAATCACCCTGGTCTCAATGCAGATTATTGCAATAGCCTCCTAATTTATCTCTTTTCTGCCCCACTCTCACAATTCAGCCCCACAGGGAGGTGTTGGACTAGATGTTCCTAAGGCCTCTTCCTGACACAGTGCTCAAATTCTGAGACAATGAACAGGAAAAGAAAACATGGCTGTTCCATTCTCTACCCCACTCCCATCCTTAGCCTTGGCTAAAATTCAAATAAGACATTTGGCTTATCAGTTAAAGATAGATAAGTAGATTGGAAAGTGAGTGAGTAGGTATAAAAATATGAAATTGGAGGGGGAAGAGTCAGTTAAATGAATCAGGATTTTTCAGATACTTTATAGTTTCAGTAACTCCACAAACACTTCAAAGATGGATGTATTCACTGTTACAGTGTGTGGCAGTGTATTTTATTCTCACTTGGCCTCAATCCATGGCAATGGGGCTTATTCCATGGATGTTTCTGTAGATAAAATAATCCATTATTGTTTATGTTCATGGGTTTGCTGCTGCCACAATGCTCCACATTGGTCAACACTTCTTCCACTTAGTGATGCTCTTCCATTGGATTTTCTCTCCAGTGAGTTCTTCCTCCCCTGCCTGTTCATTGTTAATGTCTCCCAGAGTGCAATGCCTGATGGCTGCTCTCCCTCCTGACACACTCCAACCGGCTCAGCACATCCCTTCGTGCAATTCCAGTCACCACTGCAATCAGAGGATCCACAGCTCTGGCTATGATTTTCTTCTTGACACCAATGTGTGTAGCCAAGAGCCTACTCAACATCTGTGTTTGCACACCAAGAGCACCTCAGGCTGAACATATCCAGACCTAAGGCTTCCATCATGACCCTACTTCACCTTTTCTGTTATAGCTCTTGAATCCACTCATTTGTTACCACTTCTGCTGCCAGCACTCTATTCTGGGCACCATCATCTCTTATATAGATGATTCTAACAGCTTTGTAACTTGTCTTGCTGCCTCCAGCATGGATAGAAGGCCCTACTTATTCCATTTTTTTTTTTCATTTCATTCAGAGTAATCTTTTTAAATACAGATCTGAGTGATGAGTTTCCCACTTATCCTTAGAATAAAGTCCAAACTCACTGACCTAGCCTGACAATGTCCTTCATGGTCTGGACCATTCTTGCCTCTATATCCTCAACTCCAACTCCCATCTTGACGTCTACACTGACATCATATTAAATCATTAGCTCCCAGAATAGGCCATGTAATCTTCCTCCTAGCCTCTGCACATGCTATTCCTCCTATCAGAAATGTTTTTTTCTTACCCCATTACCTAGCTAATTTCTGTTCACCCTTAGTCTCTAGTTGGCTTTCTCTGCTTCTAGGAAGATCCCTGAACTCCCAAGTCTAGGTTGGATTCCTCTCTTCTTTGCTCCAGAACACCTTTTCTTCCAAGACTGGATTGCATTAATCTGTGCCCCACCACACTGCACACTCTAGTGGCAGGATCAGCATCTGTCTTGTTTACTGCTATATCTGGTGACTGGAACACTGCCTGCTACATAGTAGGCTTGTTGATAATTTTGCTAAATGAATGTACTACATGTGTAAGTATATGGAGTAAATTATTTTGAGGAGATACTACCCTTCAAATTTTATGAAATACTTTAAGAGGTTCTGTATGAAAAAGAATCCATTTTATAAAGACATTATAAAAGCACTACTATCTTGTACATCTAAGTATTTCTTTTTAAAAGTATTGCATCCAGCCTTTCAAAATGTGTTTCCAATCATAACATAGCTACAAATACCAATACAGGTCTATGTCATTTGTTAGTCAGCACATTTTGCCAGTACAGCCTAATAATTGAAAATAGGGGAATCTCAATCCATCCATAGCCTCATTTCCATTTTTTGTTAGCTTCTCTAGAAAAGCATTCCAATGGGGGATTTTTTCCTAGGCCAGCAGAGTCTCTGGCCTGCCGTTATATTGGACTTCTCTTCTGTGTTTTGATACTGGGAATGAGGCAGCCACTGCCAAGAAGTTAGATTCAATGCTGAGTATTCTTGGCAGAGAAAATATTTCCCTAGTTCCATCCAAATTAATCCTCACAGGCCAATAAATCAATACACAAGGAGAATGTGTGAGGAGTTTGGCCATCTGGAATTTTTCTGAGGCATTGGCGGGCATAGCAGAAACTACCTAGATCCACAATAGCTGTGAACATCTGGATATTAGCTCAAGGTAGCATGAGCACATTCTCTTTCCCGTGTGATACCAGCACCGGATCCAGGGCAGGGGAGCTCCTGGTGGCTCTTCAGAATATTTGCCTGACCACTGAGTCAGCTAGTTTGATGCCAGTGTCAAAGAAAATAACTTCAACCATTTTCTTTCCCAATACTCTCAGATAACAAGCTGAATCTAGACCCTTCACACCTGGTCAATCATTGTAACAATCAGGTAGTCACAAGGAAAAAGGGAAAAAGTCAAAATATCAGTATAGTATGGTTAATATGATAATAGGGATTTTTTCAAATCTGACTTTACCAAAACAATTGATCCATTTTTTTCCCTTAAATATCCCAAAAAGGTGGGAAGAGGAAGATTTTCACCATGGAAGGCAGTGTCTTTATGGTTATTCAACAAAGCCAAAGCGAGTTAAATTCCTTATCATCAGGAAAAAACATTACAAAGGAACTGCTTCTAAACCAAAGCCCTTGTGGCCTTGCCCTGTAGCTAAGGAAAGGAGAGGAGGAAAGAACCTGTTTCCTTGCTCAAACATTCTATGGTTGCTTTAGTTGCCGCTATAAATGCTATAAATGCTATCCCCGGTAGAGCTCTATGTCCTGAGGCCATTCATCATTTCACTCAGTGCTCACAGCAGCCCTATCAGGTGACCATTATTCCCATTTGTTGGTTTGCAAACTGACCTCTGCACATGGAGGGCAAGGAGAGCCTGAAGAAAGAGGCAGAGCACTCCAGATTGGTAGGTGGCAGGTTTCATAAGAAAGGTAACTTAGTTACAGGGCTTGTCTTGGGCAGCAGATGAGTAGATCTCCACATCCACCTGCCAAATGTTAAATGTTTATCTAGAGACCTTAACTGGGTTCAGTGGCATAGTCAGTGCAGAAAGTTGCAATAAAACTTTCCTACCTAAAGGCTACATCCTTGAAAATGGTTCCCACTGTGGGAGCTGTAGGCAGAATGTACATGCCAAGGATAAGGGAAGGGATAAGGAGCCTTTAATTGCCCGGGGTCCAATTCAAGGGTTAAACAGTAGTCCCTTCCTCTTAATGACCTCTTCTAATGTTTTATCTCTCCTGATGGGCTTTCACAATCTCATGTGTCCCCCTCTTCTGCAATGTGCCTGAGTGCACAGCAAGGGATGTTACTAAACAAGGAGGTGGCTTGTTTGATGGTTGTCTGGCTGCATTGGAGGCACATACTCTAGCAACAATATAGGACATGTAAAAGAAAATAGATGAAGATGATTCCCAAAATAAGTAATTTTCTCCATCCAGAACCTCCATCCCATCCTCAGTGATCTGAGCCCCTGATTTGCTAAGTCCCTAGAGTGGGGTTTGGATCACTCAGGGCATTCCTTTGTGTTTTTATGTGATTTAATAAAGATGATACATACTAAACTCCTCAGGCATGAACACATTAACATTTTCTTTGGATAATAGCACAGGTGCCTCCCTGCAAAGCAGTGATATGCCCAAAGGTATCCTATTTTGGAGGACAGCTTTTCTCATTAGAGACATTTCAGTATTTATTAAAGATTGACTTTGCTGGCTATCATTTAAGTCTTCTTGGTTGAATTTAGTAAGAGCTTCTTTGTGTGGCATAACATCCTCTGGGCCAATGAAGGAAACAAAGAAAGCAACCAAGTGATTTTATCAGTGAAAAACAGAACCTACCCACCTAGCCTTGAAAAGAGGGAGGTTGGCAGCTTTAGGAATTTGATCCAGTTGTATATACCATACATGTTAGCCAAGGAAGGCAGCACTGTCAGGCATGAGGAGGTAGAATAAGGGTAGGATATCCTAGACCAGAAATCCCCAGTTTTTCCCCTCTTTCAATGATGCATGTTTCATTCTAGGTATAGTGCATTTCAACGGGTTCAGTTTATAGCAGGACTGTGGAATCCCAGTAGAGATTAAGTAGTTCCCCCTCAGTCGGTAGTGCAAAGTCACTTACCCATTCCAGTGGGATGTTCCAAATTCCAATAGATGATACCCTTCCCAGGCATGATGGGGCTTGGTGTTCTTGGCGCTACTGCACGTCGATTGATGGTGAAAGTCAGGAGAATGGTTGTTTCCCATGACTTTAATATCTTTAAAGCATTGATGTCTCAGCAAGGGGTCCCAGTTTGGCATACAGGGCAACAAGCCCTACTGGTTGATCATTCAAATCAATTCAAATTAAAGCCTGGAACAGTACTTTAGTCTATCCAGCCAAGATAGTTTTACCTGTAAGTAATTTAACCTGTTGCTTTAATATTTTATTTTTCCTTTCCATTAACTCTACTGCTTGTGGGTTATAGGGGAAATAGAACCTCTGTTCAATGTCACATTCTTTTACCCAATCTTGCATATTATCACCTTTGAAATGTCACCCCTGTTCACTTTCTTTTCGACAAAGGTATCTCTACATGGTATTCAGCTTTCTAATTCCCTAATAGTGGCAGCCTGGTTTACACAGCGGTAGGAAAATGGGTTAGGCCATAGGCAGTGTCCCCATAAACCAAGGCATATTTAGAATCTTCACTCTGAGGGAGGGAGTCAATATAATCAATTTGCCAATCTTTTGCAGGTTGGGAACTCCTATGGATGGCCCCAGATTTCTCTGGCAATTGTCTTGGGCATTATTTAGAACACACAAGATATGCTGTTACTGCATCAACCAAGTCAGGGTGTTTCAAGGGCAATATGTCATTCTCGGCAATATGTCATCCCACCTGGGCACTGTAATGGCCATTTTTTCTATGCATCCAATTTTTTCTATCTATTAAAGTGTCAGTCATGGGGCGCCTGAGTAATCCAGTCGGTTGAGCATCTGACTCTTGGTTTTGGCTCAGGTCATGATCTCAGGGTAGTGAGATCAAGCCCCGCATCTGGCTCATCACTCAGCACAGAGTCTGCTTAAAGATTCTCTCTTGGGATCCCTGGGTGGCACAGCGGTTTAGCGCCTGCCTTTGGCCCAGGGCGCGATCCTTGACACCCGGGATCGAATCCCACGTCGGGCTCCCGGTGCATGGAGCCTGCTTCTCCCTCTGCCTGTGTCTCTGCCTCTCTCTCTCTCTCTCTCTCTCTCTCTGTGTGTGTGTGTGTGTGTGTGTGTGACTATCATAAATAAATAAAAATTAAAAAAAATATATTCTCTTTCTTCCCCTCTGCCCCATCCTACCCCCCTCAAATAAATAAATAAATCTTAAAATAAAAGAGAGAGAGAGAGAGAGAGAGAGAGTCAGTTGCCAGCACTTGTACCCAAGCTAGGGCATCAGCAACGTGATTGTCAGCGGGGATCAGTGCCCTGTGAGTTAAGACATTGATGACAGCGAGGACCGCCTCAGGCTCTTGCAGATGAACCCCAATGTCTTTCCATGTATCTTGACCATACAAGAGATTATTCATGGTCTTCCAGGCTTTGGCTTCACATCATCTTAGGCTTGGGGTTAATCCCTTTAGAACAGTCCAACTGTCAGTGTAACAGGTTAACAGCCAGGGCACCTGTGTGAGCACCAGCCAGAATGCTTTGAGTTCAGCCCACTGGATACTGTGACTCATTCTTGCTTCTAGGCATTTGTATATTAGGTGTCAATGAAAATTTCCCCCATTCTCTCTCTACAGGCCACAGGGACCCTGTAGGAATAGGGGTGGAGTGTCTATAGGATCTACATACTCTACAAGGCCTAATAGCACCTGCATTTCTAGAGATAGTGGCTGGCAGACAAGGTGCTCCTCTGCTGCAACTAGGTATACCATTTAGTCAAAGTGGGAATTTGAGCCATGGCATTAAACATATTTAATTCACTGCTTAGTTAGAAGGGAAGCTCTTACCATGATATGCTGTTCCTTTGTGAGAGGATCTACCTGAAGGAGCACTGTGTACACTGCTCAAGCTGTTGCTCTATGGAATACATCACATTTCGGTCTCTTCCAGAGCTGGGAAAAATTTTAGGAGTATTCTCTCTCCTTCTATTGTGTCCACCATAGTGCCCAACCCATACCTTCTGGAATCACAGACACATCTAATTTAAATGGGAGCCCTTGTGGGAAATGTCAAGAGCTTTAATCTGCTTTGCTAGTATTTCTGCCTTCTCAAAGGTGACTTGTTTTGATCCCAGGTGGTATAAAAGGCAGAGGTACTGTGCCAGATGGGAATAAAAGTTCTTCAAAACCCCAAAATCCCTACAAAGGTTTTCATCTCTCTCATGTTTTGGGGGGTTGGATAGGCTTGCATCTTGTCAATCACAGCTTTTGGGATAATATGTATCTTATCCAACCAAATAATTTCCAAATACTTTACAGCAGCACTGGGCTTTGAATTTTCTGGGTGTTTACTGCCTATCTTTCCCTCACAGATGTTCAAACAATGACTATAGTGTGTCCAGCAGCAGAGGCAAGTCTTCATATGTTAACATTATATCATCAGTGTAATGGGCCCATTGTATTGATGTGGGGAAGAACAGTAACAGGTCTTGGTGTACTATCTCATGACATATTGTGAAGTTTTGCACATAGCCTTAAGGAAGCACTTAAAAGGTTCATTATTATCTCTCTCAAATGAAGGCAAATTGATCTTAGTTACTAGAAACCTGTACTTGTCAGAGTCTTTTCCATGAATCTCTTTGAAGATGAAGCACTTTCGCAGGAACATTTTGCAAAAGCATCAGAGTAAAATAATAACTGTCTATAAATGACAAAAGACTTTTAAAATGGCCACAGTTGGGATCCCTGGGTGGCTCAGCGGTTTAGGGCCTGCCTTTGGCCCAGGGCGTGATCCTGGAGTCCCAGGATTGAGTCCCACGTCGGGCTCCTGGCATGGAGCTTGCTTCTCCCTCCTCCTGTGTCTGCCTCTCTCTCTCTCTCTCTCTCTCTCTCTCTCTTAAATAAATAAATAAATAAATAAATAAATAAATAAATCTTTAAAAAAATAAAATAAAATGGCCATAGTTAAAGATTTGAGGAGAGTTCATTATAATGCAATTGACGTGGAAATTTTTTTTTTAATTTTTATTTATTTATGATAGTCACACAGGGAGAGAGAGAGGCAGAGACATAGGCAGAGGGAGAAGCAGGCTCCATGCACCGGGAGCCTGACGTGGGATTCGATCCTGGGTCTCCAGGATCGCGCCCTGGGCCAAAGGCAGGCGCCAAACCGCTGTGCCACCCAGGGATCCCTGACGTGGAAATTTAGTTATTTCTGCGACATGCCTTTTATTATTTTTTTAAAGATTTTATTTATTTATTTGAGAGAATGAGAGCATAAGTGGGGTGAAGGGCAGAGGGAGAAGCAGACTCTCCACTGAGCAGGGAGCCAATGACATGGGGCTCAGTCCCGGGATCATGGCCCAAGCCAAAGGCAGACACTTAAGCAACTGAGCCACCTAGGTGCCCCTTTGACATATGTTTTAAAATTGTGACTGATAACATTATACCAGGACATATCAGATTTTTAGGAATTGCATGTAAATATACCCCAAGGAAAGTTTATCTGATAGTACATCCTTTTTAATTTAATTTAAGCCTAATTATTTTAATCTCCCTCTTTTATAAGAAGAGAGAACACGTCTTTTGAGATATTCTAGGGATCTGAAAAATCCCAGTTAGGACAAGGTCAAGCCCTCATTTAAAATTTGATTTTGGGGCAGCCCTGGTGGCACAGCGGTTTAGCGCCACCTGCAGCCCAGGGCGTGATCCGGGAGACCCTGGATCGAATCCCACGTCAGGCTCCCGGTGCATGGAGCCTGCTTCTCCCTCTGCCTATGTCTCTGCCTCTCTCTCTCCCTGTGTCCCACGTCAGGCTCTCTGCATGGAGCCTGCTTCTCCCTCTGCCTGTGTCTCTGCTACTCTCTCTCTCTCTCTCTCTGCATCTCTATGAATGAATAAATAAATAAAATCTTTAAAAAAAATAAAATAAAATTTGATTTTGGATAAGTAAATAAAAATAAAATATGATTTCGGTGAAGTTTGTCAAAAACATCAAGAGGTTTAAAATACTTGATTGAAAAGGTCACTGTGAAACAATACTTAATTATAAATTTAACCAAGGTTACAAAGACTTCAAAGACAAGTACAGAAAGTCATATAGTTGCAAAAGAACTAGCTCTTTTAATGGAGAAGTCTCCGTTTTTTGTGAGTAATCAAAGACCTGATAAAGACAATGCAAAGCACAGGAAACAGAATCCTTGCTTTCTAGGCAGATTACTTAAAAGGTAAAGAAAATTCAACGTGGATGGAACTGGAGGGTATTATGCTGAGTGAAGTAAGTCAGTCGGTGAAGGACAAACATTATATGTTCTCTTTCATTTGGGGAATATAAATAATAGTGAAAGGGAATATAAGGGAAGGGAGAAGAAATGTGTGGGAAATATCAGAAAGGGAGACAGAACGTAAAGACTGCTAACTCTGGGAAACGAACTAGGGGTGGTGGAAGGGGAGGAGGGCGGGGGTGGGAGTGAATGGGTGACGGGCACTGGGGGCTATTCTGTATGTTAGTAAATTGAACACCAATAAAAAATAAATTAAAAAAAAAAGATGTACACACCTTAAAAAAAAAAAAAGGTAAAGAAAACCCTTTCATAATCTCATCAAGAACAAACCAATAGTCCAAGAAAACTTTATCCTTTTAGCAGATGAAAGAAAATTAAGCTTCAGTTTTAGATAAGTACACTATTGATATTAAATATTACTTTCCTTTAAGCTAATTAAATAGAGCTCTTTTGCAAGTTAATTTTGGTTAATACCCTCCAGAGGAAGAAAAACATCGCATATGTAATATGTATCTATGGGCGTACATAACATACACAGAGATCCCATGGTTTTCATTCCAAAACTTTGCCATTAATCTAGTACAATGTTATATAATTCACTAGTTTATAAAACAGTTAAATCCAAATGTGTCTCTGGCAGACGGAACAAGTGAAGGTTACCCACTAACGTGGCTTTTTGTTAATATTTTTAGCAAAGACTTTTAAGATTTGTATGTGCCCTTTATTAGTAATCTTATGGAGGTTGTGGACAGGAGTTGGGGCAAGGAAGCCTCTACGGGCATCTGTCTCTCCTCCTCTTCCTTGCGTCTCAGGCAATTGTGGGCAGGGCTTTTGTGGCCTCCTGGGGTACTTATATTTCAAGGACAGAAAAGATTTGCAACTTTAGGGCACAGAGAAAGAATGCAAGTTTCTCCTAAGAGTTTTGGGGTATAGTTTTTTTATTATCAGAAATCTAAAGTAGTTAATATTTAAATTTTCCCTTTTTGTTAGGAATCAGACTGCTTGAGTCCTGTCAGTTGTCATTGTCAATCACAACATCCCCCTCTTTGCTCTTGGCTCTCTCCATGTTCCCAGGTACTCTACCTCTTAGCGTCCCAATCAGGCTTTGTCACAAGCTGTTAGATCTTAACCCGAGGCATCTTGCACCCTCCTAGCTTTGCAAAATTGACCATTACGTTCTCCAACTTATTACCCTGCTCTCCCACCTTCTCTGCCAGCCCCAGAGGTAGCAGAATAGTTGACAACTGCGGTCCTTCTGTGGCCTCAGTTCTTCCAATTTTCTAACTCGATCTTCAGCCTCTAGCTGGGCGTCAATGGCCAGCCGAGCTGCCCACATTAGAGACCAGCCCACTTTGGCAGCCACTAGTTTCCCTTCTTTGCCACAGTGTGCTGTGTGTAGTTTCTCAAATGCCTGGACCAAACCTGCTGGCATTTTCAGGGTGTCCTGAGATTCACATGGTGGTCCACAAGCATGTAACAGGTGGGCCACCTCTCCCCACACAGAGGTCAGTGGCTAACTCAGGATTTCTCCTATGAATACCTCATTCACAAGGCCCATTATTTTGGTCTCCTGGCTGTTCTCCAGTTGTTGATTCATAAACTGGGCCAATACACAGGGGAAAAGGAGAGACTTAACAAGGTGGCAGACCACTCCAGATTGGTGAGTGGCAGGTTTAGTAAGCAAGGAAACTTACATATGATGCTTATCTTATGTGGCTGCAAGATGAGAGCTCTACACCTGCCCACCAGAATCTTAAAAAGTTTATACAGAGGCCTTAACTTGGTGCAGTCACATATACCACCCAGATGGTCTTAACAACGCCTTCTTTTCTCAAGGCTGCTTCTTTAGAACAGCTTTCACTGTGGGAACAGTAGGCAGACCATACATTCAAAGGATGGGGGAGTAGGTGAGGAGCTTCTGATTACCCAGGTTTAGCTTGAGACCAACTGGCAGTCATTTCCTCTCAATTACCTCCTCCAACAACATCATTTTTATGTGGAGAAACCAGGACACAGAGAGATTTTTTAACTCATTCAAGGTCACACCAGAGTCAAGTGATAGGACTAGGATTCCTACCAAGACTAACTCCAAAACTTCTATTCTTAATCATTATTTCTTTTTTTTAAGACTGTCTGAGAGAGAGAACACAGGCAGGGAGGAGGGGCAAAGGAAGAGGGAGAAGCAGACCCCCTGCTGAACAGGGAGCCTGATGTGGGGCTCGATCCTGGGATCCTGGGATCATGTCCTGAACCAAAGGCAGATGCTTAACTGAGCCATCCAGGTGCCCCTCTTAATCACTATTTCTCATACTAAGGATGTTTACATTTTTTGCAGGCCCTGAACCAATCATAGAACTTAAAAGTTATTGGTCACCAGAAAAATAATTCCTTTATCAAAAGTTATCTGTTATTTGTTATGTTAAAAGCAACAACAATAAAGGAAATTAGAAAATTGGGGGAGAAAAGGCTCAGAGCTACCCAGAATTCCCATGACATTAATAAATGAACTGTTTTCATTTTTTAAGGTTTCTTCCCATCTTTGTCCAATCTGCATACCTAATTATATGTAGTTTCAAAGCCATTTTAAATGACTAGTTAGCATCGACAAGATAAATTCATCAAATGAGTTGTCTTCTTAAAAGCCTACAAAAATTATTTTAATTCTTCCCTCCACATTCTGGGTTTCATTTCCTTTTCTTGAACAATAACAACAACAGATTCTTGAAGAATTCTGATTCACACAGCAGATGTGAGGATTAGAGAACCTGCTGGCTAATTGGAGATGAGTTTCACTGGAAACAATCACATGAAAACAAACCCAAGTGGTAGATTCTTGTCCCTGATAGCTTCTCAGGATACACAGAATTTATCCCACCATAGAGTTTTTGTGGAATTTCAGATGCCCTGAGTTCCTATATCAGCATTTTCCAGGCTGTGTTCTAGAGAACCCTAAGGACAGATGCACAGTCAGAGTTTCAAGGTAGATCTATTTAAGGACTATTGTTTACACCTGCACTTAGAGACTTAAAATACACATTAGCATATGAAGATCTTGGGAAGTCTTGCAGTAAGGAACATGTTCATTTTTGTCCAGAAGTTGCAAACTAGTTACTTCCAAGAGCCAGGCAGGTAAAGATGACGATCTGGCAGTGGCTGTGATGAAGTGGAGACCACACGTATCCCCTGAGGGTTGCTGCTTCTAGTCACGTGGGCCTAATATTAACAGATTTTCCTGAGATACTGAAAATCTGGGTTTTGATGTAAAATTTTACATCCAGTTTGAGGGGACAAAAACGTGTCTCTTGGCTAGATCAGGCCCATGGACCACCAATCTGCTGCCTCTGCTTTAACCTAAAGTTTCTCAAGCTCATTTGAGCACAGAATTCTTTGTTTCTAAAATACTCTTTGGGAAAATGCTACCATATTTCATTATCCTAGTCTTCTTTTTGTGCTCCAATCTTCAAACCTAAAGTATGTTCCAGTTACTAGGATTATATAATAAATTACTCCAACACTTGTGGCTTAAAGAAACAATATTTATTTTGCTCAAAAAATATGTAATTTGAGTAGGGCTCAAAGAGGATGGGTCATCCGGGTCCCACCATGGGTCAGCATGGTTCTATGGCTCACATTAATGATAAGGGGTGGGCATCATCTGCAGGCATTCTCAGGGCACCTGGCTGGCTTAGTTGGCAGAGCATGCAACTCCTGATCTTAGGGTTATGTGTTCTAGCCTCACATTGGGTGTAGACATTGCCCAAAAATAAAATCTTTAGCAAACAAACAAAAGCAAAGGTATTCTCACTTTCATGTCCAATGGCCTATGCCAGTAGTCACCTGACACCTTAGCTGCAACATACAGCTAGAACACCTACATGTGGCCTCTCTGAGGCTGGACTTCCTTGCTAGATAGATAGCCATCTAGATAGCTGGAGTCCAGGAGTGAGTGTCCTGAGAGGAAGAGGGAGAGACAGGCAGAAAGTGTATCACTTTGTAGGATCCAGTCCCAAAAGTCAGAGCAGGTCATTTCCATTGCATTCTATTTGTCAAGGCAAGTGTTCAAAGACAGGCACGTGACTCCACCACTTAACAGAGTGTGGCAAGGTTCTGAAGAGGATGAGGGGCCAGAAATACTGCTTAAGCCATTTTGGAAGATGCAATCTGCCATAAAAGGAAAGAATGAAAAAGAAAAAAGGAAAGAATGAAATGTCTTGAATTCTGGCTCTTTTATTTACCAAAATTAGTATGACCTTAGCAAGTGATTTCATCTCTTTTTGCATCATTTGTTCACTCTATCCTGAATTACAGTTGTCTCAATTCTTATTTTATCATGGGACAGAGAGCTTCTTAAGAGTAATACCCACATCTAGGTGTTTGTTTTCCTGGCTGTTCTGTTTTTTGTTCTGTTCTTTAATATTGCTGTAATGGGAAGCACAAACACATAGTCTGGGTTTAGTAAATATTTCTAATTCCTTATTTTATTAAAGGTAGGAGGGAGTTTCTCAGTAACTTTTCACCACTCGTGGACATCGCTAAAGAAGAAATCCCCTCTGGAACTGAATCTCACTGCCTGTTTTTCATCATTGTTCTGTGTTGATCTCAGCCTATCAATAACCAGTGTTGTGGCTGGACTGACCCTTGTGGTTCTTATTATGATTTCAAGATGCTCTCAGCAGTAACCACCAGGAAACTTTGAAAAAGAAAAAGTATATTACTTACAAGTCCTGGAAATTACATGGCACTCCTGAGGCCACACAGTGAGGTCATGGGTCGAGAGAAAAAGAGCAGGCCCGAGATTCTGCTTTTATTGGGGTTAAGGATGGGGGCCTAGGGTTTGAGGGCTCACTCTTTATTGGTGATTTTAAAACATAAATGTAGGGATCCCTGGGTGGCGCAATGGTTTAGCGCCTGCCTCTGGCCCAGGGCACGATCCTGGAGACCCGGGATCGAATCCCACATCGGGCTCCCGGTGCATGGAGCCTGCTTCTCCCTCTGCCTATGTCTCTGCCTCTCTCTCTCTCTCTCTCTGTGTGACTATCATAAATAAATAAAAATTTAAAAAAAAACATAAATGTAGGAATTTAAAGCACAGGGAGAGAAAAAAAAAAAAAAAAAACAAGCAGCCCACATGGTCAGTTATTGAAATCAACCAAGATCTTTAAAACAAAGGAGCCTGGGGGAGGGGGTAGAGGTGGGGGGTGGGGTTGGAGGTGGGGGAACAGGCATGCATGCCCTGGTTTTTTATCTAGAGTGAATGGCCCAATGTGTTTATTCAAGATAGCCATCTTGGAAGTGGATCAATCAAAACTGAAGTCAGATACTTGCCTCACAAAAAGAAAGCCAACTGCCGGGCTCTCACTACAACTCTCCACAGGCCAGTCCCTTTATCACATGACTTGTTACCACGTGGATGTGAAGCAAAGCCCAAACTCCAGGGTCCTCCCATCTCCTTATGCCCACGGTAAAATAGTCCTACAGCCCTTGGTCACTAGCTGCCTAAGGAACAGTCAGGAGGCCTGCAAAACAGCTGCAAAACAAAGCCTCATTCCCAAAGCAGCAGCAAACCCAGATCTGGTCACCGAGCCCCCAGGTCCAGTGCACCTGGAAAGCAGCTCTTTGTTGTAAATACAGGGGTACTACTGGAGCTATAGCAGATAGAATCATGTGACCCTTTGGCTCCACAGAAGCATTCGTTTGCTAATGAATATGCTAAAAGTTCTTTTAAAAAATTACCCCTGCCCATTTGGACAAGATTTGCTCACTATGCATTCACACTCCATTCCTCTTTGCTGCTTGCCCTGGAAGGAAGAAAAGAACAGGAAAACATCTTAGATTCTTTAAAAATGTCTCTTGGTTGTCTTCTGACATCCTGTTCAAGCCTTGTATTGTATTATTTCTAGCCTCCTGTGCTCTTTCCTCTCCTTCCCATCATTTCCAATTTTTTCTCCCCATGTTTTGCAGCCAACCTGCTACCACATTGTTTGGTGAAAGCCTCAGGCTATTGGCCCAGGTGCCTGCCAACTTGGGCAGTGATGGCCGATTTCATTAAACAAGGGAGCATGTCTAACCCAGAGGCAACCAGAAAATTTGTGTTGAGCACTAGTACCAATATCATTGTTTTTCTTCCAAACCACACAGTTTACAGGTCATATTATGGCATCCTCTCTCTAATCTGAAAAGACATTTTTTCATATATTTACAAATATAAAATTATGTTAACTGCCTATTCCTTCCTTCTTTTTTGGTATATTTTTTATTGGAGTTCGATTTGCCAACATATAGTGTAACACCCAATGCTCATCCCGTCAAGTGCCCCCCTCAGTGCCCATCACCCAGTCACCCCAGCCCCCCACCCACCTACCTTTCCACCACTCCTTATTCCTTTCCCAGAGTTAAGAGTCTCTCATGTTCTGTCTCCCTCTCTGATATTTTCCACTCATTTTCTCTCCTATCCCCTATAATCCCTTTCACCATTTTTTATATTGCCCATATGAAGGAAACCATATAATGTCCTTCTCCAATTGACTTACTTCACTCAACATAATACCCTCCAGTTCTATCCATGTTGAAGCAAATGGTGGATATTCATAGTTTCTAACAGCTAGGGAATATTCCATTGTATATATAGACCACATCTTCTTTATCCATTTATCTTTTGATGGACACTGAGGCTCCTTCCACAGTTTGGCTATTGTGGACATGGCTGCTATAAACATCGGGGTGCAGGTGTCCCAGCATTTCACTGCATCTGTATCTTTGGGGTAAATCCCCAGCAGTGCAATTGCTGGGTCGTAGGGCAGATATATTTTTAACTCTTTGAGGAACCTCCACACAGTTTTCCAGAGTGACTGCACCAGTTCACATTCCCATCAACAGTGCAAGAGGGTTCCCCTTTCTCCACATCCTCGCCAACATTTGTTGTATCCTAATTTGTTAATTTTCACCATTCTCACTGGTGGAGGTTGATTTGTATTTCCCTGATGGCAAGAGATGTGGAGCATTTTCTCATGTGCTTCTTGACCATGTGTACATCTTCCTCTGTGAAATTTCTGTTCATGTCTTTTGCCCATTTCATGACTGGATTGTTTGTTTCTTGGGTGTTGCATTTAATAAGTTCTTTATAGATCGTGGATACTAGCCCTTTATCTGATACATCATTTGCAAATATCTTCTCCCATTCTGTAGGTTGTCTTTTAGTTTTGATGACTGTTTCTTTTGCTGTGCAGAAGCTTTTTATACTGATTAAGTCCCAATAGTTCATTTTTGCTTTTGTTTCCCTTGCCTTCATAGATGTATCTTGCAAGAAGTTGCTGTGATTGAGTTCAAAAAGGGTGTTGCCTGTATTCTTCTCTAGGATTTTGATGGATTCTTGTCTCATATTTAGATATTTCATCCATTTTGAGTTTATCTTTCTGTATGGTGTAAGAGAATGGTCTAGTTTCATTCTTTTGCACGTGGCTGTCCAATTCTCCCTGCACCATTTATTGAAGAGACTGTCCTTTTCCCAGTGGATATCTTTCCAGCTTTGTTGAGTATTAGTTGACCATAGACTTGAGGGCCCATTTCTGGATTATCTATTCTGTTCCATTGATCTATGTGTCTGTTTTTCTGCCAGTACCACCCTGTCTTGATGTCCACAGCTTTGTAGTACAACTTGAAATCTGGCATTGTGATGCCCCCGGCTATGGTTTTCTTTTTCGATATTCCCCTGGCTATTTGGGGTCTTTTCTGATTCCACACAAATATTAAGATGATTTGTTCCAACTCTCTGAAGAAAGTCCATGGTATTTTGATAGGGATTGCATTGAGTGCATAAATTGCCCTCAGTAGCATAGACATTTTCATAATTTTTATTCTTCTAATCCATGAGCATGGAATGTTTTTCCATCTCTGTCTTCTTCAGTTTCTTTCAGAAGTGTTCTATAGTTTTTAGGGTATAGACTCTTTATCTCTTTGGTTAGGTTTATTCCTAGGTATCTTATGCTTTTGGGTACAATTGTAAATGGGATTGACTCCTTAATTTCTTTTTCTTCAGTCTCATTTTCAGAGTAGAGAAATGCCACAGATTTCTGTGCATTCATTTTGTATCCTGCCACACAGCTGAATTGCTGTATGTGTTCTAGCATCTTGGGGTGGAGTCTTTTGGGTTTTCAATGTACAGTACCACATCATCTGCGAAGAGGGAGAGTTTTAATAATTCTTTGCCAATTTGAATGCCTTTTATTTCGTTTTGTTGTCTGATTGCTGAGGCTAGGACTTCTAGTACTATGTTGAATAACAGTGGTGAGAGTGGACATCCCTGTGCTGTTCCTCATCTTAGGGGAAAGGCTCTCAGTTTTACCCCATTGAGAATGATATTTGCTGTGGGCTATTCATAGATGGCTTATAAGATGCTGAGGAATGTTCCCTCTATCCCTACACTCTGAAGAGTTTCGATATAGAATGGATGCTGTATTTTGTCATACTTTCTCTGCATCTATTGAGAGGATCATACGGTTCTTGTTTTTTCTCTTGTTGATGTGATCTATCACGTTGATTGTTTTATGAGTGCTGAACCAACCTGCACCCTGGGGATAAATCCCACTTGGTCATGGTGAATAATCTTCTTAATGTATTGTTGGATCCTATTGGCTGGTATCTTCATGAGAATTTTTCATTTGTGTTCATCAGGGATATTGGTTTATAATTCTTTTTTGTGGGGTCCTTGTCTGGTTTTGGAATCAAGGTAATGCTGGCCTCATAGAATGAGTTTGGAAGTATTCTGTCCCTTTCTATCTTTCGGAAGAGCTTTAGTAGAATAGATATTGTTTCTTCTTTAAACGTTTGATAGAATTCCCCTGGGAAGCCATCTGGCCCTGGACTTTTGTGTCTTAGGAGGTTATTGATGACTGCTTCAAATTTCTTGCTGGTTATTGGTCTGTTCAGGTTTCCTATTTCTTCCTGTTCCAGTTTTGGTAATTTGTGCTTTTCCAGAAATGCATCCATTTCTTCTAGATTGCCTAATTTGTTGACATATAGATGCTGATAATATGTTTTTCAAATGGTTTGTATTTCCTTGGTATTGGTTGTGATCTCTCCTCTTGCATTCATGATTTTATTAATTTGAATCCTTTCTCTTTTCTTTTTAATAAGGCTGGCTAATGGTTTATGTATCTTATTAATTCTTTCAAAGAACCAATTCCTGGTTTTGTTGATCTGTTCTACAGTTCTTCTGGTCTCTATTTCATTAGTTCTGATTGAATCTTTATTATTTCTCTTCTTCTGCTTGGTGTAGGTTTTACTTGCTGTTCTTTCTCCAATTCCCTTAGGTCCGAGGATAGCTTGTGATTTGAGTTTTTTCCATTTTTTTGAGGGAGGCTTATATTGCGATGTATTTCCCTCTTAGGACTGCTTTTGCTGTATCCCAAAGATTTTGAACGGTTCTCTCTTCATTTTTATTAGTTTCTATCAATTTTTTTAATTCTTCTCTAATTTCCTGGTTGACCCATTCATCTTTTAACAGGAGGCACTTTAACATCCACGTGTTTGAGTTTCTTCCAAATTTCTTCTTGTGATTGAGTTCTAGTTTCAAAGCAATGTGGTCTGAAAATATGCAGGGGACAATCCCAATCTTTTGGTATCAGTTGATACCTGATTTGTGACCCAGAATGTGGTCTATTCTGGAGAAAGTTACATGTGCACTTGAGAAGAATGTGTATTCAGTTGCATTCAGATGCAATGTTCTGTAAATATCTGTGAAATCCACCTGGTCCAGTGTGTCATTTAAAGCTCTTTAAGTGAGATGCCTAGGTGGCTCAGCAGTTGACTGCCTGCCTTCGGCCCAGGGCATGATCCTGGAGCCCTGGGATCAAGTCTCACATCAGGCTCCTTGTATGGAGCCTGCTTCTCCCCCTGCTTGTGTCTCTGCCTCTCTCTGTGTGTGTCCCTCATGAACAAATAAATAAAATCTTTAAAAATAAATAAATAAATAAATAATAAATAAATAAATAAATCTCTTTCCGTTTAACAGCTTTAAGTTTAAGTTTCTTTAGTGATGTTGTGCTTAGAATATCTGTCATTTGCAGAAAGTACTGTGTTGAAGTCTCCTACTATTAGTGTATTATTATCTAAGTATATCTTTACTTTGGTTATTAATTGATTGATATACTTGACAGCTCCCACATTAAGGGCATAAATATTCATGATTGTTAGGTCTTCTTGTTGGATAGACCCTTTAAGTAATACTGTCCCTCTTCATCTCTTACTACAGTCTTTGGGATAAACTTTGATTTATCTGATATGAGGATTGCAATCCCAGCTTTCTTTTGAGGACCATTTGAATGGTAAATGGTTCTCTACCCCTTCATTTTCAGGCTGGAGGTGTCCTTGGATGTAAAATGAGTCTCTTGTAGACAGCAAATGGATGGGTCTTGCTTTTTTATCCAGTCTGAAATCCTGCATCTTTTGATGGGATCATTTAGCCCATTCATGTTCAGAATAACTATTGAAAGATATGAATTTAGTGTCATCATAATACCTATTCAGTCTGGATTTTTGTGGATTGTTTCTCTGGGCTTCCTCTTTCTTTTACAGGGTCCCCCTTAATATTTCTTGCAAAGCTGGATTGGTTGTCACATATTCTTTCAGTTTCTGCCTATCCTGGAAGCTCTTTATCTCTCCTTCTATTCTGAATGACAGCCTTACTGGATATAGTATTCTTGGCTGCATGTTCTTCTCATTTAGCACCCTGTATATATCATGCCAGCCCTTTCTGGCCTGCCAGGTCTTTGTGGAAAAGTCTTCTGTTAATCTAATATTTCTTCCCATATAAATTAGAGATCTCTTGTCTCTCACTGCTTTCAGGATTTTCTCTTTATCTTTGGAATTTGCAAGTTTCACTATTAAATGTTGAGGTGTGGAATGGTTTTAATTGATGGGGGGAGGGAGCCTCTCTATCTCTTGAATCTGAATGCCTGTTTCCCTCCCCAAATTAAGGAAGTTCTCAGCTATGATTTGTTCAAATAGATTCTGGCCCCCTGGCCCTGTCAGCATGCTCTGGAACCCCAATTATATGTAGATTTTTCCTTCTGAGGCTATTATTTATTTCCCTTAACCTTTCCTTATGGTCTTTTAATTGTTTTACTCTTCTTTCCTCAGCTTCCTTCCTTGCCTTTGACTTATCTTCTATGTTGCTCACTCTTTCTCCCACCTCATTAGGTTAGGACCTCCAGTTTGGATTGCATCTCATTTAATTGATCTTTAATTTTGGCCTGATTAGATCTAAATTCTGCAGTCATGAAGTCTCTTCAATCTTTTATGCTTTTTTCGAGAGCCACCAGGGGCTTTATAATTGTGCTTCTGAATTGGCTTTCTGACATTCAATTGTAATCCAAATTGTGTAACTCTGTGGGAGAGTGTACTGTTTCTGATTCTTTCTTTTGTGGTAACTTCTTCCTTCTAATCATTTTGCTCAGTGCAGAGTAGCTGTATGAGTGGGCTGAGTCCAGAATATCAACCACTACCTAAGTAAATTTCACCCTAGGTGATTCTGACAAGGTCAGAGTCCAGAAACTGAAAAGAAAGATCAGAACTAAGTAAAACAAAAGGACCACTAAAGTGAAAAATAAATTTTAAAACAAAGTAATAAAAAATAAAAGGCCAAGAATATTAAAGAAGAAGAAGAAAAGAGAAAAAAGAAAAAGTAAAGAGGAAAGAAAAAGAAAAAAAGGAGAAGAAAAAAGGGGGGGGCTGGGAAATGGTGGTGGTGACAAAGTTGTAATGAAGGGAGAATGTAGTCTACCTAAAAGGTCCTAGAGGGCGATCCTCTGGGTCCTGAGTGTATTAAGTTCTCTATGTTAGAAGATGCTCAGTCCCAAATTTATATAAACCAGAAACATTGTGGAGAGCCCCACCACTGACCACCAAAACATAAATGAGATAAAAGAGGGGGGCAGAATGGGAAGGAAGAGAGAATATAATCTCACAGAATGAACCAGCACGGTATACCACTTGGTTCTGGGTGCATGCTGGTCACGTTTTAGAAGGTATTAACTTCCACCATTGTAGAACAAAATGAGGCAGAGAAAACAAAAAACACAGAACAAAACAAAACAAACAAAAAAAAATCTTGTATATCTCCCAAAAATAAATTGAGTATGTTGAAGGGACTCTAGAAGTGGAAAATATATCTAAGACCTGTAATTGTAGAAGTATGAAAGTCAAAAAAGAAGAAACTTAAAAATGAAGAGGTGGTAAAATATTGTAGTTAAGGTGGGAAAAGAGAAAAAATATTGGAAATTTATAGTCTTATGTAAAAACAAGTTGTACTGGAAAAAGGAAAAAGAAAAAAAAACAAGGCAGGGTATCCTCTGGTAAGTCCCTCCACTTCCCCTGGAGCTCTCCAGCGCGGCTTGGTCAAGAATTTGCTCTTCCCCTGTCTTCCAGCTGGTCTTCTGGGGGAGGGGCTGCTGTGCTGACTCTCAGGTGTGTGCACCTGGGGGAGCTGCCCCGCCCTTGCCAGGTGCACGGCTCAGTGGGAGCTGTTGATCCTGTGAGGCCCCTGCTCCCTTGGCGCCCCGCTCCATCCCAGGCACGGGGTGACACAGGAACAACCCCACTGGCGGCGGCCAGCTCTCCAGCCCTGGAGTCAGCTCCCCGCGTAACTCCCAGCTCCCAGTCCGCAGGGGCCTGGATGCTCGGGGGGCGGGGGCGCCGATCTGCACAGCTCGGGGCCGCCCGGGCCTCCGCCTGTCCCGGGGGAGCGCAGGATCCCGGCTGTGTCCCCCGCGCCCTGGGCTCCGGGGCCTGCGCCACTGGGATCGCTCCGGGGCCGCAGCCCCCTCCCGCGGAGCCGCCGCCTGAGCCGCCCCCGAGCTGCTCCCGGGCCCCACCAGGCGCGCTCCAGCCCTTTACCCGCTCAGCCCCGGGTGTGGGCGCTCTCCCCCGGGCGCCCCTCCTCTGTTAGTGACCCCGGGACCCTGGGGGCTCCACCGCCCCCCCTGGGATCCTGCCCGAGTTCCCTGCCAGCGCCTTTCCCTCGGGGAAGAACCTGGTGCGGATTTTTCAAGTTCCCGCTTCTCCGGGGGGGGCGGGGGGGGCTCTCCTGTCCCGAGGCTCCCGCCGCCCCCTTAGCCCGGCTCCTCGCGGCCCCTCCCCCACTGGATGCTTTTTTATTTTATCTTTCCCGCCTTCCTATCTTGTTAGAGGTGAAAACCCTTCTCTGTAGCGATCTGGCTGTTCTCTCTTGACATCTCAGATCGGATCGAGGTCGTAGGTGTTCAGGATGGTTTGAACGTTACCTAGGTAGGTTGCGGGGGCCGGGTGAGCTGAGGACCCTGCTCCTCCGCCACCTTGCCCCGCCTCTCCAATTCCTTCATTCTTAATAGGACAAGTTTTAAGCACTTCACATACATTGTTTTCCTTCATCTGCACAACCACCCTACAAGACTTTTTACATTTTACAAATGAGGAAACCAAGTTCAAGAGGTGAGCTAAATGGCCAAAGGTCTTGTGACAGGGTATGTGGCCAGTATTGCAGCACATTCTATCTGATGCCAAAGCCCATGCGTTTTCTTGTCTATACTGTTTAGACTGACAGAGGGGCATGTGTGACAAGCCCATTTCTTATCTCAGAGACTTTATAAATTTTGAGCTTTCCTGTTGACACAATAAATCAATTAATTAATAATGTTGCATTCTGATACTCAAAGTCATAAGAGACTATAGAATTCATCCAGTCAAACAATATGTGAATCATCTTTACAAGTGCTCCTCACATTGGTCATTCCACTTCTGTGGAAAGATCTCTAATGTTAGGGCACCTGGGTGGTTTAGTTGATTAGGCATCTGACTCTAGATTTCAGCTCAGGTTATGACCTCAGGGTTGTGAGATGGAGCCCCGCATCAGGCTCCATGTTGGGAAAACCATCCCTCTGAGGAAGAAACAGCCCATTACATTTTTAGCATTTGATAAAAATCTGTCCCCCAGGAGCTTCCAGTCACTCACCCTAGTTCTTCTGTCTGTAAGACAAGGCTAAGCCTGCTTACTCAGCTCCACCATCCTTCTGAGCCTTGCTTTACCAATGAATTGCTTCATAAACTGGGTTACTCTTGCCCATTCACTCTTGCCGGAATAAACTCCAGTTTGCCAATGACCATCACTATGTGGGACACCCAAGGATGTACCCAGAACTCAAACTAATTCTGACCAATTGAAATTCTATCCCATCCTCAAACAGGGTGGTAAGCATCTATTCTTACAGCCCCAGGTTGAATATGTTCTTTGGGCAGCCGCATGGAATCTTTGACTAATAGTAGCCTTTAGTCAATAAGAGATGTGAGTGAGGATGTTTCAGCCACACTTTGCTAGCCTAGGCTATTGGATCCCAGGGCAATAAGATCCCTCTTACTGATCTACACATAGTCTTACCTCAACAGAAATTGTTTGTCATGCCAAATATCTTATCCAAACTTGCACAGTGATTTTCATTCCTTGCCATGCAAGGGCTGCTCTCATTTCTTTTGCATGTAGAGAATGGATTGTTTAAATTTTGATCCAGTGGCAGTCAATGGATATCTAAAGAAGCAAAAAGAAAGACTCCTCACAGGCACAATGGGCATATCATCTCACATCAAACAGTTCTTTCACAGCACAACCCTAGGGTCCTTCTACTCAACAGTTATGCCTGACCACAAAATTGAAAGTATCTCTATTTTAACTCGAGGATAACCAAAATAGACTGGTGAATGGGAAGTAGCAATATGCTAGTCTTTCTTAAAATGCCCTGGTTCTAAATTAAATTGCTTATTTTTTTATTCTTTATATTTTAATTTAATTAGTAGTAATTGTGTCATGGTTCTTATAGAAATTTTTATTTTCTAGTTTTACAATCAAAAGTAAAGGGAAAATGCTTTAAAGTATAATTTTTAGAGATCAGCCAATAGGCTAGAAGCCCTCTTCCTGTCCCACTTACTCCGACCTTCTGAGTCAATCTGCATAGACAAAGAAACCTGAGCTATTGTGTAATCAATTCAGTCTTCTTACTTTACAAATGACAAAAAACAATGTACAAATGGGTTTAAATG
Source organism: Canis lupus dingo (assembly GCF_003254725.2). Lineage (NCBI taxonomy): Eukaryota > Metazoa > Chordata > Mammalia > Carnivora > Canidae > Canis > Canis lupus. Next base: position 13,203,909 of record NC_064276.1, on the reverse strand, counting down.
ACTTGTCCAAGTTTATAAGGAAAATAGAAGCTTCTAGCACACATCTTTCTTCTAACCACTGGTTCACAATATTAGTTCAAAGGAACTCAGAGAAATAAGAGATTCCTCTAGTGTAGGGTCTTTTGGAGAAATTGAAATTGAGAAGAATTTGTGTTCTTTTAAGATTTTATTCATTTATTTAGAGAGAGTAAGAGAGAAAGCATGTGAAAGGAGCAGGGGGCAGAGGGAGAGGGAGTGAGAGAATTTCAAGCAGACTCTGCTGTGAGCACCAAGCCTGCCACAGGGCTCCATCTCACCACCCTGAGATCATAACCTGAGCTGAAATCAAGAGTCAGGCACTTAACGGACTGACCCACTCAGGCACCTCAGAAGTACTTTTTAACCAAATCTTACTTTTTCACAAAAATAATATGTTAGCAATAGAAAACTTAGGAAATGCTGTAAAACACAAAGAAAGGTGATAGGACAATTACTCATAATCCCATCCTGTGAAGGTAATGCTACTGATACATTATTCTACAACATGTTTTTTTCCCAACATGTTTTTTGTTGTTTTCTATCACTATGATCACACTACCTATGAAGGAACAGTATAACTCAAGGCCTGCTCCATGTTGTAACAACTCTTCATAAATATCATTTTATGCTACATGATAGTCTTTGTTTTCCATAATCGTCTTAACTTTGCTCCAATTTTTGAATAATTAGGTAGCTGGGAAAGATTTAAATAAAGAGAGGAAAGGTATCTAGAAGAGGATATGTATTTACAGCAAATTACAACAGCAAGATACTCATTGACGTGTATTTGTGCTTTGAGGTTGTAAATGATCTTTCATTCTTTCTTTCGTGATACAGAAACACTAATAAGCACACTTATTGCTTATTGAACATCTTCCATGTGTTTCATGTAAATATATTTTCTTATTTAATCCTCATAATGACTAACCAAGATCATCATTGTATGTTCATTTTAAAGACAAGGAAAATGAGATCTAGAGGAGTCAAAGGTCTAGCAGAAGGTCAGTGATGGAGTCATATTTGTTCCCAGGCCCATCTGAGGAGAGAGCTGCTTTTCTTAACCACTCTAATACATACCCCAAGTTTCTCATGAAACTTACCATCAGGAAGCTATTTTAAAAATGAAAATGGATTGCCAATAGCTCATTTCTGGTGTAAGCAGAAAACTTATTCCCTGTAGAGTGTCAAAAACAATCCATAAAATCCCAGAACAGCTGAGAAAATCATCAATACATAAAAATCCCTCAGTCTTATCTACAGTGGTGAAAATTCAACTATGTTTCAGGTTTCCTGAAAAATGATTAGAAATAGAAAAAAGAAGCAGTGTTAATTGCAGTTATGTGAATGAAGCCTGGATTCTGAGGCTGGATAAAAATTGATTGTGCTAAAAGTAGTCATCTGTAATTAAATGAATCTGTGCTGTGCACTTTAATTAGCAGAACTTATTCTAAGTGGTAACAGTAAGTCCTGGTGTATCTCATTAAATGAAAGCCTGGCAGCCTCACCTTCACGGAGGTCCTGTTGTCTACCACAGTCTTATTTCTGCATCCATGGCTCTAATCTGAAGCTGCAGGAAAAGTGATGCATCCTTTTGTAATCAAGATGTACACGTTATGAAATCATTCTTTCATTCAGAAGACTTGGGAAAATCAGTAAATGTTATAAAATTCACTTGTAGATTTATCTTAGTTTCTATGCAGACAAGTTGCACCTATGCCTTTGAAAAGCTATTCAAGAAGATGAGTCTCCAAAAATATTTTCCAAATTTTTTTCCAAATTCCTTAGTATCTAAATATTCAGGTTTCTGGTATTTAAAAAAGGATAGCTATTTGTTCTTTTTTATTGTCATTTTGAACTTTAAAAAAAATTAGAACAGCAATGCATAGTCATAGAAAATTCGGAAAGTGCAGAGAAGTATAAAGAAGCAGAAAAAAAAATCGCCCATCATCCATTCAAAGACAGATTACTCTTAACACGGCAGCATATTTCCTTCTAGATTTTCATTAAGCCATTGCTTTAGTATACCTGAGATCATTCTGTTTGCATAATGCGGTATTCTACTAAAAATTGCTAAAGAAGAAATTTGGAGTTTTACTCCTAACCTTAACCTGGATAAGTGGTAGCCATTCCATGTGCTTCTAGCATCTTAGACACAGTCAAGGTGCCTGCTGCTCTGACCCTTCGTCAAGGGGAGGCCTCTGCTGAAGGGACAGGACCCATCCCTGTGGGAGGAAGGAGTATTGTGGACATAATAAAGGAGAATTACAGGGCCAGACTGGGATTAATCACACTGGGCTGGCCCTTATTCTTTGAACATTTATATCCAGAAGAAATAAGCTTATAATTATCATTCAGAGTAACTTTGAAGAGTTCCCACCATAGAGTAATGACACGAGGGTCACGTAGAGGGTAAAGTAGAAGGTAAGGCTAGAAGGACTGAAAGGTCAAGGGAAGCCTTGATGGTATGTCAGCAAGTCACAGGACTTAGAATCATAGAAATTGAGATTTGCAGGTAAGAGTATGCATCTCAGTCCCAGATTCAGGTGTTTAAGCAACAATATCCCTTGTTTTCTTTAAAGAAAATTAAGTGGTTTGCAAGCACCTCTCTTACACTTAGTCTTGGACACCAATTATGTGGTGCCAGAAATCAAGGACAGAGTCTCCATTTTCTTGTCTGTCATGCTGATGGCTAACAGCCAACAAGCCCCAAATGGGTCCTTGAAATCCAGGTTCTGCCAATGTCCCTGCCATGTTGAAATCAGAGTTGAAGTCAGCCCCCAGTCATACCCTCTGTCACCCTCTTGGAAGTCAGGCCAATTCACAAGGAAAAACTTAAAAGCTCAGCCCCAGTCTCCCACTCATCTCAGAATCCACGACCCTTCTTCTCTTTCCCACCCCGGGGAAGTTCCCCTTCATCTCTTAGTTCTTTAAAATATTTCCCATTTTTCCTCACACCAGGACACCCAAAGTCCTCTCTTCGGGCTCAACAAAATAGAAGCCAACCAGGGACAGTTCTGGCAGAAAATTGCTGCCTCTGTCCTCCCCTGAAGTAAAGCAGAGCAAATGACCTGGTTTTGCTTTTGGAAAACATAAAGGAAAATTATAAGGAGAAAAACACAAAGTAATATTTTTCCAAAAAAAATCAGCCTGCCATAGACAAGACTTTGACTAAGAGGACTCAAGTTCACATCAAAAGCCAAGGTCCTTCATTCTTTAGCCCCAGGAGGCCCTTTTTGCCATAGGTGATAAGCATGGGCTTGGAAGCCACACTGGGGTTCTGATCCTATGCAATCCCAGCTTTGTGACCATGATCAATTTTCCCCCAGCACAGTGCCTGGCACAGAGTAGGGTCAACTAATGTTATTCTCCTTTGTCCATAGTCGGCTGCTTACCCAAGTCACTTGGCCATCCAGTCCCAAAGCCATTGCTCTAATTCCTCATATCCTGAGAGCAACTCTAAGACCATCCCTCCTAAAATGTGTGCCCAGTACCCACACTTGAAATGTTCAAGTAATGGATTTTTAGCTGAATTTGGTATACATGATCCTCGTCCTTCAGATGGTAACTATTTTCCCGCTGGAGAAAGTCCCAAATAATCCAATTCAACACTCTGACCACTAAGTACCCTCCAGGAGCTCTTCAACCATGAGTATCATTGGAGGTGGCCAGTTTGAACATTTTATTCCTCCTCAGAATTCATTTTGACCTCTGAGGAAAATTGTCTTTCTAGAAATAAAGCAGGTGACATAGCATGTTCTTAAATTCATCTCTCTTTATTTCTCCTGTCTACTAGTCAGATACAGAGTTTTGGGATAAGATGCAAGCAGAATGGGAAGAAATGGCCCGGAGGAACTGGATATCAGAGAATCAAGAAGCTCAGAACCAAGTTACAATCTCGGCTAGTGAGAAGGTGACTGATTCTGTTCTTATACATGCTGACCAGTTTTCTCAACCTCTTTGCATGGTATTTTTATAAAGTAGTCATTAACTATTTTGCAAAAAAATCAAGAATCAAACAGACAAACCGATCCCAGTCTGACCTAGAAGATATTCTGGTGGATGAAAACAATACAATTAGCCAATGTGCAAAGACAGCAAAGCTGGAATGAAATACTCTTAGTTTTATTAATTCTAATACAGTTTGGCAGCCAACAAGAACTTGCATCTTGACTGCTGGCAAATACTGACATTGAGAGTGTGTTGGAACAAGAACTGGCTAATCTCATAATACTTTTTGTCAGCCATTCACATGAGCCGTGTGAATGAGCTAACAGAAATGGTATCGGTCGATAGTGGAGTGAAGTAGGGGCTTAGATCTCTATTTCACAGGTGGTCCTTACACAGCTAACAAAGAAACTCAGTGGAAAAGATACCCTTCACACCCTTCACACCCTTCACACAGCAGGTCAAGTCCCAAGGGGATTCCTCAAAGATACTCCCCTGAAAGGAGCCCCAGCAAATGTGTGAGTTCAGTGAAGAACCAGCCAAATTACCCACAAAGTCCCAGTTGCCTTTGGGTTTAAGCTTTTAAAAACATTTGGCGGGAAAAAATTAATATAAATACATACATACATACATACATACATACACTTGGTGAAGAGGTGAGGAGCATTTAAAAAAATAAATTTAAATGACTTGAAAGAAAAAGATATGGAATTTCCTTACTCAAGGAAAAACCATATATACACAAATAAGTGTGTCTTATGGATTTTTTTTGTGGTAGAGGAAATCTCAATTAATAGCTCTGGATAGCTTCCATTTGTTCAATCCAAAATATTTACCCACCTAGCAATAGATACGATGATGAATAGTTTCCAATCTTAGGGAATTTTTAATCTACAGTCATTAAACTGTCTTCTCCTAGTATTCTCTGCCCCTCAGTAGGTTAGGTAATCTCATAAAATCGGAGCAACTATCTTATTAAAAATAACTCTTTTCCACAAAGAAATAAAAAATGAGCAAGAAAAAGAAAACATTGCTACAGATTGTCAGACTCTAGGCTATAAATCATGCCCCCGAGGCATGGGTGGACCCCTGAGCTCCTCACCCCTGGGACCCCATATATGTAACACCACTACATAAACTAGTTATACCCTGTGGCTTTGATAAGGGGGTTTGTCTTTCTCAGCAACAATAGAGAACGGAAGTCTCCATTTAATCTATTTTAAAACCTTAGTAGCACTATTAACAGACTAGCTTATTTGTATCTATGAAATCAGAAGGGTATTGTGATCATCTATGCTAGTAAGGCTGCAACAAATAATTTCTCTCAGATATTTCCAATGAGGGTTTAACTTGGGACAAACTTCTCAAAAGCAATTCAGTTATACATATCAAGGGCCTCAAAATAGTTCATAGTCTTCAGTCTAATAAAGCTGTCTGGAAGCCTATCCCAAGGTAATCATATGCAGACAAAAATTTGCAATGAGGGTTTCACTGTAACTTTATTTATGATAACAAAAAAAATAAAAGTAACTTGAATGCCCAAAAGTAGGAGCTTGATTAAATATGTTTTGGCACGGGATCCCTGGGTGGCGCAGTGGTTTAGCGCCTGCCTTTGGCCCAGGGCGCGATCCTGGAGACCCGGGATCGAATCCCACGTCAGGCTCCCGGTGCATGGAGTCTGCTTCTCCCTCTGCCTGTGTCTCTGCCTCTCTCTCTTTCTCTGTGACTATCATAAATAAATAAAAATTAAAAAAAGAAAAATATGTTTTGGCACAATGTAAATAGTTTTAAAAACTAAAACTAAGTGGGGCTTAAGCTACAAAGCTGCATATATGCTATGAGCTTATTTGTTTAATTTATATATTCATAGAAAAATATTATTTGTACATTCTGTATAATTTCAGTTTTTTAAATAAAAGATCTATAACTTTAAGACATGCATTCTCAATGGGGCAAATATAGGCCCCTGGGGGCAAAAACTGGTCCAAGGAGCAAGAAGATAAAAAAATATCTTAGATAATAGAATGGTTTGTAGCTCTCCAAAGGGTCGCAGTATATATACATACAGATTATAGTATGTGGCATTTAACATTTCAAGGCAATTGGATGGTTGCACTTAGCAAAAATACATCCAAAACTTGGTATTTTTTAAATCTTGGGGGAAATGACTAAAACAAAAAAAGCAAAACAGTAATAGAAAACAACTCAAAAATATTAGCAGTGATATTTAAATTGTGGCATTATGGGTGACTATTTGCTTCTTTTTTATATTATTCAATAACAAAATACTATCCTCTAAAATTTATATAATGAAAATGTACTACATTCAAAGGAAGGACTAAAAACCAGTCATTTAAGTTAAATTATAAATAATTTAAATTAAAATTCAAAAAGAGCTCTGAATATAAGAATGAAGAGATTAACCAATGGATCTCATATTGCCCTTTTCCGTGTTGTAGGGATATTACTTTCACACTGAAAATCCCTTCAAGGACTGGCCTGGAGCATTTGAAGAAGGCTTGAAAAGACTGAAGGAAGGGGACCTGCCGGTCACCATCCTGTTCATGGAAGCAGCGATTCTTCAGGACCCAGGAGATGCAGAGGTATTATTTTCCCTTCATCCTGCTAAGCTCACCAAGTGGTGGCATGTGAATGAGGGACAGAGGACACCACAGAGCTCTACCAAATAAAGGCTCCCAAAGGAGTTAACCTGGCTTACTCTGCTGTGTGTTTATAAGTTACAAATAGGTATCTGTCCTCTAACCAAATGGCAGTATTTATAGTGTCCAAAAATAAGAGAGTGGGGTCAACCAAAATTGCCAACTGGGAGGCTCAGCAGTAGTTTTCAGGGGGCACGGCACAGTTTTGTCATGAGCCACAACATCTCTCACCCTTGGTTAACTCACTCAGCATTAACTGAGTACATACTGTGTCCCAAAAATTGTGCCAGGCACTGGCTTTGTATATGGAAGAGCTGGAAAAAGGAAACTTGGAAAGATACATTTGTGGTCTATCTGAAGAGACAAGCAAATAAATCAATGCCATGTAATAAATGCAATGTCAGAGTATGCACAGGATGCTAGGGGAGCAGAGAGCAAGGCTTCTGAACGGGCCTCCCTCTACAATTAAATCTGAAGCTGAGTTTTGAAGGAGGAGGGGGCTTAATTAAAGATAGCAGAGGGGTATTAAGAGGAAGTGGTTTGTGTGTGGGCAGTGGAGCATGAAACATCATTCCAGGGAAGAGAGGGGAGGAGATGATGACAGGAGAGGAAGAGGCAGGTAAGAGCCTAAACCTCAGGAAAGCCAAGGGAACCACTAGGGACTCTACTCAGCAGAGGGATACAATCAGATCTTCATGTTCTCTGAGGTGTGGAAGGTGATGGAGACAGAGGCCAGGAGACCACCCAAAGAGGCTTCCGCCATCTGACCTCAGTCCACTATATTTTCAAACCTGCGAAGGACTGTAATAAGATAGTGGCATGTGTGACGTCTTTTTTTAGTTTGGAGGTAATTTTCAGGAATTATGTTATAAAGAATATTCCTCATCAGGAATTTGCAGAAATTTTAGGGAAGGCTATATATGGTGCCAAGATAGCAATATAGAATAATGGTTAAGATTCCAGGCTGTGCTGTCCTAACCATGTGGGTTCAAATCTCTGCTCTACCACTCATGAGCCATGAGCCCTGTGACCTGGGACAGGTCATTTAAACCATCTCAGTTCCATTTCTTCATATGTAAAATGGAAATCACAATTATAATGACTAGCTCATTGGGTGTTATGAGGATTAAATTAGTTCATACAAATAATGTGCTTAGTTCAGTGCCTTGGTGCATCAATAATCCCTTCATTATTATTGTTGGGTGTACTTAAAGTTTGTATAGGAAGGATGTGTAAACTGATCACTAGGCTAAAGTTCTGATATCTTGTTAGTCAAAAGATTGACAGTGAAATGAGATTGAACTGAGAATTGGAACTGTGAACCAAAATATTGGAATTTTTAAGAAGATATACAAATTACTGTGGAAGAGAAAGTCATTTGTTATGTCAGATTCATAAATGAGAAGATTAGAGCACTGAGTAACTAATGGTTCCCAATCAAGGATCCAGGGTTTCTGAATCTTGGAGACCCCAAAATTCAGATAACAAACAATCTATGAACAGTGAAAATGACATCATGCTCAAAGGCTAGTGAGAAACTCTCAGACAGTGACTGTTTCATCAAGCTTAAGAAGCATTCTAAGATGGGGCACCTGGGTGGCTCAGTGGTTGAGCGTCTGCCTTGGACTCGGGTCATGATTTCAGGGTTCCGGGACCAAGTTCTGTATCAGGCTCCCCATTGGGAGCCTGCTTTTCCCTCTGCCTATGTCTCTGCCACTCTCTCTGTGTCTCTCATGAATTAAAAGAAGAAGAAGAAGAAGAAGAAGAAGAAGAAGAAGAAGAAGAAGAAGAAGAAGAAGAAGAAGAAGAAGAAGAAGAAGAAGAAGAAGGAGAAGAAGCATTCTAAGATGTATGGAAAGTGAAACCAAAATAGGGGCTGCTGTGTGTACATTTAAAAGATTAAGAAGAATCACAGACTTGGGGGGGATAATCAGTATTTTTTATGGGTTTATGTGGCATCAGTAACAATAACTAAGGATGGGAAAAGTCAATATAATTTTTACATCTTCTGGATGACTCTATGTATCTTCATATAGTTTTGCTTTAAAATGTCTGTAGGCAGGAGAGTTATGTACTCCCCAAATTCTTTCAAATCCATAAGGATAAGTGTAGGCTATAAAATTATGTATGCATTATATTGCATTTTCTATGTGCTTTATACTTTTCATCAGTGATATTAGAGCAGTGAACACATTAGAGTGGAGGATTTTGTTTTATCTTCCCTATTTCCTAAATTATCTGTTAGCTCCTATAATAATAGTTAGACTTGCATTTATAAAAACTTATTTTATTTTGTACATCTTGAGATTCCTTACTTTATAAAGTCTAGACTCTTGAGCTACATTTTTGGGTTATTTTACATCCCTTTTCCCCATAAATGCCTAATTTTATATATTTATCTCTTGGTTTTATGACACCCAATATCATGAAATCTCAGATACTCAAATGTTTCCATGGGTCACAGGAGACTAAATGCTGAGAATCTGTCAATAATGGCAAAGGATCTTGACCCAGATGTCTGAAGAGCCTTTGATTAAAGAAATGCTTGTGATATTTTTCCCTTTTTCAAGACTCTCACATCTGAGACAGGTTATTCTGCATAGAGGGGTCTAAAGCACATGAGTGAATCTGCTTCCTCTTGCAATGTTGACCTCAGTTGTTTTTTGTAGGCATGGCAGTTCCTCGGGATAACCCAGGCAGAGAATGAAAATGAACAAGCTGCTATTGTCGCCCTCCAGAGGTAGATGAAGCTAAATGTAAAATCATGGGTGGGGTAGACACTTGTTAATGGCCTTCCTGTTTATCTTGTCTTTTGACCCTTAAGTACAAAGAATTTGGCCAGGAGAAGTGCTAAGATGCTACATATTACACTAAGCTGTAGGAAACAAGAATTTATGAACAAATAATATTCCTAAATCGCAGTGTTTTGTCAACCACAAATCAGTTGACCTTCATTGGCACAAAAGTGTTTATGTCAAAAGCGATCATAAAATAGACTTATTACATATATAGTCCCTCTTAACTTTCTAGCCTTCTGCACACTTGAAAGTTGTTTTCAGGAAAAACATACTCAAAATAATCTCTGTAATTTTAGGTCCATGTGTCTATAGAGAATCTCCTAAAATAGCTTCAGTGACCTGCAAGTGTAACTACTAAGCCCCTGACTAAAAGTCTAGACTACTTTGGGTGGATGTAGCATCACACTTTACTTGATTAGAACCCCCGTGTAAACCCTGGAAAAATCACCTCTACTGATTCGACTTCTCCTTTCCCTTTACAACATGTAATCCCTATATAATCTCTCCCTACAGCACCTATGTAGGTACAGTGTAGGGTTTGCTACACCAAATCTACTCCAGGGACTACCAGTTTCATTATCATCTGGGAGCTTGTCAGACCTGCCCAGCCTCAGGCCCACCACAGGCCAACTGTACTACATAATCTGCATTTTACCGGATCCCCAGATGATTCTCATGCCAGAGGCCAGTGGAATAGCATGAGGAGGAGGAGCTGTAACCTGTGCCTTCTATAAACCCACATCGGTAGTCTAGAAACACAGGAATTTATCTCTTCTTTATAAAACATTGTACAGCCTTTCATCTCTGAATATCCAAATTTACCTCAAGTCAGTTTGCTTTGTGGATCTGATATGTTTAATACATCAATAGCAGAGCTTCGCTAAAACAATGCTATCCTCTCCTCATGAAATAAACTTCTAGTAAATTTTGTGCAAGGATTAGCCACCTTTTTTATAGTTTTAAAGCCATATATTAAATTATCAGAACTAGCGCTCATCGAGATACGTTTTAACTTTCTTACCAACATACTTAGGTCCCAATTTTCACATAGATAAATATGGTATCGCCCAAAGATTTAACATAACTTAGCCATGCTTTTGCACCATTTAGTTAATAAAGACCTTTAATTTCCTAAAAAACTGTTAGACCCTGGCTCAGGAATAATCTGAAATTGGCTATTTATTTATTTACCTATTTATTTATGCCTTCTTGCAGGTGCTTAGAATTACAGCCCAACAACCTGAAAGCTTTGATGGCTTTGGCTGTGAGTTACACTAACACAGGCCATCAGCAGGATGCCTGTGAAGCTCTAAAGAATTGGATTAAGCAAAACCCAAAGTACAAATATCTTGTGAAGAGCAAGAAGGGATCTCCTGGCCTTACCCGGAGGATGTCCAAGTCTCCAGTTGATAGGTATCTTTCTAATTAAATTACAGTCGGCAGTAAACACCTATTTACACAGTCACCATAAGGGTAATGAACAAGCCTCACCAGTACCAATTCCAGTGTGGTTGTAGGACTGCTAGAAGAGCAATCTGATGGAAAAGATTGATGCTGGGACCAGAACCAACGAACAGACATGTGATCAAGATTGTGGGCACTCACAGATATCCAAGTACCATAATTTAAAGCAAAATGCCATGGACACATAATTAACCTAAAATAAATTATAAAATTTGCCAACCTCTAGAAAGCCTGAGAATTGGGTATGAGGAAAAACGGAAGTCCTTTCTTCTAGGGATTTTGTTTCTATCAGCAATAAATCATGACGTTAAATTCATCCTCACGGAGCCCTGAGGTTCTCCACATTGGCACTCACAGGGTCAATAGAACTCTCCTTGTGAAGACCTTCCTTAGCACAGTCTGTTTCTGTGTACAATGAAATAATTCATGAAAATCAGCAGGTATTTTTTTTAATATGCAGTATGAATAGTCCTTCTCATTAAGCGAAGATCTCTTAAGCAAGATTTTTCCAGCCTGTAATGTTCTCTTGGAACAGAGGACATAATAACAAATAATATATGTTCAGACTATTTGGAATACACATCTCAATTTTTTTCCCTTGTAGCTCTGTTTTGGAAGGAGTTAAGGAATTATATCTGGAAGCTGCCCACCAAAATGGAGATATGATTGATCCAGACCTACAGACAGGTCTGGGGGTTCTGTTCCACCTGAGTGGAGAGTTTAATAGAGCAATAGACGCATTTAACGCTGCCTTAACGGTTCGGCCAGAGGTAAGTACACAACAAGAAACCCTAAGGTTCTTTGTTAAAAATAAGTTCTCACAGGCTACACTCTGCACATTTCTGCTGCGTCTTATTTCCCTGCATCCAATGGTTTAAAGTGATCGGGATTAACAATATGCTACTGTGGCTGTTAATACTCAGGTACTTCAAATAGAAACATGAATTGCCTGACAGCATCCAACGTAGCTGCTCTTTGTTGAACTAATGTCATTTCACAAAGTCATTCATACCATTTTTTGAGTAATTCACCACCATCACGGTCCCTATCCGTGAGCCCTGGATAAATTTTAGCCAGCATCCTTCTTCTTGCAAGAAAGATGGGAGTACCCTGCCACTGTGGCTCGTGCCAGTTTTTAGCTCTGATTTTGTCATCAGGACTATTCCTTATGGAACCGTCTCGGGGCAACGTTGGCGAACGGAGACCGCAGTGAGGAAGCTGTGGAGGCCTACACACGAGCCCTGGAGATCCAGCCAGGCTTCATCCGATCCAGATACAACCTGGGAATCAGTTGCATCAATCTGGGTGCCTACAGGTATAGTAGGGTGGTAGGCTGAGGACCAGGAGCCACACTCTCAGGGCTCAGGTGGGATAAACAACCTGAAAGATTGTTTCCCCAGTGAAAATACCTCCTTTTATAGGAGTAGCCCTCCTCCTCTTATTAAGGGTACATTTGAACCTTTGCATCCGGAGGCCTGTTGAAGCAGGAACAATTTGCTTCAGTGTTTCTCAGTCTTTGCAGAACAGCAAACACAAAGGCATCTTGTGAAATGCAGATTCCCAGGCCCCTCCCCCAGAGACTTCCATTCAGGCAGCCTGGGTTGGTGCAAGTATTAATGCCTCCAAGGGCAACTCTTTGAGAAACTTGAACAGTTCATTTCCCAGGTAAAGAAAAAGGGAACCTTGAGGGGTGGGGGCAGGAAGACTCAGCAAAATGACTTAAGAAGGTCTAGGGCCAGTTTTGGGCAAAGCACAACCAAAAATCCAGGTTGTTTCAAACTACTTTGCCAATAAGGTTAGTTAAAATATTTTAAAGAAAAAATTTTTTTCTTTAAAAAAATTTTAAATGGTGGGTTTATGGCTTAAAATGTCTTTCTTGTTCTCTTATCCCTCATCATCCAGTCTATAACCTATATCCTTTTTCCTCACCAACTGAATCCCTAAATGACCTTTATTTCTTTTGGGTAATGAACATATAAGTAAGGAGCACCTGGGTGGCTCAATTCATTCAGCATTTGTCTTCAGCTCAGGTAGTGATCTCAGGGTCCTGGGATCAAGCCCCCACATCAATCTCCCTGTTCAGGGAGGAGTCTACTTCTCCCCCACTGTGTGCACTCTCTATCTCACATAAATAAATAAAATCTTTTTTAAAAAAAGTAAGTATAGGTCATTTTTCTTTCTTTTTCTACTTTTCATGCTTTCTAAATAAATAGGTATTACTTTCACAATTGGAAGAAAGAAAACTGTTGGTTTTAAATCCCATAAAAAAACATAAACCCTTTCTCATTCTCAAAAAGAGCCAGGTTTTTAGAATCAGAAAAGCTTCAAATCACAGCTCTGCCATTTACTGGTTTTGTGACACTGGGCTCATAACTTTGAGCCTCAATTTCTTCAACATGCTTTAAAAAAAAGTAGTAAAATAATATTTAACCTACAGGATCCTTGTGCAGATTAAATGTAAATTGCCTAAGCATGGAGCCATAGTTGGTATTTGTTATTATGATTATGATCATTGCTGTCATCTTCAGTATCCTTATTATTATTATTCAGATAAGTCATCAGAGAGCTACATACCCGGGGTGCATCCTTTTGACATCCGAAGAACTACTGTTTTTGAATTGCATTTGGGGATTGTGCCATTGGCAAATATTGAGGTTTCAGAAGCTGATTGCTTCATTTATACTTAGAGAGTCTTAGAAAGAGCATTGTTCACTAGATTACTCCAGTCCTCTAAGAGGACCTTGCTCAGGTTAAAACCAGGAATAGCTGAGTGACTCCAGAGCAACTGGTTTGCTTTATTTTATGGACATTGTGAAGGGAGCCGCTGCAGAGACTCACTTTGCACCAGCCACCCAAAGGGCCACAGGGGAGCCTGTGCAGCCTCCTCACACATCAGCTGGCCAAGGCCTGACAATGTCTGCTTTGTATACTAAGTTCATTCCTGGTCTGGTCTGATTTTCCTAACCTGAATTTATCTTCATTAGTCATTTATTTTCTCTATTGTGTATGTATATTTTATGAGATACTGTAATTCCTATGTTTGGAACAGGAGAGATGGAAATAAATATGTATATACATGGAAACATATTAAACACAATTAAAGGAGGCTTTTAGAAAGCTTCTAGATGAGTTTTTCTTACCTGTGACTTCTCATTACAGTGTATAAAGCAATACTTGAGAGGCCAATAAAATACTTTCTTGACATTCACAGGTGTAAGACTCACTAGGGCAACCGTTTGCAAGAGGCCGTGAAGGTCTCTGTAGGTGGAAATGGGAAAATCTACTGAGGGAGAATGTTTAATCCTTAAACAGAAAGTCACCTGAACAGGAGCAAGTCAATTTTAGAGTTGCCAAATAAAATGTCCGGTTAAATTTTAATTTCAGATAAAGAGCAAATACATTTTTAGAATAAGTATTTCCCAAATATTGCATGGGACATGCTCATACTAAAAATAATTAACTGTTTATCTGATATTCAAATTCAACTGTGTATCTGTATTCTTACTTGGTAAATCTGGCAACCTTGAACAAATGACTACTTCAAAGTTTCAAAACATCTTGGCTAAGATTTTTTTTTAAGATTTTATTTCTTTATTCATGAAAGACAGAGAGAGAGAGAGAGAAAGAATGAGAGGCAGAGACACAGGCAAAGGGAGAAGCAGGCTCCATGCAGGGAGCCAGACATGGGACTCGATCCCAGGACTCCAGGATCACTCGGCTAAGATTTGTGGCTCTTTTATTTTCATCCAGATGTGGAAAATCTTGTTAAGTACTAAATATTTTGTATTTTTTTCCCCTGAGGAAAAAAGACTCTTGAATGAGATGTAATTCTGAAAATAAGTTTAACTCAAGGTTTAAGTGGATAGTTAGGAAATAATAACCCTCAACAGAGATGTGACTTGGAAAAAAGCCATGAGCTGGTCCATATACTCCCATAACCACCAGTCTTGGGACATCTCCCTTAAGAACTATAGATTGTCTGTGTACAGAGCTATAACCCTTTTGTCATTGCACATTTTCTATATAGAGTCAAAGGCAAGCCCTTTCCCAGTCCTGTATAATTGAAATAAGGAGAGTAAATTGTTAGTATGAAACCTGGGTGTGGCATAAGATGCTACTCCTCTGTCAGTAGGAGCTCCAGAGTAGGATTTAGGTAAAGAATCTTAACCTTTTGAAAAATGAGGGCCTCATGGGGCACCTGAGTGGTGCAGTCAGTTAAGCATCTGACTCTTGGTTTTGGCTAGGTGATGCTCTCAGGGTCCTAAGATGGAGCCTCGTGTAGGGCTCCATGCTCAGTATGGAGTCTGCTTAAGACTCTCTTTCCCTCTCTCTGCCCCTGCACACCTCTCACCTTGCTCTCTCAAATTAAGAAGTCTTTAAAAAATAAAAAATAAATTTTAAAAAAAGTGAGGACCTCTTTTTAATGAAAACACAGATCAAATCTCCTGTGATGGTAATTTTTTAGTATTAATATAAGGAGGGAAAGATACCATAAAATGAGGAATGATTTTACATGAATGCACTTTATTAATCAAGTCATACACGAAAAGCTTATTCATACACATATGTGTGAAACATTTGAAAACTATTCACACATATACATGTACAATCTTCTGAGCACCCAGAAAGGACTCTGTGTTCCCAAGTTGAAGAACAAGTTTAGACTATCTTCATGGGAAAACCTCATGCTAGCATGTTAGACTATTCTGTTTCTCTCCGTGTCCCTCAGAGACCATTGCCACGTGCTTGGGAGCTAGGAGCAGCCTGTGCACGTGCAGATTCCAAGATCTTCCTCCCCCAGAGTTCTCACAGGCCTAGGATGATGAGAGGAAATGGAGTCATTGTCATTTGAGCTGCCACCCTGTGACAAAGAAGCCACAAAGGGCCTCCAAAGTAAACTCCACATGTGCATCTGCTTATAAACCCTCTTCTCTTGCTCAATTACTAAACATCCAGAAGAGAGGACAATTAGAACCCTACTCCCTTCCATTAACCAGGTCATCATGCACAGTGCAACCATTTCCCAATTGCCCTTTATTTCCAGGCGGATCTAACAATACAGATGAACAAATACCTGGACGATGGGCATTGGACTCAGAAGTTCAGCTTCACTTTAAAGCTTCTTACCAGATACTTGATAATGACTACCTTGCAGGATTAAGTGGGATCAAATGTGGGAAAAGCTTTTAAGAAGAACGAAGCAGATGCAAATTAAAGCAGTATTATAACTCTTAGCAAAGAAAGACCAATTTGTCAGATATAGAACCCATACTTCCAGTGACAGGGGTCCTGAGAGGGCAGAGCCAGCGGGCACACATGACACACAAGCAAGAGAGCAGGTGTGGCCAGGAAGAGCCGGAAGACCTGTGGACAGCATCTGATTCAGCGAGTCACAGACTTTGTGTTCTCAGGACCCCTTTATGCTTTCAACAATTATTGAGGACCTCCACGGGCTTTTATGTGGGTTATGGCCATCAATATTTACCATACTAGATGTTAAATTGAGAAAAATTTAAAAGATTCATTTAAACATAATAATTAACTACATGTTAGCATTATCTATTCTATGAAAAATATTTATTTCCCCCCAAACAAAAATGTGCTTGGTGAAAAGAGTGGCATCGTTTTACAATTTTGCCGATTTTTTAAATATCTTGCTTAATAGAGACAGATTTTCATATCTGCCTCTGCATTCAATATATTGGGATTTCACACATCGTGCAATCACTGGAAAATTTCATTGTACATTAATGATAAAATCAAAGTAAGGTAAAAATAACATCTCAGGATTATTGGAGAAATAATTTTCACTTCACTGACCTCCAGAGTTCCCCAGACTATACTTGGAGAATTATTGATCTAACTTAGTAAGAGTTTTCACATAAATTGATCCAATTGCATCTCACACAACAAGGTTTTAAAATGACTTCTATTCTCCCTATTACACAGCTGGGGAAACTGAGTCTTGGAAGGATAAGAAATTTGCCTCAGGCTAAATGATCAGGATTCAAGCCCAGATGCTCTGATAACAAATCAACTCAGTCCCACCCACCCCACTACCTCCCATATTTCTATCACTAATAGGAAAAGTTAAACCACTTTCTTTCTGAGTAGGGCCAGATGCTTCTTCTTCAACCCTAGTGATATAAATCACATTTGCAAATGGATTAAGTCTTTAAATTATCCCTAAAAGTGGAGAAAAGCAAATGCATTAATAGTTAGCAATGGCTTCACTATTACTCTTTCTGTCCCACATGACAGTCCTAAAATAAAATTTGCTTTCCTTTTTCTCTCTGGTTTCACTATACTGAACAATGATTTTTCACAAAAGAATAAGGAGAGAATAATCTGATGAACAACGTTCTGATTCTCTAAAACACCACAGAGAGGTGATTTAGGGTTTGGGACTAAGAGAAGTTAATCCATTTTTGTTTTAAGTTGCTAACTCTGAAATTTGTTTTAAGTTGCTAACTCTGGAAGTTGCATTTTAAATGTCTGTTTTTCTACCCTCTTAGAGAAGCGGTCAGCAATTTTCTCACTGCCCTCAGTTTGCAAAGGAAGAGCAGGAATCAACAGCAAGTCCCTCATCCTGCAATCTCTGGGAATATCTGGGCTGCCCTCAGAATCGCACTTTCTCTGATGGACCAACCGGAACTCTTCCAGGCGGCTAATCTCGGTGACCTGGATGTCCTCCTACGAGCCTTCAACTTGGATCCTTGAAGGAAAAGGAAAAAAAAATTAAAAATATAAATCCTTGTCTATGTAATTGTACTGAGAAAGGCAAAACTATTTTATTACGAATTCCAAAAAGGATAAACCAGATGTCCAAAAGGCCATGGTGATAGAACACAAGGGAATTCCTATGGACAATGCCCAGGCTCCGTTCAGATTCAAAAGCACAAAATGTTGTATATAGAGTCAAGGTTGGGCTCGAAAGAAGACCTGAGAGACACAAAGACAAACCAAGATAAAGTAACTGTGAGCTGCAAGCATATTCAAAACATGTCCTCTGGGGGTCTTGTCCCCACTTGCAGCTGATACACATCTAAGGAACTTGCTCATGGGACACCTGGAGAAAGCACTGCCTCTGATCAGGGAATTTGACTGTTTCTGAACTATCCCTGCAATTCCCCTTTTATGACATAGTCTGGGCCAAGGTGCATGCACATACATTAACTCCTGACTAAAGAGGCATTGCTTAAACCTGTTCCAATTTTAACTTTTACTGTAGCCCTTCGATTCCAGAGAGGGAGCTTTGCTGGCAAAAGCAGTTTTTTGCACTAGAAATTTTTGCTGTTCCCAATCAAAACTTTTCTGGGACTGTATATATGCACTTTAATATCTTATTTATGCCTTGCTGGAGTTTTGTTTTGTTGCTCCAATTTTTAACTTAAGGGTGAAAGATTTGAGAACTCAGCCTTGTTAGATCCGTGGACCAAATAAAAATTCATGAAAATAGTTTTTCATAGTGTAAAGTTTTGAAGGAGTTTTTCTCAAAGCAGGTATGACATAGAGTGTAGTAAATATGTCAAACACAGATCTTGCTCACATGCTTTCTGGGACTGTATAAACTTAAGCAAGAGAAAACGTACCGTCCCGTCATGCATTCTCTGCAGGGAAGAATTTTGATGATAACGTGATTTCTATAGATTTAACATTAACTTGCTTAAGTGTTATATTTTACTTGCTTTCTAACTGCCCTGCACACCAATATTCCCTTTAAACCATTAATATTTTAAATAGTATTTCGTAGAGTGATAAAGACATTTTTTCCTAAAAATTGTTTTCTTAGTTCCATAATAATCTGCTCTGCTCACTCTTTTGCATTCTAAGTGATAGAAGATCAATATTTTCTAGCTGAAACTCACTGAATGTTAGAGGTTTAATATGAAAGATGCATGCCCATTTGGCTCTCATTTTGAATATTTATCAAGTATCAGGAATTTTCTGTTGGTAGTGGTGTTTAATTGATTGCATTCTGCTCACTTCTTCAGGATGTGTCGTGCCTCTTGGGGATTAATTGGAATGACATCCTTTTTTAAGGAATTAGAAAAATTGTTTGCAAAATACTAATCAAAATATAATATCACCAATATCCAATTCTAGCAATTTGCCCTAGTAAGTCGTCCCATTCTTCTCTTTTCTCTTTCCTTCCTCCAGAATCTTCCCCAGAGCAATCTGATCCCAACTTTTTCTTCACATTCTCCGGTTAGTCATAGCTGGTAACTCTCATGATTATAGTTACCAAGCAAACAGCATTTGAGTCAAGACAGTTTAATTGACTGGGGAGTTAGCTTCTCCTGAGGGGGAAATGTGTGGTAGAAATCCTCTCCTCGGTTACCTTGGGAGTCCCATGGGTGGGAAGGGGCTCGAGGAAACACGAAACCACAGCCCTTGAGGTTTATGTACGTTACAAAGAGAGAGTTTATAAGGTTTATAAGGACAAAGAGTTGAGGGCCCAATAGTGTGCCAGGCTTTCAGCTTCATTGTCACAGCTCACTTGGGCAAAGGTGGGGCCCCCAACTGGACCACAGGAGGCAGAGGCATTAAGGCATTCACTGTTGGGCAGTAGTGACAACCCAGGCTTTGCTTACTTCCTTCCAGTCTTAGAAGCAAATAAAGCTCAATAATAGTTTCAAAACTATTCTTTAGAATTTCAGAATCCTAGAATTCAATCTAGGAAGGACTCTTGGGGCCAGCCTTCAAGTTAATGGCAGCTGCCTGCCCCAATAGCTTCCATTCTCTGCATGTTCCTCCTCCCAACTTCTGTGCATTTACTGGCTGGCCAGCTGATCTGCATCCATCATAGTCCAGTAGGAGCCTCTGAACACAGGATTCAAAGCAAACCTCACAGGTTTCTGTTTATGATGCTGTTCTAGACTTTCAACACTAACTGAATTTGCAATAATAACAAGCTGTTTTCTTAGCTTTGCTGGCATGAGTTAACAGTCTAAAGCCTGACAGCAGGGTAAATGCAGGAAACGTTGATTTAATTCGATTGTTGCTAAGTAGTGACAAGTTTTGCAGCCCCAGTTTTATATTGCTGTCAGAATACAATACTTTCAGAGGAGAGTAGACAATTTTCCATTCCCATCATAATTTGATAATTTCCAGAACATTCAGTAGGGCTTTCCCCAGTATGTCCAGTGTCCATCAGGACCAAGATTTTCATAGTCGGTTGCCTATCAGGAAGTGCAGAATTATTGTCCACGATGTTTTTCAACAATATTTTTAAATAAAATTAAGTAAAAACAGTTACTAAAAAACAAGGGAAAGTTTATAGAAATCAGAGCACCACCAAAGCTTAGTAAGATTACAGAACAGTCTTTATTATATACATTTTTAAAGTATATACACATTCTTTTAAGGCAGAACTGTTTTTTGGTGTTCTAACTCCAGTGGTATAAAATTGTCATTTAAATTACTTTTTCCATTTCAAAGAACAGGGTGTCCTTGGTTCCTTTCTGAGGCACCCTGGGAAGGCTTGGAGTTTTTCTTTCTTTCTTTTTCTTTTTCTTTTTCTTTTTCTTTTTCTTTTTCTTTTTCTTTTTCTCTTTCTCTTTCTTTCTTTCTTTCTTTCTTTCTTTTTTTTTGGGGGGGGGGATTACTGAGTAAGTAAGCAAGCCTAAGCTCTCTTAGAGGATGCTGTTTTACTAGAATGACCATCCAGTTGCTCAGATGTATCTTTCAAGAACTGATTTTACTAGCAGATTGGTTGAAAATGCAGAGAAAGCCCGGGATCATTGCTGAATTTCAAAATAAGTTATAGCTATGTCTCCTGGGCTATTTATTCTTGCTGCTGTACCTTAACAGTGGGAAGGAGGTGGAGGGCCAAAGAAAAGAAGAAGGAGTAAAGTACCCCCTTACTGGGCCAATCATACGGAGTCATCATTCCCTTTGCATTCTCTTAAGATCATTCCCCATGACTCCCTGCAAGGAAGGCAGATCTTGTCCACCAGGAAACTTTACCAGAAAACTAAGAGCTGTGCTTTCTCAGCCAATCTGCATTTCAACTAGAATGGCAAACTAGGGTTACTTAACTGGGCTGGAATGTTCAGGACACACTCACCTTCAGAGTTTTATGCCACTCTTCTTCTTTACTTTAGAGAAAACTATTACATTGAATCTTGGGTCCATGTCAAGATGCCCAAACTAGGCGTATCTTTCTAGAATATTCTTGCTATACAAGCGAGACTTGAACCCAACGATAGCTAGTCCCACATATAACAGGAGCTCCTAAACTCTGTCCCATAAACTTTATCCATGAGCCCTTTGGGAACAGAGAAAAATCAAAGATAGTCATTTTGTGCCCCTTCCTCATCTGCCCTTGAATTAGTTCCACAGGATGGGCCTGCACTTTCAGTTAGTTGTTGCTATTGTTTTATACCTTGAAATAATTCTAAAATCATTTTAGAATCAGGGTATTCTGAAGGCTTGATCCATGTGCCATCTCTTTGAGGCCTCATATTTTAGAAATTACTGAACATGCATACATGATTTCAACCTTGTAAAATAATTTCACATACCTTCCCTCTCCAGGTTTTGCTGCACAGTTTCCCTGTCATCTCAGTATTTATAGAACTGGTTGAAATTAAACTGTTTTGAACTAAGAAGTAGACATATATATATATTTTTTTAAAGAGTGTTCATAGATGAACTCTGGCATAAGGTTTGTAAAAAGGCAATTTTTAAAAAATAAAACATATAACCTCAGGTACAAAATAATGCATGCATTAGTACTTGCAAATCTGCCTACTCAAATATTAACCAAAGCATGCAAGATAAACTTTACTGAATGTAAATTTACCCAGTGCATGATTAAGTCTCATAGGTTAGCTTGTTTTTTCCTTGTTTCTGAGCAAGGAAACATTTTCATGAACTTTGTGTTAAAGTTGACTATTTGCTTTCAATATCTTAACCCTCGAGATTGTTTTCATGCTATCACACTTAACTTTACAGATATTCCCACGTCTGGCTTATGCAGAGTTGCAGCCAGTGCCAAATGGATCTACCGAGAAATCCTGGTACTTAGACATCTAAACGATTTATAAAAACCAGTTGAGGCACAACAGATCCAAAACTCAAAGTCTATATGTCTGAATGCTACTAAACAAACTTGTGTTGATTGCCTCTGCACAGTTTTGGGTTCTAATTCTGAATAGTGCATTTCAAACATTTTCTAAAATTCAGGAATAAGTTAGAAATACTGACATTCTAAATAAGGTAGGGAGGTTGGGGTAATGCCAGGCACATGAAAACCATCATAAGGCAAAGGACAAGCGGACTTAATTTCCACAAATGTTACATCGTGAGTGTGTGGGGTGTCACACCATCGTCCTCCACATGGTATGATATAAGTAAGCTACTTGGGCCCACCTCCCTTAAGAAACTGGACTTGGTTGATCTGTCTAAAAACATGGAAATTCAGGGGTGATGAGGTGATTACATGGTCACTCAGAAGCAACTTGGAAGTCCTCTCACTCCTTTTTTCTGTAACCCTTGCTTTATGACAATATATGGCAAGAAGACCAGAATCGGATGGAGCAAAACTCAGTAAGACGAAGTGGGAGGAGGGGTGTCTTCTGTTAGTAACAGCTTTGTCACCATCTCATATACCCCCAAACACATACATATAAGCTCAAAGACAGAAATCTTCAAACACACAGCAAAGATTCTCGTGTGGAGTCATTAAGCAGTTAAGAGGAGAAAACCCAGAAAATTAAAGTGTGAGATTTAATAAACTCTCATGTAGTATTTCGCTTTGAATAAGGTTTCTGCTACCAGCAACCTCTGCAGAAATACCAAAATAATGCACTCTAGAGACAGGACCCCAATCCCAGAACTGTTTTCTCAGGACCTTCTCTACAGGAAAAAACCAACTTGCAATGGGAATGAGCAGAGTGTGGTAGCAAAACCCTTGCCAGGCTCATTGGGACACTTTTAGAAACCTGCACTCAAAAAACACTAAGATGAAAAAAAGAACAGCAAAAAGTTTGTTGCTCAACAATAAAATGTGTGTCTTTTTTATTATCTTTCAATTTCTTGGAGAGGGCAAATTGTATGACCAGAAAAAAAAAAATGGTAAGAGATTACAAACACACTCAACTGGGTAGTTTGGCATTTTCACTGAGACATAAAAATTTTGCATAGATACCATAAAAGAATTGTGCAATGTAAGAAATGTTCGTGATTAAATATGTTGCCAGTAGCTAAAGGAAATAAAGCAAAGCTAAATTTTTACCGACATCCTTTCAATTTCTCCCATATCACCTCACTCAAACCCTCTTCAACTTTCATTGCCCAGGTTTGTTTACATTGGTTGAAAAGAAAAAAAACCTGATTAATTTAATAGACTTTTTACAAACTATAACAAGCATTTACTATTTAGAAAAGACGTTTCTATATATTTTGTATATCTATGAATATTACATATCTAGTCTAATCTAAAGATATTGAGATAAATTCTTCTGTGTTGCTTCTTTATGCTCAATAATGTTTAACATCTTGGGATTTCATTTTTAAGCTGAAATAGATTAACAAACAAAAAATTTAACCTTAAATGTTTACATTGAGTTTTTAAATTAAAACC
The DNA here is from genome assembly GCF_003254725.2 of Canis lupus dingo. Classification (NCBI taxonomy): domain Eukaryota; kingdom Metazoa; phylum Chordata; class Mammalia; order Carnivora; family Canidae; genus Canis; species Canis lupus. The sequence goes on along the minus strand of NC_064276.1, from coordinate 13,180,435 downwards.
AACCCAAATTAAGTGACCTATATATAGCAAATTAATGGCAATGGGGTGGGGGTATAAAAGTTATGGGCATCCTATGTGATAATGTAACTGTGTACTTAGTAAAATATTATGTATCATAGCACAACTCTGTTGGATATTAACACTTCATCTTAGTATTTCCCTGCATTGCTCTTTGAAATAAAACTCCTACCATAAAAATAACTTCTTATCATATTAATGTGTTTAATTTATTCCTTTGGCTTATATTTGCAAAGTACCAAGATTAAGGTAGTATTTTTATACTATTATTGGAAGCATGCCTTCCCTTTTTCACATTACTAAATTGTATTTATATTTGTGCAATTTTAAACTATGTTTTGAAATAAACTTTGTCTGTGGCTTCAAGGTCTTTTGAGAAATCTTTCAAAATGGGACTTGGGGATCGGAACTGCTTCAAGTCAAATATAATCCAATTTGTACTACTGGTTAAAAAAAAAAGCAAAAAACAAGTCTTTTATTGGATATCACCACATATGATTTTGCATGAGTTATCTGGAAATTAAGAATGCATTTTTAGATATAAAACTAAACTTTAAAACCTCCTTTGTTAATTTTTTAAGAGTAAAATATTATTTAACCTGAAATTGGATTTGTGATTTTTTTTTGGAATAAAAGTATCAAAATATATTCCAGTTTTAGGATCTGGGGTTTTTTTCTTCTTCTTTTTTTTTTTTTTTTTTCTTTTTTAATCGGTCAAATATTTGAGGTTCTACTAGGTGCAGGTACTGTTCTAATGCAGGACAGTGGTGAGTTAATCAAATTGGACTTGCCCTTGAAGAGCTTAGATTTCTGTGAGGGGTCAACAAATATTCTAACAAATAAGAATGTCGGGATCCCTGGGTGGCGCAGCGGTTTGGCGCCTGCCTTTGGCCCAGGGCACAATCCTGGAGACCCGGGATCGAATCCCACGTCAGGCTCCCGGTGCATGGAGCCTGCTTCTCCCTCTGCCTATGTCTCTGCCTCTCTCTCTCTCTCTCATAAATAAAAAAATAATAACAAATAAGAATGTCATGTGCCAAAAAGTGCTAAAAGAACAAGGCAAATAAAGTATTATGAGAGAGACTGGTGGCTCCTTTACCTATAGATGGTCAAGAAAAGATGGTTTCTTTAAGGTAACATTTGGGTTGAGCTCTGAACAAAAAGAAACAATCAAGTGGAGTTGGGAACAAGCATTCTTAGCAGAGCTAACAGCTTAGCACAAGACACCAAGGAAGGAATGAGCTTGGTGTGTCTTCAAGGAGAAAGGAGTCCAGGGTGGCACAGGCCGTGAGCGAGGGAGATCTTAGGAGATGCCCTGGCAAAGCAGGAGATTGTTGGTGGCCTTCCTAGAGCACATGAAGGGTGGATTTGCCCACAGGCAGAGGAGGGATGCCACTGAGACAGAAGTTTCTGTTTCCAAAATGTTTATGAATGAAGGTCGTGGGCAGTTAGATGGGTGATGCAGGAAACAACAGGCTTGGATGAACACAGCTACACAGGGACAATGGGCACGCCTTCTCCCTCTCGGTGTAAGCCAGCACTGAACCTTGCTGGAAGTTCATTTTCTCCTCTGTAAAATCAAGCTGTACCTCTTTCTTTCTCATCTCACCAGTGTTCTACTCAGTGGTGAATTGTGGCTCCTCTCTCCACCCACTGCATAACTCAAACTTTTGTATGTCTCTTACCCCTTTTTAAATGAGTTCTATTAATTTCCTCAAATAGCTGCTTCGTTCCATGTGTATATATAAAAGCAGCCCAAGGTTTGAAGTGTTCTTTACCTTTCTTTACAAGGCTCCTTTTTTTTTTTTTTTTTTCTTTACAAGGCTCCTTACAGTAATGCCTTACCTATCCAGTTCTTTAGGGTTCACAAGGACTGATGCATTTTTTTTTTTGGACTGATACATTTTTTTCCCTTACTTTTACCTCATAATAAATAACGCTGCCTGGTAATCATCTTAATAAAATCAGCACTTTGAGAAGTGATGGTTAATTTTAGTATTTTGCTCTATAGAACTAAACCATTTGATTCTCAGTAGGCCCCCTGTTTGGGCTTAGAAGGTGGCGACCAAGCAGTACAGCCTTCCAGCCCAAGTTTTTTGAGAGGGAAAAAGAAAGGAAGCTAACATCTACCGAAACCTACCATGTGCCAGATTCCTAGGCCATTGTAGAAACAATGCTATGCCACCTTAGCCCTAAGCAACACTCAGGTCCTCTGCTCTTCCCATACTAATAATGTATCCAGTCCATATTAATGTCACTGCAAATGATAAACATGATAGCAAAAACTGTGCCAAATAAATAAATGTCTTACAGATTAAAAACTGACTAAAGATCACATCTACTACTAAAAACTGCAAAAACTAGCCCAGTAAAAAGTAGGGTTGAAAGAAATTACCAGGACGATGGCTAAGAGTGCTCATAGCAAAATTTGCTATTGATTTAAAAAATGACAAAAGGACAAAATCTTGACAATGTTCACATTTGCAAAATTTGACCTGGTAAAGGGGGACCCGGTGGAAATAACGGCTGTCAACAGGAATTTGCAATAGCAAAAGTTTCTGATGAGGACCAAAAGCTGATGACTCAGACTGTCCTCATAAAATCTACATAATTGATCCCAATTAAACTAATGTCATTAAAATAGAAAGGAAAATGTAAAAGCCTAGAGAGAGTTCAACTAGATAACTATTTCACACTGTCTCCTCTCTCCTCAAACCTCCAATCTCCCCAACCCCATGCTCCCTCCAAGCTGAGGATCTCACTTACTTCCCTGAGCAAATTCGAGCAGAGAGGAGAAAAGCCAGACTCTCAGCACTCCACCTCCTCATAGCCACGTCTCTCCCTGCCTCCTGGCCCCACAGACAGGCTCCCCAGCCCCTGTCTAAAGTCAGCTCCCACTGGGCACCAGATCCCATCACCTCTTCCTGCTCAAGGGCAGCGACAGTGATCCTTCCTGTCCTACATCCTCAGTCTTGTGCCTCCTATTTGACATGTTCTCATATTTAAAAACCTCTCTTGGGGTGTCTGGGTGGCTCCCGTCGGTGATGCGTCGTCCTTCAGCTCAGGTCATAATCCCAGGGTCCGGGGATCGAGCCCCATGTACGGCTCCCAGCTCAGCAGGAGTCCGCTTCTCCCTCTCTCTTTCTCAATTGTGCTTTCTCTCTCTCTCAAATAAATAAATAAAATCTTTAAAAAAACAAACACACCTCTCTTGATCCCATCCCACTTTCCGTCAGCCACCACCACTTCTTCGGTTCGCTTTGTGCCAAAATTTTCCCAAAGATTTGTTTGCATTCATCTGCTATTCCTGTCCTCCCAAACTGTCCCCATGGAGATCACCCGTGGACTCCAAGCTGATCAATCTTGCGGTCAACTCATCTGACTTAACCTATCACAGTTGTCTGACAGTTAATAACTTGCCTCTTTACGACACTTTCTTCACTTGGCATCCACTTTCAAGCACTATTCTCTTTGCTTTCCCCCACCTTGGTGTTCACTCCTCTGTCTCCTTTGCTGGTTCGTCTTGTCCTTGACTTCTTCTATTGAAAGACTCAGTCCCTGGACCAATTCTATTTCCTGTCCCCCTCCATTGGTGATTGCACTCAGTCCCTGGTTTTAATGCCATTTAGCTACTAACAACTCCCAATTTTATATCTTCAGTCCAGACTTCTCTCTCAAAATCCAGAGCTGTATATCCAGCTTCTCACTCAATATCAACCATGGAGGCCTAATAGGCATTTTAATCTCAACACATCACATGGATTTGTGATCGCCTTTTCCCATCACCAATCCCCAATCCCACCAAGCCTTCCCTATCTTTGTTGATTGCAACTACATTCTTCAGTTACTCAGACAAAAAACTCTGGGGTCTTCCTTAGCTACTCTCACTTCCTCACATGCCACATCCTGCCCATCAGGAAATCCTATTAGCTTCACTTTCACATGTATCCAGAATCTGACCATCCTTGCTGCCTCCACTGCTACCACCCTGTCCATGTGAGCCATCAACCTAGCCTACCTTGCTTACCACAGTAGCTCCTCTTCTTGCCCTCCTATCATCTCATCTAGGCAAAGTACAATCTTTGTAGAACTTTGGTCAGTTCAGATTATCACTCTGCTCAAGACCCTATAATGACTCCTGATAGCACTCTAGAATCAAGCCCTTCCAATGGCCTTCTGGCTCAGGCTAACTAGTCCCTCCCCAAATTCCTCTCCCACTACTCTCCCCTTCGATCCCTTCTTTAACCACACTGATCCCCTTGCTGCTTCTCTGACATAATGGATATGCTCCCCCAGCTTGGAGCCTCTGCCCCAGTGAGCCCCTCTGCCAAGCATATCTTTCCCCCAAATATCCGTTTAGATGACTCCTCCACCTCCTTCAAGTCTTGGTTCAAATCTCACCTCCAAATGATGCCGTCAAAAAGTACCCCATTTAGTACCATAATCCGCACCTCCCACCCCTCTTCTGCTGTCCCTTTTTTCCATACCACGTAATATCTTTTAACATATTATATAAGCTACTTATTTCTTGTTTAGTGTCTGGCTATCCCTGCTAGAAAATAAACTCAACAAAGGCAATGAGTTATGTCTACTGATACATTCTAAAGTATCTATTGAATGGTGAACCATGCTACATAAACTAATAAGTTGGCTTAGTGAAATTATCTCTAGAAATGCTTTGGGGAAAAAAGTCATCGATGTTGGTATAATTGATTCTTTAACAAAAAAGAATTTTCTAGATTGAAACAAAGGGTCAAAACCTCCAAAGGTCAAAATGCTGTGGGTTAAAATAATGCTGTAAAATAACGTAGTAAAAATATCCTGTGCTACCAGACTGTCAGATGTTTTACATAACTCATCTTATGTTTTATCATGCCCACTGCACAGATGCCAAGACTATGTTTCAGTATATTAAGTGCTTACCAAAGTCACATAGGTAGTCTGGGCTGGAAAGTCAAGTCTCTATGTCTCTACTCTTGCCATGTTATCATTCTGCCTCCCACCCTCATCTCACCGAAAGACCTTTCCTGGTAAATTTTTAAATAATTGGTTGCATGAGGATAAAAGTAAGTCATTGTCTCCTATTAAATTTTTCCACTACAAATGGTTTGTCACTGACCACATTAGAAAAGCAGGACCTTAGGTTCAAACAGTGCATACACACATTGGTAAACTCTCCCAGGGGGCACAATGGGACATGGCAAGTGAATGTAAGAACTTTATAATTCTTTTTTTTAATATTTATTTATTTATTTATGATAGAGAGAGAGAGAGAGAGAGGCAGAGACACAGGCAGAGGGAGAAGCAGGCTCCATGCCAGGAGCCTGACGCGGGACTCGATCCCAGGACTCCAGGATCGCGCCCTGAGCCAAAGGCAGGTGCCAAACCACTGAGCCACCCAGGGATCCCCAGAACTTTATAATTCTTGAGTCATAAAAAATCTCCCAGCCCAATCATTTCCTTCTCCTCTTCTTACCAAAACATCATGGCACAATGCTGATGCTGGTTATTTTACTTGTATTTTTAAAAATATATAGGTTGATTCTTTTAAAATTTTTAAGTATCGAATAGAAATGTTTTAAGTAGTAATAAGCACACCCTAAGTGGTAGACAAAATAATGCCTCCTCCAGGATGTCCACACCCTAATCCCAGAACCTATGAATATGTAGCCTTACACGACAAAAAGGAACATCACAGATGTGACTAAAGATTATTCTGAAATGGGAAGATGATTCTGGACTTTCTGGAAGGGCCCAATGTAATCATAAGGGTTCTTATAAGAGGGAGCAGGAGAGCCAGTCAGAGAGTCAAGACAATGGAAGCAGACACTAAGTAATGCCCTTAGGAGCACAGGTTAGGAGGCCACAGGTCAAAGAATGAGAATAGCTTCTAGAAGCTGGAAAAAGCAAGGAATGGATTCCTTGCTGACACCTAGACTTGAACTCTGTAAGACCCATTTTCAGACTTCTCACCTAATAAATGAGCTCTTTTGAGCCACTACATTTATGGTCACTTGTTACAGCAGTAATAGGAAACTCATACACCCTACAAACATGCTGCCACAGACATGCTGAGATCCCTTGGTGCAACCAGCTCATTGAGTATGCTTGCACCTGCATTAGGGAAGCTACCAGCAAGTTGGGAGCCGCGGAACCACAGAAGGGTCCAAACTGACTCCACTATTAGACCCAACATCCAGTAGAGAAAGTCTACAAGACATCAGACTCTTCCCTGCTGCAGCCCCTTCCTTCTCCACAGAAGTAAACTCTTGCACCATTGCTGACATTCCACCATCGATGGGAACGAGGCAGCCTGAGTGCCCATGCAAAGAAATCCTAAAAAGAAATAAAATTAGTCACTGTCTCCAGTTACCTGTTCCACTGATGGATGAGAACCTGCAAAGGGCAGAATCAATTTACTTGGCATTTTGCAAAAGAAAAAAGAGCCATAAAGGGACCTCAGATTGTGAGAATAGCTTTTAATTTTAAAACAACTGAAGCAATAAATAAATCATCCATCTCTCTTTCCATCACAGGCAATCTCTCCCAAAACAGTTGAGATATTTTCACAACAACTGTGACTAGTGCAAAATAAAATAAATACAAACTCTTTCAGGAGCCAACATCAAAACCTGCTGGGTAGGTGGGCGCAGGCGACAGGCTCTGCCAAGGCCAGGAGGAGCGGCAAGATCTACACCGTATGTCAACACACCCAGCTCCAAACAGACCAAACAATACCTGGGGAGGGGAGACCACAAGAGAATGTTGCCTAAAGGGAAGCAAATATGCCCAGCACCCTCACGTAGCCAACATCCTTGGCACGTGGAAGATGCTTGAAAAATAAGTGCAAAGTTAGCAGCTTCTAAGCAAAGCCGAAGGAACAAGGTTTGGGGCTCGTTTGCTTTTGTTTTTTTACTTGGAGTCTTATACATATTGGTTTTTACACAGAAAAATCTTCTGCCTTCTGGGCATTCTGTGCCTCATAGTGCTCCTAACTCCAGTGAAAATATGTGTGCTGCTTCTGTCTACCTGGATGTTTGGAAGAATCACCTTCCACATGTGGCACCTCACTGCCTATGCCAAGCCGTCTAGAATCCAGAGCAGCACTGTCCAATATGAGTTCAATGCAAGCCATAGGTCTACTGTTAAATTTTTTGGTGGAAAAAATAAATTAAAAAAATAAAAATAATTTTTTGGTGGACATATTAAAAAAAGATAAAAAGAAGTGAAATTTTAATAATACCTTATTCATCTAAAACATCATTTCAGCATGGTAATCACTATAAAATAAAATATTGATCAAATATTTTACATTCCCCTTTTTTTGGTACCAAGTCTTCAAAAGCTGGTGTGTATTTTATGTGAACAGCACAATCTCGATTTGGACAAGCCAAATTTCAAGAGGTCACTAGCCACATGTGGCTATTGACAGCTGCACTAAATAGCACAAAGCTAGAGAATTTTAATACAAACTCTTTCAAGATGATTTACAGAGAAGGGAATCTTCATAGCACCAGGTAGGTGACCTTATACACCAACTTAAGAATAGAGAATCTTGTTCTGTAACCTAGGATTTCTGACCTAGGTAAACGGTGGAATCACACTTCATTCAATCCTATTCCCTCATCCTCCTAGTCACCTGCTACCTCCCCAAGACTATGTAGATGATGTGATTTAGCAACAGTGATGCCTACAAGAGGAAAAGACATCCTTTCTATGATAGACAACTTTCGCAGCACTGATTTAGATTACGAATTAACTGAATTAGAGCACGAAAATACTCTGCACATGTTACAGATTTAGTGGAAAGTGGTTCTGAGGTTTTTCATCTCAGGTGTTTCAGATAGATTTTTCATTTTTAAAGATGGAAACAAGGTATCTCCATGGACTGAGAAGTAGAGAGTTTCAAGAATGGAGGGGGAGAAAAGGGAGTAGTAAAATTACCAAAGAAAGTGGGCAGAGAGGTTGAGGTGGGGACACTAAAAATGATGCAGCTTATAAACTGGGGTGTATGAGCTGCAACAAACCAACACATTACAACTAACCTCTCTGGGATCCCTCACATCCCATATGTCTGGCCCCAGTAGTAAACACAGGAAAATAAAATAGAATCAAATGTCAGGGCAGGAAGGGACTTCTGAGCTTATCCAGCCTAACACACTCATTGTAAGGAAAAAGGCCCAGAGAGGTTAAGGGCCCGTGGCCTGGGGGTGGAGTCAGACCACAAACCGGGATGCACTCTGTCGGCACTGTGAGTGAGGCTCCAGCCAATTCAGGTCATGGGAATAAATGATGTTGGGAGTCACAGGCTCAAGCTACTTGTGGTAGGCTTCTTGTAGCCCAAAGAGAGCATGGGGAATGGCAGGCACATTCTCTTATAGTTGAAAGAAAACAGCCAAGTCAATTCAAATATTGAAGCAACACTGATGTAAAATGGCATTAAAATATGATTCTTCCCACAGTCCTCCTTGCATGCTTTTTTCCCTTAAAAAAAATTCCCAATCTGAACCAAACTGGATTTCTGATTAGTAATATGGGCATTTAGATCCATTGACAAAATAAAAACTTTGATACATTTTCCAAAGACATTTCATTGGGATTTTACACAAATGGATATCAAAAGATATTTACAGGAAAAAAAAAGTGCACTCTTTCACACGTACACCCACACACAATGAGAATTTCACAATTATACCACCACGCCTCACACAGAGGACTCCTAACAGGCTGATTTTGTTGACAAAATCCATACATTATTCCAGTTTTCAGTCACAAGTAATCTCGTCAATATATGTGTGTAAAATGAAGCAGTATGTTCCAGACTTTTATTCCAGGGAAACCTGCCTTGTATATATTAAGGTATACATATAAATACACTTTTAAGCAAGAAAGAAACCCATTATTTGCTCCAGTTTTTCCCCAACTCTCAATCTGAAATAAAGAGTAGCACATATATAAAACTTTGCCTTGTAGAAATAGCCCTTTGTTTTGTGAGGCAGGAAAAAAAGGCAGCCATAGTGTACTTTCTAACAATATGTTTAGGCATCGAAAGGGCTAGGTTTATTTTTCTACTTAACGAAAGTAAGTACTGTATAGCCTATAATCTTACACTGATTTTACACCATTTTGCAAAGTTTTATTACAAAATTTTTATTTTGTTCAAAATACACACGCTATCTTTGTCCACATTTCCATCCAAAGCCCCAGTAACCCCCCCACCCCCACCCTGGAAGAAGGCCTTTGCTTTGTAATAGCGTGGAAAACAAGTCATTTTTGATGTGTATTTGGAGTCATGATTCCATGACACTCAGCCCTAAGGAGACTGGATTTTGTAAGGCTGCTTAGCGTGGGGATTTCTATAGGAGTCAGGGTGCATGTGATGGTGTGGGGCTGCTTGAGGATATTGGAATCACCAATAAAAGATGACACTGGTGGGCACAACCAAGTCGAGAGGGAATTACTGCATCATGAGCTCCCCCCATACCAACTGCATTTGTTCCCAAACTGAAGAAAAACATCAGACGAGAAGAGGGAGCACACTCTCTACTAGGACCCACATGGCACCCCACCTGCTACTCTTTTCAAGGGTCATTGTATGAAATCTCACCATATCCTCAAAGCACAGCTGGCAGGAGAGAGTAGGTGTCATTGTGCAGATAAGGAAAGTGAGGCACAGGGAGGATGAGGGACCTGGCCAGCAAAGGACAGCACCCAAGTCTCTGGGCGCTGGGCCTCGGGGCTCAGTGTCCCTCACACACACGGTGTAGCTGAACTCCCATGAGAGAAGCCCTGACCATAACCAGAATCCTGACTATTCACAACTCACCATGTCGTAATCCACCGTCCATGTGGTATTTTACCCAGCTGGTTCTACTTTATTTTCCTACAGTTTCTAGAAAGATCCTTCCTACCAATCAAAGGCATGTTAAGCAAATTGCAATAGATTCTTCTTCATTTGATTGGACAATCTGAAATAGAAACGCCAGAGACCTTGGCATTCAGTACAGAGCTGCATGAAGATTATAAACCACTCTTGTTGCACTGTTTCACCTCGTTCGAAACTCTGATCTGATCCCAGGTTGCAAAAAGACAGAAATACCAAAATGGAAATGATGGTTCTTTCATAACGTCATAAAAAGTTTCTTTGCACCCGAAGCCCTTTGGGTGCCCAAGATCACACCGCTCGTCACAGCAAATAAGCAGCGAAGGCAAGTCAGGATGTGATTAGCCAAGAAAGGCCAGAGAGGAGACTTCAGCCCCAGGAAAATGTAGAAATGGAGTCAGGCAAAGACTGCAGGGACAAGAAACTTACAGACAAATTTGGGGCACTTAGTGTGACTCCAGGGAGTTGTTATATGTTATGGTAAAATTAGCTATTTGAACTAAAAATACACACTATGCCTTGGCGGGAAAGGCTGCTGAGAAACAGAATTCGTCTACCTTTGTTTGGCCAAGAACAATATTGTGCTGCCGTGGATATCTGGCGTTACACCGCAAAATGTCATAAACCCGGGTGAATTCTTGATAGCACTTATGGGGACGACTCAGCCCTTTTCATGCCTGAAAATCTAAGTGGGGAACCAATTTTTAAAACTGTTCCTGAGTTATAGTTTCTTTAAAATAGTTACTTGCTTTTCCCAGCTATGTTTAATACCAACTACTTTAACCTTTAAAAACCAGCCCGTTGCAGATTTCCTGGTTGACGATAACGGTCTCACCCTCACACATTCACACAATCACATTATGAATTTCAATATGATTAAATTAAAAATACCTTTCATTGCAGATGCTCTAATCTTCTATACATGGATAGGTCAGAAATTGTGTGTAATGAAAAAATTATGTCACAAAGCCCATCCCATTACTGATTTTCGATATGAAACAAAACTGGGCTGTTGGTTTATTGGGTGTGGGGTGAGGCCACACCACTGGCCCCTCAAAGCATAATAGAGGGCTGGTGGCACATTCTCATTTTTGGTGTGACAGTGGCAGATCCCCCACCAGCAATATAAATATTTTTTTAATCATCCTCTCCTTGAACATTTATAAAAAGAAAAACTATCTACAGTAGTGTATCATCACTAATAGAAATTTCTTCCCAGTTCTATTTCAGAAGGCGTCAAATGATGTTCTTTAAATAAACTATAAATACCCCATGTATTCCTTCATGTCTGGCTGTCCCAACTTCTGCTTTTTTTTTTTTTTTTTTTTTTTTTTTGGCAAATTAAAAAGGCGTGTGGCTTCCTCTCGCCGACTGGCACATCTGAGGCTCAGCGTGGCACCCTGTGGTAAAAGTACATGTAGCCCAGGTCCTTGGGGGGCCTTTCTGAGGCACACACTCTATGGTCATTGTAGATCACCCACCTGAAAACAAAAGATGGAAAAATTCAATGGATTTCAGTCAGTCCCAGGAAACTTTGCAGAAGACAACTTACTGTACCATATTTAATCAAGATGTTGTAAGATAACCAAACTCAAGCCTACTGTATGAAAAGAGAGAATGCTGGTGAGAAATTGCAACGGCTTTTTTTTTCTCGAGGTCAATCAAAAGGCAGTTATGAAAGGAGTCTCCAAATATTTTAATCCCTTTCATCTCAAAATCCCTTGTGTAGAAATCCATAGATAGCCTCAAAAACTCAGTCAAAGAATCATGTACGATGGGTGTTTATTTCAGCTTGAGGTATAAAAAACTAGGTAAAAATAAGAAGTGAAGAGCCATGCAGAGAACTATCACACAACTATGAGAATGTCTTCAAAGAAGATTCGGCAAAGTGAGAAAATAATCACAATATAGTATGAAGTGGGGAAAAGGTTACAAAATTGTATGTGCTGTGTGCATACTTTCAGCTTTTAGAAAAGTTATAAATACATACGTACATTTATATGGATCACGTATGTGTATACAGACTTATGCCTTCTTCCAATGAAAATAATAAAAGAGAAATGTATCAAAATATAAACAATGATTATCTTTAGGCTTCCAAATGACATATTCTTTGTTATGTTGCTATATTTTACAAATTCCCTACCATAAACTGTATTGTCTTTGAAGTTATAATGAAGCTATTCTTAAGACAAGTATTTTGAAAAGAACATCATGCTTGGTAATAACAAGAATTCACTATAAATCAAGTGCCTGTGCTCAACTCTTTCATTCATCAAGTTAAGAAGACAATACTTAAAAGACATTTCAAAAAGGAGCACAACCGAGCCCCTGGTGGGACCTGGTGTCTCCTGCAGTGTGTGGCATGGTGTGAGAGGTCAATGTCCCACCAAGGGCAAGGTTCTAGGTTTCTTCAGCATCCTCTGGAGCACTGCCGAGCACTGCCCTCAAGCAAGAGACTGAGCCTCAGGCTGCTCAGAGGGGAGCTCACAGAAAAAAAACAAACCAGTGGGCTCTGTGGGGATCCAGCCCAAGGAGAAGGTCCAGAAGAGAGTGGCAGCCTTACATTCATAAATGTCTCATTCCCGGCTCAACACACACCTGGCCATTCTATTTACAAAGCTCAGAAGCCTACAGCAAGGCCATAATAAGGCAAAACACAGGATGTTTAGGGATGTCAGATAAAATACAGGCTACCCAATCAAATTTACATAGCAGGGAAGTAACAAATCATTTTTTAGTATAAATACATCGCACATAATATTTAAGGTAGGTTTATACTAAAAAGTTATTGTTTATGTGAAATTCAAATTTAACAGGGCACCTGGTTTCCTTGTTTTGTTGGTTAAGACTGGCAATACTATGGAGGTCCCAAACATACACACTCTGCTGCAGGATGTATCTTTATTTTGGGAAGCCGTTTTGGTACGATGGTTGAAAGTGGCTTTCAAGACCAGCTCTGACCCAGCTATGTCCAGGCTAATAAACGCATGCTAGTCAGCTTCTCTTCATCAGTGGCTTGATATGTAAAATGGCTTTAAAAGTATATCCCTACAAAACCACTGTGAGAACCAGTTGAGATAATATGTGCAACACCTCGCAGAGAGCCCGGCATACTGTAGGTGCTCAATAAAACACAGATATCATTGATCTTCTAAAAAAGACTCACCTTCCTTCCTTTTTAATATGACAAACGTAATGGCCACTCATTGTAGATGTTCCCATGTGACTGATGAACGCAAATAATTCATACACTATGAAAGAGGAAACAACTCTGTTACAAGGCAGCATTTCTAGAAACCAACAAGCCTTCTGATCAGAGGGTTGTTGTTTTTTTTTTTTTTTTCCAAAGATTTTATTTATTTATTCATGAGAGACACAGAGAAAGAGGCAGAGACACAGGCAGAGGGAGAAGCAGGCTCTCTACAGGGAGCCCGATGTGGGACTCAATCCCAGGACCCGGGGATCATGCCCTGAGCCAAAGGCAGACGCTCAACCCCTGAGCAACTCAGGCATCCCCTGATCAGTTTAAAGGCAACAACAGTGCAACTCAGCAATTGTTTACATTGAAAGACAAAGTCTATTTTCCTTGCTAGGCTGAGAACACACACAACCACACACCCACCCATGGTGACACCAACTTCAACCTGCAAATTCATAGTAACGCAGGGCATAAACTATCAAAGTACAGCTGACAAGAAATTCATATCTGGAAGGGGATTAAAAATTGCACAGTTGAGTCTGGTGGTGAGTTCACGGGTCTAAAGGGCAGTCCTGGCCCTATCGCTTCTAAGCAGCATGAGGGAGGAGAAGCCATTGCCTCTCTCAGAGCCTGTTCCTTCACACAGATGAAAAATCCACCCACTTCACAGGGTTGTATAAAGCTTAAATGAGCAACTCAGACTAAAATACCATACAAATGTCCGGATTATGAGGAAGACCACAGATCACTGTTGTCTTTTATAGAAAGGGATAATGCTTCTGAATAGGCTTCTTGTGGTTTCTGACTTGTTCACAATAAACTCTATGGAACCAAAATTCAGACTTTGTTCTTTCTGAACATGGAAATACAGAGCCTTGGAGTGTAAGACCAATGTTGATGCTCTAACAAGTACCTCCTGCCATCTAGCAGAGTATTCCGTACCTACCCATCCTGAATGAATTCCAGCTCATGTTCCCCCAGCCAGGCTTAGATCTACAACAGAGTGAGTTCCACGGACGAGTACCAGTCCACTCTGCAAACCGTCACAGCCCACGTGAAAGAGATACAGAAATTGAGTGTTTACAAACTGTCATAATAATATGTCTGTGGAATATAACAAGGAAAAATGGGGTTGCATATTCATTTTTCTAGTGCTCTATTTTTATTCTATTTTCCAAAGTAACTGTCTCTGGACAGAGCCTTTTCCCTCAACTCTCCCTTTCTTTCCTTCTCTCCTTTGCTGTTCACCCAGACTCCTCCACTTACTTGGCCACGAGTCCCCACCCTACTGCCCCTTCGCCATATCACACACTACTGATCACCTCCTCCTTCCTCAAATATGTGCCCCCAGCACATAACCATCTCTCGGTTGTCTGGCTGTCTCATTGGCTCCTCCTCATCTCCCTCACCTTGACACACTGGTGACCTGGAGCTCAGACCACAGACGTTCTTTTCTCCATCCTGACCTTTTTTCTCTCTTTGGATGATCTCATCCAGTCTCATGGTGTTAAGCTGAATTATTTTCTTAATTTCCTGAATGTTTATTGCTAATGCACATGAATACAACTGAGTTTTGTATACTGATCTTGTTTCTTACCATCTTTCTAAACCTATTTATTAGTTCTAATAGTTTCTAGTGGATTCCTTAGGATTTTCTATATACAAAATTATATCATCTGCAAAGAGACAAGTTCTACTTCCTCCTTGATAACCTGGTTGCTTTTTATTTCTTTTTCTTGCCTAATTGCCTTGGCTAGGATGTCCCATTACAATGCTAAATACAAACGACAAGAGTGGGGGGACCTGGATGGCTCAGTCATCTAAGCATCCAACTCTTGATTTTGGCTCAGGTCATGATCTCAGGGTCCTGGGATAGAGGTCCTCATGGGGCTCCATGCTCTGCAGGGAGTCTCCTTGAGATTCTCTCTCTCCCTCTGCCCCTCCCCCTCTGACCCCCCCCTCTTTTTTTTTAAGATTTTATTTATTTACTCATGAGAGACACAGAGAGAGAGAGGCAGAGACACAGGCAGAGGGAGAAGCAGGCTCCATGCAGGAAGCCTGATCCGGGACTCGATCCCAGGTCTCCAGGATCACACCCTGGGCTGAAGGCGCCGCTAAACTGCTGAGCCACCTGGGCTGCCCACCTATCTCTCTCAAAAAAAAAAAAAAAAAAAAAAGTAATGGCAAGAGTGGACATCCCTGTCTTGTTCCTGATCTTTGGGGAAAAGCATTCAGTCTTTCACCATTCCACATGATATGAGCTGTGGGCTTTTCGCAGATGCTCCTCATCAGGTTAAGGAAGTTCCTTTTCTTTTCCAGTTTGTTTAGCATTCTTTCCCCAACCTTATCTATCTTGGTTAACAGTAATTCCATTCTTCCATTCAGGACAAAATCTTGACTTCTCACATATATCTTTCTTTTTATCTTTCTCGTAAATTTTTTTGAGTATAGTTGACACACAATGTTACATCAGTTTCAAGTTTGCTCATGCTCTTTACACACATCCAATCTATCTGCAAATCATGTCAACATTTCCTTCAAAATATATCCAGAATCAAACCACTTATTGCCAGCTCCACTAGTAATGCCTGATCCTAGTTACCATCATCACTTGTCTGAAATTCTACAACAGCCCCCTATCTGGGCTTCCTGCTTGCTTCCTTGCCCTCTACTATTCTCAGTATGGCTTTCACAGCGGCCTTTAAATGGAAGTCAGATTGTGGTTATTACTGTTCAAAACCCTCCCAGTATTATCTTGCATCTCAGAGTAAACTCTTCCTCTCACAAAGGCCTCTGAAGCCCAACTCCTCCCACATTCCCCCTCATTTCACCCCATCTACTCCTGCTCTCCCTCACTCCACCCCAGCTACTCCCTCTCCCCCTCACTCCACCCCAGCTACTCCCCCTCCCCCTCACTCCAACCCAGCTACTCCCTCCTTTCTCTCACTTCACCCAACTACTCCCCCGCCTCACTTCAACCGGCTACTCCCTCTCCCCTTCACTCCACCCCCAGCTATTCCCATGTTCCCCTAATCCTACCCCAGCAACTCCCCCCCATTCCACCCCAGCTACTCCTGCCTTCTGGCTGCTCCTCAAACACACCCAGCAGACTCTGGCCTTCAAGCCTCTACATTTAGTGTTCTCTCTCTGAAACTCTTCTTCGGGTATCACATGACTTACGCCTCACTTCATTGAAGTCATGGATGAAATATTATCTCTGAACCACTTTATAAAATAGCAACTCTCCCACTCCCACCCTCACTCCTAACCTCCTCCCCAACCTTGCTTTATTATTGTCTAAATAGCATGAAGTAACTCCTGCCATGTCCTTACTTACTTGTGCATTTATTGTCTATCTCCTTTTATCTCAGACTAAAATATATCTCCATAAGGACAGGAAATTGGTCTGTTATATTACTGAAATATTCCTAGCACAGAGAATGGTGGCTTATCATGCAACAGGCGCTTCCTAAGTATTTGTTAAGTATATAAATAAATGTGTGAATTAGAGAATAACTCTGTTCACTCCATTTCTTCACTTGTTTTCATATCATCTTATACTGTATATAATCTATAAACCACCTATGGTCAATTATGAATGACACAACCATTTTGCCTGACACTTAGTTTCTGAAATAGTGACCCAGGAATCCTACCCTGGTCTACCCTCCCTGTTGCCCTTCCCAGTAAACAAGGAAGAGAGTGGAGACCTTTTCATGTTTCTTGACCTTGGTTGGGTTTTAAAACTCTTTTGGAATACTTCTGTATCAAAGTCCAACTTTTCAGTTTGAGGTAGAGTATTGGTCTCCCCAAATGAAGCTGCTTTCTTAGAGTTTCCATGAAATAGAGGATATGATACCCAAACCAAAGCTTCCCCTTTCCCATGGAACTGTTCCCCAAAACAATGACTTAAATAATCAAACAGACTATTTAATGAACATTGTCCACTTTAAGCCCAGGTCATACAATGGAACACTGCTTGGATACCAACACAGCCAATGGGTGGACAAAACAAATAGAGAAAAGGACAGAACCATACATTCCATATACCCAAACATGTCATTAAGCCTCCAAAGACATTTCTCATCTCTTTGGTTAGAAAAAATTCAATGTATACTCAAAAATCATAAAAATGAATTAAAGAAAAAAGTTGGTATAAATCTTAGTTCTATAATTAAAATTAACCATGTTTATCAATATCAAGCAACCACCCCATGCATTATTCAAGACCTCCTGCTGGAACCAACAGCAAAAGAGAGCATCTCTCTCAACACATTTGCAAAAATTCAACAGGTAATAAACCTCAGTTAATATTTGCTTCCAAAGAGAAAGTGAAAGTGAATAAATCCAACAGGGAAGCTACTGCTGATTCTTCTCCAGAAACATCAGTGTGCACACTCCCTCAAAATATGCAGACCCCTCTTCATGTGGATAGAATAGGCAGTTTGAGGCAAGGCAAATCATTTTTTTCAAAGATTTTATTTATTTACTTTGAGAAAGAGAGAGCGTGTGAGGGGAGGGGCAAAGGGAAAGGGAGAGAAATCATTTTTTTCAAAGATTTTATTTACTTTGAGAGAGAGAGAGAGCATGTGAGGGAAGGGGCAGAGGGAAAAGGAGAGAAATCATTTTTTCAAAGATTTTATTGATTTACTTTGAGAGAGAGAAAGAGAGAGAGAGAGAGAAAGAGAGAGAGAGCATGAGGGGAAGGGCAAAGGGAAAGGGACAGAAAGGAGCCTGACGCAGGGTGATTGCACAACCTCGCGATCATGACCTGAGCCAAAACCTAGAGTTGAATACTTAACCAAATGCACCACCAAGGGCCCCCCCTCCAAAATCATTTCTAAAATGCTGACTTGCAATAGAGAAACTTTTATAACACGTAGAAAAGCTTAACATTGCCTAAACCACCATGTCCATCCCTCTAGAAAGCCAGAATTAAATGATGTCTGAAACTAGCCCCTTTGCCCCTCACTTCCCCCTCCTAACAAAACTGGTCCTTTTTTGAACATAAGAAAATGTTTCCAACCTTTCTAATATGAAGAATCTTTTAATGTCAAAATTTTACCACCAGCACCCTTACCCCACAAAACAGTGATTGTGCTCTGATTTTATTCTTTGAGAAAGCATTGTCAGAAAACGAATGTGACACTTGGAAAACAGAAGAGGCAGGCAGCCTGCCCTTTCATGTCCTATGGAGAAATGGCCACCCAAGGACTGTCTCGGGTAGAGGCTGGCATACTGCAATGACTCATAAGCCAAATCCAGCCCGTAGCCTACTTTTGTACCACCCAGGAGAAAGGGGAGGAGGAGAGGTACAAAAATATGAGATGACATGACTATGGCCCACAAAGCCTGAAACATTTACAATCTGACCCTTTAGAGAAAAGGTTTGTTGGCCCCTGGTCTAGAGAGATGAAAGTTCATCTCAAGGCTGACTATTGATTAAAGGTCCCAGACTTAATCAAGTTACTAATTAACTTGTAGGTTTTTATTTGGTAAAGATACAAAAAATTTCTGTCCAGTGGAACATATAACCTTATGATCCTGAGACACTGATTTTATATTTAATTCAGCAATCAAGTTACCTTTAAATATCCTAGCTTCTCAGATGCTTTGAAGGTAATAACAACTAACTGGTTCCCTCGTGAATTAGCCAATCAAAGAAAATCTGTGATCTGTGCTCCATTTAAATGTACCCTGAGAATCATGATCTTACCTTTTTGAAAATTAGAGTTCAACAACACATAATGACCTAAAGCAACTCTAGATTCAGAAGTGCAGTTCAATTCATTTACATTTTATAAACCATTGTAGCATCTATCTATATTTGCAAAGCAGCAATATCTCGTAAGGGTGGGATACAGTATTTAGTCGGTCTGCAGTGAGTGCAGAGAATACATAAACACCAAAAGACTCCTTGAAATGGCCACAAAGCCACCTCCTGGACCACCACAGCCTTCTGGTGAGAAGCCCAAACTGAGTTTTCCAACTGAATCTTCCTAATTCAATAATTTGTTCCATTACTCATCTCTACCCCCCTCTGAACAACAGAGAAAAAATGTCATTCCCAATTTACTGATATTTGATTCATGAACACCTTTTACCTGCAAACAATATCTACCGAACAATCTGATTTCCCTTGTCCCTGCTCTGAGAAAAGACCATGGGTGGGGGGGCGGGGGGGGGAGAACTGGGTAGATTTGGATTTGGAGCTGTTAGAAAACTTAAGAATTCCCAAAAAGAGCAATAGGAGCATTGGGGTAAATCAGCAACAGCTTAAGGCAACTGACAAGAACAGAGTCTTCAAGGATCTACAAATGACCTCCTCAACCCTACACAGTTCAAAATTACCAAGCCCCCCTGACTTCTCTTTATGACACTGCCTAAAACTCCAAATACTAAACAATTCCCTACAAGCTTCATCGTTCTCAGTCATTCATACTTTAGTATAAATTAATGTATTTCAGAGTGGCTTCCTCTTAACTTCCAGTAACACCACAGGAATTACAAACAGATGCTGAAGTGGAATGAGCACTGGAGCCCAGCTGCATTAAGTGTGTTGTGCTTTCAAGTAGACCATTGGTGCTTAGCTGTCCTGTGTGGCTGCACCTCCTGCTCTGTGGATCCTATTCCCACTGCATTCCTCAGGGAGCCTGGCACTTTAGGAGCCTCACCATTATGTAAATGAAATGTCTCTCTGCTCCCCTTGCTGGAAAATCTCAGCTGCCATAGAAGCTGTCTAAGCCATTACGGTGATGCGGCTGAAGGAGCCACAGAAGATTTTGAGTAATCACAGCCTAATCACACTTTAATTGCATTGGCAATCAGTGAGTTTAAAAAGAGAGAGAGAAGGAAAGAAAGAGAAAGAAAGAAAGAAAGAAAAATTAAACGCTCATTAAGTGCCACATAGAAACAGAAATAATTTTGCAAACAGCAGAAGCCCAGATAGGTCAAACTGAAGGCCTGATTTTCCACTTTTTATAGTTTCTAAAAACTCAACAGAAAGTTAGGTGATAGCCCTAAAATGTGCAGAACACGATGATAAATAGAGCCTTCTGAAAAATAGACGCCCGCCTCCTTTCCAATTTAGAAATGAAGGAGGACATGAACAGGCTTCAAAATCAGACAGACCTGAATTTCCAGCTGCTTCTCCCACCACCCAGTCTCCTCACTCGTTGGGCCCTCATCTCCTCATATGAACACTTAACTGTAGGAGTGAAGGAAAGCTGTCCAGGAAGTGCCTAGTGCATAGCAGGCCTTCAATAAAGGACAGCCACTATTTCACCGAGGGTTATTAGCACTAGCTCTTACCAGCAAACTAGATGACATTAAAATAAAAGAGTTTCACTCAATGACATTATTTCCTTATTCAAAAAAAAAAAAAATGCAGTACTGATATTTAGTCAACATATTCCCTAAAGGAAGAATTTGATACAAATGCTTCTTCAATCTTTGTCCTTATATAGTCACATTTTTTCCAATTCAAACTCCCACCTTGTCATTATTTTCAGCATTAACATGGTGTAGTGATGTCCCAGCAGCCACCATTTTCCTTCTAAAGGCCGGAGTAACCTAATCTGGCTCTTAGGGTGGTGGTTCTTTACGCTGAATTAGAACCAGTTGGAAGGGTTCGGTGGCTGGATGCCTGGGCGGCTCAGTGGGTTAAGTGTCTGCCTTCAACTCAGGTCATGATCTCAGGGTCCTGGGGTCAAGCCCCACTCGGGCTCCCTGCACAGTGGGGAGTCTGCTTCTCCCTCTGCAATTCTCCCTACTCGTATGTATGCTCATTCTTGCACACTCTCTCTCTCTCAAATAAATAAGCAAAGTCTTTAAAAATTTAAAAGAACCTCTTGGAGGGCCTGCTGACCTGCTGACCTCCAGATCACTGGGCCCACCCCCAGAGGCCTAGAGGGGGACCCAGCATTTCTAACCAGTTCATAGGTGATGCTGATTCTCCTGGTCCAGGACTACATTTGAACTAGTGTTTGAAGGGACCATGCTTCCCTTCTCAGCTTACAAGCTCCACCCTCAGGCTCCATGAGTGAGGCTAGGGACCAGGAGAGGGCTGGGCAGCCTAAGACTCTGATTCCCAGGACCTTCGCTAAGAACTCCAGGACAATACTCTGCTGGATTTTAACTTTGAGAGATATGTCGTAGGAGGCACTGGCAGCCACCTTGAGGCCATTAGGGAGAGCCTATCTGAGGCTGGAACCAACCCATGGAAGCAGAGCCAAGGGGAGTAACAAGATAAAAGGGTTTCCATCCCAGAATCAAGGGCACGCCTAGAGTCAGGTCTCCCTGGTGCTGTCCAGCTTTTATGATACCATACTTCCCTCTTGACTCAGAGAGGTTTGGCTCGGCTCTCCTGCCACTTACAGCAGAGCCCTGAAAATCCCAGAACCCTGGGATTGCTGGCTTTACTTAGCTTGTCTGTGTCTGTTCTGGCTCTCCATTTCGCTTCTAAAAAACTATTACCTAAACTTAAATTGTCTTCATACCCTCAAGTCAAATGTCTCCATCCAACTCACCAACCCAAAAAGAGGTCAAAAAGCAATGTTTTGGGAATGTAAACAATCTACCTACACAGAATACACATCTCCTGGAGTGAACTTATGAATTCAATGTAATTCTAATCAAACCCCTACAGAATGGCCAATTACAAAATCAGGAACTTTCTAAAATTCAGCAGTAATGATTTAGAAAATATAATGGGAAAAAATTGTATTCATTAGTAACACAGAAAATGTAATCCTGAGAAGAAACTAAACCAAAAATACACAGGAAGTTTATGAGGAAAACCATATGGCTTTGCAGGGGCGGGAGAAGGGAGAGATGGAGCAAAAAAAAGATAGCATGTTTCTGGCCAGAAAAACTCAATACTGTAGACTTACCAGTATTCCCAAGCTAATATGCAATATATGAAACTCTCACACGACTCAATAAAAAACAGATGAAAACCTCAATAAAAATGAGAAAATGGATCAAAGGAGATGAGGAAGTGATTAACACAAGAAAAAAACCAACCAGCCAATAAATTTATGAAAAATAAGAAGAGTGCTTAAGCCTGACAGCACTAGTGGAAGGACACAGGAGCAGGAGAGCCACCAAAGCTGTCTTTCTGGGGGCAATGTGATACTCTGCATTAAAACCTCAAAAACAGGAGCCTCTGGGTGGCTCAGTTGGTTAAGCATCTGCCTTCGGCTCAGGTCATGATCCCAGGTTTCTGGGATCCAGACCCATGTCAGGTTCCCTGCTCAACAGGGATTGTTTCTCCTTCTCCTCCCACTTTGTGCTCTCTCTCTCTCTCAAATAAATAAATAAAATATTTAAGAAAAAATTTCAAAAATAGGCAATTTTAACTTAAAAACTTCACTTCTAGAAATTTGCACTAAGGAAATAAGCAAATGAGAGCCCAAGAATATTCATTTCAGTGTATTTTTTTTATAAGATTTTATTTATTTATGAGAGACAGAAAGAGAGAGAGGCAGAGACACACGCAAAGAGAGAAGCAGGCTCCGTGCAAGGAGTCTGACGTGGGACTCGATCCTGGGTCCTCAGGATCACCCACTGGGCTAAAGGCAGTGCTAAACCACTGAGCCACCCGGGCTGCCCCCATGCAGTGTCATTTTTATTTTTTTATTTTTATTAATTCAGTGTCATTTTTAATTGAGAAAAGAAACTTCAATGTTTAACAAACATTTATTACCTCGATAGGGATTGAAGGAGGCATTTGCTATACTTCTATAAAGGGAATTCATCCTTTAAGAAATTTATTATTTAAAAATAATTACTTGCTGCCAGGGCACCTGGGTGGCTCAGTAGGTTAAGTCTGACTTCAGCTCAGGTCATGATCTCAGGGTCCTGGGATCGAGCCTTCTCCCTCTACCCCACTCAGCAGAGAGCCTGCTTCTCCCTCTCCCTCTGTTCTTCCCCCCATTCATGCTCTCTCTCATCTAAATAAATAAAATCTTTAAAAATAATAATTGCTGTCATCTTCTGAATGTAAAAATAGCCCCATATCTGAAAGTCTTTCTGTAATCATCTTTTATTTAAATAACAATCACTTGGTCTAAATCAGGCATATAAATTATGGTAGCACTATACAATGAGGTATTATTAATATACATTCAGTGATCTAGGCATACACATATGTACATCCACAGTTAGGGGGAAGCAGGTCATAAAATAGCATTATAAAATAGCATGTATAGGGGCGCCTGAGTGGGCAGTTAGTTAAATGGCTGACTCTTGGTTTCAGCTCAGGTCATGATCTCAAGGTCGTGAGATCAAGCCCAGTCTCTGGCTCCACATTTAAAATGGAGTCTGAAAAAAAATAAAAATAAAAATAAAAATAAAAAAATAAATAAATAAAATAAATAAATAAAATGGAGTCTGGTTAAGATTCTTTTTCCCTCTCCCTCTGCCCCTTCTGCTCATGCTCTCTCTCTCTCTCTCTCCTCTCTTTCTCTTTCTCTCTCTCTAAAATAAATAAACAAAATCTGGGGTACCTGGGTGCCTAAGTGGTAGAGGGTCTGCCTTTGACTCAGAGTGTGATCCCAGGATCCTGGGATCGAGTCCCACATCAGGCTCCCTGCAGAGAGCCTGCTTTTCCCTCTGCCTGTGTCTCTGCCTCTCTCTCTGTGTATCTCATGGATAAATAAGTAAAATCTCAAATAAATAAATAAATAAATAAATAAATAAATAAATAAATAAATAAAATCTTTTGAAAAATAGCATGTATGGAATAGAATGCTTCATTTTTTTAGAATGTTTCATTTTTAAAAAGAATGTTTCATTTTATAAATATTCATATTTATAGTCATTTTATATTTGTAGAGAAAGGCCTAAAGAATATACAGAAAACATTAACAGTGTTTATGACTGGGTTTTAGGGTTGGAAGTAATTTTTATTTTCTTCTTTTCATATATCTGAATTTTCTTAAGTGGCTGAAATTATTAAATACCCTTTTAATTATAAGAAAAACAAACAATATAAACAATATAAAAAAAGGTGACTGACATATGAGTTTAGGTGCTAATGCAACAAAGTACAAGAAATCACATTTTTCCTTTCCTGTGACTTATGCAATGTAACACCAAACAGTGCACTCCCAATTCCTCCATCTGGCACTTCATGGAGGCAGCAAAAAAATTATCCACGTGACCACTATGTCCTGATCCTCATCCATTCTTCATTCAATCATTCATTTTCTGATCACCTCCTATGGGCAAGGCACAGTGCTGGAAAGGCTACTTTAAAAACATCCATTCCTCTTAAAAATCAGATACAATGCATTTGGTGAGTTAGGGTGCATTTTGGGGTTTTTCATAATTAAAATTTTCACCTACCACTGCTTTTATTTTTTATTTTATTTTTTGTTTAATATTTTATTAATTTATTCATGAGAGAGAGAGAGAGAGAGAGGCAGAGACACAGGCAGAGGGAGAAGCAGGCTCCATGCAAGGAGCCCAACATGGGATTCGATCCCAGGACTCCAGGATCACACCCTGGGCCAAAGGCAGGCGCCAAGCCGCTGTGCCACCCAGGATCCCCCTACCACGGCTTTTAGATTCACTATATCCTATACTTGATGGCTCATAATGCCTTATTGTCTCCTCTTCACCTTCACTCTAAATTTGGGGGCAGTGAAGAGTAGGATCACAGAGTTTGGCCCATTGTGCCTTTAAATTAAAAGGTGCTTGAGGGATGCTTGAGTGGCTCAGCAGTTGAGCGCCTCCCTTCGGCTCAGGGCATGATTCTGGGGTCCCAGGATCGAGTCCCAGATCGGGCTCCCTGCAGGAAGCCAGCTTCTCCCTCTGCCTATGTCTCTGCCTCTCTCTCTCTGTCTCTCATGAATAAATAAAATCTTTTTAAAACTTTTTTAAATTTTTTTAAAAGATTTTTTAAATTTTTAATTGAAAATAAGAAAGCATCATCATGACATCCCATTCAAAGCATCATCATGACATCTTGAAAGCATCATCATGACATCCCATTCAAAGATGCAACTCAAAAACCAGCAGGGCCAGGAGTACTGGAAGATTACTCTGAGTTCAGTAAGCCCCAGGGGATGATGTGGCTGTTCCATATCATTAATGACCATTTTCAAGAGAGTGGCTGATCCTTCCAAGGTCCAACAGAAACCTAATGATCGGACTCTCCCTCTTTCTACAGCCAAATATCTTGGCAGCTTTACAATGGCTCCATCGTGTGGATTGTTTCTTCTGCGAGGAAGACTCACCATCCCCAAAGAAAAGCCCATTACAGAAAATCAAGGAAGCAGTGAACAGATAGACAATGTAGCACATAACATATCCTGCTCATGAATTACTGAATAACATCCACAACAGCTTTTAATATTTTAGGCAAGCCACCGATTACCAAAAAGTAATAACAAGACTGAATATGGAGTCCAACATGAGGATTGATCTCAAAACCCTGAGATCATAACCTAAGCCAAAATTAAGAGTTGGATGCTTAACTGACAACTGACTGAACCACCCAGGTGCCTCTGAATTTGATACTTCTAGTAACAGAAGAATAAACACTTTGTTATAGGGGCTTCAGGCACAGCCTCTGGAAGCAGACTACCTGGGTTAGAATTCTGATTCTATCCATCACTAGACAGGTCTGTGACCTTGACAAACTTAACTTTCTCTTCTACCTCAGTTTCTTCATCTATAAAATAGAGATAATAATGATATCAAAAATCCTAATGATAGGATTATTGTGAGGATTAAATGTGGCATAAATGGAAGTATTGTTAATGTTGGTATAATTATTACTAGCACGAGATAAGGAAGCACTATCTTTGAAGGTCCTGTGGAATGGAATCTGTGGTCATGTTCTGAATACTGGTAAGGATTTTAGTGTACAGTGATGAGAGAGAAGGGTATTTCACAATTAAGGATTAACCTGAGAAAGACCCCAGAAGTAGAAAGAAGGGGGTTAGTGCCCTGACAAGGCTGGTGGTGGCTACAGTCCCAGGCATTTGAGCTAAAAGTGGGGGGTACAGAAAAATAACACTGAGACAAGGCATGCTGGCATCTGCCTGGAGGAGGTGACGAATGCCAGGCTAACAAACGTAAACACTTACAGAAGGCAATGACAGGCCAAGAATCAAGGCATCGCAATGGTGAAGAACATGGGATTCTGGATTTGAATTTTGGCTGCAACTCTTAAGAGCTGTGTGACCTTGGGCAAAGTGCCTAATCTTTCTGTGCCTCTGTTTTCTCACATGTAGAATAGAAGTGTTAAAGATGCAATGAGAGTTCATATGCAAAGTTCTTAGAACCAGTGCCTGGTACACAGTGACACATACATGTTTGCTATTAAAAGATTGAGTACTGTGTGACTCTTGATCTTGGGTCATAAGTTCAAGTGTCACATTGGGTGTAGAGATTTCTAAAAAAGATAAATAAATAAACTAAAACAAAACAAAACAAAAGGTAGAATACTGGCTGATGGTGCTTCTTCCCGCCATCTTGATTGGCCCTTCAGAAAATTATCAGCAGTTGGTATGGGTAATGACAGGGTCAAGGATATAAGACTGCATTTCAATTGTTTAAAAAAAAAAAAAAACACCATAAAAGTAATGATTCTCTTTTGGACAAAAACTACATGGGCCATGAAAAAAAATTTATCTCAAAGGAATGACAAAGTGACAGCAAGCACTAAACATAAGCACACACACTTCTAGGCAACATGACTGAATTTATCCAAGACTTAATCAGATCACCATGGCCATGCAGAGTGGCAAATGTACCATTTATGAGAAGATGGGATCTGTGCTAACTTCTAGATGATGGCAAAGGTTTCAATATGACTGGTGGGAGGGAAGGGCACAAGCCAAATGTATGGTGACGACTGCTCAGACAATCCCTAAGGCAAGAACTTACTTCCAGATCCATCCTTGACTCTAGGTCCTTCAGGCTTGGCCTCAGAAATAATGTTTGCATTGGCGTTATTCTCCATCTCGATCACAAAGTCACTGTCCTCCTCAAACTCAGGGTGACTAAAGATCCAATCCAGTGCTCTTTCCAGGTTATTATTCTAATAAAATAAAACATTTTTATAATGTATGCAGTCCCAGGGCCTCATTATATCCTGACCATTTAAACCAAGATGTCAAGTAGAGAAGACAGGAGGCCTGAATTCATTAGTCCTAAGTGCCTCTGAGAAGCTCTGACCCTGCATATGAAATGTACATTCAGCTGGCATTCTCCAAGTCTCCCAACTGAGGTCTGTAATTGGATTCACTGGAAAACAGTTCTGAGCAGCAGACCAGCATTCCAAAGTCCGTATCAGCCTTAGCTCAGCATTTCTGGAGGTTGATACTAATGATGGGGTACAGAGTCTGGCATTTGTTTAAGTACCTTTCTCAGCCACACTAACTGCACACACTACATTCCCTATCAACTGTGTTTCCCACAGAGAACTATGCTGGGCATAAGGGGGCCAATGTGAGTGCCATGTTAGTGCCTCCTCTCCCTAAACATTAGCAGAAGTGTTGGATTGCCGCAGAGACCATATTAATGCCTTGGTTAATGATGACAATACTGGTTAGTTAGGGACATTATTTTAAACTCAAGAAATTAGGTTTAAAGAATTTATTTAGATATCATCAGAATCTCCAATAAACCAGTCAGTTGAGAAAAATAAGTAGGGCAGAGCAAGTACCCTGAATGAAACTAACTCTGGCTGAGATATTTCAAGCATTTTAAAGGGAAACAGATTGTTCTAGCCACACTCCATGAGTCAGCTGAGAGCTGCTATGACTTCAACAATGGACCCTAGCAGACAACTGGTAGGCCAAGATAGGTAAGCAGGAATTAGTAGCAGACACCTTCTTAAAAAATACATACGGTGTGGCAAGGAAGGGTGGGTTTAAAAAAAAAAAAAAAAAACAAGAAATTTCTTTCAATATTAAACAGATATCTGCACTGCAAGAGTAAGACTTCTATCAATGCTCTAGTTTTATGGTTCCTTCTCTCCTGATAATGTCAGGAAGTTCATGAATACCAGAAGAATCCTCTCTCCACAGACAGAAACAGAAGTGGAAAATTCAGTCTTCTCTATGAGGACTTTTGAGAGAGATTTCTCCAAGGTCTTAGTATCAGAAAAGCAAAATTTCTCCTAAAGAACTGTCTTATTGAACATGGAATCTCATACATCCCTCTCTGCTCCAAGGCACCAGGAAGCTTCAAGTCAAATCTCAGATCCCTGCTGATATTAAACACTCAGATGATAGGGAGTTTCTTTCGATTTGGTCATCTTGCCCTAGCTGCATTATCTCCCTATTTTTTTTACTCCCATTTTTATACTGTATAACTTCCCCCAATCATTTATTTTAGCTCCTCATATAATATATGCAAATAAATCTCTGTGGGGCCATGGTGGGATACAGAGAGAGACAAACATGATTGGAAATGATCAAAGGACACTGGAAAGTCTCCACTGCTACTGACAGAAATACACACCACCTCCAGTAAAAGGAAGGTATTTTCACACAGTCTTTCATGCTTACCGTGGCTCGTAGCGCCTGAATAGCCTGATTTCGATGGAATCCCATGGAGGTAATAATAGCTACAATTTCCTCCGGAGGTTGATTATCCAATCCAGTAGCACCAAAAACAGAGGCTCCAGCAGAAGCTGCTCCTCCATAACCAGGCATGGTCAGTGGTTCGGCAAAATCTGGGAAAATAATTACACTCAGGCCTTTTTCTCTTTTTTAGTCTTGAAATAACACTGTGGAGCTAAGAAGCAAAAATACCTACAAAGTTATAATAATCAAGACAGTTGGTACTGGCATAGGATAAACTTATAGATCAACTGAATAGGATTCTGAGAGTCCAAAAATAAACCCATAGATTTATGGTCAATTGAGTTTTGACAAGGGCACCAAGACCATTCCAGTGGGAACAGGGCAGTCTTCTCAACAGATGGTGCTTGAACAACTGCATGTTCACATGCAAAAGAATTAAGCTGGACCCACACCTTACAGCATATTCAAAAATTAACACAAAACAGCTCCCTGACCTCAATGTCAGAGATCTTTGTTAGGCAATTTTTCTTGGATATGACACCCAGAGTACAAGTGACAAGAGAGAAAAACACAGATAAATTAGACTTCATCATAGTTAAAAACTTTTGTGCTTCAGAAAATGCACATCAAGAGTAAAAACACTCACAGAATGAGAGAACATATTTGCACATCATGTATCTGGTAAGGTACTTGTATCAGAATATAAAAAGAACCACTCAACAATAAAAAGACAAATTACCTTAAGATTTTATTTATTTATTCATGAGAGAGAGAAAGGGGGGTGCAGAGACACAGGCAGAGGGGGAAGCAGGCTCCATAAGGGAGCCTGATGTGGAACTCGATCCCAGGTCTCCAGGATCAGGCCCTCGGCTGAATGCGGCGCCAAACCGCTGAGCCACCCAGGCTGCCCAACAAAATGGGTTTTTAATTCTCTCTCATGAATAAATAAAATCATGAATAAATAAAAAAACACAATGAGCTACCACTTTCACATCCACTGCAATGGCTATAATTAAAAACAGTAATAACAAGGCTTGGTGAGGATGTGGAGAAACTGGAACCCTCACACACTGTGGCAGAATGTAAAACGACATTGTCACTGTGGAAAACAATTTGGCAGTTCCTCAAAAAGGTAAATATGGAGTTACCATATGACACAGCAACTCCTCCACTCAAGAGAAATTAAAACACGTTCACACAAAAATTTGTACTCAAAATGTTTAGAACCGCATTATTTACAATTGCCAAAAAACAGAAACAACCCAAATGTCCACCAACAGATGAAAAGATAAATAGCTTATGTGTCCATACAGCAAAATATTCTTTTAGTGGTGACAGTTGTGCAATTCTCTGAATTTACTAAAAAGCACTGAAGTATACACTTCACATGGATGAATTATATGGTATGTGAATTATACCCAAATAAAGAATATGGACGCAAAAGCTAACTAAACCACCCACATTTTTTGTATTTCAAGTCCTTATTTCTTAGCTAGAAGTATAGGTGTCCCTCGATTTATTGTACTTTGTCTGATTACACTTTGCAGACACCACACTTTTTACAAATAGAAGGTTAGTGGCAACTCTGTGTCATGCAAGTCTATTGGTGCCATTTTTCCAAGAACATTTGCTAACTGCCTATGTGTCACATTTTGGTGAGTCTCACAATATTTCAAACTTTTTCATTATTATTATGTAATCTGTGATCAGTGATCTTTGATGTTACTATTGTAATTGTTTTGAGACACCACAAACTCACCCATATAAGACAGCAAACCTAACACACACATGTCGTGTGGGTTCTCACTGCTCCACGAACCAGCCATTTCCCTACTCTCTCCCTCTCCTTGGGTCTCACTAGTCCCTGAGACATAATATTGAAATTAGGCCGCTTAATAACCCTAAAATGGCCTCAAAGAGTTCAAGTGAAAGGAAGAGCCCCACATATCTCACTTTAATTCAAATGTTAGAAATAATTACTCTTAGAGAGGAAGGCATATTAAAAACTGAGATAAGCCAAAAGCTAGGCCACTTACACCAAACAGCCAAGTTGTAAAGGCAAAGGAAAAATTCTTGAAGGAAATTAAAAGTGTTCCTCCAATGAACACACCAATGATAAGAAAGCACAGCAGCTTTACTGCTGATTTGGAGAAAGACAGAAGACCAAATGAGCCACAACATTCCCTTGAACCAAAACTTAGTCTAGAGCAAAGCCCTCACTCTCTTCAATCTATGAGGGCTGGGACAGGTATGGAGGCTACAGCAGAAAAGTGTGAAGCTAGCAGAGGTTGTTTCATGAGGTTGAAGGAAGGAAGCCATCTACATAACATAAATGTACGAGGTGGAGCAGCAAGTTATCCATAAAACCTAGCTAATATAATTAAAGACAGTGGCTATGCTAAACAACAAACGGTCAGTATAGACAAAATAGCCTTCTTTTGGAAGATGTCGTCTAGCGCTTTCACAGCTAGAGAGGAGAAGTCAGTGCCTGGCCTCAAAGGATAAAAAGACAGGCTGACTGACTCTCTTATTAGGGGCCAATGCATCTGGTGACTTTAAGTTGAAGCCAATGCTTACTGACCATTCCAAAAATCCTAGGACCCTTAAGAATTATGCTAAATCTATTCTGCCTCTGCTCTATAAATGGAACAACAAGCCTAGATGACAGCACATCTGTTTATAACACAGTTTACTGAATGTCTGAAGCCACTGTTGAGACCTACCACTCAGAAAAAAAATTTCTTTCAAAATATTACTGCTCATTGACAGTGCACCTGGTGACCCAAGAGCTCTGACAGAGATGAACGAGATAGATGTTATTTTCATGCCTGCTACCACAACATCCATTGTGCAGCCCATCATTGGTCAAGGAGCCATTTCAACTTTCATGTCTTACTATTTAAGAAATGCATCTGTAAGGCAATAGTGCCACATATAGTGATTCCTCCAATGGGTCTGTGTGTGTATGCACATGTGTGTTCTTCCATGTGTGAAGAGTCTATTTAACATGTAAAAATGCTTCCCTGCTGTCCCCAAGACATGTTGTACATTTCACCCACAGCCCCCCATCATAGCAATAACATTCCTGCTGTCAGGGGTGCTCAAGCCAGCCAGGCCCTGCCAGTGGGAAAGGAGGCCAAGCAGTGCCTGCCTATGAAATTTCAACTTTTCCTTTCATACATGTTTATTACACAAGTCTGCTGTCCGTCCCAGTCGGATCTGGGCTCGCTTACCTCGGCGTGCTCTCAAGTCCCCCTTCCAGCTGCCCGGGGCCCTTTGTATAAGGTGTCCTAATACTATTTTGTTTTGTTTTGTTTTGTTTTTTTAAATAAACAATGTTTTGTAGATTTCAGATGACTATGCAGAGGCCTAGGGGACCCTAAGCTCTGGGCAGGGGTCTGGGGGTCCCGGATTTCACAGCCCAGGCTTGGGAGCGGAGGGGGGGGGGATCCAGAATTGGTTGTAAATACTTTGCATATTGTCTGATTAAACACAATCAGACCTCAAAAAAAAAAAAAAAAAACTGGCAAAGTAAACTCAAAACCTTCCAGAAAGAACCCACCATTCTAGATGCCATTAAGAATTCCAGAAAGAACTTGCCATTCTAGATGCCATTAAGAACATTTGTGATGTATAGGAAGAGCTCAAGATATCAACATTAACAGCAGTTTGGAAGAAGTGGATTCCAACCCTCATGGGTGACTTGGAGGGGTTCAAAACACCAGTGGAGGAAGTCACTGCAGATGTGGTGGAAATAGCAAGAGAACTAGAAAGTGGAGCATGAAGGTGGGACTGAATTGCTGCCATCTCACGATAAAACTTTATCAGATGAGCAGTTGCTTCTGATGGATGAGCAAAGAAAGTGGTTCCTTGAAACAGAATCTACTCCTGGTGAAGAAGCTATGAAGCTTATGGAAATGACAATAAAAGATTTAAAATACTACATAAATTTAGTTGATAAAATAGCAGCAGGGTTTGAGAGGATGGACTCCAATTTTGAAAGAAGTTCTACTGTGAGAGAAATGTCATCAAATAGCATCACATGCTACAGAGCAACCATTTGTGAAAGGAAGAGCCAACTGATGCAGCAAAAATAAAGTATTTTTCAATTAAGGTATCCATATCTTTAGGCATAATGCTATTTGTACACTTAATGAACTACAGTATAGTGTAAACATCACTTTTATATGCACCAGAAACCAAAAAATTCATTTGACTCAGTTTATCCTGATACTCACTTAACTGTGGTGGTCTGAAACTGAACCAGCAATATCTCTGACATATGCCTATATATCCCACATCTTTCCAGTGATCTTTGTGGCACTGAATTATATACTTTAAAAGAGCAAATTATATCTCAAGAAAGTGATTATTTAAAAAAAAAAAAAGAGACTAAAGATGAACATTGTGACTTTGCTCCATAGGCAAAAAGTGAGCTAAGAAGCTAAATTATAAGCTAAAAGGTCATTTTCTGAGACCCATTCAGAGGACATGGAAGGACCAAGGCTTAGCATCACTGAAGATCCCATCAGACTCCAAAGCTATTCCCTCTAATGACCACTCACCTGGCTCTTCCATGTGAACAATGATCCAGTTGAAGGCCACTTCAGCTCCCATGTTTCCAGTAAAGTACACAGCCTTCCGACATGCTTCTAGAGGGAAACCCATCTCAGCCAGCTGCATCACTGATGACTCATCAATATCTGAGGCTACAGAGCACAACAGAATATTCTGGTGTCAAAACAAAAAGTCCCTTAAAACATAAACTCTCTTACTCTTTGTCTTAGCTTCTCCTTACCCACTATTCACATGCTATCCAAAGAAAGTGCTATTTTGTTTGGTGTGTAAATGGTGGTTAAACTTCGTTTTCTTTTAATTCTTCCAAATATTAAGCTATTTGAATCTAAATATCTTTGACCTAAACAGGAACCATGGTAATTATCTGGACAATCCAAGCATTGAAAAACAATTCCTTAAGATTGTATGGAGAGGGCAGCCTGGGTGGCTCAGGGGTTTAGCATAGCGCCGCCTTCAGCCCAGGGCGTGATCCTGGAGACCCAGGATCAAGTCCCACGTCGGGCTCCCTGCATGAAGCCTGCTTCTCCCTCTGCCTGTGTCTCTGCCTCTCTCTCTCATGAGTAAATAAATAAAATCTTTCAAAAAAAAAAAAAAAAGATCATATGGGGAGATTAGTGTATTCCCAGAACCATTTCAGCCTCACATATCATTCTCAAGACTTATCCTAAAGCAGCCTCTCCTATCACTGAAATCTGAAGAGAAAAGCATTATCTATACAGGCCTAAAAGCCGAGTCCTTAAATCTTACAGGAAGTTATACCAGGCCTTTCAGTATATCAGCAATCGAAGGAAGTAATCAGCTCTAGGAAATGGAGAACCCAAATGTTAAGTATAGGACAGAACATTCTGTAATGGTATACACTTAAGATATTAGAAAGGTAGCTTTATAAACCTAATGTAGGCTTTTGTTTTCATCTTTTCATAACGATATATAGATACTGGTAGAGATGTGTGTGTATGTGTGAGTGTATATTGTGTACGTATATGTGTATACATATAAGCACATACATACATATGTGTATACATAAACATAAAAACCTATAGGCATGTGTATATATATACATGTACATACGTGTGTGCTTACACACACACACACACACACACACACACATACATGTGTGCCTACATAATGCTCTCAAATTACCCAACAACTGGAGGGGAACAGGAGCACAAAATATACCCCTTCTGTTTTCCATGTCCTGAGGTCTCTAATCTACTAAAACTTCTGCCAAAGATGGCAGTTAGTAGAACTGAGGAGTAGCAGGAGAACTGAGGATTAGAGATCTATTCTATAAAAATTATATTAAAAATGTATTTATCAGGGTACCTAGATAACTCAGTTAAGCAACTGACTCTTGAATTTCAGCTCAGGTCATGATCTCAGGGTTGTGAGACTGAGTCCCACACTGGGCTCTGCACTGGGCATGGAGCCTGCTTAAGATTCTCTCTCTCTCTCTCCCTTTGCCCCTCCCTCTCTCCCCTCCTGTCTGCGTGCTCTCTCTAAAAAATAAAAAATAAATATGTTCATAAAAGTTCTCTCTTACAAGGAAGATACACAGAACATCCTTTCGAGATTAAGTTTTAAGAAAGCAATGATTTAGTACAGCAGTGATTGAAAATGTAAATTCCATTTTTGTGAAAAATAAAGTGAGCTTTCTACTGAGAAGGATACATGCCAAGTGTTAACAATGGTTATAGATGACTGATGAAACCCTAAATGAACCTTAATGCTAACCCATAGTTTGTAAATATCTTTTTACTCTTCTAATAAAGAAAATCATTATTCTTTAAAAATCTGAGAAAGTGGGACGCCTAGGTGGCTCAGTGGTTGAGCATCTACCTTTGGTTCAGGTCATGATCCCGGGGTCCTGGGATTTAGTCCCACATCAGGCTCCCCACAGGAAGCCTGCTTCTCCCTCTACCTATGTCTCTACCTCTCTCCATGTGTCTCTCATGAATAAATAAAATCTTTTTTTAAAAATCTGAGAAAGATAGGATGCAAATGTTAAACAATCTCAGATAATTTTATTTTCTCTTGTTGAGTACAGATAGTTGCTGATAAGACAGTAGCTTAGATCTAGGAGGAAATCAATGGCCAAACCATGAACACTGGAAACTGGTTGAATGCTCCCAGTCAGAGACGGACTCCTCTGGCACAGTCAGTTCCAACCACCCATCACCTCTCCTGGGGCAAAAGCCTTGCAGGCCAGCTCTCTACAGGATCAGGGCAGCTAGTAAACCTCTCACATTCCAGAAAATGTCAAGTAGCATGAAAAGCACAGTTGACTCCTAGTCCTGGTTCTGCTCCCAGCTCTTGGGTCTCTGAAGTTTCCTGAGTCTCAGCTTTATACTCTGTAAAAGGTTACCTGCCCTGCCCTTCTTACTGTGATAACCAAATGAGAATCTGATTTTGTATGAATAGTAAAGTTATATACTATTGACAGAATTTATGACATAATAAATGCAATATGACTTCTGGTAACCATTCCAAAGTATTAACAACCATTGTTATTATTATAATTAGATTATTCACAAGGCAATGGTTTTTCCAAGACCTTTCCTGACCCTGGGGGCTTCTTCTAGCAATGAACAAATCATAATCAACCAAGGAAAGGAAATGTGGAGGTCTAAAGCCACATGATCAATCATTTGCAATGTAAAACACATGCACTTCTAAATTAACAATAGTTTGTCTCTGGAAGGGTTTTGTAGAAAAAAAGATTCAGAGTATTTAATGTTAAATACTCCCCCTTCCTCCCAATTAATATCTAAATATTCACTATAAATAGTGTTCTTTTCAGAAAACCAAGAGTATCAACTCCTACAGGATTAAAGAACTAAAAGTCTATAAAATTAACACACAATCCAATGAAATTACTAACCTTGAGAGTATTAATTAATGCTACCATGTCCTGTCAGTCATGAGTCTTCACTACATATCCAGCAATAAGAATGGAAAAAATGCCTGGCCACTGTGCCATCACTGCATAAAGAGCTCTACTCATGACCAGAGTGGAAAGAAATGGCATCATTAGTCCACCCTCATACATGAGGAGACTAAGACTCTGAGAAGTAAATTTTTCTAGCTTGCAGTCACAAATGGCAGGACCAAGTTTCCAATCTAGGGCTGGTTGGCTTTCATGCTGATGATCACTCTCCTGAGCTCCAGAGCCACTTAATGATCATTTCACTGGCTTCCATTTGCTGCTAACTCAACTTGCAGACAAAGAATCATCCCACCCAAGAAAAGCTGCACACATACACATGCAGAGAACAACACCCCTTTACTGATCCCACAGACAAATAAATGTCAGACCAGTGATAATTATAGGATACTGAGAAAAACTTCAAAATATACATACGGTCTATCAGTTGGTTCATCAGACGATCTGGAAATTAATGGAGAGGGCAGAAAATAAGACCAAAGCATGGCAAAGAGTTTTAGAGAAAGAAAAAGAGTCCATGCAGGGCAATCCCTAATCCCTCGCCCTTAGGAATCCCACACTGTTGTCAACCCCTCTGCATCCCACCACACACACTGCCCAGCCTATACAACATGAAATCATTACAGCAGGGAGTGAAAATAAACAAGTTTCAGGCATTTCAACCAGATAAAAC
This sequence comes from Canis lupus dingo, assembly GCF_003254725.2. Lineage (NCBI taxonomy): Eukaryota > Metazoa > Chordata > Mammalia > Carnivora > Canidae > Canis > Canis lupus. The sequence goes on along the minus strand of NC_064276.1, from coordinate 13,143,592 downwards.
ATTATGCTCTGGTTATCATCTTCGCGAAATAAATTTATCTCCCTGTATTTCTAAGAACTCTGTATAATTACAAACCAAAGATTCTGTTAAGAACATCAGAGAAAGCAGGAGCAGTGCTAATAAACTATCCTGTTCTTCTCTGATGCTCATACTGATCTCTGCTCTCTGACACCTTTAATGGACCACCCATACCGCATAACCCAGAGTGTCCCACTGATAGGTCCCTTCTTTACTCTCCATACTCTATAATTTAACATTTTACTTAGCATCAGAGAATAATGGAACATAGATGCCTATACTGAATCCTATCTTGCTATTCCTGGATTCACCTTAGCCTTCTTTTGAACCTGAACATGGTAATCAATAATATTCAATGCTCAACTGATTAAAAAAAAAAAAAAAAAAAAACCTTTGGAAGAGGGGCCCAGAGTGCTCTCTCACTATCAATTCATCTGATGAACTGATTAAAAAGGTGAACAATAAGTGACTCAGTGAGCAAACAAAGCCAGAATAAAACTGATTTCATTAATAACTGAGCTAAAAATGAAACCAAGATTTTTTGACACTGGCCTTGGATCCACAAAAGTGAAGCAATTATTTTCTGCACATCCTTTTCCCTTAAAAAGTTAAATGTTCTGAACAAAAAATTTAGCCTTCACAGGGCAAACTGCTCCCTTGCTATGAAGGAGTGACAAAGCTGGGGAGGTGAAATGTGGTCAAGATTTTTAAAACCAACACACACTATTGAATTTCCCCTTTTGGTTGTCCAGAGGTACTCCCAAGATGGCACAGCTCCTCAAGATTAAGAGCCTAATGAAAACACACTCCTCTTCCCTACAGGCCCATTTATCTGCAGAAGGTGAAGGAGGGACAGGGAGGGGAAGCCAGAGGCAACATAATCTAAAACTTTTTGGAGATTTGCTGCCCTCTATTGGCAGTGATTTTTGCAAGTCTGTTTCAACTACTCATGATGGGTCTGTGCCTGGTCCCAGGTCTACTGTGAGATTACAGCTGCAGCCAGGACTCACTACTGTGTGTCTATGGTGGGTTACAACACAGGAAGATGGCCAAGGGACGACAGGGTGGTGGAAGAGAAGAGACTCTTCCATTGTGGGGTGGGGCAGGCAGAAGGGTAAGAGAACATCATCGGGCAGAAGATGGTACCTTTCGAGTCATCAGGAATGACTATAGGGGGGCTGATGTCCGGAAGTTCCTCCTCTCCTGGCTGTAACCCCCTGGCTCGGAGATGATTGATATCAAGTAGGTCTGGCATATCAATAGAAACATCTACAAAGTGAGAGAGATTACATTCACCGGACTCTCCAAAATTCCACAATAACCCCCTAAGATCAGCACCTCTAATTCTTATGTGCATGTCTCTAAGCAGAGTTAAGGGATCATTTTCAGTTCCCTGGAGTAGGCCCCTAGACCAGCAGTCTCACTGAAACGTTAGATTTAATGGAGAAGCAGGGGGAAAATACAGAGCCTTTCAAGCTGAATAAGCCAGAGGTAAGCCAAAGGTTGCAAGTTGGGAGCCCAAAGACCAATTGTAGCCCAGACATTTTCTGATGTTTTTAAAATGTTGGCAACAAATTCCATTTTTTAAATCAGAAGATTTAAAAATCCATATTCCAGACACCTGGGTGGCTCAGTGGTTGAGTATCTACCTTTGGTTCAGGTTGTGATCCCAGGGTCCTGGGATCAAGTGTTGCATCAGGCTCCCCACCGGGAGCCTGCTTCTCCCTCTGCCTATGTCTCTGACTCTGTGTGTCTCTCATGAATAAATAAATAATTTTTTTAATCCATATTCCCAGCTTGTTTTTAAATACAAATATTCTCATATGGTAACAACTGCCCTGGGGCTGATCTTCAGCTTCCACTCTAGACAATACATGCCCTCCAAGATTGTAGGGCACAGACCCCAATGCTCCAATTACCCCCATGACCCTGAACATATTTCCAATTCTGATTCTTCTACTAAAGAAATGTTTTTCTAAGCCATGTCTTTATCCAAAGTGGAAATACCCAATATAGATCATGATAGCAAGGCTACACATTTCTTATATCCAATGTACTCCTTTCATTTACATTATCTCCCTATCCGTATCAGGCAGCTGAGTTTTCAGCCCCTAGATTACACCTTTTTTCAGATCATGATGAGCACTATGATCATTCTAACCAAGGTAATAAAGAATGAAGTTTTAAAGAAATAAATTGAATCTCAAGTGTGTTAGTCTTGGGAAAACTTTTTTTAACTTCTCAGGTCAGCTATTATTATACTGACTTATTCAAATACAAAATTTATCAGTCTAGAGGCTGTTCAGGTTTAGTGTTATATTCAGATATGATAATAATGAAAAATGGGTCCAAATGTTAGTGTGAGATAGGTCTCTCAGGCTAGCAAATAGAACTTGAAAACACTATCCCCAAAACCAGTTATGATGTTAGGTACATAAATCCTATCTTAAAACAACAACCCAAAGAAAAAGCTCAGTTAAAAAAAATTCAAAAAAAAATAAAAAAATAAAAAAAATAAAAAAAAATAAAAATAAAAAAAAATTCAATCTCAAAGGATAGCAAAAAACAAACATAATGTCTAACCAACAAAATCAACACAACTGTTACTCAACAGAAAAATTCAGGTTCATTAAAGCCAGCTTTGAGTCTCCTTTAAATTCAGCAAGTCTATGGAATCTGAATTTTTTTATCCTTTATGGAAATTCCAAGGACAGAAATATAAGAAAGCTGTTTCCAAAGCAGTTGAAAGCATTTAAAAGAAAGCAGTTTTCTCTCTCAGGTACTTCTCAGGTCCACAGAGGAAAGGTTGAGTGATGAGCATCTTGCCCAAAAATCATTCCACCAGGAAAATCACACATCTGCCTCACAATCGGTCATGGCCCTGCATCACATCACGGGGCAAACAAGTGCCCGGTCCACCGAGGGCTGGAATTTCCTGGGAAACCAGTCCTGCCGATTTCACATTCTTTTTACCTACCCTCTCCAGATGAGCTGATGAGTGCTCAATTAACTAGTGTGAGGCCCGGGTTGTTGTTTTTTAAGTGCTCAGACACATAAAATCTTTAAAAGACTGGCAAACAGTCTGAGGAACTTGCTCAAGAAACAACAAAGGGTAAAACTGTACATCCTTCTGTGGCATGGAGGACAGCCTAATGACACCTTGTTGGATCCTGATGATGGAGAACTCTAATCTCTAAAAATGGTCAAGGGCCTTTAAAATTAGCAAGAAAAAAAAAAGCCCAATTAAGCCAAAATCAAATCTCTTTTTTGACAATGTAATGCCACTGACTGTATTTTATTAATAAAATTTGTATGATTTAAGTGACTGTCATTAGCCACACCTGCCTGCTTCGGAGGCCAAGGAGAGATAATAAAAAGAGCGTGTATCTGCAATTACCTGCACCCCCAAGTGTGGGCTTTGGCCAGCAGCACCAGCAGCATCAGTATCACCAGAGAGCTTGTTAGAAATAAAGAATCCCAGGCCCCATCCCAGACCTGCTGAATTAGCACCTTCATTCTGCCAAGATTCCAGGGAATTTGTATGCATGTTACAGTTTGGAAAGCACTGTTGGTTTGATAACGTGGGGATCTCATTTTCACTATTAGAATCTAGTCATTCCAGAATGCATTAGTAGAGGGGCAGGCAGCATGTGGTGATTTTTATTGCCAGTGCTTATCATGTACTCTGACTCAAAAGAGAAAGGTGGGGATGATGGGAAAAGAAGAAAATGGAACTATTTTTGACAGCCAACCACCTGGGCCCTTTCACATGCCATTTTTTCCCCAATGGCCAATTTGATGTTTTAAGCAAAAGCATGCAAAAGATACATACCAAATTTCTTGGGAACCCAGTCAAGACCAAAAGTGAACTTCTTTATCTGCACTACCAAGTATTCAGGGAATGAGGCAAAGCGGGACGTTCTGGGAAACACAAGGGGATTAAATCAATGAAACAAGGCAATACGAGTCTCGAATGTAGCTCATGAAGCATCAGAAGCTTTGTCTGAGGCATACCTGGCAGTTCCAGAGACTGCACTAAAGATAAAGGAACACACAAACAGACACAAGCCGACACATGCGCACCTGCTCCCAGTCATTCGTCCTGGCCTTTCCACAAGGAGAAAATGTTTAACAGAGGAGCCTAGTGTCTCTTGAGAATGAGAATTTGGAACATGCTGCAAAATCACACTTTCAGTCTGCTCTAGCATTTTGTATTTCTGAAAAGTACTTTTCAACCACAGTCACTTGTTTTTTCTAAAACCCTTGCAAGAATTTAAAACAGTTGACCCTTGGACAAAGCAGAGGTTAGGGATACTGACCCTCCCCCCACCCCAGGCAGTCGAAAATCCACATGTAACTTTCAACTCCCCAAGAACTTAACTACTCATAGTCCACCTCTTATCATAAATCCTTCCAATAATATAGTCAATTAACATATTTTAGCTCATATGTATTATATACTATGTTCTTACAATAAAATAAGCTAGCAGAAATACAGCACTGTACTGTAAAAAGCCCAATGGACTCACACAGTTCAAACCTGTGTTGTTCAAGGATCACCTGTGTGTGTGTCTATGTGTATATATATACATATTATATTTGCAGGAGTGTGCAAGCATGTGTGTGCTCTGTGGTTTATACATGTGGTTTTGAAAGCTCCCCAAGTAATCCTGATATACCCCTAAGCTCCCCTCCCACTGAGAATCACTATCTTATAGTACAAAGTTGGCATGAGGGGAGTCTGTTAGAACTTTGATAGAGGTTGACTTTCGGAAATGCCAAAGCCTCATTAAAATATTACTATATCAAAATCCACGGATCTACCATTTACTTCAACGTGGATGGAACTGGAGGGTATTATCCTGACTGAAATGAGTCAATCGGAGAAGGGCAATAATCACATGGTTTCACTCATATGGGGAATATAAGAAATAGTAAAAGGGATTATAAGGGAAAGGACAGGAACTGAGTGGGAAAAGTTAGAGACGGAGACAAACCATGAGAGACACCTAACTCTGGGAAACAAAGGATTGTGGAAGAGGAGGTGGGCGGAGGGATGGGGTGACTGAGTGACGGGCACTTGAGGAGGGAACGTGATGGGATGAGCACTGGGTGTTATATGTTGGCAAATTGAATTTAAATAAAATATTTTTAAAATAATTTAAAATAATTAATATAAAATATTTTAAAATAATAATAAATAAAATCCATGGCTATATAGATTATTATATATATATCATTTAAGATTCAAATTTATATAAATCTGAACCTTAAATTTTTAAATTAATACATACGGTCAATATCTTGAGTTTCCCTTCAAACTTTCAGGAATTGCCTGGATTTGGTACCTAGTACACCAAATTCATGCCCCACTTCCAGCTGATCCTGTCCACATTTATCATCTTGTTTATGACAAGCATTTGTATGTGAATGTCAATGTGGATAGTGCAGGTACATGTAAGAAAGAAAATAAGCTGTAGACAGATACTGTATGTATCTTTTAAAATAAAAGGTTCTAGAATCCCGTCCCCACAACCTTGATTTTTCAAATCTAAGTCATTGCCTTCTACTTAAAATGTATCAGCCCAGAATTCAGAAAGCAAAGCAAATACAAGTGCACTGCTGCCCCCTCGTGTAGAAGAGAAACCATAGTACAGGGACAGAGCACTATCCCAAAAAGGCGTCAAAAGATGTGGATGTGGGTCCAGGATGTGCTCCTTAATTCACTCCAAATGTGGACGAATCACTGAGCCTCCCTGAGGCTCTATTTTCACATCTACAAAACAGATTTATTAAAAATATCTACCTGCCAGGTCATGAAATGATGTGAAACCATTTGGCACACTAGAATATATACCATGTATATGGAGGGAATTAGCATGATTATTTTGTCATAAAAGAGCTAGAATCAAAAAAAAAAAAAAAAAAAGAGCTAGAATCACCAGGTGCTACACGCTGACTTGGACTGTTGCCGACATGTTTTTTGCCCCAGGCAAGTCACTTAATCTCTCTCTATCTCAATTATCCATCACAAGGATGATAGAACCGTATAGGCAATAATGTGAGTTCTTTCAAAAATAGAAGTTTAACCATCCTAAAGAATTTATTTATTATTATCCTGGTTCATTCTCCAGAAATTATAATATTATCTCTAATTAGGTTTTCCTTCTGAGAATCAATAGTAAACATCATTCCTACTTAAATATAGCCAAGTCCCAATTTCACCAAAACCCAACAAACTCCTAGTATATTCAACTAATTTAAAAATGTCATCTCTCTGACCTCTTCCTCTTAACACATCAACTTAAAAGCTGGAAAATATATAACAGATCAGCCAAAAGTCATCAGTAAATCAGTGATTTCCAAAATGTGGTTCAGAAGCCCCAAGACTCTCACTCACAGTTGGTTTGTGGTCAGTATCTATGTGAGTAAATCAGTTGGTGATACCATTGATAAGAGGCAATGCAGGGAACTGGAGGCTAGGGTAGGGTCGGGGAAGAGTGGATAATCAACACATCCCTTTGTTATGGGTAACTACCAACATAAGAGTACCAGAAATCGGATTAGATGACACCCACATTATATTTGCCCTAGCTGGTAAACATGCTTTATTCATATTTGTAGCTGCTTTGGGTCTCAAATTGAATCACACAGGTAGTAACTGCTCAATATATATTTGTTCAAAATAATGTCAGAATTAATAATTTGCATTCATTAATTGCAAGTTTGGGACATCAAGTTTAGTGAAATCCCACAAAGTTGTAAATTATACAGCACTTACTCTTTCATTCCTAGAAATTAAAATTTTTCTTGGAGGAATGCCTGGGTGGCTCAGCAGCTGAGCGTTTGCCTTTGGCTCAGGTCATGATCCCAGAGTCCTGGGATCGAGTCCCACTTCGGGCTCCCCGTGGAGAGCCTGCTTCTCCCTCTGCCTGTGTCTCTGCCACTCTTTCTGTGTCTCTCATGAATATATAAAATCTTTTTTTTTAAGATTTATTTATTTATTTATTCATGAAAGACAGGGAAGGAGAGACAGGCAGAGACACAGGTGTCTCCCGGGTCTCCAGGATCACACCCCAGGCTGAAGGCGACGCTAAACCGCTGAGCCACCAGGGCTCCCCAGAATATATAAAATCTTTAAAAAAATTTTTTTCTTGTAAAGTTATGTATTTAATAAAGACAATTAGAATGTAAGTCATTCAAAAACCAGGGAGACACACAGCAAATTTACCTCCAAAAACTGCTATGGTAACTAAATGAGCCAGGATACAAAGTGCTTAGAAGAGTGCCTAACAACACTATTGTGTTGTCTATTGACAGCCTATCATCATTATTTAAACCATATCAATTATTCACTAATTACAATTGACACAAAAACACTACAAAAGCCTTAATAAGGAAAAAATGTAAGCTGTCCCTCTTTGTGAAATTAAGATTGCCCACTGTATTGAAAATCTGGCAACTAAAAAAATATAGTTCTATCCTTTCCCTTAAATATGTTGAAAATATGATAATCAACCACACGTCAAACTGTACAACCCAAGGCCAAAAAAAGGAAAGGAAAGATAAAAACAATGGTTGTGACAATTTCAGCATACACTTTGCTCGAGTCACTATACAAAGCACTTTGCATAGTTTAGCTCTCCTTACTCTTCATTCCCACCCTGTGAAGAAAGTACTACAATCATCCCAGTTTACAAATAAGGAAACAGTAGGGTCACTTGGCCAAGGTCACATATCAGTAAGTCCTACACTGGGGATTCAAACACTGCCTGTCTACCTAAAGCTTGTGCTCTGGAACCCCACACTGTGCTCTCCTCTTCATAAATGAAGGATTAGAGAAAGCAGAAACCTCTCCCCCACACAGTTAGGTTAGCACTGCCTACAACTAAATATTAATAGCATTTGAAGAGAAAACAATGTAAGCAAGCATCATTCCTCCATTACAGATGGAAGAAAGACATTGAGTGGTGACTCTGCCCTTGGGTAGAACATAAACTGGGGAGTGGAGACAGGAGAAGAATCCAGATCTCCTGACCAGTCATCCTCGAGTGAGAGTCTTCATTTCTGGAAAGTTAATGCCTCCCAACTCCATTTTAATGATGAGCCCTTTCCAAGTGATGAGAAGGCTCCTTCCTGCAGACCCAGAGTCACACCTTGCACTTGTAAGACATAAGGCTACTTTTCTGAAAAGGAGAAAAGGATGGCCAAGCAGATAGGTAAATGAAAAATACTCCGCAGCTTACACCTGATGCTGAGGACTTTCTAGGAGGCCCAGGTCTCCTAATCACTTCTATGTTCCAAGCAGAATTAGAATTAAAGTACAAAGAGAAAAGGATCAATGTTTGAAAACTCTTCCACCAATTAGCAATAATTAAAGTAGAAAAAAAAGTCATGCTGCATACCTTAAATGGACAGAATATTCTTTTTCTCAATATATATCAGCATATGTCAATATCTCAATGATGTCAATTCTATCTCAGTAAAGAAATGGAGTCTACCACTAAGATAGTGCATCGATGTCTAACTACCCAATGAGGTCTCCAGGTTGCAGTGAAGTGAATTTCACACAGTGAACGCACCAATTCACCAACACTTCTTTGCAAGGACACATACACACACACCACAGACCCTATAACTGAGCAATCCTAGGATGGAAACTTACTCCACAATGGATAATTGATAACTGAATGGACTATTACTACTCTCATTCAGATATGAACAACATTTTTAAAAATTATTTTAGGAAAATATGGCTTTTTTAAGCTTTTAAAATAAATTCTTTGTGTTTCCCATTTTTAACATATGAAGTAAATCATCTGAAACAAAGAGGAATCCCAAGCAATGGGTGCTGCAGAGAATAAGCAATTTAAGTTTCACTGCTACCTGAGGTGATAAAAAACATCTAGCAGTAGCTCTTCAGTCTTCACGCCCCTTTACATCAATTAGAACTCAATTTAGCTAGGACAGACGGCCAAAGAATAACGAAAAGGAGTAAAATTCTCAAAGCCAAACTTGCAAACCTCCCTTCATTTTATGGCACTGTGAGTACTCTTTTTCCAATTGTATGATGTGCATTGGCAAGGACTCAACTGTATAAAATCAATTAAGGTGTCAAGTGGAGAAAGAAAAAATTTTATGTACCTGACAATGAGGTGCACAGTGTGGAAACAACATCTTTCAAGTCCTGAGCAGCTCATCCAAACAAGCTCAGGAGCCCTATGTCCACTTTGAGATGCTCTGAGAGCCCTGGTCACCATGTTCAAAGCCAAATCTTTAATAATGGAATTAAAATCTATCATAGTCAGAGTTTAAATATTGACAACTGTCATAAGTATTTCTGTAATTTCTTCATTAATATCATTCTTGCCATGTAATGGTGGGAGTGGAAGGTTTTGGGGAGTTCTTGGCTACACTCCTTTGGCAAAAAAAAAAAAAAAAGGCAGATTCCTAATACAGGATAAATCCCAACCTTGCAGGAATCCCTGGGTGGCTCAGCAGTTTAGCACCTGCCTTTGGTCCAGGGCATGATCCTGGAGTCCCGGGATCAAGTCCCACATCAGGCTCCCTGCATGGAGCCTGCTTCTCCCTCTGCCTGTCTCTCTCTCTCTCTCTCTCTCTCTCTGTCTCTCACGAATAAATAAATAAATATTTTTTAAAAAAATCCCAACCTTGCTTGAAGAAAAAAAAAAAAAAAAGACATTCCCTCCCTGACTCACAATATAATATAGATTCTAAGCCTATTTTATTGGACAGGCCTCACAAGTAAGCTCTCTGACCATGAGGGTCGCATGAATCATAATCCAATCTCACTACACATGAGCAAGCGTGCACAGACTCATACAATACCCTGCCACCTCTCCCCTCCTCATCCCCACTTCTCAAGGGCCCCTCCTCATGCCACTATCACCACACAAGCACAAACACACAAGTGCATACACATGCGCACTTACTTCACACCCGCAGATTTTGCTTGTAGGGCGCTACTCCAGAAGTCATCTACATTTTCTGGTTCAGAAAAGGCCTGAAGGCAGGCACTAAACGGTATCTTGGCACGAACCAACTCGGGAAGGGGTCTTCTGTTTGCTTCTGCTTCCCTTCTCGTCAATTCATAGGCAATCAGTTCATCTGAGTAAAAGAGCAAATTGTACTCACTTGTACTCACTCTAGCTTCTTGAAGTGAAAAATACTCCCTTTGGCCAATCTTCCTGAAGGTATCTGGGCCAGGGCAGGATTACTTATTTGTTGCCCTTTATGGATCCAGAAAAGCCTACTGAAGGGCTGTTCTTGAGCCATTTTTAAAGTGGCACTGACAGGCTGCATAAGCCATTCATATTTTTTTGCCTGTTCCCCTTTGAGACTGATGGGAGGGATCTGTGAACTCCAGCCCAGATCAGAGGTCCTCCTGACCTCACATGTGATATAAGTGATGCAGAAACCTGGTCCTTCATTTGTCCAGAGGTCAAGGCTGGGATTACCCAAATGCCACCTTCCAATCACAAAGTCTTCACATCACAGAATCTCACACTGAATGGAGACCCAAGGGTCATCTCATTCTGATTAGAGGTCATGGAGAGTGTGGACCAAGGAGCTAAACTGTAGGGACCACAGTCCTCCACTGCACTCAGCACATGATTCTAACCAGCACTGCCCTGACAATGAGGTGACCCACAAGGTCAGGTAGCAGAGCTACCAGCCTAGAAGGCCTTTCTACACTATGCCTACTCAAACAATTAAATACCAAGGGAAAAAGGAAACAGCACATCATCAACTTCCCAGGAGTCAGTAGATGTGCTCTTGGAAATTGCCTATAAGTCAAAATTTTACATAGTTTTGAGTGGGTCTTTCTGGGAATTCCTTTTGTTTACCCCCCAAAAAAATCACTCCTGATTATCAGTTTTTAGGCACCCTTATGCCCTTCTGTGTCTTCTTAAGCACATCTGAAAATGGGTTTAAAATTCATTGTCCAGGGCAGCCCGATTGGCTCAGCAGTTTAGCGCCACCTTCAGCCCAGGGCATGGTCCTGGAGACCCAAGATCAAGCCCCACGTCGGGCTCCCTGAATGGAGCCTGCTTTTCCCTCTGCCTGTGTCTCTGCCTCTGTCTCTCTCTCTCTCTCTCTCTCTCTCTCTCTCTCTGTGTCTCTCATGAATAAATAAATAAAATATTTTTTAAAAAAATTCATTGTCCAGTCCACAATCAGTTTATGATGTACTTAGATCTAGAATACCAGCATTAGGTGTTCCCAGCAATCAATTTCCAGAGACTAAATTATAAATATTTCTGAAAAAGAATAGTTGTCACTCACAAATTATAAACAGTGAGTTAGAGAGGATCACAGAACTGAGTGGAACCTCCTCAAGGCTGGGAAGAGAGAACAATTAAGCCTAATTCTAAACTGGAAACAAACTACAGACCCCTACCCTCATTTCTACCTTATAAAATGGGTAAGAATTTAGAAACTGATCAAAAGCTGCATGAGCTTATAGAAAATGGAAATCATTTCATCCCAAAAATGTCATAATCATCACTTTTCAATTAGCACAGCAAACTGACTCTCCCCCACAAAAAAAGAGGAAAGAAGGCCACCCAGTGAATTACTGACTTTTACAGAAATGACCAGTTCACAGGACACAAGAAATAGAGCAAACATTTTGCCTTTTTCTGCTTCATTTCTAAGAAATACCATTCTCCCATTCTCCCAGACAAACGGACTAAAGGAGTCTTTCCCAGAGACCCCAGCCTTACCGCAGCTCCTCTACATTCTTCCTGTTTCCAAAGTCCGAAGACCCTTCTAAGGGGCCTTGCCCTACAAGAGCCCTGCCCCACTGCATCTCCCACAGGAGGCGTCTTCAATTCTCAGATTACTTCAAGCAAGCTCTCCTAGATCGTCTCACCTCAAAAAAATGCGATTCTGATCATTTCCCCCAGAATTTATGGCATAAATCGTTGGGCGCTAACATTAAAGAATTTTCCACATCTATAATTACAAATAATATTCCCCCAAACTAAGCTGACTCCAAATCAACCAGTTGGTCAAATTTATAGGCACTAAAATAGGTTCTATCCATAATCCCTCCAACAAAAACCCATGATGCCTCTGACTCTTCTCACATGGGGGCTGAGGTAAAGAGACGTGCCAACCAGACACCATCTGGGCTGGGTCTCCTCCTGACGTGACTTAGCAGTGACTAAACCACATTATCTCTGATTGCAGGGTTTGCACGGATGAGGAAGCACACGGCCAATTTCCCACTCTGGGACCATTACCCTTGTTGGTTGCTGCCTCCATGGCCACAGGTAACTGCATCAGGTAATCCACTCTCTCCGTGTAGCGGACTTTTCGAGTCTGACAGCACTGGATACGTTCTTCCACCAAAAACCGAAAAACATCACTTGGGTTTTCAGAGCCAATGCGGTTCCTCTGAAGGTTAGATTACATAAGGTTAGTAAAAGTATGAAATATTAAGCCGTGAATAAAAACCAGCATAGAAGAGAATATAAATCTGGTGTAAGGATTGGGCATTACTAAGCCTTCCCTGTGGGCATGGCGGTTCACCAGAGTCCTTTAATAACCAAACACTGCCATATATCCCAAAATGGGGGGACTGGTTAAACTATAGTTCATCATGTGAATGAACATTACACAGCTACTAACAGTCATCAAAGAGGAACTGACCTAGATGGAATCAGAAGAAAGGGGGTGGGAGAACCAACCTAAAGGACTGCCCTGGAAAAATGAAGGCGCATATGCTATGGTCATGTAAATGCATTAGTGTAAATTATATACAAATTTTAAAAAGAAATCACACTACATTCAAATATGTAATGATGTGGCAAAATGTTCACAACAGGATAAGTGGAAAACAATGCTTGGGACACCTGGGTGGCTCAGCGGTTTAGTGCCGCCTTCAGCCCAGGGCCTGATCCTGGAGACCCGGGATTGAGTCCTGCATCAGGCTCCCTGCATGGAGCCTGCTTCTCCCTCTGCCTGTGTCTCTCTGCCTCTCTCTGTTGTCTCTCATGAATAAATAAAATCTTAAAAAAAAAAAAAAGAAAAGAAAAGAAAACAATGCTTATAAAACAGCATGAAGAGAATAAATGCTCCCAGAAAGTGACTGGTGGGTCAGACACCAAAATGTCAGCACCGGTTGTCTGTAGGGGCTGTTACCACGAGTGATTCTCATTTTTTCCTTTGTGCCTTTTTATATTTTCCGCAAAGAACAGGTTTGTAATCAGAAAAAAAAAAAAAAAAAGTAGTTGTTTTTTTAAGGGGGTAGGGGTGAGAGCCTTTCATCATGAATTCTCAGGACTTTTAAAAACCACACACTGGGACGCAGGGGTGGCTCAGCAGTTTAGCGCCTTCCTTTAAAGCTCAGGGTGTGATCCTGGAGACCCGGATCGAATCCCACGTCGGGCTCCCTGCATGGAGCCTGCTTCTCCCTCTGCCTGTGTCTCTGCCTCTCTCTCTCTCTCTCTCTCTCTGTGTGTCTCTCATTAATAAATAAATAATATCTTAAAAAAAATAAATAAAATAAAAATAAAAACCACACACTTAATGTGATTTGACTCTGCTGTGAGCAAAGTGTGACCATCTCTGCGTGGTGGCACAAGGACACCAAATACCACAGTGGACTCTTAAGGAGCTCTGTCACGGAGATCAAAAAAAAAAAAAAAAAAAATTGAATGAAAGAACGGACAAACATTCCTTTAAGTACAAATTAAAAGGAGAACAGGGAGCTCCAGAAGCACCAGAAAACAGGGCATGAGGAGCGATTACGGCCAAACAGGCTGAGTGGAGAAAGCCCCAGTCGGCTGCTGCGCAAGCCGGGAGCCGGGAGCCGAGAGCCGGGAGCGTGAGCGACTACGGAGAGGGGCTGGGGGGGGCATCCCGGCCCTGCCAAGGGGGCTGCGCGCCCTCCCTCCGACCCTTCGAGCAGTTCCGAACACTGGCGGACTCACCTCTACTAGATTCACCAGGTGCAAGAAAAATTCCTGGGCGTCCTGCTGTCTATTAGAGGAGAATTCGGGGTGGCTCTTGCTTACAAAGGCCTTGAACATGCGTGGAGAGATCCCATTTTGCTGAGGCTGAAATATAAAAAATAAAACCAACTCACAGCCCTTTCATACATACCAAGGGCATGAGGCGGCCAGCAGAGGAGGGGCTACCGGAAGGCCCGGTTCTCAGAGGAGACAGCTGAAGCTGAACAGTAAGAGCCAACACTCACTGAATGTGGCTACACTCGCACCCCACTAATGAGACTTGACAAACACCCTCACTTTCCAAGGAAAGGCATTCCTGGGGCCCATCCTCACAGGTGTGGCTCCATGGTGGCCAAACCGGTCGGTCAGAGCCCAGGTCAAGCAGGCTGGTGAGGTGGGAGAAGGAGTCCTTGGAGAGAAGTCAACGGCGAGGAGAGTCCTGTTGCACCCCCCTTCCCTCCCCATAAGAGATGGGGCAGGGGCAGGGGGGCGCACGCACACCTCATTTGGTTGTGCTTTGCTTCACTGTGGTTTGACCATGTGGTGTTTTTTCACCAACTGAAGTTTTGCGGCAGGCCTGCATCAAGCAAGTCTTTTGGTGCCATTTTCCCAGTAGCACTTGTTCATTTTGTGTCTATGTGTCAAATTTTGGACATTCTTGAAATATTTCGAACTTCTTCATTATTATTGTATTTGTTATGGTGATCCGTGGTCAGTAATTAAAACTCCATGAAAGCTCAGATGATGGTTAGCACTTTTTAGCAAAAAGGTGTTTTTAATAAGGTACGTACACTGTTTTTTTTAGACATGATGCTATTACACACTTAATAGACCACAGTATACATCAGCAGCCACACATTTTGCCGAGTACATGAACTACTTTTACTTGCACTGGGAAACCAAAAAAATTCATCTGGCTCACTTGATTGCAACAGTCCCCTTACTGCGGTGGTCTAGAACCAAACCCCCTTACTGCGGTCTAGTTTTCTCCGAGGTATGCCTGTACTTGCAAGAACAGGAAATGACACCGCACGCCCCAGTAACCGCTGCAGAGGTGCTCAGGCGTGTGTGTCTGCCCTGGGCTGTTTCTGGATTAGAACACAGGTTGTTACCAGGAGCCTGCCCACCCCTCACCTGGAGACGCTGGAGGAGACTGGCAGCAGCTGCCAGGATGACAGAGTGGGAAGAACGGGTGGCAGGGACAACTCTGGAGGGCAAGGATATGTGAACTTCCCCGGGGACTGGAAGACCAGGTCAGGAAGAAACCAGGCTCCCTTCAGAAAGGACAGTGCATATGACGATCGAAGGTCAGCTGGCGGAAAAGACCTGAGGCAGGAGCCGAGGTAGGGGTTACAGATTAGCTGGACAGAACATCAGGGAGAGATCCTAGTGGAGGTCCCTAAGGGGACAAGCAGGGAAGAGGGACATCTCTAAAGAACTGCTAATGTGCCCCTACATAAAGGCTAGTCATGGCAGCCAGGAGGGAGCCAAACACACTAGTTCAGTGAAAGGCTCTGCTTCTTGTCCAATGTCTCCATCCCACGGTCCTTGATTGACTCAGTGAGGCCAGAACCAGAGGGAGCAAGAGCAAAAACCTACCAGAGGATGCTGATGCTAACCCTTGTGTACCACTAGTTTCTGAGATTCTCAAGCCTGCTAGAAGAGAGAAGCTTTAAACTGTCTTTGATGTGAAGTAGACTTTTTTTTTTTATAAATTTATTTTTTATTGGTGTTCAATTTGCCAACATATAGAATAACATCCAGTGCTCCCGTCAAGTGCCGAAGTGGACTTTTTCAATGCTGGTAATCTGTTGGAAATCTAGGCGATCTGCCTGAGATGCTCTGAAGAAGCAGAATGGGATGTGTCCATGTTGCCACTGAGGACAGAGATGGGCTCAAGGCAAAGCTGATTCCTGAGTCCCCTCCAAGTTCACTCATCTAATAATGGCCTACCTGTCACTTCATTTAAGACTCAACCATAACCCTGCAGAGAAGGTACTGCTGTTATCCTCGCTTTATAGCCAAGGGAACTGAGACGGGCAAAGACACGCCAGACAGGTCTTTCAACTCAAAGTGGTCATTAGCCAGGTGATCCTGCAGCTAATGCAAGAGCAGAACCAGAATGAACTCCAGGTTCTGATTCCAATTCCAGGCTCTCTGACACAAAGACAGAAGTGACAGCTGTCGCACATAGTAGGTCTCAGTGAGACAAACCTCACCTTGCCAATCAAGTAGAACAAAGCAGTTCACATACTCTGCAAAATGTATGGCTGCTACCCACCCACTTCTTCTCAAAACCTCCACTTGCGGGCAGCCTGGGTGGCTCAGTGTTTTTGTGCTGCCTTCAGCCCAGGGTGTGATCCTGAAGCCCTGAGATCGAGTCCCACATCAGGCTCCCTGCATGGAGCCTGCTTCTCCCTCTACCTGTGTCTCTGCCTCTCTCTGCGTGTCTCTCATGAATAAATAAATAAAATCTTAAAAAAAAAAAAAAAAAAAACTCCACTTGCTTTGCAGGTGGAGGCCACAATTCCCCTCTGGAGTCCAGAGAACATGCTCCCTGGGCCACCACTGGGCACACGGCACAAAGTGCCTCCCACTTCCTTCAACTTTCGATCTGCTCTGACCTGTCTCTTCTGCAGGACTTGGCAGGTGAAGGCCACGTCTCACACTTTGAGATCTCCTGGACACCCAGGCCAATGCCGAGGGTCTAAAGACCACAGGAGATGTGCATGATCACATAGATCCAAAACCCTCATCCGTCTCCCTGCAGCCCAGGGGGCTCTACATCGGAAATCTCCCCAACACATATGTTTTAAGCCATGCTTCTTATAAAACTCAGGTGAATTTTCCTATCTTGCTGAATATATATCTGGCTTTGTCATCCAGTTCTGACTAATTACCAACATCACCCAGAGCACTCCTGGGGATTCCACCCTCCAAGAGCTGATATACCATGGGCAAATGGCAGACAACACACGGATCTATCTCTAACAAATGCTGAGGGACCCTGCACCAGACCCAGAACAGTGCTAGCAGCTTTTAGAAGACAATTCCCCAAAGTGGCAGCATTTGGGCATCTGAGGACTTAGAAACCAAATGTAAATGATCAGCTTGCACACACGCATGGCTTCCGATGTGCTTCCAGTGCTAAGTAAAGACTGACTTATATCCAATAATTACTTTTCCTACCTGTACAGACACCTCCTGAAAACAATGTAACAACTGTAACTCTCTTTACTCACCCTGCTGATGCCTATCTGCACTGTATCAGCCAACACAAACACTGAAAAATAATGCCTTACTTCTTTGCATAACAGCTAACATTTATTCATCCACTTAACAGAAATTTACTGATGTCAGTCACTGTTCTAGGAACTCAGGTGAATACTTACTAGGTGCCAGGCATAGTTCTGAGTACCTTATACATGTATCCTGTTTAACTCACTTAACCTGATGATGATAACGATGATAATAATGATTTTCTCTACCTGATGGATAAGGAAACTGAGGCAAATCAGCTGTGTGATCCAGGGCCACAGCTACAAAAGTCAGTCATCTGCTGTCCCTGTCTTGCTGTCCGTCTCTGTGTCTGTCCCTCTCTTTATCCCATGTCTTATAACTGTTTTCACATACTAATTTTCATCTCTGATGGCCCTGAGTCCATCTTCCCAGTTGCTGAGAAAAGAAGACAGTAGTACCTCTTGGACTCTGAATAAGCCCACTTCAAAGCCACGCGCCTCTGGAGCCGACACTACAGGTCACTCCAGCAACTATTCCTCCACCCGTTGCAGTGCAGAGGCCCTGCTTGGAATAAATCTTTTCACATTGTGCACTCCCTCCCTGCTGCTGATGGCATTTCTTCCTGCAAGAAAGAAAGGGCTTCAACTTGACGTGGCTGCCAGTCTGCATCAAAGCAGCTGCCTTGGGAAGTTCAACAAGTCAGTAAATTCAGAAAAGCTAGCTGCTGCTCTTTGCCACTGTGTGATCATATAACTGGGAGAAGTCTCCCTAAGGACTGTGGTGAAAACCCCAGAACCTCAGCCCTGCACCCAGACTGTGGTCCAGCCTCCTTCGCTATCCACCCCCATACTTCTTTCCTTTCTCGATCCATTTCATTTCCTTGTTTTCTCTCAACTGACCTTTCTTAATGCATTGTTCAATCCTCTGCAACTACAGCTTGAGGATTGTTGATCACTGGAAAGTTATTTGAAAAGGCTTCCTAAACAGAGAGATGCTAGCTCTCCCTCTCCACGTCACACTACAGACCAGCTCCTGAATTTCACAGCTGGGTGTGAGCGTTTTAGTTCAAACGAGACCACTCCACCGTTAATGCCTTGATCATCAGCTGGGCTGGCTGCCTGCACCCCTGCCCTAAGCCAGAGGGCAAGTCCCCCTAATTCCCACACTCGCCTAACAGTATGTTCCCTTCATATCAGGATAGTAAAAAGTCTTCCAGATCTAACTTCCAGCTTATTAGAAACACAAGCTGAACAAAGCAATAACCTGTAAAGCAATCCTAGGGCAAATGATTCAGCTCCTTCCACAAATCAATACCTTGCAGAAAGAAAAGTCAAAGTCATCTTTGACACCGCAGGGGAAAACTCAGACATGGGCTGGGTATTAGGTGATACTGAAAAACAGTTATTAATTTCGTTGATGTGCTTCTAACACTTTAAACAACTTTTAACATGATATTTATGTTGAGGAAAAAAAAGAAGGTATTCTAGTCACAGATGTATACTAACATTTACAGGAGGAGGATGCTTGGACTTTGTGTTAACATACTGCAGGGAAGAGAAGGGACAGGCAGAGAAGAGGATGGGAATGGGAAGGAAAAGTTGGGCTTAGGGAGGATTACTGAAACCAGACTGGCAATTGCTGAAGCTACGCAATGCTACTTGCATGCATACTTGCAAGTTTAAAAAAAAAAAAAATTTATAAAGACCAGGCTCTGCATAAGGCAGTTACTTAAAAGAAACCAAAGGCCAAAATATGAGCCAAAGAACTAAGTCAAAGAAACCATGTTTCCTAGTTGGCAATGGGTCGGTGACGTCATCCCAATGTCCCCTATGGGTTTGTCACCGCAGGACATGAGAGGGAGTAACCAGACTTGACCAAGAGTCGGACCTGCCTTCAGGAAGCACGCACTCTCACTGTGAGCTGGCTCTCACACTCCTGAAGCAATGGCTAGTCGCGACAACTAACTTTATTAAGAGGGAGCCCTGGGACTCTCCAAAATAGCAACCACCTAAGGAACCTGTCGTATTTATAGGATACTGTACTTACTTTCTCCATCAGCAACTGCAAAACAGATCAGCTAAAATTAGCAAGAGGACTACGGTGTTCAGAATCTTTCCCAAATGCTTACACAAGACTTTCTGTTGAACTCGGAACTAAGAAGGCAGCCAGACACTCTTCACTCACATTCCTCTGAGTGTAATCCTCTAATTAATACACACATAGAAAGAATGGGGCTTTGTATCACATTAGTGCAACACTAGCGCAGATATTTACATTGTAAAAACCCAGGAATAAAAAAAGATAAATGCATCTCAGCCTGTCCCTAATACACAGGTGTATGGCATCTGTTTGTTTAAACTTTTAACCTTAAACCATAAACTTCGGACCCGTAATTCCTAACCCAGATCCAAACCCCAAATCTCCAAAGCTAAGGGAACAGAGAGCATCCCCTAGCTATCTTTCATCTTTCAAAAGGTGGGTTAGAAATATTATATTTGACCCACCTAGGAAAACAGAGATTGTGAAAACAGTTCTCATGTTTGGGGGTTAAATTACACCACCTCAAAAGAGAACGCTGGTTATCTCGTGTTGATCAAAAACTGTGACCAGGGCAGCCCAAGTGGCTCAGTGGTTTAGCGCCGCCTTCAGCCCAGGATGTGATCCTGGAGACCTGGGATCGAGTCCTGCCTGGGGCTCCCTGCATGGAGCCTGCTTCTCCCTCTGCCTGTGTCTCTGCCTCTCTCTCTCTCTGTGTCTCTCATGAATAAATAAATAAAATCTTTAAAAAAAAAAAAAAATGAAACCAGCATTTTTGTGTCAAGGATTTTTCAGAGGGGAAATCAAATGAATTGTCATTTAAGAAATGCAGTTTGGTTTAAATACAGAATTGTTTAAAACATGTTATCTTTGGAAGGAGAAATAAATTATTCAGCATTAAAATGTGTGAAAGCATGGTCTCAAATTGCATAAGATCAGGATTATATTTTTGAAGAAAGAAAAGTGTCCTTTTATAGTGAGAGGTTTTACCCACTACAGATGCAATTTAATTTTAAAAATCAATTCAACAAATTTATGTAGAAATGGCACTGCCCAAAACAAATACCACAAATCTTTTTATAGATGAAAATGTGCCTTACGCAAGCATATTTAAAAATCAGATTTCACCTTGGTCGGTAGAAGACCAATTTAATACCAGGAAGCATGTCATCTAGAAATGACCCAAGATGCAAGACAGAGGCATGGAGCCACCTGGTGATTCTGCAAACGTTACAGGTCCCCTTTTGTCATCTGCCTACACTGTCCACACACTCATGCACTGGGAAACATGAAGCAAATGCTAGAACCGTTAGGTAAGTAGGATGGTGTAGGGATCAAAAGCAGACTCATGGGACACCCTACCTGGTGTTCAATCCCAGCCCTGCCACTCTCTGGCTGTGCAACTTCAGGCAAGGTTTCTGTGCATTTGTGAGCACAGAGAAAGACCCTGGCCTTGCGTTAGCAATCCTAGTTATTAGCATTGCTGCTGGTGATAGCCCTGTAAAAAGTCACTCCTACCATAGGGCTGCTACTCCTCTCTTGCTCTCTCCCTTCCACCACACATTCCTCTTGTGATCTCTCCCCTTCTCTGGTTTAGCACACCTTCTTTCTTCTCTTAGGGCATTTCAGGCACATTACAAGTCCCAAATGCCAAAGGCCTGGAATAAGGCCATCTGGCCAAAGGGCTCCTGACCCCTGAGAGAAGAAAGAGTCTCACAAATTGGTTTCTCTGAAACCAATTGCCAAGTGAAAATCCTGATGCCTCAGAAAGTAATTCCCTCCACTGTCAAGGGGAATGAAGATTTGACCGTGAATTACTTGTCTATTAAAGAAACAGCTTAAAACTGACTCCTCCAGGGCCACAGAGAAAATCATATGGTCAATTCAAGCTCATTTTGAACATTAAAGGGATCCTATTGATGCCCAAACCAAAGACTCACTCACATCCCACTCAGCTAAATGGGTCTTCCCCACCACTCCCAAAGATGCACATTATACTACTCATCACATCCAGGATTCTTTCTCTAAGACCACTAGATCATGACACCACAGAGCAAGAAAGGATTTTACAAATCATCTAGATCAAAGGTCACACGCCCAAATACAACAGTGTAGCTGCCAAGTCATGAATCACAAAGGGACTAGAGCCAGATGGGAACTGTGTGTCCTGTTTGAAAGGAGGGCTGCCACTCAGCTCCAGCCATCTGCTATTACGGGCCTGGAATTGTCACAGGGTCTGACTGATTAAGAGAAGCTGGAAACTCTGAGATGCCTGGGTGGCTCAGTCGGTTAAGCGTCCAACTCTTAGTTTCAGCTCAGGTCATGATCCCAGGGCCATGAGTTCAAGCCCTGTGTCAGGCTCCACGCTGGGCATGGAGCCTGCATAAGATTCTTTCTGGCCCTCTCCCCCTGCTTATGCTTGTGCTCACTCTCTCTGTCGCTCTCTTAAAAAAAAAAAAAAAAGGCAGCTAAAAATTCAGATGTTTATGTGTAGGCCAAGCAAAACACACCTACAGGCCAAATATGCCCCAAATGCTGCCAAATTACCCAGATTGAGCCAGACAAAGCAGGGGTTCCCACAGGCAGGCTTCAGCCCCCTGGAGATCACAGAGCTACTGCGTTAACAGTCACTAAACTCAATGGTGGGGAGGAGATGAGGGCTCCGAGCAGTCATTGTTCATAGAATGAATAAATAATGTACTTTGCTCATATAAGAACTACTTTTTTTAATGTAAAAGGACATTTTAATACTAACAAAACCAAACTTGATTTGCAAACATCACTAAATTGGTAATTTTTTATTCCATGTTTTCTCCAATGAGGAGATTCTAAAAACACAACAGGCATGTCATAGACACAGATTTTATTTACATCAGAGAGAGAACCTCTTCACACTTGGAACATTCACAACCACCACCTCGATGAATTCTGGCTTTGGACTACTGGGATTGGATGTTTATGTGACTTGCACAGAGTCTCACAGCTCCTCGCAGAGCAGGAAAGAAGCCAGAGTCCCTGAGTCCCAGCCCGCCTCCTTCTCCACCAAGGAAGGTGGTCTCTGACTCGAAAGTGGTCCACAAAGTGCCATAGCATGGATGAAAACCCAGGATAAATGTGATGAAAACAAAATGTTGGACCACGTTGTTTTCATCAACACGTCTTCAAGGCTCCACAGGAGCTCAAAGGTAGAAGAAGCCTGGACAACCCCTGTAGCCCAGCTCCACATCCAAACCATCCCTTCGACTACATCCCAGATGAGGGTGTTCCAGTCTCGATGGATAAGGAACTCGTTATCTTGCCACGTTGGGTAGCAATGCACCTTCCTGCCTCCACACCACTGTGATCTCCCAGCCTGGCCATTAGGAATCCACCCTCTTTAACCCCTACCTTCCCCCCATCTCCAAACATCACCTCTAAATGCTCCCTTCATACTCTCCCATCTCCCAGTTGCTCCACTTCCCCAATGAGCTGGCTTCCCTATGAATAAGAGTTTATTCACTTTCGCTTCTTGCTGTCAATCTAGTTAAGGTCGACTGACTTACAGTGGGAGCACAGAGGCCAACATATGAGAAACAGATCTGCCTACTAAGTCAAGACAGAGCACTGAGGTCAGAGCAGGTGGTGAGGAAAAGGGGTATGCACTCCATTCAGGCTGCCTAGTGCAGCTATGCAAGCTATGCACTGCAGAATTTCAAGGAGACCACTCAAAAAGACTAGGTTGTGAGCAGTGCCCCCTGGAGTTGTCCAACGGAGCTACCCAGGGAGGGGTGTGTAGCCCATTCTGCAGACACAAAGAAATGTAAGTCTGGCTTTTAGGAGACGGAATGCATCTTTCAGTTATTCTATCAAGGAATAGTGATTGAATAGCCAACTGAGTTTCTCATACCTGAGTGTATTGACAATCCTCCTAGCAGCTTACCAAACACAAGGACTGCCCACACCTCCGCAGAGCTTCAGAATCCTCAGTTCTGGAGGTGGGAACGGGATGCAGAAGGGAATGGAATAGGAATGTGTGTGTGTGTGTTGTTTCTTAACAATCAGCTTCTTGAGAAATCGTAGCAAACAAAGTTGAGGTTTAGGAGAAGACAGATATTATAAGGGCCAAGATCATGTTACCAAGGAGAAAACGTTTAAATTTGTGTAAGGTTTATTGCTTCCATCTCAGCTGTATTTTACAAAGAACAGTGTTCTGAAAACTGTTAATGATGACTCTCACATATAATCCATAAAGCAACTGTCACTAGAAACACCAACCCTAGCTATTTCCTACCACAATTTCTCAAAAGCACAGATACCCTACACTCCAAAGTGAAATAGCTATTCTGACAACTGGCTATATCCATAGCCACCATTTGCCAAATCATAGGAAATACACATTCTAGCTGGTAAAGGTCCCTCCTACCTACATATCAGTGTGGCAAACACTGGGACACATACCTTATGTTCCTCCTTCATCACCTGTTCAATGAGTTCAGATTTCACTGGAGGTTTTGAATACTGGCCTGAGAGAAGGCCATGTCCTAACTTAGTCCTGGACAGGAGGGAGAAAGACAAACAAAAAGGTCATTGTTGTTTCCCCATAGAGACATTAACATCATCTATGAATGCTTTTAGGTGGAACATTTTATCTTGATTACTCAAAAATAACTTATTTGATTCTTCCTGATAACTGATGCCATTTCAAACTACCCTCAGTACTTTATAAAGAACTATTAATATATTTCTTCTTCTAAAAGTAACACCTGCTCTTTTTAGAACACTTCTAATACAGAAAACAAAAAAGAAAAGAGATGTACCTTTAATTCTGCAACCCAGCAATAACCATTATGAACATTTACTGGACATTTTCCTTAAAAATTTTTTACCTTTCAATCAGCACTTACATCTGTGTGTTGAAGTCCTGTGTTGGATCTAAAGGAGAGTAGTCAAATATTCTTGGAAGATTCCCTACGTACCTAGAAAATGAGAAAGGAGAGTCAAAACATAGGGACTGAAAGAACAGAAACAAAATAACCTGTCATCCTAGCGAAGACCTTGCCTTTCTGTCAAAGTGAAATCATCCACCTAAAGAAAACTTTTCCTGGGACACCTGGGTGGCTCAGTGGTTGAGCCTCTGTCTGCCTTTGGCTCAGGTCATGATCCCGCAGTCCCAGGATGGAGTCCCACATTGAGCTCCCCGAAGGGAGCCTGCCTCTCCCTCTGCCTATATCTCTGCCTCTCTCTCAGTCTCATGAATAAATTAATAAAATCTTTTTAAAAAAAAGAAAGAAAGAAAACTTTTCCTGAGATCCCACCTCTGCAGCCATATTCATGGGCTTCCCTAAAATGTTTGTGCTTCTATCTGTGGGTCTCAACTCTGGGTGCAGGTTAGAATCACCTCGAGTTTCTTGAAAAAAAAAACACCAAAGCTAGAGCCACCCCCAGATGCTCTGATGTCACTGCCTGAGACTAAAACCTGAAATCTGCAATCTTTTCAAAGTCCCCCAAGTGATTATAACATGTAGCCAGAATCAAGAACTTCCAGCTTATGCCATCACATCTGCCATCTCAAAACCAAACGGTAAGAGTAGGAATTATGCCAATGGTATCAAGATATATAATAATAGCAGTGACAACTACTGCTTCTTGAGGGCTCTCTGTATAATCTGCTTGGGTCTTCATTACAACCATATGAAGAAGGGATGGTTATGGTTACCCATTGGAGAGATAGAAATCAGGATGCTTCCAAAGCTACGCAAGGAAGAAGTGATGAAGCTCAGAGTACACCCAGGCAGCCTAGCTCCAAACCATGCTCTGAACCACTCTGTCCTGTCCCTGCTCCCATAAGCAAGCCCAAACCCCCTCCTTCTGACCAGTTTACCTGGACAAGCAGTGCCAACTTCCACCACCCTCTCTAATCTCAATGTACAATGGTGGAAGGAATGACAAAGGAATATTCCTTTCACTTCTTAAGTTCATTTCCTATTCCATACCCTCTGCTTTGTGCTGTCCACCTTTCCATCTTCAGGCTTTGACTCGCTGTGTGAAAGCTCTAGAAAAAAGAATCCAGAAGCATATCCCTTTCCTTGGCACTTCATGCACTCTGCTCTGCCCACTTCTTTGACCTCATTCCCATCCCTCTCCCCTAGTCCACAATACTCCGGCCAAATGCCCTTCTTTGCCAGGATATGCCCAGTTCACACCTGCTTCAAGGTCATGCCACCTGCTGTCTCTTTCCCAGAACATTCTCTCCACAGACCTTTGCCCCATCATCTCAGGTCTGTTTAAAAAGCACCTCCTCACCGCTCCTAATTCCCCATCACCTGACCCTGGCTGACTTTCTTCTTGGCATGTATTAACATTTGCAATTTCTTGATTATCTCCTTGTTTATTATCTCTCTAGAGATTATATACTAGAGTATAATCTCCATGAAGACAGATACACTATCTAAATCACTGCACCTCCAGCACTACAATTGCACTAGACACGCAAAAGACACTCAAAAAATATCTGTTGAATGAATACATTTATATCATGTCCATCTAACCATTGGTCCATCTAACCAATTTTCCATAACTGACTACCCATAACTGACTACAGAAAAGGCATAACTGCAATAAAGCCCTAGCAGAGAACCATGATACACTAGTAGTTAGCAATGACCTCTAATCAGACCCCTCAACTACTGGACACTTGTAGGCACCTGCTGTCTACAAACTCAGAATCTGTACCCCAGATTATGTACCTCTGTCAAAATTAAAAGAACCCACTTCTGGTACAGTCCCTTTCAAATGGCTTTTGGATGTGTCACTAGGGCAACAATTTCATCTAGAAATTTTCAATGGACCAAGAGCCAAAAAGACCAACCAAACTTTGTAACCAAAGCATCCACAGCCAGAGGTTGCACTGAGGAATTGTTTTGGGTTTTTTTTAAAGAATCTATTTATTTATTTGACAGAGAGAGTGAGAGCTAGAGAGAGAGAGCAGAAACACACAGAGGAGGAGAGAGGAGACTCCCCACTGAGCAGGGAGCCTGATGCTAGCTGGATCCCAGAACCCTGAGATCATGATCTGAACTGAAGACAGACACTTAGACGCTTAACAGACTGAGCCACCCAGGCGCCCCTGGTCCCTGATTTAAAAAAAATATATTGAAGGAAAGTCCTTGCGGAGGTGTTGTATAATTATTATTTCTTTTCAAGTAGAATGGAGGGAACTTGTGCTCTTTGGTTACAAAATCCAACAACAGTTTCAGGGGGGGCAGGGACTGGGTGACGGGCACCAAGGTGGGCACTTGACGGGATGAGCGCTGGGTGTTATTCTATATGCTGGCAAATTGAACACCACTAAAAAATAAATTTGTAAGTAAAAAAAAAAAAAAAAAAACAGTTTCAGTTCCTTATAGTCGCTAAGTTTTGAAAATGCTTTCTGCCCTCCAAAGTTTGATGAACAGTCACCTTTCTGAATTTTTCTTCTCTCGTGAAAAACTATACCTCACATCTGTGTTTTGGATTTAAGATTCAAATCTCTCACCTCAATGTTGTTTCAAGAGTCTCAGAATCGCGTGTTACCGAATATTTAATATTCTAGTTTCTAAACATTTACTGTGTCTATTAGAACATGAGCAACCTACTCATCATACTTATCCTCAGTCTGTTTGTTCTTTTACTAAACATCACTTGATTGAGCGGGACTAACTCAGTGGAGTTGGGTCCAGGAGCAGTGTTTTCCATTTTGTAAGTAGAAAGAGTGACTCACGGAGAGATTAAATGACTTATGCACAACCAGAGTGTAATTCGGAAATGTCAGCCTGACTCCGTGATACTCTGTCTGCCACTAGAGCCTCGTTTACATTTCAGAATAATTCTGATGAGGATCAAATCTAAATAAACTAGTGTATAAATGAATGAGAGCTAAGATCGATGGTCAGATAGCAAAACTATACTTTTTTCTTTGAGAACCCTAGACTGCAAACTGAAGTTATAATACGTATTTTTAGAAGTATCTAGCATTACTTCTGCATTTTAATATAATTTTGTTGTAACAGAGGCTATTCCTCATAATTAGAAAAATAGAAACTACTAGTAAAATGGACTTTTCTGACATCAAAGATTTACCACCTTTAATTTTTCATTCTTCTCCATCAATCTTGCCTGAAACCATAATCCTTTTTGCTAATGTTTATCTTCCTCGTGAGGTTTTCTTATCTTGTCAGCTTTTGAAATACAATAAAGACTGGCTTGTAAGAGAGCTAATGAGTTCATCATGTTGGATATTAACAATTCCTCAGTGCAGGGGCGCCTGAGACGCTCAGTCCATTAAGTGTCTCAGCACCCACCTTCGGCTCAGGTCACTATCTCGGGGTCCTGGGATTGAGTCCTGCGTCAGGCTCCCTGCTTGGTAGGGAGTCTGCTTCTCCCTCTCCCTCTCTCTCTGCCCCTCCTCCTGCTCTCTCCCCCACTCTCTTTATCTCAAATAAATACATAAAATCTTAAAAAAAAAAATCAGGGACCATGAGATCCATAATATGAAGTCACACTCTTCCCTAATCAAAAAATAATACAAGTATGAGACATGGACAAAAATTTTAAAAATAATGCAATGTGTGATGCATACCTTTGAAAAAGTTTTCCACCTCAAAGCTTCAAACCTGCTCTTCCTCTGTCCACACTCCCCTAGCATACCAGTCAAAGCATGTGTCGCTTCATGTACCCTTTCTTCAGAGAGACCCTCCCTGACCACCTCTTCCCCCCTTTCATTCATGGAGCTCACCATGTTTATAACCATGCCATTATTCTTCCGATTATTTATTCAGTCTGTTTCCTCAAATGGGGCCAGGCACCACGTCCTTTTGCTTACTGCTGAACCCCCCGCCCCAACCCAGCACATTGCTGAGCACAAAAGAACCCCATATTCCTCGGCTGGATGAGAAATGAAAACTAGACCAGAAAACAGCAAGAAGAGTAAGTCTTCAAATACCAAGAGAAAAGAAAAGGAGATCTGATATCTGATACACTTTTGCTTAACTACCATTAAAGCCATTAGCATTTCCACTCATCCTGGGTTTAAAAAAAAAATAAAATTGCCCTGTGCTGTTCCTAGCGTGCTATTGGCGCTTCCGTCTCAGTACATGTGTGTCCTCTCCCATATTTGAACCATGGTGGAAACTAGCGTGCCCTGGAATATGCTAGAGATAATTTCCTAAACTTTAGGCAGCAGTTGCCCATGAGTGCACCAGCCTTGGTCCCAGTGTGCACAGCTCCCCATTTTGGGCCCAGCCGAGGGAAGAGAGGGGTCACAGACACAGTGGCTCTGCCCTCCGTTGGGGAGAAAGAAGGCAGCCTCGAACATGCACCGGTGCCTCCACGGCATCTGTAGTGAAGGGCCAGCTTTTTTGTTTATTTCAACTCTTATAGATGAACTCCTTTAAAATTTATAATGAAAGTAAATTATTAGAAAAATGAAACAGCACTGATAACGCATGACAATGTTGACTTGCTACAAAAATTTCTAAACGCTCACTCTCAGTTTCCATGCCCAGGAGTCCAAGGACCAGCACCAGTTCTGTGAGCCACATTTTGAGTAGCAAATAACGAAAAGCTTAAATCCTCGGAGAAACTCCACTCGCCAGGAGGGCAACACTGACCAAAGCGATCACTGAGTCTCTCCTAGCACATCTACAGGAAGGAATGTGGCAGGCTGGCTGCAGAGATTGATAATTAATATTTTCTTGGCATAGAGGGCAACTGATGGGCTAAAACCAGAAGCCATCACTAATATGACCAAGCCCCTGTGAGGCTCTCGGTTACAAAGCTCTCCTAATCTTACCTGATTCCCATCACACTTGACAAGTGTTCTCACCCAGCCTCAGTGCAAGAAGTCACACCATGAGGGTGCGGTGAAATGTCCTGCAGCTGATGAGGACGGGCTTCCCCAGCATGTGCTGGAGCAGATGAAGGGCAGCACTTCGCGCCCAGGCCACAGGAGGCCACTTACGCTCTCTGGAACTCTGGGATGCTGAAGATGGCCTGCATGACAGAACTCAGGTAGCAGCTGTTGCCCAGATTTTTGAGACCCGTGTATCCGGGGCCATACATGGGCTTCAGCTTCGTCCCCGTCTCCTGGATCACTTCCCACTCGCTGACCCGCGGCTTCATGTCATTGTCCCGAAGCCCGTTCTCTGTCTGGGACAAAGAGAAGGAAGCCAACTTTAATTGTCATTCTCACCCAAAGATCAAGTTCCAAGAATTATTTCTGACAGCCATAGATGTTTCTGCCCCTTTTTCTCCCGAAACAAAGCAAAAACAAAAAAAATACAAAAAAAAAAAAAAAAATCACCTAAAGAGACTGAGATGGTGATGCTGAACAAAATCCTAATGCCACACAGAACCTCACACTTAAAAATAGTTAACAATCATAGGGACGCCTGCGTGGCTCAGTGGTTGAGCATCTGCCTTTGGCTCAGGGCATGACCCCAGGGTCCAGGGATCCCCAGAGGGAGCCTGCTTCTCCCTCTGCCAGTGTCTCTGCCTCTCTCTGTGTGTCTCTCATGAATAAATAATAGAATCTTTAAAAATAAATAAAATAAAAAGTTACAACGGTAAATTTTATGTTTTGTATGTCCTTCCACAGGAAAACACACATACACACATTTAAAAGATTTAAAAATGAAAGGAGAATGAGGCTGAGAGGTAAGAGGATGGCAGCAAGAAAGACAAATAGGAATGGAAACAAAGAAGCTAGTAGAATAATTTCAAGGGAAAATACAATGCAGGGGCACCTGGGTGGCTCAGTGGTTAAGCATCTGCCTTCAGCCCAGGGCGTGATCCCGGGATCCTGGGATCAAGTCCCCACATTGGGCTCCCTGCAGGGGAGGGAGCTTATGTCTCTGCCTCTCTCTCTATGACTCTCATAAATTAATAAATAAAATCTTTAAAAAAGAAAAAATACAATCCAACACAGCAAACAGAATGGGAAGGCAGTTGCAGAGGGAAGTGAAGGAAAAATCACAGGCCCTGGAAGTGCCTTGAAATAGGAGGGAGGTTTACAGAAGCGCAAAGGACATACATTAAAGGGTGCCATGAGTGAGGTGAGGACGAGGAGACAGAAGGGAGGAGAGGCTGAGGAGAAGGAGATAGGCTGGGAGGGAAGGGCCCAAGCAGAGCATGCACACTGAAGCAGCTCCTCACAGGGACGGATGTTACATAGTCATGACACCGGCTTGAAAACACAATATTAAATGAAGCACAGCCTTTTCCCATCAACAATATGTTGGCTTATTCTTTCCACCCCCGAGCCCTGCTTCCCTTCCTGAAATTAATTAAAGTGATGTTGGTCACAGACCATTTTAAAGGTCATCTTCCCGTACCTTCTCGCTTCAGTGAACAAGGAGTGATTCATGCAACTCTCCATCAAAGGAGACAGAAATTTTACCAGTAAACTCCAACCGAAACAAATGGTACTCGACGAGGTGCCATTTTTATTATAGCATGAAAAAAAATTAAGCTGATAACCAAAAGAAAATGCTAATTAATTAAATTCAAGAAGTAAATGCAAACATGAAAACCTAAAACCATTAAAGTAGGATTCCTGTCACAGTAATTACATATTAAAGAGACCAAAGTGTTCCCTCCCCACCAGGTGGGAATAGAGACAAAGTGGACCTTCTTACCCCATGCATATGAAGCATATCAATTCCAAAATGCGCTAAGTGCTTGGCCAAATGAGGATCCAAAACGGGTTCCTCTTCTTGAAAAGAATAAACATCTACAGGGTGAAGAGAAAACAAAGAGTGAGATATTTAACCAAGTCACTCAATATTCAACATATATCTATTGAGCTCCCGCTATGCACTTGGGATACATCGATGAATAAAGCCAATGGAAACCTCCTGTGAGTACACTCAAGGGGAGAAAAGACAGATGATAAATAACAAACATAGTAAATAGGTATGTTTTGTAATTATACCCATATATCAATTTCTTTTGACATTTCAGAAATTAATTTTTAAGATGGTTTTCTGAGGGGTGCCTGGGTGGCCAAGTTGGTTAAGTGTCTGCCTTCAGCCCAGGTCACGATCTTGGAGTCCTAGGATAGAGCCCCACTCAGGCTCCCTGCTCAGTGGGGAGTCCACCTCTCCCCCTACTCCTGCTCTTGCTTGTTCCTTCTCTCAAATAAATAAAATCTTTAAAAATAAATAGGTTTTCTGAGACAAAAAAAAAAAGCAGTGTCTAAAGTTAAAATACTTGAAATTAGACAAGGGTAAATGCCTAACAATTGATTTTGCACCCAAAACCACACTGGCATAATAGTGCAGGAGGAGGGAAGGGTGAGGGAGGAGAGTGTGGTACCACCTGCTGTGGCAGGGGGAGCCTGGGAGGGAACAGAGGTAACACAGGCCCTCGGGAGCAGCTCAATGGCTGCCCTGAGATGTTGGGTCCAAGACAAAACAAAAGTCTGCCTGCAGAATCCTCAACAGTCTCAGACCCACCAGCTCACCAACTTCCACCTCCCACCTGCCGCTTCATCCCTTCTTCCCAACTTTGGTGTCCACACCCCACGGAGCTGGTGAGGGACTCAGTGAGGACTGTTCAGCACTTCCCAAGTGTGTCCACCTTGTAGCACACAGAGCAAATGAGGATGCATGTGGCACAGCACGGTAACTTGGGAAATTCCAGCCATCCCAGGCCCGGCCCACTCCTCCGAGGGCATCTTGGCCTTCAAGGCAAATCCCAAAAAAAACTACCCAAACCACCATCTTATGTGTCCTCACACAGAAGTGCAATGTGGGAGGGGGGCCAATATCTTTAGGCCCAGTCCTTTTTCCTCTACACCAGACTATTTCCTTAGCTCTTTCAGGAGACTCAGTGATTTGGTGAAGCACCATCCCATGCCCTTAACAAAAAGAGAGAGTTAAAAACCACAATTTCTTCACTCCTAAACTGGAAAAACAAAATCTATTAAAAGGAAAATAGATTCAAGATACCCTCCGAGGGGAGCTCAGTCAGTCGAGCATCCATTTCCACTCAGGTCATGATCTCGGGGTTATGAGACCAGGCCTCATGTCAGGCTCCACACTCGTCAGGCTCCACGCTCAATGTGGAAGCTACTTGAGATTCTCTCTCTGCCTCTCCTACACATGTCCTCTCTCTCTCTCTCTCTAAAATAAGTAAATAAATTTTTAAAAAGAAAAAAAAGATACTATTCTTTAGGACAGTAAAAGATAGACCATCCAAGGATGTTCCTCCCCTTGGGAACATCACCAGGAGAAAAAAAATACACACAAACTATAGTGACATTCTGACCCAAATACAGGTATGTGGAGACTCACTGCCATGAAAGAAAGTCACCCTTTCTATTATTAATTGACTAAATGTTTGGCTTTCTCTGCTATCCCTTGTCCTCTAGGGGCCCATTTTAACTTATAGACAGGCAGCCTTCATTTATATTCTTTCTTTAGTATATAATTCAGTGCTCTCAAAACAAAAGGCAAAAATCCCCAGCCCAATCAAGAACCCCCCCAAAAAAATAAAATGAAAAACTTCCCCAAAAGTTTAAAAGCTAGAAACACCAACAAAAATGAAACTTGAAACAAATACATAAACAGTATTTTTTAATCTATGGCAAGTGACAAGAAAACTGCCACTCAGATACTGGCTGAAGGTGAAAATGACATCCCCTCAGCACTTTAACTTTGGTTATTATTAACTAGTGAAATAATTTTGAAGACTTAAAAAACTTTAAGCCTGTAGTTATTCGAGCTTTATTAGAAAACAATAAAATTGCCAGAAATGGAACAGTTGTCATTGGCCTAGGATTTTGAAATAAGTGAAAAATCACACAGCACTCTAAAATTTTTCATTTGTTAGGCTCATGCCATACTGAGAAATTAATGTTTCCTACCTCCAGTCATTAACTGCTCCAAAGATGTGACATGATTTGGTTGGACACAAAGTTTTTTTACCCCAATGACAAAAATAGTTTAGTAAGTAACATACAAGACATCTAAAAATGAACTGTGATCCTCAAATTTGGCAATCATGAAGAATTTATAAATGACATGTAGTCATAGAAAAAATTATGAAGTGGATTCAGGAAAGATCACCCTAAGATGCTGCTGAGCACCATGGTGCAAGGGCCAGTGGGACAGGCAATTTCACAGTAGCTGTGGGCATCTCCAGAAGCTTCTCCTGAAACCACCAAGGTACTGAGACTTCTTTTTTTTTAAGATTTTATTTATTTATTTGAAAGAAAGGGAGCATGAGTGAGGGGAGGGGTAGAGGAAGGAGAAGCAGACTCCTCACTGAGCAGGGAGCCTGACTTGGGGCTTGATCCCAGGGTTCTGGGATCATGACCTGAGCTGAAGGCAGATACTGAACCAACCGAGCCACCCAGGAGCCCTAGTGTGATAACCTAGCTTCGCAACAGAAGAACAAAACACCCTCTCCTATCTCTGTCCCTCCTCACTCCCTTCCCACCCAGAATCTCATCCTTGCTTTGCCAAATCAACATCTCCTCCCACAGAGGAAAGCTCTTTTTATTTGTTTGTTTGTATGGTGATCTGTTTCCTGGTTTGTTTGTTGCTGTACTCATGGAGACCCAGAATGGAATTTGATATGGGACCCATTTTACTACCCATGACACCACAATGGCTTCGCCTAGGCAGTCCAGGCTTCTTGGAAGAACCAATTCTAAATTGTCACCTCAAGGTGAGTAGGACTTTCTCACCAAACAGGTATATCCTTATTGGGGAGAAGGAAGCCAGGAGGACCAGATCACATTACCATTAAATAGTTGAATTCACAACCTGCTTGGATTCCATGTTCACTAAGCAATATTCTAAATATAAGTTAGCTCCCCACAGGAAAGGAATGTACTGGTCAAGCCAACATAAACATCTCACATACAAGCAGTTGTGGTTCTCACAATAAACTAAAAAATAAACACTTTCTCTCTTGCAAATTGAATTAGCCTCAGTGAGCCTAACAAATATGGAAATGGGAAAATTGGCAGTGGTACCTTCACCAGAAGGTGGCCATCCAACCCTAGACAGAGGGTACCCAGCCCTCTGAGGCCTCCATATCCACGAGGTTCATCATCGGACATTAAGGAAAACTTCAGGCATGTTTTCATTAACGTATTTGGCTTTAAAATAAATGAGTCGCAGCTAGCAATCAATTAAACAGACTTAATAGAAATTAACATAAAATTGATGCATCCCATAAACTAAATGATAATTCACTGGAAATAATCATTTTGTTAAAACCAACTCTGCACAAGACAAGCAGTAATCAAACCCTGATCTTTCTTCAAAAAGTGAACATTATTTCAGGTGAATGAATTCAAGAACCCTCATCACAGGCTATCTGATCTACATTGCTGTTTGTTTTATGCCTTCTATGATAGAAACATGAGTATGGATTCAAATACTCTCAATTACATCAGGAAAACCCTGAAAAAAAAAACCAAGCACTTAACTATGGCAGATAATGAATTAATATTCTTACTAGCCACAGAGTTTTTTAAAACCAGTAAGGAACAACCTACACACGCCTACTAGAAAATCCATCTAAGAAATTCACAAAGAGAATTACAAATGACCAAAAATACTATGAAAAATGTTCAGCCTCACTAGTAAAGCAAATAAAAACAAGATATTAGATTAGCAAAGGTTTTTAAAAATGGCAAATACCCAAAGTTGTCAAAGATTTGCTGAAATGAGTATTGTCATATACTGCTAATGAGAATGTAAATTACTATGACTGTTTAAGAGAAATTCAGCAACAGAAAATTTAAAAGGTTCAACCCTTTGTTCATAAGAATTTATCCTAAATATATCATTAGACAAACGTCCAAAGATTTCCATATATACAAGGATACTCATCAGAATAGCAAAAAAAAAAAAAAAATTGTGACAACTAACTAGAGAACACTGAAAGGACTTATGGAACTATCGAAGGATACTAAAGAATATTTAATGACATGGAATATACACATATTTAAATGTTAAATAGAGGAAAATAAGGAATAGAATTTTATATAGTGTGATTCCATTTTTGTAAAAATGTGGGGCAGGGGCAACATGGAGGCATTGTATAAGAACTAATCAAGGCCTGGGATGCCTGGGTGGCTCAGTGGTTGAGCATCTGCCTTCAGCTCAGGGCATGATCCCAGGTCCAGCGATCAAGTCCCACATTGGGCTCCCTGCATGGAGCCTGCTCCTCCCTCTGCCTGGGTCTCTCCTGAATAAATGAATAAAATCTTTAAGAAAAAAAAAGAATTGATCAAGGCTTAAAACAGAAAACAAAACTGAAAGGAAATACCCAAATTGTTAAAAGTGTCTGTCAAATGACAGTACTAGTGATTTTTATTTACTTCTTTAAATTTTTCTGTTTTCTAAATATGTTACACTGAATACCTGCTTTTTGTATAATCAAGGAACAAACATAAAATGTTTCTTCTTCAAGTTGAAAGGAAGAAACCTTAGATAAAAAAAACTCTAAATCATAGTTTAAAAATAAGTTTCATGCTAGAAAAAAGGCTTCTAGAAAATTAAAGATGTGTGGAGAACAGATTTAACCCTTGCCTTTATTATTAGCATACATTTAAATAGGATCTAATTATTTAAATGCTTACATATAGTTGGTTTATTTAACAAAAGTATTTGCACCTACCATATATAAGATTTTGTATGGAACCCAACAATAGGAAGACATAGCTCTGCCTTCAAACAACTGAAATTTTAGAACCTGGCCATGTATACAAATAATTGTAGTTTTAGGTTGTTCTGAGAACTGGACTTCTAATAACTGGTCTTATCAAAGCACTACAAAAAACAACATAGAAAGGAGACACATTGGAAGTGCCTGGATGGTGCAGTCAGTTAAGTGTCTGACTCTTGGTTTCAGCTCAGGTCGTGATCTCAGGGTCATGGGATCAAGCCCTGGGTGGGGCTCCACACTCAGCTTGGAATCTGGAATCTGCTTGGGATTCTCTCTCCTTCTCCCTCTGCCCTCCCCTCGACCCCTGTGTGCATGCTCTCTCTCTTCCTCAAGTATATAAATCTTAAAAAAGAAAGAAAAGAGACACATTCAAATTATTCTCCCCTCCCAATTTTACCCACTAGAATTCCTATATTACAAACCCTTCCTTTTGTAGCCTTATGATGGTTGCCCTATACAGCAGTGATTCAACGATAGCTAAGACCTGAAAGCAACTTGCTGCAACCCTCAATCCAGCTTCATGTCCTGAATTTCCTCTTCAGAATCTGGAACTCATAGGATTTACCCTGGCTTATGTAGAGGTATATCTACTAGGGGAGGGGAATGTTTGGCACCAGGATGCGGGATTTTTGCAGCTACTTGTCTCTAATGAGTTAAACATCAGTCCACTAACTTTGGAAGCAGGAAATTTATCCAAAATATAAATGAAGAGAATCTTTACATGACCCAACTGTCAACCCTCAATTATAAAACAAATGAAAAACAAAACCAGTTCAATGGAAAAAGTATAGTAGACAAGAAGTGTACCATATATAGTGAAAACATCCTAGGCAATTAATTCTGAAGCAGGCTAATTCAGTCATGGAAGAAGACACAAATGTCTTTGCATTTCTCCTAAAAAATCATCTGACCTTAAAGTAAAGAAGAAATCAAGGCTAAGACTTGGAAAAATGAAGAAGACTGTTCTAGGTGTTGGTCGAGATCTACATTTAGTACATGTTTTCAATGACGCTTAGATGATGGATTCTTGTGGCCATTGCTCAGCATTTATGTTTCTTATTATGGATCCTGATATTATTTCCCTTTTCCATCACAAAATGATAGATAGAATTCACTGTACAAACATGGCCAAAAACCAACACCTGAAAGCATACAGTGTGAGAACATAAAGAAAGAGAACCACTTCTGAAGCTGATAGTACAAGTAGGAAACAAGAGGTTGACACAGGGACTCTGACACACAGCATCCTTCAAGATCCCTCTCCTTAATGAATCCCTGCATTTCTGAAATGATACCCCTGTAATGAATTCTACAGCTTCACTCTACTCTTCTAATAGTGGATTTGATTATCCCTGTTCACTCCCCAAGTCCTGGTTCCTACTCCTGTCCTCTTAGCTAAGAGATACACAGAAAGACAGTAACAGTCAACACTAGCAACTAACTTTTACTCAGGCCTTACTGCATGCACTGGGCTAAATGCTTTATGCACATCAACAAACCTATGAGGGAGCTACTGCGATCATCCTCAAGAGGAAGAACCTGAGAAGGATTTGAAGACTTGCCAGTGAGAGATAGAGTCAGGATTCTATGCTGCACTGTGTCCAGAGCCCACATCCTCCAACCCAGGAATGAAGGCACTGGTTCAACCAATTAAGGGGAGCCACTGCAAGTTCCCAAAGTTGGTAAAGGCATACTCACCTGCCCCATCAGGAGTGATGGTTCCCAGTTTCACAGCTAGAGGGTAGCCCATGTCTCTGTAATGCTCCAGTGCGTGGCCGTTGCCTCCAGAGCTGTCAAAGAACCATTTCCCGCACAGCACAGAGCCATCGGTCAGATTCAACCAGAGGTTTTCCCGCAGGTCACACCTGGCACACTTCCAACCACTGAAAAGTTATAGAAGAGCAGTTAGGATCGCTGGAACGTGAGGCACAGCTAGAAAATTAACATTCAAGAAAACAGAGTGTCTCCAGCTGCTGGGGGGCAGGGAGGGATCGAGGAGGGGGGCTGAGGGCGCGAGGAGGGGGTGTCACAGATAATGGTCAGCGGAACAACAGAAACCAGTGCTTCCTCCCCCCTCTTCCCCTTCAGAAGATTAATGTCACCCCTCCCAGAGCAGCAGGACCAGTCAGTACCCTGCCTGCCTCTGCTATGGTTCTTTTACTTTAGAAAACAGACACAGAACCTGAGGTTACGAGGGGAGGTCGTTTCCTTAAAATTCCTACGCGAAGGACAGTGGAGTTCATATAAGTCTAAAACATTAAGGATCCCATGTGCATAAACATGCAAAGTTCTAAAGATTTTATTTGAGAGGGAGAGACAGAAATTAAACAAAATCCTACTATGCAGCAAATCTGAATTAAGCAGAATGTCAACTTTACTGAAGGTTAAATGTCAGGTTTGTGCCAAGTATCTTACAGAAGTTTGATCATCTAATTCTGTTAAACACCATTCAAAATCAGTATCCCCATCCCCACTGTAAAAGGGAGAAATTGAGAAATAGCCTGCCTTCCCCTAGAATAGGAATGCAGTATAGGCAGGTTTCAACAAGACCAGACACCTGCCTAATCCATCTGCTCTTTCCCTCAAGCACCTGCCTCTGTCAACACAACAGACTTAACAGGAGATGCTAATGTAGCCCAAAGAGCATTCCAGCCAAAAAGTTGACAACCAAAGACTGTTGGGTTCTCCTGGAAGCAGACTCTGAAACAAAGATCTGAATGTAAATGGCTTGTCTGGGAGGTGATCCTAGGAAGCACTGCAGAGAAATAAAACTGGAAAGGGCAAGAAGCCAGTCCAGGTATGTCAACAAACAGATGACCACCATGGGCAAGTGGGGCTCAGTCCAGGTGGGCAACTCCAGGAAACAGCCCTCTCAAAGGGTAAGGGTCCAGGGTGTGTATCCATCCACTCCACAGTCACTGGTTGAGGGCTGTTCCAGGAGGACAGAAGGGAGCATGAACTCTGTGGCATTTCTAACTGTCCCATGCACAGTCCTACCTGGCCTCATCAGGCAGAAAAAGCCCTCAAGCAAAGAGCTGCAGGTGCTAGCCACTGAGAGCTAGGGGTAGGGATGAGCTCAGGGGTCTGCACTGGCCAACTTCAGCCTCTACAAAGGTACAGATAATTTTAGAAAGAATTTTGAGCTTAGTTTTGATCAGAGGCATCCAGTAAAAATATATATAACTGCTAATTCAGAGAAGAGATAGAAAGGTAAATATTCCTTTGGCCAGTTTTTTTTAAAGATTTTATTTATTTATTCATAAAGACACACACAGAGAGAGAGAGAGAGAGGCAGAGACACAGGCAGAGGGAGAAGCAGGCTCCACGCAGAGCCCAACGTGGGACTCCATCCCGGGTCTCCAGGATCACACCCCGGGCTGCAGGCGGCGCCAAACCGCTGCGCCACCAGGGCTGCCCTCCTTTGGCCAGTTTGAAGGGGTAAAGTTCCATTTCACTATCTAACACTCACCTTGGAGGAATCCTGACTCCGTTGTCCAATTGGGTAAGGTTATTGGCGTATTTGGATACTGGCAATTCATTTTCCCATGTGTCTGGGTCCTGCTTTCTATATGGAGATTTTGAACTGAGAACCGCATCACAAGCAATTGTTACCTGTAAGACAAGCCCCAATGTCATACGTAAATCTGTTTGAGAGAATAGCAAGTTCTAGAAAACAAATGTAAACTTTATTAATAAATACAACCTAATCCAAGAAAATTCAGACAGCAGTTACCATAAGAGCAAGATCCTAGTTAGCTGATTCCAGCAATTTCTCCATGAATCTAGCTAGGTTTTGTCCCTAACCTAGAGTGTGCAGTATTGACAATGATACAAGATAGCAAGGAACACAATCTAGTTTGTAAATCCAAGCACAGAAGTCAGATTTAACAATTTCTTAGCAAGCAGAGTTAAAAGTATACGGCAAACAATTTATAAGAGTGAAATTAGCTACAGGAATGCCTAGGATTAACCCAAGTGGTGTGTTTTCCTCCTAACAAATAAATACCCAGATATCCAATATCCTCAACTCATCACACAATGGCATGTGGTCAAAGGCATTTGAATGGAATGCAAACAGCATGGCTCCATTTCTTAATCTGGTGCAAATGTGACCCTGGATGGGGACATGTCTAGGTGTCTCTGTGCCAGATCAGTCTACATCATGAACAAATCTGTGATGTCCAGCTTGCGGCCAACTGACCACAGAGGAAGGGGGTGCAAATTCTCTGTTTTCTCCCAAACCTGATTAATCCGGGACATATGCCTACCACCACATTTGCTATTTGCTTAATGCTATAATAACTATTTCTGTCTTTAAAAACAGAGCCTGGTGTGAATGTAAAATGGCGCAGCCACTTTGGCAAACAGCTTGGCAGTTCCACATATGGTTAAACAGAGTCACCATATAGCCTAGCAATTAGACTCGTAGGTATATATCCCAGAAAAATAAAAATATGTGCCCCTGCAAAAACTTATACACATATGTTCACAGAAGCATATTTATAATAGCCAAAAAGCAGAAACAACCCAATTGGCCATTAATGACAAGTAGATAAATAAAATGTCATATGTCCACACAATGGAATGTTATTCAGTAGTAAAAAGAATGAAGTCCTGATACATGCTACAACATGAGTGAATCTTGAAAAGACATACTAATTTTTAAAAGCAGTCACCAAAAAAACTATGTATAATGTATTACTCCATTTGTATGAAATGTTCAGAATAGGCAAATCCATGGAGACAGAGTAAATTAGTGATTGCCAGGGGCTGGGAGGGATGACGGGTGGGGGGCTGATGAAAACATTCCACATGGAGACAGTAGCAATGGATGCCCAACTCCAAATATAACAAAAGCCACAGAATGGTTTTTAAAAGTTTTTACACCAACATGTCCCCACATTAGTAACATCTTGCACAATTAGCTGAACACTGTGCAGAGTATTTTCCCCTGGGTCGCCCTAAAACTCATCAAGAGACCATGAAGGAAGCTCCCTCAGCTGCTATTTCACTCCCACTCAACCCATGAGCAATTCCTCTAACTCCTACATCCAAAATCTATTTGGAATCTTCCTCTTCTCAACTTCACTCACACTCATCTTGGTCCCGGCCACTAAAACACCTCACCCAGACGGCCACACAGCAGCCTCCTCACCGGTTCCTCTCTCCCACTCCTGCCCCCTCCTCCACACAGCAGCCACACTGGTCTGCTGCGAATATCAGATTGTCTCCTGCAGCAGCCTGAAACTCTCCCAGGTACTCCCGACTGATGACACTGAGCAAGGCACAGTCAAGAAGAAAGAAGAGGTCTCTGCCCCCTGAAAGCTTATACTCCATTACATGTCAGGCATCCATAAGTATACTTAAACCTTTTAAAAGAGATATTCCCATTCATCTCTCACCACAAGCACTTGTACAGAATTACCCATTTCTTTCAATTATCAAAGTCAGGGGCACCTGGGTGGCTCAGTTAATCATCTGCCTTCGGTTCAGGTCATGATCCCAGTGTCCTGGGATCTGAGCTCTGCGCAGCAGAGAACCTGCTTCTCCCTCTTCCTCTGCCCCTCTCCCCTACTCCTGTTCTCACTCACTCTGCGGTCTCTCTCAAATAAATAAATCTTTTAAAAAAATTATCAAAACTCATCTCCCACTTCCTTCCAGGAATGCCCTAGAAACTAGTGTTGAGGTCACCACAAACCCCTTCCTGATCCTACAGGTTTGGGCTGCCTTAACACTTCCATGCTGCCTTAGCTCTTTTGGCTACACATCCTAATCTTTTTAATCTGGCCTGTTATTACAAGCTCCTTGTTGCTTCAATGACTATCTCAATCCATTCCCTGTCCTCCTCTGGATCCTTCTCCACAATGCACAATAATGCTGACCAAGCTTTGAACATAATATTCTCTCTTTAATTTGAATATACTTGTTGGTGACACTCAACAAAACTTCCTCAAACTTCTGGGCCACTATAAAACACTAATCTAGTGTTTTCAGCGTATCACCTGAAATCATTTAGCAGCCCTTCATATGGACCATAGCTGAAGAGCAGGATCTATTACCCTATAATTATGCCATGAATTCTCTTTCCCCAGATTTGTTATCTAGAATGAAGGAAAAAACTTGGTAATAGTCCTGGCTCCATCGCAGGTCTCCTAGGCCTCAAATTCAGTAGTGTTCTGGAACTGACTCAAACTGGCTCACAGAACTGATTCTTAAATTTTAAGAAATTCTGCAAGATGGTTGTTAAATACACCCATTACTGAAAATTAAATTATAAAAACTTACAATCAAGTAAAATATATTTTTTAAAAGTAACAAATATTCAAAACTCTTCACTTTTCATTCTACACTCATACACTTTCTGTATGCTCTTAAGGTTATTTATATTTACATCATGTGACATGGAAACTCTATATAATGGTGTGCTACTGCACATTCTCTTTTCAACACTGCTTTCGGAGACATCACACTAATCTGAAATCAGCCAGGGTGCAAATATTACGCCATGGAAATCATCAAACACTACAGAGCAGGTTTTTTCCCCCAGGGAGCTCATTGCTAAATATTTACAAGCACACCACTGCTTGAGTTCCTGATGTCTAAAAAGAGGCACTGGATTTCAGGTTATCAGATCCCTACTGAGTTCCAAATGCTATTATCTCTGTGAATTCCATATCACTGAGAGGTGGTTTAGCTTCCTGGTACAATCCACGGACTTCCTATCTGAAACAGAATTTTATCTGTGCTGAGAAGCTCAAAAGATGAAGGAAGAGTCATCTGGTTGGATAATTTTCAGCTCAATAATTCTTGCTACTTAAAAGCTTAAAGAGAGTCTGCCTTCAGCTCAGCTCATGACCCCAGGGTCCTGGGATTGAGCCCCACATGGGGCTCCCTGCTCAGTGGGGAGTCTGCTTCTCCCTCTACCCCTGCTCATGCTCTCTCTCTCTCACTTGCCCATGCTCTGTCAAATAAATAAATAAATAAATATCTTTAAAAGCTTAAAAACAGAATATCAAACACAAAAATGTACCAGAAGAATGAAAAGAAAAGACAGGAACTAGCACCTATTATATAAATAAGTCCTATTATATAAATCAATCCTATTAGATACCATCAGATAAGACCAGGCTTTTCTTTCAATCTCTCCACCCCAACTTCCAAATAATTCTCCCTCTCCTGGGGATCCCTGGGTGGCGCAGCAGTTTGGCGCCTGCTTTTGGCCCGGGGCGCAATCCTGGAGACCCGGGATCGAATCCCACATCGGGCTCCCGGTGCATGGAGCCTGCTTCTCCCTCTGCCTGTGTCTCTGCCTCTCTCTCTCTCTCTCTCTCTGTCTATCA
The DNA here is from genome assembly GCF_003254725.2 of Canis lupus dingo. Taxonomy (NCBI): domain Eukaryota; kingdom Metazoa; phylum Chordata; class Mammalia; order Carnivora; family Canidae; genus Canis; species Canis lupus. The sequence goes on along the minus strand of NC_064276.1, from coordinate 13,100,274 downwards.
TAAATAAATAAAAAAATTTTTTTAAAAAGTTTAAAAAAAATTCTCCCTCTCCTTTTTAAAAAATTTTCATATATTTCTTAATTCTAAAAGACTCTATTAAAAATTATAACATATATTGAGGGATTCAGATTTCTACGACACTTCACTTTAAGTAAAAGTATTCACACTTTGAATTATATTCTGAGTATGGGAATAATTAAAAAACACTTAAGGCCTCTTTCATGAACTCTTTCACATAAAGACTTTTTCCTTCCTAAGTGAGAGAAAAATCATTTCTCATGACATTTATTCACAATGTGCTTCTTTATTTCTGTTCTGACAGCAGATGAAAGAGCTATGTTAAACAGGGCAGGCAGTAAGAACTCTCAGGATCCTGGAGATACAAGCTTTAGTATATAATTTCAGGTAATGGGACAAGGTGAGACCATTTTGCCACTCATATATTTTATCCTTGGTAACAGCCACATGAGTCAACACAGGGAACTGGAGAAACGAGAGGTAATTTAATTCTCTATGCACTGCTAAACACTGTGCACTTAGCGCTAAAAAGGATATGTCACATATAATAATTAGAGGAAAGAGCTACAGTAGCTAAATACACAACATTTTCATTTCTATGGTCTTATATTTAGGTATAAAGTAGGTCAGGGGCAAAAGAGGTTGAATGGTAGAAACCTGGCCTCTAATGACATGGGAACCCCAAGCACAAACACGGCCCCCCCTCCTGGCAGAAGCAAGTGAGCAGGTGGCTGTAGATACAAAGTCACACAATGTCCTGAAGATTCCCAGCCCGAACACCTGGCTTTTGTGCTGGTGAAGTGCGAGAAGGGAAGGAAAGAACTAGCATGCCTGAACTCCACTGACCCTGACCCCCAGCCTCCAGTGGCCAGGCTCTGAGAAGTCTGAGTGTGCAGAGAGTGGAAAAGAGGAAAAAGAAGGGAAGAGAACAAAAGAGAGAAGGATGGGGTGGGGAGATAATACGAGAAAGGAAGAATGAACACGAGGAATGGTTGGGTCCTCATCGGAGCTCCGCACCCCTTTACAGGATCAAAGTAAAACAGAAGCTGGCCTACTCACATGGCCACTGCCGCCCCCAGCTTTCTGTTGTTCAGAAAGGTGAAAGTTGCTCCATAAAAAAACAAGGGAAGAGAAGAGGAAAAAAGAAAAATTCACCACTAAATCTAAATGTTAAAACCTAGAAAGTAGTCTTAGTCTTCCTGAGGAACAAAACTTTCAAGGAGTCTCACGTTACCACGGAGCTCCCGTAGACTTGTGATTTGTAAACATTTGGTTATTTTTATAATCATGTTGCTGTTGTTTTGGCAGAGAAATCCTTATTTTTCCCAAATGAAATCTCACATGGAAGTCTAACATACAGAAGAGATAAAAATATAGCCACTCCTCTGATTAGAAGACACCCCTTTCAGGGCGCCTTGCTGGCTCAGTCAGTTAAGTGTCTGCCTTTGTTCGGGTCATGATCCAGGGTCCTGGGATTGAGGCCCATGTCGGGTTCCCTGCTCACCAGGGAGTCTGCTTCTCCCTCTCCCTCTACCACTCCTCCTGCTTGTGCTCTCTCTCTGTCAAATAAATAAAATAAAATCTTAAAAAAAAAAAAAAAAAAAAAGGAAAAGGAAGACACCCCACCCCGTCCAACAGCCCCTGTACATCTCAGGGGCACAGTGTTAAAATCTAAGCAACAGATTGTGAATTACAAGTGGCAAGAAGCCAGCCCACCATGAGAGAGGCCAACCCACCATGGGGGAGGCCAGTCCACCACAGGGATGTGGGGAAGGCCAGCCCAATAGGGAGCGACCAGCCCAATGTTTATATGCTTACAGGCCCACACAGCAATGGAAATCACAGGCAGCAGAGAGTATCGGGCCCAACACTACTAACACCTCACCCTGAAAGACTCTTTCACAGAGAAGAAGCAATCTGCTCATGTTCATGCTCATTCTTCTCCTCTTCTCTCATTCAACCTGCTTTCCCCACCCCCGAGTACACACACACACCGCACACGCACACACACCTGACACAGAGAGTCACGCGCATCTAGCTAGCAGCCGTGCACACTCACTGACCAGGGCTGGTAACTCCTCAATATTTGGTAGTGCTATTTCATAGTGGTCTGGGAATATAACAAGTTTGGCTTCGTCTTCATATTCATAATCGTCGCTATTTAAATCGTCATCAGTATCTAGATCTGAGGAAAAAACAAAAACAAAGAACAAGAAGTGAAGACAGAACATTCTCCACTGAGGCAGCACTCACTGGGAAAGCCAGAAATCCACAGGACTGACAAACCAAGAGCATGACATTTACGATTCCCTCCTCTGATGACCATCCGTCTGCCCCAAAACAGGAGTAAAGGGCCTACCATCTTTCCTAAGTTACAAACACTTATTAATAAGTGACGGATGAATAAAGACAGTCCTACCATACAGCTTTATGATTAAAATAGATACGGGTGGGACACCTGGATGGCTCAGCGATTAAGCGTCTGCCTTCAGCCCAGGACGTGATCCTGGAGACCCGGGATCGAGTCCCACATCAGGCTCCCTGCATGGAGCCTGCTTCTCCCTCTGCTTCTGCCTGTGTCTCTGCCTCTCTGTGTGTGTCTCTCCTGAATAAATAAATAAATAAAATCTAAAAAATAAAAAAATAAAAGGATGAGAAATATTTTAAAAAATAAATAAAATAGATACAGGTGCTAGATATTCAATTCTTAAATATTTTTAAAGGAGTAAAATCGTTAATTATGACTTGTTGGGTACCTGGCTCCTGATTGCGTAAGAATGGATTGGAATGTTCTTCACAACACTGTCATATGGAAGAAAGTAAAGGGTTTTCCAAATAGATAAACCAAGGTTCAAATTCCAGTTCCAAAATTTAACGTAACTTTGAGCAAGTTACAAAGTCTCTAATTCTTAGTTTCCTCATTTGTGAAATGGAGAAAACAGATCTTATCTCACAAAGCTTATACGAAAAATAAAATAAGAAATTATAGACAAGAGACCTGGCACATAATAGGTAGTCAATAAATGATAGCTATTATTTAAAAATAAAATTACAATTTCCCTCTCTCTGTCTCTCCCTCTCTCCTCTACCCCTTCTAGGAATTATTAAGATATTGCATCACAAACCAGAGGGGAAAACCCCATAATATAAGCAGTCCCGTTGTCCACAGGATGTACAGAATTTTTAGTAAGAAACTTGGGCTCCTCTAGCCTATTATGTATCAAGTCATCACCTGTTTGCTTGGCTAACCTCTGGTGAAGGTTTAGTGAAGGCTCAAGGAAATGTCTTGTCACAATATTCACATGGACACTTCAGCCCTACATTTGCATGGATGCCAGGATCCCAGATCAGGTTTGTCTATTTAGATGTTTGAAACTATGGTGACAGGAGCTATTGAGCCATATTCCACTCACATCACACATAAACAGGTACACAAACATGAGCCTGTAGACAGAAAAAAAGTGACTTTCGTAAATGAAGCAAACACCTGAGAACCAAAGGATCTAGGTTCTCTTAATCACCTGGTTGTTTGCCTCTAATCAAAAAGCATATCTTTTTGTGTACAGCTCTGCTCCTTAATTCTCAAAAGGAGGCAGTCTTAAGTGGAAAATGAGATACAGGGAAAACACGATCTTGACAATTTAATAAAAGATTCCAAACAGTAAGGGTCAGAAATGCCAAAATGAAGAAATTGCCAACGTTATTAGGTAGCCATAGAGGTCAGTTTGACAAAAAGCAATGTTAAAAATGCTTCTAAGAGTTTAGGGAGTTGTTAAAGGTGTTATTTGCTAGATGGGATGCTGCCCAATTCATGAATCATGTAATAAAAGCAACTAGATCTTCAAATTTTTTAAAAAGTAACAAAAGGCATTTATTTGAAGGAAATGATTCAAATAAATACATTCTATATGTTCAAAATGTGAATGCCCCAATATCTATAATAATAAAAATTAGGACCTAACTGTTCAATGAGAATGGTGTTCAACCCAATAATATTATTTAAATGATATTTATTTAGGCTATGTAGAAACAGGGAAATATTTATGCTATGTCAATGCTGAAAATACATAATCCATCTCCACTGTAAAAACGACTTTGTAAAAGTTTTATGCTCATAGACAAGAAACAGAAGGAAATCTGAACAAATGAAAACAGTGAGTGGGTGAGCTTTTTCTATTCTTAAATCTTTATTACATCTTTTGTAACAATTTTAAGGAACCAAAGTACAACTCTTTTGTTTTTATATATAGATTTGGCTCATATAACGTTATTACCTAAGCGTCTCTTGTCCACAGAAAACACATTCACTTAATACTAAGTCAGATCTTACCTGGCCAAACACAATGATAAACTAAGTCTAAAAAAATCCTGCTCTGTCATTTACTAACTATGTAATCCTGGGCAAGTTCTTTCCAAGTTCACTTTCCTCAGGAGTAAACCATGAATAATGTTATTTACCCCCACAAGATTATTGAGAGGATTAAACAAGGTAAGGTTTTAAGGCATCTAGGATAGGACCTGGCAGGTCTTAGGGGCTGCACAGATAGCAACCCCCATCATCACCATCACCACTTTCTCTACACATCTGACAACCGAATCGAAAGTGCTTTCCCCTCCCTGTGGCTCATCCCAAAGACGAAGACCATGATATCACGTGGAGATCCTCCTCTGTGAACATATGAATTTCAGAGGCTTCTAGAGAGGAAACTGTCAGAGCAGGGAATGGGTCTTATTCACCTTGGATATGTCCAGCCCCTGCACAGTACCCAGCACACACCACGCACTCAGTAAATGTCTGTGAAAGATTTCAGGAAGTTAAAAACCCCAATATGCTAAGGACAACAGCAAAGCAGGAGCACCACAAGGATACCTGTGGGTTTGCGGTTTTTTAAATTGGTTAACAGATATGTGCTTAAAAATAAGCAAAGTACTGTCATGCAAAAAAAGCTGAACTTTATTGGGCTTCTTTACACTTCGTCTATTGTCATTTTTATTTTTATTTTTAATTCGATGGGATATAAGGGGACCATGATCTTTCCCAAACATCTTTATCCAAATTAAGGAAAAATCAGCAGAAGTAACCTACACCCTAGTTTTAAAGGACAAATTTAGGGTTTCTCCTATATGACCTCACAATCTTAGGTAAAAATCTACAAGTTCCAAATTTCCCTAGAGTCTTACCACCCCAAAAATATCTAGTTGAGGAACCTGCAGAGAAATTATGCCCTACGGACCAGTAGGTCTAGGATCTCCAACCAATCCAGCAGCTACTTTCCACTATGGCTATTAACTGGCAATACCTGAATGGACTCTTTTTCTAAATTAAAAAAAAGGTTTTAAAATATCTCTTCCCAATTCTACTTCAATGGTCCTCTCAGATCCCTGGGAGAAGTGGCTGGGACCACAGCCATTTCCGAGAAGTGACTTACCTAAGCAGCACTATGGAAGAAAAAGACCCCTAAATCAAACCAGGACTCTGACACCCAGCTCAGAGGTGTCCCGGCCTGACCAGACTGACTAATCTGTGGGCTAGAGGTGAGAGGTCTCACTGATCCAGTGCTGCAAAATCTGACCAACCATTCACCATCACAAGAAGGTATGGGGGAAACCTTGAACGCAGACCCTGTTCTGGGGCCTACTTCAGAAGGAAGTGGCAAAATGGAGTTTACTAGAACCTTTTGGCCATTATAGATAACAGCTGGATTATCTGAGGGAGTTCCCTAATAGGCCCATTCCTAGAAATTTCTACAAATGTTCTGTTTTAAACCCGTTTCTCATCAAGTATGAATATGAGGTCTAAAACCAAAAAAGTGGAAAGTTAAGCTCTCTGAGGTTTGGTGGTGGTTTTTTGACGTCTCAGACTTCAGACACAAAGAACTTGACTCCTTTACTCCTATTCTGAAAGCTGATGGGAAGGAGGAGAAATCAATAAAAATGTAAATATTTAAAATTGTTTGAATGACATACCAAAGATACGTACTAAATACATTAGCAGTTATTTACACATCTATATGCATTTGTAGCTTGACTATAAAAAATATGTAAGATTAGGCCGGAACTACATCATGAGTCCTGGGGTATTTTTTGAAGATCCTGGACTCCCTTATATCCCCCCTTCTCTCCTTCTATCTCATAAAATGGTAAGTTTGTATCAGCTGAGTCCAAAAATTCACAGTCTCCCCTATTGTTATAAGTTATCTTTTAAAAGACAATCTAACAGTGTCCCTCTCTAGCTTAAAAACATTGACACAGAGCTACCTACTTTCTCCGTACACAGCGGCCCTAAGCCAAAAGAAATCCCCTATAGCTCCATTTATTTAGTAGTTGGGTCCAAACAACTTAAAAAGTATTTATGTTCTAAAGACTTAGTAACTGGGCAGCCCCAGTGTCACAGCGGTTTAGCGCCGCCTGCAGCCTAGGGCGTGATCCTGGAGACCCTGGATCAAGTCCCACGTCGGGCTCTCTGCATGGTGCCTGCTTCTCCCTCTGCCTATGTCTCTGCCTCTCTCTCTCTCTCTCTCTCTCTCTGTGTCTCTATGAATAAATAAATAAATAATCTTTAAAAAAAATAAAGATTTAGTAACCATCCGAGAAAATAATATACATAAATGGAAAGACAGAAATGTTCTATTTCACTCTGAAATAACCACAGTCCCTTGTTAATGGGATATGTACCCTTGTTGGACACTGCGCAACTTCTCTTTGAATCACATGGAACACTTCCACCCTCATTTCCTGTCCCACATTTACTTTCACATGGTACTTGCCTTTTATCATAGAAACCACAAAAAAAAAAAAAAAAGTTGCACAAAGAGGTGAAGTCACTGAAAGGAATACAGGATACTTCGATAGTAAAACTATACCAGTTAAATAGTTCATGCAATGTTCAAGCATCACTGCTGTTCCCTTGAAGTGTTAAAATATCTGTGGTGCACCTGTGAGTTCACTGTGGCACTCCACTGTGCCTCAGAGCACAGTTTGGAATCTAAGTGTTAATGGTCCCCAACTGCCTACAGGAAAAAAGTCTAAAAGCATGATATATATCTATACTAAGAATATATAAGATATATAAGAATGTGCAAATAGAAGATACTATTTGTCCCTAGGGAGAATAACCAAGTAAGCTAGGAGGCAGAGAAGCAAGAAAGACTTACTGTTCATTATCGAGCCCTTTATAACTTTTCAATTTCAAGCTTTATCCAAAAAAACATTGTTCTAAAAATGTTTTTAAATCCTAAATATAAAAAGTCTAAAACTTAAGTGGTTCAAAAATTAATAATTGTTATTGTTGATTTAAACACACACACACACACACACACACCAGCAAAAACTAGAGCTGAGTGAAGGATCCTTAACTGTGACTTCCCCTGAATGGACAACAAGGTAATTGGGACGAGTGACTTCAATGCTAAGGGGCAAGATGGTGCTCAGGAGACTTGGATAAGCCATTTTGCACCAGCTAATGGTCCCAGTTTCTCTTATAAAATCAACACTGGAGGCCATAATGGAATGATTCAATGAGTTCAATGTCACTGTTGAGCCAGTGAAAAAGGAACTGGTCACAAAGTCATGAAGCAACTGGGGAAAAAGAAGATTCTGTCCAGGAGAAATCATTAATCAGCTGCATCTACTTTGTGAGGAGAACTGGGGCATCATGAGGACATTTCAATAGCGTGAAGAAGTGCTTTCTAGTCAAAGAAACAAAAAGACTGCAAGAGAGTTCCGAGTTGTCTTCCTCTCCCAGAAGAGACAACCCCAATGTCCCTCTTGGGAAGGAGTGTGTGCAGAGGCGACTAGCTCCCATTCTCCCCTTCTTCCTCAAACAGACTCTATGAAACCAGTTAATAAACTTTATGTACTTTATGTACAGCACATGGTATGGCCACATGATCAAGTTCTGACAGGGGAGATGTAACCTAAATTGCTGCTTAGAGATCTCTGAGAAGGCCGCTAAATAAGGAAGCTGATGACTCACAGGGAGACTACATTTTTTTTCCCTTCCCCCTTCATCTTTCCTGCTTTCTGGAATGAGGATGTAATGGCAGGATTTCCAGAAGCCATTATGGACCATGAAATGACCATGGGATTAGAATCATAAGGCAGGATGGAGGGTGAAGCAGAAATACAGGAAGAGTCTAGATCCTGATGAACATGAGGCCATCACATAAGCCTGAATTTGCTGCTTCCCAATATCCTCTACATGAGAGAGAAATAATACCTTATTTAAGGTCACCAATATTTTAAATTTTCTGTTATATAAACCAGATTGAAGCCTATATGGTCTTTTACTTGAAATTAATGCACAGGCCACGTCAGCTTGAAGACCGCTATGATCAGTATGACAAGAGAAAAGTGACTGCTGTCAGGGACATGACACATCATATCAAGGGAGCTGTAAATCTGGGCTTGCAAAACCAAATTCTTACAGGGAGGAGGTAGGCAACATAAATTTGTGAAGCATCTGGGTAACAAACAATAGAGAGAAACAGGGCCTGGGGCAAGCACCAAAGTGCCAATGGAGTTTAAACTTAAATTTTTTAAAAGACTGGTGGAGACCAGATAGAATATATTTGCTGGACTGTGAGTTTTAGGTATATTCTGTGGTTTTCTAAGATATGGAACTTTGAATGAGCACATTCTACAGCAGCCTGTAGAAATGGACCTGCTGAAATGAAACAGTAGGTTAACATTCCCAAGAAAAAATGGACGAGGTATGAATCACAAAACTTCAGTGCTTACTTTTGGATTAATTCTTAAAATAATTACCTTATCATATCCTCTACCACTGAAATGATTACTAGAGAAGTCAAACTGCAAAGTCTCTCAAGCACAAGACACAAAGGTAAGGGATATAGGAGGTCAGCTGACTTCTCTATTCAACCAAAGAAAATAATGAAAAATAATACCAGTAATTCAAAATGTTTAATTATTCCCACCTTCAAAAATGCCATGTTGATGTCATTTAGTTCAGAAGTCATATCATCTCTTAGCAGAAAGTAGCCCAAGGCTAAGAACCAAAGCAGCAGGGGCACCTAGGTGGCTCAGCGGTTGAGCACCTGCCTTCCACTCAGGGCGTGATCCCAGGATTCCAGGATCGAGTCCCACATTGGGCTCCCTGTGGGAGCCTGCTTCTCCCTCTACCTATGTCTCTGCCTCTCTCTCTGTGTCTCTCATAATAAGTAAAATCTTTAAAAAAAAAAAAAAAAAACAGCAGAATATACCGAATCATTTTAGCTTTGGGGCCCTTTCTGAGATGGTTTGGGTTTAGTTGGTTGATTTGAGTTGTGATTCAAAGACCTCAGAGAGGTGGCAAAAACTGGCCAAGGTGGAAAAACCAACTATGGATAAGCCTCATAAAGAAAACCACAATTGTGAGCAGCCCGGGTAGCTCAGCGGTTTAGCACCGCCTTCAGTCCAGGGCGTGATCCTGGAGACCCAGGATCGAGTCCTGGGTCAGGCTCTTTGCATGGAGTCTGCTTCTCTCTCTGTCTCTCATAAATAAATAAATAAATAAATAAATAAATAAATAAATAAATAAATAAATATCTAAAAAGAAAAAGAAAACCACAATTGAAAAGCAGGACAAAGGACAGCAAGCACGAGGCCTGTGTAGAATAATGGAGAATCAGAACAGGAAGGACACTCAGCTTCATGACTGTTTCCAATGCCTTTACTTTTCAAATAATTAATGTCTTTTCATTACAACAGTAACAACGTTTGTTATAGAAAACATGGAAACACATAAAGCAAAAAGAAGAAAATAAAAATCACCTCAATCCCACCACTAGGAAAGAGCTACTATTAACAATCTGGAATATATTTTGCCAGTGTCTTTGGAAGTCTCAGTTATATATGTATACGTGTGTGTATATACCCACCCATGTATATACACACATACATACGTATACGTACATACACACATGTGTATTATGTGTACAGATTTTTTTACCAAAATGAAAACATAACATGTAAATGATTTTGAAATTTCTTTCAAACAATAATCCTAGGCATTTAGGGATATAATCTTGCTTGGTCAAAAATTATCAAGCCACTTTATCTCCTAGCAAAAGCCTATCAGAAGCTTAATATGAAAAATGAGCATGATTACATGATACAGAAACTGGTACTCATTTGCATGAACAAAACTGGCTCTTCTGAATGAGGGAGAAGAAAATTACTGCTAGGCACACACCAAAGTAATCATTGCTACAGTCAAGATCCACTGACAGATGATACAATTAGTGTATAAAACTTCGAGAAGAAATAAGATATTAGCATAGTCTCAAAGTATTACTCGCAAAGTATTTATTATACCATATCTTCACCAGCAGACACCAGTAGACACCACCTTAACAAGAGATCAAGATTATAGCACCAATATGAAGACATCTCAGTGTCACATGCCCTCCAGTATCATGCACTGAGGAGAGCACATCACCTCTATGGTGTTCTTGCCAAAAATGCATTATCTCAGACTTAGAAGGAAACATCAGACAAATCTGAATTGAGGAACATTCTACAGAATAACCAGCCAGTACTCTTCAAAAGTGTCACAATTAAAGATCAAAAAAAAAAAAAAAAAAGCCTGAGGAACCATCAAAGATTAGACAGGATTAAGAAAACGTGACAACTAAATACAACATGGGATCCTAAAAAAAGGACATTAGTGGGAAAAAAATGGCAAACTCTGAACGAAGTCTGTAGTTGGGCTAATATTTAAGAAAGAAAAAATGTCTCTACTTTCAAGTCAGTGAAAAAAGAACCAAAACAATCATAATTACTCTCCAGTCACTGTAAGTATAATTGCTGCAAAACACTAAACCCAACTCTAAGGTGCCAGAAGCATCCTTCTCCACTAGGTAAACACAAAATGGAGGAAGATCATCACAAGCTAAATGGGTTCCTCTTAAAATTATATTGTACAATAAATATAACTGATTATCCCAAATCAAGCATGCACATGCACACACACACAGACTATCTGGGCACACCATTAATAACTATTTACATTACCTAAAAAAATCTTGGAATTCCTCCTTTTTGGCAAAGCTCCACCAGATGCCCCTCTTACCTTCTGAAAAGAAAACAAGAGATTGTTAAAATGCAGCTTACAGAATGGACGATGGGGGAGGGGGGAGACTACATATTGGTTCTTACAAAAGGCCAAGAGAAAATTCTCAACCTTGATGAGAGATTCTAGGATAAACCAGAACTTGACCAGGTCACTGGAGGTAGGCGAAGAGCAATGCTATTGTCCTACCTGACTATTCTCACCAAATTATCAAGACAGCCCTTCTAGAAAGGGAAGTGGAACCAGGGATTAAGATGAACTTGCCATTTCATCTTCAAATTGGTACATGTTGCCAAGAGGCTGGAGCCCATGCCCAATGCTGGGACTACTCTGGAGAGATGATGGTAGCTCCCACTCCCAGAGTGAAGGCTCTTAACTCTCTTATTCCCCTGCCCCCACCCCCACCTCCACCACATGGGTCCCTGTGCTTGGTCCTGGGTATGCACAATTACTGTTGAAAGAGCTAATAAATACTGATAAGCAGCACCTGATATTCTGGTTATATTAACCTCCCTGAACATTCTTGGAGCACTAACTAATCCGAGGTTTCATGCATTTTCTCCCTCTGGTGGAAGTCCCCAGCAGCAACAAAATAAATGCCCACCAAGTGGTTAAGCAAAAGAAGTCCTTTGTTAATTACCCTCTGACACACAAAAAACTTTACTCTCAAATAGGATTATAAAAATTTGGGGGGGCAGCTCGGTAGCTCAGTGTTTGAGCATTTGCCTTTGGCTAGGGGCATCATTCTGGGGTCCTGGGATCGAGTCCCGTATTAGGATCCCCGCAGGCAGGCTGCTTCTCCCTCTGTCTGTGTCTCTGTCTCTCTCTGTGTGTCTCTCAGAGACACTCTCATTTATTTTATGAATAAATAAATCAAATCTTAAAAAAAATTTCTTTTTAGGGCAGCCCAGGTGGCTCAGCAGTTTAGCACCGCCTCCAGCCCAGGGCGTGATCCTGGAGACCTGGGATCGAGTCCCACATCGGGCTCCCTACATGGAGCCTGCTCCTCCCTCTACCTGTGTCTCTGCCTCTCCCCTCCTCCTCCTCTCTGTGTCTCTCATGAATAAATAAATAAATTTTTTTTTTAATTTTTTTGTTCTGGGTGCCTGGGTGGCTCAGTTAGTTGGGCATTTGCCTTTGACTCAGGTCATGAGCCCAAGGTCCTGGGATGGAGCTCCACATTGAACTCCTTGGTAGTCTGCTTCTCCCTCTCCCTCTGGCCCTCCCCCCCCCCCTGCTAATGCTTTCTCTCTCAAATAAATAAATAAAATCTTTTTTAAAAAATTTTTGTTTCAAATGGCCAAAATCTTATTTCCACAGTTTGTTCTCTCAGTTATCAAGAAAGAGCACATTTCCAGTACATGACGGTGTGAGGGTCAAAGCCCAGCATCTTTTCAAGTGGTCACATGTTATGGCAGCATCAAGGCCTTGTTGCTGCTTTAGTTTGTTTCCTTATCAGTCTTGAGTCGTCTTTGCCACATTTTACTATTTGGCATTGAATGCTGACTCATCTTTGTGATTCTCACATTAAGTTTTTACAGCTTCTACTATAAGTTTATAGTTCACATTTTAGGGATGTGAAAATGATTGAACACTCTAGCTCAGAAACCTGCCTCTCCAAATACTCATGCCAAATTCATGTCACCTCTCTTGGAATCCCCCTCCTCCAAGGTCTCTGGGCTGCTATTCCTCTCCCCAACACATGCCTGCCTTAAAAACGGGATGAAATAAAACCTGTACCAAAGGCACATTTAGCAGTCCTGAAGGCCACCTGCAATCTCTCTACTGAAGTTGATGGCATGCTTCTAATTGTTCCATGCTTCTAATTGTTCCACTGTCTCCTCCATTCCTGCAGGATGGTGGAGGGAGCAAGAAGGAGAGGGGCTGCATGAAGACATGCTAGAACACGAGGCTCTCCCGGACTTTGCCATTCACACCTTAGACTTGGATTAGATCCACTACCTTTCAGGAAAAACAAAAACAAATAAACCCACTAGGTCTTCCTTCCAAAGACCATTGCCTCTGAGCCTGCTCAGTTTCCATTAGAAATCAACAGGGTTTGAGAAACAGGAACCCCTTAGTTAGCAAACATGACTGTGCCCATGGGTCAGGCCCTGGGCTGGCAAAGAGGCTGCAAAATGAATGAAGACATGCTTCATCCCTTGAGGAGCCCACCTGCAAAGTAGAAGAGCATATGCAGACAAAGAGTACAACAGATTCTGATGAGTATTAAGAAATAATGTGGGATCCCTAGGTGGCGCAGCGGTTTGGCGCCTGCCTTTGGCCTAGGGCGCGATCCTGGAGACCCAGGATCGAATCCCACATCGGGCTCCTGGTGCATGGAGCCTGCTTCTCCCTCTGCCTGTGTCTCTGCATCTCTCTCTCTCTCTTTCTCTGTGACTATCATAAGTAAATAAAAATTAAAAAAAAAAAAAGAAATAATGTGGAAAAGGTTGAATCAGAAGGAGGAGGAAATGACAGTTCTGGGGAGGTTGTGGGAAGCACTGGTCAGGTAAGAAGAGCAGCAGGTCTGGCATTTAACAACTGTTCAGCAAATATTTGTTCAATGGATGGATGAAGGAAGATGGGTGGATGGATGGGGATGGATGATGGATAGATGGATATACAGATGATGGACAGACAGATGGATATGCTGACTACATGGAATACAATAGGTATGAGAGGAATGAGGCATCCCAGAGAGAGAAAACAAACAGCATGGACAACGGTATGAAATCATAATGTATTTCAGGAAGAAGTGGTTTGATATGTCTAGAGCACAAAGCTGGTGGAGTAAAAGTAGAGTCAAAAAGGCTAGAGGGGGGGCAGCCCCGGTGGCTCAGCGGTTTAGTGCCGCCTTCAGCCCAGGGCGTGATCCTGGAGACGGGGGATCGAGTCCCACGTCAGGCTCCCTGCATGGAGCCTGCTTCTCCCTCTGCCTGTGTCTCTGCCTCTCTCTCTCTCTCTCTGTCTCTCATGAATAAATAAAATCTTAAAAAAAAAAAAAAAAAAAAAGGCTGGGTGTGGGGAAGGCTAGAGGGGCCAGATTACGAAAGGCCTTGTAATCACATGCAAAAAAATCTTGGACTTGCTCCTGCAACAAAGGAAGATACCAGAGATTTAAGACTCAGAGTCCCAGAGATCCACAGATACATGCGTTTGAAAATGTCACTCTGGGTGCAGCATGCACACTGGGGGATGGAAGGCAGCAAGTTCGGAAGAGAGGAGATTAGTCCAGAAGCTAAAGCATTAGTTCTTTTAAGGGATAATGAGCCCTCAGACAAAAACAGCAGAATAGAGAGGACAGGATGGACTTCAGAGCCATCTGAGAGGTCCAGATAACTAGCCATGGAATGAAAGCAGAATCCAAAAGCTTTCCAGGTCTCTAGAATTCAAGACAAAGGATAACTCTAAGAAAGAGGATTATTCACTGAGTCTGGGCACAATGAGCTTGAGGGACTGTGAGGTATTCAAGTAGAAAAAGCCAGGTTAGAGTCAGATGGTCAGATCTTTGGCTCTGGAGAGACACTGATTAGGAAGTCAGTTCAGAGACAATGGTTAAACAAGGAAGCAGACAACACCTATGATGAAAAGCAGCTTCTGGAGAAAGATGATCAAAGGGCACCCGAAGAAGTACGGATATTTAAGGAGTAAGTGAATGAAGAGATGCTAGTGAGACAAAGTCACAAAAGGCAACCTGAAAAACAGGAGGAAGGCAGGAGAATGGTGCCAAAGAAAGCAGGAGAGGAACAGAGTCAAGAGGAAAATAAGTTCAAATATTCAAAAAGCCAAATAAAATCAGGGCTGAAACATATCCACCAAGTGTGACAATTCAGCAGTCACTGCATCCCTGGCAGTTTTAGTGGATTAACGGGAAGACTGACCCAATGGCAATGCTGAACTTCCAGAGAGGTATATTAGAGACAATGAGAACAGGAAAACACGTTTATTAAGGGATGGGATGACCAAAGGAGGACACAAATCACAGGGACAGTCTTGTGGTATGTTTTCTTTTAAGGTGGGAGGAAACAGCCAAAAGAGGGAGATGTTGAAGAAAAGGGAGTTAAGGAAAAAGCAAGTTTCCAAGGAGGAAACGGAGCTGTGAGGACAGAAAGAATATAGCTTTCTGCTGGGATGTGGAAACCAGATGCAATGCCTCCCAGGAGGCAAGACAGGAGGTCAGGAAGATGCTGTCCAAGGTTCCTGTTTTCTCAAGTAAAAGTACAGTCAAATCATTTTCTGAGGATGATGAGGGAGGCCTTGGTAGCACTCTGAGGGCTGCATCCAGAGTCTGGAGTGGGAGAAGCTTCAGTCTCCAGTGAGTGGGCCTAGCAGAAGGGGGAAGGCCAGGAGTTTGACATGGTTCCAGACCACAGTGGTGTGAAGTTGCTCGCCAAGAGCACTCGGAAGCCAGGATGACGCTGAAGGAATAACTAGCTGGAGCTCTGGGAACAGTTAAGGAGGCAAGACGAGGGGATAAGGGTCCCATGAGGGCACTGGTGGCAAGACAATGTTTCAAGTCCTGAGAAGCAGTCTCAACAAACAGGGGAAGTGGCCACCCACAAATTGCAAGGAGGGAGAACAGCAGAATAAAATCAGAATAAATGAGAGCTAAACTGAGAGAAAGTTGTGGTCAGAGAGTGAAATATTTAACTGAAAAGCTCAGATCAGAGCTAACCACACAAGAGTATCAGCATTCTGCGATTTTACCACAATCTTTGTGAGCAAGTTATCTCAAGCCGCTTAGCCTTGGTTTCATTTCCTACTCCCAACACTATCCTAAAACTTCATCATTTTACACTAAGACATATGTCTTGACAGAGTGGACCTCACAAGAATTGCTAGGTCCCACATAACAGTAGCAGTGAATGTAAATCATGTACTATCAAGCTAACATTAGATTATTTTAAAGCTAATCGTTGAGTTGATGGTTTATCTGACCTCCTGGCCTTTCTTCCTCCTCTTCCTCCTACTCTGCCCACTGTGCAATTGGGAATCTCTCCTTTGTCTGGAACTTAAACAGAGAACATATTAGGTAGGCTAGGCAAACGATCAGATGAACTCCAAATCAGCATTGACTATTTAGAAGTTCCAACACAGTCTAAAAACTTTTAGGAGTGAAGTGTAAGCTGAATAGTATTGCTAAGTAAAAAAATCAATATTTTAAAATTAATAACATCCCCAAACATCAATAACCAATTAGAATACATGAAGAAGTAAAAGCAGTAACAATAGTTACAAAAATTACAAAGTACCTAAAAAAATTTTACAAAATACAAGCTCTTTTATTGACAATTATAAAATAGTATTGAAGGAGACAAAAGAGAACTGAATAAATAGAGAGGTATATTATTTTGAATACTCATTCAATAAATATTTATGAAGCACATACTATGTGCTTGGACTATCAAGTGCTGAGGACACAGAACTAAAAGAAGACAGGGACAGATAAAAGTCCCTGCCTTCATGAAGCTTACTCGATGCTGTGGATTATAGACTAATCTCCAAATTCAATGTGATTGTGATCAAAATCTCAACAGGATTTTTTAAACTAGGTGAACCAACTCTAAAATCTACATAGAAAAAGGAATATCTAAATCCAGGGAAGTTCTGGAAAAAGTGCTTGCACTACCAGATATCAAGGCTTGCTGCACCAATGCAGACACAGAAAAATAAGATCAACAGAAAAGAATTGAGAGCCCCAAAATACACACGAGTATGAATGACAGGTTAAACTATGACAAAAAGATAGTACTATAAATCATTGAGAAAGACTGCACTACTCTAGGAATAGCAGAACAACTGGTTACCAGTAAGGGAAATTTTAAAAAATAGATTTCCATTCTTCATACAAATACAAGAATAAATTATAAATGGATTAAAGTCCAAAAATGTTAAAACACACATATACTCATGCAAACACACATGCACTTCAAAAACAAAAGTATTAAAAGAAATATCATTATGACCTTGAATTGGTAAACAATTTCTTAGATGAGATACAAAAGGCATAATTCATAAAAGTTTAATTAATCTAACATCAGATTCAAAACTTCTGTACACAATAATTCATAAATGAAGCAAAAAGTCAAGCCACAGACTTTAAGAAAATAGGAAAATCAGAGAAGAGAAAACTAGGATGGCCAATAGACATATATGAAGATGTTTAACCCTTGCAGAAGGAAATGCCAATTATTTTAGATGCCGCTCCACAACCATTTGATTAGGAAAAATAAAAAATCTGACCAAATGTTGGTGAGGATGTGGGAAAACAGGAATCTGTAATCAATGCAGATAGGAGTATAAATTGATGCCACCACACTGGGGGAGAATTTGGCAATACCTAGCCAAAATGAAGATAAGTATTCCCACAAGCAAGCAAAAAAAAAAAAAAAAAAATCAGAATGTTCATCAATAGGACAAGAGAATTAACAAATGACAAGGTACTCATTAGAAGGAATGACAAATAATAAAATGAATTAAGTACATTGAAATGCATTGCAACATGAACAGATTTCAAGAACAATATGAAAAGGGGAAGCTCTACACAGAATTACACGTAACAGTAAGATAGTATTTATCTATATCTTTAAAACACATAAAGTCCTTCTACATATCATGACTATCCACAAATATTTTTACATAAATAAAATATAATGACTACATAGGAATAAGAATAAATTCGCAGCCATGGTTACTACTGAGGAGGGAAACAAAAGGGACTTGAGCTCTCAGGAGAGGTCTTTCTCTTGCTCAAAAAAAAAAAATCTGAAGCAAAAATATCCAAATATTTTTTATTTCTGATTTTAGAATTCCTGACATGACTTTGTGTACTTGTCTGTATTTTTTACTTAATTTTTCTTCATTCAGTCGACTCATGTATTGTTAATACTAACTAGAAATTCGGAGGAAAGGAAAAATTAAACTGGGTAAGGTAGGGTGTGGGCAAACATGAACTTCTGCAAACGGTCATGTTTTTGTTTCCTATCATCAAAGGGAATCAGTAGTCACGTGGGCAAAGTAAAACTTCCATGTGCTAAGCCACACCACAGCAACCGTAAGGGAAAGGTATCAAGGCTGGTTCTCCCAACGTGTATCTCACCTCTCGCACATGTCTCTTCAGGTGCATGTATACACTCTGTCCAGTTTTTCGAAAATGTCTTTCAACATGTTCCCTTCCAAAGGCCAAAAATGTATTCATGCATACATAGAGTCCACCTTCAGAATTCTAGGAGAAAGAGACAGGTTACAAAATTAGCCAAGAATACCTTGCAAAGTCATTTAGATACTGGAAAAGGGAAGGGAAGGAGGGTGAATGATGAAGACAAGGCCTAGCAAAAGGCCATCTGGCTGTCAAAGGCCCTTACGATGACCCTCCAGGGCTCCATTCCACCTACAGTAGCGGCTCCGGCCCCCATCCTGGGTTCCAGGTGCTCCCGGACACGTGCACACAATCTCCCAGTTGGGGGGAGAGCCTCAAAGGCCCTAGGAAATAAACATGCTTGTCTTGACTCTCCAAAACTGGGGTAAAGGATAATAAAGCAAAGAAATTTGGCAAGTGATCCAACTACCACCACTGCAATGGTTTATCAATCATTTTTCCTCATGGATCAGTGTAAGTCTCTAGGAAGATAAAGTTCTATATTCTTTTAGCAGGACAGGGTTCTTCGATTCAAACAGTTTCTTCCTTGGGTGATACATGCTATTTGATGGTACCCATTACTAAACTATGACAATTTAACAAATCAGTAATAACTTAATGAATAAATAATAAAGGACAGAGTCCTATAATAAGCCTCACTACATATTTTTGCATGCCCAATATGGGCCAGGCACTTCTCGTATGTTTTTTCTAATCCCGACAATACAGCAAGCTTACTATTATTGCCATTTTACAGATTAAAAAAAGAACTAAGGATGAGTCACTTGCCCAAGTTCACACAGCTTGGAAGAGTTAAATTAAATCTATTTCTCATTTTATCCTCCTATGCCACATTTCAAATATTATTTAATTACAGACATACTGGCACAATGAACAGTCAAGGATATTTTTCACATTTTATTTAAGATTTATTTATTTATTCATTCATTCATTCATTCATGAGAGACCCAGAGAGAGAAGCAGAGACATAGGCAGAGAGAGAAGCAGCCTCCCTACAGGGAGTCTGATGCGGACCTCGATCTCAGGATGCCAGGATCACAACCTGGGCCAAAGGGAGATGCTCAACCAAATGAGCCACCCAGGTGCTCCTTGTTCACATTTTAGATGCTTGATTTTCTATCCCAATTTTTTCTCTCATTTTGTTTAATATGCTTCTCTGTAAATTTTACCTATAAAATTAGTCATCCTTGGGGCACCTGGGTGGCTCAGTCAGTTAAGCATCTGACTCTTGATTTTGGCTCAGGTCACGTTCTCTTTAAGATCTTGCCCCGCGGGCAGCCCCACTGGCGCAGCGGTTTAGCACCGCCTGCAGCCCAGGGTGTGATCCTAGAGACCCTGGATCGAGTCCCACGTCAGGCTCTCTGCATGGAGCCTGCTTTTCCCTCTGCCTGTGTCTCTGCTACTTCTCTCTCTCTCTCTGCATCTCTATGAATAAATAAATAAAAAATAAAAGAAAAAAAAAAAGATCTTGCCCTGCATTGGGCTCCATACTCAGTGCAGTCTACTTGAGATTCTCTCCCTCTCCTCCTCCCCATCCCCCTTCAAATAAGTAACTAAAATCTTTAAAATTAGCCATCGTTTCCTCAATGAAAGTGGATTTTAATTAAGCTTTTATCATTCTCACCCCAACAAACAATTTATAAACAGAATTTTTTTTTTTAAATCTGTCAGAATTGGGACGCTGGGGTGGCCCAGTGGGTGAGCGTCTGCCTTTGGCTCAGGTCATGATCCACGGTCCTGGAATTGAGTCCCCACAGGGAGCCTGGTTCTCCCTCTGCCTGTGTCTCTGCCTCTCTCTCTGTGTCTCTCATAAGTAAATAAAGTCTTTAAAAAAAGATCTGTCTGAACTGCCAATAAGCACTTATCAAAATTCCTTACGTTTTAGTAAAGCACACATTCAACATCAAAACAGGCACTGATGCTCACTACAAATATATGAAAAACAATTTTTAAGTTCCAATAACTCAAGATTGTATATTTTTTTAATTTCTAATAAAATCCTCCAACATGGTATCTATGGTTTTATAAACCAGACATAAAGAAGCCTTACCACAATGAGGTTATTACAACAGCGTTAGTTCAGATATGTGCCTATTATTGTAGCAAATACATTGCATAAATCAAGAAAAAGAAAAAACCATAAAGATTACAAAGAAATAGGTAAAATTGTCTCAATTTGCTGATAATATTATATAGTCTATAGGGAAAATCCTTAAAAAACTACTAACTAGTAACACTAACAAATCTAGCAAGGTCACGGAATACAGATTCATTGGGAAAAAATCAATTTCAATTTTCTACTCTAGCAGCAAGCATCTTGCAAATGAAATTTTTAAAACTTGACTATAAAATAGCATCCAGAAAACTCAGTTATTCAGCTTATGCTTCTGGATAACTTTTTCTCTTTGAATGAGATCATTTGAATAAAATTAGAAAAGTTTTTCAACTAGAGGCAACATACTATATTCATTTGATCAACAGATTAAATCCTTCTTTCAAAAAAATGTTTTAGGGCAGCCCCGGTGGTGCAGCGGTTTAGCACCGCCTGCAGCCCAGGGCGTGATTCTGGAGATTCTGGATCGAGTCCCACGTCAGGCTCCCAGCGTGGAGCCTGCTTCTCCCTCTGCCTGTGTCTCTGCGCCTCTCTATGAATTAAAAAAAAAAAAAAAGATGTTTTTAAATACACATGTTTTTTGCATAGTTATAACCCTTAAAAAACTTGCATCATTAGGTCAGTTATTCATTAGGCCCAGTAAATTGAGCACCATATGTTGTGATTTTAAAAAATAACATTCCCGTTCTCTTCCAATAAAATGTAATTCAATCAGAAAGACTTTAAACCAGAAGACATGCCAGGGAAAATATAAGATTTGTAGCCAGGGTCCTGAACTGCCATTAATTAGCTCTGTAGCCTAAGGCAGGTAGTCATTCAGTCTCTGAGCTTCAGTATTTTCCTTCATAAGCATTGCTGCACAATAATTCCCACCTCACGGGGTTGTGTTAAGTTCAAAGAGGGTGAGATACATTCTGTGCTGTAAAGCATTATGCAAACAATAGCAATTATTTATTATGAGCTACAGTTCTATGTACTACATGTATGTTCTGTTATCTCAATTATTTTATAATTGAGGGAAATAAGCAGAAGGAGGAAAACAATCAGTCTGACAGCCACACAGGCTGGGGGCAACAAATATTAATCTATCAGAAAAATATATTAAGCAACTAGTGAGAGAACCAAGAAATTACCAAGTGGAAGAAGAAAACTGTTCAAGTATAGCATTTTTCTGGAGAAAAATACAATATAATGCAAGAGTTTATAAAGTAATCCCTAAAATAATTGTAAAGTCTTTGCTAATTTCCTTGCCAAGAGTTTCTGACTTATTAGGGAATTTGATAAAAATTTAATATACCCCAAACATTCATTCTCAATTTCTGGAGTCACCTGACATTGTCACAAAGTCCATAATCTGAGAGGAAAATGCTTTATTTTATTTTATTTAAATCCTTTTGGCATCAAAGATCATCATTTTGTCTTCAGATACAAGCCTGACCTGTGACTGACCTATGTGTATCACCCCCACACTGCCTCCCTTGGCTCTCAGGTCTTTTTTTTTTTTTTTAAGATTTTATTTATTTATTCATGAGACATAGAGAGAGAGAGAGAGAGGCAGAGACACAGGCAGAGGGAGAAGCAGGTTCCATGCAGGGAGCCTGACGTGGGACTAGATCCCGGGCCTCCAGGATCACGCCCTAGGCTGAAGGCGGCGCTAAACCGCTGGGCCACTGGGGCTGCCCGGAAAATGCTTTAGCACTCAAAGGCAACTGGCCTCACTAGGGAAGGATTCTATTACAAACATCCTCGGGTCTCTTCCATCCTACACACGGCCGGCCTCTGAAGCAGCGGCTCTGAGATGGGGGCACTGCCCACAGGACTTGCTAGCCGTACCAAAACTTCAGGACACTGAGACACAAATCCCTTTAAAAGCTACCCCATATAGAACAAGCACACACTTCAGTCTAACGACCCATGCCTTCTTCCCTCTTACCTTAGTAATATCTAAATATTGGTCCTATAAAACTTTCTTTCAAAGGCAGTACTCCATGCATGTGCTCTGAACAGCTTCTTTCACTCATGAGGACAAATCTATGCTGACAAGTCTATCTCTCCTGATTCTTTTGTTTGACAGCCTGGGATCAGAGCCAAGCTCTTAGTTTAGAACCCTCAACCTCATGCTCTTGTTAACCAGCCACATTCCCACTAAGACTACTGTTCTGGAAAATCTGTAAAACCCTTGCCTTCCTGTGGCCAAAAGGGCAGCCACAAAATGGGGCAGGACCTTCTTTTGTATAAGCATTGCGCTAAAATCGCAGAAACCGGGATCATACCTTGGTTTCTGTAATGATGTTAGCAGACTAACATAAGAAGAAAAGTAACTGCATTAGAGTCTAAAGACTGGAGTGAACCTCTCTCTCTTAGTGTCCAGTGTCCTTTGTCTTAAGGCATGATGCACTATGTCTTTAGAAAAATATTAAAATAGGGATTATCTGAGTGGCTCAGTCGGTTGAGAATCAGACACTTGACTTCAGCTCCGGTCATGATGGCACACATGGTCATGAGATCAAGCCCCACATCAAGCTCCAAATTCAGCTCAGAGTCTGCCTGAGATTCTCTCTCCCTCTCCCTCTGCCCCTCCCCCACTCCCATCTCACTCATTCGCTCTCCCTTTCTAAAAATAATTTTTAAAATTTCAAGAGAGAAATAATGCAGGTTAGAAAACTACCAATTGACAGTGAAATACAATTCAAAGAATAAGAGGGAAGAATATAAAATAATGTTTTTCTCAGGTGATAGAGTCTACCTTCAGAATTCTAGGAGAAAGAGACAGGTTACAAAATTAGCTGAGAATAATTTCGGCTAATTATTTGAAAAAGCACTCTTTTTCAAATTACGACAGGTCACAAATGAAATCCAGATATATCACAGTTATTTTTTTAAATAAATAGTAGCCTACACATGAAGATTCCAAAAATATATTCATTGTATGGTAACTGCTTGATATATGGCAAACCACAAGAAACACAAAAATGGGGAGAAATCACTAATAAAAGTTATTGGGACAGTTAGGCATCAGTATATAATAAAATTAATCTGATCTACATCTTATACCAAACCCCGGAATAAGGTGTTTAGAGAGCTCTAAGAGATAAGCATCTAAAAAACTAGAAAAGAGCAGAATAGCATATTTATCTCACTTAGGAAGGGGAAAATAATTTCTGGCCAAGAAAAGATAAAATGGAGAGATGGTGTGGTTAGGTATAAAAATGTAAACACTGATGAACAAGTTTTACACCACAAAACATAATAAAACAAATAGAAAACCAGTCACAACAGAACGAGGAATGATGTAAAGTACAATGAAGAAAAGTTTATATCCAAACTATGTGAAAACTGATAAAATTACAGGATGTCAACATTCAGGTTCAACTTGGTAAGTTCTTCTTTTAAGATCATTTAGTTTTAATTGTGAGAAAATATTAAAATCAAACATCACCTTCTCCCTAAAACTATCTCAAGGCAAGTATATGTCTACTAAACTGCCAAAAGTATTAAAATTACCAAGCCTGAAGCCACAGAGAAAACCTGTATGTGTACTCTCACAATATAAATTGGTTCCATCTTTCTAGAGATCAATAGAACTATGACCCTTTGACACAATATTTCTCCTTTGGGTAAAGACTGCGGGAATCCAAAAGAAAGAGGGGGGAAAAAGCCTAATTTGCACAAAAATATTCAAAAATGCACTATTTATAATAGGAAAAAGAGCTCCCAAAACAGAAGAGCTAAGGACCTGTGGCATACAAACACAACAAAATACAGTAACATTCTTTTTCTTTTTTTTCTCTTTTTTCAAGACTATTTTTAAAATTCAGTTAGTACACATATGGCGTAGTATTAGTTTCAGGAGTAGAATTTAGTGAATTATTAGTT
Source organism: Canis lupus dingo (assembly GCF_003254725.2). Taxonomy (NCBI): domain Eukaryota; kingdom Metazoa; phylum Chordata; class Mammalia; order Carnivora; family Canidae; genus Canis; species Canis lupus. The sequence goes on along the minus strand of NC_064276.1, from coordinate 13,076,034 downwards.
GCATATAACAGTGCTCATTACATCACATGCCTCTTTAAATGCCCATCACCCAGGTTACCCCATCCCCTCACCCTCCTTCCCTCCAGCAACCCTCAGTTTGTTTCTTATATTTAAGGGTCTCTTAAATGGTTTGCCTCTCCCTGTCTTTATCTTATTTTTTCTTCCCTTCTCCTATGTTCATCTGTTTTATTTCTTAAATTCCACATACGAGTGAAATCATGTAATATTTGTCTTTCTCTGACTTATTTTGCTTAGTATAATAAGTTCCTTCCATGTCATTGCAAATGGCAAGATTTCATTCTTTTTGATGGCTGAGTAAATATTACGAATTATGTATTATATATGTATATAGAATGTAAGTATAGAATTGTATATAGTATGCACTAAAAATAATGTTCATAAAAAAACATGCTGATGACAAAGAGGAAAGAGAAGAGAAGAAAGTCTGATCATGACCAAGACCTGAAATGAAGCTGGAATGTGATCAATGGTTTTATATTTAAGTTCTTGACCTTGGGTCTCACAGCCTTACCTCCCATTATCTTCATGCTTGGTCCAAAGAAGTGTTTGTCAAACTACTATCATGAAGGATTAGATTGTTCTGTGTTGTGTTCCGTTTTGTTTTTGTTCATTAAGGAAACACACGTGACTCCACTGCGACTAGTCACTGGCTCCAGTTAAATGTGAACTTACTCCCACATGTTAAGTCCCTCAAAACCCAAACAGGTCTACATGCTGTTCAAACAAACTAATCTACTGCTTACACACTTGGATGTGGCTACAATGTCAAGTTGCTATGGAAATTTCTAAACGCTTACTCTCAATGTTTGTACTTCTCTCTTGGCACCAGTCAGCTGACCACACTTGAGTAGCACTAGCCTAGAGCTGGTGGTTGCCATGTCTATACCCCATTCTTAGAACTACCCAGGATCAGGCAGTTCTAAGAAAGTCTCATGGCCAAGAAAGTGTCACTTCAAGGATCTTCAGAGACATCAGGTCAGGCCTCAAGCCTTCTGAGTAGCCCACATCAAAACCAGCTACATACATCAATGCCTTCACAACTGAGCAAGCTCCCCAGATTCCAACCCTGTCCACTTGTCCACCTGCCAGCCTGCGCCCATGACCAATTCCCGTATCTCCTGACTCATCATCTTGGGCTGCTGGTCCTTAATCCCAAATCCACTTTTATACCATGACTGTTAGCATCTCATTCGCTGAAATCTGTAGCTGTGATAACTCATGCTTCCTTCATTTGAGGCCACCACATTCACACACTGAATCACACATTTGCTCCCTGAGGGCAGGGAAATCATGTCATGAGCATTACTAAATTCCAGCAACACTACCTGGTACAGAGCCAAACTGAAGAGACTTTCACAGACCGAGTGGCAGAGTTTGTGTAGTTACTTGCCATTCAGTAACACAGGACATGATCCTCGGTGCCCTTCTGACCTGGATTTAAAACACTCCACAGGGAAGCCCCAGTGGCCCAGCGGTCTAGCACCACCTTCAGCCTGGGGTGTGATCCTGGAGACCCAGGATTGAGTCCCTACATCAGGCCCCCTACACGGAGCCTACTTCTCCCTCTGCCTGTGTCTCTAACTCTCTCTCTCTTTGTGTCTCTCATGAATACATAAGAAAATATTTTTAAAAATAAAAAAAAAAAAGAACACTCCATAGCACAGACTCCATTTCAAGGCTCTGACATAACTAAACAATGAGTATCATCAAGAGAAAACTGATGGCCATGCATAGAAAAACAGCCTCCAGCATGTGCAGGAACACCAGCTTTTCAGGTTTGTTCAGCTAAAGTCAGGGTCTCAGCAGCTTGGACACTTGAACCTTGTGACCCCAGTTCCCCTACTTTCTGTAACCAAGCCAGGCTCACTGGTTCTTCTGGACAGTGGTTGCCACATCCACACCCCATCCCACCTTAGACCCTATCTGGCTCCTACTTCCAGAGGCCACCCAGCCCAGAATGGCCAGCATGCACTTCTCGGCATGTTCTTAGCTAAATAAGATTCTAATTACCATTTTCGTGATGACCTAAACAGAAACTTGACAAACTTGGAAACCTGAAATCACAAGGAAGCCAAGAAATACTACTCTGGGCTTCTCTAACGCTCTATAATGGTCCGCAAGACAATTTCTCCCACCTCACAATCAAGCCACGAGAGAGGAGCAGCATTAGAAGCCCACGCATTGCTTAACCCCACTCTTCAAAGCATTTCTATATAAATATGATATACACATAGCTGTGCATTTATTACTTTACATTGTATTTCCTACATAGTATTGAGAAGTAACATCAAAGACAAAGCTACCTTTTTTTTTATACTGCTGCCTTTTAAAATAATATTGAAACTGAGGCAAATATAAAGGTCAAGGTTACATGTTTTCAGAATAGCAAGTGAACAGTCATTTTAAATAAAAATACACCACATTGTCAATCAGTAGGTGTTCAGAGAACTTTGTTTACGATGGTGTGTTCTTGGAGACTGGCCTCCGCTGGAAGACAGGAAGGCAGAGCGAGCATGTGTGAGCAGTGCACTCAGGAAACAGAGTCGCTGCGTAACACTTGTTTTTATAACCACAGAACAGTGTGGAAAACAAGTGGTCATTGCCGCAAAGAGAAACATGATGTAGGTAGATGGAGTCACAACAAATCCACGTCCAGAACAAATTACATACTAACACCCAGGAAGACTGTGACTCACACACTCATGCAAAAGTGAGAGGAAAGGGACAAGAACACAGTATTTTCTAAAACACTGAGTTTTAAAAAAAGAAAAAAAAAAAGAAATTAACTGAATTAGCTACTTGTAACAGCGAAAGGAAATCACCTGAATGCACAAGAACAGATTTCTTTACTAATTTATGGTACATCCATGAACTATAATACTCTCCAGGGGAATCCCTGGGTGGCGCAGCGGTTTAGCGCCTGCCTTTGGCCCAGGGCGCGATCCTGGAGACCCGGGATCGAGTCCCACGTCGGGCTCCCAGTGCATGGAGCCTGTTTCTCCCTCTGCCTATGTCTCCGCCTCTCTATCTCTGTGACTATCATAAATAAAAAAAAAATTTAAAAAAAATCCTCTCTAGCCATTTAAAATGTATTTGTAATGAGTATTTACTGATAGGAAAAGCTCTACATGGTATTTTTGAGTAAAAAAAGCAGGTAACAAAACAGCGCATACGACATTACAATATACACAATATGCATGCCCTGCACAACCTGTGATGTCATCTCAGCAGAGACATAATGTGGGACTGTTTTCTTCACGTTGTCTTTTATATTTTCTAATTTTCCTTCAGGAATATTGATTCATTTTTGAACAGTAAAAACCAGTAAAATTTTTCTTAACTAAATGCGTTTAGAACCAATTGTATGTATACATAACAGAACAAGCAATTGTTCAAAAGTTCCTTTCTCTTAACCCAAGCTTTCCTTAGGCTTTCGCAACCAACTTCATAGCTCTAAGGGGCTGGATATGCTTGATACCCACAGTAAAAGTGTGATCTGAAATAACTAAGATTATATCAAAATGTGTCACTCGGGAAATTTGGGAACACACAAGTCAAAGAGGGGATAAAGAGTGTCATCTCGGGGAGACAGAGGAGAACGTGATGACAAGAGAGAATGTAACAAAGCAAAGTCACTGTACCCCAGCCCGGGTAGATGCCATCCGTGGAGCAAGGGGATTGAGAGATCATCCATGTGGAGTAGGAAAAAGCTACGAAAGAGAAAGAGGCTGTGATGTCTTCTCTGGCGTTAGAGAAGTTGGTGGGGTGTGGGGCAGGAGGAGTTTAGTCAGCAGAGAGAGAGAAAGACAAGCACCATTGGTGCTGTCATGACATCCACATCCTGCTACAAGATCACTCAGGACTACCAGGGGGAACTATAGGGCGGGGGTCAAGAGAACATAGATAGATATGGTCACAAATCTATTATGCAGTCGAGACCCACGCTACCACTGGCCACATATGAATACTTAGCTCTAAATTAATTTAATTAGGTTAAAAGTTTGGTTTCTCAAACACAATGGCCACATTGCAAGTACTTAATAGCCGCACATGTGGCTACAGGTTACCATATTGGACAGTGCAGATGCAGAACAATTCCATCACCATTGAAAGTTCTTTTAGATACCCCTTGTCTAGGGATGCCTGGGTGGCTCAGTGGTTAAGTGTCTGCCTTCGGCTCTGCTCATGATCCCAGGGTCCTGTGATCCAGTCCTGCTTCGGGCTCTCTGCATGGAGCCTGCTTCTCTTCCCTTTGCCTATGTCTCTGCCTCTCTATGTCTCTTATGAATAAATAAATAAAATCTTAAAAAAAAAAAAAAGAAGACACCCCTTGTCTAAACAGGGCAGGATGGTGGCTCAGCCTAGGGGATGTGGCAGGAAGTCAGGGAAGGGAACTCATAGCAGGGATGGAGAAACTTTAGCAGATGCAGGTTATAATTTTAGGATAGAGCCCCTGAGCAAAGAAAATGGATTAGATGTAGGAGTGTGTGGAAAAAGGGCAGAATCAAGGACAACTCCTGTTTTAACTCATTAGACTCGTAAGATTACCCACCTCTCTCTGCTCAACTCTTGCATTCATCAAGCAACCACCTGCCATTAACTCTACCTCTCAGGTACTTCCACAACTGAATGGCAGGTATAAATATTCCAATGACCAGACCACAGATCCCAAGTACATTCTGGCTTCTAGAGCAAAACAGACAAGAGTTTTTAAATGCAAAAATTAAGTAGAGGCAGATGGGAAGCAAGGGTGCAATAAGAAAGTAAAACAAGGCTCCAGATCAAGGGCAGCAAGCATGCAATCCTCAGAAAGGGGAAATATGATGAGGGGAAAGCAAAAAACAGGCTGGACAGCAAGGAAACACTCAAACAGCTCGCCAGTGGAACAAAACTTCCGGAATACAATATTCACAAAATCCAAAAACCTTGCTTCCAACAGCAAATCCACTGAAATAAAATTGTCCATCTAAACTAAGTAGAAAAACCAAATGCACATAATCCCAAGAGAGAGTGCAGGCTTCCCCACTAAGCATCCATAAATCATGCTCGTGGCCATGAAGTGTTAAGAAAAAATAGAAATGTTGAGGCAGTAATGATTCTCCCAGTTTGCTCCAACTTTGCCATTCCCTCTCTGCAGAGGGCTCCCAGGTATGCCTCAGAGCTGCTGCACAGCCAGCTCAGACAGCTAACGGCGGCACTGTCCAAACGGCCACATTTTGACACGCTATAAATTTACTGTTCCACCCATCCGTCATTTATGACCTTTTTTCCTAAGGATAAAACCACATCCTTGCTCTGGGTATTTGGAGCAATGAGGATGCTGTTCACCCAAACAGCTAGGGAAGGGTTTGGGTGAGGCAGGAGGAGCAGCTACTATACTGTTCAGAGGACAAATGAGCACAAAGAAAACCGTCGAGGGAGCACTGGGGCGAGCTCCTTCTGCAGTGCCAAACTGCAGCTACAATCCACGGAAGGAGCTCCCCACTTACATAGAAAAAGAGAAAAATGTGAAACCACCTTAGTCAAAGGTAAAAACTTTTTATAGTCATTTCTTCTCATTTTGAAAAAGAGCTGGCTGGGCAGCCCGGGTGGCTCAGTGGTTTAGTGCCACCTTCGGCCCAGGGTGTGATCCTGGAGACCCAGGATCGAGTCTCACGTCGGGCTCCCTGCATGGAGCCTGCTTCTCCCTCTGCCTGTGTCTCTGCCTCTCTCTCTCTCTCTGTCTCTCTGTGTCCCTCATAAATGAAAGCTTAAAAAAAAATTAAATAAAGCAGAAAAAGAGCTGGTTTTCTTCAGGTTGCATTTCCCCTGGAAAACTATATTAAACATGAGGATTAGGTTTCCAGGCTAACCCATAAAAGCCCATAAGTACGAGTTGGATTTGACTCTGAATAATAGCCCTGAACAGAGATCCCCCCAAGGGGGCCAGCAAACACTCACACCCAAGGCTTCTGCTGCAGGGCGGAGCCTCATGCAGAATTACCAAGTACAGGAAGTCTCCCCTTGGCAGCCCCAAGACACTATAAACCCCATTTCACCTACCCCTCAAAAGGATCCTTCCCATTAAATCCCACTACAAAAAAATATAAAAATAAAAATAAATAAATCCCACTACAGAGGTGGATGGCATTAAGTGGGTTTAATGGGAAGCCATGATTTTAACAACCCCACAAGGAAGGTACTATGGAGGGAAAAACCAGGGCTCAGAGACATTCAGTGGAATTCCAACACCTGCTTAAGTCATACTGCTACTAAGCAGTGATGCGGGGGTGTGCACGGGGGTGCTCCTGGGGGTGTTCCCTCCCAGAAGCCAGGCCAGTCTGGCCCTCCGCATGCTGCCCCATGCAACTGAGAAGCAGATGTTGTTTTGGTGGCAGGAGCTAGGTGGGCAGCTGTTGGCAAGCACACGCCATCCCGGGGCTTGGGCCAAAGCGCAGTTTCCTCCTTTTTTACTAAGGCTGTTTCATTCCAGGAAAGCAGGAGGACAGGAAAAGGAGGCTCGCCACACAGGTAAGGAGCTGGCGCCAGGTGCTCTGCCAAGGTTTCCCGAAGGGGAGGAGAGAGGCTTTGGCAGGACCCACCAGCTCCACTTCCCAAGTCGGAAGGGCAGCTGGAGCCCCCAGAGGTGGCTGCTCCATGCTGACAAGCTCCCCAACCAAATGCTGGCAGGCCCCCAAGGTGCTGGGCCCCCAAAGTGCTGGGCCTCCAAGGTGCTGGGCCCCCAGACGCTGGCGAAGCAGCCGCAGGGTTTGGCGGCCCCCTCACCGACGTGTGGGCCCCAGGACACGGGGCCTACCTGCCGGGGCTGCTTCCACACCTTCAGGCTGGACATGGGCAGAATCTCTCCAAACGGCACCTCCAGAGGGGCAATTCAGCAGCTGTACCTACAGGATTTTTTTTTTTTAAGATTTTATTTATTTATTCATGAGAGACATAGAAAGAGAGGCAGAGACACAGGTAGAGGGAGAAGCAGGCTCCGTGCAGGGAGCCCGATATGGGATTCGATCCTGGGACGCCAGGATCATGCCCTGGGCCAAAGGCAGGCACTAAACCACTGAGCCACCCAGGGATCCCTACCTACAGGATTCAATGTGTGAGCCACTCTCACCCTTGCCCCTTGCCGACACCTCTCTCCTCCTGGCTGCTCCCTCCACCGATCCCACTAACACACCACCAAGCCTATTTCTAAAAAGTGCTGGGGACAGAGACCTCATGTCCAACTCACAGCTTTCAGCAACACCCAAAGAATTAACCAGGACCCAAAAAGCAATACTTGGTTTGATTAGGAGAAAGTTTTCATAATTGTGACTCATAAGAGCCACCAGCTTCTGGGCCGATCTCGCCCATGTGGTCAGTATGGGGCAGGATTTACTCTAGGAGTGATTGTATTTCATAAAACAGTAAAGGCTGCGTGTAATCCATCTATGACTATTTGTGCAACACGATTATCTTTTCAAATTTCTAATTCCGGGATGCCTGGGTGGCTCAGTGGTTGAGCATCTGCCTTTGGCTCAGGGCGTGATCCAGGGTCCCGGAATCGAGTCCCATATCGGGCTCCCTGAATGGAGCCTGCTTCTCCCTCTGCCTATGTCTCTGCCTCTCTGTGTGTCTCTCATGAACAAATAAATAAAATCTTAAAAAAAAAAAATTCTAATTCCTGGAGGAAATGCCGCCCAGACCCCTGTCTGGGTTTCCCTACGATGCACTCACCCACCTGATTTGACCACCCCACCCTCCTTTATGCCCCTGATACACTGCATCTGCCACATTGCACACTGAGCTCCTCCCACTCCTCCATCCGCTGCACACTCTGCAGACTCAGCTGCACGGCATCTTTCATCAAAATGTCTACTGGGTTTATTCCCACCACTTCCCCAGCTCTAGGCCCACTGTCATCACCCTCATGAAAGCACCCCTCCCACAATACCACAAGAGCCCCAGCCCAATTCCTACTGGAGTTCTCTCCACCTCCCAACCGTAGTCCTCTTTCTGCTTCCAGGACAGCCACCCAAATAACCGCTGTCCTCACGCTGTTCTCTTGCTCCTGACCAGCCAGCCCATCGGCCTAACCTTACCAAGGCCGACACCTATAGCCCACAGAGGAGTTAGCCTTGCTTCCCAGTTGCCCAAGTAAATTCTCTCTTCCTCACATACATCCTAAGCTTGGTCTCACCTCCACGCCTCTGTCCCTTCCTCCCCTAAAACGCCACTTTTCTGATCCCATCCAGGGACCCAGACCAGTAACTTTTCTAGATTTTATTGATTATTCCTATCTGAAATCTCCATTCATACCCTGTAAGTGCCACACTGATTAAAACGTAATACTCTAAAAAAAATTAAATAAATAAATAAATAAATAGATAAATAGATAAATAAATAAATAAAATGTAATACTCTACAAGTGCTTCAAGGTCTCACCTCATGACACATCAGGGCTTAAGTCCCATACCAGTCTTTGAACTAGTCCCTGAATAAGCTACGTAACCTCTCTGACTCTGTTTCCTCTTCTGTAAAATAAGGCAACAAGAGTAATTATAATTTACAAGCCAATTACTATTGTAATTAAATGAGATGGTGTATATAAAGGTACCCGGTATCATGTTTGACTCCTAACAGACACTCAAAATTGGCGTTCATATTATTTTTTTTAATATTTTATTTATTTATTCATGAGAGAGACAGAGAGAGAGGCAGAGACACAGGCAGAGGGAGAAGCAGGCTCCATGCAGGGAGCCCGATGTAGGACTCGATCCTGGGTCTCCAGGATCAGGCCCCAGGCTGAAGGTGGCGCTAAACCGCTAAGCCACCCCAGCTGCCTGGCGTTCATATTCTGTACTATGCTAGAAACATCTGTGTCATACTCTTCATTACTGTGGTCCTCTGTTTCCCTCTGAAATTCTCAAACCCTCCCGGGGCAGTGCTGGCTATATAGTAGGTTCTAAGTAAGCATTAATACTTGCTAATTAACACAAAACAAATGGTTTTCTTCTGAGTCTCATCACCGGAAACACATATCGTTGTGTACCTCAAGCACCCTCTCTAGTCTGGAGGCGTATTCAGAGTCATTAAATTCTTGTCATTATTGCACTGACCCGCTGCTCCAGCCCTAAAAATAGGTGCTCCTGTTCCCATCTTCCCTGTGCTTGGGGGCAAGAGGAGTCCTGGGCTGACTGCCCATAGTACTGAACATAAACAGCCACACAGAGGCCCAGCCCACATCCACAGACAACAGCCCTCTAGTCGTCTCCCCAAGGGGCACCATGTGTGATCACGTTCACCAAGATCCCTGTGGCACCCAGAATCATAACACACAAAACACCCCGCAAGGACCCAAGATGCCTCTCCCAAGCTTGTCAAGGGTCAAGTGTATGACTTTTCAGATTATAGTATGACAATATAAAACTACGGTATTGGTTACTTTTAATCACATTTTTTTAATTCCAAAATACACGTTCAGAATTTTTTTTAAGGAACAGGGGTGCCTGGGTGCCTCCATCGTTTAAATGCCTGACTGTTGATCTCAGCTCAGGTCAAGATCTCACAGTGAGTTCAAGCCCCCTGTCAGGCCCCATTCTGGGTGTGGAGCCCACTTAAAAAGTGGGGGGCAGCCCCGATGGCCCAGCGGTTTAGCACGTGCCTTTGGCCCAGGGCATGATCCTGGAGACCCGGGATCGAGTCCCACGTCGGGCTCCCTGCATGGAGCCCCCTTCTCCCTCTGCCTGTGTCTCTGCCTCTCTCTCTCTCTTTCTCTGTGCCTCTCATGAATAAATAAATAAAATATTTTTTTAAAAAAAGGATACACAGAAAATCGGAAAAGATGCAGCCTTACTAACACAGGTGCATAAGACCCCAACTGTCCTGTATTCTCAACAATCAGTATCTTAACCATGACAGAGATTAACAAAGTGCTCTGAAAGCACAGGAAAATAAGTAACTCAGTTTGGGGAGGGGAGAGTGATGAGGGCTTTACAGAGAACATGTGAGGTGGTTTTTGAGATCAGTGGGGTTTCCCTGGGAAACACAGGGAGAAGGCAGTCCAGGCCAATGGGAAGAGCATGAGCCAATGCAAGGAGGGCTGAAAACACGGAGCATGTGAAGAACATGAAGTCCTGTGGGCTAAAGAGAATGTAAGTAGAGGTTAAGTGCTAAGTGACAAACACTGGCAAGGAAAGTTGGATCAACTTGGTAAACTGATTTGAGGTGCTATGTTAGGAAAGTCTGAATGGTGCTTTGAAAATATCTAGACAGTGAAATGACATGATAAGACCCATGTTTTAGAAAATCTGAGAGCACAGTGACGAATGAAAGGGAGGCAACGTAAGGTCAATTAAGAAGCTTCTTAGGCAAGAGTCTGGGCAAGAGGTGATGAAGGCGTGAGCCTGGGCAGAGGGGGGCTACCCCATTGGAACCTGGTCTCTAATGGGATGTGATACACAAGAGAGGGACACAGACACACACCCATGTTCACAGCAGCATCATTCACAACAGGCAAAAAATGGAAGCCACCCAAGTATCCACCAGCAGATGAACAGACAAACAAGATGTGGTATACACACACAGTGGAACGTCACTCAGCTTTGGGAAGGAAATTCTGACACATGCTACAACATGGATAAACCTTGAAAACATTACGGTAAGTGAAATAAGCCTGTCACAGAAGGGTAACTACTGTACGGTCTCACTTATATAAGGTACCTAGAGCAAATTCATAGAGACAGAAAATAGAATGGTGGTTGCCAGAGGCTGGGAGGCTGAAGGGGCTGGGGAGTGAGGAGTTATTGTTCAAGGAGAATAGAGTTTCTGCTTTGCAAGATGAAGAGCTCCAGGGATGCATGGTGCTGATGGTTGTGCCACAATGTGAATGCCCTTAATGCCACCAAACAGTGCGCTTAAACATGGTTAAGACGGTTGATTTTATGTTATGTGCACTTTACACAATCTTTTAAAAAAAAAAGCAAGAGGGGGAGGGGGGCAGGGTTGACAATATTGTACATCTTCCAGCCTGAGGCCCTAAATGAAGGGCAGTACCTTTGACTGCACTCCAGGCCACAGGAAGGACAGTGCAGGGGAGTGAAGAGAGAATTCGGAGCTGCACAGATGTCCAGGCTCAATACAACTGAGGACACACACTTTCCCAAAAGGCTCCCTGACAGGATCAGCATTGCCTCTTACATTCCTGAAGTCTAAAAATGACACAACTTGAAAGATAATTAACAGCAGCCGAAAAGAGACAGGAAGTGACTTCCTGATTTTTCATTTGGAAAAGCGGCATGCTAGCGTACGTGGGGCAGATTACACACTTACATCAATCTCACTCCTTTCTGAAACCCAAAGAAAAGAACAATGAAAACATTATGTGCCCCACCCAGGTGCCCCAAAACATTGTGTTTTTAAAAACATAAACCATAGCCAGAAGATCTGGAAACTGGACCATTGATGGAGAAGTACTACAAGACTAAGGTGAGCTGACCGAGCTGAATCCCAGCTAGGTCTGCAGCACAGAGAACCGAGATCCCATCTGATGTACACCCCAGAATTTCCAAGAGGCTCCAGAACTAACAGCTCCAGGTAACTCTGGAAGCTGGAGCGAAACAAGGGCTGAAATAAGAAGGAAGGCCTGGACACCTGTCAGAGCCCACAAGGCCCTCCTCCACTCCCAGGGGCCCTCCCACACGGACAATTCACTGCCGGTTTATTCTTTAGAGCAGGGAGCCCTGTGTTTTTAGACAGGACTTGGGTCTGTGGGACAAGGAACACAGGTAAGAATAGGAGCTCCACTCGGAATACACGGAGACTTAGAGGCGTGTGTGTGTGTGTGTGTGTGTGTGTGTGTGTGTGTAATGTATGTGTATCAGCCCAGATGGGGAGCACGACTAGTCCAGGTGCTTCAGGCAGGAAGGGACCTGATACAGGGAATTGGAGAGGATGTAATCTTGGTGAGAGCCGTGAGAGCCAGGGTCAGAGGAACCACCACTCACGCTCCGGAGTCCAGAGGCACCAGCACTGTAAGAAACCGAATACATGATCCCAGCTCCCCCGTGGCTGAGGTGGCCCTGAGTGCCAGAAGGATACTCGGAGCGGACAGGAAAACCCCACGTCTGGCATGGGCCACTGCTGCAGTAACAATGGTGGCTTCTCCTTCTGACACTCTCACTGGCAGAATCGAAATCAGAAGCCTCCTGTCAGGGGCCCCTGGGTGGCTCAGTGGCTGAGCATCTGCCTTTGGGTCACGGTGTGATCCCGGGGTCCTGGGATGGAGTCCCCCATCGGGCTCCCCGCAGGGAGCCTGCTTCTCTTTCTGCCTATGTCTCTGCCTCTCTTCCTCTGTGTCTCTCATGAATAAATAAAATCTAAAAAACAAAAAAAACAAACAAACAAAAAAAACAGAATCCTTCTGGCAACTGTAGGGTCCAGGTACCAAGCCCCTACAACATGAGAGAAGACTTAACAAAACAGGGATAGGACTGAGAACCAGGGAACCATATCCGGCCATATCCAATATCCACATGCCAAGGCCACCCTCGTCCTCTGCTCCCACTCAGTTCCCTGCTCCCCCAGTACTGGCAAATAAATCTTCACTTTCCGGGCAGGAGATGACAAAAGTCTCCTAGCCAGTGGCCAAAGGAAAAAAGTCAGGATGCTAAAATTTAAGTTTCTGAAAGAAACAGCCCAGCCAGATCACCCTCCGGTGAGGCTCCCAGTCAACAGAATAATGAATTCTTACCTTCAAAAAGGCCAATGATTTCCAGCAAAGTAGTTGCAATTTTTTTCAAAATGACTCCTATTCTCTAAATTTTAATTTGCTTCAAAAACAATATACAGGGGACATATGACATCTATAGATGAGCTACGATTAATGACCAATTATTCAAACACCACAAATGTGAAAATATGAACCCACACAAGCCACAATGCAGGTGAGATGTGCCACTGAAATAACCAGTTGTACTTTTCTTGCCTAAACTCTAGAACTCTGGTTTTCAAAGTATGACCTGGAAACCCTGAATGTCCCCCAAAGCCCTTCAAGTGAGCTGCGAAGTCAAAACTACTTTCATAACATGAACTTATCTGCCTTTTTCACTCCTGTTCTCTTCTGAGCACACAGAGACATTTTTAAGAGTCTCCATGACATCTGATGACACCATCACTCTAACAGCTAAGAGATGGGATCCCTGGGTGGCGCAGCGGTTTGGCGCCTGCCTTTGGCCCAGGGCGCGATCCTGGAGACCCGGGATCGAATCCCACGTCGGGCTCCCGGTGCATGGAGCCTGCTTCTCCCTCTGCCTGTGTTTCTGCCTCTCTCTCTCTCTGTGTGTGACTATCATAAATAAATAAAAATTAAAAAAATAATAATAATAATAACAGCTAAGAGAATGGAAGATGTTTTAAATTTTTCTCAGTCTTAATTTCTAATATGGTAAAAATCAATAGACAGAAACCACACAAAAGCTCTCTGGCATCCTTGAAAATATTTAAGAGAATACAAGGGCCAAAAATATTGAGAATCATTGCTATAAAACAACATTTTAGTTAGTTGCCTTTGGAAAGGAACTTTTAATATGTGAAACTAATTAGAATTAGTTTAAGTTTATATCTTCGAAGGTAAAAGAAACAGTAAATGTTTTACTATCTTGTATCTGTTGATCCCGTAGGAGGAGGATTTTTCCCAAATTAAATTATTCTTCCCCTACAAGTAAGCACCATGATGCAAGTCTCACTGCCTGGAAGGTAAAAGCAAGCACACCACTAGAGTAAGGAGCCCCTCACATGAGCTGTTCCTACAAGTAAATGATCTCAAAGCCTTTCCCAGTGGCTATGTAAACCAGCCACTACCAGAGGCCCCTGTTCCCCAGAGTTTTACAAAGATTCTCAGGAATGTGGAGAACCAACATGACATCTCAACATCACCAAGGGATCCCAGAGCTTCAGAGAACAGGAAATAAGCTCTGTTTTACAAAATGATGCTAATGCTGGAAGGTAAGGGGAGGTGTGAAGGAATGCTTATGCTGGTCTCACATCATGTCGGGCCACCTTTTCAGTGCCTCACTGCACTGGGATCTCTCTCTTCTCAGCAGCTGCTGGTCACGGGAAGGCTTCTCAGGAAGCCCCTCTGACACAAATACCAACCCGCAAGAGTGAGGGCAGTTCATCCCTGGAGCACGCTTGACCAACAGGCCACAGGAGCCAGTGCATAAATACTCCCCTCTCCATGTCCCAGGTAGAGGTTACTGGGGCACATTCAACAGTTCTCCAGGGGTCCCTGGCCGGACGGAGCGCCAGTGCTCCATCATGGCAGCTGGCTCAATGACTCACTCTTGGGTTGGCTTACTGTCCTTCCTTTTGTTATTATTCCCTTGAGTGTTCTTCCTCTTATGTTTCCTGGGATACCTTTCCAAAATAAACTGCCCATGCTAAGCCCTTGTCTTAATCTTTCAGGTGACCCCAGCTAAAGACAAGGCATGAGATAAGCTCTCCACTTCCAGAGAGGTGGGGAAGGGGCATGGTTAGCACAAGAGTCGCCCAGCTCCTTCCCATTCTGAAAGCTTGGTAGAAGGCTTCACATCTAGTAGATGTTTTAAAACGACCAGTTAAGTGAAAAGAGAGTGAAATGATGGCCAATGATGGAAGAGAGACTATCACTAACTGCTGTGTCTTATGACATAGACCCTAAGAAATGGGGGCTTTGGAAGAAACAATGAAGTCTCCAGCAGAAACGGAAGGCTAAAAAAGAACCCTGAAATGATCAAGACAGGGGGGTGGTTCTGGAAAAGGAAATGAGTCTTAGCCACTGGAGACCCAGAGACTGACCTCCCAGGAGCTGGCAGCCCAGAAGCTGAGGGGAGGTGGGACAGAGGACATTCAGACGAATGAGGGGTTCAACAACCAAAGAGAGGAGTAGATTTTACATGGTAGTCCATGAAGGCTTGCAAGAAAAAGAGTGGACTAACGTCTCCACTTAACCACACCAAACCCTGACAATCAAACCCTGGGGCCTGCAACCCTTGACTGACTCTCTGTATCTCTTTCTTTTCTTCCTCTAGTGATTACTGATTGGCTGGGCATACTTTACATATTAATTTATTTAATCCACAAAACAACCCATGAAGTAGGTTCTATTATTGTCCCCATTTCACAGATAGAGAAACTGGAACCCAGAAAAGTCACACAGCTGAAAGACAGAACTGGGGTTCAAACCCTGCCAGCCTGGCTCTTTCTCACACTTCTGCCCCCACCAGACAATAAAGCCACCACATTCTACATGATAATCGCACATGATTCCTTTTGCAGTATTTCCCATGTGTTGCATCCTTAGCATTTTCAGAACCTGTCACTACATGTAATTTATACTTTTCCTAGGCATCAGTTGAGTTCCTAGCCTGTATATACCAGATGCTGGGCCAACTGCTGGGGATAAAGATGCAAAGTCCCCATTCTCCAGGACGGTCCCATTATACACCTTGCAAGATGAGCCAAGTCATGGAGAGGTGAACCTACAAGTCAAGGTGAGAAGGTAGGCCTGGGATGAAATTGGGACAAACTGGCAGGTGAAAAACACAAATTCTCTCTCATCCCAGAAGAAGTGTCACTGAGCATCTGCCATGTGCTAAGCCCTAAAAGGTAGCAAGGAAGGAGAAGGACACTGAAATGAGTTAATCATGCAGTCCCACTCAATCCTCATACCCACAGGTAAGGTACAGCAAAGCTTTCACACCAGGCCTTGGATCTATAATGAATCTATAATTAAAAATGATCCGTTCAGTCTCCCTGTAACACCACTTTAAATCGCAATACTTACAGTAGTTTTCTGGAACTGACCATATACAACCAAGCTCCTATTGTAAGTATTTGAAGCTCTCTCCTTGGTTCTGACCTCACTACTCATTAAATCAATCTTTTTCTTCCCAGTACATTAAAAGCAAATAAGAAGAAAATATTCACCCTTTATATGTTTGCCCATGTTATTTACCTTGCCAGAAGTTGGTCTTCTTTACTTCTATCCACCTTTATCTCTGGCCATTTTCAAAAGTATCTGATGATTACCTTCTCCACTCACATGGCTTTGGTCTTTCCCCTAACACAGTCCTGTGGCACTTGTAGATTAAAGTCTCTGGTGTGCTTGGTACCAAAGTATTTTACTCTGTATGATTCTTACAGCCATGCATATATGAGCTGGCACATAGTAGGTGCTCAAGAAGCCTTATTTAAGTCCTGAGTGTTAAGTCAGTACCATAGGGAAAAATCCCACATGATCATACACTGTGCTTTAATACAATTTGTTATAAAACCTTCTTTCTCTTCCTCCTCATAGTTAATAAAATATACTGATTCATCGGCCCTGTAAATAAGCCCAGTCTCCCCAAGGAACTACTGTGACATGAATGAAATCATCACTTTATACTAGACATGATGCTTCTGGAACAGTGTTTGGTACACCATTAACTCCCAATAACTATCTGTGGAAGTGAATTTAAATAATCAGCTTTTTTCACACCTGCCACATACTATACCATGTGGTAAAGATTTCCAATAACAAAGTTTGTAAGAAGGATTTGAAGAGCAACCCTGATCAAACACAGAAAAAGTTGTTTTACCCACGTTACACGCTGTACTATCCTAAAAGACTAGGCCACTCTCTTCTTCCTGGACTTCACAATCTGTCAATTGCTTACACTGGTTAAGAACATCATCCCTCCCCATTCTCAGGAGCCTACTAGCCAGAACCTGCCCATCACTGGACACAAAATCTGAAAATGGCATTTTCAAGTACTTTGTGGAGAATATGATTTAATGACACTGCTGACAACAGTCACTTTGAGTTGTGTGATCACAATATGCAAAGTATTTAAATACAACCAGCTCATTCCACTTAGACCTTTTCGAAAGAAAATCGGGAAGTAATGAACAAGAAGTGAAACGTTTATCCCCCAAATGATCCGGAATTCACATAAAAGAAAAACTGGATATCGTAGAGAGGATAGTAATTCTGGGACTCCCAATGGATAACAACAAGCCGAAATGATTTGAAACCAGCCGATATGAATCCAGGAGATGATAAAGGATACTTTGGGAAATCTGCCTCCCATTGAAGGCGGGTTGTTTTTTTTTTCCTCCAACAATACTCTACATAACGCGAATAAAATGTGTTAGACTATTGTTTGAAACCTGCCTCGGTGCGTCCAATCCATGCACCTCCCGATTGCATCGAGACCTGCCGGGTGACACATGAGATCTAAAGTGGGTGGATAAAAATAACCTGGTCCTCAAAAAGACATGATAAACGCCAGACAGCTGAGTCACTTCGAAGCCCATCTGACTCTTGAAAGGGACATTCACTCTCCTCTTCCTTGTCGCACATATACATGCCACCTGGGGAAAAACCACCAACCGCCCTGGGTGGACGGCAGTGCCCTGAGCTGTCGTAACCCCCCCGCCCCACCCCCACCCCACCCCGCGCCACCTCGCGTCTCAGGTCACGACCCGCGACTAAACTTTTAATAATTTATACTGATGCATTTCGGCCCCGGCGACTCCTCTGGAGGAGTACGGGAATGACTTAAAGAAGCCATAATAACCCAGCAGTCCCCCTGTCTGCTGCCCCACCGGAGGGGCCCGAAGGTTCCTTCCCACATTCTAACGGGAAGCAGAGGAGCGGGGAGCCCTGGAAAGCGGGGGAGGCCAGCTCGGCGAGGAGATCACAGGGCCCGGGAGTGGGCAGCCCGGGCCGAGGCCACGGTCCCAGAAGGGAAGGAAGGGCCGCGTGTGCGCCGCGGCCGGGGGCGGGGGCGGGGGCGGGGGGGGGTCGGGGCCCGGGCCGGGGCCGGCGCCGGGGCGAGGGCGGAGGGCGGCAGCCGCCCCCCCCCGGCCCCCGCCTGCAGCGCGCGGTCGAGATCGGGGAACTCTCGGACCGGGCTCGCTCTCCCTCCGTGGCAGGCGGCCGGGGGCCGGGCAGGCCGGCGGAGCAGAGCCCGCGGCCACCCGGTCTTCGGCGGCAGGAGCCTCGGGGGAAGCGGCGCCCCGCATGCAGGAGGCGCTCACTAAGCGCCGCCCGACTGCGGGGCGCCCGAGCCAACTCCGCCGCCGGGGGAGGAGGTCCCCGGCCGCCCCTGCGCATCCCCCCGCCCCCGCCTTCACGTGCCGCCGCAGGCCGCCGGCACCGCACCCTCCCCCGGGCGCCGCGGGCGCGGCCGAGCCTCACTTACCGGGGAGTCGTAGGAGAAGGCGCACTCGTTCTTGTACACCCTGTCCCCCGAGCGGGGCACGCGGATCGTGGGCATGTGCGGCACCAGCAGCTCGCCGACGTCCCCTGCAGCCATCTTCCTGCCGCCGCTGCCGCCCGGCACGCCGAACAGGGCGCCCCGGCGCTGCATGGCCGCGGCGCGCCCCCGAGCCCACCGGGTCGGGCCGCAGCGCTGGGTCCGCGGGCGGAGCGGGCGGAGCGGGCGGAGCGGGCGGCGGGAGCCGGGGCGGGCGGGCCGCGGGGCGGGAACGGGCTCCGGGGGCCTGGGGCCGCGGGCGGGGAGCGGGGGACGCTGCTATTTTTAATCCAATGGCGAATCGCCGGCCCAGCTGCAGCGTCAGGCGGGGCGCCGGGGAGCGCCAGCCGCAGCGCGCCGGGGAGGGGGCGCTGGAGAGGGGCCCTGCGCCCGGACCGCGCTCGGCGGCGGGGGGGGAGCGGGGGGAGGGGGGGGGGCGGGCGGGCTGCGCTGCGGCTCCCCCCAACGGTGTTTTCTACCCTAGATCGGTAGGTTGCCAAGGGGCAACTCCGAGGCAGCTGACACAAAGAGCAGAACTGGGGGGGCGGGGGGGGTGGAAACCGCCTGCTTTTAAAACAACTGAAGATAAAAGCGAGGACTTCCCCCGCCTGAGGAGGGGCGGAACTCGATGTGCGAAATCTGGGATTGATTGCACAGCGTCGGGCCCAAACCTAAATCTGCGCTGTGCACTTAGGTGTGAACCTCGCTCGACCTTGTTCCTCACTTTTTTTTTTTTTTTTAGACATATAAAGCTTTTAAAAGAAAATAGAATAGGATCCAGTGAGGATGGACATGTATTTTTTGCAATAATACAGATTTTTTTTTCTTACGTATGGTGAGGAGGATCGAGATTGTTTGGGGGCGGGGAGAAGCTTTTCTAGTTTTATATTTATAGTCTTTGGAACGTATTTCGCCTGATTTGTTCGAGGTCTCCGCGTCGAACGTTGAACAGCCTGATTGGAGCATCTTATTCAGACACACACATATTCCTGTCTTGCTGGTCCGGTTCCTCAGAATAAATAATGAACGGGGTAAGGGGAAGGTGAATAATTTGCGAACAGAGCTTACCTCACAGCATACTCTCATTTTTTTCAAAATAATTCTTAAAACACAGGTTCGATTCCGCTGAGGTTCCCTAACTACACCCAATGTACCCAGGGATTGCTGCCAATTAATGGAACGCAGAAACAGCAAGAAATAGTAAACAAAAATGTTGATTTCTGTAAGCCTCTCCCAAACAAATCAAATTATCTTTATTTTTTTTAAGATTTTATTTATTTGTTCACGATAGACATAGAGAGAGAGAGTGGCAGAGACACAGGCAGAGGGAGAAGCAGGCTCCATGCCAGGAGCCCCACGCAGGACTCGATCCCAGGACTCTAGGATCACGCCCTGGGCCAAAGGCAGGCGCCAAACCGCTGAGCCACCCAGGGATCCCCTCAAATTATCTTTAAAACCTTTTTCCCCCTCCCATTACATCTGTTACTCTGCCTGATTCTGCAGATCTGCCAGGTTCCACTGGGAGACTGCAAAGGTACCTGGATTTTGATGTGAAGTAGACAGATGAGCCCCTCTCTCTCTTGCCCTGCTCTCCTAAATTTTCATATAGTTAAGCAAGACTCAATCACACCTCACATTCAGGTTCATCAATGATGCTCACTTGTCCAATTAAGAGAAAAAGTTTATTCAAAAGCATCAATAATCTACAGTTTAAAATATTTCTAGATTAAATGCAGTTAAAATTGAGACACCATTTTCCACCCTTCAAACTGATTAAGACACATGGAGTTGGCCTAGGTTTGGGAAATAGGCCCTCATTCACATTGTTGGTGGGAATAAAAAAGAGTAAACAATATCGACCTTGATTTTATATGCATAAACTATTTCCCCAGCAATTCCTCACCTACACATTTATGCTACAGATAACTTATGCTACAGATTTATGTAAGGATATTTGTTACAGCACTTGTTTATAGTAACAAAAGACTGGGAACAGCCTAAAGATCTCTGTGTAAGAAGTGGTTAAAATACAACACTTGAGAAGAACCAAGCGCTCCATGTTCTGTGTGTGCTGATGTGGAGCAATCTCGAAATCATATTACTAGATGAAAAAAGCAAAGTGCAAATCAGTGTGCAAAAGCAAGGAATGCATGCAAGGCACTCTGGTACACCCAAAATGCCACAGGCCTTCCATCCAGTTGGTTGTACCTATGCTATTTTGTATATATAGAGAGGCTACAGCATATATATGTATATGTGTATATACATATATATAGTATATATACTGTGTGCATATATAGTATATATACTGTGTTTATATGTACATATATATATATACTGTGTATATATATGTGTGTGTGTATATATATATATAGAGAGAGAGAGACAGTAGAGAGGGACCTACTGCCAGTCTTTACCTTTCTGTGCTATTTACATTTTTATTATGTGCAATTATTGCTTTAAAAAAGTAATTAAAATTCAGTTATACACACACTCTAAGTTCAGTAACCAGTTAACATGTTTGTAGTGTATTAGCCTCACATCCTTAACAATGTTTATACAATATTATTGCAACTGGGTAAAAATCAACACACATTTTGACAAGACTGGAAAGACAGGTAAAAATTAAATAGTTATGTTTAGAATTTATAAGATTTTGTTTGTATTTTCAGAATGTCTTTGTTTCAAGGGATAAAACTGTATTGACACAAAAAGTCAGAGAAACTTCAATGAATTAAGACAACGTCTTGGACATCCCCGGTGGCTTAGCGGTTTAGCGCCACCTTCTGCACGGGGAATGACCCTGGAGACCCGGAATTGAGTCCTGCGTCGGGCTCCCTGCATGGAGCCTGTTTCTCCCTCTGCCTGTGTCTCTGCCTCTCTCTCTGTTATGAACAAATAAATAAAATCTTTTAAAATAAGGAAAAAATCTGGTTCAATTATTAGAACTTTCTAACTTAATTTTTCAAATTCTACATATGAATTTATAACCAGACTATTTTTTTTAAATCTTACTTGTTTATTCATGAGAGACACAGAGAGAGGCAGACGGGAGCCTGATACGGGACTCAATCCCAGGACCCCAGGATCACCACCTGACTCAAACGCAGACAGACGTTCAACCACTGATCCACCCAGGGGCCCTTATAGCCGGACTATTTTCCTGGGAAAAGTTTTCAATTAGTAATAATCATGCCTCAAATAAAACCTCATGGCTGCAACATTGCCACTGCACAAAGTTCAACCAGACTATTACTAATGGGCCGGTTTCTGCCTGTAGATCTTTTTTTTTTTTTAATTTTTATTTATTTATGATAGTCACAGAGAGAGAGAGAGGCAGAGACACAGGCAGAGGGAGAAGCAGGCTCCATGCACCGGGACCCTGACGTGGGATTCGATCCCGGATCTCCAGGATCAAAGGCAGGCGCTAAACCGCTGCGCCACCCAGGGATCCCTGCCTGTAGATCTTGATCAAAGAGCGGGATGAAAGTGACTATGGGCAAATAATTTTCCCTTCCAACATAAATTCCCAGTCTTGCTGAAGAGATTTCAGACTAAGAATTAACTTTTGCCACATCGAGTGTCCAGGTCACCCCATCACTCTACTGCTCCAAAGCCTTCTCTCATGACATTGCCATGAGTCTGCCTCTCCTGGCCTGGCATTCAAGGACCTTGCCCTTTGGCACTCTTTCAGATGTCAATCCCACACCTACTCCTGGTAAACTAGATTATATTGTCCCCAAGGATAACTATACTTGTCTCCTAGCCTTGGTTGAAAGCTCTCCACTCTCATTTCAATCTTCTCAATCCTTTCAAGGCTTTTCTGACTGCTCCAACCCTTAGGAGCCGATCTTAAATACAGACAGCCTCTATTGCCTGTACCCATCACTGCATTGTGCCCTATGACATCTTTTGTACTGTTCTTTAATGAGTCAGGGTTCCATATATTTTCCCTCTGTATAGGTAGCACAAATAACTCTTTGAAAGAGTTATTTCTCTTAACATCCTTGTACATTATGGCAGCTCAGTATTTGTGGAATATTGCCTGCCCAGAAAGGTATTGCTTTGTTTATTTTAGGCACTTGGTAAGTACCTACCAAGTGAATGACTCACATCTGTGACATTGTAATAGATATGTTTTGCAGTCAGCTTTGTGTCTTTTAGGTAAAATTCATCATTTCACAAATGTTGTTCCCAGAACCGACATAGGTTACATTAAAGCATGACACGAACTGTGGCTAATGCCAAGTTAGGGAATTGGGGAAATCTACAGAGAAAAAAGATATCTTAATTATTTCAATTAATGGACTGGCTCTTGACCTCGGATGTCCTCCAATAATGTGCAGTGATCTAGTAAAGTCCTATTTGGTGATAGCTTGTTGTGGAGGCATAGCCACAAAACTTTCTATCCTGGCAGATAGCCTCTGCAAAAAGCATTGGTTATTAAGTGTAAACCAATACATCACACTGCTTAAGAAATGTGGTATGTTTTCCATTTAAGAAAATTCTATATAACCATCAAAAGTCATGTGATATAAGAATGTTCATTGACATGTAAAAATGTTCACTAAAATGCAAACTTCAAGGACAGGTTGTAAATGAGCATACACACTATTCTGTTTAAATACATACACGCATATATGCATAGTGATAGAGAAAGAGATTAGATTGAAATAGGTCATATGTTAATGGGGGTTATCTCTAGGTGAAAAAAAACTTTTTGTTGTTTTGTGTGTGTGTGTGCTTTTCTGTGTTATTTAAATGTTTTGCATTAACTACCCATTTATTTTTTTTTTTTAATAAGGGGAGATGTTAACTTTTTACACTACCACCGATTACGTCAATTTCTTTTCCATCTGCCCTCTTTCTTACCTGCTTGTCCCCTTCACCACCCATATAAAACTCAGTAAGTTTCTGCTGTTGGGTTTATGGGCAATCTCAGTAACTAGAAAGTAGGTTCACACTGGAATGAGCAAACTCCTTGAACAACTCTTAACATCAAGATGAGGTAAGCTGTTACTCAGTTTAAGAGGAAATCTGAGATCCCTGTTCAGCTTTTGGGGTTCTGTGATCTGTAATACTCACCACAGTTCTTTCAGAAGCCTGACTCATAAGTTACTCATAGAGATAGGTGAGCATACTCCTTTTCAGGCCAATCTGACACCATCCCTACTCATGCCCACTTGTCATTTCCATGTGCACACAAGAAGACATGTCCTCCATTCAGGTATAGAAAAGCCTGTTGTAGGGACTCCTGGGTGTCTCAGTGGTTGAGCATCTGTCTTTAGCTCAGAGTGTGATCCTGGGGTCCTGGGATCAAGTCCCCTAGCCCGCTTCTACCTCTGCCAGTGTCTCTGCCTCTCTCTCTCTCTCTCTCTCTCTCTCTCTCTCTGTCTCTCGAGTAAATAAAAAAAAATTAAAAAATTAAAAAACTTTAGAAAAGCCTGTTGTAAAACACAGTAAACACACACACACACACACACACACACAATACACACATACCACAGGGCCACAGGCTACTTTTTCAGGTTTCCTAGTAAATGAGCAAAGCAAGTTACCTAAATGTGATACATACTCTCTCCAGATTCCAAAGAAACTCATCAAACATTGTGTGTCATTCTTTTTTTTTTTTTTAAGATTTTATTTATTTATTTATTTATTTATTTATTTGAGAGAAAGAGCATGTGCAAGTGGTGGGATGCAGAGGGAGAGGAAAAAGCAGACTCCCCTCTGAGCAGGGAAGAAGTAGGAGGGCTCCATCCCAGGACCCTGAGATCATGACCTGAGCCCAAGGCAGATGCTTAACCAACTGAGCCACCCAGGTGCCCCATGCCTCATTCTTAGAGATAGGAAGCTCACGATGAAGAGCTTGTCCTTCATTCTTCTATATTATTAAACTCCCTTCTGGAACTTCACTCAGATGGCAAGCCCCTATATTTCTCAGAATGTGTCTCCTATTCTCTGTCAGAGGACACCTGCTACTTCCTGCTTTCTGGGTCCCGTCTGCACATTGTCATCACTGTAGGGACTAACATGATGTCCTACTGATGTTGACAGCCAAGATCAAGAGTCAGCACACCACAGCCCATGGACCAAATCCAGCCTGCAGTATGCTTTTGTAAATAAAGTTTTGTTGGAACCCAACTGTACTTATCCATCTACATATTGTCTATGACCGCTTTTGTGCTACAACAGCAAAGTGCAACAAAAACCATATGGACCCAGGATATTTATATCTGATCCTCTACATAAAATGTTTCCCAAACCCTGGCCAAGATCCCTACAGGTTATATGTTATGATCCAGAATCAGAGAACTGGCATGACCTTAGATTTGTACTACTTATCCTCCGGGTGATGGCAAACCTGTTTATCTGAATGGAGCAAATACTTTCACCAGTTCAGTAGCTGCAAACCGAATGACAAGAAAAGTATTAATTTGCTTCAGTAAGGAGATCATCTCTGGAACATCAGCCAAGCTGAAATCACCACCTTGTTAACTTTACCACACTTCACCACCATTCTCCATCCTAATGCGAAAAATAATAAGAAATGATGGGGGAAAGAACGGGAATATGATAGCAATCACCAACTCTGTGTCTTCCTGGTCTTTGATACTGGCACGATTTCTTGCAGTTCCACTTGAAGAGCAGCTTTGTTTCATGTTTATACTTTTGTTAGAGAAAAAGAATACCAGTGGCATCCTCTTGGTCTTCCTTACTATAGTAATGATTACTCCACAGGTAAGGGAGCCATTGTGGAGATTCTACAGTTCACTAAGGTTACGTATTCCAACAATACTTTCGAGAACTGGAGTACTATCCACAGGATGAGCTTGGGTCTCTCTGTGCCTACCATGAGGTGAGTGGGATCAGAAGTTCATACATCATCTATTCCCAATAAGCCTCCCCACTGGCAGATAGGAGAGGCATTCCACCAGTCTAGAGTTTCCATCAGAGCCAGTTTATAAAAGTCTCCAAAAAGTTTGGATATTTCTCATTCTCCTGGGTGCAGTTACTAGGGGAGTGGTTGCAGAGAAGGCCAGAAAGTAGGTTCATAGTCTCCATATGTGATATTACTATAGCATCGTTCCTAAGGAACCCTGCCTCCTCTTCAACTAAGAAGCTCTATGGTGTCAACTAACTGTTGACATTTCTGTAACCGTGACTATCTAGCCTGGTGGCTTGATTCAGGTCTTTGCTTGCTAAACTTGGAGATGGGGAGGGTAGGATATATTTTAGTGGGATGTCCACTGCTTGCACTCCTGGGAGCCCCACGAGAAACCATAGCCATAGTTATCTGTGAATTAGCCATTCCCTGAATTCTGTTAATTATGTTTGGACTGCTGCTTAATACCATAACCAGGCCAACTTTGCTCCTGGCAGTGAATTACTACCACCTGAGGCATCCATGTAGGACTCCTCCCAGCCCCACAGAAATCAGAAAGCCCACTTTAGGGTCACCTCTTGTCAGCAGCACTGAGACCCCTTAGCATCATTAGTAAATTGCCTTTGAAAGATTCTGAGCCCCAATGGAGACATATGTGATAGATCAAATTCAGTATTTCTGTGTCTTCAGTCCCTTCCTCTATGCTATGCCAAAGGACTTCTAACCCTTTGTCATCATTTAGCCTGAGCCAGCATTTGGGCAACCCAAGTTTGCATTAGGATCATGCCCATGCTCATACATTTTATTTTTTTATTTTTTTGCTCATACATTTTATACAGAATGTCTTCTGAGTGACTCCATATTGAACAAATTGACCTGATACAAATTCACATTTTGCCCTCCTTGATAAAATATCATCAAAACTCATTCCCACAACCATCGCCCCATTTCATAGAATTTGCTGATTTCTATGATTCCTTTGAGTATAGCTTCTGAACTCCTTCCACTCTGATTCTGCAGTTTACTCTTAGGGACCATGTTGAGTCATCAATGAAAATGGTTATCAGTAGAAAACACTGCAGGTTGGACAATGGGGAAAATGCTAATGAGCCTGAAAGGGAGTATAGCTTCCTTAGAAAAGGAAAATGTTGGGGGAGAAGGTGAGAAGGCTTTCAGAATTGGGGATTCTCCAAGTTTCCTACATACTCCTAGACTTCTCTGTTTCACTTATGGGGATCTACTCTTTTCTCATCTGTGCCATAACTTGAACATAAAATAAGTGGAAAAAATATGAGACAGCATTTTCAAAAGTTCGACTTGATTTTCAGGGATCTCATTCTACATCTGCAAGCAGGAAGCAATCAATTTATCATGGTACATAAATACTTTGAGATTCATCCTATTTCTTAAAGACTGTAAATATTTGAGCAGGCCCATCCCTTGCATCAGATTATTCAAATGTCTTTTAAAATAGAGCCCTGACATTTTCCTCTCTTGCGTCTAGGGCAGCCACCTTTCCCCAGAGCTGCATGGTTCTGGACATACAGGCACAGACAACACAAGTGCTAACTTGATTGGTCTATTTCACCACTGAGTATTATGGGTTGCTATTTTCTATCTTGAAATTTGAATGGAAATCTAACTGCCTCCTATCCAATTTGCAACTGAACAGCAATTCTTTTACCCCCTCGTACCCTTCAGGATCTGCTACTTGCAACACATTCTCTGCGACTGACAAAGTTAGAGTTCTGTTGTAAGCTGTAGAAACTAGCTCTGACCTACTTGAACACTAAGAAGGAATGTCTTGGAAGACTAAGGGATGACGCCCCATACTGAAAGATAGGCTGAGTTACCAGAAGTCCAAGGTCCAAAGTCACAGCAGCAGCCACTTCTAGATCTTCTTTCCAGATGTGGCCACCTGTTGATGTGACAATAATTTCATTCCATCCATATGTCTCTCTCTACTCAGGAGCCAGATTTCTGTGGTGGGAAAGGGGACATTCTACAAGGAAGGTATGTTGATCAGCAATACATACAGACATACATACATGTATAAATATCATGATATTCATCTTGCAAAATTTGCTACAATGATATGAAATATTCATAAATCACGTAGCAAACTTCTTGGAATATGCTAACCATCCTTATTTCTATCATTATCCACAAATCTGACTCCTTCCTTCTTTGTGGGAATGACTGCCGCCTACTTTGGGGACCTGCTTTCCTCCATACCTATCTCTAAATCAGTCTACTCAATATTCATTGATCACTTTGTGAACATTTGTACTTTTTGTTGTTCACGATGAATCTCAGTCGGATATTCCCCTTCATTCATTAAATTTAATCTAAAGCCCACTTGCCCCACATTTTTCAGGAAGCCTATCACATACACTTACTGCCTGTATCATTCATTAGCTACTAATATATATACACACACACACACACACACATATATGTATATGTATATATACTTTAATCTTTGTTTATGTATTCTGTCACCCTAACTAGACTGAAAGTTGCATGAGGCCAGAGATCATTGTAATACATATTAGTAACCCCTGGCCTAAACCTTGCTTCTACATAGAGAAGTTGCTCAAAAAAGTTTGTTTTTAAGAATGTTTGTTACTGTGAGAAGATTGCTAATTGATTTCCAAAGTCCATCTCTCCTTCTCCTTTAGAAAAATATATTGGTTTTTGTGCTCGGGGGGAAACTAAATGTTCCAAATTTGCACCTCTGTGCATCTTCTAATGTTCTAGGCATTAAGATGTAAGCAGAAGGTTATGGCCTTCTGATGCCTGGCATCTAGATGTAATGCCTGGAGCTCCAGCAGCTACCTTGGAACTTGAAGTGACCCTAAGAATGGAATCCAGGTGTGACAGAGCATAAAGATGGAAAGGTACTGTGCCCTTGGTAATTTCTTAGAGCCATACACTAGTTAGTCCTAGGGTGCCTACTTCTGAATGGTCTTCCGTAAACAAAGATAAAATGTTACCTTGTTTAAGTCACCTATTTTGAAAGGGGTAGTCAGTGGGGGATGCTCTGTTACAAGTAGCTAAATATAATTTCTAAATGATACAGCTACTATTAGAAAATATAGACCAATTTTTAAAAATTCTTATTATTTATTATTTAGTACTAAGTATTTATACTTAATTAAAATCACTAACGATCTCCTGGCTTGTACAATAGGATGCATAACAGCCCCTTAAAAATATTCACACCCTAATGCCTAGAATCGGTGAATATTATCTTACATGGGGAAAAAAAAATTTGTGTTTGGCATGTGCGATTAAATTAAAGATCCTGAGATGGAAAGATTATACTAAATTATCTAGGTGGGTCCTAAATGTGATCACAAATGTCCTTATAAGAGATGGGCAGAATGAGCCTTGACACACACGGAAGAAGAAATGGCAATATGATGACACCGGCAAAGATCACAGTGATATGGCTACAAGCCAACGAATGCTGGCAGCCACCAGAAGCTGGAAGAGGCAAGGACAAACTCTCTCTTGGAGCTTCCATAGGAGCATGGTCCTGGCAACACCTTAACTTCAGCTCAGTAATACTGACTTTAGGCTTGGCCTCTAGAACTGTGAAAAAAATAAATTCTGTCATTTTTAAGCCATCACATTTGTGGTAATTGGTTACAGCAGCCATAAGAAATTAGTGCAATTTGAATTACCTTTCTACTTCTTTTCTAAAAAGGGACTATACTTTCTTCTACACGTTACCTGTAACTCTTTCAACTCCTACCTCCCAGCATCTCATGCCGGATGCATCATAGATGCCCAAATTATAGTTGATAGATGTGTAAGTCCGTGCATTTTCCCATTGCTACCTAAGATGCAATATTCCATGAATGATATACACATGGTTAGTTGTCAACTGCATGACACAGATAATAACCAGCATACTGGGAAAATGCACCAAATAAATTTAAAGGACGGACTGGTTTGGCAAGGATCAAGGATGTGGGAAGTTTATCATTGAAAAGAAAATGACATTGCAGGCAGACTAGAGCAGGGCAAGGACACTGGGTTTCTTCCTTACAGGCAATGGAGGGCCACTGAAAAGGGTGAGTAGGGAAGTAGCACACATAAATCTGAACTTTGAGGAAGATGAGGCTGGTGGCACTGGTGACACTGCTGGTAGGATCATGTGGTGGGTGAGAGGGCATGAAGCAAGAAATGACTAAACCAGGGGGAAGCCAATATAAATCACATTTTGTGAGAGAATTTGCAAACTAAAAATCAACAGGACACTGATGTGGGAGAGTGAAGGCCAGCACTCTACTCCTAGCTATAGCTATCCAGCTGTACTTCCTCCCTATGTCACCTGAGAGAATCAATTCACAACTATGTCTCTTCATCTGTAAAGTGTTCAGAAGATAAAAAAAAAAATTATACAAAAATTGCACCTTTTCTTTCCTTCCTCTCACCTTCATTGCTATAGCATTTAACTTAGATATCTCCTAAACCCTTCAGAAAGGATGCCATGGCAAAAGACCACACTGGGAGAGAGCTCCAAAGTACCAGGGGGGTCAAGATGTAATAATGACACTTCTGATAGGTAAGCAGGGTGTCACTTGTTATAAACCATACTGTAACATTTTCAATGTCACATGGACAGCCCCATAAAATTAAGTAGTTTGCAAGAACAGCTTAAATATATAAACATTTCTCAAGAAAACTTTGTCCTATGAGACCATCAAGAGAAGAAGAAGGTAAAGGACAATAAAAGGATGAGGAAGAGGAGGAAAGGGAGAAGGAAAAGAGGAAGAGAATCAGAAAGAGAGTGATAACATATTGAGCTTCTACTACACCAGGGGCTATATATGTGATATAATCATTTAATCTTCACAAACCCCTATATTGAAAGATTCTTACATTTTTTCCACCATCTTAGTCCTAACAGAAACAATGTGAAAACACTGAGACAAAACAAAGTTACAAGAAGTAAAGCACACAAATAATCCAAAATTCTTACACTCAGAACTACCATTCTTAATAAGAGGTAGCTATCTGTGTATGTCTATAGATTAAAAGGTGGATGGATGGCTAGGCAGAAATAATTTTTTAAAAATGGAACATGTGATACCTGAAGCAAGCTTGGTTTTCCTACCTTATAAATGATCTGATTTTTCTACCTGGAAATTTTCCCTACTTCTATTATATATATATTTTTCTATTGTATTTTTTTAAAAAAATTTAAGTACTATACAGTGTTATCAACTATGGTCACCATGTTACACATTAGAGCCTCAGTCTTTATACACCTTATTGCTGAAAGTTTGTATCCTTTTGACAACCTTTCCCTATTTCACTCATTTTTAAGCCCTAAACCCTATCCCTGAATCAGGATATGTTTTAGCATCTATTATTCCATTATTTCCTAGAACACAGTATGTTCTTTTTATCATTGGCTTAGGTTCTTAATAAAAATAAATAAATAAATAAATAAATAAATAAATAAATAAATAAATATCTACTTCCTATCCCTAGGCATTCCTGTGAGCATGATATCATCTTTGTTTTTTTTTTTTTTTTTATGATATCATCTTTGAATTTCATATGTCAGTGCTGGTTGCTGACAGGAAGTCCAGAGAAGTCTGAAAACCTCCCATTTCCTTAAAAATCCAACTTTAAAAAAAATTTTATTTATTCATGAGAGACACAGAAAGAGAGGCAGAGAGACATAGGCAGAGAGAGAAGCAGGCTCCCAGTGGAAATCCTGATGTGGGACTCAATCCCAGGATCCCAGGATCATGACCTAAGCCAAAGACAGACACTGAGCCATCCAGGTGCCCCAAAAATCCAACTTTTGCAAAACTATCTAAAGTATTTAGCTATTGGAGCAAAAAAATGTGATCTTCAAGTAAATGCAACAGAACCATGTTTCCCTCAAGGCATAAGGGAAGGCTCTGGTTCTGATGAGCGAGAACATCACGATACACAAAACAATAGAACAATATCTGGAAAAAAACCCTGCTAGGGAGAAACTATGGCCTCATCTCCAGGGTAAGGTGGACTTCATATTTTCCAAAGACTCCTTGAGATGAGAGACATGCAGCTTGCCAGCCACTGCCTGTGTTCATGCCATAGCTCCATGCAAAGTCACACAGTCCAAAACACGGTCTGGGGACGGTGTGTGTGTGTGTGGGGGTGGGGGACAAAAAAACACACGGTCTGGGGCTGGGAAGACTTCCTTCTTTCAGTCTTGAAAATCACAACCAAGGTCTCAGGGGCATCATGGAAAGCCTGAGGGATGTGCCTCTGATCAAAACAAATCAAAATGGAATACAGCAAAGCCATATTACTGAGCATGTTGAATGTCTCCTTAGGTCAGTCACCCAGCAGGTGTTTGACAAAGGCAGCACCTACAACCCCAAATGTCAAATGCCTGACACTCTTCTTTGCCGTAGGGATTCTACAACAGTGCCATCATTTGTGAATTGGTTACCTCAGATGCTGTATTGGTGCCCCATTCTAACATTGGTGGGTACAAATGGGGCCCAACCGTGTCCGTGACCAATTTCATCTATAACATGATTTGGACTGGCAATGAGTGGCAGAAGCAAACGCAAGGAAAATCAAAAGTGCACAGTAAAAAAAACATCGGGCACACAAGGAAAAGCGTGATTAGTGACGACAGCTAAAACCAATACAAAAAGACATACCTGCGAGACTTTAAGTACTTGAATTCTCAAACACAAACTATAAAATAACTCTGATTATTACGTTCAAAGAAATGGAAGACACATATTTAATCACCAGCAGGGAACCGAAGACTTCTTCCTGAAGAAGTGTGTTTTGTGGGCCTTAATCATCTTTTATTACAATTCAATGAAGACATCAAGCAGTTTAGTAAACAGTGTCAAATGCCAAGATCTGGAATGCTGAGCAAAGGTACAAGGTCTGTGCTGAGTGGGAAATAGTATGGTGAGAACTATAGTGTCAAAAGAAACTATTTGCCACAAAACTGTACCATCAGGGTGACAAAATTGTACTTGAGAACTTTATACCTTGGGGCCTTGAGAAAATTGATGTCCTCTTATGAGGCCTATGGAAGTGTGAATTGGTTCAACATGAACAGGAGGACAACTTTGAAATATGTACCGAAAGCCTGAAAATACACTCTAACTAAAACCTCCCTTCTGGGAGGTTATTCTAAAGAACCAATTAAGGATGCATGGAAAGAGGGGCACCTGGGTGGTTCAGTCAGTTAAACATCCGACTCTTGGTTTCAGAATATATACGTATTATATATATATATAATGTTATAATTAAGAGTTTAGTGTATACAACTTTCACATTTTTGTGGATTATTTCCTTAAGACAAATTCCTAGCTATGTGATTATTAGGTTAAAAACAGAAAAGAGGTTGTGACTCTAGGTAGGTTCTGTTCAAATGTTTCCAAAAGAAATTCTGTGGTTGGACCCTGATGTGGAGTGCTGAATAACTTATGCTTTTTTTTTTAAGTTTTTATTTATGTATTCATGAGAGACACACAGAGAGACAGAGAGGGACAGAGACACAGGCAGAGGGAGAAGCAGGCTCCATGCAGGGAGCCCCACGTGGGACTCAATCCTGGGACTCCAGGACCACGCCCTGGGCCAAAGGCAGGCAGGCGCTAACCCGCTGAGCCACCCAGGGATCCCTATGCTTTTGGATAATTAACTGAATGTAATGTTAAGTGATATGCCTTAGCAATTAATATATAATTAGAAACAAATCAAAATGTGAATTAAGCTTCTTTATAAGTGATACATGAGAGGATATTTCTTTACATATTTCCCAATGTCAATAGTACTACCATCTTAATGAGATATATAAAAATTGCAAAATGTGGGCATATATAGAAGTACCATATAATTCAGCAATTCCACTTCCAGGTATTTATCCAAAGAAAATGAACACTCTAATTCAAAAAGACATATACATTACTATATTCATTGCAGCATTATTTACAATAGCCAAGATATGGAAGCAACCAAAATATCCATTCATGGATGAATAGATAAAGCAGATGTGACATTTATATAAAATGAAATATTAGCCATAAAAAAGAATGAATTCTTGCCATTTGTGACAGTATGGATGTGCCTAGAGGGTATTATACTAAATGAAATAAATCAGAGAGAGAAATACTGTGACTTCACTTATATGTGAATCTAAAAAACAAAATAAACAAAACAGAAATGACTCATAGATACAGAAAACAAACTGCTGGTTGCCAGAGGAAAGGGTATTGAGGGAATGGACAAAATAGATGAAGGGGATTAAGAAGTACAAACCTACAGTTGTAATAAGACACAGGGTTATAATGTGCAGCATAGGGAATATAATCGATATTTAACCACTTTTTTCTTTTTTCTTTTTTTTAGATTTTATATACTCATGAGAGACACAGAGAGTCTGAGACACAGGCAGAGGGAGAAGCAGGCTCCATGCAGGGAGCCCAATGTGGAATTCGATTCCGGGTCTCCAGAATCACATCCTGGGCCGAAGGCAGGCGCTAAACCACTGAGCCACCCAGGGATTCCCATATTTAACCACTTTAAATGGTCACAAATAACTAGATTTAATGCGGTGACCATTTCATAATGTATATAAATGTTGGACTACTGTTATACATCTGAAATGAATACAATATTAAATGTCAATTATTCTTTGATAAAAAATAAAATGTAAAAACAAAAAAAGTGGGCATGTACCTACCTGGAGGATATAATTCCCACATCATAAACTAAATTATTGTTTTTTCAATTCTCCATTTGATTATATCAAGGAAAGCCTCCATTTGGTACTGGTATGTTTTTAACACGATTTTCTTTTAAAATTCTCCATTTTCAACAAACGGAGAGCCAGGCCTTAGGTTCAGAGCCTTGGGTGGGCAACAAAATCTAGGTGGAATAGTTATATCTATGATTACTTTTTAATTATGACAAGGGACCGATTCATAGTCATAACATTTCTTTTTTCAAACTTAAAGTTTAAAAAGATCAATTTAAAGAGAATACAGGGCAGCCCAGGTGGCTCAGCAGTTTGGCGCCTGCCTTCAGCCCGGGGTGTGATCCTGGAGACCCGGGATGGAGTCCCATGTCGGGCTCCCTGCATGGAGCCTGCTTCTCCCTCTGTGTCTCTGCCTCTCTGTCTCTCATGAATAAATAAATAAAATCTTAAAAAAATAAATAAAGAGAATACAAAGTATATATCATATATGGAGACAAAATAGGAATGTTTAAAATCAAGGACTGAAATTTGAGAAATAGTGACATAAGAGATTGAACCCAGGAATTTACTGGTAACACTTTTTTGATCTCCAACAGTGTATTTGTTTCTAAACAGAATAATATGGTTAATTTACATCCTAGAATTTGGACTTTTCCCATGTTTTTTAAAAATGTTATTCATAAGAGATACACAGAGAGAGGCAGAGACACAGACAGAAGGAGAAGCAGGATCCTCCCAGGGAGCCCAATGTGGGACTCGATCCCTGGACTAGGGATCACACCCTGAGGCCAAGGCAAATGCTCAACTGCTGAGCCACCCAGGCATCCCTCCATGTTTTAGAAGTACATTGCCCATTGGCTCTATTCTACCTGTAAGTCCATTACTCTTTGAAGTCAATAGGCTTTAAGCAGAGACAATATGGGATGTTTAGTAATTTTCTTGAAAAAGGAGTGGACCATTTTATTGTATTTTAAGATTTTATTTATATATTCATGATAGTCACACACACACACAGAGAGAGGCAGAGACATAGGCAGAGGGAGAAGCAGGCTCCATGCAGGGAGCCCGACGTGGGATTCGTTCCCGGGTCTCCAGGATCGCACCCTGGGCCAAAGGCAGGCCCTAAACCGCTGCGCCACCCAGGGATCCCTGGACCATTTTAATCTTTAGTTGGCAGAGAGATCTTTATCACCTCTTTACATTTACTAGTGTAGTAGGCACTTGACATACATTGTCCCAGTGATCTTTACAACACTACCAGGGATGAAGATCATCTTTTAGAAAGAGGGCTCAAAGCATGAAGGAAATTTCCCAACATTAGAAGGGAAGATTAAACATAAAGTCCCTAGTTTAGTGTCTGGCACATGGAGCAGATACCAAGAAGACTGAAGCCATCATTACTGTCCCTGTAATTAGCAAGCTCAGGATTTAGTCTGACGTCTGCTCAATTCAAGCAAGCCCATGCCTTTTTACACAGGCTGGGCTCTGTAGAATTGCAGAAGAAAAAAGATAAAGATAACCCCAAACAATGTTAAATCCACATATCATTCACTCAGCTGATCTTGACTCAGTGTCTACCATGTTCCAGATGCTATGAAACAAGCTTACAATCATTCCATGTTGCCTTAGGCTAGCTTGAGATCCCACAGGTTGCTACAGTATTGTTCTTCCTACCAAACTCAATGCATATAATTTCTGCTTTGGGACACCTGGGTGGCTCAGCGGTTGAGCATCTGCTTTCAACTCAGGGCGTGATCCTGGGATCTGGGATCGGGTCCCACTCCCTGCGAGGAGCCTGCTTCTCCCTCTGCCTATGTCTCTGCCTCTCTCTCTGTGCCTCTCTCACATGAATGAATAAACAAATTAAAAAAAAAATCTGCTTTAATGTCTACCATCTGTACTAAAGAGTAAACTCTTGGGAGGAAATGTGTCTACTGTGATGACCACTTTATCCCTTGCCTATATCATAGTGACTAATACAGAATAAGCTTTAAGTATTTGAATTAGAAAAAAAATACATAAAAATCAACATAAACATATATATACTAGCTTTACTAACATTTTCCTTCAAGAAACACTTTCAAACCTTAAAAAAAATTCATATGATCCCAGCTATGTTAATATAATAAAAGGATGACTGAAGGAACTTTCTCAAATTTTTTTATGGGTAGTGGCATTCATAATTCATAGTATTTCTTATGCTTTCAATATTTCTGTTATGTTTCTTACATCTATATTAGTAGAAAGGAGAAAATAAAACCTAGTAATGCCAGAAAATAACCTGTAAACTCTAAAAAAAGGTTAACATAAATGTACATTAAATGTAGCATTATTTACAATTACCATTCTCAAGACCTATCTGCTTCCACTCTCCTTACCCCTCTCCTACAGAGGCTTAGGGACATCATGCCCTTCTTTCATATCCTTTGTTAGAATTAAGAGTTGGTAATTTGACTGCATGTGGAATCTTCAGAATGAAATCTGGAAGTAGTTGGGTGAGGCAGCCCTCTTCTGGGAAAATAGGAAAATGCAAATACTCCAGAGGATCCTATCTAGATTGTAAAGGGCCCTAAATGTCCCCAGGGCACAAAAGGTATTTCCTGAAAACAATGGATTTTTGAAGCTAAAAGTCATTCTGGAAGTTGAAGTGCAAATTTTTATTTTTGTAAATATTATGTATTTAAAATCTCTAAGCCTCAATTTCTCATCTGTTAAACATAAAGTGATAGTACCCTGTAAGGTATTTCCAAATCAATGTGAAAAAATACAAGCATTTAGCACAGTACTTAGCAAACCGTAAGTGCTTAATAAATGACAGCCATTATTTTAGCTTTTACTCACATTTTATTTTATTATTATTATTTTTTAATTTATTTATTCATGATAGTCACATGGAGTGAGAGAGAGAGGCAGAGACACAGGCAGAGGGAGAAGCAGGCTCCAAGCACCGGGAGCCCGATGTGG
The DNA here is from genome assembly GCF_003254725.2 of Canis lupus dingo. Taxonomy (NCBI): domain Eukaryota; kingdom Metazoa; phylum Chordata; class Mammalia; order Carnivora; family Canidae; genus Canis; species Canis lupus. Next base: position 13,039,169 of record NC_064276.1, on the reverse strand, counting down.
GACTCGATCCCGGGTCTCCAGGATCACGCCCTGGGCCAAAGGCAGGCGCCAAACCGCTGCACCACCCAGGGATCCCTACTCACATTTTATAATCTTTGCAGTACTCATTTTACCTTGTGCTTACAAAAAAAGAACTCCAGGAAGCTTAAGAGATCGCATCTAAGAAAAGGGGTGCAAGTGTGTATGCATTTAAAATGCCTAATATACTATACTACATTTGAAACTAAGGTAACATTGACAACTATATTCAATAAAAATCACTTCAGTGACAAAAAATAAGTGTAATGGCAGAAAACATGAAAATATCTGAGATTTGTTCACTGAGAAATTGTTTATTAAGATGTTAATGTTTATGTAGTTAGTTCAATAATTATGTAATTTAAAATTCTGAATCACCTCTGAATAATCTAGGCATGTATGTAAACTACTACATTTCTTGATATTTAACATAATTAGACTTCTCTAACTTTCAATTATCAGACAAAACTTTCAAAGTCACACCCTTAGGAGTTCATAAATTCCTATTTGCCCAAGGTTTTATTATATAACAAACCTTCTTAAAAGACAAAAGTCTTATTCTGCCTTTCACAATATATATCAAATCATCACAATGTACACTTCAAATCTTACAATTCTGTCAATTATGCCTCAATAAAGCAAAAAAAAAAAAAAAATTGAAATCCCACACAGAAGTCTTAATCTGAACCAATGTGGAGAAATAGAACAATGGAAGATCTTTTATTCATCATGTGAGCAAAAATACAGAATATATTTATTGAGTTTTCCCCTAAAGAGAATACAGTTTGTATTAGAGAAATAAAAGATTAGTTATCAGGAGTTGCTTTTGGAGAATAATCAATCAGTGCCTTATCAACAGTTGGATACTGATACCAGGGACCATCACCTCTTGCACGCATCAACCTTCGCACTTCCAGCTCCTTTAACCTATAACAAACAGAATAGCAATATTGTGAGTCCAGCATTTCCAATTGCAAAGTTAACAAATTATCTTCATAAAGAAAAACCACTAGATCTTTTGCTTTTGTGTAAAGTATTATCTAAAATACTTTAATTTTTTTTAAAGATTTTATTTATTTATTCATTAAAGACACACACACACAGAGAGGCAGAGATATAGGCAGAGGGAGAAGCAGGTTCCACTCAGGGAGTCTGATGCGGGACTTGATCCTAGGACCCCAGGATCACAACCCTAGCCAAAGGCAGATGCTCAACCACTGAGCCACCCAGGTACCCTAAAATACTTTAGATAATACTTTTGTGTAAAGTATTCTCTAAGTAATTTATGTAAAGTAATAATATACCTCCATAGATTCGTATGCATATATCTGAAATGTACCTATAAGGAAAATTTGGGACTCATTTTTTACTTTCATTATCTTGTATAGGTAGTTAACCAACAAATACCACTTGCATTGATAATCAATCTCTTCTCTCCTCCTGTCCCTGCTCTTTATCTGGACTGATCACTTTCACTTGGGTAGTGGTAATGCATTTCCCGTCTCCTTGCCTCTTAGAAAACCTCGAGACCACGTATTCCTGAAATAATCCCTTTCTGAAGTAAACCATAAAAAACTCTTAACTATAGAGAACAAACTGAGAGTTATAGGAGGGGAGGCGTGTGGGACGTGGGCTAAATGGGTGATGGGGATTAAGAAGTGCACTTGTGTTGAACACTAGGTGTTATATATAAATGATGAATCACTAAATTCTACTCCTGAAATCAGTATTACACTATATGTTAACTAACTAGAATTTAAGTAAAAACTTGAAAGATACAAAAACAAATTAAAAATGAAATAGTCTTTTCTCCTCTCCATTTTTATAGACTACATATTAAATTTTTCATATGACTGGAAATTTATCAGTTAAATAATTCACTTTATTAACTTTAACCAGCTCACTAACCCTACCCCCTATCTATGAAAGATTACAAACCTTTGTATACTCTAAAAGAGTTATCTTTCTTTTTTTTTTTTTTTTTGGATTATGTATCCTCATATTATCCTTTTTTCTACTCTTTAGAATATAATTATCCAAAATACAAATATTAAGATATTCATCAAAAGCACTGGTTAAATAAATTATGTTTCACCCTTATAATAGACTACTAGGCACCTGTTGAAAAGAATGATGAAAATCTTTCAAAAATAGGAAATAGGAAATAGAGATGTGGTATATGTCTAAAGTTCAAAAAAGTCTAATGATACTAAGTAGGAGCCATATTGCTATCCTAAGCTCTTAAATACTTAATAACAATTCCATATGGTAATTATATATACATATAATTACAAATCTAGAAAACAGGCCAATTGTATATTCTTTTAATCATTTAAATACTTTTAAAATATTGTACCAATTTTTATAAACTACAAAGTTAAAAGAGAATAAAGAGAAAGCAGATCAATGGTAGACTAGGGCTAAGAGTAGGGGATGGGAAATGACTGTAAAGGACAGCAAAGAAGCTTATCAGGTGATCAAAATGACCTTGAGTGTGATGGTTACACAGCTATTTACCTTTGTTAAAAACCCATCAAATTTAATGGGTACATGTGACTGTATGTAAACCTCACTACAAACACTAACATAAATCTCAGGATGACATTTAAAAGTACCAAAGGAAACATGAACGTTAAAAAAAAAAGAATTTGAGGATGCCTGGGTGGCTCAGTGGTTAAATGTTTGCCTTTGGCTCAGGTCGAGTCCCACATCAGTCTCCTTGCATAGAGTCTACTTCTCCCTCTGCCTGTGTCTCTGCCTGTGTCTCTGCCTCTCTCATGAATAAATAAATAAAATCTTAAAAAAAAAATTTGGACTTACATACATATTTGCTTATTTCATTACTATCAGAGACCATTCCATGACACAAAATCCCAAAAGCTAAAGAAAAAGACTGATGGGGACATGGGTGGTTCAGTGGCTGAGCGTCTGCCTTTTGCCTAAGGTCTGCCTTTGGCCCAGGATCAAGTCCAGCATCAGGCTCCCTGCACGGAGCCTGCTCCTCCCTCTCCCTATGTCTCTGCCTCTCTTTCTATGCTTCTCATGAATAAATAAAATCTTAAAAAAATAATTAAAAAAAGAAAAAGACTGAGAAACCTGACAATAATTAAATGAGTAAATATATACAAAATAATTAAAATACTAATACATAGTAATGTTGAGAAACATACTAGCTACTACTATATTTTCGTTATCTGAAACATAAAAACACTTTGTCCCTCTCGGTCGGCGCCCAGGATGACGAAGAAGAGAAGGAACAATGGCCGTGCCAAGAAGGGCCGCGGCCACGTGCAGCCCATCCGCTGCACCAACTGCGCCCGCTGTGTGCCCAAGGACAAGGCCATTAAGAAGTTCGTTATTCGGGACATCGCGGAGGCCGCCGCCGTCAGGGGCATTTCCGAAGCGAGTGTCTTCGACGCCTACGTGCTTCCCAGCTGTACGTGAAGCTCCAACACTGCGTGAGTTGTGCCATTCACAGCAAGGTAGTCCGGAATCGCTCTCGTGAAGCGCGGAAGGACCGAACACCCCCGCCCCGATTTAGACCCGCGGGAGCCGCCCCACGACCTCCACCGAAGCCCATGTAAGCAGCTGAGTCCTTAACGACTGAAGAAAAAGTGTTCTCCGGGAAAAAAATAAATGGCGATTATACTTAAAACAAACAAACAAACAAACAAACAAAAAAAAAAAAACAAAAAAAACTTTGCAAAAAATTTTACACTATCAGAAGACAAATGCAAGTTGGGAAAACAACTGCAACAAAACCAAAAAGAGAGGGATGCCTGGGTGGCTCAGCGGTTGAGCATCTGCCTTCCTTGAGCATCGGCCTTCCGCTCAAGGTGTGATCCTGGAGTCCGTGGATCCCTGCAGGGAGTCTGCTTCCTCCCTCTGCCTATGTCTCTACCCCTCTCTCTGTCTCTCATAAATAAATAAAATCTCAAAAAAAAAAAAAAAAAAAAAAAAGAAAAAGAAAAAGAAAACAACCAAAGAGATATTTTAGTTAAATGTGTAAGTTAGTAGAAAAATGGGCAATTTACAGGAAAACAAATACAAACAATAGATAGATGAAAAAATACTCAAACTTACAAATTCAACTATCTTAGCAGCAAAATGCTTAGGTTTGATAAATTTCATTTAGAGGGAAAGGTATGGAAAACAAATTATCCTGTATTGGTGGCAGAAAAAAACAACTGGTACAACTTTTTGGAAGAGTTTGGCAACAACTATCTAAAATTTAAAACATGGGCAGCCCAGGTGGCTCAGCGGTTTATTCCACCTTCAGTCCAGGGCCTGATCCTGGAGACCCGGTATGGAGTCCCACATCAGGCTCCTCACATGGAGCCTGCTTCTCTCTCTGCCTGTGTCTCTGCCTCTCTCTCTCTCTCTTTGTGTGTCTCTCATGAATAAATAAATAAAATCTAAAAAAAAAAGAATAAATAAAATAAAATAAAATTTAAAACATATGACATTTGGTATATCAGTGCCACTGCTAGGAATTTATATTTCATATACACTAAGTAAATATGCAGAAATCTATATATGAGAATATTCACAATACTATGTGTACTGGTTTAAAAAATTAAGGCACATCTACCCAGTGAAATATATGATGCAGCCATTAAAACAAATGGGATATGCCATTATAGAAAAACCATTAAGCTGTATTTAAGTGAAACAGTGTTTATAAGAGGATTCTATTTGTGTTAATATATATTTTTAATACATAACTTTTTTTAGAAAGATTTAAGAAATAACTAAATAGTAGTCACTGGGATCCCTGGGTGGCGCAGCGGTTTGGCGCCTGCCTTTGGCCCAGGGTGCGATCCTGGAGACCCAGGATCGAATCCCACGTCGGGCTCCCAGTGCATGGAGCCTGCTTCTCCCTCTGCCTATGTCTCTGCCTCTCTCTCTCTCTCTCTCTCTCTCTCTCTGTGACTTATCATAAATAAATAAAAATAAAAAAATAAAAAAAATAAATAGTAGTCACCTTTAAGAATGAGGTTAGGTAGGAAAAAAATGAGGTTAGGTAGAAGACAAAAGGAAATTGGGGATTGGGGATAGAGGGAGCAGACAGTTGCCTTGCATTTAAGAGTGTGATATTTTAAAAAGAATTCTTTTACTCTGATAGATATTATCAATTAGTAAGTCTCTCAGTCTTTGACTCATAAACTCTACTGTAAATAGGCTAATTTCCTCCCTATTTTCATCCCTTTCCATGGAGCATCTAATTGTGCTGATATAGTTTATTAAATTTTTTCTTGTGGCTTGCAACGGTAAGAAAGGATTTTCTTCCTTACCCCCTGCACATCTTTTTTTTTTCCCCCCTTACCGTAAATCAGCCTTTTCAGCTTCAATTTGAAGGATAGCCATTGTTTTTTCATAATTCTTTTCAGGGCTATCAAAGAAAGTTCGGGCAATCCATCTTGATATAGGATGCTAAAAGAGAAAATTTGTTTATTTTCTGAATAGTACTTTGCTCTTCCAGTTTACTATTCTTTAAAATGGCCATTTCAGGTAAACCAATAATGCTTACTAAATGCCAACTACTTTATATGTATTTTAAATACTTTCAATCCATTAGATGGATACTATTTTTGTTCCCATTTTATAGATGAACAAATTGTACAAAGTTATACAGTTACTAAGTGCCAGCATCCAGACTCAAACAAGGTCTGACTCTAAAACCTATGCTCTTTGCCAGTATACTGCAGTGAGTATCTTAAGTGGTAGATTTAGGAGCCAAACCCAGAGTTTGGGGATTAAAAACTGAAGTTTCTTCTCTCAGCATAAACTACCTGTATGGTTTGCCTTAAGGTACAATAATGATACATTTATTTTCTGAAATATAGTTCATTCAGATAATAAAACATGATAGTATTTAATCAAGGCCATCTCACTATAACACTTATAAAGACAAGTAATAGAATTAACTTTGGGTTTTAGCAGCAGTGACAGTGTGATAAAATGACTGATAGTACAGGCTGTGGGCTCAGGCCTGCCTAAGTTCCAATACTGGCCATACTTCTTGGACAGGTCAACTTACCCTCTTTTAAGTTTCAGTCTCTTCATCTCTGAATTGGGAATAATAATAGCACATTTCATATGGAATAAGAGAATATTTGCAAAACACTACCATAGTACCTGCTACACAGTAGCTGCTCAATAAAGAACAGCTAGCATTAGCACAAGTAAAATTTTTCCTATGGCATTGAACTTAGAATAAATTCTGACTGTTACTCTGCTAGGAGGGAAACACACTGCAGAGTCATTCTTTAAAAAATCATAAAGCTTAAAGTAATGAAACAAAATTATCAGAAGTTGCTTGTAAAAAGTAAGCACAAAATGTATCATCTAGTTGATAGCAAAAACTTATTATAAAACAATACCACCATTGCTAAATGAAGACATTAATCAGTGCACTGATAAAACAACTAACAGAAAGTAACTTTTAATAACATATACCAACCTTAAAATACTCCCAGTGTTCTGGGATGTAACCTTCTGGAATTTCTGCTAACTCAGCTTCACCTAGAGTAAGAGAAAACAGTGATGTCCAATTTTAGTATCAGGAGTTTATAATCTTAATTCTTCACTATTTAAGTCAGAAGCTAACTTCTTATGGTTTGTTGTTGTCATTTTTTTTAAAGATTTTATTTATTTATTCATGAGAGACACATAGAGAGAGGCAAAAGCAGGCTCCCTGTAGGGAGCCCGACGTGGGACTCAATCCCGGGATCCTGGGATCATGACCTGAGCCGAGGCAGACGCTCAACTGCTGAGCCACCCAGGCATCCCTACGACTTTCTTAATAACATTTTTTCTCTAGCTTACTTTTAAGTTTTTATTTATGTATTTGAGAGAGAAAGAGAGAGAGAGAAAGAGAGAGCAAGCGAGCATATGCGTGGGTGGGGAGGGACAGAGGAAGAGGAAGAAGGAGAGTAGCAGACTCCCTGCAGAGTGCCAAGTCTGATGCAGGGCTGGATCTCAAAACCACAAGATCATGACCTGAGCCAAAACCAACAGTCAGACACTTTATTATAAGAATACAGTATACAGGGCAGCCCGGGTGGCTCAGCGGTTTAGCGCCTCCTTCAGCCCAGGGCCTGATCTTGGAGACCTGGTATCAAGTCCTACATCGGGCTCCCTGCATGGAGCCTGCTTCTCCCTCTGCCTGTGTCTCTGCCTCTCTCTCTGTGTCTCTCATGAATAAATAAATAAAATCTTAAAAAAAAAAAAAAAAAAAAAAGAATACAGTATACAATACAAAAAACATTCAAAGTATGTGTTATTCAACTCTTCATGTTATTGATAAGGCTTCTGGTCAACTATAGGCTATCAATAAAGTATTGGGGGAATAAAAAAATTATATGTGATTTCTGACTGATCAGGGGGTTGACAGCCCCACATTGTTTAAAGATTGTATTTTAATCACTTTAATATGAAAATGATTTCATTCATTAGGTATTTTTTTAGATGTCTCCTATGTGTAAGGCATTGCCAATGGGCAATTATGTAAGAGCTTCACAATTTAATATAGTGTAACAAAATTTAAAAAAAGACACATTATTCCTTCTGGTTTTCCCTATCACTACTAGACAAAACATTTTAGGATTCAAGATGTTAGAAGTACTTTGGGCAGAATTTCCCATGAAAATCTAACATTAGCTATCTTTCACAGTTTCATTCTTTTTTAGAAGATTATAATTTTCTATATCCCAAGATGGATAAAAAAAAATTCTTCCATCCCTCAGCCTCTCTTCTACCTCTATCTTTTTCTATTTTCCTTATTCAGACTTGTCAAAGCTGGTTTGGAAAATTACAAAGAAGAGGAAAACAAGGCTCTCTGAAGCCATTTGTGGCCTCTACAGAGTTAATGACCTTAAAGATTTTTGGAGGAAAAAAAAAAGTTTAAAAAAAATTACACACTATTGAAGTTGCGATCTGGTTACTATAAAATAAAATCCCAACCCTATGTTTATTATTGAAATAACTTTTCTTTCTAACATCCATAATTTCTTTCTGTTATTAGTGTACATAGGTGTTAAAATTTTACCAATCTGGTCAGAGCGGTACTTACCAATAAATACATTCACCAAAGTTATGCCAATTGCTACTGGAATCCCAGTCAACAAAATGTAGAATTTCTGTTGAGATTAAAAAATAGTTTTCATACAACCATTTCCTCTCTTTCCCTACTCTCAAATTATCTTCAATTTTTTATTTCTTTACGTTGCCTGTGAAATAAACTTGCCAAATTGGAGATGTGATAGATACCAAATTATTTATTTCTGAGATTTTCTTTTACTCTTAACTTTTAGACGCCTATATTTGGTACCAAAAATGGAAGAAAAAAAGGATTAATTCTGCAAGCATAATACAATATATAATTAAGTGATTTTTCATTTTCTGGTGAACACAATGTAATAAAAGTTGCAAAATTTTTGTATTTATTAAGATGAAAACGGTAAAAACATTTGGGTGATTTCAACAACTATAGAGTTTGAGTTGGTCATGACAAGAAAAGTGGGAGCTCAAGCAAGAGGATGAAGAGGGACATTAAGTACAAAGGGCAGGCAAGAGGTCTAGAGGGCAGCCAGTGCTCAAATGGTCACAGCTCTAGGAACAGTGGCAGAGAGTCTAAATTGTCTAGACAATTTTCCATCTTCCCAACTTCTACTTTGCCTTATAGAGCCTTGAGATACAAATATATGGCCAGGACCCTACTTGATCCTTTGAAATCACTGTTCCTGAACAATACAGAAATAAAAAATCATAACCCAAAATAATGGAGTTACTTATTAAAGAAGTCTTTCAATGAGTTCTTTGGTAACTTAAATAATATTTTAGTCATATGATAATTATCCCCAAATGAATCCATTTTAAAAGTTTTATAATTTCTAGATTTTGGGATGTGTGAGTATGTGCGTGTGTGTGTGTGTGTGTGTATGTTTGCGCGCGCGCAGGAAACACAGGTTATATTTCAAAACCCCATAATCTTAAGAATAAAGAAATGGCTCAAATTTTACCTCCAATACACATGAATCCTTTTATTGAAGAAGGTTCACTAATTTAAAAAGAAACTCAGTAACAAATCAGACATTACAACAAAATCTCCATATCTATTAAGAAATATGAATTTATAAAATCACATCTTTTATAAAAGATGTTTTCTAAATAGGCAAAAAAAAAAAAATTCCATGTGTATGTACAGAGTTTAGTTTAGCAAAAGTTTTAACTCACCATTAAATTCAAAAAACGCCTGTCATAGAATTCAGAAGGTTTGATGATAAACAGTCTTTTCCCATGGTCTCCGCTGTGTCGCACAGGAGCTGGAAATATTAAATTACCCTGTTATATACAAGGCTCACATATACTGTTATATTCGGAGATAAAATCAGGTTATCAGAAAATGTATATGCATAGATGTTTAATGTGAATTAAAATAAAAATGCATACTTGGAGTAGTAAAGGCAGAGCAGATAAAGTATCTTTAAACAGAGTCTGATGTACTGTTGTAAACCATAGTTCTCTTCACTTTTATTCAACGTTCCAGAAATACCTAAATAATTTGAATTTGTTTCCAGAGCAGGCAGGGAGGTCAGATACTCTTGGTGGGTTACTTAACTCTGTTTACCTCTACAATAAGTATTTGCTAATGCTAGTAAATAACTAAATTTAAGTTGTATCATTTCATATGATGAAGCAGTATATATTAGGGCTCGCAGAAAAATAGATGGAAAGGTATTTACTCAACACATCTCTATTAAACACTCTAACATATCTTGATAAAAATCACTCTTTAAGCCATTTCTGATTGTGAATATTCTCCTCTTCAAATTCTCCATCAGATGGTATGTAATCAACCCTTACTGGAGATAAACTGAGGCAAAATTTCACTCCTGATATTATTTTTACACAATCTCCCTTTCCTGGACATCTGGAAAGACTGCTGCAAGCACTGTGAACTCTTTCTGCTAGAAGCAGGGAAGGATCTCACTGTTACTGGGAAACCAAGGTTACTGTTTCTATTGTATTCAAGGAAATTTCACATGAGAGTCACTACAGGATAAAAAACTAATTTCCCATTAAAGGAATTTCAGTCATGATAGAAGTCATAAAGATTTGTTTTTGTTTGTTTGTTTTTTTGTTTTTTTTTTTAATTTTTTAAATTTATTTATGATAGGCACACACAGTGAGAGAGAGAGGCAGAGACACAGGCAGAGGGAGAAGCAGGCTCCACGCACCGAGAGCCCGACGTGGGATTTGATCCCGGGTCTCCAGGATCGCGCCCTGGGCCAAAGACAGGCGCTAAACCGCTGCGCCACCCAGGGATCCCAAGATTTGTATTCTTTAGACACCTGGGTGGCTCAGTGGTTGAGTGCCTGCCTTTAGCTCAGGGCATGATCCTGGAGTTCCCAGATCAACCCCCATATCAGGTTTCCTGTAAGGAGCCTGGTTCTGCCTCCACCTGTGTCTCTCATGAATAAATTAAAAAAAAAAAAAAAAAAGATTTGTATCCTTTGTTCAAGCTTAAATGTCTGGAATGCCCTCCCCTATCCTGAAATCTATTCTTTAGGCCCAGATGACATTTTATCCTTTAAGAAACCAACCCTCTTCCCAACCATATAAGATCTCTCCTTTGAACTGCTGTATATTCTAGTGATATTCATACTTGCTTTCCCTGCTGTTACTGAAATATAAATGTCTTGAAGGCAGGAACTGTATTCTTAATTTTGGCATCACCTACAGCAGCTTGCAATGAATTTAGGAGGTTAATTCATAAGAGAATTAGAAGCTGGCATGAATTCACTAGGTACAACTCATACTATTAAGGCTTCTAAAATAACAAGAAAATGTGACAAAGTAATTATGTATTTCAGAAAATAATTTGAAAGAATTCTTTGTGGACTAGGTGGGTAAAAAGGGCTGGATAACAACACAAACCACTCACTAACTGAATAAATGCCTACTATGTGCAGGTCCTATGCTAGGCCTACAGTCTATAAAAGAGATATATATATCCTGCTGTGAGAAACAAATAAACATAATTATATATCTATAAGGACAACAAAGAGAAGAAACAGGGTGCAATCTCAGAAAAGTATCAGGCCCAGAAATTCCTATTTAAACAGGATGGTGGGTGTGGGGGAGTATGAGGAAAGTGCATTATAAGTTGAAGAGAACTAGCAAGTTAGGTGAATTTGTAATAGGTAATTGATTGATTACACTCAAAAAGTGCTGATTACTTAATTCAATAACCTGCCAAAGGCTTTCCATAGCCCTGAGAGGTCAAGATTTTTATAGACAGTCCGGACAAGGTGAAAATGGCATTCCTGATGACACAAAGCTATTCAAGAGTGGTTACTACACTGATGATAAAGTAGGATCCTCAAAGTCTTCATACACATTGACAAAAAGATTAAATATAGTAAGTGGAAGGTCTTGACTGCATCCCCCAAAAGTTGCTCACAGATTTAAGAAGAGTCATTGGTGTGATGTGATTACCAAGAAGGCCAAAGATAATTCAAGCTTAATTTTATGTACTAGAAGTATAGGGTCAAAACAGGAAGAGCACCCACCACCATTTCCTAACCACACCTGCAGAAATGTGTCCATCCCAGAGTACATTGTTTTAGAGGAACAACCTGGAGCACATACCATCTTAAGCAACCAGGATGGCAAACAACCTGGAAAATGATTCAGTGAAGCTTAAAGAACTAAAACTCGCCTACAAAAAAGAAGTCTGGGTAGAAACCATGTAAGTGCTTTAAATAGCTGAAGGGCTATCCCATGACAAAGGGCTTACACTATTCTGTGTTGACCTGAAAGTAAGAACCAGGATCAATGTGTGAAAGGATAATTTTCAACTTAATACAAAGAAGTTTCTAACAATTTTACTGGTTCAAAATAAGATTGAAGAGGCAAGGCAATTGAGGAGGGAGTGACTGGAGGGGGGCGCTGGCTTAGTGTGCACTCTGCACCTGGGAACATTATTGCACATGGAACAGTTGCCTTTGGAAGACATGGGATCCCTGGGTGGCGCAGCGGTTTGGCGCCTGCCTTTGGCCCAGGGCGCGATCCTGGAGACCCAGGATCGAATCCCACGTCGGGCTCCCGGTGCATGGAGCCTGCTTCTCCCTCTGCCTGTGTCTCTGCCTCTCTCTCTCTGTGTGACTATCATAAATAAATAAAAATTAAAAAAAAAAAAAAAAAGACAATTGCCCAGAAGAAAAGGTGTTTGATTTTCTTTTTTTTTTTTCTTAAAGATTTTATTTATGTATTTATGAGAGACACACACACAGAGAGAGAGAGAGGGAGGCAGAGACACAGGCAGAGGAAGAAGCAGGCTCCATGCAGGGAGCCCGACATGGAACCCAATCCCAGGTCTCCAGGATCAGGCCCTGGACTGAAGGCAGCGCCAAACTGCTAAGCCACCCAGGCTGCCCAGTGTTTGATTTTCATAAGCCAAAGATGAAGTATAGAGGGCTGCTGTATTTGCAGAGGTAATCCTCCAGTTCTCGATTCACTGACAGTAAATGCTATGAAAAGGACGTCCAGAGCTGTTTTGGGTTGCATGAGACCCGTTCAGAAGACATCTGTAATGCCTGTGTCCTGCTTGTGAAAAGATGGAGGAAATTGCCAGCAGGATCAGAAACAAATAAACAAACAAAATAAAACAAAAAACCAAAAACTGAAAACCACAAGGTAGATGCAAGGGCAGGACCCAGTCTGAAGACTACACTGAAATCAAAGAAAGTGTAAACTCTATCCAGAAACAGGGTATCGGTAAACTACAGAAGGAATTTAAATGTCACAATTCTGATGCTCACAGTACCACCTCAAGGCCTCCCTAGCTCGATCTCCTTGTTTAGAGTAACAAGTCAGATGATGGTTTGGATACAGAGATGGCCACTGGCTTCAACACAATGCCAATTTTTCTCTTTTTATATCTCACATACTGGAACAGGCAGAAAATATGTTATGGGATTATCTCTAAAGGCCGTTTGGGGGAAGTCCTCATTGACACACATCTATTCAAGCCTGGGTGCAGCAATAAGAAAGCAGCTGGTGAGAAGTCAAAGGAGCAGGGGCCAGTGCCTCTGCCCATCTCCACTCAGGCAGGAGTGGAGACTGAGGTTTAGGTAGAAAGGGAACAAAAATGATTTAAATTTTGGAAAGAAAAAACAACAAAACCTCCCTATTTTTAACTTGGATACCTGCTATTCTGCAAAAGACCTTTTCTAGAATAGTTTTGAATGGGTTATTTCTCCTCTGGTTCCATAAACTCTGAAGCCTATATCTAACTTACTAGAAGAAAAAAAAAAGTGTACATAATATTTAAGATGCTGAGTATTTCACAGGAAAGCTGAATGCTGCTGTAAAGTGCTCTTTAAGTCTTCTTTTTTAAAAAAATCCCCTTCTAATGAATGAAACTAAGGGAATTTCAGGGGATAGAGATGGGATTTGTTGTATGATAAACGCAGGTAGTTTTAGTCTTTCTATTTCGGGAAGCAGTGGTTAGGGCATTTAAGATGGCTGGCTATACTTGTTTTCCTTCTTGATAATAAATTTGTCATAACTCAGTATGGACTTGCCCCTAGATGTAGTTGTTAATAATTCTGAAAAAACAAGGTCTTGCCAAGGTTCTGATGATTCAAACCTATACTACTGAATATGAAGCAGGACAGACTAAGTTCTGGTGCAAATACCTTTTAGGAGTAATTTCTAAATATATGGAGAGGTAACCTGACTGTATATGTTGCATCCTTTGTCACCTCCCTCCATATTGATATTTGATAAAAGACTGCAGTCTATAATGAAACTTCTAAAGCTGAATCAAAGCTCCACCGGGGAAATGTCAAGATTTAGGATGAGGAATCCTAAATGAAAAGCACCACAGCATTAGCACATGTGGTAGATTAGAGATCACATTCTATAAAAAAGTATAAAGTGTCTGAAAAAAATGTGTAAGTCTTTAAGACGGCACATGCAAAAGAAAACAAAGGTTAATGCTTCTTGGGGCACATTAGAGGGCTTGTCTAGTGTGTAAACAATTGACTTTTGTTTGTGTTACATGCATGACTGGTGACTTCATTGAAAATCTGCACAATTCAGTTTTAGCTCTGGATTACTTCAGTTGACCTCTGTGAAGGTTTTATCTGTGTAGAGTGATTGTTTGACTTGTTTTAACCTATTAGGAGTTGGGGTTTTTTTCACTCTATTAAAGTGAAACTCTACTAAAAGAAAAGAGGTATGTGCTAATGCTAAACAGGTTGGTTTAACTTTGGCTTCTTCTAGTCAGGCTTTGCGAACTGTGAGATATTAGACAATAAATCCTGAACATGGAGCTCTTCAGTTCTAAAATCTTCACTTGAAAGCCTTTTACCTGAACCCAAACCAAAGTACTCTCATTGCCTCTTTTCTGAACATTCAGGAAAAACTTATCAGGTCAGACTTTTCATAATAAGGGAGGGTCTTCTGCCTACCTTATAATAACGTGACTCAGTGTTTATTTTTAAAACCGGATCTTTAAAATTGGATTGCATAAATAACACTAAGGAATGAGCCACTTTTTATGAGTATCCTATAATTTTATCTTAATCTAAACTTAAAATTTTATATTTCTTCCTTATGGCAAAAACTATAAGCCACCATATGCACAGATCACAACAGTGAGTTGGGTTGGCTCTCCCACAGACTTTAAGGTTTATCACAGGAGTCCCAGCCATTATCATTTTCCTCCTGTTATTTTGAAATGTTTTTTGGGTTTTTTTTTGTACCTTTTGGCCACAGTATGGGTGGTGGAATATATTATAATATGGATCATCACTACTTCTTATGTATGTATGTATTACTAGACCTCAACCACAGTCGTCTTCTTCCCCTTCCACCTCTTTGCCTGTAGGAGGTACTGTATGTAGTCATGCACTTTGTGTTAATATATTCGAAACCTACAAATCAGACGCTTGGGTGGCTCAGTGGTTGAACATCTGCATTTGGCTTGGGTTGTGATCCTGGGGTCCTGGGATCGAGTCCTGCTTCGGGCTCCCTGCTCAGCGCGGAGCCTGCTTCTCCCTCTGCCTGTATCTCTTATGAATAAATAAAATCTTAAAAAAAAAAAAAAAAACAAAGAAAAATCTACAAATCTGTCTTATACTTTTTATATTGTTGGATACTTACAATTGAAACTTTTACTTAGGATACTGAATAAATTTAGTCTTACTAAAAAATAAAACAGCAGACAAACAAACAAGAAACAAAAACAAAAATTGGACTGCATCACCAGTTCCCCTTTATGGAGTTATTCAACTATCAACAATGGGATGAAACAAGGATACTTTGGGGGTTGGCCTGGAGGATTTCTAATTTCCTTTTCCTCAAAGAATCTGAACATATGGTCTGCCTTAGAACAAGAAGGCATAACTTTGGATTTTATCAATCTCAATGATTTCCTTCCAATTCCAAGAACTCTTTCCAGGCTTCATGTTTTTGCACTTACTTTCCTCTTGGACTGAAAACTTTCCCCAGGCTTTTTGAATAGTTACCTCCCCATCTCATCCTTCAGGGCCAAGAACAAATATAATCTCTACGAAGAGGTTTTCTCTGACTACCCTATCGAATGCTGCCTCCCTCTCACCCTCCTTAACATCATTTTGTTAGTTCCTTTAGAACAATACACACTAAGACTGATTTTTTTGTTGAAGTCCATCAGGTCAAGGACTGTATTATTCAGTACTGTATCTCCGGTACTCTTTCATGTCTGCCACATGGTAGGTGCTCCATAAATATTGTTGAATTTACATTTCTTAAGTAAATTATATGTTAGGATCCTTTCTTGCTCTCTGAAATTAAATCTACTCAGAAGAGACAGTGTACTCCCAATTTTTCCTTTCTATCGGGCAAACAGACTGAAAGACATACACCCATAAACACACATCCCAAACAGAGAGAGAGAGATAGACTAAACTCTGTGTGGCTTTAGTGACAATAAATAACACTATTAATAAATATGGAAAATGTAACAAACAAAACAATGGAAGAAAGCTTAGTGTGGCTGCATTCTAGCAATATTAATGCAGTTAGTAAAGTGAACTGCTTACTTTTACACATAATTACTCTACTGTTAA
The DNA here is from genome assembly GCF_003254725.2 of Canis lupus dingo. Classification (NCBI taxonomy): domain Eukaryota; kingdom Metazoa; phylum Chordata; class Mammalia; order Carnivora; family Canidae; genus Canis; species Canis lupus. The sequence continues at coordinate 13,023,027 of NC_064276.1, read as the reverse complement.
ACAACAATTATTCATGTCATTAAATGTGGTAAATAACTATTATTACTATTAGCTGTTCTAAAGTATACTTCATAGCACTAAACTCTTTTCAAATATTCCAAATCTTCACGATTTGTTGTTGATGTGGTAAGGCCATCTGCTTACAATCTAAAAATATTAGGGTTAACACTGCTTACAACCAGGTGACTGCCAGGATTTCTGGAACTCAGATTCTCCTTCCACTAAATATGCATCTTCTCTAAAGCCTGGAGTTTCTCAACTAGGTATTCATTTAGCTATATGAAACTAAAACTTCAATAATCAATTTTTTAAAATGCAAATAACCTCCAGAAAGTTATGTTCTTGACAGTTGTGATATTTGTGAGGATCAAATAAGATAATGTAGATTTTGTGTCTTCACGACAACAATGGGAAATTGGCCATTTTCTTTCCCTCATTCCCAGTTAATGACTCCACCAACTCAATTACCTAGGATAAAAATCTCACTCATCTTCCTTGCACCTACCCCCTTGCTCATCAGTTGACAAAGCCTCTTGATTCTATGATTCAACCTTTGCATTTCTTTCTGTGCCCTCTTCACCTCACTCACTGGCTTAAGTAATCCACACCCCCTTATAAGCCAACCAATATTCAGAAGCATTTTCCCAAAACACACTACTGGTGTTGCTCTCCTGCTAAAACACTCACTCTCTGCAGCCTACAAAAGACTTAAGATACTTTGGTTCTGTATTCAGACCCGTCACTCCCCCAATTTGGTCCCAACTTCCCTTTCTTATGCTTTTTCTCTTAACATGTACCTATCCCAAGAGCCCCATATTCAGTTCTATCAGAAAATACATCTACTTTCCTGCTAATTGCATCTGTTAAAACCATCCAGAATCCAGTTAAAATGTCCCACCTTTTATGTCTGAATTAACTCCATACTGCTTTATCATTTAAATACTCTTCTCAGTTTTTTAAACCATAATATGCACACATCAGTCTTCAAATTAAAGCTCCTGTAGCTGAGGAAGAACTTAAGCTCATTTCAGGAATCCTTTGATATATGACAATAAATAATTTGATTAAATAGAATACTTCTATCTACTTATTTCCTGAGAAAGGTTTTCAATGATGGTGAATGAAGATAATGTAACAGTACCAGATGTTTAAGAAAGGGGTGGCCACAGGGCTAAGCCTAATGCTTTTTTTTTTTTCCTAAAGATTTTATTATTTATTTATTCATGAGAGACACACAGAGAGAGAGAGAGAGAGAGAGAGAGAGAGAGAGACAGGCAGAGGGAGAAGCAGGCTCCATGCAGGGAGCCCGATGTGGGACTTGATCCCGGGTCTCCAGGATCACATCCTGGGCTGAAGGCGGTGCTAAACCACTGAGCCACCCGGGCTGCCCAAGGCTAATGCTTTTAAGTCTAGGTGCTTTCAATTTTCCCCCTCATCCTTCACAACTCCCTTGTGAGATACATTAAAATTTCCTTTTGTTAATTTTTTAATTTTTTTAAAGATTATTTATTTATTTATTCATAGAGATGCAGAGAGAGAGAGAGGCAGAGACACAGGCAGAGGGAGAAGCAGGCTCCATGCAGAGAGCCCGACGCAGGACTCGATCCCGAGTCTCCAGGATCACTCCCTGGGCTGCAGGCGGCGCTAAACCGCTGTGCCACCGGGGCTGCCCAAAATTTCCTTTTTTTTAAAAGCAGTTCTTATGGTAAAAGATAAGTACCTTTCTTTTTTTTTTTTTAAAGGAATTAATTTTTTTAATAGATTTTATTTATTTATTCATAAGAGACACAGAGAGAAAGGCACAGAGACACAGGCAGAGGGAGAAGCAGGTTCCATGCAAGGAGCCAGATGTGGGACTCGATCCTGGGTCTCCAGGATCACACCCCGGGCTGTAGGCGGCGCTAAACCGCTGCGCCACCGGGGCTGCCTGATAAGTATCTTTCAAAACAGCTATCTAGAAAGATGCAAACTATCCAGAAATATTTCAGGGTTATAAATTCTTGTCAATAGGAAAGACATTATATTTATTTCTCTGTCAACAGAATATAAGCACACTTGTAATAAACATTCTCTTTTTTTTAAAGATGAAGAAATGTAGGTTCCAAGCGATTAAATACTTTCCACTTAGCTCCCGAGATAGGATGACCCAAGGTCACACAGCTACTGAAGTTTGAAGCCAGAAATTGAACGTAGGCAGTCTAGGTCCAGAGAAAAGAAAACAAGGCAAAGTTCTCTATTCTGCTGGATCTTACAGTCACATAGACTCAGACATAAGCAATAATATAACAAATTAAAACCTTTCATTCCACAGTGACAGATGAGGCCACCTGCAAAATACCTTTGAAAGTAACTATAAGGTATAAACTATTAGATCCTTTCCTGGGGAGTAAAGTATAAAGAGGATCTGGGAGTGAGATTTTACCTGAGATTATCTCCAGCAAGGCATGATTAAATACTATCCATAGTGAGTCTTTGAAGAGGGTATTTGAGTATTTCATTTTATTTGTTCATTCATGAAAGACACACAGAGAGGCAGAGACACAGGCAGAGGGAGAAGCAGGCTCCATGCAGGGACTTGATCCCAGGACCCCGGGACCATGACCGGAGCCAAATGCAGATGCTCAACCGCTGAGCCACCCAAGGGTCCCTGAAGAGGATATCTGTAATCAGAAATGGCTTACAAAGAGAATTTGTCAAAGAGTGTTAACATATGTAGTTTTTTTTTTTTTTTTAAACGGGTTCAAATTCCCGCTGGGAATTTGCTGAACATCACATCATTTGAACATGCTGAACATCATTTGTTCTTTCCATCATTTTTGCAACAAGTCTCTGTATAATGCCTCATCGTGTGAAGTGACATACTTCAAGTTAAATTGGAAGAAGAAAAAAGGGGTAAACAGAGAAAGTTATTTTGAGGGTAGAAACCTTTTTGGCTTTAGAGTACACTTCACTTCCTCTCTATCTACTTGTATTGCTTAGGGTAGATAGCTTATAGAATATTTATCAAGAGCATTAAATGAATCAATACCTTTAAAAAAAATCTTAGGATGGTACATGGCACATAAGTGTTCAATAAATGTTAGCTACTGTTATTATAAATTTGTTGCAATACTGCAGTATTTTTGTAACAATCAAGTCACAGTTCCTTCCTTAGCAAAATGGGAATAACAACACGGTACTTACTTTGCAGAGTCTTTGAAAGAATTAGGTTGAATACAAGGCACCTGAGGCTTTGCTATTATCATTCATTCTCCTAGGAGTCAACTAGCCCTCCCATAACTGCATTATGACTTTCCTGGACCCAGCCACGTTTCCTTCATGTGCCTCTTTCTCTTTAAGAAGATCTTAAAAATTATTTTCTGACTGTGTTGATATAAAACTAATACAATCCATATTCACTAACATTATAGGCTTTTTTTCTTCTGGTTTTAAAAGAAATCCAAATTAAACCATTTTCATGGAACCTGAAAGTACCGTGTGGGCACCGTGCCTACTGAAGTTGGCCCTGAGCCTCTCCACCCGCCTCCCATCACTCAGCATCAGCCGGCTCCTGGGCAGCCGACTTCCAACCTCGGGGGCCCAGTACCTCGTGCAGGTGGAACGGACAGAGAATCTGGCGCCGGAGAGACGTGGGTCTCAGCTTCATGCCTTTTGAACCGCAACTTCATCCGCAAATTAGCACCCATTGGAATGGTTGCAAGGCAAAGTGTTTCACAAATACTAAGCGACAATTTAAACGCGAATGACCTGATTACTTTAGGAAAATTCTCGTAGCCTCACAAAGACCACGTCCCGTCTCTCCGGCTCCAAGCCCGCTTATTTCTCCCAGACCTCACCAAGGTCATCCGGGAAGAGTTCCCCACCTCTCACCCCACGTCCCCTAAGCGCGCTTTCTCCCAAAGCTTAGCACCCACCGACAGTCTTCGGAAAGCCACGGGTGAGGAAACCCCCGCATCCGAGACGAGGACCGAGCCGGCGGCCCGACAAAGCGGCCACTGCAGTGACCGAAGCCCGCTGCAGTATACTCATGGCCGCCATGGCTACTCTGGGCAATTGAAACGCTGGAGCGCCCAACGGGAGCCGAAAGGGCCGATTTCTCAATGAGGGCGAAGGCAAAAGGTGGCCATGTTGAGTGAGGGCAAAGCTTATTTCTGTTTTCTCCAACCCCCCTGGGTGCGAGACACCGGAAGTGACGTGATTGGAGGAACCAGCAGCGGGCGTTTGTTATTCCCACTTCCGTGGGAACATGGCTGCGGCCAGCGTCGGCGTTCTTTGGAGAAAGGTCTTAACCGGCTTGAAGGCTCCCAAGTTGCTTAAAAGTTCTCAGGCCCTAGCTAGCACAGGGTAAGTGATGTGACGAGTAGATCTGTTCTCCTCTCCGACTTCAGATCTTGTTTGGTTGTGGAGATGCTGAAGATAGCGGAGAGGCCGTGCGGATGGCTGAGGCCGAAGGCACCCGCGTGAGGAAGGAATGACCTTAGAGAAGTTGCCCACCTGCGACGTATCCGTTCCTTCCTTAGAGGTTTTGTTGTCTCCTACTGTGGGCCAGGCAGTCCATGGGGTCTGTAGGTAGTAGTTGTTGAATTAAACCTGGAGGTACAGAAGCATCCTGTTTGGGTGAGTTGCCCTGAAGAGTTTTTGGTTATGGAACTGAAGGCTGTGTCAGATTCGGATGGATCAAAGAGAAGGGAAGGGGGCTTTGTACTTCCAGAATCTATTCCAAAGAGATTGTTCAGTAATGTTGGGTGAATAAATGAAAGTAGTCAAATGAAGGAAAAGAAGCCCGTTCTACATATGATGTGCATTATTTCTGGAAAGGCAGCTTGTTTTCTGGATGGACCGACTTAGAGTTTATGGTATATGGTTTCTTCCCTTTTATTGGCTTTTGTTTGTAATGAATTGAATTTTATTTATTTATTTATTTATTTATTTATTTATTTATTTATTTATTTATTTATGATAGTCACAGAGAGAGAGAGGCAGAGACACAGGCAGAGGGAGAAGCAGGCTCCATGCACCGGGAGCCCGATGTGGGATTCGATCCCGGGTCTCCAGGATGGTGCCCTGGGCCAAAGGCAGGCGCCAAACCGCTGCGCCACCCAGGGATCCCCTGAATTGAATTTTATACATAGTTGGATGCGTCGGATTTTTACAAATTGTTTCTTATTATTTCCTTATTTAAGTAGGCTCCACACTCGGAGTGGAATCCATCATCGGTCTTAAGAGGAAATAATGTATGTGCCCTTGAACCCAGCACAGACAATTGCTGAGCATCTATATGTACAATACTATTACTTATATTTATCTTAGAGATAAGAACTTTTCTCATTTTGTGGAGGCTCTAAGGTTGTAACTTAGTAAAGATGGCAAACTTGGATCAGTTGTCTCTTCCTCATCATCCTTTTTTTCTTCAAAATCAATTTTAGATTTTTATTATTAAATGATCATCTGTTCATTTCAAACCAATAGAAAAGTTGTAGAAGTACTACAAAGAATGACCATTTTTATTTGCCTGTTTTCATTTTTATTATGCAATCCTTAGCAATCTTATCACATTTTCTATATCTTTATATCCATGCCTTTATGTATTTTTTTGAGCTACTTGAGGCATGTCAGAATTGTAAACATCATGACACTTTCAGCATGTATCTCCTAAGAACAGGAACACTGTCTTAATAACTACAGTACTACAGTGATCACGCTGGAGAATTTAACACACTATAATTACTGTTCTTTTACCTAGTATACAGTCCAAATTCAAATGTCTTTAATTATCTTGCTAATTTCTTTTTCTTTCTTTCTTACTAGGGTCTAATCAATGATCTTTCATCACATTAGTTGTTATGTCTCCTTAGTAATCTTTAATCCAGAACATTTTTTAAAAAGATTTATTTATTTATTCATGAGAGACACAGAGAGAGAGGCAGAGGCAGAGTTACAGGCAGAGGGAGAAGCAGGCTCCCTGCAGGGAGCCCGATGTGAGACTCGATCCCAGATCCCAGGATCACACCCTGAGCCAAAGGCTCAATCGCCGAGCCACCTAGGCATCCCTAATCCAGAACATTTTTTATAAAATCAGCCTTTTTAGATTATCCCCTCCATTTGGATTTATCTGATTGCGTCCTTGTGGCTAGATTCAGGTTAAGGTTTTTTGTTTTTTTTTGGTAGGAATTTAACACTTGTGATATACTTTGCTTTTGTATTATATGATTACAGCTGGTTAGTAAATATTCTTTAAAAAACATGATTTTTAAATTACTGTACATTAAATTATCATACAAATGCACAATAATTGGGGCACCTGGATGGCTCAGTCGGTTGAGTGTCCAACTCTTAATTTCTGCTCAGGTCATGATCTCAGGGTCAGGGATTAAGCCTCCCTGCCCCAAACGGTCTCAGCACTCAGCATGGAATCACCTTAGGATTCTCTCTCTCTCCCTCTCCACCCCTCCCTCTGCACACAAGCATACACATGCGTGTGCTTGCCCACTCTCTCTTAAATAAATAAAATCTTTTTAAAAAAACAAATACACAATAATTTTTTAACCATTTTCTGGTCACATATTTACATTATTATGAACTTTTGGATATCGCATAATGCTTTAATAGACATTTTTATTTATCAGTTTCCATATATACTATTTTTACTTGAAGTTTCTAGATGAGGAATTATTGGGTTGAAGAGGGAAGCATTGAGGCTTGTGATAACATGTTGCCAAATTAACCTTCAGAATGTTTTTATTTGCATAAATAACCACTAGCAGTGTATGAAAGGCCTAAAATGTTACTTTGAAATATAATTATATTAGTGAGGTGGCTGCCTGGCTCAGTCTGTAGAGCATGAGACTCTTGATCTTGGAGTTGTGAGTTTGAGCCCCATATTGGAGCTCACTTAAAAAATAAAAAACAGGGGATCCCTGGGTGGCTCAGCGGTTTGATGCCTGCCTTCGGCCGGGGCGTGATCCTGGGGTCCTGGGATTGAGTCCCTGCGGGGAGCCTGCTTCTCCCTCTGCCTGTGTCTCTGCCTCCCTCTCTCTCTCTGTGTCTCTCATGAGTAAGTAAATGAAATCTTTAAAAAAATAAAATAAAATAAAATAAAAATATAATTATGTCAATATATTACCTCCAAAATCGTGAATATATTAACTTCTGAAATTAAAGGGTAGCAACATCTATAATCCAATATTAAAAATAATTTCTAAAGCATTTTGTTTGTTTCTTGTGTAGAAACCCTGAGTAATTTTTTATAACATTAGAGATGAGGAAGTCATTCTAATTATTGCTTATAAAATTCAAATGTTAAACTTTAATCACTTGTTTATATATGTTCAGTTGCAGGTTTTCACTTAGTCTTTTGCCTAAGAATATACCAAATGTCACATCTTTTCACCAGTGTAGATTACTTCATACCACATTGTCAAGGAAAGGACTGGAAGAATTTTTTGATGACCCAAAGAACTGGGGGGAAGAAAAAGTGAAATCTGGTAAGATATTTGGGTTGATTAATATTAAATATAATTATTGAACCCTCCATCATTTGGGGATTATTTATGAATCTTGGAAATCATCTAGTTTTTTTCCTTTTTTGATTTCCTTTGGAAATGTGAAAGAAAATTAAAAGAAAATGTAATAGAGTTGCTTGTTGATTGGCAGGTTGGCAAAGGGTTTAGAAGAGGAGTAGGTTGAAATTATTAACTGAGGGACACTGGGGTGGCTCAGTTGGTTAAGCATCCAACTCCTGATCTTTGCTCAGGTCATGGTTGCAGAGTTGTGAGATTGAGGCCCACATTGGGACTCTGTGCTGCTCAGCCAGGAGTGGCTTGAGATTTTCTCTCTCCCTCTGTCCTTCCCCCCACTTCCTTGCACATGTACTGTCTAAATAAATAAATAACATATTTAAAAAAGAAATTGTTGGGGTGCCTGGGTGGCTCAGCACTTGAGCATCTGCCTTTGGCTCAGGGTGTGATCCCAAAGTACCAGGATTGATTCCCACATCGGGCTCCTTGCATGGAGCCTGCTTCTCCCTCTGCCTACGTCTCTGCCTCTCTCTCTGTGTCTCTCATGAGTAAATATGAAAATCATTTTAAAAATAAATAAAAATTAAAACAAAAAAATTGCTAATTGAAGTGAGATTTAAGGTTTGTTTTAGATTTCATTTTTTAGAGATAATTAAATATTATTTTATAATGATATAAAATATTTTGGTATTAAATTTTGGAAATATATTCTATATTAATATAACATTTTTTGAATGCTATTGCCAGTCACGTTACTAATATTTTTCATGTGTTGCTTAATTTAATGCAAATCTAATTCTAATTACATGTTATACTATAATAGGCTAACATTATTATATTTTATAGATAATAGATAAAGAAATAGGCTTAGAGAGGGTAAATAATTTACCACAGGGCACATACCTAGAAAATTATTTCATGTTGTGAATTTCATAATTTTAATAGGAGCTTCATGGACGTGTCAGCAATTAAGGAATAAAAGTAATGAAGATTTACATAAACTTTGGTAAGTATATTGAGTACATTAATATGTAGGTGTTCGAGGGATGCCTGACCGGCTCAGTCCGTAGGATACATGGAGGGACTCTTGATTTTGGAGTCATGAGTTCAAACCCCACATTGGGTATAGAGATTACTTAAAAATAAAATCTTAGGAAATATATATGTGTAGGTGTGTGAAGCAGTTAAAGTATAACAGTAAGGTATAAGCATTATATATATTTGATGTAAGAAATTAACATAATTTGTCTTGTAATACTGTGGATGATATGTAAAACCATTAAAGATTTGATAAATATGACAGAAAAGAGTTCAGGGTGATGAATGGTTTCTCACTGGCTGAGTTACAGAGGTAGTCAATTTCTTGTAGGAGATGGAAGTGTGTATCTTTCTCTATTGGAGCCTGTAATTGATTCTTTCCTGTTGAAGATTCTATTAGGGATCTGTAATTGACATTTTTTCCTATAATTGACATGAAGTGGTGTGACTCCCCCTTCCAACATCTCTTCCATCATCTCCAGTCCACTTAAGTTAGGTTTCCTTTTATTAATTTTCACATTTCCACCTTTTGATCAGGATCTTTCCTCAGAAGTAGTGCTGATCAAGACTCAGTTTTTCTATATTTATTGGTTTTGTCCTTCAGTGCCAGGAAGGACCTTTCCTGGTTGTCCTGTCCTACCTTGGAGGGAAAGTGCCTAACAGTTGGGAACCACTTAAAGGTCACATTTGAGTAACAAGGAAGGTTAAGAGGGAGAATTCTCAGGTAGTTCCTGAATAAGTTTGTATCTTTTCAAGGTCCCAACTGTTGGAGATCATTTCCTTATTGAGTGCATCGTTTTTTTTTTTTTAATTTTCAGTATAATTAACATTGTGTTATGTTAGTTTCAGGTGTATGATATAGTGATTGAACAATTCTATACATTACTTAGTGCTCATCACCATAAGTGTATTCTTAATTAATTTCCTTCACCTGTTTTACCCATCCCCCGCCTCCCTTTTGGTGACCATCACTTTGTTCTCTATAGTTAAGACTCTGTGGTTTTGTCTCTTTTTTACTTTGTTTTTATCTTAAATTCCACATACAAGTAAAATCATATGGTATTTGTCTTTCTCAGACTTATTTCACCCAGTATTATACCCTCTAAATCCATCCATGTTGGTGCAAATGGCAAGATTTCATTCTTTTTTATGGCTGAGTAATATTCTATTGTACACATATACCACATCTTCTTTATTCATTCATCTATCGATGGATACTTGGGTTGCTTCCATACTTTGGCTATTGTAAATAGTGTTGCAATAAACATATGGGTGCATGTATCTTTCCAAATTAGTGTTTTAGTATTCTTCAGATAAATGCCCAGTAGTGAAATTACTAGATCATATGGTAATTCTGTTTTTAATATTTTGAAGAACCTCCATCCTGTTCTCCACAGAGGCTGTACCAGATTGCATTCCCACCAACAGTACACGAGTAACTTTTTTCCATATCCTTGCCAGTACTTATTTCTTGTGATTTTTATTTTAGCCATTCTCATAGGTATGAAATAACATCTCATTGTGGTTTTGATTTGCATTTCCCTGATGATGAGAAATGTTCAGCATCTTTTCATGTGTCTTTTGGCCCTCTGTGTGTGTTCTCTGGGGAAATACCTGTTCATGTCTTCTGTCCATCTTTTAATTTGGTTACTTGTGGGGTTTTTGGTGTCGAATTCTAGAAGTTCTTTATATATTTTAGAAACTAATGCTTTATTGGTTTTTCATTTGCAAATATCTTCTCCCATTTACTATGTTGTCTTCTTGATTATTTCATTTGCTGTGCAGAAGCTTTGAATTTGAGTAGTCCCAATATTTATTTATTTATTTATTTATTTATTTATTTATTTATTTATTTATTTATAGACCCCCAAACTCAATGTGGAGCCCAATCATTGGGGCTTGAACTCACAACCCTGAGATCAAGACCTGAACCGAGATCAAGAGTCAGGCACTTAACCAATTGAGCCACTCAGGTGCCCCCCAATAGTTTATTTTTGCTTTTGTTTCCCTTGCCTTAGGAGACCTATCTAGAAAAATGTTGCTATGGCTAGTATCAGAGAAACTACTACCTGTGCTCTCCTCCAGGATTTTTATGGTTTCAGGTCTCACATTTAGGTCTTTAATCCACTTTAAGTTTATTTTTGTATTTAGTGTAATAAAGTGATCCAGTTTCATTCTTTTGCATGTGACTGTCTAGTTTTCCCAACACTGTTTGTTGAAGAGACTATCATTTTCCCATTGTATAATCTTGCTTCCTTTGTCAAAGGTTAATTGACTACATAATTGTGGGTTTATTATTTTTCGTTAAGATTTTATGTATTTGAGGGATCCCTGGGTGGCGCAGCGGTTTGGCGCCTGCCTTTGGCCCAGGGCTGATTCTGGAGACCCGGGATCGAATCCCACATCGGGCTCCTGGTGCATGGAGCCTGCTTCTCCCTCTGCCTGTGTCTCTGCCTCTCTGTCTCTCTCTGTGTGACTATCATGAATAAATAAATAAAATCTTTAAAAAAAAAAAAAAAAAAAAAAGATTTTATGTATTTGGGATGCCTCGGCGGCTCAGTGGTTGAGCATCTGCCTTCGGCTCAGGGCATGATCCCAAAGTCCCAGAATTGAGTCCGACATCAGGCTCCTGCAGAGAGCCTGCTTCTCCCTCTACCTATGTCTCTGTCTTTCTCTGTGTTTCTCATGAATAAATAAATTTTAAAAATCTTTAAAAAAATGTTTATGTATTTATTTGGGAGAGAGAACATGAATGGGGGGCGCCAAGTGGGAAGGAGAGGGCGACAGAAAGAATCTCCAGCAGACTACTCACTGAGCACAGAGCACGACCCTGAGATCAAGACCTGAGCCAGGGATCCCTGGGTGGCGCAGCGGCTGGGCGCCTGCCTTTGGCCCAGGGCGCGATCCTGGAGACCCGGGATCGAATCCCACGTCGGGCTCCATGCATGGAGCCTGCTTCTCCCTCTGCCTGTGTCTCTGCCTCTCTCTCTCTCTGTGACTATCATTAAAAAAAAAAAAAAAAGGGATCCCTGGGTGGCGCAGCGGTTTGGCGCCTGCCTTTGGCCCAGGGCGCGATCCTGGAGACCCGGGATCGGATCCCACATCAGGCTCCCGGTGCATGGAGCCTGCTTCTCCCTCTGCCTGTGTCTCTGCCTCTCTCTCTCTCTCTGTGACTATCATAAATAAATAAAAATTAAAAAAAAAAAAAAAAAAAAAAAAAAAAAAAAAGACCTGAGCCAAACCAAGAGTCAGAGGCCTCACCAACTGAGCCACCCATGTGCCCCTTGTGGGTTTATTTTTGAGCTCTCTATTCTGTTCCATTGATCTAGGTGCCTATTTCTGTGCCAGTACCATACTCTTGGTTACTACAGCTTTATAATATAACTTGAAATCTGGAATTGTGGTAACTCCGATTTGGTTCTTCTTTTTCAGGATTGCTTTGGGTATTCAGAGTCTCTTGGGGTTCCATGAAATTTTTAGGATTGCGTATTCTAATTCTGTGAACAATGCTCTTGGTATTTTGATAGGGATTGCATTAAATCTGTAGATGCTTTGGGTAGTATGGTCATCTGAATGATATTTGTTCTGCTAATCCATGAGCATGGGTTATCTTTTTGTATGTGTCATTTTTGACTAATTTCGTTGGTGTTTTATAGTTTTCAGAGTACAGATCTTTCACCTCCTTGGGTAAGTTTATTCCCAATAAATATATATTAAGTTTATTCTTATTATTTTTGGTGAATTGTAAATGAGCTTGTTTTCTTAATTTCTTTTTCTGTTGCTTCATTATTGGCCTATAGAAATGCAGCAGATTTCTGTAGATTGATTGACCTTAATGAATTCATTCATTCTAGTAGTTTTTTGGTAGTCTTTTTTTTTTAATTTTTTTTTAAAATTAATTTATTTATGATAGTCACAGAGAGAGAGAGAGGCAGAGACACAGGCAGAGGGAGAAGCAGGCTCTATGCACCAGGAGCCCGATGTGGGATTCGATCCTGGGTCTCCAGGATCGCGCCCTGGGCCAAAGGCAGGCGCCAAACCGCTGCGCCACCCAGGGATCCCAGTTTTTTGGTAGTCTTTAGAGGTTTCTTCTACATATGGTATGTCATCTAAAAATAGTTAAAATGTTATTTCTTCCTTACCAATTTGGATGCGTTTTATTTCTTTTTGTTGTCTGCTATGGCCAGGACCCCCCATACTGTATTGAATAAAAGTGGTGAGAGTGGACATCCTTGTCATGTTCCTGATCTTAAGGGGAAAAGTTCTCAGTTTTTTACTGTTGAGTATGATGTTAGCTGTGGGTTTTTCATAGATGGCTTTTATTATGTTGAGATACATTCCCTCTATATCTACTTTATTGAGGGTTTTTATCATGAATAGGTATACTTTGTCAAATGATTTTTCTGCTGCTATTAAAATGATCATATGGTTTTTATCTTTTCTCTTGATGTGATCTATCATGTTGATTGATTTGTGAATATTGAGCCACCCTCATGTCCCAGTAATAAATCCTAATTGATTATGTTGGATTATTTTTTTAATGTATTGTTGTATTCTTTTTGCCAGTATTTCATTGAGGATTTTTGCTTCTGTGGTCATCAGAGATATTGGCTAGGAGTTCTCTTTTTGTGGTGTTTTTATCTGGTTTTGGTATGAGGGCAATGGTGGTGTCATAGAATGAATTTAGAAGCTTTCCTTCCTCTCCTATTGTTTGGAATAGTTTGAGAAGAATAGCATTAATTCCCCTTTAAAAGGTAGAATTCCTGGGGCACCTGGGTGGCTCAGATGGTTAAGCCTTTGACTCTTGATTCTGGCTCAGGTCATCTCAGGGTGGAGAGATTGAGCGCCACATCAGGCTCCTCACTCAGTGAGTCTACTTGAGATTTTCATTCTGTCTCTGCCCCTTCCACCTGTGTGCATGCATGTAGTGTCTCTCCTTCAAATAAATAAGTAAATCCTTAAAAAATAAGTAAATAAAAAATAAAGTAAAAGAATTCCCCTGTGAAGCCATCGGGTCCTGGACTTTTGTTTGTTGGAAGTTTTTGATTACTGCTTCAATTTCTTTGCTGGTCATCAGTCTGTTCAAATTTTCTATTTCTTCCTGATTCTATTTTGGGAGGTTATCTGTTCCTAGGAATTTATCCATTTCTTTTAGATTGTCCAGTTTGTTGACGTATAATTTTTCATAATATTCTATTACAATTCTGGTTATTTCTTTGCTGTCAGGTGTTATTTCTCTTATTTATGTTTTTGTTTGAGTTCTCTCTTTTTTTTAATGAGTCTGGCTAAACATTTGTTTTGCTGGTCTTTTCAAATAATCAGCTCCTATTTCACTTATCTACTCTATTATTTTAGTTTCTATTTCATTTATCACTGCTCTTATCTTTATTATTTCTTTCCTCCTACTGGTTTGGGGTTTTGCTTGTTCTTTTTTTTATCTCCTTTAGGTGTAAGATTAGGTTGTTTATTTGAGATTTTTCTTGCTTCTTGATACAGGCCTATAGTGCTATAAATTTCCCTCTTGGAACCTCTTTTGCTGCATCCCCAAAATTTTGGACAGCTGTGTTTTCATTGTCTTTCTTTTTTTTTTTTTAAGATTTTATTTATTTATTTATTGAGAGAGAGAGAGAGAGAGAGAGGATGGCTGGGACACAGACAGAGGGAGAAGCAGGCTCCATGCAGGGAACCTGACGTGGGACTCGGTCCCGGATCTCCAGGATCACACCCCAGGCTGCAGGCGGCACTAAACCGCTGCGCCACCGGGGCTGCCCTGTGTTTTCATTTTCATTTGTCTCCATGTATTTTTTTGATTTCCTCTTTGATTTCTTGGTTGACCCATTCATTGGTTAGTACGATGTTATTTTAACCTCCCTGTATTTGTGTGTTTCCTAGATTTTTCTTGTAGTTGACTTTAGTATGACTTCAGTTTTTTAAAATTTGTTAAGACTTCTTTTGTGGCCTAACATGTGATCTACTCTAGAGAATGTTTCATGTGCACTTGAAAAGAATGTGTATTCTGAATATATGTTAGATCCATTTGGTCCAATGTGTCATTCAAAGCTACACTTGCCTTGTTGATTTTATGTTTAGAAGATCTCTCCATTTAAGTAGGGTATTAAAGTCCTCTGCTATTATTGTATTACTATCAATTACTTCCTTTATGTTATTAGCTGCTTTATGTGGTTAAGTGCCCCCATGTTGGGTACATAAATATTCACAATTGTTATGTCTTCTTTATGATTATGTTATGTTCTCTTTATGATTATATAGTGTCCATCCTTGTCTCTTGTTACAGTCTTAATGTTTTATTTATTTATTTTTTTAAGATTTTGTTTATTTATTCATAGAGATGCAGAGAGGGGGGGGGGCAGAGGCAGAGACACAGGCAGAGGGAGAAGCAGGCTCCATGCAGAGAGCCTGATGTGGGACTCGATCCAGGGTCTCCAGATCATGCCGTGGGCTGCAGGCGGCGCTAAACCGCTGCGCCACCGGGGCTGCCCTAGTTTTAATGTTTTAAAGTCTGTTTTGTCTAATATAAGTATTGCTACCTTAGTTTTCCTTTTACTTCCATTTGCATGATAAATGCCTTTCCATCCCTCCATTTTCAATCTGCATGTGCCTTTAGGTCTGAAATGAATCTCATGTAGGCAGCATATATATGGGTCTTGCTTTTTATCCATTCCATCACCCTTTGTCTTTTGATTGACGTGTTTAGTTCATCTACATTCAAAGTAATTGATAGGTATGTAGTTATTTTGTTACTGTTTTATGATTGTTTTTGTTCTCCTTCTTTGTTCTCTTCTTCTCTTGCTCTCTTACAGTATGCTGGCTTTTTTTAGGGATGTATTTGGAATCGTTTCTTATTTTTTTAAGATTTTATTTATTTGACACAGAGAGAGAAATAGAAAGGGGAAGAGTGTGAGCACAGGCAGAGGGAGAGGAAGAAGCAGGATCCTTGCTGAGCAGAAAGCCCGACATGGGGCCAGATCCCAGGATCCTGGGATCATGACTTAAAACAAAGATAGACCCTTAATCAACGAAGCCACCCAGGCCTCCTCTTTCTTGTTTTTTAAATATATTGATTACTGATTTTTGATTTGTGATTATCACTAGATTTATATGTAACATCTTGTGCATAAAGCAATCTGTATTAGGTTGGTGGTCACTTAAGTTTGGAACACATTCTAAAAGCACTAAATTTTTACTCATTTACCCCTCATGTTTTATGTATATAATATCATACTTCACAGTCTTCTATTTTGTGAATTCCTTGACTGATTTTTTATAGATATCTTTATTTTACTGCTTTTGGGCTTCCTACTTTCCTTATTCCTGCTTATCGTCTTTTCATTCAGAGTCCACTTTAACATATTTTATAAGGCTGTTTTAGTGATGAATTCCTTTAACTTTTGTTTGTCTGAGAAACTGTCTCTTCTTTTCTGAATAATAGCTTTGCTGAACAAAGAATAGAATATTGTTGGTTACAGATTTTTTTTTTTTTAAGATTTTATTTATTTATTCATGAAAGACACAGGCAGAGGGAGAAGCAGGCTCCATGCAGGGAGCCTGATGTGGGACTCAATCCTGGAACTCCAGGATCACGCCCTGAGCTGAAGGCAGACTCAACTGCTGAGCCACTCAGGTGTCCCAGGTTTTTTTCTTTTAGCACTTAAAATATATCATGCCATTTTCTCTGGCCTCCAAAGTTTCTGCTGAAATCAGCTGATAGCCTTATGGGTTTCCCTTGATCAGTACTTTTTGCCATTTTCATTACTGTGTGTCTTGGTGTGGACCTCCTTGGATTGATTTTGTTGGAGGCTCTCTCTGCCTTCTGGATAAATTTCTGTCTCCTTCCACATATTCAGGAAGTTTTCAGGTATTATTTCTTCAGATAACTTTTCTGCTCCCTTTTCTCTCTTTTCTCCTTCTGGGATCCCAATAATGGGAATATTATTATGCTTGATGGTATTGCTGAGTTCCCTAACTATTTTCATTTTTCTTTCCCTTTCAGCATGATTGCTTTTCATTACTCTGTCCTCCAGATCACTCATCTGTTTTTCTGCTTCCTGTAGTCTACTATTTATTCTCTCCAGTGTGTTTTTAATTTCAGTTATTGAGTTGCTCATCTCTGATTGGTTCTTTTTTGTACTTTCTCTCTGTTTGTTGAGGGTCTTACTGAGGCCCTCCATTTTTTCTTAAATCCAGTGTGTATCTTCATGACCATTACTTTAAATTCTCTGTCAGGAAAATTACTTATGTCTGTTTCATTTAGATCTCTTGCTGTGATTTTGTCCTTTGATTTGGGACTTACTCCTCAGTCTCCTCATTTTTGTCTAACTCTCTGCTTCTGTTTCAGTGTGTTGGGAAAGTAGCTACATCTCCTACTCTTGAAAGTAGTGGCCTTATGAAGAAGAGGTCCTATGGTGCCCTACAGTGCAATGTTCCCTGTTCACCAGAACCTGGCAATTTAGGGATTTTCCTATGTGTGTTGCATGCACCCTACTCTTGTGGCCGACATGTGTTTGGATTGTCAGTCTAATCATCTACAATGATTCACTTTGTGTGTTGTGGCAGGGTTTGGTCCCTGTGCTGTTAGTGGGCTGTCTGGGGCCACCTTGACTTGAGTTGGGTCAGACCAGACATTCACCAGAGCTGCAGCTGCACTGAACAACAAGGTATTCTCCCTGTTGTCCCCTAAGAAGCATTGTTGGGCAAGATCTACAGTCATGCCAGATGTCTGCTCTCAGTTCATTGCTGGGACCACAGTGGAACTAGTGTGTGTGGTTATTTTCTTCCTCTCTCCTCCAGATAGTAGTCAATTTGGGTTGGTGCTGACCCCTGTCAGGGCTGCTTGCACACTGCCAGGCTTGTGGCACCATTTTGGATGGACTCCTAGTGAGAGAGCTGGAGGGAGCAAGTCCACAGAAGAACACAGGGGCAGGTACATGGGGTTAGTAGAGTTTGCACAGGTCTGCTGTGGGAGGAGGCCAGGTTGGAGGAAGTAGATCTGCAGAAATAGATGGGGGCCAGGCACACTATTAGCAAGCTAGATGGAGAGTGTTTGCACCACACTAGTTCTTGTAGGTGTCCATGTATCTAGGCTGGGGAGTAGGGGAGGGAAATAGTGCCTGCAGATTCCTTTATTCATAGACAAGTCTCCCTAAGATCCTTGCCCCTCCAGCATAGGCCCTGAAATTAGACCCTAGGAGTCTTTCAAACAGGTCCTTTCACCCTCAAGTCTCTTGGACCCAAGCCTGTGGATTTTTAAAGTTGTAAGTGTTAAACCCCGGTGATTGTAAGACCTTTAGAAATTAAGCCCCTCTGCTTCTCAAAGGCAAATGTTACAGGGATTCATCTTCCCAGGATGGGTCCTCCATGCCTGGGGTGCCTGGCTTAGGGTCTGCTCTTCTCCCCTCTCTGTGTCCAACCTGTCCCTTTTACAGATAGTCCCATGGCTTTGTTTGGCTCTTCACTGCGTCTCCACCTTTTCTACCCTCTTCAATGTGGCCTCTTCTCTACGTTTACCTGTGGAAAATCTGTTCTGCCAGTCTTCAGGTTGTTTTCTGGGTTATTAACACTGAGGTGGATGTTACCTAGGTATATCCGTGGATGAGCCTAGAATCCTTTACTCTGCTCTCTTCCACATGTCTGGGTACATTTTTTACAAAAGTTTAACAGGCAACAAATACAAAAATTTAAAGTAACTATACAAAATATAAGAAATAACAATCCAAAATTGTTTTCATGATTTTAATCTAAGACCCTAGGTCTGAAAGTCCTCAACCAAAAATATTTATTGGTAGTTATTCCAATTTAGAGGAGAAAAGTTCTCCTACAGAGGCAAACCCAGAGTTATGTATGCCTCCTGCAAGTCTTCACTTAAAGTGGTCATGAAAGCAAAATAGTGGATACTGCAAGAACACCCTGGAAGAATCAATCAAGTGTATTTTGGAAGATATAGTGCAGGTGTAAACACGAAGTGATAGTTAACTTTTGCAAAAAATAGCAAAACTTCAAAGTTGCATTAAAACAGTATTATCTTAAAAGAACTGTTTGAAAACAGATACTATCCAGTGATACAACCTGTAAGGTTACATATTTAAAGATCATGAATTTGGAAAAGAATCCAGAATCAGATAATAGTTTAGATGAAAGACTTGTTAATTCTGAACCTTCTAACTCTTCAGAAAAAGCAAGTGAAAAAGTAGTTTGTCACAAGATCATGATGAGGCTGTTTCTGAAGGCCATAATGAAAAAAAAAAAAAAAAAAGAGGTTCCCCCTTTTGCAAGCATTTGGGAAATATGCACAAGAGTATTTTCTTTCCACAAAAGAGATAGTAGAACCAAATAGGAAAAGGTATGCAGGCCTGGTCTAGACATGTAGAGAAAGCTGTCTTATCACAAGTCTGCTTCAATTCCAGGAAATTTATATTCTCAAGTCACTAGATGGTGTGCAGGTCCAGTCATTGTTTAGTGCTTTCTCTAGATGTGTCATGTGAATATAGGATTCTGCTCCTTGGATTTGATGGCATGAGGTTGAAGAGAGTCTTTCTGAAGGTGTCTTTTTCAAAAGCCAAAATCTTCAGGTTGCAAAGTGTGATGCTTAAGGTAGTCATCTCCAGGGAGTGCACTGTGAGAAGATTGCTCTACCAAAGCATGGTTATTTTTTTTCAATATTTTATTTATTCATGAGAGAGAAAGGGAGAGAGAGCAAGAGAGAGAGAGGCAGAGACACAGGCAGAGGGAGAAGCAGGCTCCATGCAGGGAGCCCGATGTGGGACTCGATCCCGGGACACCAGGATCACGCCCTGGGCCGAAGGCAGATGCTAAACCGCTGAGCCACCCAGGGATCCCCAAAGTGTGGTTACTTTTAATGGAAGTAATTAGGTCTTTATAATATTGATGTAGATCTTCTATCAATTATGGGTCGAAGGAGGCAGAAGCCAAGTACATTGAATGTCCTGTGACTATCTCAGAGGGTAAAAGTTTATGAAGTGTCAAAAAAGGCAGATCTGAGATTTAGAAGGACTAATAGCAATGCTTTTGGTAAAGGTATTTGGAGGGTGTCTACAGATTTTGCCAGTTGAGTCTTAACAATGCTGTTAGTGCATCAGCCACCCTAAGAATTGAGGATGATATACACAGTGAAAGTGTTGTAAAACCAGCCATACAGCACAGAATTCTTGAAGCACCTAACCAGTAAAGTGCATCCCCTAATCACTGTTGATTATCCCTATCACAGGTAGGGATAATCTTTTTCTAACGGTGTTAGTCACAAAAGAAGCATTGGCCTATCTACAAGAGAAAGCTTTGGTCCAGTAAGAAAACATAGAAACCAAGACTAAAACATGTATATCCATGAAACAGGGAAAATGTATGAAATTGATTTGTGTGAACTGGTTTCCTTGTATTCTATTTTGGGCAGGTGGAACAAATGAGGTAGGCACTTTTTGTGTCCCCACTCTCCCCCCACCCTCACTGTAGGTTCATGTATACTGTCGTTGCGTCATTAGACCACTGGTTTAATGCATGTACAGTGGTAAGAAGTGGGAATTTAAGAATTTCTGGTAGGGCAGGATTATTACTTGGTTCAAACCAGAGTTTTCTCTTCTTATGGAACACTTACTAAGTTTCTAGTATTGTTATTCCCTTTCTGGAGCAATTGTTGGATATTTCTGATAACTTTTTTCCAAATTATCGTTTGGGAAACATCCCTTTGGACCATGACAGAAGTTTGGCTGTTGATTTCCTTTTGGGTGGAAATATCAGTGAGGTGGTTTCCTTTGGCCTCCAGGGACTTAAGTCTGGAATCCCCTGGAACCTTAATAATAGCCAGAGCAGCCAGTAAAAGTGTGGCATCTAATAAATTTTGGACATAGGAGTTATTTTTAATTTTATCCCCATTGGAGGTAAGGAAACCTTATTTCCATAATATTCCAGGGTCATGAGCTACTAGAAAGGCAAACAGGCTATTGGTATGTTTGCGGTTTTACCCTTGGCCAAAATATAAGGATGGTTAAAGGGGATTATTATTTCTTCAGTGGCCTTAACTTAAGGGTGGTGGCAGGAATAGCTCTGAGACGAGGGGGATCCCCTGCCATAGGGTCTAGTTGTTAGCTATAATACCCCGTGGGTTGATGATGATCCCCATGTTTTTAGGTGAGTACTCCCAAGGACATTCCCTTCTCTCTTACAAAGAGGAAAAAGGAGAGTTGATAATTATGATATCTGAGGCCAGGCTTTTTTTTTTAAAGCTCCAAATGCTGTGTCTTCCTGACCATTCCAAATAATAAGGTCAAGTTTGGGGGATCCCTGGGTGGCGCAGCGGTTTAGCGCCTGCCTTTGGCCCAGGGCGCGATCCTGGAGACCCGGGATCGAATCCCACGTCAGGCTCCCGGTGCATGGAGCCTGCTTCTCCCTCTGCCTGTGTCTCTGCCTCTCTCTCTCTCTCTCTGACTATCATAAAAAATAAAAAAAAATAAAAATAAGGTCAAGTTTGTCATTTTTTAGTAAAGCATATAGAGTTTGAATCATAAGAGAGAATTTTGGGTTTCCATTTCCAACAGTAGCCAGCAAGTCCAAGAAAACCTTGTAATTGGTGCTTGTTTTAGGTTTAGGGAAATTCAAGATGTCTTGAAGTCTACCTGGATCCAAATGTCCTTGTTCCAAGATCAGGTGCCCTAAGTATCAAACCTAAGTTTGAACACACTGCAGTTTTTCTTTGGAGACTTTATGTCCCTTTAAGACCAGAAGTTGTAACAGATGTTGTCTTCCTATGCAGAGTTTTGAGAAAGGGAGTGAGAAGCAAATCATCTACATATTATAAGAAAGCAGAGCCAACAGAAAACTATTATCATCTAAATCAGTTTTTAAGGTTTGTGAAAGTAAGAAGGCCTCTGTAGCATTATAGAGCCCTGGGGCATTACTGTCCAGATGTATTTTCCATTCTTCCCAAGTGAAAGCAGAGAGATAGTGGCTATCCTTATCAGTTCGAGTACTAAAATATGTACTCCACAGATCAATTACAGTGAGAAATCTGCTTTCTTTTTTTTTTTTTTTTTAAGATTTTATTTATTTATTCATAGAGACACAGCTAGAGAGAGAGAGGCAGAGACACAGGCAGAGGGAGAAGCACGCTCCATGCAGGGAGCCCGACATGGGACTCGATCCTGGGTCTCCAGGATCACGCCCTGAGCTGCAGGCGGTGCTAAACCGCTGCACCACCGGGGCTGCCCACCAATTAGGTAAATTAAAATCAAATTTTAATTTGATCCAACAAGGATGTGGACTAATTATTAATCTGAGAGACCAGATTGTTGTGTTGGAATGACTATGCTAAATTCTTCAGCAAATCTCTGGGTTTGCTTTTTAATTGTTTGCCTGTTAGTCTAGAAATTATATTTTGCAGAGAGGCAATTTTAGATTCCTGATAACGTTTGGAAGTTTGAAAATACTAAGCCAATCCCATTTTATCTTGGCAATGTTAGAGCCGTAGCTGTCCAGTGCAGTTTGGAAAAAAGTAAGTTTGGGGAGATCTCCCATATGGCCACGGAAACCCCAATTCATAGTTGTCAGTCAAATGTATGGGGGTCCTGGAACTTGCTATTGGCATGTGAAGTAGAGGGACAGTCTTCTGAGACTGAACCTTTAAATCTGTGGAATCTGGCTCTACAGATAGTGTCAGAGAAGTGGTGTTGAAAAAGTCAACATGTAAAAAAAAAAAAGAAAAAGTCAACATGTATTTGGCGTCAGGATGGAAAAAACCTTTCATTTGGTATCAGAAGTGTTATGTGTAGAGCAGTACAGATTCATTATAGAAAAGTTATTGTGGGATCCCTGGGTGGCTCAGTGGTTGAGCGACTGCCTTCAGCCCAGGGCATGATCCCGGAGTCCCAGGATCAAGTCCCACATCGGGCTCCGTGCATGGAGCCTGCTTCTTTCTCTGCCTGTGTCTCCACCTCTCTCTCACTCTATCATGAATAAATAAATAAAACCTTTAAAAAAATATTAGTTGTATGAAAGCACTGTCACTATAGGGTATTGGGAAAGGGATGGTCAGAGCTGTTTAGCATTCATCTTGGCTAAAACCAGATCATTTCTCTTCTGCCAACCCCTTCCCCCAAATCATCTTTTTCTATAGCTTAAAATACCCTAGTGCCGGGGCCCCTGGGTGGCTCAGTGGTTGAGCATCTACCTTCAGCTCAGGTCATGATCCCTGGGGTCCGGGGATCGAGTCCCACATCAGGCTCCCTGCACAGCCCGCTTGTCCCTCTGCCTATGTCTCTGCCTCTCTGTCTCTCATGAATAAATAAATAAAATCTTTTAAAAAAAATACCCCAATGCCTTTGTGTCATTTTCAGTGCCCTCCACATTTATTTCCTTTCCTTTCTGCCAGCTCTAAATCTCAAACAGATGTATTCACAAACTTATCCCTGCTTCAGCTCTGCCACTTTGGTGCCTTTGGTTATGTTTGCTTTGGTTTCCTTTCCAGCCTAACAAATTCCATCTCTCTGAAGAGATGATCTCTTGATCATCTGAGCTGGAAGAGATGTGTCGCCGCCTTCCCACTTAATTCTGCTGCTTGTCTGTACCACTCAGTATACCACATCACATTACAATTTCTGAGGCAGCATAGTAGAGTAAAAATAAAAAGAATTATACACATAAGGAGTCTAGAATTTGAATCTTGAATTTGCTATGTGCCTCCAGAATACCTTGCATCTGTCAGCTTTACTTTTTTCTTTTAGAGTGGAAATAGTACCCACCTCAAAGGGTTGTTGTGAGAACTAAATGAGGTAATATATATAAAATGCTTAGCACATTGCCTAGCATATCATAGGCACTGAATAAATGTTATCTTTCATCTTCTCTCCCCACTTTTTCTTTTTTTAAGATTTTATTTATTTATTCATGAGAGGCAGAGAGGGAGAGAAGCAGAGACACAGGCAGAGGGAGAAGCTGGCTCCATGCAGGGAGCCTCATGTGGGATCCTATCTTGGGTCTGCAGGATCAGGCCCTGGACTGAAGGTGGCGCTAAACCGCTGAGCCACCCGGGCTGCCCTCCCCACTTTTTTTTTTTAAGATTTTATTTATTCATTCATTTGACAGAGAGCGAGCACATAAGCAGGGGGAGCAGCAGAGGGAAAGGGAGAAGCAGACTCCCCACTGAGCAGGGAGCCGGATGTGGGGCTTGATCCCAGGACCCCGGGATCACGACCCAAGCTGAAGGCAGGCACTCAACTAACTGAGCCACCCCTTCTCTTTCCACTTGGAATGTAGGGACTGGTTTTTATTTTTTTATAACTCTTGGCACTTAGTACAGTATGTAGCATGTGGAAAACTTATTAAACAAATGAGTAAGAATCAATACAGCTGTGTTTAAAGGATAATTCTTTGTAATGATACTTTGTAAATCGAGATTTCTAAAGGACTTTTGAGTACAGATCATCAGTTTTGATGTCAAAAATTACAACCTTAGGGGCACCCAGGTGGCCCAGTTGGTTAAGTATCAAAGTCTGCAGTCAGCAGGGAGACTGCTTGAAGATTCTCTCCCTTTGCCCCTCCCCCTGCTCCCTGTCTCTTACTCAGCGTCTCTATAAAATAAATAAATCTTTTAAAAAAATTATAACCTTAATGTAGCCATAGAATAGCATCACAAGCTTTGTGTTCTTTGCTATAGGTATGTCCTACTGAAAGAAAGAAACATGCTCCTAACTCTAGAGCAGGAGGCCAAGCGGCAGAGATTGCCAATGCCAAGTCCGGAGCGGTTAGAAAAGGTAACATTTATGGGAGGCTGGAGACTGTTGTGTGGGATAAAAGCCAAAATATGACAAAAAAAAAAAAAAAAAAAAAGCCAAAATATGTAAATGTATGGTTCCTACATTTCTTGGCAAGTAAATTTCTTTTTTAAAATTTGTTTGATTTTTAGTAAATGTACAGAGTTGTGCAACCATCACTATTTTAGAACATCTCTATCACCCAAAAATAAAGTGTCATGCCCATCTGTAGTCACTCCCCATTCCCACCTGCAGACCTCAACAGATATGTGGACACATGCTTTTATTTCTCTTGAATAAATACGTAGGAGTAAAATTGCTGAGTTGTAAGGTAAATTTATGTTTAATGTTTTAGGAAACAGCCCAACTCTTTAAAGTAGCTATCCATTTTATATTTCTAGTTCCGATTTAACTACTTCCTTACCAATGGGTCAAAGTTGTTTGGTTTCTTTTTTTAAGATTTTATTTGTTTATTCAGGAGAGACACAGAGAGAGAGGGGCAGAGACATAGACAGAGGGAGAAGCAGACTCCCTGCGGGGAGCCCAATGTGGGACTCGATCCCGGAACTCCGGGATCACACCCTGAGCCAAAGGCAGATGGTTAACCACTGTGCCACCCAGGCGTCCCTAGGTCAAAGTTTTTAATACATTCTTTTTTTAATTGTAAAAAACATATAACACCAAACTTACCTTTTTAGTCTTTTTTAAATGTGTATTCCAGTAGTGTTAAGAATATTCACGTTACTGTGAGAAGGTCAACTGTTGTTCAAATTGGGTTTTCTTCATCTTTAAAAAAGATCCCAAGGCACCTGAGTTGAGCATCCGGCTCTTGATCTCAGCTCAGGTCTTGATCTCAGGGTTGTAAGTTCAAGCTCACATTGGGCTTCATGTGAGGCATGGAGCCTACTTTAAAAAAAAAAAAAAAGAGGGCAGCCCTGGTGGCGCAGCGGTTTAGCGCCACCTGCAGCCTGGGGTGTGGTCTGGAGACCCTGGATCGAGTCCCACGTCGGGCTCTATGCATGGAACCTACTTCTCCCTCTGCCTGTGTCTCTGCCTCTCTCTCTCTCTCTCTCTGCATCTCTATGAATAAATAAATAAAATCTTTAAAAAAAAAAAAAAAGAAAGAAAAATCCCTTAGGTTCATTATTTCCACTCCTAGAGGTAATTAGTTCTGCGTGTTTCCTATTTGTCCATCAGGGTTTTTCTCTGCATGTAGAAGTGTGCTTCATTATTTTTATTTACAATAAATAATTCATCTAATTTGGTTATGCCGTATAAACTCTTCTGACATTTGCATTTTCCACTTACCTAGTATATCTTGGGTATCTTTCCCTGTCTGTATATGTAGATCTGCCTCTTCTTTTTCATGTGTCACACCGTCCACGTTTAAGCTAGTTCTTCCATATAGACTTTTTTTTGTTTGTTTTATTTCATTAGATTTCTCAGGGATTTTTGCCTGGATTGCTTGTGAAGGCAGCTCTTTGTTGATGTGTCTGTACCATAGTAAGTAGTCCATGAGAGTGGAGCTCAGCTTTCTGCCTGGCCTCAGCTGTGCTCCGCTTTGCTTTCTCTGCACTATTCAACAGCTGTGACTGCCACGCTGCCTCTAAGAGAGGACCTGATATCCCTGCCCAGAGTCTAAGAAGCTAGTGCATAAAATTTCAGTTATTTACCCTAACTAGGAAGAAGTTATTCTGACTTAGTGAAAATTGAAATCCATAGCATATTTGTTTCTTTAAACTTTATTTTAACATGAGACTGACAGAAAGTTAAAAAGAGTGGTATAGAGGTACCTTTCACCCAGTTTCCCCCAGTGAATGTTTTACCGCATTTGCTTTATCCTTCTCTGCTTCCTTCTCTAAATAACACATTTTTTCTTCAGAAGTTTAAAAGTTAGAGACATGATGTCCCTTGATCCATAAATAGTTATATATATGTTGCCCAAAAAACAAGGATATTTCCTTATATAACTGTTGTACAATTTTCAAAATCAGGAAATTAACACTGATACAGTACTATTATCTAATCCACAGATCTCTCTCATCAGTTATCCTAACATCCTTTATAGCAGAAGAAAATCCAGGATTATTCGTTTTCAGTTTTTGCCTCCTTTAATCTGGATACTCAGTCTTTCTTTGTGTGTCAGGACATTCACATTTTTAAAGAGTCTAGGCCAATTTGGATTTGTATAATATTTATACATTATGATTGGATCATATAATCAGAAATATCATAGAAGTGATACTGTATTCTTCACAGTGCATATTGGGCACAGGATGGGGATTTTTGTGTATTACTGATGTTCACATTAATAATTTTGTTAGTGTGGTTCTGCCAGGTTTCTCCACTGTGTATATAGTTACTAATTTTTCTTTGTATTGAAATCATGTAAGTATACTGTAATTCTTCAAACTTGGACTCACCAGTTTTTGCATCTGTTGATCAGTTTTTACTATGATGTTTGCTAAATGGTGATTTTCTCATTCCATGATTCATTCTATTTTGATTGGTTAGCTTTTTTCTGTAAGAAATGGTTTTCCCTCCTCTTTCTTCCTTTCCTATCACTGCAGACTCCTCAATTCCAATTTTATTCAGTGAGTTATAATTCTTTAATATCATCATCCCAGATTTAATGGCCAATGTGAGTCCCTTCAAGCTGGCCCCTGTGCTCTTATCATTCTTTCATGAGGCATAGCAAGTATTCTGGATTTGTTTTGTACTTTTCCTGCCCCAGACCTGGAATCAGTCATTTTACAGAAGAATACCCTGATTCCTTTTAGTGGAGAACGATGTATTTAGAAACTAAGATCTGGGTGGTAAGTTTCCTCATTGCTACACAATATTTATAAAGTATTGAGATTTTATTTTCAGATATATTTGCTAATTCTGTTAAGGAAAGTTACGTTTTAGAGAGTCTTAGTAAAAGTGCATTGGCTATTTATTTGGTGGAAAAGCTTTTGCTTTTGCTTGTTCTAAAATTCTTAAACTTCAGAATATCTCCCCTCCCTGGTTTAAAAAATATATATTTTGATGTGAACTTCATCTCCATAGGTCCTATATGTGGACCTATCTCTGAATAAGTACAATCCAAAAATAATGAACATTTCTCCAGATAAACTAGAAGCAATTTTTTTTAAGCCTCAAATGTATGGAGTCTTCTCAGTGTTTTGTGACATACTACGAAGGAAAATTTATCAAGAAAAATATTTTAAAATAATTATTCTTAATTTAAGATATAAACTGAAGATTTGGAAGTGTGTAAGGATACTCTTGGCTCTGGAATAGTTAAACTAGAAAGGAAAGAAAGCTTTTTTAGGTTGATTTGTTTTGAATAAAGTGTATCTCATTGATACTTCTGATTTTCCTTCTCCTCTGGTGGCATGAACATGAGTAATCAGATGTTAGCTTTGTGGACTGAATAGCCGTTTACTTTCTTTGTAAGCTAACATTAGATTTCAGTTAGGAGCCCGAGAAGTAACCTTGTAAGGAGAACTCTAATGTAGTCCGTTAACAGCCAGGCTTACTAAGTTCCTAAAGGCTACACCTTTGTGTTAGACCCTGACCAATCTTGTTTCTTTACTCTTTGAAGTGTGTCTTCAAAATAGGATTCACCATTCTTACCCATCTTTTATTTTTCAGAGATTTTGTAGAAATTCATGTAGTAAAGAGGAATTACACGTGGCTTCAGCTGCTCAGTGTGACTTTAATTGAAGAAGCAAGAACAGAAGCACTGAGTGTGAGCTGAATGCAGTGTATGAGGTGGTCTAAATTTGTGGCCTTCACATCTCTTGGGTCCCACAGCCATCTGAAAGACTATCTTTTTTTTTTTTTTTTTCTAATGTGCACTTAAAAAGGGGAGGGTACAGGGGGAGAGAGAGAGAATTTTAAGCAGGTACCACACTCCTCATGGGGCCTAATGTGGGGCTCAATCTCATGACCCTGAGTTCATGACCTGAGCCAAAATTAAGTCAGAACTTAATCAACTGAGCCACTCAGGTGCCCCTAGAAGATTATAATCTAATCTTCCCCACTTTCTGTTTTTGAGGGCTCTTGCAAGAAACAGATGTGTATATGCGATATTTCTACTTGTTATGATGCTCATGGATACTATAACCAGCTAAAAATGCCTCTCAGTATTTAGAACTATGAAAAAATTTAGCTTATCTGTCATTATAGTACCCAAATATGAATATTCATTTATAAAAAATATATATATTATCTTGCCAATATATTATTATATGCATTGTAAGACTCAATAGAAGTGGTGAAGAGATAAAAATAGATGAGGTTCTAATAGGATCTTCTTGCATCTTGATGGATCTTTGGAGATTAGGATCAGGGTAGACTGATATTCTGTTTGTATTAGTAGCAGCTGACAGGTCAAAACATCTGTGTCTGTGTGTTAGGGGACACTGATTAGTTGAGGCCAGAACATGAATTTTAGTATTAAAAAGTAGCAAACTGTTATCAATTAATAGCTCATTGAATTTTGAAATAACAGGAGTCAAATTGGGTGTTCATACGGAATCTCTGCAAGTGTATCCCACGCCAAACAAAACTAATACATATATGTGGAAATTTGAGCTAAGTAGATTTTCATTTAAATGAACTAAAGTTTTGGGGTGCCTGGGTGGCTCACTTGGTTCAGCAGCTGGCTCTTGGTGTCAGCCCAGGTCATGATGTCATGGGTTGTGAGATCACGCCCTGAGTCAGGCTTACACTCAGCAAGAGTCTGCTTGAAGATTCTTTCCCTCTGCTCCTCCTCCAACTCTCATGCATGTGCAGGTTCTCGCTTTTTCTCAAATAAATAAATCTTTTTTTTTTTAAGATTTATTTATTTATGATAGACATAAAGAGAGAGAGGCAGAGACACAGGAGGAGGGAGAAGCAGGCTCCATGCCGGGAGCCTGACGTGGGACTCGATCCTGGGACTCCAGGATCGCGCCCTGGGCCAAAGGCAGGCGCCAAACCACTGAGCCACCCAGGGATCCCCTAAATAAATCTTTTAAAAAAATAAATGAAACTAAACTTTTAAAAAATTACAAAAAATATTATAAACACCCATGTATGCATACCTGTGCCAAAAAGATTTTTAGGAAATATTTGACAGAATGGTTCTTTGGCAAAAATACTCATTAAGGTTTTCTGTAGCATAGTCTTTATGTTTTTTTTGGGAGGGAGGGGGATTGTTTTTGTTTTTTATATTTGTTGTAGGTGATTGTTGAAATTACATCTTCTTATCTTACCAGGTAATAGATTCCATGGATGCATTAGATAAAGTTGTCCAGGAAAGAGAAGATGCCCTAAGACTTCTTCAGACTGGTCAAGAAAAAGCTAGACCTGGTGCTTGGAGAAGAGACATCTTTGGAAGAATCATCTGGTATATAGTTTTCATTGTGGTTTTTCTAAGATGAGAGTGGAAGTCTTATGCCTCACTCTCTTGTCCAGTATCTTTTATAAAAAGTCTCACCATATGAAATATATTACAGATGTATCCAATGTAAACAGTGGTCCCTAAGCCCCTTTGGGGCCCTAGTACATGAATGAAGGTAGCATTATGTGGTAGGCTAGGCACCTGATTCTCGTGATTCAATTACTTGTTCTTTATGACAGTAGTTCCTAATCTTATGTCAGTTATATGACCTTTAGAAAATTTGATTAAAGTTATATAGATCCTTTCCCTAGAAAAATGTACACATGCACATATAATTTCAAAGGGTTATAAATACCATGAGGCTAATTTTTAGGATACATACCTGCCCATTATGAACCTGAAATTATAAAAGTTCTCAAAACAAAACAACAAAAAAAAGAAGTTCTCAAGGATAAGGCCATATGAACCCATTTCAGAGTTTGCTCCCAGTGCCATGAGGGTAAAGCCCTAGTCCAAATTATGAAACCGTTTATTTTCATAACATCTTTCTACCGTTTGTCCCTCTAGTTCCTGAAGTTCTTTCAGACTTCGGGAAAGGATCTGAATATAAATAATTGAGAAGACCCAGTGTAATCTGTCTCTTCCAGGGCTTTTTTACATTTGGATTAAGCTGCTAAAAGGAAGCGTACTTGGTAGAATTTTAAACATCGGTCAGCAAAATGAAGAAGGCATTGTGCGTGGCTGGAGACTTTCCCTGTACTCTTGAAATTAAACAAGTTATAATAGTGCTTACTCATTAGATAGGATCTTTTAATGGAGTTTGCAGTAATGGGGCTGCTTGGAGCCAAATGTAGAGAAGTAGCTGTACTCTGTGTAATCCAATACAGAAAAGAGAAAAGTTACCAAAACATCTAACTAGAAACTTTATTTTTTTACTAATATTTATTTGGATTAAGTCAGTTGAGATCAATTAAGAAAGGGTGGAAATAGAGGAGAGAATCTGTGTCAGTATTAGAATCTGGATGAGTGCTGTTCTGTTAGATTTTTAAAATTTTCCTTTTAACTTTTCCAGAGCTAAACAAAGTAGTGAACAAAGCAATTATATCATCTTTCCAATGTAGCTTATTAACTCAAACATTGTAATTCCAATGCCTTTTCTCTAATTTTCTATTGCATGTTATAAGTATTGCATGTTATGATATTTATAAGATAGCCTTTTAAATGCAGAGCTCCTTAAAAAGTTTTTTTTCTGTCAAAAAGAACATATGGCATATCATAATATATTAATTATGCTAATGTTATTGCAGACGGAGAGAATCCTAAGCAGGCTCCGTGCTGAGCACTCAGGGCTTGATTTCAGGACCCTCTCAGATCATGACTGAGGCAAAATAAAGAGTCAGGTACTTAACCGACTGAGCCACCCAGGCACCCCTGTAAAATCTTTTAAAAGCCAGTTTTAAAAAAAAGCCAGTTCTATGCATTTTACTGAAAACATATTTAGCTCAAAGATGGCTGAAACTCTGTTTGTAAAAAGTGAAAAATATATTAAATATTTTCTAGTAAGGCAATATCTTTTTGCTTTCTTGGCAGGCACAAATTCAAGCAGTGGCCTATACCTTGGTACCTAAATAAAAGATACAATAGGAAACGATTCTTTGCAATGCCCTATGTGGAACGTTTTGTCAGGTGAGCACAGTACCCTTAATAACGAAACTTATCTTTTCATTAGATGACACAAGTTAAGCTTTTACATAAGTAATACATGTTCGTTATGGAAAAAAATAGAAGAATCAGGTAGAAAAGATGAAATTAAAGTCTTACATAATCTCACCATCCAGAAATAGCTTCTATTAACATTCTAGTGTATATGCTTTCAAAAATTTTTATTGCCTTTCTGTTCGTCAATCTCTATGTAAGTACATGATTAAATTCCTCTCTAATGTGAAAAGGAACATCCAAATACTTTACATAACATATGAGCTCATATTTATTGCAAGGTTGGTGAAATGAAAAGGGGCTAGGGTGAGGAGAGGAGCCTGCTGCATTAAATCTGAAGTCATATTATCTTACAGAATGTTGATTTCCAAATATTTTCTATAAAATTTTTTTTCTTCATTGGGTTTATTATTCAATGGGGAGAATATATATATAGGACTTATGTTATAATAGTAGAGTGAAGTGGTTCCATAAGACCGCAGCTAATAATAATAAAAACAAAGAAGGATTTTAGAAAACAGCTATTTTAGAACACTAGATCCACATCCAAAAGCAGACAGAATCCAAACTGCAATTGGAAGGGGAGAGAATTGGCAAATTTGTGGTTTCAGGTCAAGTGTGCTGCTCAATTCCCATGGCAGTGGCTGCGGAGAGAAGCGGGGTGGGGAGAACATCAAGGTTACTGGCTAGAGATCAGAATTCAAGGCAGGAAAGCAGCTGGAAATTTAAGTAAATTCTGGCAGCATAAAAAACCCACAGCTTTTAAACAACTGCCTTAGATCATATGGTCTACTTTCATCAGGAGTTCTTTAAAAACTTACTTTCTCTCCCAAGATGATATTTCCATACCATAAATACATACATACATACATACGCTTAAAAAATAAAATACATCTTTTAAACTGGACTTTCAGATCTTATGGTATATTTTAGAATCATAGTTTAAATTTTTCATCTTTCTCATCAAACCAGCTGCCTCTCCTTATTTCCAATTTGATCTATTGTAATGTGACTTCTAATAAAAAGTATGGATTTCGTCTTCCTCTGTTCCTGACACAGGGCTCCTAAAACCCCTGTGGGGATGGGGAGTGTCTTTTGTTATGTTAATAACTTTTGGAGAGCACCTTGTGATGGGGTCTAGTTGCTAGAGGAACCACCTTCCAATAGATGGTTGAAATTTTCAGGCCCACTCCATGATTTCTGGAGAGAGGAAGGGGGCTGGAGGTGAATCAGTTGCCAGTGGCCAATGATTTAATCACGCACGCATGCCTTTGTAATGAATCCTCCATAAAAACCCAAGAGGACAGGGTTCAGGGAGCTTCCCTGTTGGTGAGTGGCACTTGGTGATTGGAGAGGGGGACGCCCTACTCCTCCTTGCCCTATGCACCTCTTCTGTCTGTATGCAGAGTTTTCTATCCTTTTATAATAAATCAATAATCTAGTGAGTAAAAAAAAAAATAATCTAGTGAGTAAAGGGATTTCTTGAATTCTGTGAGTGACTCCGGCAAATTAGTCGAAACTAAGGAGCAGGTCTTGGGAGCCTGAGTTATAGCCAGCCCATCAGAAGTACAGACAACCACCTGGACTTGGAACTAGCATCTGAAGTTCAAGAAGGGAGAGGGAGTTGTGCGAATTTCCAGGCTGTAGCAGGTTGTTGAGCGCAGCTGACAGCCTCTGATGCAATTCCCACCTAGGTAGTGTTAGAATTAAGTTGACGTCTCAGACATTCTGCTTGTGTCTGAGAATTGCTTGGTTGGGGGGACCACCATCAGTGGAAATAGGTCCAGAACCCCTTGATATGGTACATCCATTCTACATGGGCATTAAGCATCCCTCGTCCTTTTCATCAGCAGTCCTTTAGATGCAGTCAGTCTTTAATTCTGCCTGCAGGTCTGCGTCTTCCTTTACTCCGGCTCTGCCCTAGTGCATTCCCTCTTCATCAAAATGAATTCTTTTTTTTTTTTTAAAGATTTATTTATTTATGATAGACACAGATAGAGAGAGGCAGAGACACAGGCAGAGGGAGAAGCAGGCTCCATGCCGGGAGCCCGACGCGGGACTCGATCCCGGGACTCCAGGATCACACCCTGGGCCAAAGACAGGCGCCGAACCACTGAGCCACCCAGGGATCCCCTCAAAATGAATTCTTGAACATCTTCCTTACTCCAGTCCATTCAAATATTGCTTCCTGGCTAATTTTCCTCAAACCTTTTTATCACATCAGCACTGTTGAAAAGTTTATAGAACAAATCCCAACTCCTTCCCACCATTTCCACAACTTAAGTGTTACCTGTTTATCCTTCATAAAAGGCAGACCTTCTCCTTGTTTCCTGAACAGTCTTGCTCATTTTCCCCTCTTTTGCTGCTCCTTTATTTACAAGTCTGAAATCTCCATTACTCACACTTTAAGGCCCAGTTCATGATGATAAGCAATTGAAGAAGTTTATGTATCCTTTTTCCCTCCACGATTTCTCCAAGCCTAGTGTGCTATTTGGCTCTTTTGTCTTCTTATTCATGTAAGGTGGAAGCTATAAATACTTTTAAAATAATGTGTGAGAATTTATTAATCCAGTGTCACTCTTACACGCCTTATATATGTTCTAATTATTGTTTTTGAAACTAAATTTCTTAGCCTTACCTTCAGAGCATGAAGCATAATCTTCTGAATAGTCTTAAGAATAGCTAACCTTTATTCTCTCATATGGGTTTATTATTTTTTTTATGGTCAAAATTTAGTTGGAGCAAAGATTGATTAATAGAGTGACTAATATGATTTCAGCTTTGCTTAGCTTTTATATTTAACTTACAAAATAGCTCATATTTTTTAAAATATACATTTATTTTGGTCTTCACCCAAATGGAATTAGTCTCAAATTTCTGACCTCTCTCACAGCACTAGCATATTAAGATATTCACCGCATCTCTCTTAATTCTCGTTTTATAAACTTTTGCCTAGTGATCAATAAAATTTCCTGGAAAATATCAACTCGAGTACAGTAGAGGCTTGACATCCATGAATTTATTGTTTGCAATTTTGATTCATAAGTGACCCTAGAGGTTGAAAGAATTTAGCTGAGGCACAAATGCTTCACGCTCTGGGATGCTGAGCGTGAGTAGAAGCAAACTCACATAGAGAGCGGCAAGTCTAATTAGCACCTAAGCATCATCTCTTAGTACAGTTTTATTCTCTATGTTGCAGGGAAAAATGATATGGTAGACTGAGTGCTATTTGGAATTAGGGGAATTCCTAAAACTCTCAGGATGTATTCTCAGGATACAAAAAAAAAATCTATCGTATTCAGTAAAAACTAGTGCTTTTATATATATATATTTTTTTTTTTTTTTAAACTAGTGCTTTTAAAATAAAATATAGAGAGGTAGCCCAGTCTCTTACAGGCTCACAAGCTCTATTCATTCTTTTCAGGTTGGAAAGAGAGGAATTGGTATAGGGTTACAGATGGTTTTGATTTCATGTTCATCTTTGACTTGTGTAGGTTTGCAGTGATTTTCAAGTTTAATAGTCTACATGACACACCTAATATGGAGGCTGGCATGATTTGGGTTTTTCAGTAATTGATTTGGACATATTTTGATGGTACTGAATAACAGGGGAATATTTGTGTGTAAATTGCTCTTATGCTTTTATTATTCTAGACTGAGACTTGAGAAACATGCCCGCATTGAAGCAAGAAAGAAAAGTTTAGAGAAAAAGAAAGAAAAATTTCTTCAGGAAAAGTTTCCACATCTTTCTGAAGCCCAGAAGTCAAGTCAAGTCTAAGATGTCTGAGTTCAAGTTGCCATTTTGTTTTCCTTGGATAACAGTCTATATACAAAAGTAAATATGTATTAATTTATATAAAGAAATTGTGTTTTTAGTCAAATGACTATCAACTATTTTAATTGTTAATATAGCATGCTAACTCTGGGAGTGGTCATACTTCTGCCAAGATTTTTTAAAAATCAGGTATAAAGTTCAAATACCCACTTTATAAATTCTGGCATCTAAGCAGACTTAATACCACCTGTACCTTAGAGCGGGAAAGTGATGTCAACTGGTTACAGCAAAGGCAGAGATTCCGGTAACATTTTTACTATTTGGCTAATAGCATATAAAGGGGGTGTGGATATTTCTGTTAAGAAACAGGGAGTACTTTCACTCAAAATCATGATAAATACATTTAGTCCTTAAAGTAGGGAAGTCACAACACAACAAAAATCCAAAAAAGTATTTCTGGAATGGCTAATAATTTTTATTTAATTTTGCAAGCCTAAGATAAAAAGCATAGGCAGTAAGTTTTACTAGTCAATAAAAACCAATTCTACCAATGACTGGTAATTAACATACTAAACAGAGTTGGAAAGCTTTTACTGAAAGCAAAATATTTAGAGAAAATAGACATTTATACAAAATTATAAAATGCTTGTAATAAGAATAAGTGCATTTCAAGGAAAGCACAAACTTATCTTAATTTATAGAGCCAGTTAAAGCCTTAAAAATTTTAAGTGGAAATTGAAATATGCAAAAATGTATAAACATTCTACAAAAGATGGTCATTCTTTTCCTGAGTATACTAAAGCTATGAAACTTAAGGTGACACAGGAAGGAAGAGCTTTGGGAACTCTCTTCAAGGGCATTTCCTTTCTACGCATTGTTTCCCTCCTTCTTCATATTCTTGTTTGGAAATCCACATCTGCTGAAAGGTACCCTGTAAAATGGAAAGAAAAGTTATATATTGTGCCTTTTTATTAGAAAATACTTTTTAAATACCTTCACCAATAAATAAATAAATAAATAAATAAATAAATAAATAAATAAATAAATAAATAAATACCTTCACAACTCCTAATCTTTAAAGAACCCTTAAGCCCTTCCCCCCAAAATAAGTCTTCCGTTACTCCTCTATTTCTGCCCTCCTCCAGAACACCACAGACACAATTTGGAAAGAATATTAAGTCTTCCTATTCCTATTCAAACTGTCACGAGGCTTTAGAGACAGGAAGATGGGGGGTTTAGCTATTATGGCTCGCTGCCAACCTATGACAACAATAGAAACTGTTGTTGGAAGGCTTGATCCCAGTACCGAATTGAAGAGCTGTTCTGGCACTTGACTAATGGCAGCATTTAGATCCCAAAAGTGCTCATCCATCAGGACTAAGTTTTGCAAGTACACACACAATAGTATATAGGCGCTATAGAAGGTGGAAAGGAGGAAAATGACCCAACGAGGAAGGAGCCTCGGCTACATTATTAATAAAACATAAAGTAGGACAAATCCATTCCCTAAGATGGACTCTATTCAAGTGGATTCATGCATGGTAGCCTGTTTTGATCTAAAAAAGATCTATTAAAAAGATTGGAAATAGAACAAATATATAAGTAGACAGCTACAAACACTTATTAGCTTAAAAATGTTCAGTGTAAGTACTTCATGACATTTACTCTGGCTGCTGTGAGGTGAAGGGAAAATCCTCCAAGTCTAGGGTGCACGTAAGTACAAGAACTTTATCTCCTGATTTAAGGCAGGCACCATCTAAGTAACATGCAAAATCCAGCATCATGACTTCACCATTTGCCCCCAAAGCCAACTCCTGACTTCCTCCACCTCACCAAGAGGCCAGGGAACAGCCTGGACCTGAGAAGGAATGATTGAATTTAACTGTGCTACAGAGAGGTCCTGACCAGTGTCAATGGGAGTATGAGAAGAGGCAGGAGTAAGTAAGTTGAATTCCCACTTTTCTTAGAGAAGGGAAATTGAAACTGGGCTGACAAATAGCCACTGATTAGGCACGGAAGCATTTTGTTAAATCAGAACATGTGGAACTGCTATTAAGTCCTCTCCTCATTTGATAGTTGTAAAATACAAAGATGATGGATGCCCTGGAATTATTTTTAATCTTTTACTATACTCACTGGTACACTTAGGTTAAATGATTCAATAGACTGTTTTTCAAAGTAGTTTAGCTACTAACCAAAGATGCTAGAATCGAGCCACCAATCCATGAACTAAACCTTCGTTCTACCGTTGTGTTATTTGCAATCAATTTCAACCGCATACTCTAAAATAGAGAGAGAAGTATTAGTACAATCAAATTAAGAATGGGTGATTCAACTCAGAAAATTTAGTTTTGATGACTGCCTAGTAACTGTTTCAAATAATGGTAATACATGATTATTTTGTAACAGCTAGGCTAATAGTACGCATGGCTGAATTACTATATAAAGTACTTTCATAAAAATACTTTGTGGCCTTAAAGTATAATATTTGACAATAAATTATATAAACCTTAGGAAACTGCAATTAAAAAGTATGACATTCACAGTTTATATCCCAGAATAGCAAAGACATACTGAACACTTACCTATAAATCAGGTACTGTGTTAAGTGCTTCATACACCATTTCATTTCTTCCAACATCAAATCTAATTATCATCCCAACCTGCCACCTTTCCTGTTGTCCTCCTCAACTTGATCGCTACTACATTTTTAGGCCTTCATGCTGTCCTAATCCGTCCTATCTTGGGTCACTCCACCCTCCTCCACTTCCAAATCAAAATACAGACATCTAATTTCAGGTTAATTTTTTGATTCATACGGATTTCCTCCAAAATTAGTGTTTATAGTTTGAAGTCACACTTTCTTGATAAACATGGTTTTATGGCTTAGTCCTATCCTTATCTCCCTGCATCAAGAGATTTTTCCCTCTACCTAGGAGTTTGTTTCTGGGGATAGTTCTCAAATTGTTGATATTTCCCTGCTTTTTAATACAAGCACACAGTTTGAGTCTTACACAGTGGAAAACTGTGTATTTTTTGGGCGTGGAATATGGAAGGGAGGAGGTACTAGGTGCAGGAGGAATGAATATGGATTTTTATAGGTGAGGAACTGGTTGATATCTGTTGCAATGAAATTTTTTTTGTTACTGCATTGATCTTTAATTGCCTCCTAAATGACCAGGATAATTAACTGCTCTTGA
Source organism: Canis lupus dingo (assembly GCF_003254725.2). Classification (NCBI taxonomy): domain Eukaryota; kingdom Metazoa; phylum Chordata; class Mammalia; order Carnivora; family Canidae; genus Canis; species Canis lupus. The sequence continues at coordinate 12,984,631 of NC_064276.1, read as the reverse complement.
CCAGATCTTGGACAGCCCAGATTGACAGTCATTACTCTGGGACTTCCTACCAAACCTAGTAATTAGTACTATATAATTAAGGTCTTTTCCAGATCAGACCATATACTCCAAGAATGTAGTAATCAGGTGTTAATCATGTACCTATATTAGTATTTAAATAACAATTATAAATGTGCCATATGTAAAATGTTCCTTTATATGAGAAACAAAAAGACTACCGAATATACAAATTCTATGGATAACATTAGGGCCCATGTAACTCCTAATACATTTCGTTTACTATAACTACTAGTCCAGAGTAACATATAAAAAACTACTTGATAGAAGTTTTAAAATATAAAGATTATGACTACTACTCTGTTATCAGTATGTACCAGACCTTCTCCTCAAACCACATTCTTCTAATCCTTTTAAAATCCTTTTACAAGTTGTCACAGTGTACCCAGTGATCTTTTTTAAAACAAACACAGGAGCTCTGCAGTCCTGCCAAATTTCATCCCAAAAGTTCACTATTAATAAGCAACAAGACCTGGTACCTATCTTTGTGGGTGGAATTATATCCCCAAAAGAGATATGTTGAAGTTCTCATCCCTGGTACTTGTGAATGTTACCTAATTTAGAAATAGGTTCTTTGCAAATATAATTAGGATACAAATTAAGGTAAGGTCATAGTGGAACAGAGTGGGCCCTTAATCCATTGGATGGGAGTTATAATGAAAAGAACAGATCCATGAGAAGAGGACTGCCTTATGACAATGGAGACAGATGGAAGTGTTGGAGCTCCAATCCAATAACTACCAAAGGATTCCTGGCAGACAGTCAGATGCTAAGAAGAAGAATTCTCATCTGTATGTTTCAGAGAGAGACTTCTGGCTTTCAGAACAGAGAAAACAAATTCCTGTTGTTTTACGCCACCCAGTTTAGTCTGTGATACTTTGTTACGGCAGCCCTAGGAAATTAATACACCATCTATCTTTCCAGCCATATCACCCTTCCCACTTCTGCACAGACTATAAGCCAACTACGCTGAAATACTGGAATATGCCATCTTCCCTTCTTGGTTTGCACAGGATATTCCCTCCACCTAGATAGCCTTTCATAAATTACCAACCAGTTGAACTATTCATTCATACAGCTTCTTCATGAGGGAGTTAAGTGCTTGATCTACAGTGTTCCCTGGAGTGGTTCATGACATACTAACACCACTTAGTATGTTAAACTTTATGCACGTCCATTCATCCTAGCAGACTGAGCCCTTTGTGGGCAGGGACTATATTTTATATTCCTAGTGCCTAGCAGACTAAAGGTACTTAAATATGGAATCAATGAATAAAAGATCCAAATAGTACAAAAGTCCTCTATGAAAAGATGTCATCTATATACAATTTAATCCACAAGGGCTATTTATTTAGGTAATACTATGTTAGGCACACACAAAGTATCAATCTACTACTGAAAAACAAACCTTAATCTATAAGATTCTACCAGTGATGACACATACGACTGAAGAATACCACTAAAGAACAAACAAAACTTACTGGGGGAGTTTTCTGAGAGAGCTCTCTATTCAACCTGTCAGTAAAACTCTGTATTAGCGTGTTTCCTCCTGCCACTATAACACTGCCATAGAGACCCTAGGATAAAAAACAAAAATATATTAGTTCCAAATGTTTCCAACAGTTTTAAATACAACTACAACTAATAGTATATCCTCCTCTACAATTTTCCCTTTTTTAATTTTCTTACTTCTATACAGATCTAGTAGCTTGATCCAGTGGTTCCCAATCCTCGCTGCACATTCAACTCATTTAGGGAATTTATAGGACATCAATGCCTGGGGGCTATTAAATAAAAATCCAGGGGTGGAGCCAGGCAAAGGTTTTGTTAGTTTTAAACTCCAATGATTCTGGGGCGCCTGAGTGGCCCAGTCGGTTGAGCATTCAATGCAGTTTTAACTCCCATCATGATCACAAGGCTCAGGGGATGAAGCCCCGCCTTGGGGCTCTGTGCTCAGCAGGGAGTCTGCTTAAAGATTCTCTCTGCCCCTGCCTCCACTTGCGTGTGTGCTCTCCCCTCTCTTTAAAATCAATAAATAAATCTTAAAAAAAAACAAAAAACCCTCCAGATGATTTAATGTGGATTAAGGCTTAAGAACCACTAATTTAAAGCAATTATTCTAAAACTAAAACCCAATCATAATTTTTTGGCAGATAGCTGCCAATATTTAGTAGAGGTATGTTTTATACCTTCACCTTGGAATGCTCATCTAGAAGTATTCAAAATTAGACAGTGAAGATTATTTAATGATTATGACAGTGCATAATCTAATAAGATCCCTGACCAAAATGACTGTTACCTTTCTCTTTTGCAGGGGTATACATCAGAACCACATAGGGACTTTTTTTCAAAATCCACCCCAAAAAACTGAGTCCCTACTTACAAGCAGTTCCTACTTACAACCTCTAATTTGCATGTATGTATCGTATCAGAAAGCTAAATGTCAGCCTGCTTTTTAAAGTTTTTTTTTTTAATTCTGTTAGTTAATATACATGTCAACCTGTATGCTTTCTAATGGCTAAGTTCATATTTTAAAAATTTATTCCAAATATCTAAATCCTCTAACTTTTAAAAGAGAAAATGGAATATAGAAGCACGTCCTCTGCAATCAGTATTTGTTAATTAAGGGAGAAATCTCACTAAAAACAAAGTTATCACACTCTTATAGTAAGTATAATTCAATTTAATTGCCTTCCCCCAAAGTGGCCTTGAGTGTGTGTTAAAAATCTGTGTGCACATCCCTATTGTCTTAGAAGCACCATGTGTTTGCTAGGTGCTAGCTGAAATATAGAACATTTTTCATTGCCACCCAAAAGTCTTTTTTTGAAAGTGTTTTTTTTTTTTTAAATTTTATTTATTTATTTATTTATTTAATTTATGATAGTTACACAGAGAGAGAGAGTGAGAGAGAGGCAGAGACACAGGCAGAGAGAGAAGCAGGCTCCATGCACCGGGAGCCCGACATGGGATTCGATCCCGGGTCTCCAGGATCGGGCCCTGGGCCAAAGGCAGGCGCCAAACCGCTGCGCCACCCAGGGATCCCTTGAAAGTGTTTTTTAATACATCCCTAGCTATTGGTACTATGCTCTAAGCAAATGAATTAACTCAATTTTTTAAGGCAGTATGTTGGCTACAAATTGAATCTAGGGTTTAAATAAGATATAATCGATCTAATAAATACTATGTATATAATATGGAGCTAGCATTTAAAACTTGGCAAAGCACAAAAAATATGAAGGTTGATCCTCTAAGCTCCATGTAAAAGTTATAACGTAATTTAAACCCACACCTTTCTGAACAATAAAAGTAGCAAAACTATATACAACAAAAGTCACCAATAATATTTATTTTGGTTTGTCACATTTTAGGAAATCTCTAGAAGAGCACTATCCAAAAAAAACTTTCTGTGATGACAGAAATGTTCCCTATCTGCACTGTCCTACAGTAGCCATTAGCTGCATTTACAATGTGGCTAGTGCAGCTGAAGAACAGAATTTTAAATTTTTACTTATTTTAAATTGTCACATGTGGCTGGTAGCTTCCACATTGGACACCATAGCTCTAGATTTCTGGATTTTTCCTTTTCTAGTACTTCATGATTTTACATACTCTAAAATAGATTTCAAAGTCAAGGGTCAAAGTTGCCAACTTAATTAAATATTGATCTGGGAGCACTCTCTTACCCTAAAAAATACCTTTATACCATAAGCAGGAGGCTGACACTTACTGGTCTGATATCAATATCGCACATTCCAACACTTGTAGTGACAACGTGACTGACTCCCAGCATTGTATTTCCTGATAACCCCTACAACAAAATAAAAATGAGTAGTCCACAGAAGAACTTCAAACAACATACCCAAGAATATCTAGGCAGTCTTATTTAGGTTTTATAATTACACAAGATCTTCACATATACAGGACAAGCCATGCAAATTATGAATCAAGCTTTCATACCTTTACATTGGAAGGGTCAAATAATCCTTCAGGAATCTTTAACCGCTCTGCTCCAAAGTCACAGTTGTATCCATTAGGGAATTCATAATGAACAGTTGGCATCTGTGCAGCTACTCTGAAAACATAGTAAACATTAAACAAAAGACAGAATCCTATTCGAAATTATAAACTAAGAAATTATCAACTTCTAAGAAAGCAGAATATCTTTTGTTATTCAATATTTAACATAATTTTTTACCTTTAGACCAGTTAAGCGTATTCTGCAATTCTTTAACTAAATAAATCATATTTCTCTCCTCATTTATGAAGTATTCAGTGTTGAGAAGATTAGTATGAAGGTTTTAATGAGCTATTATAAATCTTATAGATAAGAAAACATACTGTTCATCATAAGTTGAATCTGATACTTGAAGTACTGAAGCTTGAAAATCCTGGATAACACACTATGGATTAAAAAAAAAAAAGTTTTTAAGAAACAAGGTTATGGAGATTTGTCTTTGCAATCTATACTTTTGTAATATTATATTTGAAATACTTAATGAAACTGGACCATGTTCCTGGATGGCAAAGTCCTTTCATGGGTATAAATCTATCCAGCAAGGACTCAGAGTATCAAGAAACCCAATTCTAAACATCTGCATTAGAAACTAAATTATATGACATTTAAATTAACAGTAATTATGGAACAATAATGAGATAAAAAAAAAAAATCAGGAACCCTCATACCTGTCCTGCATAACAAAACTGGTTTCAGAACACTGTTCTTTCCTTAAAGATAAGCCTAGACTTAGATGCAAGATTATCTGAATATGTAATGTATACATATACACATATATGGCATCTTATGTAATTTTTAATGACTGCACAGAGTATAAAACAATTAAAAATTTTGCTACGAAATAAATACAACCTCTGGGCTGCTAATGAAAAATCTCATTTAATATCTAGACAAACTGTTAATCATCTTCACAATTTTTCCTTCTACTAAACATCCACAAAAAATCTTTATCTTTAGGTGTAAAAAAATATCAGACAGGATATACCTCTGACAAATTATGACTTTCATAGCCTTTTACTGTTAGAAATGAATGTACATTGCGGTGTGAGAGGTTTTACTAACCTCTCCTCCTCTAAGTTATATGTTCGGAGATGGATTTTTGGTAAAGAGAATCTTACTGGCTCCTTACTATGACACATTTTTTTAACACGACATTTTTTTAATGACACATTTTTTTTTTAATATGGCTGACTGATGTTAAAAAGAACATAACTGAGCCATACTAGCAGGTCTCTACAGACTAAAACTATTATCTTAGACAAAAAAATGAACAGAATAACATAATGTTTGCTTTTACTCCAAAATCAAAGTTCTTTCCAGGTCTTATCATAGTAATGTAAATGAATGCAGTAGTTTGTTGAGACAACTTGTTTGACAAATACAAAAAATAGCCCTTCCTCTAAAAATAAGCTATTATTTTTTATTGTAAAATATCATTGAAACTATAAAGCGGCAGCCCAGGTGGCTCGGCAGTTTAGCGCCGCCTTCAGCCCAGGGCCTGATCCTGGAGATCCGGGATCAAGTCCCATGTCAGTCTCCCTGCATGGAGCCTGCTTCTCCCTCTGCCTGTGTCTCTGCCTCTCTCTCTCTCATCTCTCATGAATAAATAAATAAAATCTGAAAAAAAGAAAAAAATATATATATATATACGCGCTCAGGGTGCTAGGTGGGCTCAGTTGGTTAAGCATCTGCCTTCAGTTCATGACCTTGGGGTCCTGGAATGCATCCCCAACATTCAGTGGGGAGTCTGCTTTTCCCTCTCCCTCTGCCCTTCCCCCCGCTCATGCTCACACTCTCTCTCTCAAATAAAATCTTGAAAAAAAATAATAAACCGCTCACATTCTATTAAAAAACTTACAGCCTATAATAGTTTTATGAAGAGAGTAAGGCTACTTACATTACACATGTAATTGTGCCAAGACCTTGTAACCTGTGGCAACTTCTCTTTTCTTTTCCAATTCGCTGGAGATCCTTCACGAACAGCTTCCTGAGTACCAAGAGCATGTGCTAGGTTAGGAGGGTTCACAACATAGGGGTGGAGAGTTGGAGATAAATTCCAAAATGAAAATCCAGGCATCACTTACTTTTGATGCAATCATATATGGAGGAATCAGTTCTATATTCATTTCTTGGAAGAGTTCTCTGCATTGCATAGTAATAAAGTCTCCAGCAAGAGGGGATTTTACAATGCCTATGAAAACAGATTAAACAAGGCTAGGACAGCATTAAACCCAAGCTCCTTGGGACAAATTCTTCTGTGTATTTATATATGAATAATTTTTTCAAGTAGAAATAACTGAACTATCCCTCTAAGCATGAATGAAGCCATGTATCAGTTTAAATATACATTATATTTTTTAAAAACCCTTAACAAAGAGATCTTATTTGGAAACTGGTATGACTTGATAGTCCAAGTCATACCAATCACTGTGTGATAGTCCAATCACTGCTGTATTTTCTATGTCTTCATGGCAGCTAACATCATCTCAGTGTACCCTAGTTAAATCCATTTACCTTGCTGAAGGACATAACCATCATGAACTGGAATTGCAGTGGTATGAGTGGCTCCACTGTCCAAAATTAGCCCAGTAGAACGACCATTAGCAAATCTAGTTTAAAGCATTAAGGAAAAGAAGGTATCAAGGCTCCTAAAATAATATTTATTATAAAGGGAAAGTTTTATTAAAGCATTCTTAAACATGTGTATTATGGCTTAAGATATGTTAAAGTTAATCCAGGGATGAAAACTGGTGTCAAATAACTCTGGGTTAAAGACAAATGAGAATAGGCAGAACTTCCATAATGATGATGAGAGGAAGTCAGGGAAACCTTTATCCCAGAGAGAGACATCTATTAAACTGGTCAAAATTAGCACAATCTTTCAAAGTCTCTGGAGACAGATGAAAGGACTTATAACAAATTAAGAAGCATTTAACAAAATCTACAGAAACTCGGTACGAACAGTGGTAGGCTGTGGCATTTGAGCTACGAACTAAAACCATTCTCCACAGAGGATTTAAAAAAAAAATATTTCAGCAGTGTAGCAGCTGAGTGGCAGTTCCAACAAATCAATAGGAAAGCTATTGCAGGTGGATTCAATGGCCAGCAAATATATCGGCAGATCCCAGCTTTCCACAGCTCTGTGCTGCAGAAGGCCTGTGTCATGAACCTCATAAACCAGTACTCAGGAGTAGGGCCATTCACATGGTCATCAAATATTTACTGAGCATCTATTATGTGCCTAGTGATAAGTTTGGTACTGAGGGAAGGTATCAATCTGGCACTGGCATTCCCAAGCACAGAAGGCACAAAAAGGTGACCCGAAGCAGGCTCTACCCTGAAGGGTATCCTGTTTAGTAAAAATCAGTAATGCTGTGAAAAGAACAGCTCAGGGTGTCCTAGGGGTATAAAGGAGAAACCACTTAACCAACGCTGGAGAAATCCAAATGTAAGGTAGGGAGGAAAAGACAGGGAAGATAGGAACATGTAGGAAGGCCAGCAGGCAAGAGGGTACAGTGAGGCCAAGGAAGTGCAAAGTAGTTCAGGAGAGCCTGCAAGAATGTACATGATTTTGGCTTAAAGCAGCCTGGCAATTAACAAAGATTATTAGAGGGGCAGTGGGAATGGACAAGGTGAGAAGATGGGTTGCAATAATCCTGGAAATAGCTTACACCTAAAGCAGTGGCAGTGGAGAAATAAATGGATTTTGGAGGTAGTGGGGAGGAAAAAAAAATAGGTCTTGATGACTGACTAAATTTGAAGGGTTAAAGAGAAAGATTTCTGGTCTGTGCAACTGGAAGCTAGACGATTTTTGGAGAAGGAATAAATTTGAGAGGAGAGAAGATTAATTCAGTTCTGGACATAATGAGTTTAAAGTGGTTCAACAGAGAACTAATACAAAAATTTCTAGTAGGGCACCTAGATGTGGGCCTGGAGCTCACAAGAAAGAGCTGGGATACAGAACAGTACAGATTTGGAATCTGTTAGTGTATGACTGGTGTCTGAAGCCAAGGAAATTAATAATTTAAACCAGAAAGAGCATGTCAAGAGAGATGAAGGGCTAACGGCAGAAAACCAAGCAATGGGTAAGAAATGATCAGAATCAATAAGAATCAATGGCCAGAAAGACAGGTTGGTGATTTATCTTTGCTAATATTGGTACTCTACTGACCTTTGGTCAACTATACATATAAATGTTAAATTGAGGCTCTATTAGTACAAAAGGACAGATGCAGTAATACCAGACTAAAAAGTAGCATAAAGATATATGGACCCTCCTAAAAATAACAATCAAAATCTGAACAAATTATCTTAAATAACCACTTTAAGACTAGAAAGCTTTCAAAAGCAGCCAAAATTTAGTCTCCTAGAACTGCCGCTGGAAGGGGTAAGAAGCTGAAGTTTATAGCTTCCGTGCCTGCAGGTGCTCCCCAGCTCCATGGCTACGGCTTGGGAAAGCAGTGGTGGAGAACTGCACCTTCACCACTTTGAGTGAACAGAGGAAGTTCAGGGCTGGAAGAAAAGCTGGACAGGTAAAGTTGAAACCCTACAAGCCAGGAAACAACAGAAAGGGTAAAACCCAAATCTGAGTATAAAATATACCCACATCTCTGACTGACTGCTAAACTATTCAGGGCCAGGACTTTGGGGGCCCAACAAAAACAGAACACAGACTAATCCACTCTTCAAATCAGAGCAGCACCTGTGAGTTCTGTGATTTTGTCACATTTTTAGCTAAATGCATTCTCCAACAGTATGCAGCTTGGTTCACAGAAAGCCCTCCTTACTAGCTTGAGATGTCAAGAGGACAAAGCCTGAAGTGGACAGATATAATAACCTAGCGGTCAATTAAGTCAGATAAAACAATGCAACCCTTCTCACTAATATTTTTGTTCTTGGAAAGCATATCTTTCATAAAAATGTTATTTATGCTAACCTTAATGGATCTTTTTTGGTCATTTTTAAGTGAATAATTAAAAGCTAAAACAATTCTTAGTTGGAGTGCCTGGGTGGCTCAAGCAGTTGAGCATCCAACTCCTGGTTCTTTTGCTCAGGTCATGATCTGAGGGTCATGAGATGGAGCCCCACATTGGGCTCTGCGCTCAGTGGGGTATCTGCTTCTCTCCTCCTCCTCCTGCCTCTCCCCCACCTCATGCACTGGCTCACTCTTTCATATAGATAAAGTCTTAGTTTTAATTTCTCACAGTAATACTGACAGATAAAACCCACATAAACAAAATCTTTTTGCAGTCCTCAGTAATTCTTTAAAGTATAAAGGAGTCCTGAAGCCATGCATGTTTGAGAGGTCAAAACAATTTTTAGAATACTCCTCATATGTTATTTGCCTTTTCCAGTGTCATTTTCTCATGAGTGTATAGGTGACTTTTCCAAAGACCATGTCATATGTGATACAGAACAGACTGAATGCAAAAGACAGATATGAGAATCCAACATCTGCTATTAAGCCTGACATTAAAGAGATCTGAACAAATATAAAGTAATTCCACTCTTTTCATAATTTTTTTTGATTTTAGAAAAGTTAATTTTCATTAAAACATTTTATATTAACCTACAATGATTTATTATTTACTTAAACTAATAAATCTAATTTTTTTGTTTCTATTTTAATTTCCAATATGGTAAACACTGACAGATATAATCCATGAAAGCTCTGGTTATAAAAGGTTCGAAATCTGCTGGGCTAGAAAAACATAGTAAAAGGACATCAGTCAGCTAAATCCAGAAATGTAGGAAATTCTACAGGACAATCTACTTCCTTAACAAATTACAAAAGAAAAAAAGGGTCTGGGGGAATAGAATCTACAGATGAAAAGAGACATGCTGAACAAATATGATGTCGGGCCCAGACTGAAATATATTAAACAGTTTTTTAAAAAAGGTTGTGATTACTATTTTTGTCTTTAGACACATGGTCAAATCTTTTAGGGATCCATGCTAAAGTTCCTATGGATAAAACTGTATCATCCTTGGGGTTTACTTCAAAATCACAGTAAGAGGGGGACTGGGTGAGGTTGTAACTACTACAAGTTAGCTATGTGTTGAAAATTATTAAACTGTGTGATGTGCAGATGGAGGTTCAATATAATACTGTGTTAAAAATTTTCCATAGAAAAAGGTTAAAAAATAGAACAATGCCCAATTCTGTTTATACACTCTTTATAAGGAAGTAGCCAAATAGACCTATATTCAAATTTAGTAAAGCCACTTGAAATTGTGAACTTGAACCAGTTTGCTTACTTTGACTTGAGAGGGTTATTAATGAGTATTAATGAGATAATACAGTGCCATCGTCTACTCAAAAACGTGCAATGGTTCTCTAGAGTCTAAAGTTCAATTTTTTTTTTTTAAAGATTTTATTTATTTATTTACTTGAGAGAGAGAGAGAGAGAGAGCACAAGAGGGGCAGTAGGGAAGGGAGAAGCAGGCTGCCCGCTGAGCAGGGAGCCCAACGCAGGCCCGATCCCAGGACTCCAAGATCATGACCTGAGCTGAAGACAGACATTCAACTGACTAGGCCACCTAAGTGTCCCTAAAGTTCAAATTTTTAAAACCTAACATGTAAGGTCTCTATAGTTTGACCCAAACCTATTTCCTTCTGAAGTCTAACAGAAATCTTCAAAGGAAAGAAATCTTCACAGGAAAGAACACTTACACTTTCTACTGCCACACTTTTGCTAAATTCATCTTCAAAATAGCACTACAGACAATATTAGATTACAGTCCCCACAGTGACCCTCACATATATGTAAAATTTACTTAAATAATATAGCAATTGAGGAAGGTATACAACATAAATTAGTAAAAAGTGAAGCTAGGTTTTAAGTACTTAATTCAAAATCAGTTTGTAAGCATTTCAACTTGAACTCTAAATACAGGGCTCCTTCCCCCACCTCATACAAATCAAATCTATTCTCTTCATAAACATTTGTCAGGCAACTATTTTCCTCTGGGGAACTTCCACAATTCCACAAAAAATTATAATCAATCATGTACTTCTTCATAACTTTTGCCAGTTATTTTGAAGTGCTTATATTTAAATCTATTATTTACCTTTAAACAAGAATATTACATTACATATTCTTTGAGATAAGAACATAACATTTCCTTGTCTGTCCTTTAACATGCCTACAATTAATATTTGATTTTATTTTAAATTGGTGATTTAATCTTAAGTGAATTTATATATAATTTCCACTTTTCTATGGTAATGGGAAAAGAGAAAGGAAATGGCAATCTTTGAATTTGCTTAAACACTATCTTCTATTCCCCTACTAAGAAACAAAAAATTTCAAAACCTTATCAACAAGCAGGATTTGAGCATTTCTTTATTTCCCTCTAATAACTTCTGGTATATCTTTTCCAATAAGAAATACTGAAAGATAAAAAAGGAGAGAGAGAAAAACCCCAAACTTCTGAACAAGCAAGAACTGGCTCATGTCTTCCTGCTGGGGGCATTCTCTTTAATGGTACCATATTTACTTTGAAAGAAAAGCTGAGTATTACTCTTTCAAGGATACGCTGTCAAAACTGCAGTTTTGCAAAGGAAGAATGCAGGGATGTTGTAGTGTTCAAACATTAACTCTGTCAGTTTCTCTCTCTTTGCTCTAGTATTCCACTTGAAAAGGGGGAAAAAGAAATGCAAGTTATTTACTGTTTAAAAACTAAAATGTTGATTTATTTCAAGATTCAATATAGCACCACATTAACAAAGATTTAAGCATTAAAAACAGAATACCACATAAAATAATCTTCATAAGAATATATGTGTATTAAAAAAAAAAAAAGAATATATGTGTATTTATTTCTATTTATCTGTAAATAAATTCAGTAAATATAAATGAAAATTTATTTAATAAAAAGTATAATTATCTGTTGCTATGAATTCTACAAGTTACAGACTTCAAAGTACAAGAAAATCACAATTCTTATAAACTATTATTAAATCTTAAGAATTAATCTGGTAATTTTAAACCACCAAATTCTCCTACTTAGAGTTGGTACACATAAAGAAAACTATAGGTTAAAAACAATAACAAAATATTGATAATTTATGATCGTTACGATAATATCGTTAATTTATGATTTATGATAATTTGGACTCTACTAAATTTATTTCACAAGAGTCCTGGGTCTAGTAATTTCCAGCCCTAGTTCCATATTTGACTTCTCTCCTGGAAAACAGAATATAAAAGCAGATACACCTTGCCCCTGGGGCATACGGGACAATTCATAAACCCAAATGGGAAGTGGCCCAAGGAATTCAAGTGTTAAATAAATCCCTGGAAAAAATAAATAATCAAATTCCATTTAGGGTGCTTTGTTATTGTTCTTTGAATATTTTAACTACTGAAATAATAAAAATTGTAACAGGATATAAAAAATTAATCCTCCTTTCCCTAATTTTCAAAATTCAAAATATGCCTCTTTAAAGAAAAAAAGAACACAATCTTTGAATGAATTTAAAAAACAACTACAAAACTCAGAAAAGAAAGCCTGTCTTACCGGTGCTTCTGACATGAGAACAGGATGCAGGCTGGCTTCTGATTTGACATGCATTTTGTAGGTATGATCCAAAATAGCCTGGAAACTATCCCAGTCTTCAACTACAATATAAGATTAATACCTTGAAAACAATGCTTAGTTGAAGATGAACACAGAATCTTTTAAGAGATGGTTTCTATAGTTAAGCATTAACATAGAATCTACTTATTTTATAGATTTACTTCGTAATACAGTACTTTATATAGACATCATCTTTGTTGTCTATAAACACGGAGCCTCTTTTTGGTTCCTCCAGCCCCAACAGTATCACAACTCCTAGACCTGTCCCAAATATAATTACTGTATCTAATAGACCTAAAATGCCAAATAAATATTATTCAATAAGTACTTACTAGAAGCACAGTATGCAATTTGAATGGTAAGAAAAAATACAAAAGAATGGTATGATCTAGATTGGATATCAAAAAGCTTACAATCTACTTGAAAAAAGATTTAAAAACCTAAAAACCTAAAAAAAAAACCTTCAGGGAATAGTTCAATTTGGCTTCCACCTAAACATTCCATCGAAAATGCTTGCATAAGTCACTAATGACCTGCTGACAGACAAATCCAGGGGAAACTTCACATTTGTAATATCCTTGACTCCTTCAACATCATCTGACACTACTGAACACTGAAGAGTTTACAAACTTGCTCTGCCACAGTCCAAAGAAAAAATGTCATTACCTGTACAACATACTCCCACAGGCATATGAGGATTTGTTTGTTTGGTCAATGAACTGTTAGTCACTCTAACACTTCCTTTCTTGTGTAAATCTCAATGTCACAGCTGAGAACAATGAAAATGAATCACTTCTATGCTCCAAGAACTTTTTCTTCCCTTAGCCTTCTCCTGAATATTATTTATCCTCCTACATCCCTAACTGTTCCTTCTCATTCTCCTTCATGGACACCCATTCTTCTCTTTGGATAAAAACAGAACAGGCTCTCACAAGGGACGCTATCCTCCACCTGTGTCTCATCTTCCACATGCTTTCTGGCTAATATAATACAACTCCATGTCTTAAAATTCTTCTCACCGACTTACTACAACAGCACCTATATTCAAATACTTTGCACACAGTAACTAAAAAAGACCTGCTTGCAAGGCTGACCCTTAGCTGGCATCTGAGAACTCTGATTGATAACTACACTACACTGATGAAACTTCCCCTAAATGATGAGAGTAGTTCACTGCACCTCAACTGTTTGTACAATGTGGTTTATGATGAACACCTTTCCCACTGAGAACCCTAGGTTTTAGTACATGCAAGGCACAGGGTACCCACATGATCACCCCCAGTAAAAATTGTCTCTAATGAACTACTCTGGTAGACAACACACATGTTACATCTCATTGCTGGAGGAATTAAGTACATTCTGCTTGACTCCACTGTGAAAAGACTCTAAGAAGTCTGCACTGCTTTCCTCTGGACTTCACTCCATGCCCTTTCTTTCCTGTTAATTTTGCTTTGTATCCCTACAGTAGAATAAATCTTAGCCATGAGTACAACTATATTCGGAGTCCTGTGAGTCCTTCTAGTGAATAACTGAACCATAAGAGTGATCTCCGGTATTACATTTGCCTTTTAAGACCATAAAACCTCCTCCTTCCCATTCTATCCTACCTCAATGCATGGTACCCAATCACCCCAATCAAAAATCTAGGAAAATTTTCATCTCTTTGATACCCCTCAAAGCCAACTCAGGATCTCCATCAGTAATAAAATGTGAACCCTCTTCATTTCTCATCTGAATTCTCACCTAACTAATCCTAGTATCTTCCTCTAATCTAGCCTATATAACACTGTTAGAATCCTCCCTCTAGTTGGAAAATATGAATATTTCATATCTCTGTTTAAATTCCTTTGGGGTATCCTTTCATTTGCCAGCTTAATACACCCCTAGTGTGGTGGTTTACAAGTCCTATCATGATTGCTCTCTGCCCACCTTTACTGCAACTGGTCCTAATACACCCACTGTTACAGGGATCCTTTTTTTTTTTTTTTTTTTAAAGATTTTATTTATTCGTGAGAGACACACAGAGAGAGAAAGAGGCAGAGACACAGGCAGGGGGAGAAGCAGGCCCCATGCAGGGAGCCCGATGTGGGACTTGATCCCAGGTCCCCAGGGTCATGCCCTGGGCTGAAGACGGCGCTAAACCGCTGAACCACCCGGGCTGCCCTGTTACAGGGATCCTTAACGGATGACCTTTCTAAACATGTAAGCTTCTTCTGCAGCTCCACCTATTTACATATGCTGGTTGCTCTGCTTTACTCAACCTTGACATTCAGACTAATCCTCATTTCTTGGTCAAGATCCAGTACAAAAGCTACCTCCTTTATGAAAACCATCACTGACTTCCAATGAGAGTTAAATACCTCTCCTCTCTAATCTCACTGCTTATCAAACACAGCTGTAACACTTAACCTACATATTTCTATATTTATATTTATCTCCCCTATGAGTTTCTTAAGGAAGAGGAACAAGTTGATGCATTTTGTATTCTCGTGCCTGGAACAGAGAGTTTGTGTAATAAAAACAACAAAATATCCAATATTCGAATTATAGGAAGTTTTGTGTCTGGGGCACCTGGGTGGTTCAGTTGGTTAAGTGCCTGCCTTCAGCTTAGGTCATGATCCCAGGGTCCTGGGATCCCAGGGTCCTGGGATGGAGCCCCGCATGGGACTCCCTGCTCAGCAGGGAGCATGCTTCTCCCTCTGCCTCTCCCCATCCCCTGCTCTTCTGTGCTTAAGCTCACACTCTCTCAAATAAATAAATAAAATCTTTTAAAAAAATTAAAAACAAAAATTCAATTTAAAAAAAAAAAGAGGTTTTGTGTCTAAAATGTAGCACGCATACTCTATAATCAAATCCATAGAAACAAATATTGTACCCATTCCATTTTTTAGTGGTGAAATGGCCTCTGTGTTCTCCCTGGGAACGCGCAGGGCATTAGTATCTATGTAATAGGTGGGGCCGCCCTGTTTGCCTTTATCACCGTCTATTTCCATCAGTGTGCTTCCATCATCTCTTTCTACCACCATACCAATAGCTGTGGGGAAATCCACCTGGAAAAGTCAAAAACATAAGAATACAAGTTTTACTTGCTTTTACCAAGTAGTCGTTTTTTTCAAACTAAAGTCTTTTACCATAATTGAGTCAGAATTTCTGCATGAATTTGATTCTGCATAAATGTCCCTTTCATATCTAATGAACTAACACTATACTTACCTTGGGACAGTCTTCACCAGCATAACCAGCTCTCACAGTATAGGATCCAATATCAAAAACAAGAGCTCCAACTTCATCTGAAAAGATGAAAGGATAATTAACATTAACACAGGTATCATATTAAAATTAAGAGTTGTTAATGTGCTTAAAATAAGAATGTGAAACCTCTATTACAAATTAAAATAAGTATTACATTCATATTATTACTGGCTTGAACCTAGTTTTAAATACACCTTAAAAAATAAAGATTCATTTAATTAAAATATAACAATACATTGTATATCAGCAGAGGTTCAATCAAGAATGAGATGGTACACTAAAATTGGGTAATCTGCAAGAGTTTACTTATTAAAGGGACTATTTATAAAGATACAGGAGGCACAATACAGGAAAACCAAAAGGGACAGTATGGTACGCTAGCACTAATAATAGAGATTTGTTACCACTCTTAGAACGGAAGAAACATGGAGAAAGAACTGTTACCAGAACCTAGAGAGAGTTCTATTTGGGGGGCTACCTGACAGCTGTGACTTCAGTTGAGGGATGCAGTGACCCATGGCTAACCCTGAGGGGAAGAAATCATACTAATAAATATGCCAACCTCAACCTCCCTCTTCCCCCTCTTCATTGGCTCAGGTGATCTTACAATTTCTCGTCCAACTGGGCTACTAATGAATGCAAAAAAGATCCTCTATTAATATTTCTACCAGGACCAGAGGCATGAAGCAGGATATGGTTACCCTACCACTAGCCAAACCAGAGGTTAAGAGACCCACTGAAGCAGTCTATAATGGTCATCCTTATGGGCACAAAGAGGGTGGAAATGGGTGGAAAGTAGATCTGCAGGGGGAAGTGTAGTGTAGTACACTTAGGTACCATTTTTTCATATGTTATGGGAAATTATATCCCATGCAATTAGAGAAGAAACTTAGCAAAACTCTTTTTCCAAGAAAAAGAGGAACTCTGGATAACAGTTTTTTGTTGTTGTTGTTTTTGTTTGTTTTTTTGGATAACAGTTTAAGATATAATTATGCAGACCAAGTAAAAAAATCATTAAAATGAAGTTATCAAAGTTCACACATTTCAAAGATTTTTAGTAGAGTTTAATGCTGAAGAAGAAAGCTGGTAATTTTTTTTTTCCACATTCAAATTCAGAGAAAAGACTCTAATTATACTTTTAAAAGACTTTACCCAAAACAGCATGCCTCCAAAAACAAAACACTTGGGTTTCCCAGGCACTGATTTTTCACATAATTTTTTTTCAATCATTAAAAAAATAAAGAACTATAATTTACACCTCCATTAAAAGGGCAAAATCCATCTGATAAGACCAAGTTTTGTCAAAGATATAGGGAATGAAGAGCTCCTGCACATTTGCTTATAAAAGCTTTAAACTGATACAACCACAACGCACAATTTAGTCATATGCATTAAAGTTGAAAATGAACATATCCAGAAATTACACTTTTATCTTCTCTAGAGAAACTCACACATATCACAAGGAGACACATTTAAGAATGTTTACTAGCTATGTGACTTTGAGTGATTTCTAACCTCTCTGCCTCCGTTTCCCCATATGTAAATGTGCATAATAATAGTTCCTATCTCATAGGATGCTCTAATAATTAAATGTGTTCAATGCTATAATACATGTCAGCACTTAGAACAGTACCTGCACATAACCACCATAAGTGGGAGCAGCTATTACATTATCACCACATTGCTTGTCAAAGTAAAAGATAGAAATAATCTAATGGTCTCCTCAGGAGGGAAATAGAGCAACTATAATTTGTTCACACCATGAAATACTATAGAGCAGCTAAAATGAATGGTCTAGATCTACATGTATTAATATGGATAAATCTCCAAAAAAGGATTAGTTTGAAAAGCTATTAAATATATATGTGTGTCTTACTATGTATACATATATGAATACATGTATGTTACACTATATATATAGTTACTATGTACATTTATATGAATATGTTATGAAACTGTTTAATTCATTATGAATACACACACACTTAGTAAAAGCACAGAGGTCTGGGATTGTTGCATACAATTTCAGTTCTGTGGTTACCTCTAAACTGGAGAGAAGGAATCTGTATCAATAATATTCTATTTATCTCAGACAAATATGGTAAAATATTACATCACATATAAACTTACATATATTTTACTTTTAGCATGTTAGAAGTATTAAAAATTAAATTTTAAAATAAAGAAAACTAAAAAAATAAAAATCAATGATTATACAGATATTTGTAGTTAAGAGATGGTGTCTTTACAGAATAATGATCTCATTTTTATTCAAATAAAATGAGCTACCCATTTTTATTTCTAGTTTGAAAGGAAGTTTCTGCATTTATTATATTTCCCAAAGTAATTATCCATTCTTTATACAATCCTCTGATCCCAATTATTTTATCTGAAAGCAGGAGTCCTTAAAAGCAGAACACTGCATTTGTTGTCACCATAGTATGTACATTCAAGTACAATAGTAAAGTTACCAATGAGTATGAATTAATAAGCTTTAACACTAACAAACCAGAATACTGGCTAAAGAAACATCTTAACTAAATAAATGGATTGCTTTGCCTGATCAACCAAAATTTTCAATTCCTATTCCCAAGGTTCTATCTTTTGTCCTACACCACAGCTCTTAGCCTTTCCTGTATCACGGACCTCCTTCACAAAGCTCTGGGCTGAACTGTTTCCCTTAAAACCCATATGCGGAAGTCTTAACCTCTAGTACCTTAAAACATAACTGTATTTAGAGATAAGGTCTTAATTTAAAGAAGTGATTAAATTAAAATGAGATCATTAGGATGGGCCCTAAGCCAAATTTTTATGACTGGTGTCCTTGCATGAAGAGGACATTTGGACACAGATACATACAAAGGAAAGACCATGTGATGACACAGGGAGAAGACAGCCTTTATAAAGCAAGGAGAAAGATCTCAAAAAAACAAAACAAAACAAAACAAAAAACAAAACAAAACAAAAAAACAAAAAACCCTACCAACACTTTGATATCAGATTTCTTGACTCCAGAATAGAGAAAATTAATTTCTGTTATTTAAGCCACATAGTCTCTGGTGCTTTGTTATGACAGCCCTAGCAAATGAATATAGACACGTTAGGAAATTTATGACTCCCTTCTTGTAAGGTTTTAAAAGAGATTATAAAAGAAACTAATTAATTATAACAAAATATAGTTCTACCTGTGGATTACTTGGAGAAGCTAGGGACCCCATATTTGGAACCCCTCCCTTAATTTATCCTTTCATAGGTAATCTGTTCCACCCCTACAGCCTTGACTTCTACCAAAATATTAATAATTCCAATCTCAAATCTCTCAAGCTCTCAACATCATCTTGGATCCAATATCTTAAACTGTTTTTAAAATATCATAAATAAGATATTTTATTTATTCTCATTAAATGTCTGAATTTCTTCTTGGACTGGCAGCTTGTATACATCAACTTGGTCAACCTGAGCACTGATCTCATCCTCAATAGCTTTTCCAGAATTACTACCTTCACCATGAAACTCCATGATCTTTCCCAATTCAAACTTGGGCTTCTTCAGCATTTTTACTTTTTTTTTTTTTATTTATTCATGATAGTCACAGAGAGAGAGAGAGAGAGAGAGAGAGGCAGAGACACAGGCAGAGGGAGAAGCAGGCTCCATGCACCGGGAGCCTGACGTGGGACCCGATCCCAGGTCTCCAGGATCGCGCCCTGGGCCAAAGGCAGGCGCCAAACCGCTGCGCCACCCAGGGATCCCGCATTTTTACTTTTTTAACAAAGACATAGACTTGTCTGTCTCTTCCGACGGTATCTGGAAATGGTCAATTTATTGACCACTTCTTTCAAGTCATTAGTCTCTACCTCTCAAGTCATAATTTCCATCATCTTTTCAAAAAGATTTTATTTGGGATCCCTGGGTGGCACAGTGGTTTAGTGCCTGCCTTTGGCCCAGGGCGCGATCCTAGAGACCCGGGATCGAATCCCACATCGGGCTCCCGGTGCATGGAGCCTGCTTCTCCCTCTGCCTATGTCTCTGCCTCTCTCTCTTTCTCTCTGTGTGACTATCATAAATAAATAATTAATTAATAAATAAATAAATAAATAAATAAATAAATAAATAAGATTTTATTTACTTATTTGTGAGAGATACAGAGAGAGGCAGAGACACAGGCAGAGGGAGAAGCAGACTCCCTGCAGGGAGTCCGATGTGTAACTGGATCCCAGGACCCCGGGATCATGACCCGAGCCAAAGGCAGATGCTCACTGAGCCACCCAGGTCCCCCACCCCCCCAATCATCTTTTTCTGTATTCGGTGGAACTGTTGGTGCTGAAGTCTTCTGAATCAAATTTTTGCATTTTTTGGTAAAACCAACACAAAATAAGTGAAGCAAATATCCATCAGCAATCTTGACCTCAACATGAGCTTCAATCATGTCTGCCACTTTTTGACCAGGGAACACATTTTGTCACAGGTAAGATCCATGTCATGGAAATCAGTCAGGTAGTTTTTGCCCTGAATCTTCTCAGTAATTAGCTTAAATTTTCTAAATGCAATTTCATCAGGTGCACTTGGATGGCACAGTCAGGCATTAGACTGTTGAACTCAGGTCATGATGGGAGTCCCCCACCCCCCTCCTTCACCCTGTGCTGGGCACACAGAGTCTGCTTAAGACTCTCTGCCCCACTGTATTCCCCCCCACCCCCACGCATGCCTGCAATCACACGCACGCTCTCTCTCTCTCTCTCTCAAATAAATAAATAAATAAATAAATAAATAAATAAATAAATAAATCTTTAAAAAACAAAAAGTAAAAATAAATTCAACTTCATCATTCTGCAGATTGCCAAGGCTCACTTCAAAATAATGATCCTTAGGCCATCAGATGTGATTTTGGCTCCATTGAATTCTCATGACTAGTGTTTTTCCAATATTTCTTATACTGATGATACGTAATACTTTCACATGAGACCAATTTTTCTTAGAAAAATAGATCAACTGCTTTCTTCTTGGCTCCTTTCCTGCCACATTTCATAAGGTACTTGTTCTTCACCAACCACCATGGTGCTACTCAGAGAGCCAAAAGACCTATCTCAAACTTCTTAGTGTACAACATCAATTCCTCCTGATGTCCCACTGGTACCTCAAATCCAACATATCTGAAGCACTGTCTTTTTTACCCCATCCTAACTAACCTAATCTCAGTAGTGATATCCCAATTAGCAGCCTAATCAGCGGAGGCAAAAAACTAAGAATTGTGCATGTCTTCATATTTCCGCTAAATAGTCCTCAGTTACCTTCCTCTTTACAACCACTACCACAGTCTTGAGTCAAGCTCTTTAAAAAAAAAAAAAAAGATTTATTTGAGAAAGCAAGAATGCCAATGCACAAGTGGGGGAGGGGCAGAGGGAGAGAATCTCAAGCAGACTCTCCGCTAAGCACAAAGTCCAAGGCAGGGCTCCATAAAACAACCACAAGATCATGACCTGAGCAGAAACCAAGAGTCTAATGCTCAACCAACTAACCCACCCACCTTGAATCAAGATCTTAAAAAAGGATTACAATTATTATGCTTTCCATCTCTTCACCTTCTCCCTTCCCTTTCAAACTGCTATACTGTGATCTTTCAAAATTGTAACTCTGAACATATGGGAACATAAATGCCTCAATGAAAAGAAAGCACCAATCAGTGGTTTCCCATCATCTACAAAATAAAATTCAAATCACTTCACCAAGTTGATATTCGAGGCCTAGCAAAATCTGGCAACTGTTTGGTTTCTCACCTCACACACTAGCATTACCAGATAATGTTGTCTCCTAAACACACTGTGTACTCTCACTCAGCTCAACTTTGCATATACTGTCCTTCTCCCCTCTACTTCCATCATCCCCATAACCTCTCGTAAAATCCTCTGGTTCCCCTACACTGAGTTATTAACTTTCTCGTCTGTTCTACCTTTGTACCTTCTATATATTGTCATTACTGAACACACTTCATTGAATTAGTTACCCTTTCTCATCAAGTTACCCAATTCTATTATACCAATGATAAGATGCACCATTATTGCATGCATTACTAAGAAATAAAAGCATGCTGCCAATTAAACTCTGCCACAACATCAAGAAATATTCCATGTCGGGATCCCTGGGTGGCGCAGTGGTTTAGCGCCTGCCTTTGGCCCAGGGCGCGATCCTGGAGACCCGGGTTCGAATCCCATATCGGGCTCCTGGTGCATGGAGCCTGCTTCTCCCTCTGCCTATGTCTCTGCGCCTCTCTCTCTCTCTCTCTCTCTCTGTGTGACTATCATAAATAATAAAAATTAAAAAAAAAAAAGAAATATTCCATGTCAATTAGATTGGAATTAAATTATTTTAATTATGTAAAATAGAAAAACCTCCCCAGAAAAAGGAGAAATATTCCAACTTCAGCTCTTTAAATATGGAGGGGAAATGTATGACTAAAACTAAATACAATATAGTGTCTATGTGACTGACTCACCTACCTGTAAAACTGAGCTTCTCGGAGGCAGAGGCTATACCTGCCTGGCACATAGCGAGCATTAAAAAACATTTTATGAAATGAAAAATTCAACAAATCAATTATGTTTCTGTCCTAATTAGATGGCAAACTATTTTCTCTCTCTCTCTCTCTCTTTTTTTTTTTTTCAAACTAGACATAGAATTTTAATCTGAGTGAGACTCTTGATTCTTGGAATTTTGCATCTGCTTATTTTCCTTTTTCAAAGGATGAGAAATGGGTTTATTTCCTGTACCTGGTTTTGTTAAAAATTAAGTACCAATGAACCCAAAATAGGAGAATGGCAAAGGGAGATAGAAAGCTTAAACCATAACCGCAGAGGTCCAGATATATAAAAACCGGGATACAGTTTCCAATAGATAAAAATTCTTAAGAGTTGGATCCCTTTGCTACTTAAAACACTGTTTTCACTTTTCTGAGGATGTTGATGTTTTTCCTATGGCTTCCAAGTTTAGAGGTGTGGTAATTTCTCTGGGAAAACATGAAGCAATGGTGGCAATTTTCTAACCAGGTCTTAAAACATTCCAATGTGATACTGAAGGCAAATGACTTTGGGAGAAAGTGGGAAGGTCGTTTTATTTTTTTGTTTGGACAAAGGTGCTTATGGGGATGATGGTTCTGAGAAATTTTTAAGGTTAGAGATTTGGGGGTAACAGGTGCAGGAACGATGAAACACAATTTATCAAAGTTGGTCTATTTATTTTTATAATGTAAGGTTGAAATAAAGGAGAACCATGGAAACATGGTCCTAGGAGCAATGAGTAGGCCTGGAAACCAGGTAGAAAGTACAGA
Source organism: Canis lupus dingo (assembly GCF_003254725.2). Classification (NCBI taxonomy): domain Eukaryota; kingdom Metazoa; phylum Chordata; class Mammalia; order Carnivora; family Canidae; genus Canis; species Canis lupus. The sequence continues at coordinate 12,961,403 of NC_064276.1, read as the reverse complement.
AATCTTTCTATAATGAATTATGCATTATACTCAAAGCTAAAGATCAGTGTCAGATCTAGTCAGAAATCTTTATTAGAATAAGATAGCCATAAACTTTAAAATTTAAACTGCAAAGGTCTTTTAAATAAGCAAGCAAGTTAAAAATAAAACTTACTAATTAATTACACAAAACCTAGGTGGGAGGTTTGGTTTCTTTTCACCATACACCCTTTGGAAAATGTGACCCACTATAAATACTGGCCATACAGGGGTAACTCAAACACAAAATCATACACTTATTTTTGTGAGCTTTAAATACCTTATATGTGAAATAGGCTTTAAGACATATTCCTCTCCATAAGCAAATGAGACACAGGATGTTTATTGTGAATACCTAAACCATACATGAATACGCTGTCGCTATATAATTGAAAAATGACTTATGGAGAAACAACCAAAAAACTTTTTAGTTTTAAGATGGGAAAGGGTTTTATTGAAATGCCTTTTTCTTCATCCCAGAGATTCTTGTTCACCCTTATTAGGAAGTTATGTAACTCTGGGCCAGTTGCTTAAACTTTTCCATACCTTATTTTCTTATTCCATAATATGGAGTTAGCAGTACCATTTCCTATGGCTGCTGCAGATTGAGTTAATACACATATTAGTGCAACACATGAAAAGTCTCTGGAACAGTTCTTAGTACAAAGTATGCATTCAATAAATGTTTGCTGCTGGCATTATAAGTATCCACCTCTATCTCAGTCATAGTCAATAATGCCTTCTAAGGAAATAATCATGGACAGCGTCTAGGTACTTGGATCAGTGAACCTAAAGGTCAAAATAGAGTCAGCCTCCATGAGACACAAAGATCCACTTTTTGGGTCAAGATTGCATCTTCAGATGGAAAGGAGGTAAATCATGAAGATTCACTAGGCTTTCTCCAAAGTAAAAATGGGACAACTACTGCCTCTCACATTTGAGAAATCAAAACCCAGAATATATACAGAGAAGAATGGGAGGAGGGGTCAGCATATTGCCCCAAAGAAACTCCTGCTACATTCCAAAAATCAAGAACTTTGAGAACCTCATTTCTATCCCTTACCTGTAAAATGCCAACTTCTTCAGAAACACTAACCTTACTAGACACGATAACAAAAGCAACACTTTAGATCTGTCTCCTCTTTTTCCAAACTCATCAAACACAGCACAGACCAGAATCAGATACACCAGTGCCTCCTACCTATGTAGCAAGAATGAAAGCTCGATTCAGTATGCGTAGAGGGGGACTCGAGGTTCTGCATTTCTAAAAAGCTCGCAGGTGATGCTGACGCTGCTCATCCAGGGACCACACTTTCTGCAGCAAGTGCACCATTAGCTCAGCTCACCGAACCTTCAAGCCCACCCCCACTGGGTGGGGATTGTCGTTCCCAAAATGCGGGGCCCCGAAGTTGGGAAAAGCTAAGTGAACTTACTTAGCCAAGGCCAACGCGCTCACTAAATAGGCTGGAAGTACAGGCAGCCAGGTCTGTGGAACTCCCAGGCCCGTGCGGACCCTTCCAGCCCACCACAGCCCCCGCCAGGGACGAGGTCTTTAAGCCACAGGTGTCCCCACGAGTCACCCTGAGAGCCCAGTCAGCCGACAGGCAGCTGTGAGGCAGCTGGGCGTCCCGAGGCCCGCACCCCCCGCCGCTCGCCTGGCCCTCGGGGACGCTGCGGAAACCCTCGGTCCGCGCCTGCCAACTGCCGGGACCTCCCGAGTTTAAACCGGCGCGCGCCCCGACGGAGCCGGGTTCCCGAGACTCCCCGCAGGACGCGAGCCCGCAGCCGGCCGCTCCCGCCGGGGCTCTGCGGGCCGGCCCCCAGGACGGAACGCCCGCCCAGCCCGCGGCCGCCGTGCACCCCGAAAGCCGCGCTCCCCCGGGCGCCGGGGCTGGGAGGGACCGCGGGAGGGACCGCGGGAGGGACCGCGGGAGCGGTCGCGGCGCCGGGCGGGCTGCGGGCTGCGGGCTGCGGGCGGCGGGGGCGGGCAGAGCGCGGGGCGGGGACGGGGCGGGGAGGCCGGGGTCCCAGCGGGGGAGGCCGGAAGGGGCCGCCGGGGAGGGGAGGCTTGGGGGCGGCGGTCACAGACCCCGCACGCTGAAAAGGCGCGCTCTCCCGTCCGGCCGCACTCACTCACCTCCCCCGTACACCCCGCCGCTCATGGCTGCTGTCCGCGCGACTCCTACGCTACAGGCTACCGGGCGAAGCGACTGCGACGGCCGCGAGCGCGGGTCCCGAGAAGCACCAGCCCCTAGCCCCGAACTTCCACCGCCACCCCCCTCGGGCAACAAAGCAGCGTCCACACACCGCGGAGCTCAGCCACACTTGCTGTCTGCTCCTACCAGCCAATCACGGGAGGGCCGGGGACGCCTTAGCCAATCAGAAGGAGGCTGCGCTGCATCCCCGCCGCGGCACGGCCAGCTCAGCCAATCGGAGGCAGCCATGGAGGCGGGGAAAGGGGAGAGCGACGGAAGGAGGGAAGGAGTTGGGTTGCGGAACTGGCCCCGGGCGCGGGAGGGAGGGGGGCTGGGCGGAGCTCCCCGAGTGGGCGGGAGGCGCGGCGGGCGGCGCGGCGGGCGGGGGGGGCTCGCGGAGGCAGGCGGGGCGCGCGGGAGCCGTGAGGCGCCGGCGGCGAACGCAAGGCCCCGGGAAACAGCCTAGAAACGGCGTGTCCGCGCAGCGAGCCGAGTTTCGGACTCTGGAGACTGCAGAACTTTTTTCACACCCCGGAAAAAAGTATTTTCAGCCACCTTTTATGTTAAAAAAATAAAATAGTATGCTCAACTTTGGGGTCGGGGGACAGTAAATCAGATAAACCGGTAGGATCCTGAAATTTTTAAAGTGCTTATTAATGACTAAAAGGTGATGTACTATACACTTTATCCCCAACTAAATTTAAGGACCACTTTAAAAATGATTTTTTAAAGTATCACCTTTTATCCTCTGACACAGGTGCACAACAGTCCCCAACCAACCGAGTACCTAGTACTAAATACATATCCAGTCTGTCTACTGCTCTTAGTCTCCTTTTCTTTTTTTTTTCTTTTTTTTTCTTTTTTCTTTTTTTTTTTTTTTTTAAGATTTTACGTGTTTATTCATGAGAGACACAGAGAGAGAGGCAGAGACCTAGGCAGAGGGAGAAGCAGGCTCCACGCAGGGAGCCCGACGCGGGGCTCGATCCCGGGTCTCCAGGGTCACGCCCGGGCTGCAGGCGGCGCTAAGCCGCTGAGCCACCCGGGCTGCCCCAGTCCCCTATTTTATCAGCCCAATTTGGTCACTGTTGTCTCTCCCCTGAATTACTGCAATAACTTACTGCCTTGCCTCTTGGCCACATTGCAAGCAGCTCAACCTATAAAAAACACCCAAATGTGGTCATGTTACTTCAACTTAAACCCTGAAGATGGGTTGTATTATTCCTGTAGTTGAAAGCAGTTCTATAGTTGGTTTCTCTAGAGTCTAGACTATAGGGCTGCTCCTAACCTTAGGAACCACAGAATAAAGCCCTGTAAGTCAGTGCCAGCAGCGTGGTAGAAAGTGATAGCAGGGTGAGGAACAAGGCTAGTGAGAAAATCTTCCCATTCCCTTGATAATACAATCTCAATATATGTGGCCATTTAGGAAATCCCCATTAACCCAATGAGACAATGCAGAGGTCAGGAAACCATAGCCTGTGGACATATCCAATCTGCTTTCTGTTTTTGTGTGGCCTATGAGCTAAGAATGGTTATTTCACTTTTTTTTTTTTTTAGATTTTATTTATTTATTCATGAGACAGAGACAGAGAGAGAGAGAGGCAGAGACATAGGCAGAGAAGCAGGGAAAGGGAGAAGCAGGCTCCATACAAGGAGCCCAACGTGGGACTAGATCCTGGACTCCAGGATCATGCCCTGGGCTGAAGGCAGGCACTAAATTGCTGAGCCACCCAGGGGTCCCCGGTTATTTCACTTTTAAATGTTTTTTTGGAGGGGCATGTGGGTGGCACAGTGAGTTAAGTATCTGACTCTTGGTTTCTGCTCAGGTCCTGATCTCAGGGTGGTGAGATGGAGCCCTGCTTGGAGCTCTCCTCTAAGCACAGGGTCTGCTCGAGTTTCTCTCTCCCTCTCCCTCTGCCCCTCCTGCTTGTGCTCTCTCTGTCTCTCTCTCAAATAAATAAATAAATCATTAGAAAATAAATGCATGGGTTTGTTTTTTTTTTTTAAGATTTATTTATGGGATGCCTGGGTGGCTCAGTGGTTGCGCATCTGCCTTCAGCTCAGGGCATGATCCTGGAGCCCCAGGATCAAGTCCCACATTGGGCTCCCTGCATGGATGGAGCCTGCTTCTCCCTCTGCCTGTGTCTCTCCCTCCCTCTGTGTTTCTAATGAGTAAATAAATAAAACCTTTTTTAAAAAAATTATTTATTTGAAAGAGAGCTGGCCCACGCAATTGGGGGTGAGATGGGGGAGAGGCAGAGGGAGATAATTTTAAGTAGACTCCCAGCTGAGCAGAGAGCCCCACTGTAGGCTCCATCTGAGGCCCTATAGATCAGGACTTGAGCTGAAACCAAGAGTCAGTCTCTCAAGTGACTAAGCCACCCAGGACCTCCATTTTTTCTTAAGATTTATTTATTCATTTTAGAAAGAGAAAGTGCAAGCAGTAGGAGGGGCAGAGGGAGAGGGCAAGGGAGAGAGAAAGAATTTCAAGCAGACTCCCCAGCCCCTGTGGGGCTGATCCTAGGATCCTGAGATCATTACCTGAGCCGAAATCAAGAGTCTGATCCTTTTTGTTTTTAAAGATTTTATTTATTCATGAGAGACATAGAGATGGAGGCAGAAACACAGGCAGAAGGAGAAGCAGGCTCCCTGTGGGGAGCCGGATACAGGACTCCATCCCCAGAATCATGCCCTGAGCCACCAACTGCTGAGCCACCCAGAGTCACAAGAGTCTGATCCTTAACTGACTGAGCCATCCAGTCATCCCCATTTTTAAATAGTTTTTAAAAATATTTTTTAAAGGGAGCCTGGGTGCCTCAGTGGTTGAACATCTGCCTTTGGCTCAGGTCATGATCCGGGGGTCCTGGGATCGAGTCCCACATCGGGCTTCCCGTAGGGAGCTTGCTTCTCCCTCTGCCTATGTCTCTGTCTTTCTCTTTCTGTCTTTCATGAATAAATAAATAAAATATTTTTAAAAATAAATAAAATAAAAATATTTTTAAATAATATTTTGTGACATGAAAATTATATGAAATTTGCATTTCAATGACTGTAAACTAAGCTTTACTAGAACATAGCCAGGCTTATTCGTTTATGGCTGCTTTTTGCTCTGCAAGGCCAAGTTGAGTAGTTATGACGGAGAATGTGTGGCACACTAAGCTGGAGAACGTGTTTATTATCAGACCCCTTGTAGAAAGAGTTCTCAACCCCTAAAATAATTTGTTTACCCCATCTAGCACACTGCACTAAGTACTCTGTTTCCCCATGATTATAGCTTAACTGTTTTCCCCATGATTATAGCTCTCACTATATAGATACATAATCACATCCCAAAAAACACTTCCATTTCCACTCTGTGGTTTTATACTGTGTTTGACTAATAAAACTGATGGCTATAAAATATATGCTACTTTGGTAATAATTAAATATTGAAATAAAACTATTTGTGTTCATAATACATAGTAATTCATTTAAATCTGTTTACAATTTAAATGCATAGTAATTCATATCTACCAATTTAAGTAGATTATATACATTGATATCTCATCAATACTATCTCTAACCTTTCCCAAACATGTTAGGTTGTGTTGAAAAAGTAAAATATTTGTCCTACTAGTTCAGAGTTCATCAGAAAACAGTTCAGTGGAATTAATGAGGACCACACTGCTAGCCTTCAGGGAGGCCTGGGATGCCGGGAATGTCTCCACCCATAAAGAACACACTGGAGTTCAGCGGAATCTTCAGTGTGACAACACAAAGACAGCTTGAGAAAATACTGGAAAGTCATGCTTAGCTATTTTTGTTTAATATAAGGGTTTTGCTTCATTTGATAATTTGAAAAAATATTAGAAAACATCATTCATAATTTCAGGTCAGCTTGTTCTCTTGATGTACCACTGGACATGTTACTTTATATGTTAATAAACCATTATAATGAACTTCAAATGAACTGAACTTCAGTCATCTGCTGTGTCAGGACTAATGACATGTTAATGCAGATGAAAGTGCACACCTAAGTCTTTCATAAATTTTAATGGAGCAAAATTGTAATAGGGCACTAAGTCTGTTGACCTTAACATATTGAATTACCAGAGAAAGGGATTATTAAGAAAGGAAACCTATTCAGCATCCCAAGAACTGTCAGGTAACTGCACATCCTCGATAATAATGACATGGTTTCCTTTGTGGCAAGACATACACTGTGGCAGCTTGTTGTCTTCCATTCCTCGTAATTAGGAAAATTGGTAGAAAATACATTAAAAGAAAAATACTGACCCATCAGAATCTATTTTGTAAAATATTAAATACGTGAGGGTTTGGCATTTTTTGGGGGGTGGTGGTGGCTAATATTAGGTTAATATTTCTCCTTCATAGCCTAACATGTTTCCCCTAAAGTCTTGACTCAGCCTTCATCAACATTACTGATAGCTAGTCGGGTTAAAAAAAAAAAATGACAAAAACAACAGCAATTCAAGGTTATTGTCTCTATATCAGTTCTCAAGGGCATAACATCCCACGCAATCAGTGCTTTGCAATTTTCCCGCCTAGGCCAGCATTCTCCTTCTATCAACCCCAAAATAAAAGATACTGAAGTAACATGTATGTAAACTTATTGAGCCCTTAGTAGATGCTTAGTCGTTGCCTCTGAATCCAGATCAATAAAAATAAGTGCCCTTTCAGAAATCTTTTGTAAGCGGCAAGAATTTCTTCTATGTACCCGGTGCAACACTTGGTTTTGCCTCACTGGGTCGCTGGTCTTCCATTCTTTAATGCTGCTTCAGCCCACATAAGATGCTGTACCTCACTCCTTTTTCACCAGCTCTGTCAGATTTCAGATTATGGAATCACAGCAATTGTTATAAAATATTACCCAGCTTCTCCACTGTCTCAGCCTATATCAGTCTCAGAGTTGAAAAAAAAATTGCAACTTACTAATGCAAGTTAGGAAACAAATTCAAGAGATTATCTTCTGTTAAAAAGAATGACACAATTCATGTACCTTTAAAATCACTTCATTTCATGCAGTAAAACATGTGACATTAGCAATTACCTAAAACTAATTTCAATGTAAACCGTACCACATTCTGTTTAGTGAAATTCCAAAAATATAAGCACTCCCAGGATAAAGGATAAATATCTGGAGTCTAGAGTTTTTTACCAATAGAAATATGATCGGTCAGATTTACATGTCTGTTTGCCATTAGTATAGTAAGAGCTCTGCTAACCATTTCAAATAGTATGACCTAGCTAGACAAAGAAACAAAAGAAAAATATGTGTTTATAGCTGGTACTTTATAACACACTGATAGATTTGTCATATATTGACAATGTGATCCTAAAAAGACAAACAAAGAGAGAAAAGAAGATGAAATACTAGATGTAGATCTTATAAGTCTTTGTTGTTTTTTTCATGATCACTTTTTAAATTTTTTTTTTTAAGATTTTATTTATTTATTCATGAGACACAGAGATACAGGCAGGGGGAGAAGCAGGCTCCATGCAGAGAGCCCGATGTGGGACTCGATCCTGAGTCTCCAGAATCACACCCTGGGCTGAAGGCGGTGCTAAACTGCTGAGCCACCCAGGCTGCACCTTCATGATCACTTTTAAAAAATCTCTTTGCTGGGGATCCCTGGGTGGCGCAGCGGTTTGGCGCCTGCCTTTGGCCCAGGGCGCGATCCTGGAGACCCGGGATCGAATCCCACATCGGGCTCCCGGTGCATGGAGCCTGCTTCTCCCTCTGCCTGTGTCTCTCTCTCTCTCTCTCTCTGTGACTATCGTAAATAAATAAAAAAAAAAAATTAAAAAAAAAAAAAATCTCTTTGCTCATTTGATACAGCTCTTTTCAGAAATCACAACATAAACACTTTCCACATTGAATCAACTGGTGCTGGAAAGTAGCAACATGCCCCCTGGGGTCATTTCAGGGTCAATCCTGGGCTTCCCACTGATCTAGGTCAGTGCTAATCCGTGTTTGGGGCTCTTACACACCCCATATAGCAACACTGAACCAAGTCCAAGGTTCTTGTTCTGTACTGCTTGTTAGAACCCTTGAACTATTTTTGGAATGTGAAAAAGGTCATCTGCTATATGATAATAATGACTACAAAGTACTGACCTCCTAATAAGTACTATCATAAGAAATGTGCTTTATATGTAGTATTTTCTAGCTAATCCATACAACATTTCTGTGAAGGTTTTTTCATTAGAGGCCCAGAGATTTCAGCAAGTTCCTCAACATCACACAGCTATTAAAAGAGTCAGGATTTGAAACTAGGGCTTTCTGACCCTACCAAACATGCTGTTCCTATTTCCTAAGGTATCTTTTCCTTTCCACTTCCCCTACACTTCTTGTAAACTTTATCTTTTTAAAAAAAATTTATTTGTTTGTTTATTTGAGAGAGAGAGAGAGAGCACAAGGGGAGGGGCAGGGGGAGAGGAAAAGAGGGAGAGAGAATCTCAAGCAGACTCTGCACTGAGCGGGGAGCCCAATTTGGGGCTTGATTTCACGAACCATGAGATCATGACCTGAGCTGAAACCAAGAATAAGGTGCTTGACCAACTGAGCTACCCAGGTGTCCCACTTCTTGTTAACTTTAAAAACAAAAACAATGTTAATTTTTATTATACATATAGATATACACATATGTTTACTTAAATCAAAAGGTACAAAAAGACATACAGGAATGTCTCTCTTCTACCTGTATCCCTAGCTACCCCATTTTCTTCTTCAGAGATGTTCTATGCTTCTATGAGTAAATATGTAGATATATCACTCCCCTCCCTTGCCAACTCACACTGTGGTAAGTGAGTTTTAAAAAGCATTCTCTTTGGAAACTAATTTTAAGATGTTTACTTTTGAGGGGCACCTGGGTGGCTCAGTGGTGGAGCGTCTGCCTTTGGCTCAGGAAATGATCCCCAGTCAGGGGATCAAATCCTGCACTGGGCTCCCTGCATGGAGCCTGCTTCTCTCTCTGCCTGTGTCTCTGCCTCTCTCTGTGTGTCTCTCATGAATAAAAATAAATAAATTTTTTTTGAAAGTGTTTACTTTTGAGCATTTTTATTTAATATATCTTAGTAGCTAGTCTATACACACAGCTAGAAGCTGATATAAAACAAAAGGGTGAAAAAAGCAGGGCACCTGGGTGGCTCAGTTGGTTAAGCATCTGCCTTCAGATCAGGTCATGATCTCAGTGTTCTGGGATAGAGCCCTGCATCAGGCTCCCTGCTCACAGGGGAAGCTGCTTCTCCTCTCTCTACTTCCTCCTTTGTTTGCTCTCAAATAAATAAATAAATAAATAAATAAATAAATGATTTTAAAAAAATTTTTTAAAGAGTGAAAAAAGCAAGTCTTCCTCCCTCCAATCCTTGAAATTCCTTGGTTTCTCCACCCAAATTGACCCACTTTCACTAATTTCTTTTTTAACCTTCCAGAGAGTTTTTTCAAAAGAAAAAAAGCACGTATGGGTATCCCTTCCTCTATCTTCTTTGTTTATTTACACAAGTAGTAGGCATACTAAACACTGTTTTGCACCTGATTTTTTTCACTCAACCATTATATCTTGAAGATCATTCATATCAGTATGTATAATTCTCTTACTCATTCCAACATCAGAGAGAATTCCATTATAGTATATACCATCATTTATTTGACGAATTCTCTACACGCAGACATTAAGTTGTTTCTAGTCTTTTGCTGATATAAAGAATACTGCAATGACTATTCTTTTCTGTATGCATATGTGAGAGAGTTTTTACGCAGGATGAATTCCCAGAGGTGGAATTGCTGGGTCACAGGGTAGATGCATTTATTCCAATGGTCATTACCAAATTACTCAGAGGTTGTACAATTTACATTCATCCATTAACATGTTTGGGAGTATACTTTTTCCAGCACAGAACTTCTGTCAAGATGGAGTTTTTTTTATACAAGGTTTCATTCAATGATTAGCTGTTTAGGCAGAGCCTCTGATTGTACTAACTGTGCCATTAATGGAGGCTCTAGACTCTGGATAACAAAAGCACGCTGAATCTTTGATCACCTAATTTATTGAACACCTGCTCTAGACCAGCACTGAGAATACAAGTAGAAATGAGCTGTGGTTCCACTCAAGGACTATAACGGTTCCCACATTATATGAAAATGGCTGCTAACACATTCCAGTTGCTACTTTGGAGAATGGATCCCAAATGTTCACTTAGGCTTAGGCTTCCACCAAAGCTTGCAAAGCTGTGGGTGGTGGTTGTGCAATCCTTCCATTTGAAGTCTTTCATCTCCACTCTGGCATATGAATAAGACAGTTGCAAAGAAAAGAGAAAGCATTTGGCACACCTAATAAGTGGTACTCACATTTTAATTGCAGAATGCACTCTGGCTCTAGCCAAGGAACAGCTTCTAGGGTTTGTTTTGTTGGTAGGTGTGAGAAGGTGTTTCTTTTGTTCTGTTTCTTTTGCGGATAGGGGCAGATCCAAGTTTTTTGAAAAACAGTGTAAGAAGCACAGGAATTAATTGTTCATTACAAAACCATTGGTCTTTGCAGACAAGTCAAATAACTGCCATCTTCCAGCTCTACCTAAACTGACTATAAGAAAACCTGCATTTTAAACTTACCATTATATTTGTTGATTTCTGATAAGAAATGTCAAAAGTGCCCACATCCATGTGGAAAAACCCAAATATTGAAGAATTTGAGCACCAGACTAGGTCATAACTAGCCTATTGTACGTAGTCAGTATGATGAAGTGTGATTCTGGAGTCCAGTCTCTCTTTTCCCTCCCTTTACCTCTTAGAGCTCATATGGAATCACATTATGCTACTCTAAGATTACTCACCTCATTAACTGTCAGACTTTAATAAACTCACACAGGGATTAAAAAGGTTCTGATTTTACTCCTTGTACCATCACTGGTGCATCAAATATGGGAATACATTTTTAGGGGTCTAGATTCTGGAAGACAAAAGCAAGCAGAATAATTCACAAGCTAAACCTTTGATCATTTCATATTGTTCTGTCAGCTTTTAGAAGTGACATTCCCACTATGCCAACTGGGCTATAGTAAGAAAGACGGAGATAGCAATGCTCTGGGGGAACTTTTTGGTATCTATCCCCTGGGATATCTGAACAAAGAGATTCTGAACAATTTTGCATGGTATCTCTGGTTCCAGAGTAACACTTGACAGTAACCTTTGTGAATGCTATTGCTAGTTTTTCTAAGAAGCCTTGTTAAAAACTTTATCTAAAATTGCTTTCCTTCATATCATTATCACTGAGATCATAATCACACCTGTTGGGGCATCTGGGTGGCCTAGTTGGCCAAGTGTCTGCCTTCAGCTTGAGTCATGATCCCAGGGTCCTGGGATAGAGCCCATCAGGCTCCCTGCTCAGTGGGGGAGTCTGCTTCTCCCTCTTCCTCTGCTGCTCTCCTTGTTCGGACTCACTTGCTCACGCAATCTCTCTCTCTCTGTCAAGTAAATAAAATCTTAAAAAAAAAAAATCACAGTTGTTAACTAACATTTACTGAACCGCGGTTATTGCAAACTGCTGACCCTGATGATACACCAGAGATAAGGCAAAGAAAATCAGGAAAAAAATATATACTTTGATAAACATATAGTTCAGATAAAAATTGAAAGAGAACAACACAGAGAAATGAAAACAGTTACACATGACTAGTAGAGTCATGTATACATTTTTTAATATTTCATTTTGCATAATAAATTTCTTTTAGTCATTATTTTTTAAAGAAATCATTTAAAGTTTTACACTAGGAAAATCATTTTACAGTCCTAAATCAGGATATTGATCTCCAGGTTAACATTTTGATACATATTATTTCAGGGCTTTTTCCTTTGCTTGAACTATCTCTTTATTTACATAAGGATAGATATATATATATAATTACAATATTTTAATATGTAAACACATATAGTTATATATAATTTTATTTATATACTTGATGTATAAAATATTTAGTAATAGAACATTGTATAAATACACATTCTGTTCTGAGTTTTTGTTTAATATAATTCAAATAGGTCCATAGTATTATACATAGATTACCTAATTTTTACAACAGTTATTGTTTAAAACATGGATCAGCAAACTATAATCTGTGGATTTGGCCACATGTTTTTGAAAGTAAAGTTTTACTGGAACATTCTATGCTCTTTTGTTTCCTGATTGTCTATGGTGGGCTTTGTGCTACAACTACAGAACTGAGTAGTTGCAAAAGGCACTTCATGGCCCATACGCCTGAAATATTATACAGTACTTATGAAAAAGAAGGCCTTAAATTTCACTGTTGGGATATTTCCCAATTTCAGCAATTGTCTTTTGATCAACATTTCAATCATGCCTAATTTTCTGCAGTTATAAATATTCATATAGATTAAATGATAGTTTTATCTTGAGTTATAAATATCTTGGACGTCTATGTCTTTGCATCTTTGTGAATATTTATTGACATATAGAAGTTTAAAAAATTTTATAACATTGATATGAGTATATCGCTTTTTATTTATGATTTTTGCCTTTAGAATCATGCACAGAAAGGTAGGTAGTTCACTTTCATTAGGATATCCAACCCAGAGCTACTAGGGGCTGAGGATTCTGTTTGGTTTTCTGTTTGTTTTTTTTCAGACCATCTAACCCTCAGCTGCATTCTCCAATACTTGGATGGGTCTGTTTATCCTCTTTCCATTTACAGCAGGAAAACCTGCTCAAAACCAACCCAGGCAGGGGGATAGCTGCCACCCACAGCCCAGCTGCCCTGTCTGGATGGTGTTTCAGCTGCTGGCTACTGTTGATCTTTCCAGGCTCTGGCTGAACTCCTTTATATCCCTGCTAACTCCGAATTCTTCCCTGCACACTGAAGCACCGGACTGGAGGCCTACCTGGCTCAGCTGTCTTACTGGGTTTCCCCATGACTTGGCCTGTGCCCCTGGCTAGCCAGGCACAGCTGAATTCTCAGGGTGCCATCCTCTAGGACTCCATAATTGCTCAATTTGCCTTTCAAATTGGTCTCACACCCTTACCTGCAGCTTTTTAACTCTTGGTTTGCCTTGTTCATTGTGTAGTCACTAACTTGGAAAGGCTAAGAGAACCATCACCAAATTAAATTCCTCTTCAAATAGTTCTCAGTGTGTGGAGTTTGTATACATGTGTATTTGTTACTCAGAGAAAAAAAATCCATTGTGTAAGAAAAATCCAATTAGCCCTCTGGAGTAATGCCTCACATGTACTTTCAAATGCCTGAATTAAATCAGAGCAAGCCTCAAATACCGTCCAAGAAAAGATCTGGGAACACCAGGGAGAGAGAGATGAGAAGGATGCATCTATATTAATAAAATTAACTCTTACAAGTATCTATTTTTCTTTAAGTAATCTCTACACCCAGTGTGGGGCTGAAACTCACGACCCCAAGACCCAGACTCACAAGGTCTACTGACTGAGCCAGCCAGACACCCCTACAATTAGCTACTTTTTAATGAAAATAAACGGATTCAGAAGACCTAGAGGTTTGGACACCTGGGTGGCTCAGCAGTTGAGCGTGACCCTGGGATCCTGGGATCGAGTCCCACATATCGGGCTCCCTGCATGGAGCCTGCTTCTCCCTCTGCCAGTATCTCTGCCTCTCTCTCGGTGTCTCTTATGAATAAATAAATAAAATCCTAAAAAAAAAAAAAAAAAAGAAAGAAAGAAAAAGAAAAGACCGAGATGTTGATACTACAGTATAATGATTTATAGAATAAAGTGGAATTTTCCACAAATTTTAAAAAAATACTCTTACTTGAAATTTATGAGAATTTACTGTCACAAGTTTTCTTGGTCTGCTAAGAACCCATTTCCTCAGAAACTATACAGAATTACCTTACAAAATGTAAATGCATGGAATAACTTTCTTTTTCTGTTTTGTTTTGAATAGCTATTTCTAAAATGCAGTATTTATTTTCTTGTAACTTCTCTTTTATCATTTACGACTCTCTTTCATTTAACCTTTCCAGAAGGAATTTCCATTTCTCTTTGCAGAGAAGTTTGTTAGTCAACAAGCATAACTTCAAAACACCCTGGAATTTGTGTAGAAGCGTAGAGCCATTGCATGTTTTCCTGAGAGAATTTAGCTGTTACTTCTATTGGATTTTTTTAAAGATTTATTTATTTATTAGAGAGAGAGAAAGAGAGAGCACATGCACACAAGTGGGAGGGAGAAGGAGAAAATCTCAACCGGACTCCCTGATGAGCGCAGAGCCCGACCTGGGGCTTGATCTCAGGACGCTGCTGAGACCATGACCTGAGCCGAAACCAAGAGTCAGATGCTCAAGTGACTGAGCCATCCAGGTGCCCCAATTTCTATTGATTTTAAAGATAAGGAATAGCAAATGACAATCCCTCACTATCTTCCAACCTAACTCCAGTCCTCCTTTTCTTGCCTTTTCCTACATCATGAAATTAAAGTCTGGGTTCTCCTCAGTCATGTCCTTAGATGTTATATTAATTTTCCATTGCTGCTGTAACAAAGTATCACAAAATTAACAGCTTAACACAGCACAAATTTTTTCTTACACTTCTGAAAGTTATAAGTCCAAAGTCAGGTCTTATGGGGAACAAATCAAGGTGCCTGTAGGGCTGTGTTTGTTCTGGAGGCTAAAGTGGAGAATCCATTCCCGGTCCTTTCCAGTTTCTAGAAGCCTCATGCATTCCTCGGTTCATGGTCCCACACCACTGTGCTCAGTTTCTGTCAACACATTTCCTTTTCTAACTCTGACCCTCCTGCCTATTTTAGAAGGATTCTTGTGCCCGCCCAAGTAAACCAGGATAATCGACCAATCTCACCCTTTATCACATCTGCAAAGTCCATCTTGCCATGGAAGGTAATATATTCACAGACTTCAGGGATTAGGTTATGGACATCGTTGCGGGGACCATTATTCTGTCTACTACAGATGGAGTTCTAATCTTATCATCCACTTGATCTGCTTTATAATTTTGTTGAGATTAGCACACTAACAGAAAAACACCATAAATGTTTTCTGCCTTTAAAACTAAAGTATAGGGGCACCCAGGTGGCTCAGTTGGTTAACTGTCTAGCTCATGATTTCAGCTCAGGTCGAGATTTCATGGGTCATGTGTTGGGCTTGGCACTCAACATGGAGTCTGCTTGACATTCCCTCACTCTGCCCCTGCCTCTCTCTCTCTCTCTCTTTAAAATAAATAAATAAATCTTAAAAAAATAAAACAGAACTAAAGTATAAAGACAACAGCTATGCCCATGAGAAGAGACAAAAGCAGAGATTAGGGTAAACATCTTCCATAATGATCTAGTTCTGTAATTATATAACCACACATCCTCTCTCTGCTAGTTCCCCATTTTCATACCTTGGCTCTGTCCATTCTCATATCTCCCATGCTTCACCTTTAACTAGGATCTCCTTTGGGCAGTAGGAACTCCCTATTCTAGGGTCAATAAGTTCCCCTACCTTCTTGAACAGTTTCTTAAATACAGTTCATGTCTCACTCTGATTAAGAGTTGGTTTTCTCTGGTGCCTGGGTGGCACAGTCAGTTGAGCATCTAACTCCTGGTTTCAGCTCAGGTCGTGATCTCAGGGTCATGAGATTGAGCCTATGTCAGGCTCCACACTCATCAGTGGAGTCTGCTTGAGCTCCTCTCTCCTTTTCCCTCTACCCCTCCCCACCAGGCGCATATGCCCACTCTCTCTCTAAAGTAAATAAATAAGTCTTTTTAAAAAATTTACCAAGGAATAAAAATTTTTTTCATCTGTTCCCTGGTGTGTTAGTCCTAACAGTGTTCTGTCTCTGTAGATGTCCATGGGTCCTGACCTCTCTCATTTATTTATTTATTTAAAGATTTTCTTTATTTATTTATGAGAGACACAGAGAGAGGCAGAGACATAGGCAGAGGGAGAAGCAAGCCCCCCTGGAGGAGCTGGATGAGGGACTTGATCTCAGGATCCCAGGGATCACACCCTGAGCCAAAGGCAGATGCTCAACCACCCAGGGGTCCCTATTTATTTGTTTAAGTTAATTTTTTTTTAGTCATCTCTACACCCATTGTGGGGCTTGAACTCACAACCTCGAGATCAAGAGTTGCATGCTCTTCCAACTGAGTCAGCCTAGTGCCTCTCACTTTTTAAAAGTTTATTATTATTATTATTATTATTATTATTTTTAGTAATTGACCTTTCTTCTTTAAAACTGCAATCCAACAACAACAACCAAAAAAACTGCAATCCAAAGTTGGGGCTTTATCTGTGACCAACTTTCCTGGTACTGAAAACCTCTTTCGTATTGTCTCAAACCTCTGGATATTACCTGTGCCTAGATCTCAGCAGCTGCATTCACCCTGAAGCTGATCATTCCTTGGGACCCTGAACTTTATAGATTCACATACTTCTTGACTACTGGGTTCTGCCATTGAGTGGACATTCCTCCAGTACCATTAAGTGGACCTTTATCCTGGGCACCTGTTCACTGAAGTGGACTGGTCCAGCTTCCGTTCAGTCTAGCTCACCAAGCTGCAATGAACTTTTCTGTGACCAGCTATGAAATGAGATACAGTAACATCCCACCCCCTAGCTTTCTACCACTCTCTCACTCCTTTCAAACTAGATTTTCCATGTCCCTCCTTTGTTCTCTGTCCCCTTGATATCTGCCTCACCCTATAGATGCTCTACTTCTCTCCTGTACCACTCTCTCAATGGCTCCAGGGCATTCCAACCATTGTAGATTCTTTCCTGTCTTGCCATATTCTCTTTGCCAATATTCCAAACCTGGTTAGTCCGTGGGGTAATCACTAAGACCATTATAAAACTTCAGTTCGGGGGATCCCTGGGTGGCTCAGCGGTTTGGTGCCTGCCTTTGGCCCAGGGCACAATCCTGGAGTCCCGGGATTGAGTCCAGCGTCGGGCTCCCTGTGTGGAGCCTGTCTCTGCCTCTCTCTCTCTCTCTCTCTCTCTCTCCATGTCTATCATGAATAAATAAATAAATCTCAAAAAAATAAGAATAAAAAAATAAAACTTTCAGTTCTCCCTTCAGATACCTGGTAGGATCTCATCTCTCCATTCCTCTACTTTGACCAATGAAATGTACTGCAACCTGCCAACAGCTATTCCTAGCCTCTACTTTTCTTTTCTTGTAGTACAGATCCCTGGTATCTTTGGCTATATTTCTCACTCACAAGCAAAAAGCTCTCAAACCTAGGTATTATGGTCTTAGCCTACTAGAGTTTTGCATTCATGTGTCCCAGTTGGAAACGCTCTTTAAACTTGACATGTCCTTGGGCAGCCCTGGTGGCTCAATGGTTTAGTGCCATCTTTAGCCCAGGGTATGATCCTAGAGACCCAGGATCGAGTCCCATGTCGGGACTCCCTGCATGGAGCCTGCTTCTTCCTCTGCCTGTGTCCCTGCCTCTTTCTCTCTCTGTGTCTGTCATAAATAAATAAAATCTTTTTTAAAATAAATAAATAAATAATAAACTTGACATGTCCAAAAGTGAAATTATTCTGCTCTTCCAAAATTCAAACTCTGAGTTATTCTGGGCTAAGCCCAGTGACTCTCCCTGGTCCCCTCAGATCTGGTTAGTCGCTACGTCCTGTCAGTATCACCTTGCAGTACATCTCCAAACTATACCCTCCATATGACAAACATGGCTACTAGCTCTTTTATTACCTGGTTTTTAGATTCATGCAATCACTGCCTCAGTTTCCCTTAAGTGATCAGACTCCAGAAGCCCAGATGCAAAATGATGTAGAAAAATACATATTAAAGTAAGGTTGAGGTTGCTACTTCTTGTCCAGGTACATACAGCAGTTCAGGACTCTCAGCTGCATGCCTGCTAGAAACGTGTTATTCACAAGTTGGGTCTCAGCATTTCTTATCCCCAACGATATCCTTGACACACTTGGAAATAGTACATCTTATGCTCAGTGAACATTGTCGCAAAGATCTTTTGTAGTCCTCATGGCTCCACTGAAAATGTCAAACATGCTATTGTGAAAGGTTTCCAGAACTCACGCAATATCACTTTTCTTACAGCGTTCTCCCAGCCTTGTCCCAGACGCTTTGATCTTCTTGTTCCCCTGCCATCTTTTTGTATCAGGGCCTAAAAATAGGCACCATCTTATAAGCCTCAAATATAAATATATAAACCTGGAAGAATCAGCCTCAACAACAATAATCGACCCAGCCTCCTACCCGTCTTCATTTTTAGCTCATTTTCTTCAGAAGATGCTTCCAGTTCTTTTCCTGAGGGGCAGCATGGATCACATTACCCCTCTCTAAAACTTTTAGTTGCTCACACTAACTACAAGATCCAACCCAAACTCATTTGCATGGTGTCTTAGACCATTCGGGCTGCTATCACCAAATACCATAAGCTGTTGTTATAAATGGCAGCAATTCATTTCTTGTAGTTCTGGAGGCTGGAGGTTTAAGATCAAGGTACCAACAGGGTTGGTTTCTTCTGAAGCCTCTCTCACTAGTTTGTAGATGGCCATCTTCCACCTCTGTCCTCACATGGTCTTTCCTCTGTGTGCATGTGTCTCTATGTCCAAATTTCCTCTCCTTGTAAACATGAATCATATTGGATTAGGACCCGCCTTAAAGACTTCATTTTAACTTAATTACCTCTTTGATGAACATGCACCAATACACTGGTTTTTTGTTTTAATATTTTATTTATCTATTTGAGAGAGAGAGAGCACGAGCAGAGGGGAGGGGCAGAGGCAGAACCAGACTCCCCACTAAGCAGGGAGCCTGAGCTGAAGGCAGATGCTTAACCGACTGAGCCACCCAGGTGCCCCTTCAATATGCTGGGTTTTATTTTTTATTTTAAAAGTATTTTATTTATTTATTAGAGACACACTGAGAGAGAGGGAGAGAGAGTGAGACAGAGGGAGAAGCAGGCTCTCTGCAGGGAGCCCAATGTGCGACTCGATCCTGGACCAGGGATCATGGCCTGAGCTGAAGGCAGATGCTCAACCACTTAGCCACCCAGGTGTCTCAATACACTGGTTTTTAAAAGGTAGATTTGACTTAAACAGGTAGAGATAGAGGATGCTGTAAGGATGCCTTATTGTGAGCAAAGCTCAGGGGCAAGGAAACTTCAGGGAACGCCGAGTGGCCAGTTTGACTGGCTAGAGAACCAGGTGTGGCAAATGAGGATGGATAGGCTGTCCTATGGATTAAACTGGGTCCCCCCCCCCAAATTTCTATGTTAAAGTCCTAATCCTTGGTACCTCAGAATGTAACTATATTTGGAAATAAACTCTTTAAAGAGGTAATTAGCAGACAGCCCCTCTGCTATCCTACCTGCCACTCTCTTGAAGTGTATTCAGTAAACTTCTATGACCAATGAAAATAAGTAACTAAATAAAAAAAAGAGGCAATCAAGTTAAAATGAGGTTTTTAAAGGTGGGCCCCAATCCTAATCCTCGCTATCTTTCATGAAGTCTTTGCAAACACTGAATTAGTAAATACTGAACAATTGCTACTAAGGAAAATACAGGGTTAAGTTCCTGTGAACCTCTGTTCGCAACATTTTCATCAATTGATTAATATGTATTCTTCTTTTATGTGTGATTCTGTTTAAAGCTGTTTTATTTAATATATATCATTGATTAACATTGTAGCACATGTATTTGTTTCTGTCAGGCACATCACAGCCTTCTCTGCTTAGGAACATTAGACCACACCTCAGCCCTATGCTGGAGGGCCATTTTTAATGACAAAATCGCCAAGAAAAGTCACAAAAATGTGAAAACATGGCCCAAAACAGACTTAAAGATTACTTGTTTTCAATATTGGTTGAAGCAAGACAGCAAAGTATCACCGTATTTAAACTCAGTGGGGAACATGCCTGTCAGGTGACTCAAATTTTTCATTGCACTGACATGTTCACAAATGACTGCAGAAGTGCCCTTTTGTACTTTGATTTGGGGATTGCAAACAAATTCTAGCAAGTAGATGAGTTCACAAATATGGGAATCTAAATAATGAGGATCACCTGTGCTATTAATTTCATTTTATCGATAAAGAAACTAAGACTCAAAGCAGTTAAAAATCTTACACAAATTTACAGTTTGTGAGATTGGCACAGCCAGGATTCAAACTCCATTTTTTAGAGGAGAGAAATGTTTTTCACCTATACTGAGTCAGGATAGGATAAAGCGAGTCAGAGAGGGATCTCTGGGTGGCGCAGCGATTTGGCGCCTGCCTTTGGCCCAGGGCGTGATCCTGGAGACCCGGGATCGAATCCCACGTCAGGCTCCCGGTGCATGGAGCCTGCTTCTCCCTCGGCCTGTGTCTCTGCCTCTCTCTCTCTCTCTCTCTCTCTCTGTGACTATCATAAATAAATAAATAAAATCTTTAAAAAAAAAAGAGTCAGAGAAATAAGTCAAGCACCTTAACACAGAGGCTGCAAATAGCTAACAAGCTTTACAAAAACTTGCCAATTACAGGAAGCACGTTTCGTGGGAATGGCAAAAAATATCAGGATGGGCAGTTTCACATTATTTTTTTTTAATATTTTAGCTCAAAGGTTGAGCATTTTTTTAAAAAGATTTTATTTATTGGGATCCCTGGGTGGCGCAGCAGTTTGGCGCCTGCCTTTGACCCAAGGCACGATCCTGGAGACCCGGGATTGAGTCCCACGTCGGGCTCCCAGTGCATGGAGCCTGCTTCTCCCTCTGCCTGTGTCTCTGCCTCTCTCTCTCTCTCTCTGTGTGACTATCATAAATAAATAAATAAATAAATAAATAAATAAATAAATAAATAAATATTTTAAAAAAGATTTTATTTATTCATAGAGACAGAAAGAGAAAGAGCTGCGCCACCAGGGCTGCCCCAGTTTCACACTTTAAACAAAGAGGATAATTGTTAGAAGTACAGCACTGATATATCGATCTGATGGCCCTAGAGCCCACCTGACCAAAATCCATAGCCTCTGTTTCTCCAGAGTTTATGTTGTCATCTTCTCAATATAATTCTATTTAAAAAAATAAAAGAACATTCAGACCCAGGCATATGGGGTATACAAAAGCGTAACTGGAGCCATACTATAATAGTGCAATTCAAGGAATTAGTTGTCAAGCCTATAAAGGAGGTTTCATGCACCAAGAGCATAGTATAACTATATCACAGTAAGCCATTTTTAAAAAAATTTTATTTATTCATTCATGAGAGATACACACACAATGAGAGAGAGAGAAAGAGAGAGGCAGAGACACAGGCAGAGGGAGAAGCAGGCTCCATGGAGGGAGCCCGACGTGGGACTCCATCCCGGGACTCCAGGATCATACCCTGGGCTGAAGGCAAGTGCTAAACCGCTGAGCCACTCAGGGATCCCCACAGTAAGCCATCTTTTAAAAAGCATTTATTCATCAAAAAAAAATTTATTGAGCTGCTACCATGTACTGAGTTAGGTTAGGTACTCAACATCAGTAGTTGATATGAAATTGCTTCTGCCTTGACCATATTCACAGCATTGTACCTGAGACTTGTATAGAATAATAGTGTGTGCCCATGTGTGTGAACTCCTTGGCAGTTCCCATCCACTCCTCTCTCCCACCCATACCTAATGCATCTGTAGTTGTGCACAGCTGTTCAGAGCCTCCCAGGAGAACTCAAACCATTTCCCTTAGGACTGAGATAGATACAACAAATGGGCTGATCCGGGAATGTCAGAAGTCAAATTACAAAGCAATTTCAAGATATCTGAGAGGCAAAAAGGAGTCAGGAATGACGAGTGAGGGCAATAAGAGATTCTGGGAGTCTCAGGGAAATGGTGGCTTGGGCCAATTTAGGAGGACTCTTTCTCGAACTTGTCTTCACTGATCCACCACGTATTCCTCATTTTCTTCCTTTTTTTTATTTTTTATTATTATTTATTTATTTATTTATTTATTTATGATAGGCATAGAGAGAGAGAGAGAGAGAGGCAGAGACACAGGAGGAGGGATAAGCAGGCTCCATGCCAGGAGCCTGACGTGAGACTCGATCCCGGGACTCCAGGATCGTGCCCTGGACCAAAGGCAGGTGCTAAACTGCTAAGCCACCCAGGGATCCCCTCTTCTTCCTTCCTAAGGGATCTCATCCAATTTCTGGTTTCAAATTCAGTCAAGGTACCAACAGGAAACAGACGGCACACTCCAACTAAGGTAATGGAAGCAGGGTCCACTAAATGATGTCCTTAGTGTTTATAAAAGTATGAGGATATCAGTACTCTGAAGCCAGTGAGAGGAGGAGCTGTCTCCAACCATGGCCCTGCAGGGGTGCAGGGAGGAAAGTTACTGCATCTGGAGAGAGAGCTGTGTGGTGACCTGCTTGACAGGGGCCATGAATTTTCCCAGAGAGACTCAGGCAATGGAGGGGAAAGTGCCGGGAGGGAGCTGGGGGAGTAACCTATGATGTCTTACTCTCCTCCATTCTGATCTGAACCCAGCCAGAAACCAGAAGGTTGAAGTCCGTCCATCCACTTAATTGATACTGGTTACTCTGTACGGAGGCAGAGAGAAGGGTGGAGAGGTAAGGAGAGAGAATCTGGAAGGCCTACAAAGATATCCAGCACACAGTTATACAGTTAAGACCCCCAGGCTTGTATAGCTCCAACGCTAAGCTTTCTAGTTGAATCGCAATGGCCTACTTGAACATTCTCCACCCAAATTTTCACTTGATTTTCCCCTGCCACAGCCTGGTCCCCTCCTAACCCATTCCTTTCCCATTTCCCTCCAGTTTTACCACCGTTCACTTGGTCGCTTAGGCCCAAACCTAGCTTTTATCCCTACATCATTTATTTCTCTTCCATCCAAACCATGAGCAAGTTATGTCAGCTCCAGTTTTAAGGAGTGTCCAGAATATGTCCATACCCACATCATCTCTTGTTTGTGCGACTGCCATAGACTACTAACTGGTTTCCCCACCTCCATTCTTACTCCCACTAGGGTCTATTCTACTTTTGGCCCCACTAGGTCTCCTGTACCCTGTCTACATTTTCCTTCCAGAAACTATCTCCACTCAAATGCCTGTTACATGTTTATTCCTTTGTCTGTTTCTTATTTTCTCCATTAAAGTGTAGGCTTCATGAAGGCAGGGATCTTCTTGTCTGCTGAGTCATCCCCTCAGTTGAATAAAACGAAATATTTCTTGAATGAAAAAATGGATAATGCTTCTGTGAAAGATGCTGCTAAGAGAATGAGAAGACATATGGCAGATTGGGAGAAAATGTTTGCAAAAGACACTCATTAAAAAAAAAAAAACTATTATCCAAACTATACATAGAACCTTTAAATTTCAACAATAAGAGAAACAACTTGATTTTTAAAATGGGCAAAAGTCCTGAACAATTGTATCACCAAAGAAGACATACAGATATTTTCCCCATTCTCCATCATGGCACAGGATCAGGAGGAAAAAAAAAAAGAGAACCCTATATGGGAAATTTACATCCACAAACTGCCACAATGCCTGTGTTGAGAAAGGAGAGACAAATTGACCCTGGCTGCCAAGGTGGTGGAGCAGCTTACAGGTCAGGCTCCTGTGCCCTCCAAAGCTAGATATGCCATCAGATCCCTTGGCATCAGAAGAAATGAAAAGGCTGACACAGTAGCCAACACAGAAGAAATTCTAGAGATAGTTCTAAAGGCATGAGTGTATGAGTAAAATAACTTCTCAGATGCTGGAAACTTTGGTTTTGAGATCCAAGAATACATTCATCTGGGAATCAAATATGACCCCAGTTTTGGTATCCACAGCCTGGACCCCTACATGGTGCTGAGTAGGCCAAGTTTCAGCACTGCAGACCACAAACACAGGACAATCGGCATTGGGACCACACAGAATTAACAAAGAGGAGGCTCTGTGCTGATTCTAGTAGAAGTATGATGGGATCATCCTTCCTGGAAATGAATGCCTATTACTATCCAAAAGGCCCATAACATTTTTCCAAAAAGAAGAAAAAGAGGAAGAAGAAGAAGAAGAAAGAAGAAGAAGAAGAAGAAGAAGAAGAAGAAGAAGAAGAAGAAGAAGAAGAAGAAGAAGAGAAGAAAAGAAGGAATACAGATGGCAGATAAGCACATGAAAAGATGTTGAACATTATATGTCATTAGGGAATTGCAAAATAAAACAAAATATCATGGGGCGCCTCAGTTCGTTCAATGTCTAACTCTTGGTTTCAGCTCAGGTCATGATCTCAGGATGGTGAGATCAAGCCCTGTGTCAGGCTCTGCACTCAGCAGTGTCTGTTTGAGATTGTCTCTCCCTCTGGCCCTCTCCACCCACTCTATCTCTCTAAATAAACAACAACAAAAACCACGAGATATCACTACATACCCATCAGAACGGCCAAACTCCAAAACACTGCCAACACCAAACGTTGACAGGGATGTGTGAAGCAATAGGACCTCTCATTGTTGCTGGTTAGAATGCAAACCGGCACAGCCACTTTGAGAGACAATTTAGTTGTTTCTAATAAAACTGAATAAACTCTTACCATATGATCCAGTCATTGTGATCCTTCGAATTTACCCAGATGAGGGATGCCTGGGTGGCTCAGTGGCTGAGCATCTGCCTTCGGCTCAGGTTGTGATCCTGGGGTCCTGGGATCGAGTCCCACATCGGGCTCCCTGCAGAGAACCTACTTCTCCAACTCCTTCTGCTTCCTTATCTCTTTTTCTGTGTCTCTCATGAATAAATAAAATCTTTAAAAAAAATTTACCCAAATGAGTTTAAACTTAAGCCCACGCACAACTTGCACACAGATGTTTATAGCAGTTTTAGTCATAATTGCCAAAACCTGGAAGCAGCCAAAATGTCCTTCAGTAGGTAAATGCATACATAAGTCAACTCTGGTACTTTAGACAATGGAATTTATTCAGTACTCAAAACAACTGAGCCATCAAGCTGTGAAAAAAATGTGGCAGAACCTTAAATGCATATGACTAAGTGAAAGAAACCAATTTGAAAAGACAACATACTGTTGAGTCCAGCTATATGACATTCTGGAAATGGCTAAGCTATGGAGATAGTTGAAAGGATCAGTGGTTGCCGGGGTGGGGGGCTGGGGGGTGAGATGAACAGGTTGCACACAGAAGGTTTTTAGGGCAGTGAGACTATTTGGTATCATACTATAATGGTGGGCACGTGCCAATATACATTGTCAACACTCAGAGAAGTACACCACCAAGAGTGAACCCTAATGTAAACTATGGACTTTGGGTCATAATGTAAGTTCAACGACAGCAACAATTTACGCTTCTAGTTTGCGATGTTGACGGTGGAGGAGACTATGCATGTGTGGGAGAGAGAGAATGTGGGAACTCTCTGTCCTTTCTGCTCCATTTTACCAAGAACCTAAAACTACTCTAAAAATAAAGTCTATTAAAAAAAGAAGAAGAAGAAGAAGAGGGACACCTGGGTGGCTCAGTCGGTTAGCATCTGCCATCGGCTCAGGACATGATCTTGGGATTCTGGGAT
Organism: Canis lupus dingo; assembly: GCF_003254725.2. Taxonomy (NCBI): domain Eukaryota; kingdom Metazoa; phylum Chordata; class Mammalia; order Carnivora; family Canidae; genus Canis; species Canis lupus. The sequence continues at coordinate 12,935,707 of NC_064276.1, read as the reverse complement.
TAAGCCCCAAATCAGGCTCCCTGCTCAGCGGGAAGTCTGCTTCTTCCTCTCCCTCTCCCTCTGCTCCTCTCACCCCCGCTTGTGCTCGCTCTCACTCTCTCTCTCTCTCCTCTCTTTAATGAATAAATACAATTGTTTAAAAAATCACAGGAAGAGCATGTATAGAGACCCTGAAGAAAATAATCAGAAGTCTCAAAAATCCTGGTTTGGTACTCTTGTGTGAATGCAATACGTAGTGGGGACACGGAACGGGGAGATGGTACTGCTTCTACAGCTCCAAATAGAAAAATCATAGCTGGGATCCCTGGGTGGCGCAGCGGTTTGGCGCCTGCCTTTGGCCCAGGGCGCGATCCTGGAGACCCGGGATCGAATCCCACATCGGGCTCCTGGTGCATGGAGCCTGCTTCTCCCTCTGCCTATGTCTCTGCCTCTCTCTCTCTCTCTCTGTGTGTGTGTGACTATCATAAATAAATAAAAATTTAAAAAAAAAAAAAAAAAAAAAAAAAAAGAAAAATCATAGCTGATTAGTCCAGCTTGGGTTACAAACCTACTTCATGACTGACTCAGGGAATAGACTACAAGAATCCAAGAATTCACTTGCCAGGGACTCTGCTGGTCAGTGGACACCAGTAGGGCCATCCTCAAAGCTGAGGTCATGATACATCCATATATATTGTTATATGACCACTGCTGGGATACCCCAAGTACCTGTCTGCTTCCCATTACCGTGGCCTATGCCATGCCCCCTGGATCTCCTCTCATCATCCAGCTACTAAAAGAGAAGCTCCACAACCCAGCTTGGCCTCAATGGCTGATTTGCAGTTTGATCAATTGGGCTACCCTGTAACAGTTGTTAAATATTTTGATCAGGGCCTCCCAGGTGGCTCAGTGGTAGCGCCGCCATCAGCCCAGGGCCTAATCCTGAAGACCCGGGATCAAGGCTCCCTGCATGGAGTCTGCTTCTCCCTCTGCCTGTGTCTCTGCCTCACTCTCTGTGTGTGTGACTATCATAAAAAAAAAAAAAAAAAAAAACACTAAAAAATTTTAAAAAATGTTTGATTGTCACCATCTTGAAATTTTTTTTTAAGATTTATTTATTTACTTGAGGGGTGTGAGGAGTGACAGAGAAAGGAGAGTTTTAAGCATACTGTGCAGAGCACAGAGCCAGACATAGGGCTAGGTCTCACAACCTTACCATCACGACCTGAGCCAAAATCAGGAGTTGACTGATCAACTAACTCTGCCACCAGGCACCTCACCATCTTGAAATTCTTACTACGTTTTGTTGTTTTTTTAAAGATTTTTATTTATTTATTTATGACACACACACACACAGGCAGAGACACAGGCAGAGGGAGAAGCAGGCTCCACGCAGGGAGCCTGACGTGGGACTCAATCCCGGGTCCCCAGGATCACACCCTGGGCTGAAGGCGGCACTAAACCACTGAGCCACCCAGGCTGCCCTCTTACTACATTTTGAACAAGGCCTTGCATTTTCATTTTCACTAGGCCTCAAGAATTATGCAGCTTGTTTTGATTTTGCCTTTTATCCCTGGAAATGGGGTATTATGATTACATGGTTGAAGTAGGGAGAAAGCTAGAAAAGAACAGAAGTAAATGCTCCACACACTAATATTAAATGTCACTGAACATGTGCACTTGCAATTTGAGGGATAAATGGAGTCATTGGGACAGTTCAAGGGAGGAGGCTCTTAGAATAAGCCCTTAGGGCTCCTGGATGGTGCAGTCAGTTAAGCGACCGACTCTTGATTCTGGCTCAGGTTGTGATCTCAGAGTGGTGATCTCAGGATTGTGATCTCAGGGTTGGGAGATCGAGCCCCATGTTGGGCTCAGCACAGAGTATTTGGGACTCCCTCTTTCTCTTCTTTCCCTTCCTCTCTCTCTCTCTAAAATAAATAAATTGTTGAAAAAGAAGTAGTAATAAGCCCTAATACAAAGCTCTAAAAAATACTTTCAGAAATCAGGAGTGGTTGGCGTGGGATTGAATAGGAAGAGGCGTATGAGTTCCTAGTGGTGTTTAATATCTTGATAGAAGTGTATATGCATTTTTCAAAACTCAGCAAATGTACATTTAAGATTTGTGCATTTCATTGTAAATATTATATCAGAAGAAATATTGAACTATAGTTAATGATATGCATGATGAAATATTTAGGGGGAAGTATACTCATGCCTGCAATTTTGATGTTTGAATGCATCAAAAAAATAGATGGCTTAAGATATGCACAAGGGGATGGATATATGGATGATGAAGACAGTAGATGAATATGTATGTGATAGGGTCAGTACAACAGAATAGTGGTAACTCTGGGCGATGAATATATAGGTATCCACTCTAAAATTCTTTCAACTTCCCCATGTCTGAACTTTTTCGTATTATTTTTTAAAAAGATTTTATTAACTTATTAGTGGAGAAAGAGAAAGAAAGAGAGCACAAGCAGGGGGAGTGGCAGGCAGAGGGAGAGGGAGGAGGAAGGCTCCCCACAGAGCAGGGAACACCATGCGGTGGGACACGATTCCCAAGACCCCGGGATCATAACCTGAACTGAGGGCAGATGCTTAACCGACTGAGCCACTCAGGCACTCTTAACTTTATAAAAAGTTAAGGAAAAATATTTTCAGAAGAAATAGGCAGCTTCCATTTGTTTTTGAGATTTGTTAAGGGCCCAACATTTTTATGGACTTGACAGTTATTGTGAGACAGAACACCTAAGCAAGTAGCTGAATTGTATTTTGCTTAAATTAAAAACTCAAAGATGCTCTTTTCAGATCTCACAGTCTTAATAAGTTTATGAAGACTGTAAATGGAAGATTGCTTGTGCTCATTTAAAAGCCATTTGTGCCTGTATGAGTCTAAGAATTTGAAGTCCTCAGAACGATCTCTAATGCATGAAGTGTACGCTCTCAGCAGTGTTTTTCCTCTTTTCTTGACGTCAGTTGCCATTTGTAAGGGTTGCCAAGGTAATGACCAGACACATCTAAAGACAAGCCTACAAGAAAGGACAGCATACTTATTTTTTCCCTTTTAACATCAAATATATTTAAAATTCATAACACATTCAGTTTGATGAAATTCTACTTCACAGAGAACCAAACTTCACAGTACAGAAAAGAACTCTCCCCTGCCTTGTCCTTGCAGCTCTGCCTTAAAAGACTGGATTTGTTCAAAAACTGCACATAGACGTTTATATACACCACAGTTGTTGGTTTTTTCTAGGGAAAAAATGCGAGGTGCGGCTGTATTTCATAAAATCACACTGGTAAAGTCAACAGAAAGATCTAGTTTGCCTCAAAGGCAGGCATGGAAAAAATTGGGACTATTCAAAAAAGAAATATTTCATGTTCCCTGTAAAGTAGTTGATTTTTGAAAATTACTTAAGAAATAATACTTGGGGTTATCAAATCAACATCGTTAATTACTAATAGGATAGACTTGTCACATCACTCTAACTCTAAATTTAGTATCAACACAAGTGTAAGTTTTACAACTTTACACATTAACAAATATGCTTTTGTTTTGTGGCAGCAATAAATAAACCATTCTGGATTGAGGAGAAACCCCATCACAGTTAAAGTGAATTTCATTCTGTTTTGAAATGCACTCAATCTAATATTAGAAAACCAAGCTCTCCCATGCACTTCAATATTCTATTTCTGCTGGTGGCTCTTCCATTTCAAAACAAGTTCTTACTATTATATACTCTTAAGTATGTACGTTTTGGTGTCATTGAAATTCATATATTTATATTTCAAATGAAATTAAATACATTGAGCAAAAGTTGTTTTCTAAGGAAATCCTTTGCAAAATGCAGAAGTCGTTTTTTGTCTGAACAAACATTTGAAAAATGTTTACATGCAATACAGAGACTTTTTGTTCTTGAGCATACTTGCCTCTCTAGGATGCCAAACATTAGAGGATCAGAAATATATCTTGTCCTCAAACACCCTTAGATTCTCTTAATAGTCCATTGTGAATTTGATAATCAAATATATTTACCTTTTTTTTTTAGACAATTTCTAATTTACAGCCTGAACCACTTTTTGAGGAGAAGATTCCATAACCTTGGTACCCAGTGTGTCAGATGGCAGTGGACCTCTTTTCAAACTTTAAATCATGTGCCCTTTTGGTATGGAGTTTGATGGAAAATTCTGTTTCCATTCACACGGCCCACTTCTTTCTTCCCTTCATGGGGCTGAGTCATAGGGCTTTCCTGAGTTTCTGCCACAGCCCCACGACTGAGAGTCCAAACCCCTGCAGGTCATTCTCTCTCCTTTGGTCATTTTGGAATTTCTGCTTTGGAGCTCCCCAGCTCCATTATGTCTTCCTTAAGAGTCAACGCCATTTCACAGAGTGCGCAAATGGATTTCAGTTTGATTCTTAAAACAAATAAGTGGATTGATAAATGTTGAATGGTAACATCTTCATGGGGTGGAGACTGCTGGTTTGGGAAATGGGGAGGGGAGGGGGAAAGTACCTCCCTGGATTGGGTTAGCATTCTCAAATTTTCGGAACCTCTTTTTTGCTTGAATTTTAAGGGTGAAAAACATCTGTAAATGAATCCCTTATGGGCAACTCTATGACAGTTAATCAGTCAATGACTATTGATTGAGCCACTGCTTTGGTGCCTGGCACCACACCGGGATATTACGGCATTGTGCCTTCCTGTGATTTTCCCAAGTATCAAGCTTCAGAGCCTATGGAAAGGAGACCAGTATGACTCTGAAGCAGGCACAATCTGCCCATCCCTAGGTGCCTATCCCTTACAAATTCTCTTTGGCTTTAGGTTCATTTTTCTAGCTCTTCTTGCAGTGACCTGCCCAGGCCTCCTGTCTTGCTTCATCAGCACCAGCTCTGCACTTCCACAGCCCACTTGCCTCACTTGCCTGGTTCTTAATTCTGGCGGGCTTTCCTACTAAGAGAGTCTCTCCCCATTTGCCCCAGACTCAAGCTCACCTTCCTGCTCCATCCCAGCCTTCTACCCAAAGGAAAAGATGAGACTTTTTAGCTTTTACCAGATAGACTTGGAAAGGGGAGGGGAAGTTCCTGACTGTAACTCAGAGCATTAATACTGGCGGCAATGCAGTTGAGAGCTGAGTGAACTTGGGCAAATTATTAACAATTCTGAATCTGTCTTCTTTTCAGTGAAATAGGAATGATAGTGCTGACTTCCTTGGGTTATTGGCGGGATTAAGTAAGACAATATACAGAAAGAACCTTATGCATAACAGGCTATTAAAAATATGGTTGCCATTATTACTTTGAGATTATTTCTGAATTATTGTGTGTAGTATTTCTGTGGAAGCCTGAGCCCAGGTTTAAAAACAACAAGAAGATAATAACAAGGAAATAAATCCATTTGGCCCATAGAAGTTTAGAGTGGAAGTGAAGAAATGGCCCATAGCCACTCTATTTATCCAAGCTTCTCGTTTTTACGCATACTCATTTATGAAATGCTTTCTATTTGCCAGGTGTTGTGCTGGTAATAGCTGAGTAGATGGATGTTCCTCTCCTCCGGAGTTGCAATCTAGTCAAGGAGATAAACATGTAAATAACCATCTAGCGATTTGTAACAAATATTAAAAGGGTCAAATTGCTGTCAGAAGCCCTTGACTCTGCCTGGAAAGGTCTGGAAAGACCAATCCCTGTTTTCAGTTCCCTGTAGAAGCAGCAAGGCTAAGAGGAAAGCTTTTACACCGTTGATCTAGCCAGGATTGAAAACTGTGGCCTGTGGGTTATATCAGGACCACAAACTTGTTTTGTTTGGTTCATACAGGTTCTTTTTAAAGATTTATTTATATTTAAAGAGAGAGAGAGTGCACGTGTGTGCAGTGGGGAGGGGCAGAGGGAGAGGGAGGGAGAGAATACGGCACACACTCTCCACTGAGCACAGAGCCCAGTGCAGCAGAGCTGCTCTCAAAACCCTGAGTTGATGACCTGAGCCAAAAATCAAAAGCTGGACGCTTAACCGACTGAGGCACTCAGGCACCCCGGTCCCTATAGGGTTTTAAAAATCAAGATAATCTCACATAATCCAGGATTATGGATTTTCTGAAAAATTTTAAGATCTGGAAATTCTGGACCCAAATCAACTGGATCTAGACTAGTGTTTTCAGTTTGTTTTATAACCAAACCACTGGACCCATCCGTTTAACTTACTTACCTGTTGTAGGCATTTGAGATTTCAATGTTTCAACCAGGCACACTTGGGTCCAAATCTTAGTTTTACCATAGACTAATTGTATTGCCTTCAGCAGTTGACTCTCCATTACCTGCATCTTAAATGGGATCCATACCACCACCTTTTCCTCTTACACAAAGTGGACTCCAAGAGAGCATGGATTTGAGCAGCATTTTTCAGAATGTGGTCAACAAAGTGTTTGTCAATATCACCAATAACAATACTTATAAAATTTACCTGCATATGGGTCACCGGGTTTTCTATAGACTGTGCTCTTTCTCTTTTTTTAAGGTTTTATTTATTTATTCATGAGAGACAGAGAGAGAGAGGCAGAGATCTAGTCAGAGGGAGAAGTGGGACTGGATCCCAGGACCCTGGGATCATGCCCTGAGCCATCCAGGTGCCCCAACAGTACTCTTTCAAAGTCATAGAGCTGTGTGATCCAACACAATCCAATACAGTAGTCACCAGTCATATGTGACTCTAAATTATTTAAAATTTAGTTCCTCAGTCAGAATAGTCACATTTTAAATGCTTAATAGCCATATGTGCCTTATGACCACTTTACTGGACAGTGCAGCTATAGAACATTTTCATCACCATTGGAAATATCTATTAGATAGTGCTGGAGACAACACTAATGAGTCCACCTGTGATCACCTGATTATCTTGGGGATGTAATTTTGCTTGATCTGTTATGTTTTATTAATTAGGGTCCCAAGTCTTTAAAAAGGTAGACGTTAATGGAGAACAAACTGACAGTTGCCAGAGGGGAGTGGGGTGGAGTATGAGCAAAATGGGTGAAGGAATGTAGGAGGTAAACGCTTCCAGTTATAGAATGAAAAAATCACAGGGATAAAAGGTACAGCATAGGGAATATAGTGAATGGTATTGAAATAGTGTTGTCGGTGACAGATGGTAGCCCCTCTGTGGTGAGCACAGCATGACATATAGAGTTGTCAAACCACTGTGCTGTACACTTGAAATCATTGTGACATTGTGTATTGACTACATTTTTTTTAGAAAACTCAAGAAAGTAGATAATGTCTACAAGATTGTTACATCAAAATTGTTTCTATCCTATAGAGATAAAGATGATTTATGTCCAACAGAAAATAACCCTAAATGTTTGGTTTTATTGTTCTGTAGAGCATTAGCCAGTTTTCTATTCTCTCTCTTTTTTAAAAAAGATTTTATTTATTTATTCATGAGAGATGCACAGAGAGGCAGAGACACAGGGAGAGGGAGAAGCAGTCTCTCCACAGGGACCCCGATGCAGGACTCAATTCCAGGACCCTAGGATCACAACCTGAGCCAAAGGCAGCCGCTTAACCACTGAGCCACCCAGGCATCCCCAAGTTTTCTATTCTCTATCTTTGCAATCTCATCCAGCATTCTTTTCTTCTGCTGGTCACACACACACACACACACACACACACACACACACACACAGTCTTGTATCCTCTCCTCTGAACCAGCTGGTTCCCTCATAAATGAGGTAAGTAAATCTTCAACATTGTATGTTTGTATAGAGATCATGTTTCTAACTTTTAAAAATTTGTACTGTGACAGGGTCAAACTTTAAATTTATACTTTCGGCAAATGATTTAACCTACGAAGCCTCAGTTTACTCATTTATAAAATAAGGAATAATTTCTAAAACAGGGACTTTCCTCATTGGGTTCTCGAGATTTAAATGGGACAACAAATATTAAACAACATAATTCTTGGTATGTTAAAATGGGTAGATAAATGTTAGGTGTTCTTGGTGTGTTAAAATGGGTAGATAAATGTTAGGTGTTCTTGGTGTGTTAAAATGGGTAGATAAATGTTAGGTGTTCATTATTCAAGGAGGCTTTCTCAACAGTATTCCTAGATGTCTAAGCATCTCAGTTCTTACTCTCATGTAGTTTCATTCAAGGGTGGAAGTTCCAAATGTATTCTAGTCACAATGCCTGTATCTCCCGACTTTGGCTTCACTCCATGTGCACTCAGCACCTTTTCATCCTTTGTGCAACAATAGGAGAAGTTTTCTGGCCCATATCTGGCTTCAAATTTTGAAAGAAAGTCCTCCAGGCCGAGAACAACTAAAAATCTGATGCCCTGCTCTGCTCTCCCTCCGCCTTCTACTCTTTCCTGCCAGCAGAAGTCACTGACTCTCGGGCTTCCTGCCTTGTACTATAAACACTTCTTCCAGCTGCTGCCTGTGTTCACTCAAGGTTTAACTATTTAATTGCTAGCGACCCTTTTTCCAGAGCAATGCACATACAACATTCGTATCCTCTAGGTTGGAGAATTGTTCACAGGATCTCTCTTCCCATTCCCTGAAGCCTCTTTATGCATTCCACTATGACCATTTGTACCAGTCATATGTAAAAGTAAATTTTTGTTGTTGCTGATTCTGGGAATGATACCAAAAATTATTTTCCTATAGCTCAGCTTATCAAGGATCTTCAATGTGTGTAACACTGTAATTTATCTATCCTATAAGGAACGAAACAACAAGGAAAAGTGAGAGGAAGATTTTGTTCTCCATTTTTCAAAGTTTATACAAGCAGACTAAGAAAACTCAATCTAGAGTATAACTTGACAGGGTCTTGGCACAGCAGCACAGTTCAGATTTGCAATAAAGATAATAAAGACAGTGTTGAGTTTAGAGAGAGAATAAAATAGAGATGTCCAGGAGAGATCAACTGACCATTCAAACAGAGCTTTATAGAGTGGCTCTCCAAGGTCCACAGGGTAGCTCTCAGCTTTATGGGCTCCAAAACTCCATTTTTGGTTTAAACATTAGAATCTTATAAGGAAGTTTGCTCAGATATCTGCAAATTGAAGGATAATATGTTTTAATTTCAGTGATACTGGAGTGGAAAGAGGTAAGGAAAGCTTGAATTCAGTTTGAAGCTAAATACTCACATCCTGCCTTTGACTCACAGCACTTCGTGTTAACACTTATTTTCATCACAGAACTTATATTCTACTTACATTTTGAGTTGTACCTGAAAATAAACAAGCTGTCCTCAATGCATCGTCAAATGGCAATACTTCTTCTTAGAATATTAATAATAGACAAATATCTAGGTATTAGGTCAATTTCAGGTGTATCAACCTCAATCCTGCATTTCCCAGCTATAAAACTTGGGGCAAGTTACTTAACCTCCCTGTGCCGTTTCCTCATCAGGTAGGGATTGTTGTGAGGGTTAAATGAATCAATACGTGAGGAGCACTTAGTGTCTGCTACCATGCAAGCACTCAGTGTTAACTGTGTTAGTTTTATTGTTATTATTCTTCTTATTAAGTCATTTTACCTGCAATCACTCAGTGTGCTCAGATTGTGACTTTTGAACATTTGTATAGAAGTTAGCATACTGTGGGGATCCCTGGGTGGCGCAGCAGTTTGGCGCCTGCCTTTGGCCCAGGGCGCGATCCTGGAGACCCGGGATCGAATCCCACGTCGGGCTCCCGATACATGGAGCCTGCTTCTTCCTCTGCCTATGTCTCTGCCTCTCTCTCTCTCTCTCTGTGTGACTATCATAAATCAATAAAAAAAAATTAAAAAAAAAGAAGTTAGCATACTGTAACTATGATTGGGGGTATTCAATATCAGGCTGTCATCCTGAGTAAAGGCAATGGAGTCAGTCTCACGTTTTTAAATAGAGAAGCAAAGCTTGAAGGGGTAATTTTATTATAGTTTTATTATTTTAAAATGTGACAATTCTAAAGTCTATTCTCTAGTAAAAACCAAGTTCTAAACCAAATGCTAACTCTATGTATTCGCCTGCTAGGGCTGCCTCAACAGAATACCATAGATTGGAGAGCTAAAACAAAAGAAATTTTATTTTTTCCTCTCCACAGTTGTGAGGCATGGAAGTCCAAGATTAAGATGCTGTCAACACAGGTTTCTGATAAGACCTCTGGATGGCCACCCCTGTGCTATTTCCTCACCTAACCCTCTCCCTGCACTCACACAACTCTGGTGGTCTCTTTACCTTCTTACAGGGGCACCAGTCCTCTTGGATTAGGACTCTACCCTTACGACCTCCTGTAGCCTTAATTACTTCCTTATAGGTCCTATCTCCAAAGAGTGTCTCACTGAGGTTTAGAGCTTCAATATATGAATGGGAGGAGGGGGTGTCTCACTTCACAACACTCTGCCTCAATCCCTTGCTTTGCAACTAACTTTTAAGGTCTCCTCACTGGTTTCAGAGATGCTCCAACCTGAATCATGGTGCCTAAGGATTAATTCCCACCATGCTTCCACTTCCCCATAAACTCCTTCCATGTCTTTTTTTTTTTTTTAAGATTTTATTTATTTATTCATGAGAGACAGAGAGAGAGGCAGAGACACAGGCAGAGGGAGAAGCAGGCTCCATGCAGGGAGCCCGATGCAGGACTCGATCCCAGGAATCCAGGACTACGCCCCCAGCCAAAGGTAGGCACTAAACCGCTGAGCCACTAGGGTGTCCCTCCTTCCATGTCTTAAGCAAAATGCATCACACGTTGTTTTGCTTGAGGTGTATTTGGTTTTTGTCTGTACTCGTAGAGCTCCCTGCTCCTAGAATGTCTTTCTCCATCCTGCATGTCCTCATCACACCTACATCTCAGAATCCCGCCCAGATGCAGCTTCTGCCAGGAAGCCTGTCCCAATCCTCCCCAATGGGAATCCCTCTTTTCTCAGCGGAGCTCTCAAAGCATGATGTCTGTTTTTCTCATAGCTTTATGTTTTCTCCATTTTATACCAGCCCATGCCTCAGCTCCTCTATGAGTTGCTTGGAGACCAGGTAGTTCTGGTTCACCTGCCATAATCCTTCCCCACTACAGAGCCTTATTCTACATAGATGCTACCAAAATTAAAAAAAAAAAAAAAAAGTGTTGAGTTAAATGTTGGTTGCATGCCAATGACAACCAGGTAGGGGTAGCAGGAAGAATAAACGCCAAACTTGAGCTGTGGTTATTCATAATGGAGTGGAATTTCAGATGTCTTCAAACATTTTTTAAGAGGTAGGTTGGGGAGGCCTGGGTGGCTCAGCGGTTGAGCATCAGGGCATGATCCTGGGGTCCTGGGATTGAGTCCCACCTCAGCTTCCCCACAGGGAGCCTGCTTCTGCCTTTGCCTGTGTCTTTGCCTCTCTCTGTGGGTCTCTTACGAATAAGTAGATAAAAATTTCAAAAATAAAATAAAAGAAGTAGGTGGGAAAGAAAAGATTGATGTCAATAAGCATTACACCGAAAATGAGTTGTCTGTGTGACCAACGTAGTGAAGAAGGAGGGCTTTGGCAGCACCTGAAAGAGGTATGTACATTTGCAGAAGTGTCCATCCTAAAAAATAATTCACAGGGGACACCTGGGTGGCTCAGTGGTTGAGCGTCTGCCTTGGGCTCAGGGAGTAATCCTGGGTCAGGGGATCAAGTCCCACATTGGGCTCCCTGCGCGGAGCCTGCTTCTCCATCTTTCTATGTCTCTGCCCCTCTCTCTGTGTCTCTCATGAATAAATAAATAAATCTTTTTTAAAAATAAAAATAGTTCACAAGTTTGCAGAATGATTTGATTACTTAAAACATGTGTATGTATAACTGATAACAAATGCCTTATACTTACTTCTCGGTGGTATTGAGAAATTTTTAAGTATTTGTAATGCAATCCATTTTGAAATATAATTTTTACCATAAATTGAGCTCTCAACTCATCATATTTTTCTCTTTTGGTCTTTACCACCAAATGGAAAGCTATCCCAGAGTTCCAGAGAAAAAACAGAGATTATTTTTGAAATTAAAGAAAATAAAATCTTTCAGTGATAACTGGAGAACATACATTTTAGTAGGGTAAATAATAATATGAGGGACAGAAGTAAGTAAAATCGATTTCAGAACCTACCTTCAGGCTCTTACACATACCTTTAGGATTACCTACACAAAGCTGAATTACACACATGCACAAACCCCTCCTACAAGAGAAGCCCGAGATATTTATGCTCATTATACTTAACGACGCATATGTGTAGAACCTAAAACTACGGTTGGTTACTTTTACTCTGCTTTGAACACAACACAGAAATGAGTCCAGAGAAAACATAAAGTGTGCGTTCCCAGAGTCCAATCCTGCCATCAGACACAGTGAATGTTGTCCTCTGGGAGAGAAGCAAGCCATTTAAATTCAGAGGACAGATCCTCAACACTGGCAAGCTATTTTTAGCTCAAGCTGTAGCTTAATTTGGAATCCAACCAGTTGAGGTCTTGCCTTTTTCCTTGGATTGATTTTTTTTTTTTTAATGGCAGGAGATATCTATACATATGGAAGAGGAGTTCTCCAAAAGTAGCATTTTAAATGTTCTTGAAGAATATGTATTCTAAAACTGGTTTTAAAAATGTTCACATTAGATCTTTGAAAATTTGTGTTTATCTGTACACTTGTTGTTTTTGAATTCACGGTGTATGGCCTTAGGGGGAAAAAAAAAAACAAGAAAAAGGCTCTTAATTGGCTTATTCAATCACAGTTCTGGAGGGGGTGCCAACCTGCAGCTACCTGATAGAACAGCAACACTGCCTTGATGCCAGGTGCCTGGCCTGGGAGGCCTGACCGAAATAAAGATGTGGGGGAGTTTATTGGCTTCCAGGAAACTGTGCTTCTCATGCTCAAAAGGATGCTCCTGGGCTTAACGGGTAGCCAGAGAGTCTGTCTGCCCAGACGACTTGGCTGCTCTAAGAATTCCTGCTCCTGGGAACCCTGGGTGGCTCAGTGGTTTAGCACCTGCATTCGGCCCAGGGTGTGATCCTGGAGTCCTGGGATCGAGTCCCATATCGGGCTCCCTGCATGGAGCCTGCCTTCTCCCTCTGCCTGTGTCTCTGCCTCTCTCTCTGTCTTATGAATAAAGTCTAAAAAAAAAAAAAAAAAAAAGAATTCCTGCTCCTGGCTGTCCGTCAGAGTAGTCTAGATTCAAAGTGTAATTAATTAAAATTAGGCAAAATTAAAAATTAATTTCCTCAGTCACACTAGCCGCCTTTCAAGTGCGCAGCGGCCACATGTGGCCAGCGGGCTACTGTAACAGACAGTACGGGGAGCCTTTCCATCATGACAGAAAACTGTATTGGACAGAACTGGTCCAGTGACAAAATAACATTAATCGGTTTCGGGAAAAGCACTGGGTAGGGAGTCAAGAGACCCAGAATTTGGTCCTGTTCCAGCTTCTAAGCACATAATGCTTACCATGTACCAAGTATTTTAAGCACTTCATAAATATTATTTAATCCCTTGGGATCCCTGGGTGGCTCAGCGGTTTAGCGCCGCCTGCAGCCCAGGGTGTGATCCTGGAGACCCGGGATCGAGTCCCACGTCGGGCTCCCTGCATGGAGCCTGCTTCTCCCTCTGCCTGTGTCTCTCTCTCTCTTCTCTCTCTCTCTCCCTGTGTCTCATGAATAAATAAATAAAATCTTTAAAAAATGTATTATTTAATCCCTACAATAGCTCCGTGAGCTGCTACCCTTATCCCCGTTTCCACACGGGGAGACTGAGGCACAGAGACGCTGATGTGGAGGCGGCTGAGCCAGTGAGCGCGGAGCCTGGGCGGGAAGGCAGGGACGTCCACGTGGGTTAGGGACGCGGCCCCGCGCCCCGCATCCCATCTGGAGAGCCGCGAAGGTCCGCCGGGGCCCCCTCGGGGCGGCAGCGGGCCGGGGGCGGGGAGCCGGGCAAGCGCAGCCCCGCGGCGCCCCCAGGCCGGAGAGGCCGTCCGGGCCGCAGCCGCTGCACCGCGGAGCCCGCGGGCTTCCTGAGAGCCCACCCGGGGAGGGGCTCCGCGGGGGGGGGGGGGGGGCACTTACCTGGGGCTCTGCGGCTGGGGGAGGGCACTGACGGGGAGCTCGGAGGCTGTGCGTGAGCAGGACCTCCGGGAAACACATCTGCCCTTCCTCAGGCACTTTTCTGCCGCGTTTGCCCAGATTCGTGTCTCCTGGGCAACCAGTGCACGTGCCTACGTCACAGTTAAAAATGGAACACGGGCTAACATCTGTAAACGTGGACCGAGAATACTTTGGGTTTGAGTCTATGCCCAGCTTCCGCGGGGGGGACGGTCGAGGTCGCGCCCGTGTCACAATGGGAGTGTGTGCGAGGTTCTCACAGACTCAGCCAGGGCGCGCGGGCACGTCTGCTCGGGACTTGACTTCAGGGGCTCTGCTTCGGAAGCGGATTGTCAGCCCTGAAAGTGGGAAACCTTGTTAAAGAAAAAAAGAAAAAAAAAATTTTTTAAAGAAAGAAAGGAGCAAATAGGAACCCCATTCTGAAGAGGCTTCTTCTCGTCCTCTCACTTTTCTGCCGTGGGTTTTCCCCAAGGCTTGGGCCGAGTTGCCTTCTTTGCAGCAAATTCATTCTATTGCATGGGGGTAACCACCTCTTGGGTAGCTGGAGCCAATGCACACAGGAGGTCAACAGGCGATAGATACCCTGTTCAGGCCTTGGACCTGAATACTAGGAACAGAGAGAACGACCCAACAAGGGCAGTGGCTCAGGAGAGTGAGTGATCCTACAGAGGCGCCCTAATACCGTGGTTGCAAACTGGGTACCTACGCTGCTTAGCAGAGCAACAGAATCCTCTTCAAGTAGCAGGTGCATGTCGAGTCACTTGTGTGGAGATATATGCCTCCGGTGATCATGGCTTGATAATATCAGCCACTGGGATTCTCCAGCTCCCTCTGTTCACTCTAGTTGCTGCTCCCCATGCTACTTCGCTTATCATTTGCTCTCCCTAAGATCTGTCCACAGAGAATGCAAATAAATACCCAGTTTATTTGGCAGTTTGACTCCACCTTCTAAAATAATGGTCATTCTGATTTTACAAATTGACCTCTTTTGGTTAAACCAACTATGTCCCCCCAAAATATATCTGAGATATGCTAGATAATTAAATTTCTATATGATGAATTTTATACATACACACACACACACACAGTCATGCACACACACATGTATCTCAGGTCCTAGATCTGGAATCACTCATTTCTGTAAGGAGCCTTGGCTTCTTGAGTGGGAAATGGTATTTAAAGGCCACAATCTGTGCTGTCATTACATCTAGGCCTTTTCAGTGGTCAGAGCTATAAAATACGTATTTCTGGAAATTAAAAAAATCACAGGCTCCTACTGATATTTCCAATTCAAATTTAACATTACAAGGGAGATATATATACTACTGTGGGAAAACTTGATTCCTAACAACATTAACATAGTTAACATTTGCTTTATCCTGCAATGTAAAAATTAGTTTCAAAATAATACTAATGTGATTGTTAACAATAAAACTATTTAATGCATGAAGTTCATGATTTCTTTGCAGCTCTATTTGTCCTTAGAATACATCCCACTGAATATATATAGTTGAAATACAGGGTTGATAACTTGAAGTAATTATTTTTTCTCTGTAGTTCTACCACCAACTTGATATAGAGCTAAAAATAATAAAATATTCACTTCATTTTTTAAAAACTTTTTAGGGATTGCTTTTTTAGTTATATTTTGGATATGTAAGATATTAACAAGATACACAATCTAAAACTACATATCTTCACAGTGTTTATCTTGGCAGTGTTTCCTTTTCCAAATATAAGCACGTAGGTATCTTTTTGAACCCAATCTCCTTAGATGATACTAAAGGAGGACTCCAAACGCTGCTGCTCCAGTGAGGAGTCAGCTATGCCCACATGTCCCCCCCTATGGTGATGTGTTTGCCATGGGTCTGTATGGGTAAGAGCATTGTGGTTATGTAAGAAAATGTCTTTAAATAATCTGATTTTAAAATGGGCAAAGGACTTGAATAGACATTTTTTCCCAAAGAAGACATCCAGGCGGCCAACAAACACATGAAAAGTTGCTCAACATCACTAATCATCAGGGAAATACAAATCAAAACCCCAAAGAGCTATCACCTCACACCAGCCAGACTAGCTATTATCAAAAAGACAAGAAATAACAAGTATTGACAAGGATGTGGAGGAAAGGCAACCCTTGTGTACTGTCCATGGGAATAGGATTGGTGCAGCCACTATGGAAAACAGCATGGAAGTTCCTCAAAAAGTTAAAAAATAGAGCTATCATATGATTCAGCAATTCACTTCTGGGTATCTATTCAAAGAAAGTGAAAACACCAATTTGAAGAGATATATGCACCTCTATGTTCATAGCAGCCTCTATGTTCACAATAGCCAAGATACAGGAGCAGCTTAAGTGTCCATTGATGGGTAACTGGATTAAAAAAAAAAGGGGGGGGATGCCTGGGTGGCTCAGCAGTTTAGTGCCTGCCTTTGGCCCAGGGCGTGATCTTGGAGCCCCGGGATCGAGTCCCACATTGGGCTCCCTGCATGGAGCCTGCTTCTCCCTCTGCCTGTGTCTCTGCCTGCCTCTCTCTCTCTCTCTCTCTCTCTGTGTGTGTGTCTCATGAATAAATAAATAAAATCTTTAAAAAAAAAAGATGTGGTATATATACACAATGGCATACTATTCAGCCATTAAAATGAATGAAATCTTGCCTTTGCAGCAACATGAATGGGCCTAGAGGGTATTAAGTGAAGTAAAATAAATCAGGCAGAGAAAGACTAATACCATATGTTTTCACTTATATCTGGAATCTTAAAAAAACAAAACAAATGAATAAACAAAACAAAATGGAAACAGACTCATAGATACAGGAAAGAAATTGTTGGTTACCAGAGCAGGGAGAGGATGGGGGCGGGAAGCAAAATAGGTGAAGGGGATTAACAGGTAAAAACTTCTAGTTATAAAATAAATAAGTCATAGAGCTATAATGTGCAGCATCAAGAATACAGTCAATAATATTGTTATAACTTTGCATGGTGACAGATGGTGACTAGACTCATTGTGGGAATCCTTTCATAATGTATAAAAATATCAAATCACTCTGATGTATACCTGAAGAAAAAAGAAAATGCCCATATTTTTCTTTTCCATGAGGATACTGGCAGTGAAAATTCAAGATGTATAAAGCCAAAGCATCAGCCTTCTCCTCAAACTAACTCTGCCTCCTTACTTCCCTGTATCTGTTCCCAGCTCCTAAGCACCCAGTTTTCAAAACTTTGATTAAGCTAGACTTCTCTATTCTGTTTGGTTGTCATATTCTATTAATCACCAAGACATTTGATATCCATATTTTTGAGCATCAACTCTATGCCCAGTACGTGATGAAATCGGACATGACTGGTGATTCTGAGGAGTCTTCGTTGCAATGGGAAGACACAGAGTACCCAATGAGTCCCAGTATGGTAGGAGGTACTGTAATGGTAGGCAGGAGATGGCTTGGGAGGACAGAGGGACTACAGAAAATTATAACTAGGGAGGACTTCATGGAGGAGGTGACGCCTGAGCTGAGTTTTGGGAGAAAGCAGAAGTGGGATTTCATCATGAGAAGGGGATGAAGGTGGGAGAAAGAACATTCTGGCAGAGAGAGTTCAGAGGTAATCAAGAGTAAGATGTGTTCCAAGAACCACATATTTTTCAATATGACAGTGAAGAATTTTGTTCACTCATGTTACAGATTTTGCTGTTTTTATCTGAACACTGAGTTTAAAATTGTGTGGCAATGTAATGAGAATTGCATTTTAAAAAGTCACCATGGTCATTGGTCAGAGAATGAGAACAGAATGTAAGAAAGAATAGTACACAAGACTAACACAATAATTCAGGAGAGAAATGATGAGGGCCTGAACAAAGAGCAGTGGTAGAAAAGAAAACTAACTTGGAGACGTGAAGGAAACAGAGCTGGTAGGACTTGGCAAGTGGCTGGTGACTTTAGGATCCTCTCAGACTTCTGGTTTGGCCACCTACAGTGGTGACACCACTGACTTCGAATAGGAGCACAAGAGTAGAAGCCACAGGTTGGAGGATGGGGAACAATCATGAGGGTATCCACATCATTGGAATAACACTATGAAAAACATATTCAGAGCACCTGGATGCCCCAATGGTTGAGTGTCTGCCTTTGTCTGAGGTCTTGATCTTGGGGTCCTGGGATCGAGTCCTG
This sequence comes from Canis lupus dingo, assembly GCF_003254725.2. NCBI lineage: Eukaryota > Metazoa > Chordata > Mammalia > Carnivora > Canidae > Canis > Canis lupus. Next base: position 12,917,488 of record NC_064276.1, on the reverse strand, counting down.
CAGGAAGCCTGCTTCTTCTTCTGCCTGTGTCTCCGCCTCTCTGTGTGTGTCTCTCATGAATAAATAAAATATTTTTTTAAAAAAGGGAAAACTTATTCAATTAACAAATATCTATTAAGCATCTACAACATGAAAGATGCTATGCTTTTTAGGGAGTGAGCAACAGATTTTAAGATAAGGGTAAGGATATGTAGGTTTTTATTTAAAAGAGAGAGAAGATTAGAGAAGGGGACTAGGAACAAGGAGACAGTAAAGAGCAGAGGGATGAGTGGTATTGGGGACGAAAGTAGGAGCTTGCATTTGAGAAGCATAAAGGAAGTAACTGATCTCAAGGACCCAAACAGTGTGCTGACCTAAAATTGCTTCTGTATAAATGAATGCTGAAGCCCAGGAGAGCTTCAGAGCCTGGTCAACTAAGTTCCTATCTATTCTGTCTTTATGAAGCCCCTTGCATCTTCCTTTTCCTTCTCATTATTGTCATCAGAGCTCACATACTTTCCTCCCATCCTTTTACTTTGTACATTTCTCCTCTTTTTTGTTTGTATTTTTTCTTCTGCTTGAAAGTGTTTCACATCACTCCAACTCATATTTGATTGTCCAAAGCAAGCAACATGGTTAAGCCTGATGTCAGGAAGTGGGCAAGTATTCTCTTATATGGAGAGACAATAAATCCTTGGAAACAATAATAAAATCCACCTCAGCTCTAAATTCCTATGGATGCATGTATTTTGCTTGCTCTTTATGTATCATCTTTATGAAGTAGCTAGGTTTTGTGGAACAAAATTATTAAATAGCTTTTTTTCCCTACTGCCTTTCAAATATGCCTGAATGGCATCTCCTTCCCCAACTATGGAGATTATCTAAAGGAGATCCAAAAGCTTTTCTTAACACCTTGAGGTATTAGCACATAGTCTTGTCTTTGTAACTTAAAAAGCTCAATTTGATCAAAATAAAAATTGTAATTCTGCATTCAGTGCAAAGCTCCTTCTCTCTTCCACAACTCTTAATCAGACTCAGGACACATGTCAGGAGAGGGTCTGACTTTCTCTGTTCATTCTTCCTCTCTCCCCTAATCGTTTAGCTTGACTGGTGTCAGATTGATATAGGTCCTCTGTCCAACACATGCAGAATTGCTGGCTGTTTCTCTTATGGGATGTTTGTGTGGGTTGTTTGAAGACTTCTCACTGGAGCTACCCGCTGCCCTGTTCCCTGATGTAGGCAAACATCTTCCTGCCGACCCTGCGACTGTTTCCATAGTGCCTGCTTCTGGCTTTATATCCCAGGATCATTCTTTCTCTTAGGGCCATCTTGTCAGGCAGACAGACCTCTAGAATGAAGACGCTTTAAGACAACTCACGCTGGCCTTCTACTGCAGTGCCCACTCTATTTCATGGTAATATTCACATTATTGCTCCACCAATTTCTGAAAGTACCAGCTATTCACTCTTATTCTGAAAATAAGAGAGTGAGAGCCTGTACTCTTCACTCTGTCATCAGGGGCAGCTCTAGTTAGCCCGTGTCTTTGGAGTTTTCAGGTGTAAGTCAGCCACTGGGTCTTCCAAACATCTGAAGACACACGGCAAGCTCTCAGAAATATGCTCCTACTGTTCCTTATCTCAGCTAAGGTGAGGATGGGATAGGAAGCCTGCGATGCACAGTACTCCAATCACTGTTTTCAAAAGTGATTCTCACCTCCATTGATCCATCAATAGGCTGGAGGTGGAAGATGGGCTTAGATACACAAAATGAATTTTACAACCTCTTAGCGGGTCCTAAAAGTTAGGTCAGCACCTCCTTTTGTTTACTACTTTGCGGCAATAGCCAAAACTAAGACAAAAGGATATCATATATATTCAGAATATATATTTTCCACCTGTCACATACTTTATACCTAAACCTGTTAGCATCAGGCCTGAGTGAGAAATGGGAGAAGATGATATCTAGTTACTTTTATAAAATTTTACCTCTTTTATATCTAAGGTCGCTGCATAAAGGAATTTCACCATTATTTTTTTTAAAGCAGAGATTTGTGAAGCCTCAGGCAAGACTAGAAAGTTCAGAATTATGAATAATACAAATAAAAGGGATTATAATATCAGAGGAAAGCTTACCTATCCCATCTATCCCTGGAAACTATGATGAAATGTACTTTCTAAGTACACTTAGAAAGACTTGGGAATTCAGAACTCAGAACCATTCCCCAGTTTAATTCAACTTAGCTTTATCTGTTATTAGTTTTATAAGCAAAAGAAAGCAATGTAGAGACCTGAAAGCAGTATTTCAAATCTTGGCTGCTGGCGAATGGAAAACAGATTGAACACGTTTGGCTTATGATTCATTCCACAATTGAAAGCCACTGCCCTTTAATTTAATCTTTTGAATGCAACTATAGTAGGTTTGCATCCTTGTATTTGGATAATAAGCTAACCCACCATGAATGCTGAAGGCTGTGTCTGAGGCTGCTTGCCGGCACTAGATAATGCTGAGTGCTATGACATTATGCTTCCAACAGTGTTAATTATAAGGGTCTTAGAATAGAAACGCAGAACAGAAAATCAAAGATGTTCTTACTTCACCACTAGTAAACAAATGGCAGGCCACATATGGCAGAGGCTCTCTTTGTTGGAGGTAACACCACTGAGATATTGACCAGCTATTAAGCCCAGAATACTTTAATGAACTGTGTGTTGATAACAGGACTTTTTCCTGACATTTTATTATAATAATTTTCAAGCATACCACAAAGTTGATAAAATTGTAACCTCTCACATACCACCTAGATACTGTAATTAACATTTTGTTTCATTTGCTTTATTAGGTAGATATCTACTGATCTATTCATCTATCCACCAGTCTCTCTCTTTTTTAATACACTTTAAAATAAGTAGCAGACATCAGTACGCCTCATGTCTAAACACTTCAGCATGCCTTTTATTTTTTTTTTTTTATGAGAGACACAGAGAGAGGCAGAGACATAGACAGAGGGAGAAGCAGGCTCCCTTCAGGGAACCCGATGTGGGACTCGATCCCAGGACTCCAAGATCACACCCTGAGCCGAAGCCAGAGGCTCAACGACTGAGCCACGCAGACATCCCCAGCATGCCTTATTCACTAGACTTCAATATTTGTTTATGGTGGTTTTCTGTGGTAAAATTCACATATGGCAAAATAACATAAATCTGAAGTGTACCGTTTGACAAGTTTTAACGAATACAAACACCTGGAACATGAGTTTTAATCTCCAATTAAAATGGCTGTATCTTACTCTCAGGGCTGCATATTTCATCTTAGGAAAGATTATGGAAGTTCAAGGCTTTTTTTTTCAAAACCTTGAATTTCAAAGACCACAGGAAGGATAAACTACAGGCTATCACCACCCACTCAATTATTTTTCTCCATTCATTCAACAAATATACCAGCAATAGCAGACTAGAAAACACAAGAACAATGCCATTCATAGTGGCATCAAAAATGCACAAGTACTTCAGAATAAGTTTACAAGAGAAATATGTGACATAAATAAAGGACATTGTAAATCTACTGAAAGATAGAAGGTTTTAATAATACAAAAAAATTGCTATATTCCTGAGCGGAGATTTTGAGCATTGTAACAATGTCAGTTCTCCCCAACTTAGTTCATAGGCTTTAGACCACTGAAATTGAGAGATCAATGGGAATTTCTCTGTATAATATAACCAAATGATTATGAAATTTATGACTGAGGATTAAGGGCAAGATGGCGGAGGAGTAGGGTCCTCAACTCCTCTGGCCCCACAAACTTATCTAGATAACTTTCAAAACATCCTGAACACCTACAAATTCAACCTTAGATTTAAAGACAGAGGGCAGCCCGGGTGGCTCAGTGGTTTAGCGCCACCTTCAGCCCAGGGTGTGATCCTGGAGGCCCGGGATCGAGTCCCACGTCTGGCTCCCTGCATGGGGCCTGCTTCTCCTTCTGCCTGTGTTTCTGCCTCTGTCTCTCTCTCTTTGTGTCCCTCGTGAATGAATAAATAAAAACTTCTTTAAAAATAAAAAAATAATAATAAAAAAATAAAGACAGAACAGCTGGAACACTACAGAGAGGAGAGTTTTCACCTCTAACAAGGTAGGAAGGCAGAAGAAAAAAAAAGAATCCAGTGGGGGAGGGGCCCACGGGAGCCGACTAAGTGAGGTGGTGGGAGCCTCTGGGACAGGAAAACCCTGCCCTGAAGAAGCGGGAACTTTAAAAATCCCCGACAGTTTTCCTGGATGGAAAATGCTTTGCAGGGAAATTGGACAGAACCGCAGGAGGGGCAGTGAAGCCTCCAGATTCCTGGAGTCACACTAACAGGAAGGGCGCCCCAGGGGAAAGTGCACCACAAACCTCAGGCGGATCTCGGTTAAGGTCTGGAGCACCGCAGCCCCTGGGGCATTTGGGAGAAGCCAGTCTGTCAGGCGGTGGCTCCTGACGGAGGTGGCTGTGCCCCATTCCCTTTGGGAGAGGTGGCCCCTGGGAGCCCGATTCCAGCAGCACAGGCCCGGATCTCAGGGTGCTGATTGCACACAGCAGGTGATCCTGTGCTCACCCCAGGCCAGTCGGAGGCGGGGAGGGCTCAAGACAGCAAGGACTCTCCCGTCACTGGGTGCCCCTAAGCTGTGCAGAGCAGTGCCCCCTGTTGCCCTGGGAGCACCTAGGCCAGTTCAGACTGGGAGACTGTGGTAGTTACTGGGGGAGCTGACTCCAGACCTGGAGACCTGGTCACCACCATTGCTGTTGTTCTTCCTTGTTTCACCCTGTGCCTGGGTGGGTGGGTGGGGGGGGGCACCAGAGAACAGGGGCCTCACGGGGTAAACAGCTCTCACTGAGCCCAGCACCTAGTGGGGGCGGGGCATCTCCCCCAGGTACACACACCTGAGAATCAGCACAGCCGACCCCTCCCCCAGAAGACCAGCTGGAAAAGCAGGGGAAGAGCGAGTTTACTGAACAAGTGGCACTGGAAAGTTCCAGGACTGAGGGAAAATAGTATATAGAACTAGAGGGTCCTTTTTTTTTTCCATTATGACTCATTTTTATATCATACTAAAAATTTCCAATATTTCTTCTCTTTTCCCACCTTAACTACAAAATTTTACAAAATGTCCAATATTTCTTCTCTCTTCCCACCTTAACTACAATTCTTCATTTTTAAGTTTTTTTTTTTAAAGATTTATTTATTCATGACAGACACAGAGAGAGAGGCAGAGACACAGACAGAGGGAGAAGCAGGCTCCCTGGAGGGAGCCTGATGTGAGACTGGATTCCCTGATTCCAGGATCATCCCGTGAGCAAAAGGCAGAAACTCAGCTGCTGAGCCACCCAGGCATTCCTTTAAGTTTTTTCCTTTTTGACTTTTATATTTCTACAATTACATATCTTAGATTTGTTTTACACTTTTGGATTCCCTTCAATGTATTCAATTTAATTTTGGTAGATATACAAGATATGAATTTTTGTTTTGTGTTTTTTTGTTTTTTTCTGCCTCACTTTGTTTCACAATGGAAGAAGTTAAAACCTTCTAACATAGACCAAAATACACTCAGAACAAAGTGGAACACCGTATTAGTTCATTCTGTGATATTATATTCTCTCTTCCTTCCCATTCTGCCCCCTCTTTTTTTGTGGTCAATGTTGGGACTTTATATAAGTATTGCTGACTTATATAAATTTGGGATTGACCATCTTCTAACATCCAGAACAGAATACACTCAGAACCAAGAGGATCACCCTCTAGGACCCCTCAGGTAGACTACATTCTCTCTCCACTACCACTTCCTCACCACCACCACCACCCCCTTTTTTTCTCTTTTCTTTACTGTTTTTTTTTTTCTTTTTTCTTCTTTGTTTTTGGTTTTTAGCTTTTTATTTTTACTACTTTGTTTTAAAATTTCTTTTTCACTTCACTGGTCCTTTTGTTTTATTTTGTTCTGTTCTTTTGTTTTTTTAATTTTTTGGTCTTTGACCTCTTCAGAATCATCTAGGTGTATTTTACATAGATCATGGTTGATATTTTTGACTCAGCTGGCTCATACAACCACTCTGCACTGGACAAAATGACTAGAAGGAAGAATTCACAACAAAAGAAAGAACCAGAAACAATACTCTCTGCCACAGACTTTGGATTTAAATACAATGTCAGAAATTCAATTCAGAAGGACAATTATAAAGCTACTGGTGGCTCTGGAAAAAAGCATAAATGACTCTAGAGACGTTTTTACTGCAGAATTGAGATCTAATCAGGCCGAAATTAAAAACAGGTTAAATGAAATGAAATCCAAACTGGATGCTCTAACTGCAGGGTTAATGAGGGTTAATGAAGGTTAATGAAGTGGAAGAAAGAGTGGGTGACATAGAAGACAAGTTGATGATAAGAAAGGAAGCTGAGGAAAAAAGAGAAGAACAATTAAGAGACCATGAGGAAAGGCTTAGGGAAATAAATGATAGCTTGAGAAGGAAGAATATACCTCTAATTCAGATTCTAGAAGAAGCTGAGAGGGAAAGAGGACCACAAAGTATATTTGAACAAATCATAGGTGAAAATTTCTCTAATCTGGGGAAGGAAACAGGCATTCAGATCCAAGAGATAGAGAGGACCCCCCAAAATTAATTCCACACCTCAACATTTAATAGTGAGACTTGTAAATTTCAAAGATAAAGAGAAAATTCTTAAAGCAGCATGAAGCAAGAGATTGTTAACTTATATGGGAAGAAATCTCAGATTAACAGCAGACCTCTCCACAGAGACCTGGCAGGCCAGAAAGAGCTGGCATGATATATTCAGGGTCCTAAATGAGAAGAACATGCAGCCAAGAATACTTTATCCAGCAAGGCTGTCATTCAGAATAGAAGGAAGGATAAAGAGCTTCCAGATAGGCAGAAACGAAAAGAATATGTGACCATCAAACCAACTCTGCAAGAAATATTAAGGAGGACCCTGTAAAAGAAAGGGAGAGCCCAGAGAAACAATTCACAAAAAAACAGGGACTGAACAGGTAATACAATGACACTAAATTAATATCTTTCAATAGTTTCTCTGAACGTGAATGGGCTAAATGATCCCATCAAAAGATGCAGGGTATCGGACTGGATAAAAAAGCAAGACCCATCTATATGCTGTCTACAAGAGACTCATTTCAGACCTAAGGACACCCAGCCTGAAAATTAAGGGGTGGAGAACGATTTACCATTCAAATGGTCCTCCATAGAAAGCTGGGGTAGCAATCCTCATATAAGATAAATTAAATTTTATACCAAAGAATCTGGTAAGAGATGAAGAAGGACACTATATCATACTTAAAGGGTCTATCCAACAAGAAGACCTAACAGTAATGAATATTGATGCCCCTAATGTGGAGTCTCCAAGTATATCAATCAATTAATAACCAAAGTAAAGATATATTTAAATAATAATACCTTAATAGTAGGAGACTTCAACATGGCACCTTCAGCAAATGACAGATATTCTAAGCAGAACATCACCAAAGACACAAGGGCCTTAAATGATTCACTGGGCCAAATAGATTTCACAGATATATATACACAACTTCCCATCTGAAGACAACTGAATACACATTCTTCTCAAGTGCATGTGGAACTTTCTCCAGAATAGACCACATACAGGGTCACAAATTGGGTCTCAACCAATCCCAAAAGATTGGGATTGTCCCCAGTGTATTTTCAGACTACAATGCTTTGAAACTAGAACTCAAGCGCACGAAGACATTTGGAAGAAACTCAAACATGTGGAGGTTAAAGGCATCCTACTAAAAGATGAGTGGGTCAACCAGGAAATCAGAGAAGAATTAAAAAGATTCATGGAAACTAATGAAAATGAAGATAAAACTATTCAAAATCCTTATGATGGGCAGCCCCACTGGTGCAGCGATTTAGCACCGCCTGCAGCCCAGGGCGTGATCCTGGAGACCCTGGATCAGGTCCCACGTTGGGCTCTCTGCGTTGGAGCCTGCTTCTCCCTCTGCCTGTGTCTCTGCTACTTCTCTCTCTCTCTGCATCTCTATGAATAAATAAATAAAATATTAAAAACAAATCCTTGTGATACAGCAAAAGCCGTCCTGAGAGGGAAATACATCACAATACAAGCCTCCTTCAAAAAACTGGAAAAAAACTCAAATACACAAGCTAAACTCACACCTAAAAGGAATTGGAGAAAGAACAGCAAGTAAAGCCTACACCAAGCAGAAGATGAGAGATAATAAAAATTCTAGCAGAACTCAATGAAATAGAGACCAGAAGAACTGTAAAATAGATCAACAAAACCAGGAGCTGGTTCTTTGAAAGAATTAATAAGATAGATAAACCCTTAGACAGCCTTATTTTAAAAAGACTCAAATTAATAAAATCACGAATGAAAGAGGAGAGATCACAACCAATAACAAGGAAATACAAACCATTTTAAAAACGTATTATGAGCAGCTATATGCCAGCAAATTAGGCAATCTAGAAGAAATGGATGCATTTCTGGAAAACCACAAATTACCAAAAGTGGAACAGGAAGAAATAGAAAACCTGAACAGGCCAATAACCAGGAAGGAAATTAAAGCAGTCATCAAACACCTCCCAAGACACAAAAGTCCAGGGCCAGATGGCTTCCCAGGGGAATTCTATCAAATGTTTAAAGAAGAAATAGTACCTATTCTACTAAAGCTGTTTTGAAGGATAGAAAGGGATGGAATACTTCCAAACTCATTTTATGAGGCCAGCATTACCTTGATTCCAAAACCAAAGACCCCACCAAAAAGGAGAATTATAGACCAATATCCCTGATGAACATGGATGCAAAAGTCTCAACAAGATAGTAGTCAATAGGGGATCCCTGGGTGGCACAGCGGTTTAGCGCCTGCCTTTGGCCCAGGGCCCGATCCTGGATACCCGGGATTGAATCCCACATCGGGCTCCCAGTGCATGGAGCCTGCTTCTCCCTCTGCCTGTGTCTCTGCCTCTCTCTCTCTCTCTCACTGTGTGCCTATCACAAAAAAAAAAAAAAAAAAGATACTAGTCAATAGGATCCAACAATACATTAAGAAGATTATTAACCATGACCAAGTGGGATTTATCTCCAGGATGCAAGAGTGGTTCAATACTCATCAAGGGTGATCATCATGACAGATCACATCAAGAGAAAAAACAAGAACCATATGATCCTCTCAATAGATGCAGAGAAAGCATTTGATAAAATACAGCATCCATTCCTGATCAAAAATCTTCAGAGTGTAGGGATAGAGGGAACATTCCTCAGTATCTTAAAAGCCATTTATGAAAAGCCCACAGCAAATATCATTCTCAATGGGGAAAAACTGAGAGCCTTTCCCCTTAGATCAGGAACACAACAGGGATGTCCACTCTCACCACTGTTAGTCAGCATAGTACTAGAAGTCCTAGCCTCAGCAATCAGACAACAGAAAGAAACAAAAGGCATTCAAATTGGCAAAGAAGAAGTCAAACTCTCCTTCTTCACAGATGACATGATACTGTTCATAGAAAACCCAAAAGACTCCACTCCAAGATGGCTGGAACTCGTACAGGAATTCGGCAGTGTGGCAGGATACAAAATCAATGCCCAGAAGTCAGTGGCATTTCTATACACAAACAATGAGACTGAAGAAAGAGAAATTAAGGAATCCATCCCATTTACAATTGCACCCAAAACCATAAGATGATAAACCTAACCAAAGAGGTTAACGATCTATACCCTAAAAACTATAGAACGCTTCTGAAAGAAATTGAGGAAGACACAGATGGAAAAACATTCCATGCTCCTGGATTGGAAGAATAAATATTGTGAAAATGTCTATGCTACCCAGTGCAATTTACACATTCAATGCAATACCTATCAAAATACCATGGACTTTCTTCACAGAATTAGAACAAATAATCTTAAGATTTGTGTGGAATCAGAAAAGTCCCTGAATAGCCAGGGGAATATTGAAAAAGAAAACCAAAGCCAGGGGTATCACAATGCTGGATTTGATTTCAAGCTGTATTAGAAAGTTGTGATCATCAAGACAGTGTGGTACTGGCACAAAAACAGACACATAGATCAATGGGACAGAATAGAGAACCCAGAAATGGGTCCTCAACTCTATATTTGACAAAGCAGGAAAGAATATCCACTGGACAAAGGACAGTCTCTTCAATAAATGGTGCTGGGAAAATTGGACAGCCACGGGCAGAAGAATGAAACTAGACCATTCTCTTACACCAGACACACAAAGATACACTCAAAATGGATGAAAGATCTAAATGTGAGACAAGAATCCATCAAAATCCTAGAGGAGAACACAGGCAACACCCTTTTTGAACTTGGCCACAGCAACTTCTTGCAAGATACATCTCTGAAGGCAAAGGAAACAACAGCAAAAATGAACTATTGGGGCTTAATCAGGATAAAAAAAGAAGAAAAAGCTTCTGCACAGCAAAATAAACAGTCAACAAAACTAAAAGACAACCTACAGAATGGGAAAGGATATTTGCAAATGACATATCAGATAAAGGGCTAGTATCCAAGATCTATAAAGAACTTATCGAACTCAACACCCAAGAAACAAACAATCCAGTTATGAAATGGGCAGAAGACATGAACAGAAATTCCTCCAAAGAAGACATACACATGGCCAACATGCATATGAGAAAATGCTCCGCATCACTTGCCATCAGGGAAATACAAATCAAAACCACAATGAGATACCACCTCACACCAGTGAGAATGGGGAAAATTAACAAGGCAGGAAACCACAAATGTTGGAGAGGATGTGGAAAATGGGGAACCCTCTTGCACTGTTGGTGGGAATGTGAACCGGTGCAGTCACTCTGGAAAACTGTGTGGAGGTTCCTCAAAGAGTTAAAAATAGACCTGCCCTACGACCCAGCAATTGCACTGCTGGGGATTTACCCCAAAGATACAGTTGCAGTGAAATGCTGGGATACCTACACCCCAATGTTTCTTTTTTTTTTTAAACATTTTTTATTATTTACTTATTTATGATAGTCACACACAGAGAGAGAGAGAGAGAGAGAGAGAGAGAGAGGCAGAGACACAGGCAGAGGGAGAAGCAGGCTCCATGCACCGGGAGCCCGACGTGGGATTCCATCCCGGTTTTCCAGGATCGCGCCCCGGGTCAAAGGCAGGCGCCAAACCGCTGCGCCACCCAGGGATCCCCACCCCAATGTTTCTAGCAGCAATGTCCACAATAGCCAAACTGTGGAAGGAGCCTCGATGTCCTTTGACAGATGAATGCATAAAGAAGATGTGGTTTATATATACAATGGAATAGTACTCAGCCATCAGAAAGGATGAATAGCCACCATTTGCCTTGTCGTGGATGGAACTAGAGGTATTATGCTGAGAGAAATAAGTCAATCAGAGAAGGACAATCATCATATGGTTTCAGTCATACATGGAATATAAGAAATAGTGAAAGGGATTATAAGGGAAAGGAGAGGAAGTGAGTGTGAAAAATTAGAGAGGGAGACAAACCATGAGAGGCTCCTAACTCTGAGAGACAAACAAGGGGTAGTGGAAGGGGAGGTGGGTGGGGAGAAGGGGTAACTGGGTGATGGCCTGAGGAGGGCACTTGATGGGATGAGCGCTGGGTGTTATACTATATGCTGGCCAATTGAATTTCAATAAAAACAAATATAAAAGAAAAACAAAACAAAACCATTGAAAACACACACACACACACACACACACACACACAAGACTGGATAAGATAATCAATGTAAAGTACTCAGAATACTGCCTGGCCCATCATAAACACTTAACAAATGCTAAAAAAAAAAAAAAAAAAAAAAAAAAGAAGAAGAAGAAGAAATTTATGACTGAATAGTTTAAAATGAAGGATTAAGAGGGTACCTAATCCTATTAGCCGCATGTGCTATACTGACAGCAGAAGATGATGATGCTTGAAATGAAAAGGTAATAATAGAAATGGTAAGGGACCCCTGGGTGGCTCAGTGGTTGAGCGCCTGCCTTTGGCCCAGAGCGTGAGTGATCACAGAGTTCCAGGATCGAGTGTCACACTGGGCTCCCTACATGGAGCCTGCTTCTCCCTCTGCTTGTGTCTCTGCCTCTCTCAGTTTCTCTCATGAATAAATAAATAATATCTTTAAAAAAATAGAAGTGGTAAGAAGTGGTCAGATTCTGGACATTTTAAAGGTAGAGAAAACAGAATTTGATGATGAATATACAGCATGAGAAAAAGAAAAAACTCAGTGAGGGGGATTAAAAGATACAAACTTCAAAGGCACCTGGGTGGCTCAGCCGTTTAAGTGTCCAACTCTTGATTTTGGCTCAGATCCTGATTTCATGGTTGTGAGACAGAGCCCTGTGTGGACTTCCATGCTAAGCACGGAGTCTGCTTGGGATTCTCCCTCTCTCTCCCTCTGTTCCTCCCCACTGTGAACTCTTTCTCCCTAAAATAAATAAGGAAATCTTTTTTTTTAAAAAAAGGTACAAACTAGGACGCCTGGGTGGCTCAGTGGTTGAGCATCTGCTTTCAGCTCAGGTTATTACCCCAGGGTCCTGAGATCGAGTCCCGCTCAGGCTCCCCACAGGAAGCCTGCTTCTCCCTCTGCCTATGTCTCTGCCTCTTGTATCTCTCATGAATAAATAAATAAAATATTTTTTAAAAAGATACAAACTCCCAGGTATAAAGAAAGAGAGGGAAAGATAGAGAAAGGGAGAGAGAGAGGGAAAGAGGAAGGAAGAGTAGGAAGGAAGGAGGAAAGAGGAAGATTCCAAGTGGCTGGAAAATGTGGAAAAAGCATAAACCATGAAATTAAGCAGTCCTATATCTGAATCTATATCTCATAGAAGGAAGGAAGGAAGGAAGGAAGGAAGGAAGGAAGGAAGGAAGGAACTAAAGGGGAATGCCTAGTTTTTTGTGTGAGTTATTTTTGGAAATGAGGAAGCCATCTTAGCAAATATTAGAGAAGGAGGGAATCAGAAGTTTAATTTTCAGTTTTTGATGCTAAGTTTTAGATGTCCATTATACATCCAAGAGGAAACATGAAGTAGGCAATGGATATTTAGGTCTGGAGTTCAGGAGTGAAGCCCATGTCCAGCCTAGAGTTGTAAATATGAGATAAGATCACCTAGGGAGTGACTGTCAAGGAAGAAGAGGGGGGATCTGAGTACCAAGAGCTTGGGAGACAAAGACAGCTATTGCCCAGATTTCCCTTCAGTGAAAGACTTGTGACCTGACCCCACTGTAGGGAGGGTAGTCAGCAGGAAACCTCAGCTGTTAGCTCCTTCAGGAGGTTCCTCAGCAGAGAGAGCCACTTCAGCCCAAGTCTCATGCTTTCTCAGGCAGCCTAAATCCATGAAAGCTCAACCATTTTTGTCCAATTGTAGGACAACTCCAACTAGTAATATTTATTCTAGGCACCCCACTGGGTAGACCACAGCTTTGTTGGGCCTGCATTGAAGTTCAACTCTCTGTGCCCATTTCTGCTTTCTCTTCCTTCCTTTCATAGATATTGATCTCAATGATACATCTTAACACACTAAACTCAGTATCTGTCTCCAGAAAACTAAACCTAGAACAGAAAAACAAAGAGAGGCCAGATAAGAGAGGCTTTTGAAGCAGGAGAATAACCAAGAAAAAGTAGTAGCTTAGAAGCCAGGAAAATTCAATTGATTTTTCTATGAAGCTGACTGTATCAGAGATCTCTGGGTGTCCCTCAATATCTGTTCTTCTTTCTCCATTTTGCAACTCCCAGCTTTCAGATGGGCACAGGGCTGTCCAAAATAAAATTTCAGCATTGCCCTTAAAGCTAGGTGTGATGATGTGATTAAGTTCTGGCCAATGATATGTCACAGACACGTGGCTGCTTCAGGGAAACTTCCTCATTAAACAGACAAAAAACAGACCAACTGAGCAAAATCTTTGCCCTTCCCTGTCCCTTCCTTCCTGTTGCTTGGCCTCTGTGCGGGATGGCTACAATTCCATTCTGGACAGAGACAAAAAGGGCCATATTTAGGAATGGCAGAACAGAAGGTGGCAGTCAGTCGAGGATCCAGTGATAGCAGAACCTCTACACCCAACTCTGCAACGCTTCCATCCAGACCTTTTATAAGAGCAAAAATTAATTATTTTTTTGAATCTCTTTCACTTTTGGGCTAACCTAATCCTAAACAATATTCCTACCCTAATCCTTCTCTATCCCTTCACCCACCAGGTTGACCACTCTCGCTTTCTGGCCCTGCTGCTTTGTTCATGCCGCTGTCACAGCACTTTCCATAATACTCTTATTATGATTTAGGTGTTTTAGTAGATGATCTATGTTTATTGAAATCTATAAATGGATTTCAATCTGTTGATTTGGATCTTTATTCTCTTATGTATTATTGTAATTTTAAATTATCTTATCCTTCCAATTAGATTTCATAGACTTTAAATGCAGGGACCTCTTCTTATCCATCTTTGTAAAATTTCCATTTGATTCTTCTTTATATTTTCTATTTCTTTGCTGAGAATTTCCATCTGTAGATTTGTTTCAAGAGTGTTTACCCTTACTTCTTACAGCATTTTTATAATAGCTGTTTTAAATACTCTATCATCAGATTCTAATTATATGTCATTTTGGTATTGGCATCTAATGACAATATTTTCCCACCTGAGTTGAGACTTTACTGGTTCTTTCAATGCTGAGTAACTTTAGATTGTGTCCTGGGCACTTTGAATATTATAAAGCCTGGTATCTTATTGAAATCTTAGGGAAGACATTGATATTTTTGTTTTAGCAGGTAATTGACCTGGTCAGGTTCAGGCTACAAATTTTGACCACATTTCTGGGTTTGAGGCTACCTTCAGTTCAGACAAGGGAATATTGGAGGGTAAAATTGGAAAGTCCCTGCCAGTTCAGTCGTACTTCAAAATCTGAATTTCTTTCTAATAGATCTTCTACTCCTTGCTTTTTCAAAGTGCTAAAATACCTGTTGCGTTCTATCTAGATTTTATAGTTATATTCAGTGGGTGAAACGAAGGGAATTGTGTTTACTATCTTACCCAGGACAGAACCTTACTAAGTCACTTAAAAAAATATGTGTCCTCGATTTCTACAGAGGTTAAATACAAGAAGTTATAATAAGAATGTTTCTGAGAACAGTTCTGAGTTTCCAGTAAAGTCCCTAAGATGTATCCTGACCCTTAATAGGGTTTATAGGGTTTTAGATGCTCTGTACAATACATACATATATACATATGTACATACTGAATTAATTAAGTGCTCTGTACAAAGTGGCTGGGAAATGTGGAAAAAGCATAAACCATGAAATTAAGCAGTCCTATATCTGAATCTATATCTCATAAAATGAAAAATAGATTAATATAATGCTCACTGAGGTGATTAAGTCATATCATGTATGTAAATTCCCCTGCATAGATAAAATAAAATAATAAACACTAATTCTACTTCCTTTTGGAATTTAGTATCAAGAAAAGATTGCCTAAAGAAATTTTGGTCATGTGGTAAGAATTATATAACTGGCCTTTTCCTTTATTCTTTAGCTGATAGGAGACTCAGAGCTAAGTGTAATAAGCAATCAGTATGTTCATTTGTGGGTTAGTATATTCAATGTACAATAACATGGCATTTTATTTTTCATTTTTTATTGCAATAGCCAAGTTGTATATGTGACTTTTATGGTAAAATATATTAAGCTTTTTGGATGTAGATAAAACATAGCCATAAAAAAGCTAGTGTGGGACGCCTGGGTGGCGCAGCGCTTTAGCGCCTGCCTTTGGCCCAGGGCGTGATCCTAGAGTCCTGGTATCAAGTCCCACATTGGGCTCCCAGTGTGGAGCCTGCTTCTCCCTCTGCCTATGTCTCTGCCTCTTTCTCTCTCTGTGTCTGTCATAAATAAATAAATAAAATCTTAAAAAAAAAAAAAAAAAGCTGGTGTATACTGTTCCTTGCCCTTTTTTTTTTTTTAATATCTTATTTATTTATTCATGACAGACACAGAGGCAGAGACACAGGCAGAGGGAGAAGCAGGTTCTATGCTGGGAACCCAACGTGGGACTCGATCCCGAGTCTCCAGGACCACACCCTGCGCCAAAGGCAGGCGCTAAACCCCTGGGCCACTGGGACTGCCCTGTTCCTTGCCTTTTAACTTACATGTATGACGAAATGTTTTATATCCCTTAATTGAAAGTTTGCAGTTGTTTCCTTATAAAATAAATCACTTTGAATTAAAATATATTTTAGAGGGATCCCTGGGTGGCGCAGCGGTTTGGCGCCTGCCTTTGGCCCAGGGCGCGATCCTGGAGACCCAGGATCGAATCCCACGTCGGGCTCCCAGTGCATGGAGCCTGCTTCTCCCTCTGCCTATGTCTCTGCCTCTCTCTCTCTCTGTGACTATCATAAATAATAAATAAAAATTTAAAAAAACAAATAAATAAAATATATTTTAGAGTCATGAACACTTCGTCACAGAATAATCACATCTTGTAACCGAAATTCATGTCTTACCATTAGACCTATTGTTTTAGATCTCAAAACTGGCATTGTTCCTATATATGACCCATTTTTAAAACATTTCATATAAGATACTGATAACATGTGAAGGGTACTTTTCTAACCAAATAAGATAATGTGATAAGATGCAGTTGAATAATCTTCTTTCAAATGTCATTAGCATATTCATCACAGTTAACAGTATGCCTTTCTTTGTTAAACACTGTAGGAATTGGTTTATCATCTAAAGACATTCACAGTAAGCACATGTTGTAATAAATGACTCTCATTTAAAATGGGTTTGGTTAGATTCTGAAACAGTGGAGTATCTCATGCTTCTAATGAAAGCTTTTTCTTTTTTCTTTCAGATTTTCCTTAGAAGGAACCATTTTTAAACAGTGTTTTCTAATTTCAGGCCCAGTGTCTCCAGCTTGATCTATGCCAATATGTTCTTAAAAGAGTTGTATGATTATGTTGTGAGGCCAGATGTTTAAACAGTCTTGTTTTTAATTTGTACGCTCACCTTTCACAAGGCAATACAACTTCCTAATTACTGATCAAGGGCTCTTTCTGCATGCTTAGAATTTCCCTAGTAATTCAGTTCATGGCAGTGCAGCAGTATGCTTATACATCTACCTTACTGAATTTGAGACAAAACTTTGCCTTTTAAAATGAGTTGGTCATGGGGTGCACCTGGCTGGCTCAGTGGTTGAGTGTCTGCCTTTGGCTCAGGTCGTGATCCCCGGGTCCTGGGATCCAGTCCCACATTAGGCTCCCCACAGGGAACCTGCTCCCTCTGCCTATGTCTCTGTCTCTCTCTCTGTGTCTCTCATGAATAAATAAATAAAATATTTAAAAAATAAAATGAGTTGGCCATTTAAACAAAACAAACAAAACAAAACAGATTCATAAATACAGAAAACAAACTGGTGATTGTGAGAGGGGAGCGTTGTGGTGGGTGAGTGAAAGAGGTGAAGGAAGTTAAGATGTACAAAAGAAATAAATGAGTAAGTGAATGGATGAATGGATGGATAGGTTGGCCAGCTTCAACCTGCTCAGATCTCTTTTGGACTTAAATGTGCTTGTAATTTGCCACATCAAGTAAAATAGGATCAAAACCTTTCCTATGCCACAGAGAATTCTTGAAATTCAGTTAGGATCCTATGACAGCTCATTGATTTATTGCAGATGTCAGGGATCTACTTGTTTTCTTTTTATGTTTTCTTACTCTTGTTTGGCTGAAAAATACAAATACTCTTCAACTTTAGGCAAAGATGGGTGACTATAGCTGGGAATTAGAAAAGCTAAATTAAACATTCCTCAAATTAATATCACAATTTTAAGATGGAAAACAATGCAAAAGAAGCAGGGACAGTTCACACAATAGGGGGATTTACTAAGTAAATAAACATGTGATTGTTTTAAATTGTTCAACAGAAGAATAGACTGAAGAATAATCACAGTTAGTAGAAATAAGGGGGTTACAGAACTCACACCTCAATCCAGCATCACCATTGGTCTCGTGGGCCATCCAGTCACACTGGGTTTGCATGCAGTTCCCCAGACCTGACAGATTGCCTTCCAGAAGAACCTTCTCACCAGCTACTCTTTCTCTCCTCTTCTTCAAGTCTCAGCTTAAACATTACCTCGTGACCCCTGTGACTAGATTGGATGTTGTTTGCTTTAGGCATTTCTAGTTGGCCAGTAAAACAATGGTGGGAGGTAGGCAGGCTATTTATTAACCTCATTTGAGCGAGAAGAGGACACTGAGGCCCAGAGCAATCCAATGATTTACCCAGGATCACACAACTACTACAGTGACAGGACTCCATGAAACATCTTCTGCTGCTTCTACAGCAAGTCTTTGAAATTAGCCAAATGGCCCTTCTCATTAATAGTGCTTCATAATAAGGTCCTAGAAACTTCTAAAAACAAACTAATCTAAGGGGATTATCATAGTTTGAATCACCAGTTTATATCTGGGTTAGGAGCAAAATAATGGTATCATAACTATGTAACTGAAATATAAGTTTTTCAGAGTAGAGATAAGAGGAAGAGATTTCAAAGTAACAGCTTCATATGTATTTAAAGTGATGATGTTTAAAAGCACAGGAAACTGAGTTATATATGTTGGAATGTAATTCTGGAGTTAGGATGAGGGAAGAATGCACTCTACATAATATTGGTCAAAATGCGAGCAGAGAAATATATCCTGCTTTATGTTTCACAACGTTAGGAAAAAGCAGAGAACTTTAGTGGGGTCAAGGTATTTTACAAAGCTAACTAAATATTACTAGAAATACCTGAAATTTGGAAATACACAGAAGAAATGCCAGGTGTTCTTGTAGTGTGGAGCTAGGCTTGACTTTCTCTTTACAGGTTTATCTTATAACTTTGCAGGGGCAGAAATTAACTTGTAGATCGATTATGGATACGATCAAATCTTATTATTCCCAGTAGTGATATTCTGTAAAGTTGCCATTAACTATATATAATATAGTTAATTTATTAGCATTAAACTCTTGGCCAACATCACCATAACTCACGTCTGAATCAAACTTACCTAACACATACATAAGGCATATCATAGCTTTCTTGCATGAGAAGCACTCAACAGCACTTCAGCACTATGCTTGAAGACCATTGTAAACAGAAAAGTCACCAACAAAAAAACCCACAAAAATGAAAAAAATGGCACTAAATAGGCCACAAAAGGACACTTATTCACAATGTGAGAGCTGAAACAAGAAAGCAGAGTGTCTGTCACTTTGCTTGACCTCAGCTGAGAATGTGCATGTCAGACAACTCACATTTTTTTGCTGCTCTGTGCATGTCCTTGAATGACCATGAAAGCATTGTGAGTATTGATTTTGGAAATCCAAATAAATTTTAATGAGTAGGCGAATTTGCAGATATGGAATCTGCAAATAATGAAGATTGACTTTTTGTCTTGTAGAGAGGAGAATAATTTCTATCCAATAGAACAGAACCCTATAGATTATGGTATGCGGACCCGCGGGAGTCAATTTTATACTTAAGGCAAAAATCAGGTCAATTGCCAATATAAATCTAGTTTCTCAATTGCTTTCGAACTGGATTTAGTAACCTACCGGTTCCCTAACTAGTTAACAAGTTAAATAGGGGCACCTGGGCGGCTTAGTCTGTTTAGCAACCCACTCTTGGTTTGGGCTCAGGTCATGATCCTATGGGTCCTGAGATACAGCCCCGCACAGGGCTCTGAGCTCAGTGGGGAATCTGCTTGATGATTCTCTTCCTCTGCCCCTCCCACTACCCGTACATTCTCTCTCTCTCTCTCTCTCTCTCTCTCTCTCAAATAAATAAATCTTTTAAAAATGAAGTTAAATAAAGATTTTTGACATGGGTTCATTTTCTTCTTTATCTGAGTCTTTTTTTTTTTTTTTTTTTTTACAATTTGGAAATTGTACTATACCAATTTTCAGAAACTAAGACATTGAGAAAATATGCTCTTAACTACTAAACGAGGAGATTGAACTATAAGAGTTCTAAGGTCCTTACTTTCAGGTCTAAATGCTGCAATTTTAAGGGACTAAACAGCTTTGAGAAGGAACAGGTGAGGAATAATTCAGAACTACTTAAACCAGGGACACCTGTGTGGCTCAGATCTGTCTTTGGCTTGGGGCCTTATCCTGGAGTCCTGGGATCAAGTCCCACATTGGGCTTCCTGCATGGAGCCTGCTTCTCCCTCTGCCTATGTGTCTGCCTCTCTCTCTCTCTCCGCCCCCCGTGTGTGTCTTTTGTGAATAAATAAATAAAATATTTTAAAAATAAAAACCTATTTAAACCATATTGATTGCAATAAGATTTGTTAAATATTTTCACTTTAGTCAACATTTTCTAACCCCAATCTTTTTTTTTTTTTTTAAGATTATTTATTTATTTATTCATGAGAGACACACAGAGAGAGAGACGCAGAGGGAAAAGCAGGCTCCATGCAGGGAGCCTGACGTGGGACTCAGTCCTGGGTCTCCAGGATCACACCTTGGGCTGAAGGCGATGCTAAACCGCTGAGCCACCCGGGCTGCCCTCTAACCCCAATCTTGAGGAGGACACCCTCAGAAAAGAAAATAATTCTCTTCAAATCAAAATGGAAATAAGCCATCTAATCTACAGAGAGTAGGAAAAGGTAAGTTAAACCATTGTCTGGTAAAAGGTAACACTTTTTCAATCTTCATAATAGAGGTTATATTTGGTAGCATGTGAAACAATAGTCTGCTTGTCATAGGTTTTCTGCCATTTGTGATTTTAATGATTACTTCATCATATAAATCTACTATATAGTTCTCCACTGAATTAATGAAGGAAAGTGAAATGACGTTGATTGTTTCTTTTAGCTTTAATTACTAGCAGCTTAGAGTGAAATTTGAAGCTCAACTCTAACAACTATATAGTCTTCAAGACCTCTACCTTTTTGAGCCTTTTCCTCTTCCTAATCTTACTGAAAATTTATATAACTCTCTTAAAAATCGACTAACATAAATGTATTTGCAATGTAGCATAACATTTATTAATTATAAAATTACTACTATTTATTTATAATTTTCTCAATCCTGACTTTTTAACTCCTATTTCTATTTTGCTCTTTCATTTTGCATGTGTTTTGTTGTTAGCCATGTAATTCTGAAATTAGAAGGGAAAACATCTTTTTTGTGGAAGGAGGCAGAATGTACACAGAAAAATAAATAAATAAATAAATAAAGGAAGATGTTAAATTGTCTTTTGGAGAGAAAGAAAAGGAGCCATTGTTTTCCTGCAGGCGGCTATCTATAACTTCTTCTATATGTCGGCATCATGGTTTTGTTATCATGAACCAGAGGCGGCCTTAATAGATAACTGGCTCATGGGAGGCCTGGTGGCTGAGTTGGTTAAACGTCAACTCTTGATTTCAGCTCAGGTCATGATCTCGGGGTGGTGAGATCCAGCCCGGCATTGGGCTCCATGCTGAATGTGGAGCCTGCTTCCCCCGCTCCTTCCTTGTACCCTCACTCACACTCTCACTCTCTCTCGAAAAAAAGAAAAAAGAAATCACAGGTTCACTAGCTGATTATCTCTAGAAAAAGAGCTTCACACCAATAATTTCTTATACTTGACATGATAAAGAATAGGAATCATAAAAAGGCTCACCATTTTTTAGGGGGAGGAAGGTAAGATGCTCTATTTCTCAGGACTGACTTCATACACTGAGGCCAGGAAAGTCAAATTCCAGCCTATGCTTTCTACCTGTTGGGTGTTATCCACACCAACCCCCTTCCTCAAAAATAAGGGTCCTGAAAAGAGTCAGAACAAGGCCAAAATTATTAATAAGTATCAAACAATAGGAATAATTAATGTCTTAGTAGAGAGAGAAAACCGCAGCCTGAATGTCTCAGGCTGGGTTCTTTGGTGGGAGTAGGGATTATGAAGAGATGAAATAGAAAGAGAATTATGTCTTTTAAAAATATTTTCATATTTCAAAAGTGATATATACTTATTTTTAGAAATTTTTGCGGGGCACCTGGTAGCTCAGTCAGTTGAGCATCTGCCTTTGGCTCAGGTCGTAATCAGGGGTCCTGGGATCAAATCCCACATTGGGCTCCCTGCTCAGCAGGAAATCTTCTCCCTCTGACTCTCTGCCTTTCCCTTCCACTTGTGCACTGTCTCCCAATAAATAAATAAAATATTAAAAAAAGAAGATTTTGAAAAGTTTAGAAAAGTACACAGAAGAGAAAAAATGATTACTGGTCACAGTACCAGTCAAGAGAACCTATACTAACATTTTACTCTCTGTCCTTCTAGTCTTCTGATCTGTGTTTATTTATATACATAATCCCTCTCTGAGGATCTATGGCTTTACAAAAAGATCATTTAAAGAGGGAACCATAATTTTACAGTAAATGATAAATAGATGTTTGGCTGAAACTTGATCCTTTAAAGAAACAGCTTATGAAAGTAAGTTCACTTTATCTTATTTTGAACAAAACTTATGTTGTGATTGAAACTGTGCATGAAGTCTTAGAATGAACTGAGCCTTAACTTGGTTTTGGAGTAATCAATGAAACAAAATATTCTCAATACTTGTAGCATGATTAACAAGATGACTCATTAATTCATTAATTAAAGCATTCTTTTTATTTTATTTTTTATTATTTATTTATTTTTTATTGGTGTTCAATTTAAAGCATTCTTTTTAAAATGTCCATTGTGTTATGATTCTCATTTCTTTTCTTTAACAAACTTACTCTTCTTAAACGTTGTCAGATCCTCATTATCATTAACATTGGTTATGTTTGAAAAATTAGAGGGGAAAGTAATAATCTTTATTTCTCAGGACTAGTTTCACAAAAACAGGCCTCATGGAATTCAGGCATTTCTACCATGATTTACAACTTCAGTTTTTAAACAGTTTGCATTGTATTCCCATTATTTTAGCAGATGGTTCCTATATCTAAAAATCAGGTAGAAATGACAGACCAAGTTGTAGAGGCCATGGACAAGGCAAGGCCATAGCATTAACTATGTGAGAGTTCGAGCAGTCATTTCATTAGCGAATATTTTCATGTAATAATAGATTTTGCTTCTTTATACAGTATCTTATCTGTTTGGCCATGGATAATAAACACAAACGCTTCTGTAGTTGATGACAGTTCAAGTAGTGAGTGGGGATGTGCATGCTATGAAATAAGAGCTATGCAGGAGGCAAATTGTTTCCCAGGCTCCTCCTAGAGGAAGTGGAGACCTTGAGAATGACTGGTCTATGATGGAAAGAAAGAAAAATAAAGACAGTGAGAGTGAAAGAGAGACAGCATGTGAAAAGGTGCTCAGAGCTATGGACCCGAAAATCGTTATTGCTGTTATTACAGGATAACAGGATATCTGGGTTCAGCTACCAGATGTATCCAGTACCTTTAAGTGAGTCATTTCCATAGGGGACCCCTATTATTCTTTTGTGAAATGAAGAGTTGGGCTACATAATCCTTAGGATTTCTTATTGTGCCAAATTCTGTAATTCTATGACCTAAGAATATGCAGTATTTCTAAGGGATGCTAGAGCACGTCAGAACATTTGAAAACTATAATAATCTTGATACTTTCTATTTAAGAAGAGATTGTAACTGGGTTTTTTTTCTAGTGTGTACTCATACATTTGGCATTTAACTGTTTCTTCTACTTTTAATTGAACTGATTAACTCACAAGATGCCTTTATGTGGATTAGGAAAATGCTCCTCCATTAGCTTGGCAAAAATGACAGGAATTTTTTTGCAACATAGGCACTCCTTCCATCAGATAGCCAAAGCTAAATTATCTCTGTTTCGGGCTCTTGACCTGGAAAGCTGTGGCCCTATGGTCAATAATCTCATTTGATTTTCTCCCAAGTAACTTCTCAGCATCTACATGAAGTGAACATAAAAAGATTAAAAAGTCTGAGTAGTTATGTGACACAAACACAAGTCTTAGACCAGAAATCGGGCCAGCTAGGCACTTGGACATGTGTGTTGAGAGAACTCCAGCCATCTAAAAACAAGTTGACACCAGAGATTGTATAGAATCATTTGCTAGAATCTAAAACTGAAGTGTTGGGGATCCCCGGGTGGCTCAGCAATTTAGCGCCTGCCTTTGGCCCAGAGCATGATTCTGGAGTCCGGGATCAAGTCCCGTGTCGGGCTCCCTGCATGGAGCCTGCTTCTCCCTCTGCCTGTGTCTCTACCTTTCTCTCTCTCTCTCTGTGTGTGTGTGTGTGTGTCTCTCATGAATAAATAAATAAAATCTTAAAAAATAAAATATAAAATTGAAGTGTATCTTGATGTCTCATAAATTGACAGTATCATGGTACATATCCAACTTTATAATAGTTTTAAAGATTTCTTTATTCCTAGAAACATACAAACTACCAAGACCAAATCATGAAGAAATAGAAATTTTGAACAGATTGATTACTAATAAGTAGATTGAATCAATAATCAAACACCTCCCCCCAAAAACGTCCAGGATCATGGGGCTTCACTGGTGAATTTTACCAAACATTTAAAGAATTAATACAATCCTTCTCAAACTCTTTAAAAAAAAATTGTATCCTGAATTATGTGAGTAAGATGGTTAGGAATCTCAAAGAATGTAAGTTAGCTGCTTATGATTTCTGCAACAGAAACAATACCTCTTGAGTGCCTGCTAAGGACCAGGCAGATAAATTGAGGAATGGGAAGTTGTCCAGAAGGATGCCTGGGTGGCTACCCTGGATGATTCAGTGCTTGAGCATCTGCCTTTGGCTCAGCTCATGATCCCAGAGTCCTGGGATCAAGTCCTGCATCAGGCTCCCCACTGGAAGCCTGCTTCTTCCTCTGCCTGTGTCTCTCTCTCTGTGTGTCTCTCATGAATAAATAAATAAAATCTTTTAAAAAAATGTTGCCCAGAGCCACACAGCTCATAAGTGGCACAACCACGATTTAAATCTAGGCAATGTGACTCCAGAGTGACACCTCTGTACTGTGGTGCTTTTACCATCAGCAATTTGGCAAGAGAAACAGTCAGGTTTTGTCTTTTTGTTTTGTTTTAATCTCATAATCAAGCAGATATCATTGAAGAGTATTATTTTTTCAATTCTCAATGTTTTAAGTTTATGTTGAAACCTCAGCACATTAAAAACAACAGAGAAATTTATATCAATCAAGAGGCTCTTTTCCGCCCTCTTTCTCCTCACCCTTTCATCAGCTATGCTGAGCAGAGGATGTACCAGTACCTGGTCATTCTGTACAAAGGCAGACACTCCTTGCAAGATGCACTCTTGAACTGAAACTGCAACTAAGTGGTTACATTACGCTTTCATATGGTAAAACAAAGCATACAATATAACAGGCTGAGATTTCCTTTCAAGCATCTGACTCACTGGCAATGGTGGGTAATTAGGAAAAAAAATTATTGCCCTGTTTTCAAAATACAGAAACCAAAGGGACTGGATTTGCCTTTACAACTTACAACACTGCTGCTCAGCATGAATCTCACTCATACTGTTAGAATAAAGAAATTAAATCCCCCAGATAATTCATGTTTAAAAGTTGCATCAAGAAGAAATTGGGTGAAGGGCACAACGGATCTCTCTGTATTATCTTTGCAACTTCCTATAAATCTATAATTACTCCAAAATAAATTTTTAAAAGTTCCTTCAGTATGGGAAATGGACTTTTAACCTTGGAAAATTGCTGTTACATTGTTGAATTTAGCAGAAGAATAAGGAGAGGGATGTCTGCATTCAGACCTTTGTCATTTTCAGTAAGTATATTTGTGTCTGTCCATGGAGGGTCCCTTCTTCAAATGAGAGGCAGCACATAGAAAAAAGCAATAGAATATTCCATCAAAAAAATACTCCTTCCTTTTCCAACTCAAAGCTTGAAATCAGAAGCAGATTTCAAGGAGTACCAACTATATATTTTGTTTTTATTTAAAAATTTCCCCTAATGATAGAAATAATACATGTTCATTACAAAAATATGGCAAATATTGAAAGTCATAAATAAATTGATTAAAATTTCCCACAACTTAAAAATGGACAGTAATTACTACTGATATTTTGATTTTTTTTTCATGTAAATAGTTCTGTATAAAATTTGGGTCATTCTCCATTTTTATTTGGTGAGTTTACCTTTACATTTGGCATATTATGAACTTTTCCCGAATCAAAAATAAGTATTTTTATTGGCTGCATATTATGCTACTATGTGGCTAAATCATAATCTAGTTTATCATTTATTATATTGAATATTTATTTATAATTTCTCACTAATATAAATAGCATATAAAATTTTTTACTCATCAATCTTTCTGTGCATCTTTGTGCATTTTACATAAATTCTTAGAATTGGTATCAACAGGTCAAAGAGTTTAGTGTTCTTAAACATATTGCCAAATTCTCCTACAGAAAGGCTATAGTAACAAATACCTACATGAACTTGAAATTCTGCTAGCAATGGCCTCTCCCTTTGACCTCCTCAAAGTTTATTTTACCTGTCCAATCCACAGCTTTTTCATATGGGACTAATACCAATTCACCCTAAATAAAAGTCAGCTATAGTGACCAGGAAAGAACTTTTAATTATAGGCTGACATTCCTCATCCTCAGTACAGTGCAAGTGGGAAATATGCCATCATTTCCAGAACCTTCTTACAACCATATCACATTAGTATGTTTTTGCATTTTTCAAACCCCATGTTAGTCCAAATTATTACTGGATACTAAAGAATCTCAAATGATGAAGACTGAGGTGGAAAGAGAGAAGGAAAAATGATTTCCTAATGTTAAGGATCTTAGAATCCTCAGGGAAAGGACTTTATTGATCAATGCTTCTCAAATTTTAACGTACTTGTGAAATACCTGGGATCATTTTCTTAACTGAGGTATAGGTGACATATATATTTTTTTAAGATTTTACTTATTTATTCATGATAGTCACACAGAGAGAGACAGAGAGGCAGAGACACAGGCAGAGGGAGAAGCAGGCTCCATGCAGGGAGCCCGACGTGGGATTTGATCCCGGGTCTCCAGGATCGCACCCCGGGCCAAAGGCAGGCGCCAAACCACTGCGCCCCCCAGGGTTCCCTAGGTGACATACATTAAATTAGATGTATAACATAGTGATTCAATATTTGTATATATTGTGAAATGATCACCACAATAAGTTTAGTTACCATCCATCACCATACACAGAAATTTTTTCTTGTGATGAGAACTTTTAAGATCTAGTCTCTTAGCAACCTTCAAATATGCAACATAGTATTATTGGCTATAGTTGCCATACTGTACATTGCATCTGCATGATTTATTTATTTTATAACTGGAAGTTTGTATTATCTCACCCATTTCGCCAGCCCCCTCTTCCCTGTTTCTGCCAATTTGCTCTATTTACGGGCTTGGTTTGTTTGCTTGTCTTTGAAGGTTCTACATATAAGTGAGATTATAAAGTATTTGTCTTTCTCTATCTGACTTCTTTCATTTAGCATAAGGTCCTCAAGTTCCATTCATGTTGTTGCAAATGGTGAGATGTGAGATCTCACTCTTTTTTATGGCTAAATAATATTGCAATGTATATATATGCACCATATCTTCTTTATCTGTTCATCTACTGATGGACACTTAGGTTGTTTCCGTATCTTGGCTACTGTAAATAATGCTGCAGTAAACATGGCAGTGCATGTATCTTTTTGAGTTAGTGTTTTCATTTTCTTCCAATAAATACTGAGAAATGGAATTGCTGGTATTTCTATTTTTAATTTTTTGAGAAACTTACTTAGTGTTTTCCATTGTGGCTGTACCAATTTACATTCTTACTGACAGCACACAAGTGTTTCCTTTTCTTTCATATCTTTGCCAACATTTATTATTTCTTGTCTTTTTGATAGTAGTCATTCTAACAGATGCAAGGTGATTTCTTGTGGTTTTGATTTGCATTTCCCCGATGATTAGTGATGTGGAGCACATTTTCATATACCTATTGGCCATTTGGACATCTTCTATGGAAAAGTGTATATTTCGATCTGCTGCCCATGTTTCAATCAGATAGTTTGGAGTATTTTTCCTATTGTGTTATATGATTTCTTTATGTATTTTGTATACTAATCCTTATCAGATATATGATTTGCAAATATTTTATCCTATTCAGTAAGTTACCTTTTCATTTTGTGGATGATTTCCTAGGTATCTTTAAACAATTTTTTTGTAATATTTTCTTTTTTAAAAAAGATTTTATTTTTAGGTAATCTCTACACCCAGTGTGGGGTTCAAACTCATGACCCTGAGATCAAGAGTTGGGATAGTCATTTGGGTCTCTAATTTTGACCTGAGGAAATACAAACTTGGTCTTGTGCTTGGAGAAGCATAAAAAACTATTTTGTAGAAGGAATAAAAACAAATAGAAAGAGAAAAACCAGACAGATAGAGAAAGAATACTACCAATTTTCAGCTTCTGGTTTCTTCCTGAGGTAGTAGTATTTCTGCCTTTTGGTTCTGACTGAGCCAGTCAGATACCCCTTCTAGGTATCCTTCTAAAATGTAGATCCTATATTGTAGGTTTAGGGGACAAGGACTACAACCCTGAATGTGTAACAAACTCCATGGACCACTCTGAGTACAAAGTTATTTGGCTATTAAATATTTGGGGCACCTGGGTGGCTCAGTCAGTTAAGCGACTGACTCTTGGTTTTGGCTCAGGTTATGATCTTAGGGGCCTGGGATCCAGTCCCACATTAGGCTTGGCATTCAGCATGGAGTCTGCTTGAGATTCTTTCCCCCTTCTTCACTTTCTGCCCTGCTCCTGCCCTGCCCCCTCACACTCTCTCTCTCTTAAATAAATAAAATCTTAAAACAAAAAAAGATCATATGTTTGGGTATCAATTATTTAAGTTTATAGTAACCACGTGACAAATGGC
Organism: Canis lupus dingo; assembly: GCF_003254725.2. Taxonomy (NCBI): domain Eukaryota; kingdom Metazoa; phylum Chordata; class Mammalia; order Carnivora; family Canidae; genus Canis; species Canis lupus. The sequence goes on along the minus strand of NC_064276.1, from coordinate 12,888,560 downwards.
TACGGTTATTTTCATTGTTATTACTAATGGGCACATTAATTCTTTCCCTCTCCTGCAGAAGCAATGGCAAATTTATTTTAGGAAATTGTCCTTGAAAAATATGAAAAATTTCCTCTGTTTAGAAGAGTAATATCCCACCATATGCTGGATGGCATTGTTTCTTTTCACTGTCTTATTTCCAAAAGACAGCACAGGATGGACAGATTCAGAAAGAAGTGAGCTTGGCTTCTATTTGATTTCCAGGGATGTCATTGTTTTGAATGACTACAGGCATTGCTCCCGGACTCTGTGAATGTACTATCCACTAATAAAACTCCTTCAAGAAATTAAAAAAAAAAAAAAAAAGATCTGTTCTTCCATTCAGTTAAATACCATTAACTCGTCATTTTTCTGCAAACCTTAGAATTTCAGTACAAGCTTTCTGTCTCTTTTCATTCATTGGTCTCTGTTTAATTCCATCTTTTTTTTTAATTTTTATTTATTTATGATAGTCACAGAGAGAGAGAGAGAGGCAGAGACACAGGCAGAGGGAGAAGCAGGCTCCATGCACCCGGAGCCCAATGTGGGATTCCATCCCGGGTCTCCAGGATCGCGCCCTGGGCCAAAGGCAGGCGCCAAACCGCTGCGCCACCCAGGGATCCCTGTTTAATTCCATCTTGATCTTTTTTTTTTTCAGTATTTACAAGTGGGATTGGGTTTGGTAGGAGTCTTCTTTTTATTTACAATAGTTCAATGTACAAGAGAGAGGAAGTGAATCAATTTCTTTTACATAGATTTGGGAGAAAAAAAAAAACTCAGAAAGGTACGAAACTCACACAGCTCATAAGTGAGAGGCACTATCTGAACTTAGTTTTCCAACCTCATACTTAAACTCATGTTCTTTCAAGCATGCCATGCTAAATCTCACATCAGAAAGATAAAAGAAACACACACAGATTATTATAATTTAAGCCAAAGTGAGTAGTAGTGATATAAGTACACAAGAGTGGTATAAACTGGGACGGACGCCTGGCTGGCTCAGCAGTTTAGAACCTGCTTTCAGCTCAGGGTGTGATCCTGGAGTCCCGGGATCGAGTCCCACATCGGACTCCCTGCGTGGAGCCTGCTTCTCCCTCTGGCTGTGTCTCTGCCTCTCTCTTTCTCTGCCTCTCATGAATAAATAAATAAAATCTTTAAAAGAAAAAAAAAAAAAAGAATGGTATAAACTGGAACACCTGGGTGGCTCAGTCAGTTTTAGTTGGGCATCTCCCCTCAGCTCAGGTCATGATCCCAGAATCCTGAGATCTAGCCCTATGTCAGGCTTCCTGCTCAGCGGGGAGCCTGCTTCTTCCTCTTTTTCTGCCTGCCTCTCCCCCCTGCTTGTGTGCTTTCTCTCTGTCAAATAATTAAATAATTAAATAAAATATTTTTAAAAAATGGTATAAACCAGGTCCTGCAAAGATCAGAAATAAGGGAATTTTTTTTTTTTTTCAATTGGTAAGATAAGGTGTGGCTTTGTGGATGGGCCTCTGTGTGAGGTGAGGTACTTCAGTTGGTGAGAAAGCACAAGAAAAATGGGAAATCCCAGGACCTTTTCTTAGAAGTAGGAAGAGCCCAGTTTCAATGGAAAATACCAAGGAGATAAGGTTACACATACCAGTGATGCAGGAGTGTATAGTTCAGTAAATAACTTGAAATTGTTATAGATTCTTATCCAAGAAGTTACTTAAGCAGAGCTAGACTTTAGGAAAATAAATTTGATAGTAGTATATTGGATAGATTGGGGCAGTAAAAGTCAGAAAACTCTTTTTGGTGCCATGAAGGATACAAAGATGGTTCAGACTTGGTTTATTATCCTTACAACTCTTCTTACACAATCACTTTTTACAGAATTACACAAATTTCAATAAGAGGCAGAATTTAATAATGGTATTGAAATATACAAAATGCCATGGTAATTGTAGGTTGAGGAAAAGAAGATCTGGGAAGCTATTATATTTTTAGTTGGTCTTGGATTTTTAGACAATCATTGTCAGTAAGGATTAAAAAAAAACTACTCAGATTTCATGGAAAACATTTCAATTGAGGACATTTAACTTCCTTGAAATTTATATTTCAGCTCACATGTGGACCCAACCAATTAGCACACCATCCCCAAACCAAGCAATTACTTCCAAATATTAATACTCAAAGTCCTTTTTAAAAATTATATATTGGGATCCCTGGGTGGCGCAGCGGTTTGGCGCCTGCCTTTGGCCCAGGGCACGATCCTGGAGACCCGGGATCGAATCCCACGTCGGGCTCCCGGTGCATGGAGCCTGCTTCTCCCTCTGCCTGTGTCTCTGCCTCTCTCTCTCTCTCTGTATGACTATCATAAATAAATAAAAATAAAAAAAATAAAAATAAAAATTATATATTAATTAGGTCTGCAAAAAGACAAAGTTAAGAGTTTGGTTTTTAACATAAAAAAAAAAAGAACAAATTTACAGAAAGTTTTATTTTAGAGCTACTGCTTTATCAACTAAACCAAGATTAAACAGTTACTCATTAGATGACAAAGTTCTTTTTTTCTCCTTAAATTCATTTCTGAGCTAATACAAATCTGACTCATTGTCCCCAAAGAAGAGGAACCTTCTTGCAGAGACTTGTGCGGCTGCCCCATGGTCATTCTCTACAGAAAATATACTTATTTTCAAGTAATGCTAATAATGTAAATACTAGTTAATTGAATTCTGGGTTTGATTGTAACTAAATTAGATTTTCTAAAAAATTGATAAGTTAGACTAGAATTTTCTTTGAAAAAAAATGAGATTTTAAAAAATGAGGCAATCAATCTTGTTACTTGAGAAGATGCAAATTCCAAAACAGTGACTCATTTGCAATGAGAAAGTCCATGAAATTCTCAGAAAGTAAGATGGAGCAGTATAAATATCCGTAATGAGCAATAATGTCACTTTGCAGCAAAGGTAGGATTAATGTCATTCTTATTCAAAGCTTTTAAGCTAGGAAATCTATCTGACAGAAGGGATAAGAGCTCAAGTTTATTTCAGTTAAAGCAAAACAGGAAGAGCAATAAGTAGCTAATCCTGATAAGGGAGGGCCAAAAAGGAGTAGCAAAGAAGTTGATGTTCCCAAATCAAAAGAATTTGTGAAGTCTCTGAGATTTGGGTAAGTGTTGGAACAAGTTGGATGAGGGTGGAGTGGTTAAATTCTCCACCTGCCAGGTTTTTATTTATGTGCTACAATTGAAAAGAAGAAAAACTTCTGAAGCATTCATTAGCAGAAGTTTTGCCCTGATTTATTTAGAAGGAAATAGAATATTCAAAATGAAAGCAGTTGCATTACTGCTTGAGGGTAGGCTCCTAAAAGCATGGACAGGAACATACCTAAGAATTAAGTCAGAAAATTCTGACTCCATATGTCAGTGCTGCCATTAATTGGATGTTTGATTGATATATAGGAGGGTCTCAGAGGCTGGGGTTTTGCAGGAGGGACATGTTTAGAAGCTATATTTGTATAATATCTGCATAAACCTTTTGTTTTAGATTGCACAGTTACTGGGGTAGCTTTAAGGGCTATTGGAGATGGGGTTGAGGGAGGGAGAAGAAGCATGCCCAAGCCTTCAGGACCTTCCGCAAGAGTCCACCCTCTCTGAGCCTCCTTTGCAGAATGAGAATAACAGTATTTCCTCACAAATCAGTCGTCATTAGTCAATGAGGTAAATAATGTGACGTGTTGCCTCCTGAATACTCACTAAATGTGTATAAACCTAAAAGATATCAAAGGAGAAATGATGGATTATGATATCTGTTCCAAAGACCATTGTTTCTATTAGGAAAAGTCTTCACCCTGCCTTGTTCCTAGAGCATTTTAGACATTTATTTTCAATATTCTGCTCCAGTTGTTGATTTGCCCCTGCAAGGTACTTTAAAGAAGAGAAAAGCAATTTTGTTTGAACCATCAATACCCTGCTAATATTTTGGCTTAAATCAAAGGGCTTGGCTTTCCCACACAGCACTTAAAATCAGGTGATGATATCACACCCATTAGTGCACTCAGCACAGGCCATGAGAACAGAAGCTGGCTTCTGTCCAGTAGTTTTCTCCCATGCTTGGTCCCTGAGGAGAGTGAATTGCTCCAGAAACCCTTATTAGCTACTGTCATTAGGATGGCAAAGTATTAGAGCAGCCCTCCTGCCCCTCCCTACATCACGTTATGAACTATAATGACACCAAAAAGACATGTAAGCTGTGAAGGTAGCTTCATGCTCATATGTGACCTCAGAGTGAAGGAAAAGTGTAAACGGTTCCAAGCCCTAGAACTTGTTTCTTACTTCCACCCCAACTTGACCACCTCACCTGTCAGGAGAAGACTCCAGCTCCTAGAAGCATTAATGTCAAATCAAGCTTTTTGTTAGCCTGATTCTATTCATCCCTTAAGAGCTATGAAGATACCTTTTCATCTGAATGAAAGTATTCATCATTGAATACTTACAAATGAGTGAATGACCTTTCCAGTGACCTCTCCTTAGCACTTTGATTCATTCCTTCATTCATTGATCAAGGAGATGTGCAGATGCTATGCTAAGACTAGGGATATCATGGTAAGATAGGAATCCTCCAGGGATGCCTGGGTGGCTCAGAGGTTGAGCATCTGCCTTCAGTTAAGGGTGTGATCTCGGGGTTCTGGGATCAAGTCCCACATCAGACTCCCTGCATGGAGCCTGCTTCTCCCTCTGCCTATGTCTCTGCCTCTCTCTCTGGGTGTGTCTCTCATGAATAAATAAGATCTTAAAAAAAAAAAAAAAAAGATAGGAATCCTCCAGGAACAAGATTTTGGCATAAAATAGTCATGCAATTGCAAACCTCTAGATCATACAAAAGAATATATTATGCTCCAGTTGGTGTAATTATGGGCATAATAATTATACAAGGAGGAAGCTATGTAAATGTAACTTGAACACATCATACACTTGACCTGAACTGAATTTCCTATCATTAACAATTTCACTTGATTTCCTTAGAATTTATATAGGCTGGTCGAAACATGATTTGGATACTCTGGTCCACTTAGGATAGTTAAGGAAGCTGGAATTAATAACTCCATTTTAAGCAGAGCAAGTTCAGAGTCATTCCCTCAATCTTAGAGATTTGTTCTAAAGAACAGGTTCATTAATGATTGTTGTTACAGATACTGAAAATGATGTTTGTACCATGAAATAAAAATGTTCAGAGCAAAACTTGATTTATATATCTCCTTTTTAAAATATTTTATTTATTTACTTGTCAGAGACAGAAAGAGCTCAGCAGAGGGAGAAGCAGACTACCTGCTGAGCAAGCAGCCCAATGCAGGGCGTGATCCCGGGACCCTAGGATCATGACCTATACCAAAGGCAGATGCTTAACCAACTGAGCTACTCGGGTACCCCCACTTATCTCCTTCTCATTTTTTTTTAACCTCCTAAGCAAAGTCTGAAGTCCAGGCAAAGTGACTTGGTATCAGACCAAAGCAACTGTTTCCAGTAGAAAATTATTAATGTTATTAAGTTATTCTTTCTCAGCTTCCAGTGCAAAGGGAAGTGACATAATTGTTGACAGCTATCAGAACTCTTCATACTTTATTGGAAAGTCACTTGAAAAATTACCATATCATTAAACTCAAATCTCAAAAATATTTCAAAAATCTCTCCGAGAACTTCTAAGACAGACATCATATCATTACTATATATTCACTCTTTGCCTTCTAATGTTCAGACATAGGTAAAAGGGGAGAATGGGTTTGGGGAAGGAAATGTCTTAAGGTGAATACAGCATCAGGAAGAGAGATTAACCACCAACCTTGTTTTTTCTCCCCTCTCCACGGGAGAGGTGCCCAATAGAATCACTTGGAAAGTTATTGGTCTCTATAAGCAAAGGAGCCCCATTCCCTAGCTGGATGCCTGCCCAGTCCTGGATTTGCTCATTTGCCCAAGAGGGTCCTCTAAGAGCCTGGGCAGACTGTGGAGAGAGACCGCATGGCATTGCATAGTGGTATTCCAGGCACAGAAAGGGCAGGACAGTTTTCTTACATTCTTGGTTCTTGAAAGATAACAGAAGGAAGAATGGAAAAGCCAGTTTGGGGAATAGCACTGAGCAAGATCAAAAAGCAAAGAACCTATTCTCTGAAGAGTAAAACTGCGGAGTGGACTGAACAATCGAGCAGAGTAGTAAAAATATGGGCTTGGAGAGGTAGTTTGGAGCCAAATAAGTAAGACCTTGCATGCCAGGGCAAGGAAGGTATATTCAGTTCAGTAAATAATTGGAAACCATTGCACGTTCTTTGAGCCAAAGGGATCTAATCAGTGCTCTGATTCAGGAAAATTAATTTGACAGAAATGCATGGAATGGAGCTGGGCAGGAAAAGGCAGGAAATAACATGCATATGTGATGCTGAAGAAGATACAAAAATAAAGCACTGCTATGAGATATTGCTACATAGTTATTTGAGTGGCAAAATTTTAAAAAATATAAACTGATAATATCAAGTGCTAGCAAGGACTCAAGAGCATCTGGAACTCCCATACATAGCTGGTAAGAATGAAGAATGAACCATCCACTTGGGAAAATGATTTTGCAATTTCTCATAAGGTTAAACATATACTAACCATATACCCAATAATCCCACTCATGGTTATCTACCCTAGAGAAATGAAAACATGTGTTAATATAAAAACCTGTACATGAGTGTTTATAGAAACTATTCATAATTATGAAATAAGCATTATGAATCCCTCAAGATGGAAAATGTCCTGAATATTCTTGAGTAGGTGAATGAATAAATAAACTGTCATAGCTTCATACCATGGAATGAACTCGGCAACAAGAAGGAACAGGGCATTATAGTGAATGAAAGAAGTCAGTCAGGCAGCCCCGGTGGACCAGCGGTTTAGCTGCCGCCTTCAGCCCAGGGTGTGATCCTGGAGACCTGGGATCCAGTTCCGCCATGGGCTCCCTGCATGGAGTCTGCTTCTCCCTCTGCCTGTGTCTCTGCCTCTCTCTCTCTGTCTCTTTCTCTCTCTGTGTCTGTCATGAATGAATAAATAAAATCTTAAAAAAAAAAGTCAGTCTTGAAAGTTTTCATACAGCATGACTCCATTCACATAATATTCTTGAGAAAACAAAACTATAGGGATGGAGGACAGATCAACGATTGCTGGGGGTTAGAGGAGGGAGGTGAGCTAGTAATAACAATAACGACAATAATAATAACGGGATAACATGAGGAGGTTTTTTGGGGGTGATGAAACTATTTTGTATACTGATTGTAGAGGTGGTTACATGAATCTGCAGTGGTGTTTAAAATCATAGAACCATAAAAAAAATCATAGAACCATATACCAAGAGAATGAGGTCAATTTTGCATTATGTTAATTTCAAAAATTAAGAAAAGAAAGCAAAGCCAAACAAATTAGCAAGGAAAGCAAGCTATTTTCCTTTGTTTGAAATATCTATTGGGTAGAGCACATTAGCATAAGTAAGCAAAGTCAATGCTAAATGGGAGGAAGGAATGGAGAAATAGATTCTTAGATTGTGAGACTCATAGATTGATCCAGGGTTAGCAAATACGCTTGTTTGTGGAAGTCTGTATTTCAAAAAAAGCCTGTAACATTATGTGTCAGGCTACCTTGCTATTCCTCCATCAAGAAGTCTGTGTTCCTATCATTTGATTTGAGATTGCATACACCAAGAGAGTATGGTGAAAGCTGCCGTATGTGCTTCCTAAGGCTAAGTCATAAAAATGCCATGCACTTCCTCCTTGTTCCCTTAGAACACCTGCTCTTAGAACCCAGCCAGTGTATTGTGAGGAGTTCCAAGGAGCCCACGGAAAGACTTACGTGAAGAGAAATGGAGATATTTGTCCACAGCCCTGGCTCATCTTCCAACCAAAAGCCAGCACCAACTGCCAGCCATATGAAAGCCATCTTGAAAGTTAAACTAGGTGAACTGCCTAAAGCAGAGCCAAGTCCTGCCTAAATTGGCTACTCATGAGCAAAGTAAATGATTGTTGTTGTTCTAATCCACCATATTTTGGGACAGCTTTTTACACAGCAGTAGATAGCTAATAGAATATTTTTACCATCAACACCAATAGATGACACCTTCCTGGCATTCCTGGGATAGGTGAGCTTAGAGGAGAAAATACATGACTGATCAGTGAGGTTGTACATTGGGCACAGTACTGATGCTGGCACCAGTGCTATGTGCCTGTCCTGTCAGATCCAGCACTCTCATTTTATATTTGAAATTAAAGACAGAGTGCAGGTCAGTTGTGATCTGCTCAAAATCACACAGACATTTTGTACCAGAGCCAAAACTCTGAATCAAGTCTTCTGACATGCAGTTTAGTGTTCTTTTCATTCTCCCTGTCCCTTCCCAATAACAGATTCCAGAGGCCTGAACCACAGGATCTAGGGCAATAATATATGCCAGGTGCTTCTCCTTACCCTTTTCATGCCTGTTAGTTAAGTACAGCGCTCTCCTAAGGTCACTGATGAGTGTGGAGATTATAGACTCAAATTGCCATTAGAGAACCTGAGTACAAAGATGCAGGAGTTATAACTGATTTGTATCAAGAGTGTCAGAAGAATACAGTAAATGCAATCACAAAATTTAAGCTGTAAAATGATCTGATATGGAAATGCATCATGAATGAGAAAAAGAAAAGTATTTAGACATAACCACTTGGGATCAAGGATGTTTGAAATGACACATAAGCTTCTTACAGATTTGACTAAGGAATCACTTCCTACATCCATCCTTGAGGAAACTGTGGTAGATTTTATTAGACAATTTTCATTTAATATTTTAAAACTTATTTTGTAGGGTGTCTGGGTGGCTCAGTTGGTTGAGTGTCTGACTCTTGATTTCAGCTCAGGTCATGATCTCAAGGTAATGGGACCCAGCCCTGAGTCAGGCTCCATGCTCAGTGGGGAGTCTGCTTGGGATTCTCTCCCTCTCCTCCTGCACCCCCACTCTAAAATAAATAAATCTTAAAAAAAATACTTAATTTGTTGTTGGAAGAAAACCTGTTACTTTATTCTATCAAGTATATTGTATATATAAAATCTGGCCTCATCTGAATACAATAGAACTGGAGTGCATACAACACATTCAACAGAGCAGTATGAGTGTATTGTACACATTGATGATTCTGTTCTTCATAATGCACTTGTCATTGAGAACAAAGCAGGCTCAGAAAAAAATATATGATTTCTAGGGTACAATCTAAAAGCAGAGGTTATAAAGACAGGGTACTGAGAATTTTAGGATAGCTCACTGAGGACCAGATTCTCAGATTCATTCAACATAGGACCAAGAGCAGAGCTTCGCTGAACTGGATCATAAGAAAACAAAACACCCTGCAGAAGCAACTGCAACCAAACTCCCAGAAAAATAATGATCACTCTCTCCCTTTCTGTGATTCTGAGTAGGGCATGGGGGTGGGGTTAGGTACGGAGATTATTTGAGTAAACCAAAATGGCCAAGTTCCTTCATTAATTCATTTGTTCACTGAGTACCTACTACGTGCAAGGTATTCTGTTAAACACTACTTGGAATACAAGGATGAAACGGGCTTTATCTTCAAAGGTTTTCTAGCCGGGACCCCATCCTCCTCTTTTAATAGAGTAAGATTTGAGAACATGAGCCTAATGAATTAGAAATCTAAGCATCAGCCAGTAGCACCCAAACATAAGAAAACTGGGTTTAAGCTTAGAAGCGGGATACATCACTACAATTGTCTATACAAATTAGCAGGCTTCAAAAATATTAACCCTTTTTTTCTTTGTTTCTTTCTTTCTGTCTTTCTTTTCTTTTTCTTTCTTTCCTTCCTCTCTTTCCCTTTCTGTCTCTTTCAACATGGATTACATTATCATTTGCAATATTACTAATTGCTGGATCACTTAGATGCATTACTGTGTTCTTAGGAAATTATTCCTGGTAATGAAATTCTTTTCATCAGTTCCACTTTCAGATTTGCAACACAGGCTTGTCCTTAACAAGTAAGTGTTCTTTTCAGAAAAACATGCAGCAGATGTGGCAAAACAGAAATATAATATTCTTGGAAGTGGGCTAGATTGGATAACAATTAAACTTTCATATTTGGACTTTATTCTTCCGGTAATTTCTCTGTCCACATCACATTTTCAGAAAGGTCGAAGTCATCCTTTTGTGTAACTTATTCTCAAATCTCCAAGCAAAGGTCAGTAAAAGTCTTGTTATAGCTTTTCAGATTTTTGTAGTAAGGAACTGTTGATTTATATTCCTCCATTCTTTTCTGGAATAGAATATCTCAGTACTCTCCACCAGGTTTTCATAAATACCAGCATCTTGTTTTTCAACTAATAAACTTAACCCGATGACTTCTTAAAGGCCTATAATATCTATTAAGATCCAGTGCACAAGAACAAAGAAAATATCTAAAGAGAGTGGGTTTTGAAGTCCATCTAATCTGGGTTCCATGCAGGCTCTGCTATTCCCTGTGTGACTTGAGGCAAATTCCTTAATCTCACGGAACTTCAGTTTTCTTATCTGTAAAATGGGGGTAAAGCGCACATCGCAAGGTCATTATGAGAACTGAGGACAATACAAGAAAGCAGAAAGCCTGGTGTCTAACAGGAGTTCCTTAAATAATCATTTCCCTTTGATTCCTTTTAAAAAATGACAGTGCAAACGTTCAGGATTTAATCATTAAAACACACAGGGACAGACGCAAACCAGTCAAGTCTCAGTCAACTTTTCTGACACTTTTGGGATGTCGAACATTTGACATTTCTTCTCTTTCTTCCTAATGGAAAAAGCACCCCACATAAGGGAAAATGAAAAAAAAAAATTTTTTTTGGGGGGGGGTAGAACGCCTACAATTTTACCCTCCTAGCGCTAGGATAGTTTCCATTTTTGTCACAGTCTGGCTTTTACACAAAACGGCCACATTTCCTGCACAGTCGCAATCAGACCGTGCTTCGCATGGCATCATCTCTTTTAAGGGACTAGGAAATTTATTCCAGGTGATAGTGGGAAGCTGCCGAAGAGGAAGGAATGCAGCGCTGCGGAGGTGTTAAAGTTCTCTTACATTGTTCAAACCTTTCTCCAGCACAGAACTCCACAAAGAACTCCTCTGCAGCGTTCATTACCCAGGGCGGTTTCTTTAAATTGTTTGACGTCAGAGGAGGAATGCTATAGCAACAGTCTGTCAAACTGGAATTAACTCAGAAGAAAGATGGGGGTGGGGAGAGGAAGGAAAACTGCTCCCGGGCGGCACCGACTTCAGAGGAAGCAAATTGGGTAGTTGCATTCATTTTATGACATTTAAAAACATAAAACACCCTGAGAAATGTGGAGAAAGGAGAAGAAAAAAAAAAAAAGTCTGTTGAGACGTGTATGATGTTTTAACTCCTGCAGAGATGAGCGACTTGCCAGGGTTATCTGAGAGGCGAAGACAGTAACAAGGACTTCCAAGTGGAGGTCATTTCTTCCCAGGCAGGCAGGCTCTGTGCAAACGGCGTCTCGGCTCACACTTTAGCACCTCTGGGAGGCAGGTGTCGTCGTCCCTGTTTTGCCCGTGACCAAGCGCAGTCCCTGAGACGTACGCGGTCACCCAAGCAAGCGACGCTAGCAGAGCTGGGATTGCAAGGCGATTCCGCGGGACTCTGGGCTGCCTCCGGTTTACTTTCTGACACGTAGAATTCCGGACTGTTCAACCTACGCGGGACCCCGGGGTCTCCCCCACCAGCCTCCCCTCCCCCACCCCACCCCACCCCACCCCTCCTCCTTGCCCGCGAGCAAACCGAGGCTTCCGCGGGGCCAGGAAGGAAACCGGCCACACCACTGGGGCGCAACTCAGAAGTGTGTGCTCCGGCGTCCAGGCGCCGCAACGACAAGAAAACGAAACTGCCTGGGAATTCGTGTTTTTCTTCTCCTTCTAGCAGGAAACGAGAGAGAAAATAGGAAGCAGAAGCGGCGCGCGCCCCCCGCCCCCCGCCCCGCGCCCTGGCGGCGCGCGCTCCAGGCTGCGCGCGTGTCCGCGGCGCGTCCCCGGCCGGGCCCGCGCGCCTCGTGCCTCGCGCCTCGCGCCTCGAGCCACGTCCCCGCCCCGGGCCCGGCGCGCCGCGGAGTCGGCTGCTGGGCGGCGCGGGCCTGGGTGTGGCCGGCGGCTGTCGGCGGCGCTGGTCTCGGCGGGGCGCTGCGCTCCGGGGGCTGCTGAGCTCTCCGCCGACTCGCGCCGCGGCCGGTCGACGCGGGCCCGGCTCCTCCAGGTGGGCGGCGGCTCGTCGGGGCGCCCCGCGGGGCGTGGGGGGCGCCGGGGCTCCCCGCTGCGGGGCGTGGGGGGCGTGGGGGGCGCCTCGGGGCCGCCCCGCCGGAACCCGCCCGGCGGCGGCGTGGGGACGGCCGGGCCGGGCGCCCTGGGCTGCGGAGCCTGCCCGGAGGCTCGGTGGACGGGGCGGGCGCGGGGCGGGCGCGGGGCGGGCGCGGCTGGGCGCTCCCTGGGCGGCTCGGAGCGCTGGCCCCGGGGGGCGCGGGGGCGGCCTGCGGGCCCCCGGCCGGTGCCTGCGCCCCGAGGCCTCGCGGGGGCACTCGGGGCTGGCGCTCGCGGTTGCCCCGAAAAGCGCGGTCCTGCGGGGCCGCCCAGCGGGGTTCCTGGGAGGGGAGCTCTGGGAAGCCTCGTAAAAGTTTTCCGCTGAGCGCTAAAAACCAGACTAGTGGTTTCGTGTGAAATTTGCTTTGGAAACGATATGCCCACTGTTGGGGGTGGGGGGTGGTAATGGATTACGAATTCTTGTAAATTCGGTACATGGTAAAATGTTTTCCACGTCTCCCCGCCTCCTTTTTCTGCTTCAAAGCAAATGATTTCCTTCTGTTTTGATACTTGTCGCTCTACGGTAAGGGAGGACTGAATCTCCAAAACTTCACGAACCAGACCCTCGTTTGTTTATAGAAGCGGTGCTTTGTTACTTTGCATCTCTCCCTGTGTGTGTGTGTGTCTCTTCCCTTTTCTCGCCCTCCTCCCCTTTCTTTCCTGGTAGGGGACGTGGATGCATCTTTCTCTCTTTCGGCCGCCGGCGGAATAGGCTCGGCGAGCGGATTAGCTCCCTGCGGGGAAGTTTTCTTGAGACGTTGGAGATTTAATGGTTGATCAGGACGCTTTATGATCATTCCTTCTTAGTGTTGCAAACTGAGATTGTGACCTTTGAGTACATCTTCTAGAACACAGGGCACACACTGCTTATTTAAGATGAAAGGGAGGTCTTTTCTAGTCCTGCAGGAAAAGAACGGTTTGGAGACCTAAAATTGTATGCTTGGAGTCTCTTTGCCATTGTACGTTTTAAGACTCTAAGGTGTGGGGCTTTTCGGTTATTACTGATCTGAGGCTCCGAAAGTTTATTGTGCATTTCAGGCATTTGGCCAGAGATCATTTTAGGATTTTCCATGTTGCATTTTGGTTTGTAGATGAATTTGAAACTGAAATAGAAACTTTTAAAATACCGTTTTATTGAACGAGGTTGACTGTTCTTGTGTATACATGTTTATAAAATTAGTTAATGTGGCTTGCAGGCTTTTAATACATTCAAGGTAATCTCTGAGCCATCGGCACCGGTTAGGAGGTTGTTCTGAGTCATTGGTCTTTTGCGTTAACCTGTAGCATCACTGCTTTAGTGAGATGTAATTGACAAAATAACATGATAGAAATGTAAAGTATACAACAACGTGATGACTTGATATTCACATATATTGCAGAATGATGACCGTGGTAAGGTTGGTTAACACATTCATCACCTCACATAATTACCTGTGCATGTGCGGGCATGTGTGTGCGTGTATTTAGCAACTTTCAAGTGTAGGATACTAATCGTAGTAACCGTGCTGTACTTGACATCCCTGGAGCTTACTTACTCTCTTATAACCAGAAGTTTGCACCATTTGATCAGCATCTCCCCAGAATTGTTTCTTTTAAGTCATTGGTGCTTTAGTATGTCAGCACATATTTTTACACTTTAAAAATAGATTCTGGGACATTTTGAAAATTGAGAATTGGAACAAAGTATCGGACATTTTTCTGCCCTTACCAAGTACTGCCTGAGATGGTGTGATTTCTCTGATTTTTTTTCAGGCGTGTTACTAAAGTACACTTTGTTACTAGTTCTTTACCTTGCTGACTGGTTTACCCTGAATCTGTTATAGGAACTAATTATTAGACATTTGTTCTGGGCCAAGGGTGATGCTATATGTTATTCTATTTATATCCTTGGCAAAGGAGACATTATCCAGTTCTATAGGTAAGGAAACTGTGCCCCTGAGATCTTAAATAACTTGCCTATGATCATGTAGCTGTTCAGTCATTCAGCGGGGATTCAAGGCCAGACCTCTCTGAATCTGAAGTCCACTTTCTCTCCTCTGTGCGGCATTGACTTTGGGCCAGGACCTGAGGAATGACCCTCTATTTCTTGTAAATTTTCCAAGACGTGCCAGAGATGTGGATTTATTTTTCCAGCATGATCGTTACTGTCCATCTATGTTATTGTACAGATCCTTATGCCAGCCACTCTCGTCTTACCTCTCTGTTCCTGGTTCAATGTCTGGCCCCAAGTTTAAGATCGCCCTCTTAGGAGGGCAGATTTTCTTCTGTTGACATTAATAGGTAGTGAAAGTATGATTATCCTTCCAAAATAATAACCCCATTTTAATGTGGGTTTTCTGGAACCATATAGATACAACTATTTTGGAATGGCAGTCTTACTTTGGAATATGGGAACCCTCTGATATTCCTCAAATTAAATCAGAAGATATTTTGAGGGATCCCTGGGTGGCGCAGCGGTTTGGCGCCTGCCTTTGGCCCAGGGCGCGATCCTGGAGACCCGGGATCGAATCCCACGTCGGGCTCCCGGTGTATGGAGCCTGCTTCTCCCTCTGCCTGTGTCTCTGCCTCTCTCTCTCTCTCTCTCTCTCTCTCTGAGTGACTATCATAAATTAAAAAAAAAAAAGTAGAAGATATTTTGATATTTTCCCTACTCTAAGGATAGATTATCCTGTCTCTACTATAATTTCAATTCAGTTTCTACAGAATCATCTACATTATTATACATTCTATTATGTCTCCCATCTTAAAATTATTTTCTTGATCTAGTATCCTGCGCCACTTCTCTCCACATTAAGACTTTTTTTGAGAAAACATACTTTTTTGATAGAATAAAAAATAAATACAAGAGAGGATAACCAGAAACTCATTAGTTACCTACAGGGAAGGCATAGTGGAGGAAACGGCACTGCTGTGATTATATCTTTTTTATAGTTTTGAGTTTTGAAAACTTGTTTGTTTTATATGTTCAAAAATAAAACTAACAAGGTTGAAAGAAAAACCCTGCAAAACTGAATGCAAACAGCAGCAAATGAGCCAACTGTATTTCAGTGAATAACATGAACTCTCTGAAGAAAAGAAATATCCAAGTAAGTTTTTAACACAGTACTTTGGCTATCTACCTTTAATCTAAAGATAGAAAGGACTGCAAATCCACCCCCCCCCAAAAAAAACCTTGAACCCTTGTAGTAAACTGGTTTTTTATAGTCCTAGAGATAAAGCAATTCTTGAACCGTTTTGTATGTATCATAGGAATGAGCATGAGTAAATTCATTGATATTTTTTGAGATAAGGTTTTCACTGTGGAGAAGGGAAATAAAGATATGAAATGGAAGAAGGCACTCTCTGGTGTTGGATTAGAATGAGAGTTATATATTTCCTAGCTTTGTCTGATGGAAAATTCTAGAAGCGATGACACCCCTCGGGGCAGTGAGCACAGGTAATGCCCAGATCTAAATGTCTGGAGGGCAAGGAAAGTAGATTAGCCTAGAACGCAAGGTAAGTGTTATCCAAAATAGTGATAGCACATCCAAAAGATGTAGGAACTAACCTGAACAGCCAAATCTGGGAAAATTTGAGCCTCGAATGAATAATGATAGTAATGGATTATAACCCATTGAATAAAATAAGAATCCACAAGTTCATAATGAAAAAGGAGAATGAATTCTCTAGTAGATTGCCAATAAAAATGTAGAAGGAGCAGTAGAGTTAGAAAAGTGACTAGCTTGCCACCATTATGGTCATGTTGATCGATGCAAGTGTTGCTAATGGAGAAACTTTGGTGGGGAACAGAGTACTAATATAGGTTCCAATGGTCTTTCCAGAGATTACTGACCACAGGGAAAAGGAATAACTTCACAGTGCAGAAATCTAGCAGACACCATCTCAACCAAGTGATCAAAGTTAACATCAGCAATAGCAGGATAAACAGGTTCCTCTTGATGTGCTTGAACTGGGCACATCATTGCTTTTCTGTGGTTTTTCTAAAATGCATAAACAAAATCTACATAGAGGAAACAATTGAGGGACCTTAACTGAGGATTGTTCTACAAAGTAATTGGTTTGTTCTTTTCCAGTACGTTAACATCGTGAAAGACAAAGGCAAAGGAAGTGTTTTACATTAAAGGGAGTTTAAAATACCTGACAAAATGCAACACAGATCCTGATTGGAAAATCTTACTGACCTAAGACATTTATCCGGACACTAGCAAAATATGAATATGCACTGAAAATATTGAATAATAATATTGCATCAGTGTTAGGTTTCCTGAAATTGATCACTGTACTATGGTTATTTAAGACAATACCCTTGTTAGAATATACACAGTGAATTATTTAGGAGTAAATGGTCAAAATATCTTCAACTTGCCCTCAAATGGGCAAACAATAATAATTATGACATATGAAGAGAGACTGATAGAGCAAACCTGGCAAATATTAACAATTAGTGAATCTGAGAGTATTTATTCACTGTTCTACTTTTTTCAACTTTAAGTTTGAATTTTTAAAAAATGAAATGTTAAAACTTCAAAAAATAATAAAGCTACTTTGTGTCCATAAACAACAGCAAAAATCCTTGCAAGAGTCTGTGTAGGCTACATCTACTTCTCAACTCCCAATCTCCCCTCTTCTGAACCCACTCCAGAGAGACTTTATTCTTCCTGTGGTATGAAAAAAACTGTTCTCAAGATCGCCAGTGACATCAGTCTTGTCACATTAGATTTCTCTTAGCCACATTTCACACAGGTGATAGATAACTCCTTTGTATTGAAACATTTTTCCTTGGTTTCTGGGACTCTGATTTTCATCCTACTTCACTGGCTATAGCTGCTGCTTCTCCTCAGTAGATGGTGTTATCATCCATCCGGTTGCTCAAGCTAAAAATCCTGAGAGTTATCTTTAATTCTGTTTCACTCACCCTACATCCATTCCCCCATTGGCAACTGTAATGGATTCTAACATTATTTTTCCAAATTTGGCTATTTTTTATTTCTATTGACACTACCCCTGCATCAAACCACCATCTTCCTGGGCCTGGACTACAGCAGTAGCTCCTAACTGGTCTTTCAGCTTCCAGTCTCAGGCAATAGAACTCATTACTGTTAGATAAAATCTGAAGTTTTTACTGTGGTCAGGAGGCCCTCTTGATTATGTGGTTGGGCTCCTTCCTACCCCCTCTAATCTCTTCTGTTTTGCTCATTCCCCTCTAGCCTCACTATCCTCTCTGCTGTTGATTCATCATGCCAGGTTAGAGTTTCTGCCTCAGGACTTTTGCATTACTGTTTATTCTTCCTGGAATGCTCTTTTCCCATTTAAGGCATGGATCATTCGATCATTTCATTCAGGCTTTACAGATTAATTTATTTAAAAATAGTCTTCCTGGGGCAGCCCCGGTGGCTCAGCGGTTTAGCGCCGCCTTCAGCCCAGGGTGTGATCCTGGAGGCCTGGGATCGAGTCCCATGTCGGGCTCCCTGCATGGAGCCTGCTTCTCCCTCTGCCTGTGTCTCTGCCTCTCTCTCTCTGTGTGTCTCTCATGAATAAATAAATAAAGAGTAAAAAAAAAAAAGTCTTCCTTGCTGCTGACTTCTTGCAGGTTTTTTCTCCTGCATAGTACTTATCTGTACTTGAAACTGTTGTTTATTTATGTGCTTTATTATCTGTCTCCTAGACAGATATATAGAGTAAAGCTCCATGACAACAGGGCCTTTTGTTTGTTTTGTTTACTGCTAAATCCCTAGAGCCTGGAATGTGCATGGCATGTGGTCGTAACTTAGGTATTTGTTGAAGGAATGAATAAGTGCATGAATTAATGGTTGCCAGCTTTTTTGCTGTATTTTATCTAATACTATTTCCAATGGAGAAGACTGTCTCAGAGAATCCTTTAATGATAGTCCTGTTTAAAGTTTCTTGGTGATATTGCTAATGCTTCTCTGGAAGCTAACAAAGTTGTTAATTTTGTTTCCCAGCTTCGTCTTCCTTTTGTCTGCCCTCTGGTGGAGGTAATACTACCGAGCAGCAGATGAATACAGTAGGTCACTAGGAAGAAACAAAAAGAACATTGATCACAAACTGGAAAATTAATTTTAAAATTACAAAGATTAAAAATTTTAATTTTTGGTAAGCTTCTAAATTAACCATATTAATATTGGAAAGAATGACAAGAAAAAGGACAATATTTAGATTTAAAGAGATCTGGTTTAGGATGGAAAAAACCCTACTTCGCTCCAAAATGTTTTGATTATTTAAAATAATTCCTGCTTAAGTATACTTCTTTCTCTTAAAATATTTTAATATTTTTCCATTTTTAGTTTATAGACACTTTTTCCTCAACTGTAATATTAATTTCATTTAATCTTTTGACTTTTCAATATGTCAGTTAACATATGCCAGTGTAGAAGCCAGTATCCAAACCCCAGCAATTGGGTAGTAGAGGCAGCACTCTTAATTATTATGCTACACTACAGCCTTGCTACTGTCCTAGGGATGGTAGAGGTACCAGAGAATTTCCTTTGGTGCCATAATGATGAACAAAAAATGCTTGATAAATTTCAGATACATGTTCCTCAATACCATTTTTCCAGTATGCAATATAGAGAGCCTTCTAGAATTACTGAACATTATGTCTCATTTAAATTGTTTTGAAGTAGCCATCACATTAAATGGTTTTAACACTCATGTGCTACTGACTTGGTAAAATGATATAAACTTAAAGTTTCTCTTAATGCCCACCTTTAATATTTAAAGCTTAAATTAGCAGTATACAGCTTAAATTAGCCCCTTCTCCCATCTAGTTTTGGCCTTAACAGGGTTGTTTCCTGTGCTGTTTGGTTATTACCAAGGAAACTTAGTATATACCTTGCTGGGTAAGGTCATACTTCCACCAAAATGCGTATTTTATAGTTGGAACCCCAAAGGGAGCATTTGTAGGGGTGTCATTAGTGCTGGCATCTTTGCAGGTATTTAGAGCTCTGCGGTTGTCATCTTTACAGCTACATAATATTTTGTTGTATGGATGTACCGTATCTTCTCTCCTGTTGATTTATGTTTCTAATTTTTTGTTACATAAACAATTGAATAGTGACTATCCTTAAACATTCATTCTTATTAAAAAATACTGTTTTCAGAAGTCTTACTGTTTCTTCTTCATCATGTAACTTGTAATACATTTTTAGCTACCGAGAAATGGATAGAATTAATACAGTAGAGAGAGAATACTACTTTGGAATAGACAAAGATGAGGACAGTGGTCCCTGTGTTCAAAGAGCTATTAGTCCCTGGGCTTGTATGTAAGGATGTTTGATATATTTGTTATGGTAACATTTAGCAATCACTTGACTCATTTTTTTTCCTTCAATTTTTATGAGTTCCCCACCTACACACCATTACCCTGAAATTGTTTAAAGAGTGAAAATTGGGCTTTAACTATTTGGTAATGTGAAATTAAAAACTCAGTAATACACCTTAAGCTGAAATGAGACTTTGTTTAACTGGCGTGCAACATAGATTATACATTGTATTTAAGATAGTTAAGAAGGGGGATCCCTAGGTGGCGCAGCGGTTTGGCGCCTGCCTTTGGCCCAGGGCACGATCCTGGAGACCCGGGATCGAATTCCACATCGGGCTCCCAGGATCGAATCCCACGTCGGGCTCCGGGTGCATGGAGCCTGCTTCTCCCTCTGCCTGTGTCTCTGCCTCTCTCTCTGTGTGACTATCATAAATAAAAATAAATAAATAAATAAAATATTTTTAAAAAGTTAGTTAACAAGGCTTATAGTGACCAGGTTCTAATAAAGAAGTAATTTAAACTTAAAAAAAATTTTTTTTTAGACTTCTGTAAATTAAATTATGTACTTAGTAGAAAAATGGACAGCTAATTAAGGAAACTGAAATTGGTCAACAAGGGATCTTCATTATGTGCATTACTCGTGAAATAGGTCTCTGGAGAAGCTGTAGTGGAAGAAGGAATAAACTTTTTGAAAAATGTGTCCTTAGGGCACCTGTCTGGCTTAGTCAGAAGAACATGTGACTCCTGATTTTGAGGTCATGAGTTTCAGCTCCACGTTGGGTATAGAGATTACTTAAATAAATTAACATTGAAAAAAAAAGAAAAATGTGATTTTTCTTGTCATATGATATAAAAAGCAAAAGCAGTTGATATCTAAAAATTTTTAAACATAGATTTTAGTTTTCATGGTTATATGTTTACCTTTATGGGAACTAAAATTTACCATGGGATTTCATTATTTAATTATTAATACGCTACTAGGGAAGATTTTGGCAGAAAAATATTTAAAAACACACCCAGAAATACTCCTGCATGATTTAGGATATAAAGAAGGGGAGAAATGTTGCTATCTAAATTTCACCTGTGGTTATGTGCTAATTTTCAGTGAGGAAACATCTTTGTACAGTTTTTAGAGGTGATGGTGGGACACGTGGAAAAGGGAGTGAAGCATCAGGAGTAATGTGTGTTTCCTCAGCAGTGCTGAAGAGTGATATTGGTGTATGGGATAGTGAGTGTTGCTGAAACCCTGTTTAAGCCACCTGGGAGAGAGAAGACCCTTTGGATTGATGGATTTTGAGAACATTAGTGGTGGAGGAAGGAGTTGAGGATGGAGTGGAATCACAAATAGCTAGTGTGGGTTATTAGCTGTTAGTCTGAACCCAAGAAAACAATTATATGATATTTTGGTAAATCAAGTGTGATCCTAAAGTAGCATTGGTGAAGATCTGTTCCTCTCAGACCAATACTGCAGTGGTGAGTTTGCCTTCTAATTAGTAAAATCTCCGAAGTTTTACCTTCTGCTTCAGTATTATGACTTTATGTTAGGGAGAAGGAGATCTGTACTGGGGGAAAGACACTGGGTGCTGCACTCTATTTCTACTTATTATTGGTAACTTTAAGATAATTTTCCTTTTTTTTTTTTTTTAAAGACAATTTGCTTTCATTAAAGCTGTGAACACAAAATTGTAGCTACCTCTCCATGAATATGTTAATTGCATGTCACATTTTGTCCTGCAAAGCCAAATTAGCAAATAAGCTAGATCATGATGCCTGTTGGGCATTTATTTATTTATTTTAAAGATTTTATTCATTTATTCATGAGAGACACAGAGAGAGTGGCAGAGACACAGGCAGAGGGAGAAGCAGGCTCCATGCAGGGAGCCCAACGCAGGACTGGATCCCAGGCCTCCAGGATCACACCCTGGGCTGAAGGCGGCGCTAAACCGCTGAGCCACCTGGGCTGCCCCTGTTGGGCATTTATAGACCTTTGTTGAATGAAATTCTGATAGCTACAGTTGTCATATTCTCATCCTTTAGTGGTGGTGTTCATTTAAGCATTTTTTAGATATAATCAAGAGTAATATGTAACCAATTCTGGCAAATTTAAAGGGTTATTTTTGGCTAAAAAAAAACCCCCTAAATTATGTGACTTTAAAGTGATCTAAGAATGTGTGACTTAGTAATACAAAGATGAACCATACATGGTTCTATAAAAAAATCCAAGAGGTAATAATACTTGAGTGAAATCACCTGAGAAAAAAAGAGTCTGAGAAAGTTATGATTTGTAATTTACATAATCATAATCTTCCTAACGTCTGGGTCACAGCGTCTTAGAAATACTGAAGCTAGAGGCTTTTCAACTTAGAGAAGGTAGTTTTAGGGCTAAGGAAAAAGAAATTCTCTGCCATTTTACAGAGCTGTCAGTGAATTCATAGAACTTGTTGCTTTAAGAGGTGCAGCTAAAAATATAAGCATACTAGAAACGGTTTCAGTTTAAGGGAAATCCTAAATATGGAAAGTTCAGCCATATTCTCAGGAAATATTTGGTTTTGCTGACAGCATTTTAAATATGGGCTCTATTGCGGCCCTTACATCCTGATAGAATTTTATTATCAGTTTCTCCTGAGAAGATGAACTTTTCTGATTGGGGTGGATCTGTGTGGGTGCCTAGGGCAGGGTAAGCGCTAAACACGTGTTTGTTGAGTGGAAGGATGAATCACGTGATGATTTGGATTGCCAGTAGGTTGGGATAGTGTTCATTTCTTATATAGTTTAGGACTACAGCTAGGAATAGTACAGGAAGAAAAATCTTTTTGAAAGCTTTCCTAAATGTTGACTAGAAAAAAAGCTAACCCTCTTCACTTAAAGCTTCCGTTTTCTCTCCAATTCTGTATGTAGTATACACTAAAAGAATGGAAACACATGCACTCTGTATTTAAAAGAATCACTGCATGAGGTTTTCATGTAGTATCTGATATTACTATAATTTTAGGTTTTGTTACTACTTTTGCCTCCAAGAGTTCCTCCCTTCTTATCCTTGATTTAAAGGATACTTTTATAATTTGCAATTTAAAAATCAAACCTAAAAATAAAAATAAAATAAAAATCAAACCTAAGGAATTTATGATTGACACTCAGCTTTTATAACTGGCAAATAGCCTAAAACACTGCAGTTGTCACAAATTTTTTTTTTATAAATGTTTTATTTATAACACACAAATGTAAAAATGTGTAGGAATGAAGCAACAAAAACCATTTGCTTTTAATTTCTTTTTTTATTTATTTTTATGCATGACATTTTATTTTATTTTTTTAAAGATTTTATTTGTTTATTCATGACAGACACACAGAGAGAGGCAGAGACACAGGCAGAGGGAGAAGCAGACTCCATGCAGGGAGCCCAAGGTGGGACTCGATTCTGGGTCTCCAGGATCAGGCCCTGGGCTGAAGGCGGCACTAAACCGCTGAGCCACCCAGGCTGCCCTATGCATGATGTTTTATTAGGTTGTGGAATTTACCACCTTGGTTTAGATTTCTGCCAAGATGACAAATCCTGTTCAATAAGAGATCTCCTAATTCTTATCCAAAGTGTTTACTCCCAATGGATCAGTTTATGATACCTGGATAAAGAGTTTGTTTTCTTTTTTTTTTTTTTTTTTTTTAAGAGTTTGTTTTCTTGGTTGATTTATGAGTGTGTGGATGGATCATGTTGTGACTTGTTAACAAAACTTAATCACAAGTTCTTTAAAAAAAAAAACAAAAACAAAAAAACAAAAAACAATGTAATAAGAGCTACTTTTGGCAGTTGAGAATCTAAGTTCCTTTTTTTAGTTAACCTGAAACACTATTGGGAATTTTCTCACACACTTTGCTACTTTAAAAAAGATTAATGCATTTAAGCCTTAAAAACTTTTTTTGAGTATCTCTCTTTTCGGGTGTCATGGGTATATCCTGATAGAAGATAGCTGTGTTTCCTAAGCTCTCCCTTCAATTCTTGAGTTTATTTCATTCTTACATTTAAGAGTAAAAGCAAGCAATCTACAAGTAGATTATTTTAAAGAAGGTAATGGCTGCCAAAAAAAATTCAAGTTTTTGCCAGATGCGTTGTTTCCCTTGAGGAAAGGGAAAATAACACCTGATATATGTCAAGGAATTGTTAATGATTTCTTTGTAAAAACATTTTTTAAGTTGTGAATGTTTGAGAAGTAGGAAATTTATATGGGGAGAGTCTTTCTCTTTTCTCTCTTCCCATTCTACAGGCATTCCTCAGGAAAAAATTCAAAAAATTTTCACAATTCAGATATGGGAAATAATTCTGCCCTATTTAAAAACTGATAAGAATGGGAATAATTTTTTTCTAACTATGTATTCCAACTAATATCTTTATTTTTTAAAAAGTATTTAGATGTTATGTTTCACCAGGAAGATAATATAAATGCCATTTAGTATTTTTTTTTTTTTAGGAACTTTTTTTTCTAGGATTTATTTAGAGAGAAAGAACATGGGGGAAGGGGAGCAGAGGAAGAGGGAGAGAATCTCAAGCAGACACCATATTGAGTGCAGAGCCCCATTCAGTGCTCAGTCCCACAACCCCAAGATCATGACCTGAGCCGAAATCATGAGTTGGACACTTAACCAAGTCACCCAGGTGCCCCAGTTTTTTTTAGGAACTTCTTAATATGTGAATACACACCTTTTTTTTTTTTTTTTTTTTAAGTAATCACTACACTCTATGTGGCCCTTGAGCTCAGAACCTCAGGATCATCAGTTGCATGCTCTACCGCCTGAGCCATCCAGATACCCCATGAACACACATTCTTTTTTTTTTTTTTTTTTTAAGGTTTTATTTATTTGAGAGAGGAGGGTGGGGAGGGGCAGAGGGAGAAGCAGGCTCTTCACTGAGCAGGGAGCCCGTTGTGGGGCACGATCCCAGGACCCTGGGACCATGACCTGAGCCGAAGGCAGAGGTTTGACTGAGCCACCCAGGTATTCCTAAATGAACACAGATTCTTGAGCCTTCCTTCAATCAGATGGTTTTAGTTTTGTTTCCTATGTAAACGAGAGTTTAGACCTGTGGTTCTTAAACTCTGGGAGGCACCAGAATCACCTGGAGTGCTCGTTAAGCACTGATCACTGGGTTTCACCCCATTTGTTCTTTAAGCCTGGAAAAGGGCCTAAAAATGTGCATTTCTAGCAAGTTCCTCAGTGCTGCTGCTCGTCCCCACACTTTGAGAACCACTGATGAGGCTACTTAGTTGGATCAGTGATTATCAAACATACTTCTTCCCTTACACATCTGGAGATATAACAGTAACTGCTTCAATCTAGGAGTCAAGGCATTGGAGTGGAGGTGGGCAGTATGCTGGGTGGGCCAGGTACTGATATCTTCATGAGGTGGGTATAGCTTGAGAAAGGCCTTCACATGATTGGATGTTTTCTCTCCTACGCTCTTTGCCCCTTTGAATCTCTCTTCTCTCCTCCCCAGTCATTAATTAGAGAGTCCTGGTCTATATCATAGGGAATTGGCATAAGGTCCTCTCCTGGCAGACAGAAGAAGATGGTCTCCAGAGTTCCCAGGAAGGGAGCTTCAGCGCTCCTCAAGGGGTTACAGAGAGAGCAGAGGGGCTACATTGCAGCATAACTGGGATGCTGAGGCCATGAAAAAAATTCTGGTAATAATTGTATTTTTCTTTTTTGTTTTTGTTTTTTTTAATTTTTTTTTTTTAATTTATATATGATAGTCACAGAGAGGGAGAGAGAGAGAGAGGCAGAGACATAGGGAGAAGCAGGCTCCATGCACCGGGAGCCCGACGTGGGATTCGATCCCGGGTCTCCAGGATCGCGCCCTGGGGCCAAAGGCAGGCGCCAAACCGCTGCACCACCCAGGGATCCCTTCTTTTTTGTTTAAAGTATTTTATATTATATCTTTGACCCAGACCAAGATACCAGTCTGAGTAGTGTTTCTGGTTAGAGTGCTTTTGTATATCCCTTGCTGGGCCAAATTAGCCCTCACTTAAGTGCCAAGGACATTTTGTGAATGTGTATGTTCAGTTCCCCAAACAATCCCATAGGATATTTCCACTCTATTGATGAGGAAATTGAGATGCAGAGCAAGTAAACCGTTTCTAGGATCACGCAGTAAGTATACTGCGAGTGAGTCAGCGAGCTATTAGGTTGTATGAGCTCAGGTAAGCGTGGTCACCTCCATAACATTTAGTTTCCTCACCTATGGGATGAGGATGATATTAGCCCCTATCTTCTGAGGTCGATTTGAGGTTGTTAAATGAGTTACTGTGAAGAGTTTTGACACATAATAAGTGCTCAATAAATGCCATCTCTTGGTTGGCTAACTCCTACTAACTTCTCAGTTCTGGGGTCATCCTGACTTTATGCCACATAATCTTCCTCTTAGCTATTACAGGTCAATGGTCTCCCAGAATTTGAAGATCTAGAATGCTATGAAAACTGCAGTTTTTTTCACACATCACTTAGTGGCAGAACTGTATGTGATTTGGACTCCTTTCATGCCACAACCTGGCCTGACATGAAACTTGCTAGCCTATTTTTTCCCACCTAGTTGTGTATATATGGCTTATGCTCTGTGGCGGAAATACTCCTTGATTATATGGGGTGCTGCTCCAGGGTCCACTCCTTTTTAAAGTCTGGAAACTTCCCAAATCTGAAATACACGTGGTCTGAGGGCTTCAAATACCTATGTGAGAATACACTTAAATGTCTGTTTTCTTGCTTAAACTGTGAACTCCAGGGGAGCTGGGCCTGTCCTAGTCGTGTGTAGCCTCAGGTCTGTGACATGATAGGCATTCAGTAAATGTTTGGTGAAAGAACAAACCGTGCCACGACATACCAGTTAGGTGAAGGGAACCAGACTAAAGAGCAGCGCCTTATTTATTTTTCTGGAACACAGACAAAACAGACTGCTTGCAGTTCACAAGAAGTGGAATTTTTTTTACTTTGGGGGCATTTAAGTGCTCAGTGTGATGAAAAATAAAAACTTAAATCTATGCTACAGTTTCAGCAGCTCTAGCGTCCATTTTTCTGTCCTGTCCACACGCCCCATGTAGCCCCAGGCTTTTCGCTAACTTCTTATGAAAGCCACATGGGGATGTCTGTATATGGAATACTTGGGGTGGATAGGCAAGTGTGCTTTTAAATTCCATGCTAAGAATGATCGCGAAAGCTTTAAATAACTCATTATGAGTTTGAAGTTAGGTTTTTAAAAATTTTTTACAAAGTACAGGAATTGACAAAGATTACAGAAAAGCAAGACATTAGAGATTATAATAACTTGAATTTTTCTGATGAATAGACTTAAAGGAAAAGTCTATTTTTGTTTTTAAATTTACAACTTAAAATATTCTTTCTTTAAAAAATATTTTATTTATTCATGACACACACACAGAGAGGCAGAGACACAGGCAGAAGGAGAAGCCGGCTCCCTGTAGGGAGCCCGATGTGGGACTTGATCCCAGGACCCCAGGATCACGACCTGTGCCAAAGACACGCTCAACTACCAAGCCACCCAGGCGCCCCTTAAAATATTCTTTCATGGCTTGCAAACTTTCATGATCAGTATGAAAATTATTAGCTAAGAAATATTCATATTTCCTTGTTGCATATAGATGAAAATGGCTGTTCACTAACACAGCAGTATAATTGTACAGGCTACATAATGCGTTGCTTAGTAAAAATTCTGTAGACATTTTAAGAAGTGGAGAGAGAAGGCTGTTTGAATTATGCAACTGTATTTTTTTAATTGG
Organism: Canis lupus dingo; assembly: GCF_003254725.2. NCBI lineage: Eukaryota > Metazoa > Chordata > Mammalia > Carnivora > Canidae > Canis > Canis lupus. The sequence goes on along the minus strand of NC_064276.1, from coordinate 12,861,128 downwards.
TATGAATACAGTGGTTCATTGATATTTTTTGATATGTGTAACTGGCACAGCTGAACTTTTTAAAAGATAACTAATATGCTGCTTTCTTCTCAACTTACAATGCTTTCACTATATAATAATTTCAATTGTGTTAAATGAATCAATTCATGTTGGAAAGAAAACTTAGTCAAGAAGTTATGGTGACTGAAAGCCACTGTGTTTTTTTTTTTTTTTAAATTTTTATTTATTTATGATAGTCACAGAGAGAGAGAGAGAGAGAGAGAGAGAGGCAGAGACACAGGCAGAGGGAGAAGCAGGCTCCATGCACCGGGAGCCCAATGTGGGATTCGATCCCGGGTCTCCAGGATCGCGCCCTGGGCCAAAGGCAGGCGCCAAACCGCTGCGCCACCCAGGGATCCCCACTGTGTTTATATTAAGCTAATTTCTGTTAAATTATTAGTTTAAATTTCTTTAGTCTGCAGTTTCAATATCACTTCAGAGATTATGATGAACAGCTCCAATTTGACCTAGAGTAAAAATCACCATTGGTGAAACTTCTTCTTCTTCTTCTTATTACTATTTTTTTTGTGAAACTTCTTAACTATACTGTACCCTTATGAAGTTTTTTGTGTGTTTTGTTCTTGGTTGTGGTTTTTCATGTATATGATTTTTAAAAAGCAATTTTAAGATTTTATTTTTAAGTAATCTCTACACGCAACATGGGGCTTGAACTCATGACCCTGAGATCCAAGAGTCACCTGTGCCACTACCTAAGCCAGCCAGGCACCCCTGTGGTTGGATCCCTTTCCCTTTCCCTTTCTTTCCTTTCCCTTTTCTTCTTTTCTTTTCTTGTAAAAGAATGGAGATGGCTCATATATATCTCCTATTCCTCTACCTTTCCCTCCTCCCAGTAGGAAAGTTGCTTAAGTAGCTGGCTGAAGATAGACCCTGAGAAATATAGGTGTTTAAGAAGTGAATGGGGGTGGGAGGAGACTGCAGAAATACAGTGAAACAATAGTCCATGAAGTACAAGGAGAATCTAAGAAGTTGAGGTCATGAAAGCCACTGTAATAAAGTGAATAAGGAAGGCAGTATTGTCAGATTCAGCAGAGAAGTCAGAGCTGCCCCTCCCCCTTTTTTGAAAGATTTTATTTATTCATTTGGGCAGGGGGAGGAACAGAAGGAGAAGCAGACTGCCCCTTGAGCCAGGAGCCCAATGCAGGGCTCCATCCCAGGACTCTCAGATCTTGACCCCAGGGGAAGGCAGATGCCCCACCAACTGAGCCACCCAGGCACCCCGATGAGCTGCTCTTTGAAAAGAGGCAGTGTGGCAGGGTAGTTGAGATTCTGGGTTCCAGAGTCCCATACACACTTGGATTCACTTCCCAACTGTGCTTCTAATCTTAGGCAAGTTATTTAATCTGTCTGAGCCTCTGTTTCTTTTTGTCTTTATTTTTATCTCATTCTACTTATTTTTTTTTTTTATTGGTGTTCAATTTACTAACATACAGAATAACCCCCAGTGCCCGTCACCCATTCACTCCCACCCCCCGCCCTCCTCCCCTTCTACCACCCCTAGTTCGTTTCCCAGAGTTAGCAGTCTTTACGTTCTGTCTCCCTTTCTCATTCTACTTATTTCATGGTTCCCAGTGGACTTCAGGTGTGTTAAGAGATAAAATGAAGTATATTAAACAGTTTAAGTTTTTTGTTTGTTTTTTGTCTTTTTTTTAAGCAAAAGTCCATTTGGATTTGGCATAGGTAGGGGCAAGATTTTTATGGGGTGACTGGGTGACGGGCACGTGATGGGATGAGGACTGGGTGTTATACTATAAAAAAATTTTTTTTTTTATTATTTATTTATGATAGGCACACAGAGAGAGAGAGAGGCAGAGACACAGGCAGAGGGAGAAGCAGGCTCCATGCACCGGGAGCCCGACGTGGGATTCGATCCTGGATCTCCAGGATCGCGCCCTGGGCCAAAGGCAGGCGCTAAACCGCTGCGCCACCCAGGGATCCCGGTGTTATACTATATATTGCCAAATTGTTATACTATATATATATATATATATATATATATATATATACACACTATATATTGTTATTGTTATACTATATATTGCCAAATTGAACTTTAATAAAAATATATATAACAAAGATTTTTATAAAGAAGGAAGCAAAGCAGGGAAATTATGTGATTAGCTATAGCTGTGTGGTTGCCTTATTTGGAAAGCCTACTTGGCTGTGGTTGGTTGTCCTTGGGTTTTACAGACTTAGGTTTGGTTTTGCTTACACAGTTTGCTAAGGTATTAGAACCACCTTAGTCTAATGGTCTTCTTGTTTAATTTAGTGCAAGACGTAGATTATTTATTGTGGATCCATGTAGGACTCACTTTTATATGCTTATATTTGCTTGCCTATTGGTAACATAAACACTGAAGTAAATACCTAAATCAGAAATATCAGAAAGGGAGACAGAACATGAGAGACTCCTAAGTCTGAGAAACGAACAAGGGGTGGTGGAAAGGGAGGTGGGTGGGGCGTGGGGGTGACTGGGTAAAGGGCACTGGGAGGGGGCACTTGATGGGATGAGCACTGGGTGTTATGCTGTATGTTGGCAAATTGAACTCCAATAAAAGAGTTCAATTTGAACTCTTTCAAGGAGTTTGAAAATTTGAAAATTAACAGGAATTTTAAAATTAACAATTACTTGCAACTATTGTACTTGTGTTCTTCTTCCTTGTACTGTTTTATTGTTCCCTTCAAAAGCATTATATTACATATGTGTGCATTCCTAAACAGTTTTGTTTTTTGAGTTTTATAAAAAGAGTATTATGCTAGTATGTTCCAGAGGAGTCTGGAACTTGCTCCACCTCCCCCATATTATTGTTCAAATTAATCTACATTGTATGTACTTGTAGTTCATTTGTTTTCCTTGCAATATAATAATTCAACATGAAAACATTACAATTATCCATTCTGTTGATGGGCATTAGCATTTTTAGTTTATTGCTCTTACAAGTAGTACTATATGAATCCAACTCTTTAGCACATGTACTTGAGTTTCTTTTAGGGCTTATATACCCAGAAATAGAGTTAAATCTTTTTTTTTTTTTTTTTAAATAAACTTTTAAAGTTTTATTTAAGTCAAGTCCATCCCACATGGGACTGGAACTCATGACTGCAACATCAAGAGTGGTATATTTTACCACCTGAGCCAGCCAGGCACCCCCAGAAATGGAATTGTCATATTGAAAGAGATACCATCCCATTGTTAGATATTAGCCACGTTGCTTTCCAAGAGTTTTTCTACCAGAATGAGTTATACCATTTCACCCCTGACCTTGCCAATTCTTTTTTTTTTTTCCTTTTTAATTTATTTAATCAATCTCTATGCCCAATGTGGGACTTGAACTCGTGACTGGAGATCAAGAGTCCCACACTCTACTGACTGCCCCAACCTTGCTAATTCTTGGTTGAGATATAATTTTATCAATCTGATAGATATGAAATTGTTTTTTTAATTTTCATTGCCTTGATTACTGAGGTTGAGTATCTTTTCATTTGTATATTGGCTTCCACAATTTTTCCTGCTGTGATTTGCTGATTCATATCTTTGCACATTTTTCAATTCGATCATTGGTCTTTTTTATTAGTTTGGAGTAATCGCTTTTAAACACTGGATGCTGGGACGCCTGGGTGACTCAGTGGTTGAACGTCTGCCTTCAGCTCAGGCCCCAATCCCAGGGTCCTGAGTTGAGTCCCGAGAGAGCCTCCTTCTCCCTCTGCATGTGTCTCTGCCTCTCTCTCTCATGAATAAATAAAATTTTAAAAAAATGAAAATTTCTTAAAAAAAAAAAGTCACACAACTCTGGATGCTGATCCTTTATCTTAACTTTAGCTTGCAACTGTCTTTTCCCTATCTGTGTCTTGGTTCCCCTGTCCCTCCTCCCCCATAGAAAAGAAACTCTCTTCGTTAATACACTGTCTTTACACAACCGAAGATGCTAGCTAGCTCTTCTAGCGGACCTTTTCTCAGCCTTCTGGTATAGAGGGATAATTGTAAGAATCATTGTCAACAGTTGTTGTTGGGGTTGGGGGGTTGTATAGCAGTCCATTGGGCTATTTTTTTTTTAAAGATTTTATTTATTCATGAGAAACACACACAGATAGAGGCAGAGACACAGGCAGAGGGAGAAGCAGGCTCCATGCAGGGAGCCTGACGTGGGACTCGATTCCTGGGACTCCAGGATCAGACCCTGGACTGAAGGCAGGTGCTAAACCGCTGAGCCACCAGGGTTTCCCCCATTAGGCTATTTAGTTGGCATTGAGGTTAATTCTGCTCCCATATATTGGAAGCTCTTAAAAAAAGGGGGGGGGTAGTGTAATTGATGCCTCTCTGCCTTCAGCTTTGGGGCTGCTCACTCTGTCTGAATTTTCAGGAATCCTACTCCATTTTCTGTTAGATGTATGACCAGTGTACACCGAAACCTTAATTTCTGTATATAATTGTTTCCCTTTTTGGACATTAATTCAGGTAAAGTCTGATCAGTAAGAGAATATGTTTTGGTTTACTCCCTTCTCAGGTCGGGTTCTTGATTATTTTAAACTTTAAGGAAGATTTGGAGTTACTTTATGTGGCAGTTCGCCTGGCTATACCCAATAGAGACTTTTAGTGGTGGGTGACCATTTATCTTGCTGGCTTTCTTTCTCCTGACATTACTTTTCATGTTTCCCCTCCACACTAAATTCGCAAAGTTGTTGTGTTGTGTTTTTTTTAAAGATTTTATTTATTTATTCATGAGAATACACAGAGAGAGAGGCAGAGACACAGGCAGAGGGAGAAGCAGGCTCCAGGCAGGGAGCCCGACGTGGGACTCGATCCCGGGTCTCCAGGATCACGCCCCGGGCTGAAGGCAGCGCTAAACCGCTGAGCCACCCCGGGCTGCCCCCTTTTTTAAAAAATATTTTGTTTATTCATGAGAGACAGAAGAAAAAGAGAGAGGCAGGCAGAGACACAGGCAGAGCGAGAAGCAGGCTCCATGCAGGGAGCCCAACGTGGGACTTGATCTGGGGTCTCCAGAATCAGGCCCTGGGCTGAAGGTGGCGCTAAACCGCTGAGCCACCCGGGCTGCTTCTATAAACTATTTTGCCATTTCCCTGGTTTTCATTCTAAACTGGATGTAAAGGAACTGCAGGAAGGCTTAGTAGTTGAATGACTTTGCTCTAGTCAAATACATGCCCCTGGAGGATCTCACTTCGCTAAATTTGAGTATGTGTTAGATACATGGTTTGAGGGAGAAACTTACTAAACTGTACGTCATGCAACAGTCTCATTTTCAAGAATTCAGAACTTTTATAGCTATATTGCATACACAGACCATGTCAGTACACAGATTGGCCACTTTTTGGACCTTAAAACATAATTAGAATTTATTTTACTAGGTTTCACCTGGGGGTATCTTATAGCCTCATTTTAGCCTAATCAGCCTCTAGGCTCATACAGAAGTAGTTTATAATCTAGTCTGTGCTAGATGTGTTCCTCATTAATAGTCTCAGGAATGTAGCAATTGTCAGGCGGGTAGAAGAGGTCAACAGTTTGTGTCATCAAAATATTCTTTTTCTGGGCAGCCCGGGTGGCTCAGCGGTTTAGCACCACCTTCAGCCCAGGGCCTGATTCTGGAGACCCCAGATCAAGTCCCACGTTGGGCTCCCTGCGTGGGGCCTGCTTCTGCCTCTGCCTGTGTCTCTGCCTCTGTGTCTCTCATGAATAAATAAAATCTTTTAAAATATATGTTTTTCTTTTCCTTAGTGACAGAACCAATAAGTTCCTTAAAAAGTGAAAAACTAGTTCCTCCCTTTAGCTGCAGGTAATGGAAGGTGGGGGAAGGCAGTTTCAACATTTCTTTTCAGGCATCTGGAGAAAGTTTGCAATAGTCTCTGTAGGGAGGAAAATGATTTTCCCTTTTACCCTTCTGAGTTCTTGGCTGAGACCCCCTGCAATAAAAGATAATTGGGAAAAACAAGTTTATGAACGTGTATGTATTGCTCGGGTATACTTGGGCGATTCCCAGCGGGGAAGAGTGCGTTGCTCCCTAAGGTTGCCCAAGGCACCAGCCAAAATGCGGTCTTCAGCCAAAGACGGAAGAAAGTGTGCCTCTGAGGGGGGGCGGGCGGGGCCGTCCCGAGGTTATCGGAAAAGGCAAGGGTCACCGGGGTAAGGTTTGTTGTGGTGATTTCAATCGGTGCCTTCTCCGTCGGTTAAGATTCTCTGGTGATTTAGTGTCCTTCACTTCCTAGTATGGAGAGGGAGACAGACACCCTTACAAATGGAGGTTTTCTTTATAAATGTAAATTTCCACGTTGGAGGAGGGACTTCTCTTGTTTTCAGCGTCTCCCGCGTCTGCTTTGTCTCTGAATGATCCTTTGCCGCCTCCTAAGGCCATGTTTGGGGTGGCAGATTCACCTTTCATTTGCTCCAAGCATCTCAAGGGTTCTAATTTTGCTGCTTAGAAACTTTTCTCAGACAGCCCTGCCTTCTGACTGCCCCCTCCTTTTCCTTGGTGCCTGATTCAACTTAGCTGAAGTCGGCTGGACATGAGTAGGGCCTGAGAATTCAGAAATCCATGTGAAGAAATGGGGTCATGTACAGGCAGCTCTGAGAGTTCATAATGAAGGATTGAAAAAGGAGGGTCCGTGATAGTAAAATCAAGGACTTCTGTTTGTTCGTTCTCTTTGCTTTTCTGTTCTGTTCTCTTCTTTTCTTTTCTTTCTTTTTCTTCCCTTCCTCCCTTCTTTCTTTTCTTTCAAACTTGGGCATGTTTAACCCTGATAGAAAGGATCCAATTCAAAGTGAAAGGTTACCCACAGGTGGTGGTTTGCTAGATGAGAAGTGAGGAATTACAACCTTAGAATGGACTAAACTGTTAACACCTGAATACACTGACCACTTTCAGCTTTACAAATAGTGCCTAAACAAACCTTAAGTTTGTTCTGATTTATTATAATACGAAGTCTGCCCTGTTACCTGAAAGTATTCCTGCCAGACACATTGCTATCATCTAGCCTGTAGATCTAACTTATTTATTGGCAATCTAGAGGATAAACAAGTTAATACCCTAAGGAAGTGAACAGAATGTAGGGCATCCTCTAGGACAAGTAGCTCATTCTATCCAGTCAGTATTCTAGGGGTAACAAAGCAGGCAGTGGATAACTTCTAGATGGACAGACTTAGGAGATCTAACCAAATATATTATGTAGTCTTTAATTGGATCTTCATTTGAATAAATCAGATGTAAAAAGACATTGGTGGAATAATTGGGGAAATTTGAAAATAGACTAGATATAGGGCAGCCCTGGTGGCGCAGCGGTTTGGTGCTGCCTGCAGCCCCGGGGCATGATCTTGGAGACCCTGGATCGAGTCCCACGTGGGCTCCCTGTGTGGAGCCTGCTTCTCCCTCTGCCTGTGTCTCTGCCTCTCATTCTCTCTCTGTGTCTCTATGAATAAATAAATAAAAATCTTAAAAAAAAAAAAAGAAAATAGACTAGGTATATTAGCTCCTGAATAATTACTGTTAATTTTGGTAGATCTATTAATTACCATTAATTACCATTACGATTTAATAGAAAAATGTCCTGATATTTTTGGAGATGTATGCTGACATATTTCAGAGTGGAATGTCTTGATGTCCGTGACTGACTTTAAAATACTTGAGCAAATGGGGTGCTTGGGTGGCTCAGTGTCTGCCTTGGGCTCAGGTCATGATCTCAGAGTCCTGGGATGGAGCCCCTTTTCAGGCTCCCTGCTCAGCATGGAGTATGTTTCTTCCTCTCCCTTCCACCCCTCCCCCTGCTTGTGCTAACCCATGTTTTCTCTTTCTCAAATAAAACTTTCAAAATACTTTATGAAAAACAAGAAGTAAATATAACATTAACAATTTGTAAATCACATGGTGGGTATTATGGGGGTTCGTTATACTGATTTCTCCACCTTTCTCTGTGTTTGGAATTTTTCCTAAAAGACTAAAGCAATGGAGGAAAAATGAGAGCTTGAATGTTCTAGAAGAGACAATCAGAAGTATAAGATTACTGAAAAGATAAGAGATAGGATTTAAATCATAGGTGGAGGAATTGGACCAAATGAAAGAAAGGTCTCTTCCTCTCTTCTGATAAGAGAATGTTGGTGAGTCATTTAAGTTTGTATAGTTTTATATATCAAGTAATAGAAAAAAATAGAAAAGCATTCATGTCTGATGGCTTCTGCTTTTTCTGTGATGCAGAAAGCAAGGTCATTTGTAGGAGGGAGTGTGAAAGGTCAGAAGCTTAAAGAGTTCAAAGGAACTGAAATAGTTGATAGAGTAGAAGTGATGAACAAAATGCTGCATAGGGTTGAGAGATGGTTTTGAGGGTCCACTTGAGATGGATGAAATGAATTTGTAGTATAAATAATACACCCTTTAGTTTGATTTTTGATCAATGGTCGCTTGAGTTCTGGCCAAAGAAAAAGTAGGTAGTTGGGTTCATACAAGATTGTGATTTTTTATCTATTGAGTATGACAACATTAAAAGGTAAGGCAAGTAGGATGCTGGCAAAATTGTGGATGAAGTACTGGGCCTGGAATGTAATCTGTTTAAGAAGGGAAGTGCAGCTTGCAAGCAGAGAAAGGATGGAGTTCTGGAGATCTAATGTACAGCACAGTGACTGTAGTCAACCACACTGTATTATATACTTCAAAGTTGCAAAAAAGACTAGAGCTTAAATGTTGTCTCTACAAAGAACAGTAATTATGTGATAGGATAGTTAACTCTTTGGTAATCATATTGCAACATAAATGTCAAATCACATTCTGTAACTAAAACTTATACAATAATCTACCCAATGTTCTATGTCAGTTATATCTCCATAAAAAGAAAGAAGAAAGGTACCACAAACTCACTACATTTCACATTGAACTCCTCTTATCTCTTATGAACCTTCTCCCTCAAGGACTTCAAAATGTCTGGGATTTTAACTACTTACCAGCCAGGTAAGTCAGCCTGTTACTGGCTCACGGATGCTCAAAATTGACATGAGACTCCCTGGTCAGAGAACAAGGAGTTTATTCCTTACAGCACAGCGAGTAACCTCTCCTGATGTCGGTTTGTGTTAATTCCCTCATGTTCCTCAATTCCTATGGGGTGAACACAGGTGGGCCTAGATAGATACCACACGCACATTAAATTTGTGTCACAACCCAGAAACACTGAGCTTGGGGAATTTACCACTTTTATAGTAAGTGGGAGCAAGCCTGCTCCATCTTAGAGGGGAGACATTGTCTCATCCCTCAGGGTTGCTTGCTCCACATGCACCCCTGAGTGAAAAGTGAAAGTGATTAGGGCCTTCTATTTTGACACGCCCAGGAAAAATATAGTGATATTCAGGGCCCATGGCCTCTCCCAAAAGTAACTGATTCATAGAGTGGTGGTGATGAAGGAACTGCTTTTTGTTTGCCATTTCTATTCATGGTACTCAATCCTTTTGGGCAGCCAGGCTGGAAAATCTCCTCCATTTGGTACAGATCATAGTATATATCCTGAGTAGCCGTGTTGCCTGAAACTGGATTTGCCTCTTGGTGAGTGTTGAGCCAAAAGACAACGACCAAGCCAAAGAAAAGGAAAATGGAAAGGTTTTACTTCCAGCAAGTAAAGGAGAATACTGTTTTTTTGTTTTTTCCTTCCCCAGAGCATTGGCTCCCAGAAGGATAAAATTGGGAACTTTCTAAGCTAAGGGTACATGTTGACGAAAGGGCTTGGGCAGTGTGGAATGCAGCATGGAGTTGAGGCAAAAGTCCTCTTGAGGTGATGGAGTCCAGGTCAAAGTCACAAGGAGCGAGGATTGGCAAAAGCAGAGGTCAGCATCATCAGTTCTCTGGCTCTAGTTGGACTGGTATCTGAGCGCTCAAAGGGATTTAGATCCTGCAAAGATAACTCAAGAGTGTGGGTCTGGTCAGTCAGCTGGCCTGATAGTGGCTGTTTGTTCTCACATTCTTTCACAAGATGTCTGGGGACCTAAAACAACTTTTTAAGAAAGCTATGTCTGTTGGTCTTTTGGGGGGACCCCTTATTCTTTCTGCTTACAGCTGCAGATCAGCTCCACTTTAGAGAGTCAGTTGTTACGTGGGTGGTTCATAGGGTGGAAAGGCAGTAGTGGGTAGGTAAATGGTGGTTTTGAACACCCTGAAACTAATAAGGTCTGTTAGGGCCCCTTGATACTCCTTTTTAGTACATTAGCAACTCAGAGGTTTATACCAGTTTTACTTAGGATTTTTTTGGAACTCAGAAAAGGAAGCATCAGAACCAGAGTTCTTAGGATGTGGGAACAGTGATGTCTTCAGTACAGTCCAGCAAGGGTAATTAAGGTTGTGAATATAAAGGACCTGAATTGAATCTGGGGCACCCGGGTAGGTCAGTGGTTGAGTGTCTGCCTTTGGCTCAGGTCGTGATCCCGGGGTCTTGGGATTGAGTCCTGCATCAGGCTCTCTGCGGTGAACCTGCTTCTCCCTCTGTCTGTGTCTCTGCCTCTCTCTGTGTGTCTCATGAATAAATAAAATCTTTACAAAAAATTAAAATAGGGACACCTTGGTGGCTCAGTGGTTGAGTGTCTGTCTGTGGCTCAGGGTGTGATCCTGGGTCTGGGGATTGAGTCCCGCATCAGGCTCTCTGTGAGGAGCCTGCTTCTCCCTTTGCCTATGTCTCTGCGTCTCTCTCTGTGTGTCTCTTATGAATAAATAAATCTAAAAAAAAAAAAAAAAGAATAAATAAAAATACAGAACCTAAATGCTACTATCTTCAGTTAGGTGGAGTGTTATTCCAGATTGGCTGTAATCTAACCAGCCTGGTACTCTCTGAGGAACATAATTTGTTAAATAGAACTTCATCAAGAAATGGTTAAGCCTTTTAAAGAAAATTATCAAAAATTGCTGAAAATTCAGATAAGTGGAGAGCTGTATTATAACAGTAAGTTGGACATGGAATGTTGTTTTTTTTGGGACATGGAATATTAGAATGATGTCAGTTCTTATTTTATAGCTTAATGCCATTGCAAGCAACCCCAATAGATTGATGTGTTAATTTGACAAAATAAATTCAAAGTTAACTGAAAGAATAAAAAGATACTTGTACTGCAGTTGAAGTGAATGAAGGGTAGACACCAGAAACAAATTTTTCAGGGAATCAAAGTGTTTCATGGGGATTCTTAGTTGTGGTAAGCATTCGGGTCTCTAATTTTGACCTGAGGAAATACAAACCGAGTCTTCTGCTTAGAGAAAGAGAAAGTTATTTTGTAGAAGAAAAATAAATAGGAAGAGAAAAATGGGACAGGTAGAGAAAGAATACTACCAGTTTTCAGCCTCTAGTTTCTTCCTGAAGTAGTAATATTCCTGCCTTTTGGTTCTGTGATTCATCCTAAATCCTCAGGGAAAAAATTTCCTTTATTTATTAAGCTATTTCAGATTATTTACTGAAGTGTCTTCAGTGCTAGGGATGTAACAAAAGTAAATTGAACAGAGCCCCTCCCTCAAGGAGCTTACATTCTTCCAGGAGGAAACTGACAACAAATAAACAAAAATATGCCAGATGGTGTTGAAATGTCTAGTGGCCTTACAGGATAAGGCCGATGCCTGTGTGCTATCAGCAAAGGTCCTGCTGAGGATGTAACATTTGAGCAAAAGTCAGCAAGCAATGAAAATATCAGGAGTAAAAGCATTTCAGGCTGAGGAAAGAGCAAGTATAAAGACACTGGGGCTAGATCCTACTTAGTGTGTTCAAAGGACTTCAAGAAATGGCTGGAGCAGAGTGAGGGACAGTGTGATTGATAAGGTCAGAGAAGGGTGTGTGTAAGAGATTGGGTAGGCTCTATAGGTCAAGATAAAGGGTTATGTTTTCCTCTGAGTGGAAAACCTTGTAGGATTTAAAGCAGAAGAAAGACTGGGGTTTTAAAAGGATGACTCCATTGCTAAATTTAGGATAGATGGGGCTGTGGTTCAGGGCATTAGAAAGGAGACAGGTGAGAGAAGGTGGTGGCTTAGACCAAGGTAGGCAAAGTGGCAAAGTGATCAGAATTGATCAGATCCTAGGTATTTTTTCTGAAGGAAGAACTGGCATGTTTTGCTGATGGGAGTACATGTAGGGTGTAAAAGAAACAAGGATGACTCCCAGGTATCCTGGCTTAAAGGGTTGACAGGACTGAATTTCCATATACCCAGACAAGAATGGGGGCGGGGGTTCACCTTTGAAGTATGAACTCTCAGGTGCCTATTAGACATCTAAGTGGAGATAAATAGGTATTATGGGTGCTCTCTAAAGTATGGTAAAGTATTTCTCACTGTGGACTGTGTTCTAGTACTAACAGTCTATAATTGAGTCTTGAATACTACAGCTCAAGATTTCTCTTCCATCCTCCAGTTATGTTCTCTATTAGACTCTTTGGTGAGTAATCTAGATCTACAACTTGGAATTGCTAGCTCACTTGAGTTTCAGAAGGATCAAAAAGTTCTGTCAGTAGTTTAAAACATAGATTAATACATAAATGGAGAACTGAAACCAGCTTGTTTTGTTTTTATTTTTGTTTTGACAGTTGCTTTCACTTGCTAATTTCGAAGGCAAACAAGTTAAAAGATGAGTGAACTGGAGCAGTTGAGGCAGGAAGCCGAACAGCTGCGGAATCAGATCCAGGTAAGAGCAAAGTTTCTCGTTTTTAAATTTAACACTTTTTTTTTTTTTTTTTTTTTAGTACCACCAATGAATAAAATGTGTTCATTTTTGGACCAGTTTACGTATATTAAATTTATAAGTCTTGAAATGGTCAGTTTGTTTTTATCGTACCTCTAGGGTCCTCTCTAAAAATCATTCCTAAGAAATCTGTGTGTGTGCTTATAGGCTCTGTGTCCCTAAGAAGTTAATATTCTAGATGTAATTCCTGCTGAAAGACAAACATAATTCTCTTAGTCACACACCTGGAATTGTAGTTTGATGTTTGGTGCAATGTAATGAGGCAGATATTATCACATTGTAAAACACTAGAAAAAAATATGAATCTCTAAAATATTAGATTGCAGAAAAGCATTAAAAGTTATTAATGGCATAATAAAGACATGTCTGTCATCTTTTACTCTTGGAAATCAACTCAAAACAGCAAAGATCTTAAGAAGTAAATACAAGTTCCATCTGGCAACAAAATTAAAAGACATTTAGAACTTCACACCCAGAATCAGAGTGATGCATCAGGGTATGGAAAGGCTCAGAGGGAGGGTTTCTGCAAAGTGGGTAGCATTCCCTCCGCAAAAATACCGGTAATCCTCTGAAACGGTGGAAACAGAAGTTTCCCTGGATGGAGGAATATCAAGGAAGGTAGAGATGAAAGATGGCACGTCTGTAAACCTTTATGCTTAGGGAGCCTCTTTGGTGCACAGGGTAGAGGAAAGAGACTGAGCTGTAGCCTGGCTCTGGCTGCTTACTGCAGGGACAGCAAGGGCTGAACTAGTAAGAGATACAATTGGAGAACTTCAGCAGAAAGCCAGGAGGAGCCCTAGTAGCTTGCAGCACTGCCTGCCCCTCCCCTCCCCCTCCCCCTCCTGCAGTAGCTGTTTCGGAACCCCTCTGATGCGGTAAGTGAAGAAGAAGAAGAAAGGATGAGGCACAGGATCTATACGAGGGCATTACTACAGGCAGAGAGGAGAGGAGCGAGAACAGGGACGGCTGAAGAACACCAAGGAACTGTTGATTCTGATTGGATTGAAACCCTAACCAAATCTCACTACCAGGAATTCAAGGAAGTGAATGATGTAGATGTGCATAGGAGCTCTGGGTTGGATAGTTTAGGTGTCTGAACCAAGCTGTCAGAATGAAGGAGGGATATGTTTTGCCTGGGATGAAGAAGGCTTCCTAAAACAATCTCCGAAGTAGATGCTTCACCAACACCAGGTTGGATTCTCTGTGATCTCCATGTTGTGTCACTTGCTCCAGAAGCTAAACAGGACAGGCTGATTGGCCAAGCACATGGCCACGTGGTGGTGTCATTGAAAAAGAATTGGTCTTAAAAAAAAGAAAAGAAAAGAAAAGAAAAGAATTGGTCTTTGTAACTATGAGCTTGGCTTTTTTTTTTTTTTAAATTCTACAGAAATGAGATCATACAGTATTTGTTTTTGACTTCTTTTAATGCCCACAAGGTCCATCCATGTTGTCTTTTATAGCAAGATCTTGGGTTTTTTTTTTTAATGGCTGAATAATAATCCTGTGCATGTGTACATACCACATTGTCTTCATTCATCTATTGGTGGACACTTAGGTTGCTTCCATAGCTTAGCCATTTAAATAGTGCTGCAATGACAGTAAGTGTGCATATATCTTTTTGAGTGAGTATTTTTGTTTTCTTCTAATAAATATTGAGAAATGGAATTGCTGGATGACATAGTAATTTCATAATTTTTTGAGGAACCTCCGTATTGATTTCTGCAGTGGCTGCACCAGTTTACATTCCTACCAGCAGTGTAGGAGGGCTCCTTTTTCTCCACATCCTCGCTAACACTTGTAATTTCTTGTCTTCTTGGTTATAGCCATTCTACCAGGTGTGAGGTGATATCTCATTGGGGTTGTTTTATTTTATTATTTTTTTAAAGACTTTATTTGAGAGAGCGAGAGCGCGCACACATGCACACAAAAGAATACAAGCAGAAGAAAGAGAGGGAGAAGTAGGTTCTCCACTGAGCAGGGAGCCTGGTTTGGGGCTCAATCCCAGGACTCCGGGATCATGACCAGAGCTGAAGGCAGATGCTGAACCAACTCAGCCACCCAGGCTTCCCTCTCATCGGGGTTTTGATTTGCTTCCCTGATACTGAGTGATGTTGAGTGTCTTTTCATGTGTCTGTTGGCCCTCCGTATGTCTTCTCTGGAAAAATGTCTGTTCACATCCTTTGACTGAAATTTTTTGATCAGATTGTTTTTCAGGTGTTGTTGAGTTATTTAAATTTTTTATATATTTTGAACATTAACCCCTTAAGGGATAAATCTTTTGCAAATATCTTCTCTTTGTTAGTAGGTTGTGTTCCTGTTTCTTTTTTTTTTTTTTTTAAACAGACTTTTTTTTTTTTTAAATTATTTATTTATTTATGATAGTCACAGAGAGAAAGAGAGAGAGAGGCAGAGACACAGGCAGAGGGAGAAGCAGGCTCCATGCACCGGGAGCCCGACGTGGGACTCGATCCCGGGTCTCCAGGATCGCGCCCTGGGCCAAAGGCAGGCGCTAAACCGCTGCGCCACCCAGGGATCCCTGTGTTCCTGTTTCGTTGGTTTCTTTGCAAAAGCTTTTTATTTTGGTGTAGTCTCAGTAGTTTATTTTGCTTTTGTTTCCCTCGCCTGAGGACACCTATCCATAAATATGTTGCTAAGGCTGACATCCAAGAGGTTATTGCCTATGTTTTTTGTCGGAGTTTTATGGTTTAAGGTCTTCACATTTAGGTCTTTACTCTGTTTTGAGTTTTTGTGTGGTATAAGAAAATGGTCCAGTGTCATTCTTTAGAATGTTAGATGTCCAGTTTTCCCAATACCATTTATTGAAGGACTGTCTTTTTTCCCCCACCATTGCATCTTTTGATTAATTGGTCAGGTTTATACATGAATTTATTTCTGGGCTCTATACTGTTCCATTGATCTATGTGTCTGTCTTTGTGTCAGTTCCATACTGTTTTGATTATTATGGCTTTGCAGTATATCTTGAAATCTGGAATTTTGATACCTCCAGCTGTGTTCTTCTTTCTCAGATTGATTTGGCTATTCAGCGTCTTTTTTGGTTCCATGCAAGTTTTAGGATTATTCTGATTCTGTGTCAAATACTTGGTGTTTTGATAGAGATTGCATTGAATCTGTAGATTGCTTTGGGTAAGGGGGTACATTTTAATAGTATTCTTTCAATCCATGGGCATGGCATATTTTCTGTTTTTTAAAATTGTTTTGCTTTTGAGTTGTCTGAGTTCTTTATTTTGGATATTCTCCCTATCAGATACAGTTTACAAATATTCTCTCCCATTAAATAGTTGCTTTTTCATCTTCTTGATGGTTTATTTCCTTTGCTGTGCAGAAGCTTTTTAGTTGGTTATTCTTGCTTATTCTTTCATTGTCTTTTGGTGTCAAATCCAGAAAATAATCACCAAGACAGATGTCGGGATTTACCACTTATGTTTTCTTCTAGGAGTATTATGGTTTCAGGTGTTAGATTCAAGGCATTAATCCATCTTGCGTTTATTTTTGTGTATGGTGTAAGATAGTGGCCCAGTTTCATTCTTTTGCTTGTGGCTCTCCAGTTTTCCCAACACCATTTGTTGAAGAGACTGTTTTTCCCTTATTGTCATAAATTAATTGACCATATATGCATAGGAACATTCTGGCTTCTCTGTTCCATTGATCCATATGTCCCATTTTTATGCTAATACCATACTGGTTGATTACTATGACTTTGTAATGTAGTTTGAAATCAGAGAACATGATGCCTCCCGTTTTGTTCTTTAGTCTCAACTTCTTTGGCTATGCAGGATCTTTGGTGGTTTCATACAGATTTTAGGATTACTTGTATTTTTGTGAAAAATGCCATTTGTTGTTTTTTTTTAATGTATTCATGAGAGAGAGAGAGAGAGAGAGAGAGAGAGAGAGACAGGCAGAGGGAGAAGCAGGCTCCCTAGAGGGAGCCAGACGTGGGACTCAATCCCAGGTCTCCAGGATCCCACCCTGGGCTGACGGCAGTGCTAAACCGCTGAGTCACCCGGGTTGCCCATGCCATTTGAATTTTGATAGAGCTTGCATCTGTATGTAAGGTGCCATGTACTTCTCAGTTTAATCATGTCATGCTATATTTAAAGACCCTCTCTTTCCCCCTCACTTCTTGAATTTGCTCTTTTTTTTTTTAAGATCTTATTTATTTATTCATGAGAGACAGAGAGAGAGAGAGAGAGAGGAACAGGCACAGGCAGAGGGAGAAGCAGGCTCCATGCAGGGAGCCTGACATGGGACTCGATCCCAGGTCTCCAGGATCCCACCCTGGGCTGAAGGCTGTGCTAAACCGCTGAGCCACCAGGGCTGTCCCCTAGAATTTAACCTAACTGTATATGTCACTGGTATAAACACATGACATAATAGAAATGTATGCAATATGATTTATTTTTTTAAAGGTAGAGACAGAGAGGCAGAGGCACAAGCAGACGGAGAAGCAGGCTCCCTGCAGAGAGCCGGATCTGGGACTTGATCCCAGGACCTGGGACCCCGGGACCACGCCCTCAGTGAAAGTCAGATGCTCAATTGATGAGCTACCCAGTCATCCCAATATGATTTATTTTAAATTAAAAAAACAGCAATAGAGAAAACCGTATTTATCTTTTGTAATTGTTTCTTGGAGTGAAAAATATGTCACTTTTCTCTTGCACAAAGATGTCTTGTATTATGGTGGACAATGTGGAGTTGAACCTTTAATTGGAAATAATTTTTTATTCAGTTTTATAATGGATGAGTGTTCATAAGGGTAAATTCTTCTGAATGTGAGTAGAATCTTTGCATGACTTGCAAGTAACTGCTATTAGTAGAATGCTTATATTCCAGTGTTTTAAATTTTTACCTATTTGCAATAGTAATTTTCACTTACAGTTTAATTACACTGTTAATATTACAAGCCCTCTATGAGGGCTGGGATTTCTGGTTTGTCTGCTGTTAAACTGTGGTGCCCAGATTAGTACCTGACACAGTGTTCAACAGATTTTTTTTTAATTGAGTGATTGAATTAAATAAGATGACCTAAACAATGATAGTTCATATTCATAAAGTTTAAAACCAGAAAACCCTGTTTTTAGAATTTAGTCTTTAACTCTACCATTTTTGGAACTTGGCTCAGGCTATCACTATCCTTTCTGGAAATTCTTTTCATTGTAGGAAAGGTGGACTTAAATTATTCCTTGCCAAATGAGGTTTCTCAACCCACAATTTGACTGAGAATTAAAGAATCAAATCATATGTTTGTGTAACTACTTATGAACATCCTTACATAGAAATATTCTAAGTGTTATAAATAGGTGGAAAGCGCAGCTAAAAAGGTTGTGTGTTCCATCTAGTCTCTGCTACGAGCAGAGGCAGGCATTTTTCCCTTGGCTGACTGGGACAAGTTGTCCATTTGGGGCATTTATTCAACAAATACTGTGTGCTTCCTCTTTGCACAGGAGTATGTTAAAAACAGTAGGGAATAAGTTGAAGAGGATACTACCCTGACCTTTTTTTGTTTTGTTTTGTTTTATTGTTTTGTTTTTTAAAGATTTCATTTATTTACTCATGAGAGACACAGAGGCAGAGACACAGGCAGAGGGAGAAGCAGGGTCCCTATAGGGATCCTGATGCGGGACTCGATCCCAGGACACTGGGATCACAACCTGAGCTGAAGGCAGATGCTGAACCACTGAGCCACCCAGGAATCCCAGTGCTATGTATTTTTAAAAGTTTTCTGAAATGACCTGAGTATGCTATAAATATCCTTCCTATCATCTCAACTTCTGTATACCAGAACAAACCAAAAGGGAACTCTGAACATTTTTGCTGAAGCTTAGTAACAAATATAACTCTGAATACCATGGTCTTATTAAATCAACCTAGTTCATTTTTACTCATGAGGATGCAATTAAAAATTTTTTAATCATAAACCAGAAATATATTTACACAATGGAATAGAATTGAGAGTCCCTAAATGAACCCATATATCTAGGGCCGATTGATTTTTCATCAAGGATAACAAGACCATTTAAGAGGGAAAGAAAGATTTTTTTCAACAGATGCTGCTAGGACAACTGGATATCCACATGCAAAAGAATGAATTTGTACTCCCAGCTCATACCATTTATAAAAATTAACTGAAAGTGGTACCTAAATATAAATGCTAAAAGTGTAAAAATTTTAGAACTAAACATAAGCTGTTAATCTTTGTGACCTTGGATTAGGTGGCAGTTCAATATGACACTGAAAGCCCAAACAACAGAATAGATAAATCAGACTACATTAAAATTAAAAACTTGTGTAAGGACACTGGTCAAGAAAATGAAGAGACAGTCTACAAAATGGGAGAAAATATTTGCAAGTCATACAACTGGTAAGGATCTAGTGGCCAGAATATATAAAGAGCCCCCACAATTCAACAATAATGCAATTTAAAATGGGCAAAGGATTTGAATAGACCTATCTCCAAAGAAGAGGTACAGATGGCCAATAAGCACATGTACAGATACTCCACATGAAAAAGATGCTCACCATCGCTAATCGTTAGGGAAATGCAAATGAAAACTATAATGAGATACTACTTCATAACCATTAAAGTGGCTATAGTAATAATTTTAAAAAGGACAACAGTATGAGTGAGGATGCAAAGAAGTTGGAAAGTTCATAATACATTGCTGATGGGAATGTAAAATGGTACAGCTGCTATGAAGAAAACAATTTGACACTTAATTAAAAAAAATTAATCAGAGTTACCACATCACCCACCACTCCTAGGTATATACCCAGGAGAATTGAAGAAATGTATACACAACTTACACATGAGGTTCACAGCCTCATTATTCACAGAAAAACAAAAATTGGAAACAACTTAATGTCCATCAGTTAATAGGTAAACAGTCTGATCTATCCATATAGTGGAATATTACTCAGCCATAAAAAGAAATAAGAGTACTGACACATGCTATAACATGGATGGTCCCTGAAAACCTACATTAAGTGAAAGAAGCCAGAGACAAAAGGTTGTATTATAAGATTCTATTTATATGAAATGTCCAGAATGGGTAAACCCATAGAGATAGAAAATAACCTAGTGATTACCAAGGAATGAGGAAGTTGGGAGGCATGGGGATTATTTTTTGTTTGTTTCTTTGTTTCTTCTTCTTCTTTTTTTTCTTAATGATAAATGTTCTGAAATTGGTGGTGGTAGTTGTACAGTGTTGTAAATGTACTAACCACTAAAATTTTAAATAGATTGTGTGGCCCAGTGAAAGATATATTTGTAAGTCCACATTTTCAACAAAAATAGTATTTTAGGTCCTATCCAGAGATTTCCATGTTTAAATGTATTATAATCATCTTTCTTTACTTCAGGATGCTAGGAAAGCGTGTAACGATGCAACCCTTATTCAGGTAAAGTGGTTTTTTTTTTTTTTTTTTAATCCATTTTAGTAAGTCACATGAAAGAGCTTGACACGGATGCAAATGACATTCAGATGGTTTTTATTAGTATTTAATTGAAAGTGAGATCTGTATTTAAAAACACTTTGCCAGATGCTGTACATGTGCTTTTTAAAGCATACTTGTTAAAATAGAAGCCTGTGGAAAAGCAAATACTGTAAAAATATGTAGATTCATATGTATTTTTAAGTAACTTCTGATTCTTTTTGATATGTGCCAATTATGCTTTTTTTCCTTAAACTCTTAGATTGCATTAGTTTAATATTGATAATTTTTATTAAGGAAAATTTTATGCGCTGAATGAAAGCTTTTACTCTTTGATCATCTACTTTTTGATTTTTACTTGTAGCTTTTTGAAAACTAAAGTTGGGAGGTATGTCTCTTAAAAGTTAATCTGTAATAGATATTCTCAATGGAAAGTGCAAATAGGATCATTTTAAATCATACCTTTCCTTCAACTTACTGATCCTATAATGGCTCTGGAATTATTTAAACTACCTTCAGTTGCTGTAAATTTGTCTTCTGTTTTATGCCTGTTGTTTCTACTTTATTGTCTGAGCTATGTCTAAGGTAAAGAATAACATTCTTGGTGCTTTCTGAAGATCACATCAAATATGGATTCCGTGGGCCGAATACAAATGAGAACGAGACGGACGCTGAGGGGTCATCTAGCTAAGATCTACGCTATGCATTGGGGATACGATTCAAGGTTTGTACCTGCCTATTTAAAGAATTTATTTCAGAGGCCCCTGGGTGGCTCAGTCAGTTAAGCATCTGACTTTGATCTCAGGGTTGTGAGTTCAAGCAGGTGTGGAGTCTACTTAAAAAAAAAAAAAAGAAATTCAGGTTCTGCCACATACCTTACTGTTAACTTTTCCTTTCATAAAAAGTTGGGGACAACTGCTACCTGAATCCCTGCTAATGTCATTTACCTGCAGGGAAGGGATCTGCGCAGCTTGGTGACAGGGACAGGAAGGTGACTTTTCCCCCCAGGTAGCTTTTTTTGTATCTTTCGAATTTCATACGATAGTGAAAATGTCCAAAGCGAAACAAAGTTCAGTAACTAATAGTTGTTTAGTTAGGAGTTCCCATTTAGCCAGCAAACCAAGCTTTCTGCTGTTCAAGCCCAGTCCGGTTTACTCAGCCATTATGCCCATTTCTCACACACTTGATGCAACTGGAAAATTCACAGTTCCTGATACACTCACTGTGTTTTTCCTCCCCTTGTCAATGAACATACCTTCCTCACAGAATAGACTTCTCTTTACCTTTAGCTTACAAAATTCCATTTTTCAATATGCATTCTTTTTGGGAAGACTGATTCACTCAACAAACAGGTATCTTTCCCCTATTACTTTCCTGTGACATTGATTTTATACCCCCCCTCCTGACAGTTTTCACTTATCTAACATCTTGTAAACGTGTGAATACCTTCTCTCTGCCTGATGGTAGAGGCCTCAGAGGCAGGAGGCGTGTCCTGCGTCATACCCATCACACGGCCTTGCATTCACAGGCTCTCGATTTAGATGGAGTGAAATATGATTGTTGGACAAGTCAATAAATAATAATCTATCAGAATCTTGAATAAGAATGTTGTCACCATAAAAAAGTTGAATCCTTTAAAAAGTTGAATCATAACCAGAAGCATTTTTAGTAAAATGTTGGAATTTTGCTAAACTCTGTGTCCTATTGGAAACTTTGGCATGCAGAATAAATTTTATTAAATTGGGAGGATATTTTCTGGTGTTAAGTTTTTAATTAGGAAAATTATATTTTTGGAACTGTTCTACATTAATGCAGTGCATGACTAATTGAAGCTACTTTTTTCCTCTGTCAAATTATTTTTGTGTTTGTTCTTCTAGGCTACTAGTCAGTGCTTCCCAAGATGGAAAATTAATTATTTGGGATAGCTATACAACAAATAAGGTAGGATTTCTTAATTTTTCTCCTTAACCTTTTATTTGGTCTAGGGTCCAACAGTTCTTTCCTTTATTCTATTATTTCAAACTTTAATTTCCTTCACAGATAAACTGATTCCATTTATTTTAATCTAGATTGTCTCTTAGGGCTTAGTGTTTGCTTTTAATATTAACCCCTTTTATGTTCTCAAGAACAGATGTAGGACTATTATTCAGTGTGTTTTAGTTGTCTTATATATTGTATTCTAATATTAGAAAAGTGCACCAGTTTTACATACTCATGATTTATTATTTTTTAAAGTTTTATTTAATTTCTACACTCAATGTGGGGCTCCAACTCATGATCTTGAGATCATGAGTCACATGCTCTTCTGACTGAGTCAGCAAGGCGCCCCTATAAATGACTTTTCTTAAATTTCCCATGTGCTAATGTGGCAGCAACCCTGAGATTTTTATTTCTGTTGTAACTAAGCCTGAAAGCTTCTCTAAGGCTTTTCTCTGGTCCACTCTAGGCATTGATTTGGGTTTCTGGATTGCTTAGGAGATGCAGTAGATTGGAGGCAAATTCCAGCTTTTTCCCCATCTCTTGGAGAAACCCATTGGGTTCTCCTAATGTGTCTACTGCAAAGAATCCTTGATGTAAAGGTGTTGAGTGGTAGCAGAAAAGCTTCAAGAAAACTTACACACATCAAATACCTTTTAGGTTCTGTGTGTACTTATATCACTTTTTATTAAAGATTTAAAAGTACTGTTTTGTGAATTAAACAATAACTTCAACCTGGTTGAGATTTATTTATAACAGTTTTTATATTAATTGGTTTTCAAACATATTTTCCTAGAACAAAAATAGTTTTAAAAATATTTTAGGTTTAGGGACACTTGAGTGGCTCAGCAGTTGATCCTCCACCTTTGGCTCAGGGTGTGATCCCAGTCCGGGGATCGAGTCCCACATCGGGCTCCCTGCATGGAGCCTGCTTCTCCCTCTGCCTATGTCTCTGCCTCTCTCTCTGTGTCTCTCATGAATAAATAAATAAAATCTTCAAAAATTATATTTTAGGTTTAAGTGAGAGCATAATAGTAACAACGTATATGTTGATTCTCTGGACCATTCAGCCTTGACTTTTCTACCTACTAGCAAATGATTGGTATTGATTGGTATTGAGTAAGGCACAGAGTGGTGTGGGCAGATCAGCACAAACTATGACCATTTTTAAAATTTGAGTGCAGAGTATATATCCTATTAGAGGGACACAGTGCCATCTCTTCATGGAAGAACCATTTTATTTTTTTATTTTTATGGAAGAACCATTTTAATTGGCTCTGACACTTGCCTTGTTTGGTATTAGAGGAAATTCCTCCTTTGAATGCTATTACCAAAACAAAGGATTTTATTAAATTCTTAAACATTTTGCACTTAATATTTTGAATGGATATATTAGCATTGAAACATCCTACATCCTTCTCCTAAAATAATTTCTGAAAAGGAAAACTTAAATCCAAATGAATTGGTGACACATGCTAACATGCCTATTATTTTTTCTGTGTAATTATAAGTATTTTATTTTTCATTGTTCACTTAAACCGTTACATTTTTAATTTAGCTTATTTTTAGTTAGATGCATTTAATTTTTAGTAATGCTTGCTTCATTGTAAATCGATTTGAAAAATGAAAAAAAAAGATTTGAAAAATGGACTGTTTTTTACAATATTAGTAATAGTTTTTGCATGTTATTTGTTGTACAGATGCATGCTATTCCTTTGAGGTCTTCCTGGGTAATGACCTGTGCCTATGCTCCCTCCGGTAATTACGTGGCATGTGGAGGGCTGGACAACATCTGCTCTATATATAACTTAAAAACCAGAGAGGGAAACGTGAGAGTGAGTCGGGAGTTACCAGGTCACACAGGTGAGCTCCACAAAATACTGTCCTTTCTAACTAAATATGAGGACTCCTGAGTGAGCCAACCAATGAGAGCAAGGGATGAACTGTGCTCAACTGTTAAAGCTTGAATATTAATCAAGTGAGTAGAAATGGCTATGAATCTGGGATGCACCAACTTTGTAGTTCTACAAATGATGACTGTAACTTTATTTTTATTTAAAAAATAGCACTGTTTTGTAAAAAAAAATGACAGATTGATTACAAAATATTCAAACAATAATAATAATTTTAAAAAGCAAATACAGAAGCACCTGGGTGGCTCAGTCAGTTAAGTGTCTGACTCTTGATTTCAGTTCAGGTCTCTATCTTGGGATCATGAGTTCAGGCCCCATGTTGGGCTCCATGCCCAGCATGAAGCCTACTTTAAAAAGAAAGCAAATAGAATTTTCTGTTTTCTCTGTAACCGTATAACAATATGGGATTTTGGCATCTGTACTTAGTAATTGAAAGTATGTATTAGGTTCATAGTAGGAAACACTTCATAAATGTGGTAGTGCATTGCTTGATTTGCCAGTATGCCACCATAGTGTGTACACAATAGTATAGTATTTGGTTGGCAGTGTTAGTAAGGAATTTATTGCCACTCATCAAGTTTCTAACTCTCTGAATTCTTGGTAGTACTATTTGATCATGCTTTTTTACAAAAATCTCTAATGTCCTTGTCCTGCCATTTCCGTATTTTGAGACACTGGTGAATTCTGAGCTTTCAGGGAACACCTTTTCTATGAAGCCTTCACCAAGGTGGTTGTAATTTCTCACAGTATTATTAAAGGATTCCCAGTGTACTGAGCCCAGTCTGCCATAGATGATAGAGATTTGTGTAATGGAATCTGTTTCAGGTCCTGCTACCTGTAGCAGGTAGAAGGGACTGTGTCTTAAGTTTGTCATTTTCAGGGTGTCCAACACGACACCGTTGACAGTAAATACCTGAGAGTTGATAAAATTTAGTTGCAGACAGCATAGAACTTGAAGTAATTAGAAGTAGAGCTAGACGTTATAGTAACAAAACTTTGTTGCCACGTATTGTGCTGTTAAAAATGCATATTACTATTTCACATGGTAATGGAGGTACTCAGTCAGTGATAACCTAAAATGTGTTGCTCTGTGCTGCAGGCTACTTGTCCTGCTGTCGTTTTTTAGATGACAGCCAAATTGTTACCAGTTCAGGAGACACAACTTGGTAAGTGTGGCCCACAGGAACACTGATTTGGGGATTGAGGGTGGTAGTAGGAACTAACATAAAAGACGATACAGTCATCATTTTAATATATGTTTAATTATAGTGCTTTATGGGACATCGAAACTGCCCAGCAGACCACCACATTCACTGGGCATTCTGGAGATGTGATGAGTCTCTCTCTGAGTCCTGACATGAGGACATTTGTTTCTGGTGCTTGTGATGCCTCTTCAAAATTATGGGATATTCGAGATGGAATGTGCAGACAGTCTTTCACTGGACACGTGTCAGATATTAATGCTGTCAGTGTAAGTAAATCGCATTTCTAAGGAAAATTTATTATGCATACAAACTGTTGAGATCTATAACCTGATTTTAACCCCAAAAACTCCAAACAGGTAACCGCAAATAGATTAAGCCAAGTAAGTACTCAGCGTATATGAGAATGAACTGGTTGTATGAAGTATAATTGTCCCATGTAGATCAAGTGCTAAACTGTACAGGAACAACTAGGATTTCCAAAAGTACTGTGAATGCAAGTGCTTATGTGTATCAGACACTCCTAATTTTGTGAGAAGTGTGTTTGAGGAAAAAATTGGTTACTCTTTATTCACATATTGAAAGCCATTTTTTATAATTTTGTTGAACATCTGAGAAAGTAAATACTGTTACCGCCTGCCCCCGCCTATTATCAGACCAGCCTGGTTAGAAGAATAGAGATTTAAAGCAGGTTAACCTTGTCTTTTCCATCTCTCATTTTATCACCTTTATCAGGTTGGTGGTATTCTCTTTTCCTAATTTGCTTACATTTTGTCAGGGATGAGTGGAGTTAAATGCTTTTTTCTCTTCATCTATTGAGATGATCATGTGATTTGTTTTTTTAGTCTGTTAAATGGTGAATTCACATTGATTTCTTTTTCCCCAAATATTACCCCAACCCTGTATTTCTGGGACAAACCACACTTGGTCATCTTGCATAATTGTTTGTAAATATTAGTTCATTTGATTTATAAAAGTTTTGCAACCGTGTTCATAAAAGTTGTTATATTTTTCCTTTCTTGAAATGATTTTTCTGGTTTGTTATTTAGACCAATGCTGGCCTTGTAGGCAAAGTTGGGGAGCATCCCTCCTCTTCTGTTTTCTGGGACAGTTTGTGTAGGATTGGTATTATTTCTTCCTTAAATGTTTGGTTGGACTTCTCTGTGAAAGCTCTTTAGCCAAGGAGTTTTCTTTGTGAGAAGAGATTTATCTACAGATTTAATGTCTTATTTAGATATAGGCCTGTTTAGATTATCCATTGAGTCCTAACCCCCCACTATGTCAGCATGTGACCTTATTTGAAAATAGGATCGTTGGAGATGTCATCAGCTGTGTCATACCCAGATTGGAGATCCGTCATATGACTAGTATCCTTAGAAAAGGGGGATATCTACAAACCAACAGGCAGAGGAGGTAAGCAGTGTGAAGAGTCACAGGGAGAAGACTGATATATACAGCTCTTAGACACCTTGACTTCAAGCTTCCAGCCTCCAGAATTGTGTGACCTTAAATCTCTGCTGTGTAAACCATCCAGTTTGTGGTGCTTTGTTAGATAGATGGCATTTACATTTGGTAGAGGTTTATCTGTTTATCTTCTCAACCATCTTTTGGTTGGGACAATTTGCTCTATTTTTCTGTTTTATTTAGTTGATTTTTTACTGCGATTATTTCTTTGCTGTGTAGTTTGGTTTCATTTTCTTTTTTTTCTTTTTTTTTTAATAGTTGTTCATCTTCTCATGATGAACAAATAACTTCAGTTGTTTTTTTTATTTTTTTTTAAAGATTTATTTATTTATTCATTCATGATAGACAGAGAGAGAGAGAGGCAGAGACACAGGCAGAGGGAGAAGCAGGCTCCATGCCAGGAGCCCGACGTGGAACTCGATCCTGGGACTCCAGGATCGCACCCTGTGCTAAAGGCAGGTGCCAAACCGCTGAGCCACCCAGGGATCCCCTCATTTTCTTTTTCTAGGTATGGAAGGCAGAAGTTGATCCCACTGATTTGAAAACAATTTTTTTCTTTTTTAATATTGAAGCTTAAAGTGATTCATTTCTAAACATTGCTTTTGGTGCATTCCACAGATTTGAATGCACTGTGTTTTCATTTTCATTTAGTTAAAAATTCTTTAAAAATATTTTTGATCTTGGGCAGCCTGGGTTGCTCAGCGGTTTGGCACCGCCTTCAGCCCAGGGTGTGATCCTGGAGACCCAGAATCGAGTCCCACGTTGGGCTCCCCGCGTGGAGCCTGCTTCTTCCTCTGCCTGTGTCTCTGCCTCTCTCTCTCTTTCTCTATTTCTCATGAATAAATAAAATCTTTTAAAAAATAATTTTTTTTTATCTCTTTGACCCTTGAGTTTATTTTATTATTATTATTATTATTTATTTATTTTTTAAAGATTTTCTTAATTTATTCATGAGAGACACAGAGAGAGAGGCAGAGACACAGGCAGAGGGAGAAGCGGGCTCCATGCGGGGAGTCCGACGCGGGACTCGATCCTGGGTCTCCAGGATCACACCCTGGGCTGAAGGCGGTGCCAGACCGCTGAGCCACCCAGGCTGCCCTTGTGTTTTTTTTAGAAGGGTGTTATATAGTTCTCAAATATTTGGAGATTTTCTAGATATTTTTATTTTTGTTAGTTTTTAATTTCATTTTATTATGGTCCAAGGATATACTTTGTATGATTTATAGGATTCTAAAGTTCTTGAGACTTGTTTTATGGTCCATAATACAGTCTGACCTGGTCATTTTCTGCACTTGAAAAGAATCTATTCTGCTGTTACTGGATGGAGAGTTCCACAGATAACAGTTATCTCAGGTTGGTTAATAGTATTATTCAGCTCTTCTGGATCCTTACTGATACTTGTCAGTTCTGTTCTTGAGAAAGGGCTTTTGAAATCTCTAATTGTGTAGTGCAGTTTTCCTTGCAATTTATTAGTTTTTGCCTCAGTGAGTATTTGAAAGCATAAACCTTTAGGATTGTTCTGTTCTCATGGTCAGTTGATTTCATTATCATTACAAAATGTCCCTCTTTATCGCTGGTATTTGCTCTGAAATTTTTGTCTGATATTGATAGAACTACCCCAGTTTCCTTTCATTAGTCTAAGCATGGGTGTTCTCTTTTTCCTTGCTTTTACTTGCTATTTATATTTTTATATTCAAAGTGATTTTCTTATAGAGCAGTAGTTGGGTCTAAAGAATCCTATTTCAGGGCACTTCTGTGGCTTGGTCAGTTAAGCATCTGTGTTGGGCTCAGGTCAGGCTCCCTGCTCTGCAGAGTCTGTTTCACCCTCTGCCCCCACCCCTCTGGCATGTGCTTGCTTGCTCACTCTCTTTTTTTTAAAGATTTTATTTATTTATTCATAAGAGATAGAGGCAGAGATACAGGCCGAGGGAGAAGCAGGCTCCATGCAGAGAGCCCTATGTGGGACTCGATCCTGGGTCTCCAGGATCATGCCCTGGGCTGAAGGCAGCACTAAACTGCTGAGCCACCCAGGCTGCCCCTCACTCACTCTCTCAAACAAATAAATCTTAAATAAATAGAATCCTATTTCTGCTTTTTGTTTAGATCATTTACATTTTATGTGATTATTGTATCGACATGATTAGGTTTAAATCTACCATCTCGCTCTTTGCCTTTTGTCCTGTTCTTTGTTTTTCTTTTTATGCCTTCTTTTGAGTTTAAAAAAAATAAATAAAAAGGGGGATGCCTGAGTGGCTCAGTGGTTGAGCATCTGCCTTTGGCTCAGGGTGTGATCCCAGCATCCTGGGATCGAGTCCCACATCAGGCTCCCTGCGTGGAGCCTGCTTCTCCCTCTGTCTGTGTCTCTGCCTCTCTCTATCTCTCTGTGTTTCTCATGAATAAATAAATAAAATCTTTAAAAAAAATAAAAATAAAAAAAAGAATTTTTTAATTTCCTTCTTAGTTTTTAGCACGATTTTTGTTGGTTTTGGGGGTTTGTTTTGTTTGTGGTTGCAGAGAATTTGTAGTATACATCTATAGTTTATGGCAGTCTACTTTTAAGTGATCTTATACCAGTTTTACGTATATATAAGACCTTTTACCTGGATTCTCCCATTTCTCCTGTCCCAGCCTTTAGGCAATTATTGTCATACATTTTACTTTTATATGTCTTAAACCCTACAACACATTGGTATTATTTTTGCTTTCAAGAGCGGATGCTCTGGGATGCCTGGCTGGCTTAGTCAGTTAAGCATCTGCCTCTGGCTCAGGTCATGATCCCAAGGTCCTGGGATCAAGCTCCATGGGTTGCTCCCTGCTCAGTAGGAAGTATTCTTTCTCCACCCCTCCTGCTGGTTCATTCTTTCTCTCTCTCAAAATTTTTTTAAAAAGGAGCTGATGCCTTTTAGGGAGATTTAAAAAATAAAGTCTTTTTGTTTACTAACATAGTTACTTACCATTTTCTGTGCTTCTCATTCTTTTGTTTATAGATTCAGATTTTCATCCATTTTTCTTCTTGAAGGGCTTCCTTTAGTGTTTCTTAGAGTGCAAATCTGTTAAGGTCCTTCAGCTTTTCTGTATGCAAAATTTTGAAAATTTTGCCTTCAGTTTTGAAAAAAATGTTCACTTCTTTTTCTTCTGTTGATACTTTAAAGATGTTATTCCAATGTCTTCTGCTTTATGTTGGTACTGATGGGAAATGTGCTGTCATGCTTATATTTGTTCTCTATACAGTAGGCCCTTTGTTTTCCTCTGGCTACTTTAAATATTTTCTGTTTTTTTTTTTGTTGTTTGTTTTTAAAAGGAATGCTCAGATTTCCTCCTCCTTCTTTTTTTTTTCTTAAAGATCTTATTCATTTATTTCAGAGAGAATACAGGTTGACCCAGGGGGATGGGAGAGGAGCAGAGAGGGAGGGAGAGAATCTCAAGCAGACTCTGGGCTGGGTGCAGAGCCTGATGTGGGGCTCGATCCCACAACCCCAAGACAATGATCTGAGCTGAAATTGAGAGGGGCAGCTGAACTGACTGAGCCACCCAGGTGCTCTCTTTGTTTTTAAGCAACTTGATTATGATATCTTTGTATAATTTTCTTCATATTTCTTGTGTCTGGATCTGTGGATTATAGCTTTCATCCCATTTGGAAAATTTTCAGCCATTATCAGTAAAGTATATTTGTGTCTGTTCTCTTGTGGGTATTCCAAATGCATGTATATTAAGATGCTTGAAGTGTTCCCACAGTTCACTCATGCTGTGTTCATTTTATTTTCCAGTTTTGTTTTCTCACTGTATTTCACTCTAGGTAGTTTCTGTTGATATGTCTTCCAGCTCACTACACTTCTTCTGCAATGTCTGATCTACCATTAAACCCATAGAGTGTACATTTTAATCTCAGACATTGCTGTTTTTCTTCTGTTAATTCTGTTATCTGTGACATTGCTGGGGTTTGTGTCAGGTGAGTGATTTTTTTTCCCCACCTAATTATGGGTCATATTTTCTTGCTTTTGCATGTCTGATTTTCATTAGATGTGATGCCAGACATTGTAAATTTTACCTTGTTGGGTGCTGGATAATTTTGTATTTAGATAAATACTATTTAGCTTTGTTCTAGGGCATAGTTATTTGGAAATAATTTGATCCTATTAGGTCTTACATTTCAGTTTTTTTTTTTAAGATTTTATTTATTTATTCATGAGAGACACAGAGTGAGAGTGAGAGCGTGAGAGAGAGATACAGGCAGAGGGAGAAGCAGGCTCCAGGCAGGGAGTCTGATGTGGGACTCGATCCCCGGTCTCCAGGATCATGCCCTGGACTGAAGGTGGCGCTAAACCACTGAGCCACTCGGGCTGCCCACATTTCAATTTTGTTAGGTGGGACCAGAGCAGCACTTTGTGTATGCTTAAATTTGTCCCACCAGTGAGGGAAAACCTTATGATCTCTCTTCCCAGTGAATTGTGAGGTTCTCCTCCTTGCCACAAGGCACAGGCATTATTCCTGGCCCTGGGTGAACATCAGGTTTGTTTCCTGTTATCTTTAATGGGAAATTATTCTGCTTGAATAGTTTCCTTAAACACCTGTGATCAGTACTCATCTGAATACTTGACTGGCCCCTTATCATCTCCTGACTTTTCTGTCTACTAAGTGTTGTCCTCTCTGGTGCTCTCTGGTGAACTCTAGCTGCCTTGGACTCCCTGGATTCTTAGCTGTCTCCTCAACTCTGAGATACCAATGGATTCCATCTGGGTTGCCCTTCCCAGCACCGTGACCTGTAAAGGTCCAGGCAGGAAGGTGGTGGCAGTTACGCGGTTTACCTCATTTGTGCCTTGTCTCTCAGGGACCAGTCGTCTTTAGAACCATGTTTCAGATATTTTATCTAATTAATTAATTTATCAGCATGGGGTAAATGTAATCACTGTTTACTCCCTTTTGGCTGAAAGCAGAAGGATATCAAAGAAATAATTTTTTTAAAAAGAACTGAAGAGTGAAAACAAAAGGGCTTCCCCAGTATTTTTTTTTTTTTGCTTCCCCAGTATTTAAAAGTAATTTAAGAAGACCAACAGACATCCTTTTGAATTTAAGATATCAAAACATAAGGAAAAACAATTCTAGAAATATTCAAAATGAAAAGTAGGTTACCTAGATACAAAAGATTAAAAAAAAAAGGCTAGCCTCACACTTTTGCATAATAGACAGGGCTGGAAAGCTTCTGAACAATACCCACTTAGTGTTGAGGGAGAAATACTGTGACCCAAGAATTTTAATTATCAGAGGTCATATTTTTTGATGGGGAGGGAAAATTCCAGTAAGTATAACATAGGATAAGATGACATATCAGATAAAGGGCTAGTTTCCAAGATCTATAAAGAACTTATTAAACTCAACACCAAAGAAACAAACAATCCAATCATGAAATGGGCAAAAGACATGAACAGAAATCTCACAGAAGAAGACATAGACATGGCCAACATGCACATGAGAAAATGCTCTGCATCACTTGCCATCAGGGAAATACAAATCAAAACCACAATGAGATACCACCTCACACCAGTGAGAATGGGAAAAATTAACAAGGCAGGAAACAACAAATGTTGGAGAGGATGTGGAGAAAAGGGAACCCTCTTACACTGTTGGTGGGAATGTGAACTGGTGCAGCCACTGTGGAAAACTGTGTGGAGGTTCCTCAAACAGTTAAAAATATACCTGCCCTACGACCCAGCAATTGCACTGTTGGGGATTTACCCCAAAGATACAAATGCAATGAAACGCTGGGACACCTGCACCCCGATGTTTCTAGCAGCAATGGCCACGATAGCCAAACTGTGGAAGGAGCCTCGGTGTCCAACGAAAGATGAATGGATAAAGAAGATGTGGTTTATGTATACAATGGAATATTACTCAGCTATTAGAAATGACAAATACCCACCATTTGCTTCAACGTGGATGGAACTGGAGGGTATTATGCTGAGTGAAGTAAGTCAGTCGGAGAAGGACAAACATTATATGTTCTCATTCATTTGGGGAATATAAATAATAGTGAAAGGGAAAATAAGGGAAGGGAGAAGAAATGTGTGGGAAATATCAGAAAGGGAGACAGAACATAAAGACTGCTAACTCTGGGAAACGAACTAGGGGTGGTAGAAGGGGAGGAGGGCGGGGGGTGGGAGTGAATGGGTGACGGGCACTGGGTGTTATTCTGTATGTTAGTAAATTGAACACCAATAAAAAAAAAAATAAAAAAAAAAAATAAAAATAAAAAAAAATAAAAAAAAAAAAACATAGGATAAGAGATTAAGACCACATATAATAACTCAAGACAATAAATGTAAATGGTCGCCACTATTAAAAGTTACACCATTAGTCAAACTGTATGTTGTTTACAAGAGCTTCATCTCAAACTAAATGGCCCAGGAAAGCTAACAGTAAAAATGAAAGAATGGGCAAACGATAAACTAAAAGAAATCTATAGTAATATTACTATATTTCTATGAGACGAAGTACCAAAAGCCATCAAGGAGGAGACTTTCATATACACCTTTGAGGTATTGATATCCTAAGTAGGCAAGAAAAAAGATTAAGGATTTGAAAAATGTAGTTTAATGATGTTGATGGAATAAACATTGCATTCTGCACTGTACAAATGTTCTGAAACATAAAAACCAATTGCACAGCAGGCCACTAAAGAAATCATTAATCTAAAAAAAAAAAAAAAGAAATCATTAATCTGAAGTGAATAGCTCAGGACTTTGGAGGAAAGAACAGTTCACACTGGGAGAGAGAGGAGGGAGCTAGTAAGGAGCAAAGCAGAAATATGGATTGAAGTGAGAGCCTTTACCTGAACCAGCAGGTCCTCTACCATCTACCTTCTGCCCCTTACCTGTAGTCTGTCCAGCTCTTGAGCTGCAGTTCTGACATCCAGTAAGTTGTGAAAAACGTCTTCTCCCCTAAGAATAGCATAGACATACTCTGTGGCAGGGAGCTGTTTGTAGTCCTTACTTAGCCCACTTGGTATGACTGTCACTGACCTTGCACTGCTGTGTTTATCACAGCATGCCGCTCCAGGCCCAGTGGAGTTGTAGTTAACACACAGCATATTCCTTTTCTAAAATCTGAATGACTGTAAGTTCTGAAAAACCACAATTCTGAAGGGTTCATATTGGCCTCTTGGGGACTGTGGACCTGTGGTCACCCATGATCCACGCTGCCTCTTTCTCTGATCTCCCCAGTCCTCACTCCACCTCAGTCACATTGGCCTCCTTGGCCACCCCCCCAATGGCACGTTTTCTACCAAGGAAGCTATCACCCTTACTGCCCCTCCCCACCCCCCAGAAGCCCATTGCTTCACTTCCAGGGTGGCAGGGAAGGGGTGTGGGGGAGTGTTCTTTAGTAACTACTTGTCTGTGAAGCCTTCCCTGGACACCCTGAGCTTTTACCCATGCTCCCTTTGCCCTTTTACCAGACTTATTTTTTTTTCCTCTCCTTAGTACTTACCATGATCTAACATGCTTATTTTTTCTTTGCTTTTCATGTTTATGGTCTGCTTCACAAGAATATAAGCTCCATGGAGACAAGAATTTTTGTCAGTTTTGTTGACTTCTCTTGTATAACCAGACCAGCATTTAGAACTGTGCATGATAGATACAGTAGGTGCTTAATGAATATTTGTTTAGTGAACAAATATAGATTTTATAATAGAGAACTATTAGAGTACTTGAATTTTTAAATTTTCTGAGACTTGATTAAATCTCCGGTAAACTTAAGAAGGATAAATGTTGTAGATACACAAAATTAAGAGTAGGGGTTATATTACTTACAAAAGATTTTTATTAAAGATTTAAAAAATCATAAGAAATATGTAACTTATGGTAATTCTGTTTTCCAAAACTGATTCAGTAAGTGAAAACTTGAATAGCTTGATAGTTTTTTTAAAACTATTTTTTAATTAAAATTTCAGAATTATATAGTTTATTGGCAAATAACTACTACTTTGAAGGAACAGAAATTTCAGCACTATTAAAACTGTTCCTGAACAAAGGAAAAGATTAAGAGTTGCCCAGTTTAGTGTCTCAAACTAGCATTAACCGTTACACCAAAAAACAAGAAAGGGTCTCTCTCCAAACTAGATAAAAGCATCTTATAGGGCCCCTGGTTGGTTCAGTGGTTGAGTGTCTACCTTTGGCTCAGGTTGTGGTCCTGGGATCAAGTCCTGCATCGGGCTCCTTGCAGGGAGCCTGCTTCTCCCTCTGCCTGTGTCTCTGCCTTTCTTTCTGTGTGTCTCATGAATAAATAAAATCTTTTAAAATAAATAAAAATTTTTAAAAAATCTTTTAAAAACATCTTTGGACTAATTACAAATCAAATCAACAACGTATCAAAGTAAAAAAAAATCAAGTAAAAATTCTAGGAATGGAAGAATGATTTAATATTAGGAAATCTATTAATAAATTTTACCAAATCATTTTGTCAGTATTTTGGATACTAAAAGATATCTGATAAAAAGCAAACAACCATTTTTAAAAAATGAAAAATTTTTGGTACTAGAAAGCTCTTCTCTGTTATTAAAAAGAAATGCAACTTAAATCAACTGCCAACATCACACACACTTTCCTTTGTATGTTAAATCTGCCAGATGCATTTAAATATTTCCTCTAGTTCTGGGGGCCATCTTAAGCTCCCAGGCAATTAAAACTGGTTCATCATATGGATAAACTGAGCATATATCATACAAACTAGGAAATGTGAAACTTTGAGAGTGAAAGAATGCTGTTACTAATTTTGCCAAGGAGAAGGGCATAAACGGGGAGGATCCTATGCAAAATGGGAGGTCTGGTCTTCCTGTCTCTTGAACATAGACTGTTGGCATGCCATGCCCCGTAGAGTGAGCAAAAGGGGTGCTCTTGATGATTGGGTGTTCTGAGCTGGGAGTCCTTTACTGCACAGTTCTGTTTCGGTCCATGTTAGAGAACAGGTTTAACCCACACATGCTGATAGAGTATGTAAACGGTATTGCTGGACTTCCTGCAAATAAACAGCGGAGTATCTTGCTGGCTGTTAGAATGGAGGATCTTGGTCAGAATCAGTAGTCTCTAAGTAGTCAGTGAGGGTTTGGTGAAGCCTCTCACTTGCTTAAGAGAAGGGCCACCTTTACAAACTTTACTGTAGCCTGGGATGACCAATGATTGGATGCTTGGTAGATAAAGGAAATTATGGATAGAAGTTCCCTATTTCCTTTGGGAATTTGAAAAGGAAAAGCAGTTCCTTGTTTTTGATGCGGAAAAAGCATCTCCACTGGGCTTGAACCATCCCTAAAAGCATTAAAGTACCTGTATCTCTGAGAACCTGTTAGCCTGTTATCACTGCCTCCCTCCACTATCATCCTGAGTGTAGGGGCACTTCTTAACAGTGAAAACACTGGAGGCATTCTCATTATATTAGGTAACGAGATGATAATACCATTACCATTGTTTAAATTGTTGTGAAACTTCAGCTGGTATAGTTGGACCCAAAACTGAAATAAAAGCTGAATTAGAAAGTAGAAAAAATATTACTTGCAGGTGATATAATCTGGCTATCTAGATACCATAAAGAGTTTGGTGTATTTTCTGGGTTACAGAAATTACTTTAAAATCAATAACTCTTTTATATACACCAATAATAACCAGGTAGAAAACAGGAAGAAAATCCTCTTGGAAATAGCAACAGAAATTAGGAAAGAGACAAGGAATACATTTAGCAAGAAACACACAGACTCTTTATAAAAAATTGTTTCGAGGGCAGCCCAGGTGTCTCAGCACTGTAGCACCGCCTTTGGCCCAGAGCCTGATCCTGGAGACCCTGGATCAAGTCCCGCATTGGGCTCCCTGCGTGGAGCCTGCTTCTCCCTCTGCCTGTGTCTCTGTGCCCCCCACCCCTCTGTGTCTCATGAATAAATAAATTAAAAAAATTTTTGTTGAAACATTTTTTAAATTCCGTATACCTGAGGCACCTGGCTGGCTCAGTCAGTGGAGCATGACACTTCTTGGTTTCGGGATTGTGAGTTCAAGCCCTATGTTGGGTGTAGAGATGACTTAAAGATAATCTTGGGATACCTGGGTGGTTTAGTCAGATAAGTGTCAACTCTTGATTTCAGCATGGGTCATGAAATGGAGCCCCCCACCTCGGCTCCTTGTTGGGCATAGATTCTCTTCCTTCTACCCCCCAACTCTTGCACTCTCTTTCTCTAAATTAAAAAATAAATAAAATCTTTAAAAAAATACTACAGTGCTGAATGAGAAGACTGCATATTATAAGCCAATACATTTATCCTCAGGTGAATTTTTAGGCTTTTTTTTAATGGTTTTATTTAATTGTCAAATCAAACTTAAATGAAAACAAATAGAAAAAAAGGTTTTGTTTATTTATTCATGAGAGACACAGAGAGAGGCAGAGACACAGGCAGAGGGAGAAGCAGGCTCCCTGCGGGAAGCCCAATGTGGAACTTGATCCCAGGACCTTGGGATCACGACCTGAGCTGAAGGCCGATGTTCAACCACTGAGCCACCCAGGCGTCCCTAATTTTTAGGATTAATACAAATTTTAATCAAAACCCAAATGGATGGGTAGCTGGGTGGCATAGTCCATTCAGCGTCCCCAACTCTTGGTTTTGGCTCAGGTTGTGATCTCAGAGTCGTGAGATGGAACCGTGCATCTGCAGAGAATCTGCTGGGATTCTCTCCCTCAAAAAAAAAAGTGGATTATTTAAATTTTTGTGTTTTTTTTGTTTTTTGTTTTTTTTTGAGACAAGAATATGAAGAAACTTGATCAGATGTCTGTGAAATTCAAGCGGGGGTCTGAGTGGGGGAGGAGAAAACAGATTGATCTGAATCCGCGTACCATGAGTGTTTTGCCATGTGAGATAGAAAAAATTTACTATCAGGTTGTGATTTTTAAAAAGTGTGGTACAGGTACAAGAAAGGATAGACAAAACATTTTTGTGCATACAAGAGTTTAGTGAATTAAAGATTTAACGACAAAATCTGTAAAATGATTATTTGATCAACAGCTGGGACAGCTGTTGACTACTAAGAAAATTAAGTTAGATCTTTATACTGAATGCTGTATATCAAATATATCCCAGATAGATAAAAATTAAGACATAAAAAATGAAATTAGAAAAAGATATTGAGCATCAGTCAATAAGCTTGAGAAAGGACTTTATTCATAAAAACAATGGAAGAAATCTCAAATGAAAGATAAATTTGATTACATAAAATGACATACTGCTTTATATTTTTTAAAAAGGAAACAAAAACAGTAAAATTTGAAAAAAAAATTTTTATAGTCCTCTTATTTCTACAAATCAAGTACTAACAGCATAGTAAAAAATCAATAAAGGTCACGAAGAATAACTTCACAAAATACAGATGGCCAGTAGGTACAAGGGGGACAAAAAGTGTTTTAAAAAATCCCCGTTGAGTAGTAGTGGCAGATTCTGAGAGAAGGCGACTGCCCACCACTGCGGCGTGCTTTACCGCGAGCCTGCCTGGGGTGGCTCATGCTCTTTTGTAGAATCTTTATTTCTCATGATGGGGTTCTGGGGGGTTTAAGACCGCACATCTAGAAATTCTGTAAAGGGTAATGTTTGATTTAAACCCGCTGATGAACCGTGTGGGGGAGCGGGCCGAGCCGTGAGCCTGCAGCCGCGCGTCCCTCCTAAGCAGCGCCCGAGCCCGGCCCGGCCGGGTCCCACCCGCTCGCTGGCGCCCTGCCCTGCCCTGCCCTGCCCTGCCCTGCCCTGCCCTGCCCGAGCCTGCCCTGTCCTCGCGCCCGCCCACGGCCCGTGCGCCCCGGTGGTCACGGCCCGCGCCTTTGCTTTCCAGTTTTTCCCCAACGGATATGCCTTCGCCACCGGCTCGGACGATGCCACGTGCCGCCTCTTCGACCTCCGCGCCGACCAGGAGCTGCTGCTCTACTCCCACGACAACATCATCTGCGGGATCACGTCCGTAGCTTTCTCCAAAAGCGGCCGCCTGCTCCTGGCTGGCTACGACGACTTCAACTGTAACGTGTGGGACACGCTGAAGGGAGATCGTGCAGGTCGGTGAGGAAGTCGGCCGTGGGTGCACTGCGTGGGGGTGCGCTGGGGGGCAAGCAGGAGGAGGTTCTGGCAGCGTGTGGCCTCCGGGGCCTTAGCGCTGTGGGCCCAGCACCCTGGCCGGGCTCCTTCATGCTCCCTGTGGACTTCCCCACTTTGCAAACAGTAACCTCAAGCTCTGTCGTGTCCTCGTGTTTGGTAAGTTTTGCTCTAAAGACGAACAGTGAATCAAATTCAGCGTGGTCTTTTCCAAGTTACAGTTTCTTCTAACCTGACCAGAAACACTGTAATTGCTGTGAATCCTCTTCCTTCTGGAGATCTTGCCTGGACGGTCTGTAGACCCACGGTCGCCTCAGAGCCAAGCTCAGTTCTCCCGTGTAGCTTCCAGAATGTTAGTGAATGCATCAAGTCACACTGGTTACTGCCATCAATAACAACTTACATACAGTCATTTTAAGTATTGTTAGAATCAATATTATACATATGAGAATCAAACAGGTACATGGCTTGTACCAAAACAGCAGTCCTCTGGCCCCAGCTCATGTTTTCTGTGCCCAAAGGTAGCTCCTAAGTATTTATTCCGTATCTTTAAATAATACCCTGTGTTGCTGTTGCTTGATTTGTGTGTGTGTGTGTGTGTGTGTGTGTATGCACGCACACATACATGCACGTATGCACACTCCAACACGGTTTTTAGTATTCACACTGGGGTGCTCTGGGAGGAGTGGTGTTAAAGCTGAACCCTCAACAGAGAATGCCTAGTTTTAAAACAATTCGAATGAGTCATTTTTTAAAATTTTATTATTATTTTTTACTTCTTGGCGTTCTCTTTTGAGGGCTCAGCTTTAACATCTGTCTTCCCACCACAGCCACATCCTTCCTATCTTTTAATGTCTCCCATGTGGAACGGATTTTATTTAGAACTCAGTCAGTGTTTACATAATTAAGACTTTTTAGGGATCCCTGGGTGGCGCAGCGGTTTGGCGCCTGCCTTTGGCCCAGGGCGCGATCCTGGAGACCCAGGATCGAATCCCACATCAGGCTCCCGGTGCATGGAGCCTGCTTCTCCCTCTGCCTATGTCTCTGCCTCTCTCTCTCTCTCTGTGACTATCATAAATAAATAAAAATTTAAAAAAAAAAAAAAAAAAAAAAAAAAAAAAGACTTTTTAAAATCAGTATTAGGTGTTTTGCCTGGATTGAATCACTTAGCATCCATAACAAAATGTGTTTGTTTTCCATATTTTAGCATGTGCTTGAGTTAGTTTTGCTCTCCCTACAGCTGCTTGGTTTCAAGTTGGCTCAACTTGATAGTTTCACAGTAAAATTGAATGACGACTTTGTGAATTGCTAATTCACTTTCCTTTCCAGTGTGACTTAGAGTATTTAGTCACAGTGCTCATTTTTTATTTCAACCCGTAATTGTACATTTGCCTATTGCCAAACATTGCTGTGCTGGAGACACTACAGAGAATATTAATAGTTTTAGACACGATGAACTTTTATTTCTGAGGTTGGGTGAAAATGATTTTGCTTCATTATGTACAGCTACTGAAAACTCAGACACAGTTTATTAAAGAAAAAATTCTTGAATTTGATATATTTTTCTTGTACATCTTTACATTTCTCATTTTCCTTGCAATTATTTGGGAATGCTCGTTTTTATCCCGTGTAGTGATCTGAATATCAAACGAATTTAATATACAAAACTAAAACTAGATGAGTTGGATGGTTTCATAAGTTAAATCCAAAACATTTAGTATTTGCAGTTTAACAAAGCACGTAAGTTATGTTGGTATTTCTGCAAGGCAAGTAGTGATATCAGGCAACTTCATTCCTACATTCTTATTGTTGTGATGAAAGGCTACTTATCACTCGAAATTTTGTTTTGAAAACAGCATAGAGCACAATGGCAACATCTGGTGGATCATGAACTTATATAAAGTATACATGCATCTGTTTTCCTAGATATAAGATGACTATAAAATATTTCAAGTGATAAGCATGAGCTGATGTCCATGTCAGTGATTCATGTAATGCAAATAATTGTATTTGTGCACACATCCAGCTTACCCCTGGAACCCAGTTTCCCTTTTTAGGTTTTAAATACTCTTCTAGATCTTTTATGCCTATAACTATTCAATTCTGAAAGTTGCCTGCTGTTAACTTTTTCTTTTTCCTAAACTTTTGTTTTTCAGGTGTTCTTGCTGGTCATGACAACCGTGTCAGCTGTTTAGGTGTAACAGATGATGGCATGGCTGTGGCAACAGGCTCTTGGGACAGTTTTCTTAGAATCTGGAATTAATAGTACATGCAGGTTTTCTGTTCTCCATTGCTATCTGGAGAAATCAGTGCTACAGCCTATTGCTGTGAGAAGAAAATTCTACCTTATATTTGCAGGTGAAGATTTTTCTATTGAGATTATTATATACAAAAAGATTTCAGTAAACTACAAAATTGGGGAGGGGGGCGTGGCAGCAAGGGGTGCTTGCTGACATCAAAAGGACCAGTGCATTAATTTGAGGAATTGAGCTAATTTAACCTTGATAAATTCTTGCTTGTACTCAAATTCTTTATTTTCTTTGTATAGGACAGAATGTACACATTATAGCCGGTTATCATGTTTGATTGTGTTTGCATTTTTTAAGAACTACATTTTTAACTTTCTATACATAAGAAATAACATTTTTCAGTTTTGTAATGGAGGAAGTAAGCACAGTAATAGATGGAAGTGATCCTTTATGTGTGTGTACTTCCGTTTGAAGAAAGTCTCCTTGATTTCTGATCTTCCTTTTAAAAATCTAAAAGAGCTTCTGGCTGGTCAATGTTTAAGAATGCTAGCAGGCCTCAGTACCTCTGAGGGGAGTCCCCTGTTGAGTATCCTTCGTTTCTGGTGCATCCTTTGCCATCCTATGAATTTAAATAAGTGCTCGTTTTCAGTCCTTGGAGGAAGAGCTAATCTGAAGGCTAGGGAATCGAGATTTCATTCTGAAATTTTAGACCTAGATAAGAAACTCTTGTATTGTTAGCAGTAATTGCATAAAAATGGTTGACATTCAGAAAATGTGGTTATGATCAAGTGACGCTTTGAGTAGCTCTCTGTAAATGATAAGCTTTCCTAGTGATTTCATGTTCTAGACATGAGTTCACAGGGTCCACTCATTATTTCACATTAACATTTGGATTATCCTTGCATCTGAAGAATTTTCTCCAGTGTTCTCGATATACATGTAGATAGGAAATATAATGGTGATGCCATTATGCTGTTGAAAGAAGGGTAAAATCTAACCAGTCACTAGACTTGACTAGTTATAATTGTGTAGCAAGGTAGCTTTATGAATTTGTTCATAGTTTACATCAGTTCACATTTTGTATTATCTGCAACTTAAATTTTAAAAAGGAAGCATTCAGACTTTGTGTTTTTCTGTAATGTTTCTTCCCTTGGCATAATATGATTTCTAAGTGATTTTGCCTCAAAGAATGCTTAGATCCAAGTGATTCCTCTTTAAAGCCAAAAGAAAAATTCCAGGAGCAGTCCTCGAAGGAGTCAGAGGAAAATACTAAGCAATTCCTGTTTGTCAGTGATAATAATGTATCTATTACTAGAATGCCCCTCCCCCCAAATAAAGATACTTTTCCTGTTGGATTTTCTCCTGTTAACTAAAGCTAAATGATTGACAATAGAAGATTGTTAGTCTTGCTTGATGATGAAGTCATTGGTTACTCTCATATATAGAAGTGCATTGTTTTTGTAATTTAGTGAACTGTGTCTGTTACTGTTGAGATAGGTCTCAACTTTTGATCACATATAACTCTAAATACTCCCCAGATTTTACTTGTGAATTTTCATTTTTATATTGTGAATGTGCTAGTAAGTGCATCAACTATAATGAACTCTGTACCCGTTTTTAAGATCAGCTGATAATAAACGAATACTAAGATAAAGGACCAAAAAAAAAAAAAAAAGACTATTATAGATGGCAGGCATGAATGTATATTTATAAACACATAAGATTTCTATGAACTTTTTTTTGCAATTAATGTTTGTGGACTGTCATAAAGAAGAGCTCTTTGAGGTAAGGCAAGACTATTTTAAAGAAACTTTAATATTCATTAAATTCAAAGTATTCATTTCCCAAAAAGGTGAGGGTTTGCCGTATAGTTCAGTAGTTCCTTCCACAGTTCCACAGTCCTGTTGAAGCAGCACCTCTGCCATGTGCAAAACAGCCATATATATATGTGTGTGTGTGTGTACACACACACACACACACACACTGTATGAGAATATCTCCTCTGCTTTGAAAGTTACCTAATCACAAGATACTTTTGAGAGGCTGGGACTACAGGAATTCTCTGGTCTTCAGCATGTTGATAGAATGAGTTAATGTTAAAAGTCTTTATAGAGAAGTTTCAGAGCAGTTCCTGTAATTCAGTATGGACTGGACAACTATGAACCAACCACTATGGTGGCTGTTGACACATTATGACCAAATGGTGACCTCATTACCACATTAACTTACTAGCTAAACCTTTGCTCTCTAGTAATAACAGGCTCCAATTGCTAAATATATTTATTGCTGTTTGAGTTCAGCTGATAGTCTTAAGTATTGTGCATAAGACTTGTAACCAGTAAGAGTAATGTAGTAGTACTAGTTTTAAAGAATGTGTATCAAGATTGTTGCATTTATCTGGTGCCTATTTGCTTTTACCTTATAAGAAACATTTAAACATACTATATGCCTCAGCATGTTTGTTTATAGATTCATCAGTCACTTCATAAAGAGTGGGGTGGTTTTTCCTTTTCCCAGATCTGGCAAGAATAAGAGAACATATTCTTCTCTAAAAAGTGGTAGTGACTGCCATGTGGTTCAGCTCTTCATCCCAAAAGCTGAT
Source organism: Canis lupus dingo (assembly GCF_003254725.2). Taxonomy (NCBI): domain Eukaryota; kingdom Metazoa; phylum Chordata; class Mammalia; order Carnivora; family Canidae; genus Canis; species Canis lupus. The sequence continues at coordinate 12,817,425 of NC_064276.1, read as the reverse complement.
AGCAAGGACCTCTCCACCTTGAGGCAGGCCTCATTTTTGGCAGCTGTATTAAGGGTTAGACTGAATATCGAAGGTCCCTCCCTACCTACTCAGATTTTTCTAGTTGTGATGCCATGGTTCCTAGCACCACATTGAGTTCCATCTTCACAGAGGCAAAAATTTGGGTTTACTATTTCAAGAGTCTAATAGGCCATTTTCCTTATTTTAATGTAGACTCAGCTAAACGGATACTGCACGAGGGATAGTAAACTAGTCTAGACATATAGATGTAGGTGCTTCTGGAATGTGTTAATTAATCTGTTAAGAGAAATGGATCTTGACTTCTCCAGGTGACAATGGAATTTTTATTGCTAAAACATACTGTGCCAATATTATAACTGACTTTCTCCAACACTGTTGCGGTCTTAGATTTAATAACTTTAACCTTTTTAAAGTGAAAACATTCAGGGAAATTTTATGCTTTGATTACTGTTGAATGTTTCACATTTTAAATTACAAGGCAGTTGATGTTTAAACTTAAGGAAACTGATTAAGCAATCTTCTAAATGGGCCTATCATTTTCACAATATTCTCTAGAATCTTTAGGGTAGAAGTCATGCTTAAAAATAGTTGCTTTTAAATCAAGTACTATATTCAGCTTCAAATTTCCCTTTTGCCCTTATGAAAAGCAAAATTTTAAACTCTTACCTGTTAAAGTTTTTAAACACCCTCAAGGTTAGACCATCTTTCTCGTGAGAAAGAGTAGCACAGTGAAGAAAACTGGCATTTTAAATTAGATTAAGTAGGTGAATTGTTTCAAATTTACTAGTTTTTCTTCCTGTTAGGGTTGCCTTAAATTTTGTGGTATATTCTAAAAATATTGGTTATAATAGGCACTCCTTAAAATGGTTTGTAGCTAAATGTCTAAGCTAGCAGTGTACTTTTAAAACATTTTGGTCACAGATTGATGGTACACCTTGTATTTAGCAGATTTGTTTGCATGATGATAAAATTTCCTGAGTCTTTTTTCTTAAATCCAATTACTGATCCTATAAAAGTTAATAATGCAGCATCATGAAAAAATTGGTTTCGTGTTTCAACTGGTGTTAAGTGTTCAACAAAATCTTACATATTTATTTTTTAATTAATGGAACTTCAGTGATACTTGGTAGATATTTCAAGCCTTTTGTCTTTTATACAATGGTGCTCTATTCTGTTGTTTTCGAAGAAGCATCTGAACACTTAGATTTGCATATTCTTATCCAAAAGCATTCACAGAAGTGGGTTTTTAAAGCTGATTAAAATGTTTTTCTTCACCTACAGTGGTTTCTATAAACTTGTAGCCAATTGACTCTGAATGTCAGTAGTGTGACTATGGGAAAGGTGAACATAGATTAAAGCTCTTATAAAAGCTTTAAAGCAAACTATGGACTTGTACCGTGACTTAATAGTATTGGTTCTTTCTTGCACAATGATTCATTCCTCTATTTGTACAGTAGCTCTGTGAAATGTTGCTGTGAATTGATATTGTAATCAATAAAGTGCTTTTAACCAGATTTCATGTAGCAGGCTTTAATTTTTAAAATCACATTAAAAATTAAGCCTCAGAAGTAAACATATTCTTTACCCCTGTGAATGCTATCTACTGTTAAAAGGCTACAACATTATTTACTGCTTTCGTTTCATCACCACATCCTTGGAGAATGAGGAAACTTCTCTTGGCCAGATGTGTCAGCCAGTCTACCCAAGATACCTACCACAAATATTAAAACTCACTGTCAGTATAAATGCTACATTTATCAACTATCAGGCAAACATTTTATTTTCACCTTGCATACTTATAAAAACGTAGTTTTGTAAAAAGGTTATACAAAGTTATAGTCCTGCAAACTTAATCTCCAGGCATCAAGGCTGGGTGTCCTTATTTTAGTGTTCAACATTCATGCATTTTCAAACTTGATCAAGGTGGTGGAACTGCATTCAACTGGTGATGGAAAAAACTTCCTAGAGATTTACTAGGAACCACTATTCCAGCAGTCCACACTTTAGCAAGCATGAGGATCACCTGGAGGGCTTGTTAAATTCAGATGGTTGGTTCCCAGACACTCCTGGATGCAGTGGGTCTTGGTAAGAACCTGCAATATGCACTTGTCAGAAGTTCACAAGTGATGTACAGTTAATCCAGGGACCAGACTTTGACAGCCACTGTACTATTACTAATGAGGTGATACCAAACCACTATTTCAAAAGTTCAAGTGCTTTCATGTAAAGATTAAGGTCTTGAACTTCTAAGTTAGCAGTACCCAGTCTCAGACATTAGTTTCACGTGGCAGTTGCTACCTAATCCCGGTTGTTGGCAGCTTGCACTATATTTTGGTTATAAAGCAACAAAAGCTACAAACTAGTAGATGGATTTTGATACTGCATCCTAGTATCTGATCTGCATAAAAATATATTTTTGAAAGGCTTCTGTGACTTAAATGTTTTCTCAAAATATCCTGAAAAAAGTGCTGCACCTGCTGTGAAAAGACTGAGTAGCATCCAGTAGCCTTAAATTAAGGCACAAAAAAAGGAAACAGTATTAAGGATAAAAGAGCCTAACGTATTATCCCTCTATGGAAAAGCAGACACTATGCTTGGCCAAATGCACTGTTGTCATGCATCTAACAACCACCTAGATGCTGTTACTCTGGTGATCCTCAAGACTACATTTTGTGTAGCAAAGCTCTAGAATGCCATTTTTTGGTGTTTCCATATATATTTCAATTAGTTTTTACACAGAAACAGACACAGTACTTGAACTCATGAACATTTCATTAAGTTAAGAAATACAATATTAACAGTGCCCTGGCAAATTCATACAATTACATAAAAGTAAAAGCCACCTGGGGGGACAATCCAGCAGTATCCTTGGCGAATATCTTCTGAAGAATAGCATTTGTACAAGACCATAACCACCAACAATTCAGAGCACCCATATCTTTGGCTATTTTTGTCAGTTCAAACTTTATTCCTAAAACTGAGCTAGAAAGGTTTCCTTGCTGTAATCATTGCTGAAGCAGAAAATGTTTCTTTAGAAACAGATCAAGCAACTATTTATTCAGACCCAGATACTTTTTTATAAGAGACTTTATAATAACAAATCCTTACACTACTTTTACATCAGTTTTAATGGGAAAAAAGAGGGAGTAAAAACAGTATATTAATTAGTGGTTTACTTACCAGCCAGGATGGCAAAAGTGATTGCAACTTGCATAAACAATACGCTCAAGAACATTCCACCACACTCCTCGATAGAGCAAATGAAGTTTATGAAACAAAAACAAATGACTATACCCATTAAGGTAGGCATCAAAAATTAGTTTTGAGAAAAAAGATGAAAGCATTCTCTAACTCCTGGATGCCAGGAAGCAGAGTTTTTCAGAATCAAAAACAAAGAGAGCCCTAATTAAGAACGAGGCCCCACCCCTCAGGGGTCACATAGTTGGTTCTGTTGCTTTTAACTAATTCATCATTTTTAACACAATTTAGCCTTTGCCCAAATTTAAAACTAAGAAGATATCATAACACTCTTCAGAAATGCAAACACCCTGAGATAGATCATTACCAGAATCTATACAAGGATTTGCTATTTAGATACAGTTAGTATAATTCACATTTAAAGTCATTTCATGAAAAAAAAAAAAGACAAAAACTGTCCCAGTCTTCCAAGTTCCATTTTCTCCTATGATGATCACCAAAGCAATCTCTGTTAAGATTTTTCTTCATTGCTTGAATGTAGAAACTGCTTAGTAAAATTCTCCAGCTCATTTTCAAGTTGAACGGCTTTATTTCTAATTTAAAAAAATGAATAAAATACCAATCTGATTATCATAAAGGCCAATCAGAAAAAAAATGCATTCCATCCAATCTTAAAATCATTAGTCAGCTGGTGCTGCATTTATTTGAAATGAGATTAAGCTATTATCAACCTTCTAAGAATATGTATATATGCTATTATACTCTGCTGTAAACACAGAACCCAATGTCCAGAACTTTAAAAAGGTACATGGGGATAAAACCAAAACCTTAAAAATGAAAATCGTAACAGACAATGGAATCCTATTACCTTCTTGGGAGTTATATCCTATGTCACACACAGTCATAATTGTCCTTGAATTCCCTTTTAAGTTTAAGCATAAAGTATAGAACAACTGGTTTTGTGTATATATAAAGCAGCTGTCAGATGTCAAAGGACCATGGTATTCCAAGAGTTTTTTAACACCAGAATACTTGACAAAGCCAAATACCCTAACAAGAGGAAAACAGGAACAAAGATCATGTCTCCCATTCTCCTACCATGCCAGGGTACACACACATACTTGAATGAGCTTCTCTCTTTTCTCTTGGTCTTGTACTGTTGCTGGGTACACATGGCAGGGGTCATATAAGTTAATGTACATACAGACTCCTCTGTATGCTTCTTCAGGCAACTCTCCTGAAGGATTAAGTAAGTGTTTTACCTGAATTGCTGAGCCTAATCTAGTTAACAATGGAGTTTCTAAAAATTATGGTATTTATTATTCCTGTTAGACAAAGGATTAGCAGCTCAAAACTATTCATACTCAAGTCAGTCCTGCCAAAATCAAAAGGCTAAAGTGCCAATAATATCATTTACATTTTACTCCAACAAGACAAAACACTACTAAAAACAATCTAAGTAAATAATTCTACTAGGTATAATTTCAATATATTTGAAAGGCTGTATTTGAGATGATTTAACTTAAAACATGATAGAATAAGTGAAATTTACTTGGGTGTGTTTGTATGGATAAGGAAGTCGGGGTCTAAACAACAGGCAGTCGTCTTTTCCAGACATTATGAAATTGAGGAGTGATGACAATGTCACTGCAGATCAGATTAAGATACCATGGTAGACACCACTTCAGTTGTTTTAGATGTCCCCAAATTCAGCTCACAAGGATAGCCTCTACAATTTGAAGACACTGCAAGCTGCTCTCACATGGGCAACTGCATGTAGCACATACCCTGGGGTAAGTAGCAGCAGGAATTAAATGATGCTTAATGGTACTGGTAGGTGAGCCAGCTAATGGGGCAAAAGCTGAGTTAGGACCTACCGAAGTAGTCACGTCATGGTGACACTTCTGGTCAGGTCCCCAAAGGCAAACTTTACTTAGACCCCACAGAATCCATGATAAATTCTACTATACCAGAACTGCATGTATTAGGATATCTTGTTTTACTTGCATTGCTTTAAATATAAGCATACCCAACAGTCCCTCAGTGAAAATGGAAGTTAAGGGTCTTGAATTCAGGGGACTAAAAACTTGCACTTTTGCCCCCAAAAGTGGCTCAGTTGGTTGAGTGTCTGACTCTTGGTTTTGACTCAGGTGACCTCCTGGGTCCTGGGACTGAGCCCCACATCAGGCTCTGTGCTCGGTGGACTCTGCTTGAAGATTCTTGCTCTCTGCCCTTTCCTCAACTCACATAAGTGTGCAAACGCATGCCCTCTAAAATAAATCTAAAAAAAAACAAAAAAAAAAACAAAAAAAAAAACCTCACACTTTTAATTAAAAACTTCTGCTCTGAAAAGGAACTAATATGGCTTAATAGAGTTTTAGATAAAGATCTGAAAGATTCCTTTTACTCTTTTAGATTTGCTTTTATTTGTTGAAATTAGCTTTCATTGAAAATGAAAAACATTCAGAATTAAATACGAAAAATAATTAAGCTGATGCAGAAAGTTTTAATACAAATTCACAAGTAATGTTACATAATTATATTCAGGTAATGAGACCAATAAATATTCATATTATTGAGAAAAAAGGTTCAAATACCTTAAGAACTTTGAATTGTTTTGTATTTTCTCCAGTTGATCTATTTCTTTGGATAATCTAGCAATTTCTTCTTCCAGATGTCTTTGTGTAATATCAACTTGTTGGCACAGGCGAGCGAAAGTGGTTGCCATTTCCCTTAAAATAAAAAATTATTTTTTTCAGCAGTCATGAATGTCTTTTAAAATAAATGAAGCTTTAATTTAAAGCTTATATAGAAAGACTGCAAGTTTAAAGTATACCTAAAACAAGATATCAAAGAATATTACTATTAAGGAGGGTACGGCACTTGTAGGCTTAACATCACTTTGGGCTTAATTTCATCTGGCCTTAAGACAAATGCTCAACAGGCAGTATCAACCTCTAGAATATGGTTGTGAATATGACTAAGCTATAAAAAGGCAGAAGTTGGGAATATTTCTTCAGAAGCACAGTAAGCCTTACGTGTCCCTTGCCTATAGAAATAACAATTACTGAGAACAGGTGAGAAAACTTCATGAGCTTATGTGACTCAGACAAAAAATACTTTAAATCATAGTAATACTGAACCATGTTTCTACAACCAAACCAATTTGTGTGCCAGTTAATATATTTGCTTTGGTCAACATTTTATTTTTGCAACTGGGAGCATGCCTGATATAGATGTTTACCTCTGGAATATTTATGATTAACTGAAATTTTTTTTGTAACTATTCTCCTGTGCATACTCATCTTTCCCATGGTCTCTTTTTCTTTCCACGCTCAACCCATTCCACCAAATATCAGTATTACACAAATTAAGCATCTTTTATTATTTTCGTATTTCATTAAATCAATATTTAGCTATTATTTTAACTGAGCAATAATTTAGGCTGCTGCCATTAGGATGTAAAGTCCTCTAAGAAAGAGATCTCATTATCTATTTTTAGTTTCCTACAATCATCTCTAGCATAGTTATTGGCAAATGGTAGACAGTTAACAAATAATCAAATGAATGCAAAGCTTCATTAACCTTGTTTTACCTATGTGACCTCAGCTGATTTCTTTGGGATGTCTAGGTACCTCCATTAGAGAAAACATCTTTCTTAACATAAATAAATGAAAACTATTTAAGGCAGGAGCTTAATAAGTATTTGGCAAATATTCTCCAATCTGTGCCCTCATTGTTTCCATTCCCTACAACTCTAACCATGTTGATCTTGTGACTGAAAGCTGAATCTCCCTGCAATTCTTGTCTCCTTAGCCTAAACCATCCTATACACTACACCACTGCAGTTATTTGTTCTAGAGCAGGACTCCCCATCATCCAAGGTCCTGTCTTAGTTTTAGGTTTATATTTTAATTTACCCCCCCACACCCAATATACAAATCTGCCACACTGAAATTCTCTATTTCTGAACACATTTCTTTTCCCCCCTACTTCCCTTCTTTTGGTGTGTTTTCTCTGCCTACATCTTCAAATTCTGCACACTCAAAACCCATTCGGCTACTCTTCCTTGGAAGAAATCTTTTTTTTGACCCACTATCTTTCATGATTTAAGATTCTAGAGCTTCATGTTATGAGGCTTACTTACCACTTATATTACTTCTTTTCACTTAAGATTTATTCATGAGAGAGAGAGAGAGAGAGGCAGAGACATAGAGAGCCCGATGTGGGACTCAATCCCAGGACCCCAGGATCATGACCTGAGACAAAGGCAGGATGCTCAACCATTGAGCCACCCAGGCGCATCCACTCTTCACCTTTTATTGTAATTATGTACATGTTATCTCTTCCATTAAATCACAACAATCATCTTCAGCTCAGGAAACTTTTTAAATTCAGCTCTCAGCAGCAACCAAATATAGATTATTATGCATTGCCTTAACTGAAATCTAATATTTTTATTAATGAAACAAATTTTAAGATACATTAAAGAAACTAGTGTACTCCAGTATTCATTATAATAAAATCCTCTTAAGTTCTAAAATAATTATGCCTTTAAACTTGTAAATGTGGTGGGAGCACCTGGGTGGCTCAGTTGGTTAAGCATCTGCATTCAGCTCAGGTCATGATCCCAGGGTCCTAGGATTGAGCCCTGCATCAGGCTCCCTGCTCAGGAAGGAGTCTGTTTCACCCTCTACCTCTAGGCCTCTCTGCTACTGCTCTCGCTCTCAAAAACAAAAAAAGCCTTAGGCTTGTAAATCTGGGCTGTGACAGTAAAAATAAACTACACTTGCCATGATGCATTTTTGAGCCTTGTTTGGTTTTACTCTTTTTTCACCTTGGTGGTGATCACAAAATGTGTTCATATCACAAGAATATTGTGATAATTCTTTTGAGCTATGCTCATTTGTGCATTTTTTTACATATATGTCATACTTCAATAATGCTTAAAAAAAATCAACAAAGACACATCTTTCAACTTACTGTTGTACTTGATGGCTACAATTTGCACTTGTGAAGCTAACAATCATCTGCAGTTTCTCAGTTGCATAGTTCACAAACTGCTGTTTAAAGGCTCTCTCTTTAGCACGTGTGGTCCAGGTCAGCCTCTCATAAAGATACAGAGCTCCATACATACTTAATGAAACAGATATGAGTTTCCACCCTACAGTTTTCCAGATCTGTAAGATAAATTCACAGGTTACTTCAAGAAAGAATAACACCACTAGGGAGATTGTATGTTAAGGCATTTTAACAAACTTATCAGCTCCCTACAGATCTGAGTCAAATCCATTTTTTTTTTAAAAAAGATATTCTTTCTCCATGAGAAAATGTGAAGTTACTAGAAATCAACCAAGATGAAAAAGGAGTACATAAATATCAGGCAGGAACTTTCATAACCTGCCAGACATTTGCTAAGTTGATATATCTCAAAAAGAGATGTGAATTTTTTTTTTAGGTCAGAGATTTTAAAAACCAAACTAGATAACCCTACGTTGTTAATGAGGTGAAAACAAAAAAAATTAGCAGTTAAAAAGAACTACTACTAAAAAATAATCTTTAATGTTTTAAGGCAGATCCCTTTGTATTCAGAGAAGGCTAGATAAGGGACTTGAATCATCCTTGTTACTCCAAAGTACAAATATCATTTCTTTATAGGCTGTGAAGTGAAAGAAGGGAACATTGTTTTAAGGTGTAGCTAATTGGTGGTATTTTTTTTTTCTAAAGCATTCGTTAAAAATTTATACTATGGCAATCACTTTGCAATATACGTATATCAAATCATTATCTTGCATGCCTGGAACTAATACAACGTTATGTCAATTATATTTCAATTTTAAAATAAATTTATATTTTTAAAAGCTTAAGATTAGACCGGTGCAACTCATCTTTATTCACTAATTTTAACCAACAACTTTTCATGTCATTTTACAGACTATCCTGGATATAAAAGTAAAATACACCTTTCTTTTCATGATCTAGCAGACAGCTTTGCAAAAATTCCAATTTTAATTATACTAAGAAGGACTTCTTACCACTCCTCCAACAACAATGATGCCCATAGAAGTTCTAGATGTGAGAGAAGCCAATCCTGTTATTAAGGTAACCATGAGTTCTTCCTGTGAGGCACTGTCTGGTGTTGCTGGATTGGTCGGAGCAGTGGGAGTAGAGGCTAAAGATCTGGGGAGCTGATAAGGTTGGGGGAAAATATTATTACAATTAAACTACAAATGGAATAGTTACATTTATAAAGTTCTATTGTATTTCTTCTATAATTACAGTAGTAAATCCATAAGAATGACTCCAATGAGTTTACCATAAATATATGAAAAAAAAAAACGGTCTGAAAATTATTTTCTACAATACTAGACCAGTGATATGATGAATAATGAATTTTCATACTATATGATTCCACCTATAACTGTAGGCCCTCAACTCTCAAGAGCAATTGAAACTGTATCTTAAAAATCTCAGACACATCCTTACAAAATTTTTTTAAATTAAAAATTAAAATCTACACTTCAAAATACACTATAAGAAAATTGAGACAAGCCATAAACTAGAAAACATATCTGGAAATCATGTATCTGACAAAGGATTTGTATCTAGAGAATACATAAAGAACTCCTACAATAAGAAGCCAAATACCCAATTAAAAAATGGGCAAATGATCTGAAGACATTTCATAAAATACATAAATGGCCAATACAAGCACATGTAAAGATGTTCAAAATCATTAGTCATTAGGGAAACACAAATTGAAACTATATGAGGTAGCTCATCACGTCCACTAAATAAAAAGGACAAAAACAAGTCTTGATGAGAATGTTGAGAAACAGAACCTTAATATACTGCTGGTGGGAATGTAAAATGAGGTAGCTGCTTTGGAAAACAGTTTGGCAGTTCCTCAGAAAGTTAACATGTAGTTATAGTGTGGGCCAGCAATTTCATTCCTAGGCATATACTCAAGAGAAATTAAAACAGACGTCCACATAAAAATAGTACATGAGTTCATAGCAGGGCAGCCCCGGTGGCGCAGCAGTTTAGCACTGCCTGGGCGTGCTCCTGGAGACCCTGAATCGAGTCCCACATCAGGCTCTCTGCATGGTGCCTGCTTCTCCCTCTGCCTGTGTCTCTGCCTCTCTCTTTCTCGTGTCTCTATGAATAAATAAAATCTTTAAAAAGAAAAGAAAATAGCAGCATTATTCATAATAGCCAAAGAGTAAAAATAACTCCAGTGTCCATCAACTGATGAATAAAATGTATGATATCTATAATGGAATATTATTCACCTATCAAAAATGGGAGTATTGATATATATTACAACATTCATGTACCATGATGATGAACCTTGAACATACTATGCTAAGTGAAAGACGCCAGTCACAAAAGGCCACATATTTTTACTATTCCTTTTATAGGAAAAGTCCAAAAAGGGCAAAATATGGCAGTTACAGAAAGCTGACCAGCAGAGGGCTGGAGGTAGAATGATGATTGACTGCAAATGGCCACAAGGGTACCATTTTGGGGTGACAGGTTCTAACTGGATTGTGGTGATGGCTTTATAACTCCATAGATTTTCTGAAAAATTGCTGATTTGAGAAATTCAAGTTTTTTCTAAATGCTTACATTTCCTCTAGAGTCAAAACTTCAATTTTATTTGAAAACAAAAGCTTTTAAGGAAATGGAACACCTGGGTGGCTCAGTGGTTGAGTGTCTGCCTTTGGCTCAGGGTATGATCCCAGGGTCCTGGGATTGAGTCCTACACTTCAGGCTCCCTGCAGGGAACCTGCTTCTCCCTCTGCCTAGGTCTCTGCCTCTCTCTCTCATGAATAAGTAAAATATTAAAAAAAAAAAAACTTTTAAGAAAAAAAAAAAGGTTCAAAACTGAATGTAGAACCACCTACAGAGACAGTACTAAATGAAAACACTGGGATTACCTTTCCCTTTGCATTTATACCTAATTCAGAAATGGCTCTCCTCAATAGGTTTTAGCTCATATATATGCAAATTGGACACAACTAGTTCTATTAGAGAAATCACCTAATAAGCAAGATAAAAAGAATCTCAACTGGTAGAATCAAAGATGCATAACTGAGCAGTAGAGCAATACTAGTATCAAAATAAAAAGCTTATTCCAAAAAAAAAAAAAAAAAAATACCTGGAAGATAGGCTCTGATAATCCTAGCAGCACCCTCTGAGCATTCGTTGGGCCTAAGAAACGATGAACAAGGGAAGACCAGCCCAAGGAAAAGCGAAATACAATATCCTCTTGAAAATCTGAACATAACTTGTGACAATTTAGGTCATAGCTGAGATCAAATTTCTTGCAAGGAATCAGTGTATGTAGCTTATTTTGTATACCAGTTGGAAGTAATGGCTTCAAATTTTCTAAACAAAACGAAATTATGATAGTTAAGAAACAGTAAATATTTTACATTTTATAAAACACCTAAAGGAAAATAAATCATTTCCCAAGGAAATAAATAAGAAACTACACATGAACTGGTAGGCATAAACATTACCAATGATTTCTTGCTGGGATTGAAGCATTGAAGCGTTGACTTCATTGGTGCACCGATCAGCCAAATTTCTTCCCATACCATCTTCTATATGCTTATTTAATTCCTGTTAACATGGTACATGTATCCATTACTTTTTCTCTAGAACATGTACAAATTTTATGAAAACTTTAAAAATGTAGTAAACACTAAACGATCTTATTCTGGGATGCCTGGGTGGCTCAAGTGGTTGAGCATCTGCCTGTGGCTCAAGGTGTGATCCCGGGGTTCTGGGATCAAGTCCTGCATTGAGCTCCCTGCAGGCAGCCTGCTTCTCCCTCTGCCTGTGTCTCTGTCTCTGCCTGTCTCTCATGAATAAATAAAATCTTAAAAAAAAATAAAAAATAAAACCTTATTCTAAGAGGATCACTTTTCTGTGTACTTTACATACAAGATAATTTACATTTATCACAAGAGTGCATAGGAGATTTAACAGTTCAATCATGTACTGGTTGCCATGAAGACACTAAAATGGCTAAATCACTAAATAAAAATGTAGAAAAAGTGAGGAAACTATCTGAGTCACTTTTAATGACAATTTAACTTACATTTTTATATACTTTCAATACGCTTGGAGTGGGATGAAACTCAGAACAAAATTCATCAACCAAAACAGACAGTCGACAAATTTCATCTGTCATTGCACATGAAACCTGAAAATATGAAGTCAAAAAAAATTAAGATTACTACTCAACCAAATTGTAAAAAACTTAACAAAATGTGGGTAACAGGGATGACATTTTTAGGATTATGAAAAATATTTTCATTCTCAGAAATTTATTTAAAGATTTTATTTTTCAGTAATTCTACACCCAATGTGGGGCTCAATTCACAACCCAAGATCAGGAGTGGCATGCTCTGACCGAGCCAGCCCCTCAATTCCCAGAAATTTTAATCATACGGTCACCAACCCACCTTGTTTGCCACCTCTTCTGTAACCGCCCTGATTTTTTTCTTAACATCCAGTGTTAAAAGGTTCATCTGGTTTCGGATAAAGTCCAGTCTATCAATTTGATCTTCCCTCTCTTCCAATGAATAAACCCTATTGTAGTATGCAGAGGAATTAATTCTCAGGATATATTAAAGTCCCAAAGCAATTAAGCTAGGGCACTCACTTATGTATTGAATCATCTGTTAGCATGATACAGGGAAAAGAAAAAAATGAATCTTGTATTTCAACATCTAAAAGTATTCAAATAATATTTCTTTTATAAAATATTTCATAGATGATCAGATATAAACTACTTTGTCTCTCTGCCCATGTGACTCTGAATCCCCCAAAGAATTAAAAGGATTCTCCAAACACAGATATGAATTGTCACAATAAAAATATTGGCTTCATTTATCACATCTTCTTTGTGCTGTGTTTAGTTCCAATGTCCCGTATTTTTAAATTCAGTAATATTAAGGTCAATGGGTGGACCAAAAACTCACTTTGGCTACTATAATAAAGCAACTGAACTGGAGGAGGTATAAATGACAACACAATCTCATACAGAAATAGTGGATTGGGCCTGAGATCAGACTGAGTTATCACTCTTGTGTTTCATATATTGGAAATGTTCTCATTTTGTATATGATGCATTCCAGCAAAAGTATCAAAATTGCCTAATTTTGTTGCCCACAGATTTAGGTATTTGTTCCCAGTAAGATTTTAATGCATTTAAAATTTCCAATTTAATGTCCTCTTAAGCTCAATCTCTGATGCTTTATATCTTTCCCTTGATTGGCTTAAGCCCACTAACAGTTCAATTAAGGCTTAACATCATTACATGTGTCATATCTAGTAACATTCTCATCTTTAAGTGTACCAAATCTGTGAAAACTACCCTTTTCTTCAACGTTAGCAAATTCATGTATTTATTTTCATCTTTATAAGGCAATAAATGGAATAAGAGTGCAGGACAATGACACATGGGATAGTGCTTACCAAACTGACTTTCTAACTTGCAGGTAATACCACCTTGTTTGTTTACCAGTTGACAAAAAACAAATACAACTGGCATCAAAGAGAGATTTTAAGGTATCAATGTATAAATATATGAAAAATGGGTCATAGGTTAAATTGAACAAAAAAGAGGGTCACCTCTTTTTCAGACCTCTTCAAAAAAATTCCACTTGAAGAAATGGTCCTTCCACTGCTTTAAAGATATTTTAAAACTACAAAACATATTAAAATCACAGCTCAGAATACTGAGATCCAAGGAATGTAAATGATGTATTTAAGGTTGTAGAATAAAGATTTATAATTTCAAATAGTCACTTAAAAACACGCAAGGTTGTTGACTTTAGTGTGAAAGTATTTTAAAAATAACAATTTAAAACCTTAGTCTAAGGAATTTATACTGACACAAACTGACATTTTTATTTTGCAATAAAATGAATTCATACCTTTTCTCTGCTGCTGCCACGTTTATTGAATCCATTATGCTTTTCACAGTATCTAGTATCTGTTTAGCTCTGATAGTGTGCTGTTCAAACTTTGTTTTCACTGCTGACTGCGAGATACACTCCTGCGAGGGGCCCAAGCCATAACACATTACTGTAATTCCATCCAACATTTTCAGGAATTTAAACACAAAAACTTGCTGTTTGTAATGATAACCAAAACATAAATAAGGACAGAAAATAAATGCATGATAAACACAACTTAAAATAAAGGTCAACAAAAAAAACTACAAGAAATCAAAAGTAAAAAGGGCCTTAACAGCAAGTTCGTATCTTTTGTGTAATTTTACACAGTAATGTGCAATGGTTGTTTGACTATTATTTTTAAAAACAAATAGATACAGAGGGTACTGTTTTCATGTTAAAGGTTTCTCTGCTAAAATTACTAATTTTATCTGGACTGCCTTTAAGTTACTTCTGGTCTGTCTTGATTTTTCTCATGCTTACAAAACAGATAACCTAATGAAGTTCTTGACTGAGTTATACATTAGAATCCCAGTTTTAAGAAATTAGCTGAATGATAGGATTCACATAAGGTTAAAGACTTGTACAAGTTAAAACTTGAACTTGAAAAACACTCTTTAGCAATGAACAACCTAAATAATATTTTAGTTTAGAAAAATATCTACAGCTATTTAAAAGATAATCCTGTTATTGGTCCTTGGTCTACAGTCTGCATACAGGTCTGAATGATGCCCTATCTCATTTGTTTCACCTTCAAGCTAATTGTAGCTCATAAACCATTCACAGCTGTACAAATCAGTTTCATAACCAGTGTTTTTAATACAAAAGAATACATTATAATGCATCACATATAGTAATGGATATTTATAAATTATTTGTTTCAATACATGTCCATACAACTTATTTAAAATATTGACTGTGGGGATCCCTGGGTGGCACAGCGGTTTAGCGCCTGCCTTTGGCCCAGGGCACGATCCTGGAGACCCGGGATCGAGTCCCACGTCGGGCTCCCAGTGCATGGAGCCTGCTTCTCCCTCTGCCTCTGTCTCTGCCTCTCTCTCTCTCTGTATGACTATCATAAATAAATAAAAGTTAAAAAAATAAAATAAAATAGACTGTGAATTCATAGCTGAAAGTTCACAGAATTATTACATTAAAACTGTCCTTTCAAAAATAAATAAATAAATAAAACTGTCCTTTCCCTCTTTGTATTAAGTTAAATTCTGCACTGATATGACATCTAAAAACAAGTACAAGTGTTCATAAACAGGAAGGGCTATCTGGTCTTTGAACAATCAAAAAATGCTTCTCTGGGCCACAGCAGCAATAACTATAAGAGGTGTTTTGTAGGAAGCCACATTTATTCCCTGTGATGAATTTTTAAAAATTAGGGATGGTAGGGATCCCTGGGTGGCGCAGCGGTTTAGCTCCTGCCTTTGGCCCAGGGCGCGATCCTGGAGACCCAGGATCGAATCCCACATTGGGCTCCCGGTGCATGGAGCCTGCTTCTCCCTCTGCCTATGTCTCTGCCTCTCTCTCTCGCACTGTGTGCCTATCATAAATAAATAAATAAAAATTAAAAAAAAAAATTAGGGATGTATCCCAACTTTCCATGATTTCCATGAATTTATCTTCTTGAACCTCTTTTCACTGTAACCAGTATAAACTGTGGTAACTATCCTTTGTCACAATAAATGGCTTTCAAACTTTAAAAGGTATTCATTTAATACTATAGTATTTATTATCTTGAAATCGTTAGTATGTTACATATTCAATACACTACTTATATATAACCTATGCTTAGCCTTCACAACTCTAAAATGATTATCTGTTCAATTTAGTTAAGTTAGAAAAAAACTTTTAAAATTTCTTTTGCCATTTTAGCTGTCCTCTGCAGTACTTTGAGGTATAAAAAATAAAGCAGGTTTGCTTCTTTAGCTATAGGACATTATGAGAGTAATTCATTTAGTCAACAGTTCATAAAGCCTTAACTTTAGCCCATTATTTTCTTTCACTGTGTAGCTTAACTTTTTTTCATGGTTAAACTTATTTATACATCACTCAACATCAATAATCCTGAAAAGATCAGTTGTAGAAAAATACAGTAATTCCCTGTTCTGTATTTGCCTACAAAAAAACCACCAATAACTACACAATATTAAAGTATAAACTGCTTATTTTTAACCAAAAGCAAGCTCTGATTTTCTTTAAATAACTTTATCTCATAAACTGACAAATTAATCTCCATAAAAACAATAATAAAAGCATAAAAATATTTTTAAAAGAAAAGAGGTAAAAGAAATTCTATGTTCCTCGATGAAGCAGATCTAGGTATCAGCAATGAAGACCCAAAATTTGTAGATAATAGCACAGTATTAGAGCTAGACCAGAAAGAAAATATTTTCACAAGTTATTAGGCAATGTAGGAGTTATTCCTTGATTTAAAAATATACTATCATGAATAAATATAAAGAAAATAAGCAATCTTCTAGTCAAGAAGTATCCCACACTGATGTTCCCACTGGTCAAAAAATATCAAGTCAACCTATAAAAGAAATACTCAATTCTGAAGCGTGGGAAACTTTAATTTAAATACAGGTTTTTAAAACTGAATTATTTCTCAGAACCCTTACTACACTAATATTAATGTTTATGAACAAAATAGTGAGCAGCAGTTTCCAGACTTACTTTATCAGAACTCTAATTTTCCTTAGGGAGACAAACCGTGAGACTCCTAACTCTGGGAAACAACAAAGGGTTGTGGAAGGGGAGGTAGGAGTGGGGGTTGGGTGATGGGCACTGAGGAAGGCACTTGATAGGACGAGCACTGGGTGTTATATGCTGGCAAATTATAAAAAAAGTATTATGCAGGCACTTAACCACTGAGCCACCAGGCGTCTCTTTTCATTTGTTTTTATTTAAGTGCCTGCCTTTGGCCTGAGCATGATTCCGTGGTCCTGGGATGGAGTCCCACATCAGGCTCCCTGCATGGAGCCTGCTTCTTGCTTCTCTCTCTGCTTGTGTGTCTGCCTCTCTCTCTTTCATGAATATTTCATGAATAAATACAATCTTTGGGGAAAAAATAGAAAAAAAAAAAAAAAAAACAACCCTCTAATTTTCCAAGGAGGTTAAAGTACTATGCCAAATCAATTTAAATGTCATCTTGCCAGAATATCCTATAAACTATCTTAAAACTTATTAAGGATGTAGAACCAAAGCAATAATCACATCTCAGTTAAGATAGTTTTCTAACTTACTAATAATATCTAAAGAAGCCTGCTGGTAGTTAATTATAGTTATAGATTTATAGATACTAGCATTTATGTGTAATTAAGACATAAAATGGCTTTGTCAAATCCTCTTAACAGACCTCAAACACCCAATAACATGATATTCATCATTCCTAACTTATTATTTTGATAGATTTTAAACTGACAGGACAAGTGCAAAAAAACCCATTAACGTACAATAGAACTTCCCCATTTGTTTACCTTTCCTTCTCCCTCGCCATACACGTATGTCTATATTTAGAAATGTACATATATTTTTATACATATTTTTTTCCTGAACAATTTGACAGTTCTTTGCCACCATCACAACTGTACTAATAAATATATTAATGTGGGTCCCTAGAAATGGGGTCATTTTCCTATCCAATAAAAAAAAAATTACTGCATTCACTGGAGCAATACTATTAATGTAACATACAATCCATTTTCAAATTTTACCAGTTGTCCCAGAATGTCCTTTACAACAAATTCACTGACATTTTAGAGAATTATTTTACCTCTTTTTTCATCTTATAACCAAAACGATTAAGAATAGCTAATGGCCAAATATTTGAGCAAAGAAATTTAGATTTCTAAATTATCTTTACATTATACACTTGTTCAAATACAGATTTAAAACATTAAGAAACATATTGACAGGATTAACGCTGATTTTCTTGATTGATTTTAAGATTTAATTTTGAAGCCTTATTTAACTTGGTACTCCAAATGTTCTCACAGTGTTTTGTTCCTTTGGAACCAAATGAATCTCAAAGTTTATGGCAAAGAGTAGACTACTAAAATGCTAACCTTGGTACAACTTTTCACAAAAATCATTTTCTAAGACTCAAAAAAAGATGAATTCTAATAACAAAGACAAAATGTTTATAAAGGGCACATTCTCTGATCACAATACAAAGAAACCAAGAAATAACCAAAAGTTAGATGAAGAGAATCAAAACACCTGATTCTTAACAACTCCTATATTGAATAGGATATGCCAACAACTATAATTAAAAACTATTAAACAATAAAAACCAAACTGGATACCGGAACCCTGGAATATGTCCAAAGTTACATCACAAATTCACAGCCCTAATTTTTTTCCAAAAGAATAAAAAGCAAAACACAATTCCACTTAAAAAAAAAAAAAAAAAAAAAGGAATACAAAAAGCAAAAGAAACTATGTTTAAAGATTAACATAGATTTTAGTGAATAAAAACTAAAAAATTGGGGATCCCTGGGTGGCGCAGCGGTTTAGCGCCTGCCTTTGGCCCAGGGCGCGATCCTGGAGACCCGGGATCAAATCCCACGTCGGGCTCCCGGTGCATGGAGCCTGCTTCTCCCTCTGCCTGTGTCTCTGCCTCTCTCTCTCACTGTGTGCCTATCATAAATAAAATAAAATAAAAATAAATAAAAAAAATTAAAAACTAAAAAATGCTATTTATGAATGGAAAAAGTAACCAAGGGCTAGAGCTACATGTTTGGAGGATAAAGCAGAGCAGTTAAATCACTGGCAAATCCAAATAAGAACAGAAATTAAATGTGTATATATATATAAGAGTGTATGTTTATATAGAAGTGAAAAAGAATATAGAACTTTAAAAAATGAACAGTTTGGGGATGCCTGGGTGGCTCAGGAGATAAGCGTATGCCTTTGGCTCAGGGTATGATCCTAGAGTCCCGGGATCGAGTCCCACATCGGGCTCCCTGCATGGAGCCTGCTTTTCCTTCTGCCTATGTCTCTGCTTCTCTCTGTCTGATGAATAAATAAATGAAAATCTTTAAAAAAAATACATAAAATAAAAATGAACAGTTTTATCCAACAAAATTACAGGAAGTCATAAATTATCGAAATTGATTTAAGAAGTAACAAATTTCAGCTCTGGAAAAAAGCTGAATAGAGTTGTCAATGTAATCATCAAAAAATGCTTTGGCAACCAAGACAAGGCTTTTTTTTTTGCCTATCTGATTACATCTTTAGGTAAGTTCAAATTAATTTCTAGCTGATTCTCTTATTAAATCTATCATACTTTTAATTCAAAATTTCAAACTCTATATAAAGTCTGACATTCTCCATAACTTTATGTAAAAGCTCTTGCACAGTTTTTTCCATACATAATTTTTAGACTCCCAAAGAACTATTACAATAAAAAACTGCCAAGTTTCTTCTAAAAACATTAAAAACAGTAATTCCTAGATCTGATTAGTGCAATCACATGGGGAGCTTTGTATATATACACGTATATACGGATTGCTAGGTTCAATCTAGCCCCATTGGATCAGTCTCTGGGATAATTCAGTAGTCTGCAGTTCTCTAAAGCACCTCATGTGATTCTCATGATCAGCCAAGGTTTAGGAGCCAGTGCTCTACAGCACAGCTTCTATTTCTTCTCATTCCCACTTCTTCAAGGAGATATTCTGTCTGGGTAGCAGGAACCAATATGAAACAGGTTATAAATGTGTAACAGAACAGTATGATTTGGTAGGAGAAATCAATGACAAATATCTAAACACACACATAGAAAGAACGAAAGAAAGAAAAGGTCAATAAATAAGACAAAGGGAGACAGAACAATAGATCCTCTCCCAATATTTTCTCCATGGATGAAATAATTGATAAAGAATGAGGAGGGCACTGCATCTCTTTGTATAGGCAAAAGGGAAAGAATATAAACAATAGTCTGACTGGCACTTCACGTAATCTATGGTTTAGCTTGGGACAGCATATGCTAATATCCCAGGGGCCTCTGACTTTAGAGTGATCTTACCAAGATAGCCTCTAACGGGCTTCCCTTCTTTAAATACTTTGTCATCACCTACTTAATAGTCTATCTCCAACTCTCCAAATTAAAGATAGGGGATAGTGAGCAAATGTTTAATTTAAAAAATTCTGCCAAGTACATTCAACATTTATGTCCTTATTACTAAAGCTATTCTGACTTCTAAGGAAGAATAATTACAGAAAGAAATGTTTTCAGTTTTGAAGTCTTCGTGTTCATTCATGGGTGAAGAGGGAATATGCAATATAAGCAGAGCTAGATTAAACTGGGCTAAATAAGAGTTTGTAAATTAACATATAAAGAACTCTTCAAACATAGGATGAGTTTTAATGTCTCTGAATGAAATACCTACACCAAAATATAAGGAAGTATGCTTCCTTCCCAATGCTGCAAATACATGAGCTATTTATGTGCCCTAACAGTACCTACGGGATTCCTAAAGCACAGGATACCCTATATCCTAATTAATTTGTATTCATTTGTTTAGGATATTTGACATAAAATGTAGAGAATAAACAGGTGACAATACAGTTTAAAATGTAATAAACTTCTGTCAAATGACATTAACTACATTCCATATCTATAAATAGTATGGTACAAAAGAAAAAGACAATCATCTTCACTTTGCTCTATTACCCAAATCTACACTTGATCTTAGCCAAAAGGCAGAGAAGCAATTTATTACCCATTCTAATAGCAATTACATTTATTTAATCTTACCTCATATTACTGAAGAGAATTCCACTCATTGCACAACACATGCAATATTAGAAAATAGTTTCTCATTTAAATACAACTACGTAAGAAAAAATAAGAAATTACAATCTTTAATTCTCAATTCTTACAGATCATCCATTTTGCAGGGACTTCCTTTCTTCAAACTTGTTTCACTTGCTGTGGCAGTAACTACACTAAATAACAGCAAGCAAAGGTTATTTGACAAAAGAAATAATGGAAACAGAAGATTATCATCATTCTCCAACCAATGCTAGGGTTTTATATTACTCAATGCATTCACAAAATTCCTACCTCAAAGATTTGTTCAAAATTCTGAAACTCCTGTAATCTTGCCTGGAATCCTTCGGCAAGTGCCCCACCTGTAATATTTAGGTCAAGAGTTTATACAAGATAAGATTTCTAGCACATTATTTCTACAATTGTACTTGTATTTCAAAAGACAATCCAATCTATAATAATACATACCACCTTCTGGCATCCCCTGTGCTTTCTGCTTTCTAGCACTAAGAACTTCCTTTGCTGAAACAAAGAAAATACGATTCTGTGCCTCTAACGGATCCACAACTTTAAGTTCCTCCACCAAGAAATGCAGACATCTCTCCATGTGCTGTCTGCGTACCTAGAGAAAACAGTGTACTGAAATAATTCTAGTAATTAAACAATTATAACTGATAGCTACAGACTTATACTAAACGCCATTTATAGTGATATCATAAGTAGTAGTTTCCATATACTTAAGTCCAAAAATTCTAATAAATGAAGTCTGATACTTGTTGACAGGATACTGACTTACATGACTATTTGACCAAAAAGGTAGCATGCAAGTAACAATCAGACTGGGTGGCATTTCCTTATGCTTATTTACCAAATTATTTATTTATTCATTTATTCATTCATTCATTCATGAGAGACACAGAGAGAGAGGCAAAGACATAGGCAGAGGGAGAAGCAGGCTCCATGCAGGAAACCTGATGTGAGACTCAATCTCGGGACCCCAGGATCATGCCCTGATTAGGGCTTAATCCTGATTTGGGATTAGAGTTGCAACGTTAGGTTTAAGATCAGCACTTTGGTATTAATGTTAGGACTAAGAGGGGAGCCTAAAAAAATAATTAAAAAAAAAAAGAGGGGAGCCTGGCTGGCTCAGGGGGGTATGTGACTCTTAATCTCAGGGTTGTGAGTCCAAGCCCCACGTGGGTATAGAGATTAAATAAAACTTTAAAAAAAATAAAAATTAAAAAGAAAATTAGGACTAAGCATTAGAAACTAGTTAGGGTTTAGTACTAGACTTTAGCATTGTGGCTGTGGTGAGATCTTTATCTTAAGACTTAATAAAAAATTAAGCTGGGGACACCTTAGTGGCTCAGTGACTGAGTGCCTTCAGTTCAGGGTGTTATCCCGGGGACCTAGGATCAAGTCCCGCATCAGGCTTACTGCAGGGAGCCTGCTTCTCCCTCTGCTTGTGTGTGTCTCTCATGAATAAATAAAAAACTAAAAAAAAAAAAAAAAAAAAATATTTAAGCTAAGCAGGAATGGAAAATAAAACAATCTGTGGATGATATTTCCTAATTCTGATGATTAAATGAGACTTCAATTTGAAAGAGGATAATCTCAATCTGTTTGGGAGTATAAACTGGTACAAGCACTTTAGAAACTCTTTGGCTGTGTTTACTAAAACAACATATTCTTTACCTATAATCCAGCAATTCTACTGCTAGATATATACTCACAGATTACTGATCTCTGCAGTACTGACATTTTGAGTCAGATAAATCTTTGGTTGGGAGGGATGTTCTGTGTTATGGGACTTTTAATAGCACCCCTAGCCTCTACCCAACAGATGCCAGCGGCATACTCTTAAGAGTTGTGATGACTAAAAGTATCTTCAGACATTGCCAAATACTCCTGGGGATCAAATCTGCCCAATCCCTCATGTTGAAAAACCACTGATATACACCACACCCAACAGAAATACATACCCATGTGCACCAAAGAGACATATGTAAGAATATGTACAGCAGCACCTGAATAACAGCTAAATATAGGAAGTTTACCCAAATGCCCAACACTGGCAGAATGAATAAGTGAAATATACTTACTCATATAAGCTAAAATACTACACAGTAATGACAACGCACTTCAACAATGCACAAGGGTATGGATGCATATCACAAATGTAACGTTGAGCAAAAGAAATCTGACATAAAAGTAGATACTACAGGATTCCATTACATAAAGTTGAACAACCAAAAAATTAATCAAGGGTGTTAGAAGTCATGGTAAGCGCTCATCCCCGTGAGGGAGGACAGACTGGAACGGGGAGCTGGGAATGTTCTGCTTCTTGACTGGATCTTAACAGAGGTTCGTTCAGTTTGTAAAACTCACACTTATGATTTGCACACTTCCTGTTATACTTCAATAAAAAATTACAACAGTTTCAAGATCTAAATGATTAAATAAATAAATGATTAGATAGCACATCTGTAACCATTTTCCGAAGCAGCTTAATATTCTAGTCTCTATCACATATCCACTTCAGGTTTTTTTTTGTTTGTTTGTTTGTTTTTTTATGATAGTCAGAGAGAGAGAGAGTGAGAGAGGCAGAGACACAGGCAGAGGGAGAAGCAGGCTCCATGCACCGGGAGCCCGACGTGGGATTCGATCCCCGGTCTCCAGGATCACGCCCTGGGCCAAAGGCAGGCGCTAAACCGCTGCGCCACCCAGGGATCCCCCACTTCAGGTTTTAATTAGTCTTTTCCAAAGTAAAAGAACAGCTACTTGTGATGTTCCATAAGATACACTGTTTTCTCAGATAACAATGTACATGACTCTTTCACAACTTAAAAGAAAAAAAATAATAACTTACGTCTTCCATATATTCTGGCTCTGATGCAGAGGCATCCCAACGATTATTCAAAATGAAAATATTAGGCTTGGAAAGTCGCTCATTTACCTTGTGAAAAAACTGCTTTTCCTAAAAAACATCAAATACCCAAGAGTATGTTCACTTTAAACAGCTATTTTATATTTACATTTATAATTGAAGATCTAACCTAAAAGTCTGAACCATTTAGACAATAGTGATTAATCCCCATTGATAAAGAATCCCAAAGCACTCTGAACATTTGGCTTCTCAAAGATGTGAAAATTAAATTACAAGAAGGCAAAACTGAAGATTTTCCTGATCCTGCCATGAGTTTTTTCTGAAATTCAGTTTAACAAATATTTATGTCTCTACTTTTGGCAGAACACAATAGATACTACTGGATATGACAGTAGTCCATATTTTCAAAAAGCTACCTCAAATCTTTAAGATTTAGACTAAGTAAATTAATAACAATGTAAGACCTATATATATCATAATAACAGAGAAAGCTATGTGCCCTAAATGCTATAGATACATGCTGTGCTTATTCAAAGGAAAGAGACACTGTATCTATTTGGAATTAGGAAAAGCTCCATAAAGAAAGAAGTGGTGATTTAAAAAAAAAAAAAAAAAGAAAGAAGTGGTGATAAAGATATGCTTAAAAGTACTGGTAATGGCCTTCTGAAAGATGAGAAGTTGGGAGTGAGGGAAGAATTGTGGGCAAAGAATAGCATCAACAAAGACTCAGAAATCAGAATGTACATCAAAGCTTGTTTATCATTATCAAAATAATGGGCATTATTCTAACAAAGATTTTTTTTTCTTAAGATTTTAAACATTTATGTTTCTTGTATAATCTGACATAAACAACTGTCTGTGTTGTTGCAGCAGCCTGGTCCATGTGATATAGATCTTACTGTACAAAAACTAGTAACACAGTGACAAAACAGAGCTCTTGCTGGTAACACCTAGGTTATAATGGTGTTTAGCCATTTATATGTTTATGAGGGATAACAACTTTAAAAAATCATACCATAGTTTTGCATATTGGAGATCTATAAATTCTGGAGTTTATTTAGGATGAGTCTGGCTCTAGACACATAAATCTAATCTATTAAGTTTGACAGCAGCTTAGAATGCACACAAGTAAGGTGGAACCTAGAATGTACAAAAGTAAAGCTGGGAAAGGTTGACAAAACTAGAAGTATGAAAAGCTTTGTCTGCCAGATGTGAGGGGTAGGGGAAGGGTAGGAGGGGGGGAGTGTTAAACTTTATTCAAAAGACTTAAATCATCATCCTAACAATTCTGGTGCCCATTCCTTCTGAAACTGGCAAATAACCACAATCAATGTCAACAACACACACGTATCACACCCTGAAGTTAAAGATTCACTAGAAGCTAGAGCCATCAAACCCTAGATTCCCAATAATACTTAAGACACCAGAATCAGCTCTTCTGGTCCGACTGAAACACAAACTCCTTTGTTCACCCTTGATATTAGAGGTTCTTTCTAATCCATGATTTGGACTTTCCTCACTTTTCAGAGTTAACAGACACTATCTCATTTCCTACCAAACATAACAATATGATTAAATCCTACCGTGTTCATTAGTGTTGATTCAGAGTTTGCAACCAAAACGAAGACATCAGCATCTAAGCAAAACTTGTCAATCCAGCTATCCAGCTCTGTAGTGACATCTGTACCTGGACTAATGGAAATAAGATAAAATTATATTTTTTTTAAAATGTATTTTATAATAGTTTTTTAAAATTTTCATTGTAGAAAAAATGTGTAACTTTTATGAACTGAAGTCTAAAGGACAGGATTTCTACTGGTTTTCAGCACAAAGCCTATGAGATTTATCTTCTCACCTATAAGAGTACTTGTGTCAAGCTGAGTCTGTTTTACATACTTCTATATTTATTCTGCTGACAAAGAACTCCCAGAGCCTATCCATTTGAAAACAAATGCTAAAAAAGTTTATTTACTAAAAACAAATAATCTTGTGATGTTTGATAAGGAAATGGTCAATATTTGATCTTTTAAATCTTTATGCTTTGGAAGGGTGAAAATATATAACCAAAATCAAAAGTGCAAGCAGCTATGTCCAGTACAACTCAAAATACTTAAGTACTCATGAGCATAAATAATAAAATACCCTATGCTAAGACCTAGGTTTAATATACCATCTTACTATAAAATTATAGTGCAGCTGTCTACACACTGGCTTAATGTACCCCATGATAACGTGGCAAGATGAGAGGCAAGGGTCAAGGACATAGTCTGGCCATGAAATAAAGCAAAATTAAAAGCCCATCACCAAAACCAAAATGGTTTCCACAAAACACTGAAATTTTAACTGAAGAAAACAAAAGAGCATACCAAAATTTTGAAAAATCATTTAACTACCTTTTTTAGTTAAGGACATTGCTTAGCATTATCATTTTACTTAGCACTGATGTAGTAAAAAAACATGTAATAATAAATATCCAATTAATTCTTGAACAATGAAAGGCTATGTAAATTGCCCAGTAAAGTTACTTTGGGAAATTTGGTCTCAAACATAAATTTATTAGTAGGGAGCCTGGGAGGCTCAGTCAATTAAGCGTTGGACTCGGTTGGACTCAGCTCAGGTTGTGATCTTAAACCCTCCATCAGACTCCATATTCAATGCCAAGTTGGCTTGAGATTTTCTCCCTCTCCCTGTGCACTTGTGCACTAGCAAATAAAATCTTAAAAAAAAAAAAATTTATCACTAGTTAAAAAAATTTACCTAATCAGTGTTACCTATCTAGTTATCTAGAATTAGACAATCTCCAAGGCACACCTATTTATCTAAACTACAGTCAATCTAGAGGAGGGAAAAAAAGTTCTTTTCTAATATAATTAGACTAAGAAACTGGTACTTTATGTAATAGTGTAAAAAACAAAAACCTACACTTTTTTGTTCCTTAATCTAGCAAATGAGAACAAAGCAGCAACTGTTACGTATTATATGCTAAAGCACGCAGTATTATTCTATCAAATAAACCTTTATGAGGAGAAAATACAATTCATATGTAATTTTACCTGTCTACTAAAACCAGGTCATCTCTCAAGAGGGCACATTTTGCCTTTGGCCAAAATACATGTACAAGGCAGCCAGCTTTCAAGTCTTTGTCCATATGAAGGGCATGGGCCAGCTGATTGACTGTCTAAAGTGGAAGGGAAAGAAAAAACAAACTCTGCTTGTATTAAAACTCAGTAAAAAATTAAAAAATCTATGATTTAATACATTTATTTTTGCAAAACATGTACAAAAAAACAGAACTTTAAATAATTTGAAATAAAACCATCTCAGCAATCTTGAAAAGCTGAGTTTTAGAAACCAAGTGTGTGTGTGTGTGGGGGGGGGGGGCGGACCTTAAAACAGTTTACTCATCCATTCTGCAAAAATAATCAGAGCTGGTAACATTCTAAATGCCCAATAAACTCTGGCAATGGAATCCAAAGTAACACCTGAAATTGATATTGTACGTATGAGAACAAATTTATATTAGGAGAAAGAAGGTAATCAAATTGCACGTGTGAAGCCATTTTGTTTACAAAATACAGAGAAACATACATTTAACTCTATACCACAAGGGTTTCCACTAGTTTTAGGAAGCATGTGAATTTGGAGTTTCTTTTTGCCCATTTGTATTTTCTGTTCCTTCTAAAATCTACCGCTTAGTAAGGGGTGAAAACAGAAGAAACACTTACTAAAATAGGTTTTAAAATACCAGACTAATAAGATGAAAACAATACAAGAAGAGCTCAATGCGTATTCTTTTAATAAGATTTTTCTCAGTAGGTAGTTACTCACATAAGCCTGTCAGACATCAAGGACTATGCCTTCTCTTTCTATTTGAATTCACTAAAATATTTCTATTTCTCCAGATAATTTCTGACATATGCTAATTTATTAACATATTACTTTAATACCTTCACATATGTGTTATATATACAGTAAATACAAAGTGCTTAATATAAAAGTAATATTCAAGGAAAGGACACCAGTACACATACAAATGAACTGTAGAGGTATCAATTTTTAAAGGGCAACATCCATTTTCAAATGGGCATGATAGTCCTGATTAAGGTTGAAGTGAATCTCCATAGTGACACTGTTAGCTAGATTTTATTTTTGCTTGCTTTCATAAACTTTTTGATAGAATTATAAATTTGTACTAAAATCTTGATGTCTGGTCTATAACATTAAGGTAATAAAAGCACCTATCTGACAGAGTTGTGGTGAGGTTTGAGTTACTACAGGCACTTAGAATACTGCCTGGTACTTAGAAAGCGTACAATGAAATATTAGCTGTTAATGTTGCAGTTCTTTTACTAAGTAAACTAGTGTAGCACGAGACTCAAAGTCCGTACCTTAAAGCAGACTACTACTTGAGGTCAACAATTTAAATTTTGGAGTAGGGGAGAGGAGTGAAAAGGCACGAAGGAAGAGGACTGGAAGTAGAGATCACCGACCAAGAAAAAGGAGAGAATACTTTAAAATATCATAGTACATTTTACTTTGAGGATCTAAAGCCACAGGTAGTTTGAAACATCATCTCCTTTATTAGTTCCTCATAACTAATCTGAAGGATATTACTACAGATTGAGTTACCTGAGCTAAATCAAACAGCAAACTCAGAGAACAGGAATTAGACTCGTGGATTCAACTGTTTTGCAAAAACTAAAATGGCATGGATATTTAAACACCGAATTTTTCCATTTGTGGGAGAGATTTTAAGAGAAAGTGGGGGAAAAAAGACAAGAGAAAGTGAAGATATTGAGAAACACCTTTTTTCCCTCTTTTGGCTAAAGGAACCTAGTGGCACTAAATTTAAGAAATTTTTGAAAGGAAAAAAGAAATTTTTGAAAGGTAGGGAATTGTCATTGGCCTTTATCTGATAAAACTATTTCATTTATTCATAAAACGTCCTCACTAAATATTCCAAAAATAAAATAGTTTCTAAAGGCACAGACGTAAGTCAAAAACATTCCAGGGCCCAATTTTTTAAGCGAAGTTTTCTTTCAAAAAATGAAATTAGATTTGAGATTAAACACTCAATGTTTAATAGCACTTCAATGTTATTTTCACTGGGGACATTATTTTTTAAATGTAATAAACTGGGCAGCCCCAGTGGCACAGCGGTTTAGCGCCGCCTGCAGCCCAGGGAGTGATCCTGGAGACCTGGGATTGAGTTCCATGTCGGGCTCCCTACATGGACCCCGCTTCTCCCTCTGCCTCTGTCTCTCTCTCTGTGTATCTCTATGAATAAATAAAAAAAACTTTAAAAAAATAAAAATAAATGTAATAAACTTTTAACTCTAAGGACAAGTTTTATCCTTCTAAGAAGGTATGCTTTAAAGTATATCCTAATAATTTAGCTCTGAAGCAAAAAAAATTTAGAGTATTCAAAATATTAGTGATGGCTTTAAAGCTACAAATAGAAACATTAATGGTTCTTCTACTTCTAGCAATACAAACATCTGACAGAATTCTTTTTTAAAAGGAACAAGGACATTATTTCAAGAACATTATGAGGCTAACAAAGATTATACCTTCACACTCTTTTTTTCATCTGATCCTTCTGTCATAAGATAGGCTTTATCTCCATCAGTTCCTTCAACACTCAGGAAGCAATTGGTTGTATGGCCAATCCCACTAGGAAGAACTTTATCCCACAACATTGCATTGATAACAGAGCTCTTCCCACTGCTTGTCCTAAAGAATGAATATATAAAATCATAAAGACAAAACAGTAAAAACCTTGTTCTTTCACTGGGTCTAAGGACAACTTTCTTAGAATTCAAACTTTGTTTACATTTCATCAGATTGCACTTTTTACAAAAGTTGCCAACTTGGTTTACACAAATATCAGGAATGTACACATTTCTGAAAAATAGAGGAAAACAAATCCTACCTC
Source organism: Canis lupus dingo (assembly GCF_003254725.2). Taxonomy (NCBI): domain Eukaryota; kingdom Metazoa; phylum Chordata; class Mammalia; order Carnivora; family Canidae; genus Canis; species Canis lupus. Next base: position 12,787,624 of record NC_064276.1, on the reverse strand, counting down.
CCCATAAAGCTATTCTTGCCTTTTTTATCTTTCTTGCTTCTTGTGGCAATTTGAAATCACAGCCGCAGATTTTTCCCATGATGAGATGTGGTCTACTGTCCTCATGTCCTTAAATCTTAATTCCATCTTTTTCACATTCAAAGCAATTACCTATTTCTCCTTATCAAATAGGACAACTGAGTCATCATCTCACCAGGAGGCCTCTTCCTTCTCATTCCCACTCCACCCTAATCTTATTAGGGCCTATTTATGCACCTACCTCATACTAGACTCTGTAAGGCCCTGTAAGGTCAAGCAGGAGAAGTAGACCAAAAAAAACCCCTATGACACCCAGCTTTGTGGAAAAAATTAAGGGTATAAACAGGGCACTTTAGAATAAAGTAACTGAGAAAGAATACTTTAGACAAAGCAGTCAGGGAAGGTTAATGAGATTGTTAACATTTAGAATGAGATCTGAAGAGTGAAAAAGAACCAGACATAGATAAAACAAGATAAAGGAAATTCTAAATATAGGAAATTGCAAGTGCTAAAAAAAAAAAACCCATAAGAAGGGCTTAAAAGGCCTATAACGTTAGTTTAGTAAGTAAATGCTTCCGTTGATACACAGCACATGATATTTGAGCAAACAGGCATGGACCTAGTCATCTGTCTTTGCATCCCTAGGGCCCACCAGAGTGTAGAGTACACAGGAAGTTAACAATTGATTCTTAAATGAATATATGAGCTGTAGCAGAGATCACTCTACCACTCCAGACAGTTATGTTAACAAATGGCACTTCCTATTCTCCCTCTAGAAATCACAGGGCTGAGAATCCTTTTGGAAGGGACACCTGATAATTAAGAGAAACTGAAAAAATCACAAATTATGCATATCATTTATCTATATTTCAAGTCTTAGAACTGGCTAAGAAACCAATTCTTAGAGATGAGCATCTTTCAAAAGTATAAATATGGGTGACCTTTAGAAACCTTCATTTTATACCTAGAGCTAAAATGAACAAATGCTTTTCATGCTAATAGCTTTAGCATTTAAGAAAGGGAGAAACTCTTGGGGCAGAGGGGGAGGACCATCACTTGCTGAAAAATCAGAAACAAAAGTTGGGGGATATGACAGGAAAGCTGATTACTGGAAACTACCCTTAAGAGAAATAAAAAAGGATTACCTGCCAAAAAATGCCACTTTCATATGTCTCCGAGACAGCACCTCACCAATGATGGAAAGCTTGTTTTTATAACCCTGTATTTCTATCAAATCATCTTCAGTAGCTATTTGATCAAGTTCTGGATTCCTGTATGTTGCTACAAAATTAAAATGGTGTTAGAAAAAGTGATAAAAAATGAGTATTAAATTGATTATACAATAGAATATCTAAGACTATGCACGTATTTTGGCTTTGCTCTATATTCACATGGCCATTTGAAAAGTAAAAATGCCACAGTTATCTGAATATTTGGTAAAAGGTGAATGCCTTGTTCCATAAGGGGGTCGTAAGAATCCTGCCCCCAAAATTTCAAAATTATTAAAAAATTACAGGGGCTATCCTCAAGCTAAAAATCTGGTGAGGTACGGTTAGGAAGGACAAGAAAAAATGTTTGACTCTACTAACCTACCGAATGTTTCCCCACTGTCACTTTAGAAGTTTACAGAATCCCTCCCTTTTCACTGTACCATTAATAGTCATGTGATATTAAGAACCAGAAAAGATTTCAAGTTGCCTCCAAAGTAGTATTTCCCCAGTAAGATATTCCTCACCAACACAGTCTGAGCAGTTACACTCCCTTTTGCCCTTTCCCCACCACATTCCAGCCTCATTTGAGAAGATAAGATAGGTCTGCGATCTAAGCTGACTGCTGACTCGGGGAGGAGATAATGTATAATGGCTTAAATGTGGGCTGCCTGATTTTTTAGTCCGGGCATTAACTGATCACAAGCATGATGCTTAAATTTTCTGTGCCTTGGTTTCACCTTTAAAATAACTGCAATTAAAATCTGTCCCAGCGTGGATATGAGGATTACATGCATAATTAACGAAGTGCTTAGTGCTATCGTTCATACAACCATTTATTTCTTAGGTTATTAATACCATTTAGTCTTCCTCCGTCGGAAGGCAGAAATGGGTTTTATTTGTTAGGGCATCTCTCCTGGAATATACTGCAATGCCTTATATACTGAACGCGTTACACTGAATGCATAAGTTCAGTAACTACGGGTGAAAGGATAAAGCCCCTGCATATATTTTCAACCTTATTATTTTTAAGACTTGGAGAAACTAACCTTCAACAAAATGGGATCCTTCAGTAACAAACTCCAGTAACTGGTCAAAGATTGCAGTAATTGCCCTCTTAGCCAGCACAAAGTGCTTCAGTGGAGAAGCAGATTCTGCCATTGTTACTGGGGGAAGAAAATTAAAGTTAGAAAAGCACGAATTAGGGGTGCCTGGGTGGCACAGATGGTTGGGCATCTGACTCTTGGTTCCCACTCAGGTTCTGATTTCAGGGTCCTGAAATCCAGCCCGGAGTCAGGCTCCATGCTCAGGGGGAAATCTGCTTAAGATTCTTCCTCTTGGGGGCAGCCCAGGTGGCTGAGCGGTTTAGCGCCGCCTTCCGCCCAGGGCGTGATCCTGGAGACCCAGGGTGGAGTCCCACGTCGGGCTCCCTGCATGGAGCCTGCTTCTTCTGCCTGTGTCTCTGTGTCTCCCATGAATAAATAAAATCTTAAAAAGAAAAAAAAAAAAAAGATTCTTCCTCTCCCTGCCCTTAAAATTAAAAAAAAAAAAAGTTGAAAAAAGAAAAGCACAAGTTAGACTGTATGATAAAGACATGCAAATTAATGACAGCTGCCTGCCAAATTAACTCCCCAGTGAAATAAACTTAAACGGCCAACATACTTTCAGATAATTGTTTTTTGAGAAGTGTTTTAGACGGGCAATTAAAGACAACTTTTCCGGTGGTACTCCATTAAAATAAGTCAACTCTATTGGACAAAATCCTGTTTGCAATTTCTACTTTATCTTCCTTTGGTGAAGATGAAACTCATCGTGGCAAACTGCGACAGCACAGGACGCTTAAGAACTGGGTCAGCGAGCAGAAGCAAGTTCGCCAAGAAGTTTCTCAACCTGGAGCTCTAGTGGGTGGAGGTGCATACAGAGACTGAGGAAATAAAGTTCCAGGATCATCATGTTAATACCGAAGTTTAAAAAGGAAAGTAGTTCTCATCCGAACAAATAAGCAGACAAGGCTTGAGGCGAGAATTAACGCTTCCAGCCAAAGTGCCAAGAACTTTAAAGAATGTTAAGTTTAGGGGGAAAAAATTATTTTCTGGCAACTTCTCATGGAAAAGACACCCCCCCCCCCAAAAAAAAACGATTACACGCCAGTCTACACCCGGTGCGTACGCATGTGGCATGGAGCGGAGCGGTCATTAAAAAAGGCCGAGCCTTTCGGAGTGTCAGGAAAGGACTCGGTGAACGAGCCGGGTGGGAAGAGCAGGGTGAGGGCAAGGGCCCGGCTGGACCGAGTGTGGGCACCTACCCACCTTGGGGACAGGCCTCTGCCGCCCGGCGCCGGAGCCCCCCCGCAGAGCCAGGGACCCGACCCACCGCCGCCCCGGCTGCGCCAGCCCCGCCGCACAGGCTCCTCAGCCTCGGGGCTCCGGCCTCGCGGGCTCCGCGGGCTCGACCCCGCCGCCGGCCGGGCTCGCACACCGGCTCGGAGCTCCTTTCCCGGAGCGCCGCGGCGGCGCCTCGTCACAGAACTCCTGCGCACGACTGCCCCCCCGCCCCCGCCCCCGGCCGCACGAAGGTCACCCCGAGCGAAGCGAACCGGCCCGCGGCCGACGCAGCGAGCACTCACACCGTCCCGGCTCCGACCCGTCACCCGGCAACCGCAGGCCAGCCTCAGCCTTCTGGCCTCCTCATCCTCCCGGGAGACGCTGGGAAGCAGGGAGGAGGTGGGAGGAGCGCCAAGGGGGCGGTCACTTCCGGTTTCTTCTCCGCCCCGAGCTTGTTTGGCTCCGTGGCCGGAAGTGCGTCTACGCCGACCTCCATTTTTCTTAAGGGCAGGAGGCCGGTTGACCCTCGGGAAAGCTACTGGGATGCGGTTGCGTCCATCGCTTACGTCTGCCTCCCGTCTCTTCGCCCATCACAGTCTCCAGACGTTTGCCTGGTTTAGGCATAGTTAGCTCCCACTTTAGTGAGAGAGATCTTAAAAGGAGGTGGGGTGAAGTGGGATGAGGTGGGGTTAGGGCTGCCAGACAAAAGGGATTTCTGTTTGCCCCACGATCCCCAGTAAAGGAGAACCTTTTGGCCGCTCCACTATCTTCTGTTGTGCGATTGGCTTCCTGGGATTGGAGTACAGCCCTGTGTGTGCGCGCGTGTGCGCTCGTTGAATTACTTTAGAGCGAGACTTAGGAAAATGATACATTGTTGAGTGTTCTTCGAACTTTATACTTCTAGGACCTGTGAATCTTGCTAACCTGCGCATTCTGATTCTTTGGGTCGGAGATGAGGCCTGAGAGCGTGCATTTCTAGCATCCTTGAAGAGCTGCTGCTGCTGCTGTTCTGTACGTGGCTTAATTAATAGAGAGTCTGGAGATTTCATTCCAGAGCTCATAAGTGCGATACAGTTTAGCAAGAGAAGTCACTTCATCTTTCTGACCCTCAGGCCCTTCATCTATCAAACTGGCATTCTAATGATACCTACGTTATGGGTTGTTGTGAAAATTAAACGGGTCAATAGCGTGTGAAGTGCTTATAACACTGTTGGGTATACAGTTAGAGCTACATTAAAGAAATACTGATGTTCTTTCTATTAGAATCGATGAATATCAAGAAAACAAAAGAAATAAGAGATCGTTTCGCATGTGCTTTGTACTCTAAAAAGGAAAAAATGACAATGGGGACAGACTATCTGAAGAAAAATGAGAACTGAACCACATAGGGTGATCTTTTCTGGGGAGATATTTCTTTGATTTTTCTCAGGAAGCCAATCCTTGGACTATGTGGAGGAAGAATGCCCAACACAGACGGAACAGGAAGTCTAAAGGCCTATAGGAAGGAGAGTGGTATGGTGGATGATAAAAAGGCCAGCGTATTTGGGATGCAGGGAGGGAGAGAAAATGTGGGAAGATTAGAGAGGTAGGTAGGTGTAGAGTCATATAAGCCAAGATCAAAAGTTTGAATTTTATTGTAAGTGCAATGGCAAGCTGTTTTAAATTTGGGAACTGGTTTGATTGACATTTTAAAAGGTCACTTTGGTTGGACCCTATCAAGATTCCACACAATGTTTATTAAACAGCCCAGTCCATTGGCTGGAAATAAAGCCATTTCATTTGAAAAATGCCTTTTAGTATTAGTAATCTACTAAAGCCCTAGGCATAATTGCAAAATAAATTGGAATCATTTGACTTCAGTGTTACATGCTTTTTAATCCCTTATCTTGTTTCACCGCCCTTTCTCCACACCATAAACACATACACACAAACAGTACGCTAATCATTCTAAGAATCCTTATATTGTACTTCTATCAAAATTTGTTTTGCAATAAAGATTTGCTGGGGCACCTGGATGACTCAGTTAAGTATCTGCCTTTGACTCAGGTCATTATCTTAAGTTCCTAGAATCTCCCCTTGCTCTGAGGGGAGTCAGTTTCTCCTCCCTCTGCCCCTCCCCACCCCTCTTGATCTCTCTGTCTCAAATAAGAAAAAATCTTTAAAATTTTTAAATTTAAAAAAAATATATTAAATAAAAATTTTAAATTTAAATTCTATTAATTAACAGGTAATGTATTATTGGTTTCAGAGGTAGAGATCAGTGATTCATTAGTCTTACATAATAACCAGTGCTCATTACATCACATGCCCTCCTTAATGTTCATCACTCAGGTACCCCATTCTCCTACCTGCCTTCCCTCCAGTGACCCTCAGTTTGTTTCCTATGACTAAGAGTCTCTTATGGTTTGTCTCTGTCTCTGATTTTGTCTTGTTTTCAAATAAATAAATAAATAAATAAAATCTTTAAAAAAGGTGCTCATTATTATTTTTTTTTTGGTGCTCATTATTATTATTAAATAAAGTTACAACCAAATTCTGTGATAAGATAAAAGAGCTATTAAGGACACTTAATTCCTTAAGTTTATGTCATTCATAGCAGATTATATGATTATTTACATTAAAAATTGAGCAAAGATACCTATTAGAACTAAGAGGACTAGAACCTGAAAAGGTGTCTATATACAAAATCAATGTTTAAGATTTTATTTTTTTAATTTTTATTTGTTTATGATAGTCACAGAGAGAGAGAGAGAGAGGCAGAGACACAGGCAGAGGGAGAAGCAGGCTCCATGCACCAGGAGCCCAATGTGGGATTCGATCCCGGGTCTCCAGGACCGCGCCCTGGGCCAAAGGCAGGCGCCAAACCGCTGCGCCACCCAGGGATCCCCAAAATCAATGTTTAAAAAACCAGAAGCCTTCCTATATACCCGTAATAACCCATTAGAAAATAAGCATGCTAAAGCAACCCAAACTGTAAAGAATCAAGGCATTGACTTAAAAACTAAATATGACCTTCATGAAAAAAATTCAAAAGAACATTAAAAAGAGACCTGAGTAAATGGAGATATATGCAATATTTACAAAAGGAAAGGTTTTGGGATCCCTGGGTGGCGCAGCGGTTTGGCGCCTGCCTTTGGCCCAGGGCGCGATCCTGGAGACCCGGGATCGAATCCCACATCGGGCTCCCTGCATGGAGCCTGCTTCTCCCTCTGCCTGTGTCTCTGCCTCTCTCTCTCTCTCTGTGTGACTATCATAAATAAATAAAATCTTAAAAAAAAACAAACAAAAGGAAAGGTTTTAATGTTGTAAAGATGTTAATTCTCTCTAAAATGATTTATAATTTAAATGCAATTACAGACTTTAGATAGAACTGGAACTAATCTGGGCAGCCCCGGTGGCGTAGCGGTTTAGCACCGCCTGCAGCCAAGGGTGTGATCCTGGAGACCCTGGATTGAGTCCCATGTCAGGCTCTCTGCATGGTGCCTGCTTCTCTCTCTCTGCCTCTCTCTCTCTGTGTCTCTATGACTAAATAAATAAATAATCTTAAAAAAAATGATCTGGAGCTAATCCTAAATTTACACAGAGGAAGAAAAAGTCTGCCTAGGACTAGCACAATTCTCCCAAAGAAGAATAGAGGGAATAAATTTATACCACCTGATACTAAGATACGTTGCAAAGCCCTAATATTTTAAGCACACTGTAACTGTTAAATCCTGGGCTACTGTTGCTAGAACAGAGAAATATAATGAGTATAGACACAGACTCATATGCCAATTATGCCCATGGCATTTGATATATGATAAAATTGGTATGCATACTGAGGGAAGATGAATTACTTAATAAATAGTATTAGGGAAATTGGTTCATTTGAATGATACAACAACAACTTGAATCTTACCAACACATAGAGAAACTCAGATCTGGACAGGCAAGGTATAACCAGAAAATTATTAGGAGAAAACATAGGAAAATAATTTTATGATATTGGGGTTAGAGAGGGTTCTGTAGACAAGATGCAGAAAGCACAACTAGTAAAGGGAAAATATAACAGATCTATCTACATTAAAGATTTCTGTTCAACAAAAGACATTAGTAAGAGCTAACAATCTGGGATTTTTTTTCAATGTATATAGAAAACAAAGAAAGGACTGATATTTAAAATTTACTAAGAACTTTTGGAAGTCAACCAGGAGAGGCAGTTCACAAAATAAGAAATCAAAATGTCTCATAAGCATATTAAGATATTTTAAATCCTTTTAGTGATCTGATAATGCAAATTCAAACAATAATAATGTACTACTTTATGCCCCTCAGATTTGCAGAAAATTAAAAAGTGGTATGATACTAATTTTTTTTTAAGATTTTATTTATTTATTCACAAGAGACACAGAGAGAGGCAGAGACACAGGCAGAGGGAGAAACAGGCTCCATGCAGGGAGCCCGACGTGGGACTTGATCCTGGGACTCCAGGATCAGGCCCTGGGCCAAAGGCAGGCTCTAAACCACTGAGCCACCCAGGGATCCCAAAGTTACATGCTTTTTTTTTTTTTTTTTAAGATTTTATTTATTCATGAGAGACAGAGAGAGAGAGAGAGAGAGAGAGAGAGAGGCAGAGACACAGGCAAAGGGAGAAGCAGGCTCCATGCAGGGAGTTCCATGCGGGACTTGATCCCAGGTCTCCAGGATCTGGCCCTGGGCTGAAGGCGCCGCTAAACCACTGAGTCACCTGGGCTGCCCATGATATTAATTTTTGTTGTAGGGAAATATGATCTACTGATGGAAATATAAACTTTAGCAATTTTGTATAATATTTTGGAAGTATTTAATCACAAGTGTATTATGTGTATATATAACTCAACTCACCCAAACACCCGCAAAGAAACCCAAAACAAACCCAAAACACCTCAACACGTACAATAATGTTCTGGTAGCCTTGTACATAAAACAAATACTTAGAAATGCAGAAATCACTCACTCTGATATTTAACCGAATTGACTTCAGAAATGTGACAGTTTCCTGCCTTATATGGTAAAAGTCTTTGAGGACAAGAACCATAGTTTATTTATCCTCATATTCCTAAGCACATGGCTTAATAGTAGATATTCCATAGCTATTTGTTAAATTGAAGAGTAGTGAAATAGAAATTGTTAAGGAGTTGCAGAGTCCATGGACTGTTTGAGAAAAATTTAGCAACATTACATCTACTGTCCATGGTTATAGTCACACAATTTAGCTGGCAAACAGGGATTAAAAATCACTCATGATTTGGTCCAGTACTCTCCAACCTGTCATTTTCTCTCCTCAGATATCTAGTGTAACATTTTGTGGGGAAAAAAAATAGAGTACATTTTAACTTTTTCTAAAGAAAAAATTTTGAAGCTTAGATAAGAATTTTGTATCCTCATTTTTTTAAAAAGATTTTATTTATTTATTCATGAGAGACACACAGAGAGAGACAGAGACACAGGCAGAGGAAGAAGCAAGCCCCATGCAGGGAGCCCGATGTGGGACTCCATCCCAGGTCTCCAGGACCACGCCCTGGACCAAAGGCAGGCACGAAACCACTGAGCCATCCAGGGATCCCTGTATCCTCAAATTTTAGTCTTTCATGTATCACCTACCCAACTTTTTCCATGTGCATGTATCATTATTTGTTTCATATTTTTCTTCAAATCAATTTGCTATTTTCTTAAAAAAATGTTTTGCCTAAGAAAAGATATTCATGAATCAGATTTGATGTGACAATTAACATAGTTTATAAACATGAACCATGAAAATAAAACTTGTGCCACATACAATTATTTTTATATGTTGTGCAGTTTATGAGTCTGGATTAGATGACCTCTGAGATCCCTCCCAGACAGACTAACATTCTGTCATTCTAGGTTAATTCCTCTGCCTCAGTATTTTAATTATTCAGTAAAGGACAATGAATCAATGACATAAGGAACTTCACTATAATCTTGTGACCATAAAGAAGTATTTATTAAGATCTATGCCATGATATTCTGCTTCCTAAAATTCAAGATAGATACGCTGAAATATATAAATTCAGTACAGCCAAACTGCTGTCAGACAGGAACATGTAAAATATTTATAGGGCATAGAACGAGTGATGTGGTATATGGTGTGAAGGAAGTAACGTAACAGTTTGGAGGATAGAAGTAAAGAAAACATTTACCCTCACTCTGTTAATTGCAAAAACTTGAATCTTATGAGACTTTCTGGAGACTCAAATGAGGTGCAGAAGAGTTCCAAAGATGAAGGTAATCAACCATAGATTTTGTTTGAGGAATATGTTTTAGAAACATGAATAATGCCATAAAAAGAAGAGGTAACCCTAAATAAAATGAACAGGGTAGACAGGAAAAGAGAATTTAATATTTTCAAACTTTAGTCAATTCAAATTCAGAGCAGAATGGTGAATGGCCTTTCAACAGAGGATTAAATAAGGAAAAAAATACCCACCAGAAATTATATTTGATGGATATGATTCCAATTCCTGCTCTCAGGTTATTCTGAAAAGAAGGGCAAACAAAGTTATCAGTTATTTCAACTATGTTTTTTGATAGTGGACACTATCTGGGTAAGATTAAAAAACTAGAACTTTGAGTTTTCATTCAAAACATACTTTTCATTACATTTCTCAGAGTCTAAGTCATTCAGCTCAATACTTAGAGCAAGACAAAAGACTATCCAAGTTTTATTTGCCTTTTTAAGACCAAAAATAACATTTATAAGTAACAAATTCCTTTAAAGAAAAAAACTAAATAGGGCACCTAGGCAGCTCAGTGTTTGAGCATTTGCTCTAGGTGGTGATCCCGGGGTCCTAGGATCAGTCCCACATTGGACTCTCCACAGGGAGCCTGCTTCTTCCTCTGCCTCTGTCTCTGCCTCTCAATCTGTGTCTCTCATGAATAAATAAAATCTTAAAAAAAAAAAAAACTTAAAAAGTTTAAAAAAACACTGTAAATAATCACCCTTCTTAAACTGTGGGAATACTACTAGTAGATAATATTCCTATGTAGCATTGTGAAAAAATTGTTTCATTTTTTAAAGGATCTTATTTTTAAGTAATCTTTATATCCAACATGGGGCTTGAACTCACAACCCTGAGATCAAGAGTCTCATGCTCTAATTGACAGCAAGGAGCCCCCACAAAATTTCCCTTTTAGGATGAAGAAATAGCTTGTCATAAATGTGATTTATTTTGGGTTTGGGTAGTTACCAATTTAACACCAAGATTACTAAGGAGAATGAACTTAAGGAAGTTGTGGTGATTAATGCTTTAATACGGGAAGTTTTTATCCAGAAAATTATTTTTTTGATTGCTGGTATGAAGTAGCTTCAAACAACTGTCTTAAAATTTTTAGTTTTTAAAAATTGAAGCTTGACAAATTGAAGCTT